>NC_086286.1:37714845-38914845 GCF_963924245.1 Chroicocephalus ridibundus
AGAGCTAGCATAAATTTACACTGTTATCTTGAGAGATCTTAATGCTAACAGCTCCCAAATTATTTTACTGTAATTTCTGTATGGTTTTTGTTTTAATAGCATTTGTTCATTTTAAGAGCCAAACAAGTTCAAAAGCCAAGAAGCACTGTTTTTTTCTTTCCCACTACCATACCCAGAAGCAAAACAGAACGCTATCTACACAAGAAAAATTAACAGTTTAATGCTTTGACGTCCCAAACATATTTTAGCAACTACCAAATACTATATCCTTTCTGTATTTTAACCTAGACTGAAACGATGCATAAAGAATAAGTCTCTAAACTATTCAATAGAGGTAGTTACAGTAATACTGAAAGTCTTTGTACTGTACCTAATCAAATTAGAATATCCCCAGAGCACATTAATAACAAAATTCATTACTGCAGCATGGTGAATCTTCTCTGTTCCAGACTTACTCCAAAAGGACGTTAGCCTGTTGTTGGCTTCGAGCAATTCCGAGCTTTCAGGCGCTCCAAGTTAGGAGGAAAGCATCACAGCCAAACAGCGCCATTCAACGTTTGAAGAATAGTTTAAGACAAGGAAGCACCAGCAGCTGCCTCTCCCATTCATGCTTTCCAAAATCCTCATCACTGCCTTCTTCCTTGAGGAAATCCAACTCAATATTTTTTTTGAAGTAACCTAAAAATGTATATTTAAGCCCACTAAAGCTCAGTGATGCCTATTTTAACATCACAGACATGCTAGCAGCCACCAGCCCCAAGAAAGGTGTACAGATTTAGAACTGCATGCTGCTGATGTAGAATCCCTAAGCTATTTGCTACAGAACCCTTGGAGAAATTTAGACTAAAATTAAATGTCAATGGGCTTATCCAAGAGAGAGATGCATGAAAAGCAATTAACATGTGATTGGTGAAGATATTGAAAGTGAAATTAATTCTTATGAATTTCTTTTCAAGACGGTCATCTTGTAGGGCGTTTACCTTCCACATGGTTTTACAATTTAGACTATCAGCCTTTCCCTCTTACTTGGTCTTAGAGTGAAACAAAAATTAAAGTGTTGGCCCCGTTAGACCACATGCTTAAAACCTCCTACAGATGAGCTAATGACAGTCAGCTACCTAAGCAGACAAGGATATATATATAGATATATATATATAGTTGAAACAGTAGGAAAAGGAGGCATCTACTCAAATGCAAATTCTCAGTACCGGTAACAGAATTTCCGCTCGTTCCCCTGCTATCAGGAACAGTTAACACTTCAGCACTTTTGAACTATCACAACAGAACATATTTTTTTTATGTCCCTTTTACCACCGATACAACTATTCTGTCCACTGTTATCCTGAGCAAAACAGACAAAAAAGCCCCGCTCCTCAGAATATACCTTTTCAGTCAAGGGTTGGCAGAACAGCTCTGCCTTGTCACCTGCAGGTATCTGGAGGTTGTGTGAGGGTCTGTATTACCAGGCTGCCTCAGTCAGGCCAGAACTCAGGCTGTATAAAAGCAGTTTAGGAGGTGAAGTGCAGGAGTGATTCCACCCTGGACACCAAGAAGAAACCAGGTCTCATATTTGACCTTGATTCTGCCTAATGAGGGATTTCAGTCAGTTCTTCGTGATTATAAGGCAGCTGGCATCACAAAACTCCCAAATCAGATGTACTGCCTTATCAACATTTACTTTCCTCACACAATTCATGCCTGTATATTGTAATGGTCAGGGTAAAGATAAGTTTTTTTCTGTCTTTTGGGGAAAAACCCAACTGATCCTGCCATAACTTGTAAGACTCCCATTAATTATGGCCTCCAATTTTTTCTTCCCTCATTTTGCCTTCCTACCCTTGTTTGATTCAAATCTTTTGCTGTCTAAGTAAGAATACCAACTTAGCATGATTAATCCTGCACAGTTCCTACGATGTCACTACATGAGCTTCTTTACATATGTAGTGTTATACACAATTATTTGGAGATATTTAACAATACTTTACAGCTTGTCAATTTATTTACAATCGACATATGGTAAATGAGGTAATTCCCTAGACTCTACATGGGGAAATCTGTCAAAGGTTCCCTACTGGTATACATTTTCATGCTGATTATGATTTGTAAAGTTCACACAATTTTTGTCATCTCTAGCCATCTGAGACAGAACTGAATTTCACTGCAGACATGAGCTATTACACTTGATTTTATATTTCTCTACATGAGAAGACCACAGCAGCCCTTTCTAAAAATCACATCCTTACAATCATATCATGACTATTAAATAAATGCAATTTAAAGAAAATTAGGTTAGGTACTCTATAAAATTAAAATCTCATGTGAACAGCTCTGGAACTGCAGACGGAGGTGTGCAGCTGGTCCATACACCCATATCCCTGATGTAACAACGCACCCTGGTCTGGAAAATCTAAGAGTCTATACAGTTTCCTAAACTATATGCTTATAAAAGGGGAGAGATACAAAGGTAATTCCCAAGCCCTGTGAAAAAGATGAATGGGTTTACATATAACTGATGCATGGATGAATCTTACAGCACTTGGAGAAGTAACGGTCAAAGACTCCCGTGGCCTCTGTAAACCTGCTGCGGCCTGTCGGCCTGCTGCACGGATCCTCAGTAATGAATACTTTGACAGGTGTTGTTAGCTTTGGTCTTGGAGGTGGGAAGCAGGACTTTCAGAGCAGTGCAAATGTTACTCGAAGGACAAAATTACAGCAATACCAAAGATGATTTTTTTAGTCCCCAAACCTGTATCTTAGTGTCATCTGAAAGACACGGTGTTACGTTGTGTGCACGTGAAAAAGAAGCCTGGTGACCGTTCTACCATTCGTGAGCATGTGTAACATGCGCAAACAAAATTATTAGTTGAGAAAACGTCATCCTTCCTTCTTAGTATCATTTCCACTTTTATACTGCTGCTGCAGTCCTGCCTGGATTCAGAGCCGCGGCGAACTTCTCCAAGCCGTGGATGATACGCAAGTGTTTCAAAGGGACGAGTCGAGTGCCAGCTTGAGAGAGGCAGTTGCTGGGAATTACAAGGCTCTCCCAGGAAAAATATGAATGAGAAAACGAAATACCAAAATTAAAGCAATAAAACTGGCAAGATCCTTCCCCTGCACTCTAGCAGCCTGCATATAAATTTAGGTATGCAGGTAAACTAACAGTGTTAATCAAACTCCTGAGCTGTAACTATATGGTATTCCAAAGAAACGTGAAAACCAATAATACTCATAAATAATAAACTAAGGTCAAATATGTAACCAATTCTCTCTATTTTTAGAAACATTTAAATGCCTGTGTTATACTGTACATCTCTTTCTGCCAAGATTCCGCATATGAAGCCAAATTTAATGCAGTTATTTAATAAAGGCCAAACCTTTAACTAAATGTTACAATTTTCAGAGTGGAGGAGGAGCCAAATATTTAATTTAGACTTAGAAACTTCCCTATAAAGTTTTTCAACTATTGAAGAAAACGCAGACAAAATCATGTCAACTCATATTTAAAGGGATGCCAGTCACTAATATATTCGCTAGAAGAGACAGCAGTGTACATGCTAATAATTTAAGCCATTAATTTAGCTTGTGCTAGAAGATGACAGCCTTCTCTTCACGCTGTGCTAAATGAATAATGAATGCTACGCTCCCAAGGCAACTTTAATTTTTAAAGCCAATACTGATACTTACTCACCCATGCCTGACACTGCGAGGTAAACGTGCTGATGTGGAACGATACCTTTATCAAAGTATTCACAACATAAAGCCAGTGAACCAACCATTCAGCCCCTCTGTACTACAGAGATGGAGCTTATAGCTGAATTCTGCTCAGTTTTATACTGACGCTCACTGTGTTGGGATGGAACTGCCACAGGTTTGCAACCGTGGTATCGCTCAGCCCTCACGGCCCCCCACCCTCTGTAGGTTCCCACAGGTACCCAGCAGAAGCTCATTCCTTCCAGTAACTCGCAGATTCTTAAACTGATCTCCTGAAATCAGGCAAAAGAAGGACGGGACCGTGCCTTTGCAAATAACCACGGGTGAAAGCGAGTAACCTCCTCTGAGGTGGCTCCACACACTCCTCCCTGGGGCTTCCAGCACTGTATTTAGAGACACTAAGCTGAAGCATCCCAAACCAGCAGAGGCTGCAGGACTGCTCCCTGCGGCCAACCATCGGCTCCGAACACCAGCTTGAGAGTGCAGCAAGAGAAACCAACAGTTGTTTCATCTTTTAAAGAAAAATAAATTTAAACAAATTAGGCCTCAATTCTTGTGACGCAATTATAAAGAAAATTTTTTGTTTGCAAAATGTACCGTTTCACATAGAAGTTCTGCAAAATAACAGTGAAGGCAATGAAAAGCCGTAGCAGGGACAATGCCTCAGGCCTACCAGGTTGTATTCTAGCATCTCCGTGCAACAGAAAAACATCCAGGTCATAACTGCGATGTGACGGGCAGGGCTGATACATTCAGCCAGCCTTGGAACTGGCAGGATTAACCCTCAGTAGCAACGTTGACAAACGACAGAAGTGTGAAGATGAGAGAATTCAGATCTCCCTCAAGCAGTCACCATGGGGGTGGGCCAGGGTGACGTGGGAAGTTAAAGCACAGTTAAGAATTTTAGACATAGGCTTGCTACATACCTTACGCAAACAAGCCGTCAGCTTATTTTGTCAAATTTAACAATTTGCCATGGACGCTCACCTGGCAGATGGTGGTTCAGATGAGCCTGCTTTGCTACACAGCAGCAGCTCTCTGCAGCAGAGGGCTCAGCCATCACAGCAAACAAATGTCTCAAACTCAGCCCTTGTAGAAACCACTGCACAAGCCCGACCGCTCTCAAATTAGGCATGGCTTTTCACTCCCCAGCAGTCCAACAAACAGTCACAAGAAACCATCTCATACCCAAATGTCTTCTCCATTATCCAGAATTTTCCCAATAGACTATTATGGCCTTTTAAAGTACATGAAATCAAATGCTAGCTGTAATCCAAACCCAGAAACGTTCCCCCTCAAATTCTGGATCCAAGTGGACACTCTTGCTCCAACACGGAGATGGTGTTTGGTAGACATGCAAGTAGAACTGCTGTTCAGATAAAGGAAAGTTCTGTCTTTGAAAGCAGATGCCATAATTATGCTGTTGTTCTGGCATTTGACCTAAAAGGGGCAGCAGATTGTCCCACTGAAGAAATTCATGCCAACACTTGCTTATATTGCTGGCAAACCTTCAACTAAAATGCTGAGAATTAAAACCTTCCACCCCCCTGATTCCAGGCTGTGCAGGCTGTTGGTGTTTTCATCCTTGTCTATATAACGCTTTAAAGACAAACAGTATTATGCTTAAACCAACCAGTGAAAGACAAGAATTCTTTTTGTGCTGATATATCAAAGTAATAGAAGAAAATTGTACAGATAATGTAACTGAGCCAACCATGGCATTTTTATCAAATTCATCAATTATTAAAATAATACCAACTGTGCTTCTAGAATTGCCCTTCGTTTTCAGATCCTAAGCTGACACTGAAGAACGAGTCATACCACATTTTATTTTTCCAAGTTGAAAAGAGCTTATGACGAGTAGTCATATGCCATTCTCACAAAGAGACTTATTAGACTTCAACCTGGGCAAGTGACATGAGAAGATACAGGTTTCCATGCCCGTTCAATCTGAGGCTAACAGGTGATTGGACTAGCAAAAAAAGCTATTGTGTTGGAGAATGTTTTACATACATCTATACTGAAAATGAATTACACAGAAGCCAAATATATTTTCTTTTCTATTTTAAGAAGATTATATATACTATGATCTACACAATATTGCCAGCAAGCACAAGCTGATATTTTCAGATGGGTATCCAATATAAAGAACCGTTATTTGTCCTTCCTAATTCTGCTTCTTTTGCCTTTAGTCAGCAAAAAAAATCCCACCACAGACACATTACATGCTTGATAGGCAAGACTAGCAGTCTCAGTCAGGAAGGATTAGAGAAATTCAATCGGTAAAGTCCGGTCCATCAGGAGTTACTAGAAAGAGTTCCCAATGAATGGGATTCCTGCTCAGAAAATATCTCAGGTATTGGCTGGTAAATACTGTCAGCTTGTAGTGGGAGGAAGAACATTGAACGCACGCCTTTTCCTGGCATTATATTGACCTTCTTTTCATGATGTTTCAGCATATGCTTAGGGACAGCACTAAATTTTTCAGGGAAGGACGGGTATTATTTCCTAACAAGCCATCTTTAAATTGGAAACAAGTAAACAGAATTGAGAAACCAATTAATTGCTGGAAGCAGAAAATTATTAAAAGGAAGAAATTATTAAAAGAAAGGAAAATGTATATTGCAACATTTGCTTTTTCAGCTCCCTCAATCAGGGCAGAAAAAGATGATTAAGGCATTAAACCCCCCCAAATCTTCGGTTATGGAAACAAGAGCGGTTGAGGACATGGAGAAACAGAGATGGAAAGTTGATTGTGACATCTGTACCAAATACCGCACCCTCCCAGAGGCAGGAGGTATTGGGAGGCACACAGGGGCTCCTTCCTTCCGTGTGTGCTAGTCTGGTGACTGTCCCTTCAAACAGCTACAACCACATGTAGCACCAACTTAATCGGTCAATTGACTGAAAACCGGGCCCTCAGGCTTGTATCCTGGCTATAACAGAAGTGCAACACTTCACAGAAGGTGACAGTCAGATCTCAGTCATAGCGGCATTTCTGAAGATGAGAGGCCATAGTTTTGCGGTGTGAGAATTGATGATAAAAGCAACCATAAAGCAACACTGTGTGAATCACTCAGAAGTGCTCTGAGAAGATGATTTGAAGGGATTTACCTAGAGGCTCATCCACAGTTACTGAAAGGTACTGTCATTCATGGTTTGTCTGTATGTGTGGCCTTAAGAAGTCGGCTGAGCTCTGGAAGGAGTGCAGAACAAGCTCAGACAACACTATACTACAACACTTCCGCAGCCCAGTGCCATCACAGCTGAGATGGGATATTCAGATACTTTTCCATTTGTTTGCTAATTGCTCTGCTGGACTGCAAGTGTTTGACAAGAAGTGTCAAACACAGAGTTTCTCAGAGGAGGCTGGAAGACCCCGAAGCCTGGCAGGGATGACTCCAGGGCGTTCGTTTGTAATTTCACATCATCTTTAGCACACCAGCTCACCTCTGATGCCTGTGCTAATGAGCAAACCGTCATAAAATCACAGATGGATGGAAACACGCTTTTCATCTGTAGCACCAACAGATACCACTGGTCAAAAATTTTCAACCGTCTCTAAACAGTTAGGGTTCTCACCACAAGTAATAAATCCCAAATCTTTTGCCTCCTGAACCTTATTCTTCCTGACAGAAGCCAAAGGCTTCTCTCCTAACCAGTTAGCCTCTGATGGAGAATCCACTGAGGAACCCGGTCCTTACTCAATGGGTACAGCAGCACAAAAGCATACAGAAGAGAGCTGGAATATTTCTTGTAAAAGCTACCATTTGGTTTGGCCCTCCCTGATCCCATTCTTTACAGAATGCTCCTGCCTTCAGACTGACGGCAGGAAATGCACAGTCTCGCAAACGGAAGATTCGCCTCACTGAAGAGGGAAAGAAATTTAAGAAAGCTTTGAAGCTCCCAGATTCCTGAGCAGCAATCCTCTTTCTGATCATTGGGCTGTTAATGATGAAGAGAGAAGAGTATGCAAACCTAGCAGCTTCTCTGTGTCATTGAAAAAAAAAAATCCTTGTAAATAGTATAGTAAAACAGAATACATACATATAAACAGAAGTTTAGATCAAACAGATGGTACGTTCTCACTCTGGACTGCAGTACCTGTTCAGATAAATATGCAGAACGGAATCTTCTTCCACTTCTCACCTAAGTGCAAAATGCAGTTTAAATGAAGGTTAGGGATGACAGAAGCGATTACCTCAGTCGGTTGGTGTAAGTATCTACACAGGTCTTCATTTTAGCCAACAAAGTCCCAACAGAAGCTTGTGACTCCAACTGTTCTTCCTCCTCTTCACTATTTTCTCCCGACAGAGGAAGCAGTAATGGTACCATCGACGTGCAGGATGCAATAGCACGGAGTAATTCCAGCAGGGCTCGGTAAAGGGGAACGTGGCGGGCCATATCCAAAACTAAGAGAGAAAAACATTTTTCAAAAATTACTACAATTGAAGACGACCCTTCTTCTCTAAGTACAGATGTTTTGTATAGAAAAGCTAGATTTTAATAAGTATTAAAATGTTAATGACATTTAATGATAAAACACAGTATGTTATAATACCAATTTATAAGTTCATGTTTTAACGGACTTGTCCAGAAAAAAATGCATAAGATACCTTGAAAACAAAGGTTAGCAAAAGACACAAGAGGACAAAAGTGCTAACAAGGAAGGGAACAGGATTACCACATGCTATATTCATTTCTAGTAGCTTAATATACAATCCTAGCTCAAGTTGTATGCCAACAGTAATTGCAAAAAAAAAAAAAAAATCTATGGAGGAAAAATTGTAACCCATGGCGTAGCAGGGCAGCCTCTGCTGATTCTAAATGTGTAAGCATTAATAAAGACAGACTTTCATATCACCCGCTATTTATAGTTATCTTCTCCTTTGGGAAAATTTGTCTGCATTACTGCAGCAATATTTATGGTCATGAAATAAATGAAGTTATCTACTAAGGAGTCTAGCTTGCTGCTAGAGAGTATCATTTTAAGTATCATTTTAAAAATCATTACGCATTCTTCAGAGCATGCAAAGGCTCTGACGAAGATACAATTTTTTTCTGCATACATATGGACCACAAAACAGTAAAGATTATTAACAAGACACATTAGGTAGGCAAAGCTCACCGTCTTAGTGTTGCTCAGTGCGATGTATATATATTATAGAAATAACTGTGGGTAGACTATAGGTATCAGCTGCCCTGACTAGGAAAGACAGGCAGAGACACACAGTTTAATGGACTCTCTAGCACATTGTTTATTTTTCTTTTCCACTTGCTTGGACAAATATGTAATGGATGTCATTTCAACTGACTTTGTAGCATTAATAGAAATCCTGAAAATGTAGCTATACGCAGATACTTTAACACAGCTGCTTCCTCTGTCCCTAGGACATGCTATTTTTAACCTAACTGCAGAAAAAAACTGCTCTAGTTCAAAGTATTTACAAATGACTGAGTTTATGATAAAATAAATTTATGCTTTTTCCATCAAAAAACCCACAACAAACAAAAAGCCCCTGCCAACTCACATTAGGACAGAACAAAGCATAGAACTCTAATGTTTCATTTAGCACATCTCACCCTCTAAGCTAAAGTGTATCCCAAACACCAAAACCCTTAGCTCTAAACACAGCACGATGGGACAGCATGAACAGCCAAGCCAAATTCAACATGCAGGTTTATCCATGTTTAAAGCTAGATTTATCTCTCCCAAGAGTTCTTTGATCAACAGCTTGCTATTCATATTTGGAAACTATTACAATGGCACAAACTCTTAAGTTTGTGGAGTTCTGTTGTGTTGAACAGGACGAAATTTTACTGAAACAAAGCATTCACCTAAATGGCTCTAAAAAAAATCCTGTGTCAAAATATTCCATATATTTAAAGCAACTTATATTGAATTTGAACACTGACATTAAGAAAATCAGTTTCAATTATCTGTCAATTCTTACATTTTATATATATATACACATTTTTTATATATATGTTTTTATATATATCTCCATTCCTTATTCTCAGTCTCTAGTCAACAACGATTGCCCACAGAAAAATCCCCACCATGTGTAAAACGGCCTTAAAATAAACAGGAATAGATCTGATGATGTGTGAATTTAAAGAAAAAAAAAGGAAAGAAAAAAAGAAAAAAAAAAGGAGTGTGGGGGCAGAGCAGGGCAAAAGAAAGGGAGAAAGGGAGATCATAAAACCCATAGTGTAACCCTCGCCAGAAACGACCTCCCACCTGTAGTGCTAAAGATCAAGCGGTTCCTCAATTTAATCAATAGCTCTTTATTACGAAGATAGTGAGTGAAGGAGAAATATGACCTCTTAGATAACCACAGCATTTCATTTCTGGAAAGCTTTTATTTATTTATTTTAACCATGAAATATTCATGAGGCCAGAATATATAATTTCAAATCCTTCAGTGCTTACTTGCCCTCTCCTTTGCTAAACGGATAGTTAAATTCGAAATTACTGTCAGGAGGGAAACTGAACTGACATAACTTTAAAATGGGAACGTTATCCAGAAAGACAGGAGCGAATTTCTGGCTTTAGCAGATTCAACTCACTTGCACTGCTTTGCAATTCTTCCCATGTGAAACAAATGAAAAGCATTCACTTGGTTTCAATTTAAACAATCTTTTGGGGAACAACTACCAATTTCTTTTACCTGAATGCTAGACTCCTCTAAACTCCATTTTTTGATACCATTATGTGTCTTACACTGTATTTGTCCAAGGCCTTTACTATACTTACTAAGGATTATGACACGTGCAGGTGTGTTTGTCTATCCAAAATGCCAGAATTCCCCCCCATCCTCAATATGTTTATCAGGACTGGATATCTGGAGAAGTAGCAGAAAAGCTTGCTGTAAAGAACTCAAAATTGACAAATTTCTGTTTATTACCTTTACTTGGCAGTTCATCTGCTCGTGCCTATTTTCCTTTCAGTTGGAAGAGAAGCCAAACTGACTACAGTATACGTTTTCTGCAGACACAGCTCTGCTCAAAAAAATTGAGCATTTTTTTAATTTCTATATTTACATGTAATTAGATGTTCCAAATTGGATAATGCTCAATTTTTAAGAGACGGTGTTCAAGCCACTAGGACTACAAGACACTCCTTTGTAAAAATAATCCCCTGGCCCAGATCTACTGTTTGCTGACCTGCCCACCTCCGCCTGGCATGGCCGGCTGCAGCTCCAGATGTCCTAACAGCACCTTCCTGGACTGACAGAGGCTTAGCAAGTCCAGCAGTGTTCAAACGAGAGCCTCAGCCATCAGGCTGCACCACTCAGACTCCACCATCATCTTTGCTGCTTTTAGTGTCGGCAGCATATTTAGTTAGTTGGGATTTATGATCGATTTATTCCCTTTAGATATCATTTTATATATATGTATTTTTTTTTTTTCAGGAGAGTATTTCAGAAATAGAAATGATAGAGCTTTGTAAAAAAAAATATTTAGATCCTGTAACAAAATCCTTTAAAGGAATTGAATGAAGATAATAAAAACATGAAGAAAAATATCAGATACAAATCTTCAAATTAACAAACCGTATTTCCATCAAATGGAAGCAATGGAACCTTCAGACTATCTTAGCAACTAAGAAGCCAGCAATTTGGATTTTAGCAAATATAAACTTCAATGGAGAACAAGCGTTAAAAGTAATCCACTGCTTTCTTCAAAGTCTGCTATTCCTTGGGAACATACGCAATTTTTTTTTGCCCGACTGAATTGGGCAATACAGGAGTAGCGTAACACTTTACTCGAATTAAATAAGGTAGCTTCTTGTGTAGAAAAGAAAATCCAACACATCACAAAAAAGAAACAAATACTTTTGCACATAGCAGAGCTATAATTTGAATAGCATTAGCACATCTTAAATATGTCAGGTTTTTTTATATGGGTACTTCAGTTGTATGAGAAGGCACTAACAACATTTGATTTATATGGACACGCGCATAAGCACACTAAACTGCAAATACACAGCATTCCTAAGAAAATGAAAACGGGAGATTAAGATTCCTGGCTCTGTAAAAATGACAGACGGATATATTATCTGGGATTCTCTGTTATCCCAAAGTCAAAAACGTCATTAAATAACGACAAATACCTTTTCTGAACAGCTCCGTTTGCTGCCCTCAGACTCCCACGCTGCGTACGCCTGGACCGTCCCGCCTGGTAGGCGCACGCAAACTGTGGGGTCTTTCACATCTGTCCATTTTTGTGCTCTCGGTGCTCCCTGATTCTATGGGGCAGTGAATTGCTGAGAAAGGTCCAACCCCCAGCACCAGGGACCAGTTCAGAAGCTCCCCCTTGTTGACCCTCAAACAGAATGCTGCCCGAGAGAGCCTATCTGCACTTCTGCTAGGTTTCTTCAAATTAATACTATATGCCACACACTTACATCAAAAGAGAGGTAAAGATTAAATTATTTTATTACTAGACTCAGAGCAGGGATTTGTACTCAGTTTTTATCCTGCTTCCTCGTCCACTTTAAACAGGGCCGGCAGGACAGGGTTGCCTGGTGACGACAGTGTTGTCTCAGAGAAAGCTCCAAAACCGGTGCCTGGACTGTGGCTTTTGCTCCACCTGACCCAGTCTGATTCCCCTGGGAGCTTTGTATGTGCTTCTTAACTTGCAGTCAGCAAATACACATCAAGGTCCACCTTTTGGCTACACCAGCAGTCAACCAGTTCAAACCGTGGAGCAAGAAGCAGAGCACAAGCTAAAAACTGCTGCTAGACCTGAAGCATAAGCAGCCAGCTGCAGGAGACCTGCAAAACGGCCCCTCGCTGTTGGCCGGGAGGTGGCTGTGACAGCCCGGGGCACAGGAGTAGGACCGGGAGGCGACAGAGAGCAGCAGGGCAACACCACCACGTGGTGGGTGACAATGCGATGACAGCCGCGCTCTTCAAGGTTGGAGTCCCAGTGCATCTTTATTACCACCTTTGTTTTATAAATTGCAGGAACTGGGAGTTCTAGAAGGACGAACGGACACATCCAAAACACAGACCGATGTCTTATTGTCCTTGATAATTAGCAAGGAAGTTCACTGTAGTCTTTCTGGACAATAGGCAGCATGCATATATACTCATAATTCACATCAAAAAAGTGTCTTGAGTCTAAATTTATTCTGTTGCATTTATGAAAAGCAGAAATCTTAGCCAGGACACTGCCATTTACTAAGACAGGGAGGGATGGAAAACATCTGGAAAACATGTTTTAATGGAATAAGGTCTCATCCCTGCCTCCCATTCATTTGGGTAATAAAGGTCAAGTTTTACCGGAATCACTAAAATTCAGTTAGCCTATTGACACACTATTTGTAATTTAGAAAGACCTGAAGGCTAAATAGGTAAAAAACCAGACATTTCATAAAACCAGATCTCCCTTATATGCTAATAACAAGCAGTTCTGATTTTGGGGGCTGGCGGAGGGAAGAAAAGTCTGACTGAAGTTATTTTAAGAAGTCTTAACTTTCAGAAACTGCTGAGCATCCTGTCTTTTGAAAACTGCAGTCTTTCACAAATGCCTAAAGGTCAGGAGGTATTAAGGTACTGATCACATTTTTGAAAACTTCTAGACACAGACTACTTATTCCTGGGAAACAACTGATTACCGTTCAAAGATCGTCTGTGTGATTTCAAAACATTCCAATTGCTTTCCACGCATCTATTTATCACCAATATAGATCTACTTCTTACAAAGACCCAAGGCTACCCATATGCAATTACAACCTTCATATAATGAAAAAGCATATGAGGGAAGGTAGTTTCACAGGATCAAGGTATTACCTGAAATTGCATATATATCTGTAACATGATAATGGCCCAACTGAGTCTAATACTCCTTTGCTTTCTTTTAATATTATACAATATTCAAACAAAGAATAGCCAGACCTAATGGCCCATTAAATAGATAGTACTGAACAGCAATAAATTTTTTTTCAATTCATTTAACATCCTCAGTACAACTTAACTGGCTATGAATAAGATTATAAAACTTATTTCCATTGCAAAGGATATTTAAAACATATCACAAAGAATATGCACATTTATTTTAAAATAAAGGCAATTATTCATTTGCATATTCATTGTATCCAAAAATTTTCACACTTTGCAGCAGATTAAAGAAACAAATAGAGAAGAACAATTTGTAAGAAAATGATGAAAAGTGTATCTAATGTGAAGGCCTTCCCACTGTGTTTCTCACTGTGACCAAACTAGGAATTCCTACCCTGAAAGGGCTTACAAATTTGATGTAAAATATAACAAGAGACACTTGAGGAAAAAAACCATGCATACCATCCCTGCTTCTCTGCTACAAGAAAAGCTGTAAGTAGATGCTCTCAATCTACATCCTGTACATCATTTCTCATTTAGCAGACTCACTTCATTTCCGGACTTCTTGAATTTCTGTTATTTTAAAGGCCCACAAAAGTATGACTTTTTCAAAGCAGTTTTCCTTACATGCAATTTCTTTTTACTTCTGACCAATACACGTGACTGACTTTCTGCCTTTGTTGAAGGAAAGAAGGGTGTGCTGGCAGCCACGGCAGAAGGCACCACTGGAAACTCTTTCCAAATTACAGCCCTTTTATTTGTTCTCTCAAAGAGATCTGCCACTGCTAACATGAGAGGGATGGTCATGAATGGTCAACTAAACGGAAATAACTGGAAAAAAAAAAAAAAAAAAAAGGCTTTCTGGAGAGAATGCATATCTAAAACGAAAAAAATCTTGCAAATGGCTACAAGCGTGGCTTATATTTAACAGGTCAGAAGAGGGGGAAAAAACAAGTCAAAACTTGAAATGAACAAACTGACCCCTCTAATCAAAGATCAAGTTGAATTCTAAT
Organism: Chroicocephalus ridibundus; assembly: GCF_963924245.1. Classification (NCBI taxonomy): domain Eukaryota; kingdom Metazoa; phylum Chordata; class Aves; order Charadriiformes; family Laridae; genus Chroicocephalus; species Chroicocephalus ridibundus. The sequence continues at coordinate 37,729,418 of NC_086286.1, forward strand.
TTTATAATTATGTTCTCATCTTCCATTCCAAGAGGCCTCTCTCTTGCATGAGGTAGAGTTTCCAGTGACCCAAAAGACTCCTTCAACTCTCATTTCTTATTTTGTTTTGGATCTATTCTTCTCCTATTTCAATGAGACTACATCTTCCCGAAAAGACGACTGGTTGTATTTTGTTAAATATTTGTCCAGAAGCAGCCATCTAATCCTGACTCTGTTTTAAGCAATGTGAAAGAAAACCACTGACAGTTATGCAGAGCAGCTGTACTATAAAACTGTTCTATTCACCTTATGCGCAAATGCTCAAAATTTAATACAGTATATCCAAACCTCCACCGCAAAAAAACCCCAAGAAAATACCTTTGTATTCCAAGATATCTATTTTTCTTTTGTAGTAATAAAGTTTAAAGGACACTGTTCTCATCAATTTAAGAAGCTAAAGGTAAAGTAAGACATTATCACTACCATGCTACCTACTAAAAAAGTTTAAGTCCAACGTTAAGATCACGACTTGCGTAACATGAACGCTCGCCACTGCATTTTTCTTCTTTATTTTACTTTATTTTTCCCTCTGAATAATTTAAAAATACATCTTAAAGTCCTGTCAATTTTACACCATTTCTAAAACATGCTTAGAAATTACCGTGGACATATTTTTGATGCCTCAGTATGTTATTCACAAACCTAAACCCCATAGCCATGACTAAATTAAAGACTTCAGGATCTCATTACCATATTAAAGACTCTCAGTAGCTACAAACGCCGCTGTTCAAAAAAGCCACACAAAGGAAACACTCGTTTTCATATTTTAATTAAAACCTTCAGACACAGTCTTGTGGCCACAGATACTGCCAAGCACGAGTGAGAGGCACTGTCTTCCCAATAGGGCCACATATCCATTTTCTAAACATTTTAAAACCGGAGCCGTTCCTCAGTCCCCCTTTACTGCATCTTTGCAAACATATGATCTATGAATGCAGTCCACGCTGCAGGCAATAGTGTCAGTTCCAAATACGTCATGCTCTACTGCCTCTTGATTTTCTGTTTCAGAATCAACCCAGGGCGAGCCTCTTTTATAATAGACCTAATTAACACCCTGTGGTCCGCTCCTTATTGATAGTAAAAAAGATTGCCTACCGAGTATTTCAAAAGCAGGTCTTTTTAAGAAAGTATTAGCCTTTGGGTAAAAACGAAACAAATACTTTCTAAATATTGTCATCTTGTAATAATTTAATTAGTTTGACTTTTTCTTCACTTTTCTTTATCGGAGTAACAACACAAGCATTTTCACAATACTATTTTGAGTATCAGAAAAAACTGGCATCAGAAAAACTGGTCCCCTTGCACAATGAAGCAGGAGAAGGAGGGGTTAAGCCCCCACACAGGTCACGAGTTACAAATTCTGTGTCAGAGCAGTAAAACAATGCAAGAAGGGTGGGACTCTCAATTCAACATGTACAGTGTCAGGCTCCAAGCTGATGGATATTATTGTTCAGATACAGCCTTAAAATTTTGCTCTTCTGATGTCAGCACTGAGCCCGTTAGTAGTCAAAAAAAATAATTAATCAGATCAAACGTTAGAAAAGGTGAAGAGAAATTAGAAATTACTTAATGAGACTGCATTCAATCATTAGTACCACTTCAATAACCATGTGAATTTTCCCTCTTTCTCAAAAAGACTGGACAGAAATGGAAAAGGGATGAGAGAAAAGCGACTAAACAATCCAAGGTAGGGAATGAGGTACTGTACTATCTAAAATGAAATAAGCTAAGACTTTGCGGCCTCAGTGACTAATGAATTGTATGATGAAGTCTTTTTTTTAAATTATGAGCGGTAAAAATAGTGAATAGAATTGGACTGATCAATACGTTCAAAGGACTAGGCACACCATTAGAAGAAATATTGCCACTTGTAAAAGAACATACACTACAGAACGTATCACTGTTAAGCTTTGGAAAAGCTTAGCACTAAATGCTGGGGCAGTAAACATTGTTACAGGTTCAAAAGTAATTGGGTAAATTCATGGAAGAAAGACCATCAAGGACTAATAAATGAGGAGACATCACCCCATGCCACACACCAGCAATACCAGGGTCTGTGTGTCAGCCCTATTCCTATATTTTCCCATCTGTTATTGTCCACTGTTGGTGACAAGGTAATAGATGACCTCGGTCTGTCTTGGTGTTGCTATTCTTATACGCGTCTTCTAGGAAACTTGGGAAAAAATAACAGTTTAGCTGCAATATAAAAGGAAAGCAGGGCAGTTCAATTACAGAAGCAAAATGCCTTGCTCAACTTAATTGGTCAGTCATCTGGAGTTAGTGTAGTAATGTGGCTCGAGGGAGCAGACCATTGCTCTTAACTATTTCTGGTTTGCTATTTTTTAAGAAATATTTTATTTTGGTGAAATTAAGTATTTTCAGGAAAGTTCTATTTCCAAGTGAAGTTGAACAACACTTACGAACTTGTCACAAACATATACAGGAATACAGAGAAAACCTTTGCCAGAAAAAGCAGGAGGCATTCTTTCATTAGGCTGGTGCGTCCAGTTGAGTAAACTGACACAATTTCCCGTATTTTGAAAGGACAGAAAAAAGAAACCCCAAAAATATAAGAGACATAAAAACCAAACTGAGCTTTTAAAGCATAAGAGACTGCTAAAAGCATGCGTGGTCCCCAGTGTTGGAGATACTACTATTCCCATGCCACACCCTAGTCCCTGATACTGGAACACATTAGAGAGATCACTCTCTGCTGTTAAATAGTGCTCCAAATAATCTTGGAAAGGTGGTCAGGTAACGAAGAGATGCTGCTTGGAGGCTACAGAGTCATCAAACGCAGGGACTGGTGGGGAAGACATCATCAAGAAAGAATAATTAATGAAAATGAAAAATACAAAATTCTATATTAATTGGTTTTGTGTGTTTGTTTGAAAAAAATGGCCCATCAGGCATCGGTGTAGACAGGATGTGAGCAGAGCACTGCGGAGGAAGCTCCTGCCACAGGATCCAACCCCACTGCAACTTTTAAGAATCTCTCCTCTGAAAGATCGCTAGTTTTACCCAACATCAGTTCTTTAAAACCAATAAAACAGGAAGAAACACAATTAAAGCATAAAGCTGTAACCAAATCATGCTCGTATCCAGATTTAGAAAACAAGCCTAGGGAAGCATCAATGTAAAGCTACAGGATTGCTCCATATTATCCAATAAATACATAATGATATAAAGAAACACATAGGTAAAAGAAAGATATAAAAAAAGATATGAAGAAAGATATCTCTCTCTATATATATATATAGAGAGAGAGATAAAGGCATTCAGAGACCGCATGAGAATAAAGTTTTTTTGGCTGGTCAGGGGATGAGGATGAAAGAGACTTCATTATTAATACAACTCTTTACTATGGCACTTAGCAATATAAAAAGGACCAATAACTTCTATTTGAGGTAGATGTAATGAAATAAATCTAATATAAAAGGTAACACAGAAGTGTCAAATTAATCTTCCACTTAGCCAAGAAAATAAGAAAAATATTTTCCATAGAGAAAAAAAAAATACAAGATTTAAATACTCTGCAGACAAAACCTTTCTTGAAAAAGTAAAAATAAAACCAAAACAAATGCCTACCACTTCATATTAAGTGTCTCAAGTGCAGCCACTCCACAGAGATAAAAGGAAAAGTATCGCTGCTCTAAGCATGAAGCAGGATTTTTAAGGAAGTGAATCTGGCTTTCACCATCCCTGCACTGGAGGAGGGAATAGTGATTTCACTATTTTTGGCAGAGGAGTGGGCAAGCAGCCATCTTAAAATGGTCCTCAGTCTGAGCGTCACCCCTTCCCGCCCATAAAAGTCACCAGTATTTCACAATAAGATGGGAATTGAAAATAAGATGGAAATCTGCCATTTCATTGCACATGCTGCAGAAATCGACGTAGAAATTCAAAATTAGGGGGCTTTTTTTAAACCATTACTTCAGCAGATGGAAAAAGGCCAAGACCCGAGTCTTCTATCTTACTGTCAGACTGTCAGCAGAGGATACCAACTTTGTTACTGGAATGAAAGGACACGTGGTTCCTGAGCTTTATGGCAAACTTTCCACATGTGTAAGCACACCTACAAGATCACAACCCCAGGGGACAGAAATGAGAATACCTAAGAATCTCATTCTGCCTTCAGTATCTAATTATTTTGCTTGTCCAAGACGGCAGAGCCCCTGTGCATATGCAAAACTGAACCTTTATCATTTTAGTGTCTTTTCTAGACAATAGTTGGTTGTTTAAATCCCAAGATGGGTTTTTGGTAAGCACACAAAGTGCAGGTTGAGGAGAAAAATTCAAGCCTAATAGCCTCCCTGAGTCTAAGTTAAATGAAAGGTAACCCCTTGCACTCACTGCATGCTGCAAGTGCCTTAGAGTGCCAACAGCTATATGGAAAACTTATCAACCAGTTTAACTGAGCACCACATATGATATGATGGGGAGAACCATCTCCACGCCCCAGACTTGTGGAATAGGAGAATTTGCACCTTCCGTGCAATCTCATGCAAGTTCCCGCATCACTTCTTAAAATGGATCATCCCCCATTACGTTAGAGTGTAACAACAAAGACAAACTCAAAAGAAAATAAAATATTCTTTTGCTAACAAGAGGTACTATCTTGAAGCTGTCTTCTAGAGAGGACAAGAAGATATAAACAGTAGTAAAAAAGCTAGAGTTCATACGTTGGAATAATCTACCATAAATTAACTCTTTCTAGACTAACTCCTTCAGCCACAGAGATCCATTTCCTTTGACTTGTACTCAATACTATGCCTACCCTCAGAGCATAGTAAGAAAGGAAATACCATGACTGGAAAGTGTCTGCATATGAGTATAGGAAATGCCAGGTACGTTTACAATATTTTGTTCTCAAACACAGGAGAGAAAACAAGAACAGAAAAGAAATGAAAGACAAGTGAGACTGTTACTGCCCGGAATAATGAAGACCTACCACTTGAGCAAAAAGCCAAGACTTTCAACCACGGAAAATGAAAGCCGTCCCTCACCTCAATGTTCCGCTAAGTTCCCCTTCAAACGCGTGCTGAGCTACGCATCTCAGCTGGCAAAACTCTTTCCTGAAAGCACAGTGAGCTTTTTCTTACGTGAAGTAAAAATATCTAGAACTAACGCAGGCACCCAGGCAATCTGCTCTGTAAATGAACAGGAAGAAAGGGATTGCTAGTTTGTTTGGTCAAAACATTTTTAGCAGCTTATCGAATTGTGCTACCCCTAATTGACAAAGCCACTAATATGTAAGAAGACAAAAAAAACCCTGAAAATGCATTACTTACAGTCCTTTCGGGAGTCTCGTGCGTACCAATAAAACGTTGTGGCCCATTAGCGGTTACTGCATCTTTAGCAACAAGGACCAGGAAGCATGAGTTAAAGAAAAGGGAAAGAAGTGGATCGTACATTTCTGCGATATAATATGGAAGCGCAGGACATCTAGTATGGTGTCACATTCTCCTCTGATGTCATATTCTTTTCTCAAAAAGGACTGAGTCTGTTGGTAACGAGAGGCATAATTTAAAAAATTAATTCTTAATGCCTCCAGTAAAATCTGTGAATGCTTGTAGCATATGGTGCTGCACAGCAATCTATTCCAGACACCAAGCGCTCATATTCCCATACATGATTACCAAGTCTAAATGAAACCATTTGAGATGTACTGTCTGACTAAAGTAAAACAAGAAAAAAAATGGGAGGCTCAGTAACATTTACTCTGGAAATTTTGGAAGATGAAATGTGGTATCTCAAATTTTAAAGGGCCTGCTGAATGTCTTTACCAATTATCTTCAGAGGGAAACCCAGTCTAGTGCTTGTCCTACAAGCAGGGATATAGCTACCAGGTTTGGCGTCCAATTAATGAAGGGAAAAAAGGAACTCCTGGATGAAATGCTCATGGGCCTTAGCAATGAGAAAAAAAGACTAGGAAAGCTTAAGGACAGGCCCCCACGACTTGAAACAAGGCAGAAGCTTTACTGCCATGTGCCTTAAACAGTCACGTCAGTGACCTGTACTGTTTTCTGTAAATTAAACAGATATTGCAAGATAGTGACAGCCTATTGGCAGAGAGAATTTCATGGAACACTTATGGCCAAAACTAAACACTTTTGAACGCAACAGCCCCTAACTTTTATTTCTCAAATGAATAATTCAAAATAAACACACAGAAACTAACTTCAGGAATGAAATGAACACCAGCTGCATCTCATGTATGATTTGTTAGCTTCTGTACAAGCTTGTATCAAGGATCAGCATCTAATCGCATTTCTCCTGAAAACTTATTAAAAGAGATAACTCTGTTGTGGGAGGCAGGACGGCAAACACCACAGTTTAGTTTCCTTTTACATAAAACGTATTACACAGTGGAGGGCAAGGCATCAAGGTCTGTCAAAAAAGGTGTCGCTCACGTTAGTACCAGAAGAGTCCACTTAGAAGAGTCTAAGTGGATTCAAAGGGAAATAGTAAACGGATCGCAGGTCCTTGGCAGGCAGATACAGATACATAAGCAGTCTGTTGCTCACGCTTTCAAGACAGTCACACTGTCCTGTAACCACAGAGGTCCAGAACTTCACAGTGGTCTCCAGATGAGAAAGAAACCTTGTTTACTTATGTTTTCACTATTGTCCTGTAAATCACCTTCAGTGGCTCCGTCATCATGTGGAAAAATTTGTGTGATTTAAGGCTCATAAAAACAAACAGACAAAAAAAACCCCAACCCCACTCTTGATTACAGAGTACTGTTTTTCCGAAAAGTACTCTGTATTATTTAGGCAGTGGGACAAAGAACATGTGGGTGAGAAGCAGGAGAAGGAAGAAAAAATCCAGCCTTTACCCCTCCTATTTGTCACCTGATAATTTCTTGACTATCTTTTCCACAAAACTCCCTTCCTTCTGGAAAATCCAACATGCACTTGAATTCACCGCGATCAAGTGAATGGTGCCAGAGGTTGCAAGCTAGTCTGAAGTACGTTCTCTACATACAGCTGCAAAATCCACCACCAGCTGTGTAAATCAATGAAGAGCTCTCCAGTTAATGGATTTGTGTTTAAAAGTCATAGAAAACAATGCTGCAGTACAGAAACAGGTAAAGACTGAAGCAGCAGTTAGTCTCTCAGTGATCTTGGCTAAATAATAATTTGTTGAAAAAATATTTCCATTATCTCTTTGAAGTAAGTACACTTCAGTCTTTAAAGGACTAAGTGCTTCATCTGGCATGCAATCCAGTAGTACTCAATTACAACCCAAATCTAAGCTGCTTCGTTCCTTGTAACAACTAGGTATTTAATTCCCAAAGATCTCAATGCCATGATGTTTCAATACATACTTCATAATTACTTCCTATAAATTACAACAAATTTCTGCAACACAGTAGAGCTCGAAGTACAAATTTACAATTTGTTCTTTCATACATCTTTTATATTATTAACCACTCAAATGGATAATTGGTTTTGACATTTAAAAAAAAAATCTGTTATTTAAGTTCTACTCTAAAAGCACTATCTACTAGGAAATAGTATTTTCAAATGCTTTGAAAATATAATGAGCATGTATTCATATTCTTTTGCAGTAGAAAATAAGAGATTTCATGAGACAATAATTGCATCCTTTTATTTCTACTAACTACTTCCAACTAAAGAAGATAAATCAGAGGAAAGGTATGTGGCAAAAGGTGCTGGGATGGTGGTATCTTCTAGGTTTGTTTGTTTTGTTTTTTAAGATCAGTCAACTGGAAACTCATAGGGACAAGATTTTTTCTTTCTCACAAGGTAAGATGCTTTAAGGGCTTTGGAGAAAGAAGAGCGTGTTTTAGTACTGTTGTTCCCCATGAGCCACCCCTCCACGACTAGGATCAGTTCTCACTACTCTGCTTCCCTCTGCTTGCCCAGTAAGGACCCAATATTCACGTAATGGACTTCTCTAACACAACAAAATTTATGAACATGACAGGTCAAAAACCTGATACGTGAAAGCCCTAATACTCCTCCAGAACCATGCAGCCTACACTCAAACCAATGTGAAGAAATAGTCCCGGATACCTGCTGTCTGACAAAAAACCTCTTGAGCTGCAGAGAACAGCACTGAATCATGACTGAAGCATGTCTTCATTTAAAATTCATTTAAAAATGAAGACTGCCTGATGTCCCATGTGAGACTAGAGACTGAAGAAGACGGAAAAAAAACCAAACAAACAACCTCTTGCCTTTTTTTCAGTCATTTCCTTCCACCATATCCAGAAGGCCACCACACACAGTTGGGGCTGAAACCCTCACCTCTAACTCAGCAACATTCATCGCTCACCAACTTCTGAGTTGCTTCAGTTCATCAAGAGAGCGATTAACGTAGTTCCCTCAAAACCAGTGTGTGACATGTCACTTGACACCCTCCAAAGGCAGGATGGCTCAGTTTTTCCTAAACTATTACTCAACCGGCACACTTACCCCTTTTCTTGGCAAAATACTGGTGTGCATTCTGACCATATTGACAGACAATAAAGCAGTGGTTGATGTTGACTGGTGCTAAGAGATGCTGGCATTGAAAGGAGTGTGGCAGAAGTCCATTTAATTGATTTCTTAACACAGAACTACTTTAAAGCAAGCGTGAGAGACTGGAACAAGTAAATTTCTGGTAAGCGAAGACTGACAGGTGGGAACAACCTTGAGGAACTTCTAGTTATGAGATAATTCTGGATTTTTCCAAGGATATTCTGGGTCGGTAACTAGGTTACAAAATCAGGGAAAAAACCCAGATAATGGCCAAAAAGCACTGAAGTTCCTCAATCAGAAGGAAAACAAGACATAGACACATAGCTGAATTGTCAAAATCATCAAGTCAATGCTGAGTTGAAACACATGAAAGAAGTGTGAATGAGAATAGTAAGAAATCTAGAAGTAACTTGTGTTGCTACAGACAAAGAATCTGAGTTCTTCCTCTTTTTTTTTTTTTCAACAGAAGAGCAAAAAAACCCAGCAACTTTGAAACCTGTCTCAAATTGGCCATGCCCATCGCTGCTGACTCAAGGGCATCATACATCAATCTATATCATAAAAAAATAGGCTAACAGCTCCCACAAAGTAAACAGTAGCTGTGTTTAGTTCTCGGGGGGTGGGGGTGGGCGGTTGTGTGTGAATAAGGAAAATAAGAAAAAAACTAAGGAAGAAGGAGGGAGCATGGATATCCATACATTCCTTGCTTATGCTAAGTGAACAAATTCATCTTAATTTATGTATACTACTGCATCTCCCAACAGACAAAGCTTTGCTCTGTTGTTCTGCGATTTAACTGAAAAAGTGTCAGATCTCATAAAGAGAAGTCTGTGGAGGTTGTCAGAGAAGAAAACCAGAATGTATCACCTACAGGATGCACGTGCTACTGCATTTCAAGTATCTTCCTGTATCCTGGGGAAAATGCAGAACAACTAACTGCAAGGAAAAACAGTCTTCATGGACAACTGATGTATGGATGATCTTTTGGATTTCATTACAGAATTTTAACCTTAATAGAATTTTAAGTCTAGACAGCTCTTTACATTTTTCTTTCCATTTTCTCCTTCAAATCTTCCTGTACATTCTGCTTTAACTTGCAAACTTCAGAGCATTTGCTCTCTAAAAGAGCAAACAATATCTGACTCAAAACTTGCTATTTTAATGAAAAAATACAGCATAATCTTAGAGTACATGAAAATCAAAATTATATAAAACCATGAAAATACATGAGGGAAAAGAAAACTTACACTTCGGTTAAGAGCACTTGTTCCTTTTGTAAATGCGATGTTATGGGTGTACCACATCACTCATAGCAGTAGCGTATAGCAGGATAATGATCATCAAAGGATCAAGACTGTAAATCGTTGAATTTATACCGCTGGGTTTTCACAAGATAGCCTGACAACTCCCTCTTGAAGCATGAATATCTTTAAAATCTGACATACATTTGTACTGCCTAAGGTCTATTCCCATGCAATACAAGTGCTCAAACACCAGTGGTAATGAACAGAATGACCTCTAATCAACAGAATTTGTTCTGCTCTCGGGATGCTACATAAATCAGTTACCAAGATGTTGCCAAAGTCTTACTAAGTGCTTGAAAGCTCTGCCTAGACAGAAGTAAGAGAATTAAATTTAGGACATTTTTGGATAACAGTGCCAAACCCAAATACTGTGTAACCATGTAATGTTCACCCCAAAACAGGTGGTTTTATTACTGACTTGTATAAAACATACTCCCAGACTCTAATGTTATTTTACACAAAATATAAATTATCTCCCCATTTTTCCAAATATCATAAAATATTATAGATAAATCAAGGTCTTTTCAAATCAACCTATATTAATAGCTTCACTCATGTGAGGAATCTCAGAAAATTTTCTCTTCACACTGAAGATGCACTGTAGCTATAAGGAAGTTATTTGTAAATACCAGCTTCCACCCAACACGGATGAGTTCCTCAGGTTTCCTGTAACTGAGAAACCTTTCTCTGTCTTTTTTTTTTTTTCCCCCTTTCCATTTTTTTTTTCTTTTCCCTCCCCCCAACCAGCAACTCTTTGCCAACACTGACAGCTTAAGCAGCTACTGCCCCATCCCTCTTACCGTGCTGTGCTAGAGATCTATTTTCGGCTGGGTGTGTTTTCCAAAACAGTTCATGGCATGTCCACATAGACACACGTATCAATGCAATGGAAGGACAGGACGGGAGAAATGCCATCGAACCAAGGTCCATGGCAAACCTTGGATCTGAATGCTGGTGTGCAGAGGGAGCCCAGAAAGACTTGTTTCCCTGGGTTCACCTTAAGCCACTGAAGTGCCAGTTGCATCACAGCTATGTAAATGGCAGAGCGCTGAGACCTCAACCATGGCAAAAAACAGGCCAAGAAATATTGTGTGAATCTTTTACTGCTTTCTGTGGATACATCTTCATTAGCTGGTTATTTGCAGTGGAGCTTCCGAATTTCCTTTATTGTCACTATTTACACTTGACAATACTGCAAGAAAGTCTTCTGCTGACCTTGAATCTTTATATCTGGTGGTGTTGACAAGGTGACAGATTCCTACCTCTCAAATACATCATTAATCTTTAAATAAGAGATGCACACTGCGCAATTTCCCCCCTTCACAAAGGAAAGGGTTTGATTTTTAACATGCGAGGGTTAATACGGTACAATGGCTTGAAAATTTGGTTATTGCTAGGTGCTCTCAGCAACGTGAATGGTCAGGATACACAGGGTAAAATTTACCCATCTTTGTATCTCTGAATGGATGTAAATGAATACAGAAATATGTTCCAGATACATGGACAGAAAACAATTCCAGAAACAAGTGAAGTTGCCGCAGCCTTTTCAGAATAAGGGAAGAGCTTAAAAGGAAATACCATATAGACATATTAGAATATATGTTAAGGAAAGCTATGTTGGAGAGATTTAACCTAATTACTTCATTCTTTTAGAGTCAAACAATTTCACTCTGGCAACATTACTTTCAGGATAAAGGGCAAATCGTGTACAAGTACCATACAACTTGTGGTACTTCAAACACTGTATTTTCCACTAAAATAATGCGCATGTAAAATATGCAGTTTTGTCCATTACTAAGAAACTAACAAACTACTCGGACGCTTTAGAAAAATAATGAGAAAAAAAATTTAACACTTAAGTAAATGAATTTGAAAATGGAAGTATTTCAAATAGCAAAGGAATGATTTTACTCTCTCTTGCTTTCTCACAGAAAGATTACTGAAAACTGAATTTCAAATAATGCCTTGTAATTTCTAAAACATGCTGTTCTGGAAAGTGGTCAAGGTTTCCAGTTACATTGCTACTGTTTGAATTCAATGTAATTAATTATCTTTTGATTTTTCATATGCATAAGCTTTTTGTATTTTGAATTGTGAATTGATTGATATTGCAAGTATTTTTTTTTAAATAAATTTTCCAATATACATAAAATATAGTTGCCTTCATATCAAGAAGCTATGCTATACCAACAAAACCACACTGCATTGGTAGCCTTCATGGAACGAAGTGATTGAATAAAATTACTTGAAACACAGCTACTTGCAGAGGTTATTAAAATTGTGGCTTTTTGTCTGAAGAGACTGGGAAGAGGAGTTGACTTTACAGACACACATACCACACACACCCCCCCACACCCACACCCCGCCTTTCAAAGAGGGCGGGCAAAAAAATACCTCTCTGATTCACCTAGGAAAAAAATTGAGTTACTGCTTCCTATGAAATCGGAACAGGAATATTTTTCTTGAAGTCTGTGCTTTCATTAATTCCACACTAACCTGCATTCTTTGGGTGGCAAACAAAAAGAGGAAAAGCTTAGAAGTACTATTTCCCATAGAAACAATTGCCTGTCAAACAAAGCATAAAAAGACAAAAGGCAGAAACACTGTTTCAGCTTGAATGCCTTAATGTCACCATTTGTCATGCAGCGCTTCCCCAGAAAACCCCCCCAAGTACAGTTAACTCTACTCCTCTTTACACCGCACACTTTCTCCTCCCTTGGTGGAGGATTAAAATGTGCCGGGCCTGACAATGAAACAGCAGAGCCATCGCACATTGTTATGCAACTCACTGTCTGCAAGGGTGGCTCGTAGCTCCTTCTTTATTCAGCAAGTGCCAAGTGCATGTTTAATCAATGTCACAGCTCGCCACAGTGTGCAACTAAAGCCACTGTCATTCCGCTCCTCAGATTTGCCTGGCTAAGTTATGCAATGCTCCGAAGAATACCTTGGAATTCTTTCCAGAGGCTCTGAATGCAGGTGTGTGACAGCGTTCACACTATTGCCAGTAAAGCAGACTTCTTTTCGTCCTTTTTCAGGCTGGACTAAAATTACATAGTGTGACTGCACGTAGTTCGCTGCATTTGGAATTACAGCATGTCAACGTGAGAAAGCCTCTTCAGACGGCTGCCACAAAGAGTAAATCAAAGGCTGGGTTTTCCTGAAGTCTTAATAAATAACTAAGTGCAACTGAATAAAACCAGGAGCTGTTCGTATTTTTTTTTTTTTTTTGTAAAGGCAAAACCGAACAGCATGCATTTCGTGGCTCTGCATCATCTAAGGAAAAAAATCCTCAATTTTAATGAGAATTAGTCAACAGCGAGGATCATTACCAGAAAAGGTTTTACTGTTTTTCGACTGCACTTGCTGTAGTGGATTACCGAGAGAGAAGGCCAGTCATTTGGAAGATTCTGTAACGTTATTATCCTCACCGATAAACTTCTTCATCAAGGAACTGTTCATGCTCCTATCTGATCTGTCTGAGTGAGGACAGCAGCCCCCTCCATGAAGAAAAAAGCCTGGTTTGCCACCGAATCGACGAGTAAGAAGCATGTCTGATGACATTTTATTCCTGATGCAATGTAGGGTAAGAAACATCGTCTTTTTTTTACCTTTCTGTGAAATATGCTCTGAGCTGATGGCTTTAATTAGACTCACAGCAGAAATACGTTTATCTCCAATGATTAAACATGTTTGCCAGGAGAGAAAAATGCTATTGCACTATAAAATGTGGCTGCAAATTTCCAGTAAATTGGGGTTATCTGAACTAGTAGACACCCCAATCAAATTTTGGTTTAAGGTTGGAAATTTCTGATTAATAAGGCTAAAACAGCATAGCAGATCACATATAAGATCATCATTTTAGCCACCAATTAACATAATTTTACAGGCAATATGTTTCTAGAGGATATTTGACTGCAAATTAAGAGTACATGAGCAGCTAAGTAACAGAGATGACCTGTCAACCCCACTTTTGCCACAAAAAAGGTAATAAATCATATACGCATCTGTAAATATCTATCTCAAGTCCCTATATTGCATAGAATTTGGTTACTATAAGAATACTACTGTCCTTTGGCAGACTGCAATAATAAGCATATATAATAACAACAACCACCTTTATATTTGAAGAGAGACATTTTCTGTTAAATGTTTACTGTTGCAGGGATGTCCAAAAGCTGATCTATTAAACACGTAAAAGGATAAGATCTCACCTGCAAACGCCTACTTAGGGCTCACTGGTCAAAAGATACTGTGATACTGTATTAAGGAGACATATTCTTCACGTTCAAAAACAGCAGACTTGAATATTTTCAACTGGTTTTTGTACTGTGACAGTTAAATATTTAACAACAGCTGAAAATTCACATAATCTCCCGAGGCATTTCAGAGTATCTGACAATGCTCACATACCTGCTTTCACCAATTTGATGTTTCATAAGGAAACAAATTAGCTGACTAAAGACAAATTTTAAATTTCTTTTATAGTAAAGCATGTTAATTGCCTTGAAGCATCAAGCCATTTTTCACTCCTTCTACCAAATCTGTATCTACAAGAACAATTACTTTTAACATGGACATGCACATACAAAAAGAAAACAAAAGATGACTACAAATCAATAAACAGAGCGTTAAGGAATATTGTGTAAAGAAATAGAGAATTGTTTTTCAAAATATCAAAGCTTGCATGTTTGTCAGACCAGATTTACCATTTGCCTTCTTTCTTCTAGCTAGCTGCCAGAATACTGGTGAAGGTATTTGCAGGAAAAATGGGGACCTCTGCCATCACAACACTGGAGGATGTGAAAAGGCAAGAGGAGAAAGAGGAAAAAGAAGAATCTATTTTAGCACTGCTTGGGATTATTGGAACTGTACTCAATTTATTTGTTATTGTTTTTGTGTACATCTACACTACACTTTGATGACATTTTTGAACATCAATTGCATAGCACACAGTGCAAAGACCAGTGATGGTAAGAATGATTTCTAAATTTAAAGCAAAAAAACCCACTGTCTGAAGAGATTATCAAAAATATTCCAGAGCAAAGTGTCTGGCTAAGGGTGCTGCATCAATGACTGCTAAATGTATCAGCGAGCCCAGCTAGCGTGCTGAATTACGTAAATGAAGGCAGGCGATACTCAGCTTCTCATTGATAACAGATGAAATCTAAATAGCAGAAACAGAGACAGCACTGCAAACATGCAAGACACAAGAAACGTAAGCAAACGCTGAAAACAATCAGTACATAGAGATTAATTAAATATATAAATACATATAAGCAAGCCCCATGATGCTTTCTATGGTTTTGTGCAATGTCTCTTCATAGCTGAGACCAGAAAACAGACAAAAGGGTTTTATTTTTAGATCACCATAATTTAGGCTTATAACTTACACTAATGTATAAGTGTGGAAACAGGAACACTGTTATACCAAAAATTGAAATATTATAAATAAAATTTTAACTATTGACTATATTCTGCAGCATTTTTGTTAGTCTTGTGGAAAGCTGAAAAAGGTTAGATTTTCTTGCCTTTACTGAATCTGTATTTGAAATCATCATGCTATACTGACCATGTGCTTTTCTAATTAAAAATCCTTTAAAGTGGTGTGAAAAAACAAATAATAGTTTCAGTACTTCTTTTCAGAAATATTAATAATTACAATGACACACTAATACCTATTCTCCAAATGAAAAAAAAAAATCTTAAGTTACATTTTCTGTATCACCATTTTTAGACTGTATTTAACATAAGTCAAATACAACTTTCATGTTTTCATCCTGACGCTTATTTTCAAGTACAATAAAACATATCACACAAGGATTCATGGTGTTGCATGGAAAACAGGTTTAATATCTTTGCCCAGAAGGGTGTACTCTCTCTGGACCAGGTCTTTAAGACATTTTCCCTTTTTTTTATCATTTATGACTGAGGCCCAGAATTTTAACTCTTAGGCATACTTCATGGAATATGCAATTAGACTACTGAAATTGATTAAACTATTTCCACGTTTTAAATTAAACCTATGCATGTCTTTGAATTAGATCCAAAGCTGCAGACAGTCTGAGATCATAGAAGCTTTTATTTACATGAATGTATCTCGCATATATCTTCTAACAGAAAAGCTGCTTCTGAGATCTTAGGATTAAAAACGAAGTAGAAAAACACTACTAAAAACACCCCAACACTGATTTTAATAAATACCATTCTTAGTATTACACGTGCCACAGAGGAACAATGGAGCTGTATTTCTGAAAATCTGTTCAGTTATCTCTCCTAGGCAGCAAAGCTACATCCAGTCATTCCATAAAACGACAAGCAAAGAAATACATCTCTTGTATAGGTGATAGCTTATTACTGTGTAGAACTTCATAACCGCTACACCAACTGAGCCTTTGGAAATCACTTTGAAACAAGCACATGCATAAAATAAGGTCAGAGATCTAGAACAGAATGAATTTGGCAATGATATTTCAGTCAGTTGCAGAAACTGTAACACACTGATTTATGGACGAATGAGGTGGAAGATGGTGTATTCTGGTTTTGCCTCTCTGAGTCAGTACTGGCTCATCCAGAAGAAATGATAAACAGATCTGAGGCTGCACCGGAAGAAAACGTGTGCAGACAAGAAAATTCATTCACTATCCACAGTGTACAGCAAATCTCTACTCATTTTCAGTATATGAAGCACCAAAGCATTCTGTAAAACTAAGCTACCTTCTAGAGAAATTATGCAGGTTATTCACGTTTATTTAAGACTATAGAATAGAGTCAATACATTGAAAAATTTTTCAATGTACTTCTTATATCTACATACTTATGGATATTATTGCATTAATCTCATAATACAAGGATATTTGAGATTATTCTTAAAATGAGAGGTTAAAGGAACCTGAAAACTTAACAGAAATATGAAATTCAGGTAGAAATTACTGCTGTTTATTTTCATCCTGAAGTTATTTAAAACTTGTCAATTTTGTGAAATAAATAAACAGTTTTGTTTCATGTCATTTCAGTCCATAGCTGTGTTCTCAAAATTGCGAATCAACTCCAGCACTGGAGTGAGATACTGCACCTTTTTTTGTAAACGCTTCAACAGCAAAACAGAAAAGAACGATCCCAAAGTTATAACCAAATGCGGCAAAGGTTCAGCATCATTCTTTTACCACTGAATGAGTCCATTAACACTAATGAAAACTAGTGGAATTTTTAATTTTGTTAATTATATACTGTCTATCTAAACTGCCATTGTACTTCTAATTTTGCTTATAGCAAAAGGCTTTGACCCTGTGAAGGAAGTCACAGGGTAATATTATCACTAGACACTGCCCCGGCATATGAGTTAGATTTTGTTTTAAAACAGAAGTCTGCTATCCTCTCTTAATACGTAATACTTGCGCGCTGTACTCATGTGGACCTAAGTCTAAATTTAGTTAAATGAGCTCCAATATACAGCGCTGGTGCTTATACATTTAATCCAATATATGCATAAGAATCTCAACAACAAAAAATACCTTAACAGCAAACACCTCTTATTAGGTACAGTAAAAAGTCAGTAGTCCAGGGAAAAGCAGAATTTCATGGTGATTCAACATTTACACTGCAGTAGCACCTTCACGCCCTCAGCAACAGATGAATAAAGATGTAGTAGCTGAATGAGCTCAGCGTACCAATTCCAGAGACCCATAAGGGAACACAAGCTTCCTCAGGTACTCAGCCTACTCAGTCCAGTGGAACTGCTTTGCAAAAACTAAAGCAACAGCATATAATGCCTTGTGAGAACAAGACTAATAGAAAATAAATAATTTCAGCAGGCAACCTACTGTAGTTCTAGCTCTGAGGTAAGGCCTGAAAAGTATGACTTTAATGGACTCAACTAACAAAGGTATATCAACAGAGGCAGAAAAAAATCACTCAGTGTGTTCACCTTCAAAGGTTTAGTCCATAGTACTTTCTAAATAAAGTTCGCAATGAGGCATTTGGCAGAGGGATGAAGCAGCACAACCATTAATGGAATCCACAAGTCCAGGGCGTGACAGTACTTGATAAACTATGACATGTGCATTAAAAGCAAATATTGGACTCTTACGAAGTGGAACATGCTGGTCAGTAAACACAATCCTTTCAGTAGAGCACTCCCACAGAAATGCATCACCTCTTCTCAGCAGTCAAACCCAAGGAAGACTGAGCTAATGTTCCACCATAAGCTATGCTGACCACATCACATGGAGTCTTTGTCCACCACAGAAGAAAGGGTGGCTAAGAGGGGAGCATGTGAGGAAAGGGCTGCAAGAAAACCCCAGCCAAAATCCCAACATCTGCTTTCTGAAAGCATGGGATCTGAAGCAGAGAGAGTTCAGGCAGAATTCTCCAGCTTGCTATGAGGTCTCTCTTCCAAGGAAAAGGTGGTACCAAACCTCTCTCACTCTTCAGCTTTAAACAAGATTAAGTCATCTTAAGGTTTGCTAGAGACTAGTTTACGGACAAACTAGTACAACTACATTTAAAAGCATGAAGAGTCTACCTTATATTGTGGTATCACTGATAAATCCCAGCTTTACTGGGCTTTCTGCTGTTCAAGCCTGTAACAAAATATATACAATCCCTGTTCTAAAAGTCACTTGATTTTCCTTCTTTGTCACCATTCCTTTCCGCTGCCTTCTCTCTATAAACCTTGTTAGCTACAAAGACTACTATTGCTACTGCTTTCTTCTCTCCCACTTGTAAATACTAACTTGTATTAGTCTTCATAAACCTAGGTCCACCAGTCAAGTAACTCTTACTTTTATCAGCAAAAATCTAGACCTTCAAGATAGCCGTGTACTCTAGTTAGAACCTGGCGGTCACGGGTATGCTGGGAACCTCTTGTGGTACGGCACAAATTTCATTGTTGAGCATTTTGTTTAAGGAGAGAAACGTTCAGATATTTGAAAGAGTTCCTACAGTGGTAATTCTTTCAAGTGAAAAGCGCTGCATACAAGACAACAATGAAAAGGTTTTAAATGAGAGATTTCAGCATGAAATGTGCATAAATGCTCAGCAATTAATACACGCTACACGTTCCACAATACAGAAGTTGAATGACATGAATTTTATCAATGTAAACATGAATTAAGTACTTACGAATAAACACAAATGTTAAAAAAAAATAATCTCATCATATTACAAAGATAAACTTTTTTCATTTATAAAATGAAAGATAATAAAAGCCACCGTAATGCCGTACCAAGATACGAAACAAACACAGGAAAAAACGATCAAGAAACAGGGTGAGGATTACAGCAGCTATTGCTCCTTGTGAGCATAGCTATGATCTCTCTTGCATAATAAGGAAAGTCCTTCATAGACACATAAACATTCTTGCTCTACAAGAAAAAAGCAATTACAGAAATTAATGAAAGTGGTCAGCTCACAATTTTCAAGGACTTCACACAATCACCTTGCTCTGATGCAGATGAAGCTGCAGAATGTGTCAGGGCAATCTGTTTTGTAAGGATCTGCTTTAAGGTGAGGCTTCTAAAAGATTAAATGATACGTGAGCACTCCTTATCTGGTCAATATTCCTTTTATGTAGAAAGTCTAGATAACAATCTAGTCCATGCATGTTTTGGGCAAATTGAGCAGGGACAGCAAAACATATTTAAGCAACAAAAAATCTAGGTAAATTTCTAACTGTGCCAAAGGCCAATTTAGATTTTAACACCAGAACTGTTCAAGAATTTTGCCAAAACAACTTTGCAAGCAGTATGTATCATACCTGTAGCTAACAGAACACGTTTAAACCAAACACAAAATTCTCATCGATACCAAAAGATTACATCTTGTATCACCACAGTGGTATCAGCCTACCGTGCAATAAAGGGAAACAGCACACCCAGCAGCTTCACTGCATATTATATTTCTTTATAAATTTTTTTCCCACATAACTTGATGCTTATGGCAGATACATAATATGTGAAGATCACTGTTACTGCAACTGTTTACAGCAAAACCAAAAATGTAGTAGAGGAATACCTCCAGCATAAGGGTAACCATTAACTGATGCCGCTAGCATCCATTCATGTCTGAGAAAGCTACAAGCTGCTGAAAATTGCCATTTTCTGTCAGCATTGTGCTGGGCACAGCTTGTACCCGCTGGAGTGCCAAACCCAGGAACGCTCTATTAGCATCCTGTATGCAGTGTCCTAATTTCTCAGTCCAGCATGTTACAAGGAAGAATACAGTTACCTCCTCCTTCCACATGAAAGTACGTTTTGATAGCAGAAGGTACACTGGTCTGAAAACTAGAAGACCAAGTACATGAGTGTTACAGATAATGCTGTTTGCTTTCCTGCTGCCCCTGAGTAGCCAATTCAGCCCTACTGGAGAAGGGAACTTTTCAGTCTTACAAGCATTGTACCAGAGCTTACCATAGCTCCAGAGCTTCTCAACCTCTGCCTCTCTTGTGACAGCCAGGCTCTCTGTCAGTGCCGTCTCCAGACACTCTGTTAGTGACACCTAGAGCCCCGGCATCACCTGCAACTCAGACTCATTCATGTGAGAATTATCTGTCTGCTTTTGAACTAAAGAGTAATTACTGCATTGGAATTATGCCTGGCTATCACCAACACAAACTATTTTCAGGGACTTCTTTCAAACTAAATGCATCTGACTCAAATATTCATGAAGAGAAGACATTCTTTCTAGAAATCATGCCTTTTTGCACATTTCCCTCTCATACTGATATCCTATTACGTTTTCAAAGACAAGCTTGACTGATATAAGCCCGCAAAGCTATTTTGTTTAAATCCAGAAGAACATTGTTAACTAGTTTTATGTGTAGAATTTCCAAAAAACACAGCAGGAAGCATTCAAGACAATTGCTTGGATCAACGTATTAAGCATAAAAACGCTGCTACATTAAGAGCTACAGATCCATTTATGAAAAAGCAGGAAGCATCTGCTTTGTTCACTCTTCACTAATTTTTATTTCACAAGCACCAACATACGAACACCCCCTACCAAACACATATAACAGTACTCCAGGAGTGGACAACATACCTAAAATGAACATTTCCCACTGAAACTTCACCTTTTCTTTGCACTTTGGGAAAACAAATGGTTCCAGAAAGCCAAACAAGTCTGAACTTCTCTCCACCAGCCACATATCTCATCTCTTCTATCAGTATCTGTCTGTTCTTCCCCAGTTAGAGGTGACTTATACAGACAGACACGTTTTTCTACTGAAAACAGCAAAAAGCAATTTCAGCAGCTGTATTCCTCTATAACTCTGAACCAACAGCTTTATCCTTTGGATAACATAGCAGTTTTGCCAGGTCTTTCAGTGACTTTTCCTTCGTACCTCAACAAAGAAGAATTTACGAGTATCTGTTAGAAAGATTACTTTATCGTTTTACTTTATCATTTACTTCATTGTTTTATATTAGATTTTCATTTGCAATAATGAGCCTGGTGCATAAGCTACAGAGTTCATTCTCCTCACTGTAATATGAGAAAAATAGAACCAACAAATTAGGGACAGGTGTCAACCTGTGGACTGGCAAGTAAAACATCTTCGTATTTTTATTTTTATTACAAGGCCCCAGCAGACTTTTTGAACTACTTCCATTCCATCATACAAGATTATGTAATGCCCTAGTTACCACAGATTAAAAGAGCCACATTCTTGTTTTAGTCCTATGTAGCTTTGTAAATACTTAAGACACAGACGATTTCTCTTTTACCCTGGAGATAAAACATACTGTGTAATTCAACCCGAAGCTATGACATTGTTTCAAGAAACTCACATCACCACACCCTACAACTGGCATTCAAAAGAACCACAGTAATGTGACAAGACATTTAGCAGTTACTCCAAAAATAGGGCAAGCAAAAGAAGGGTCCGAAACCCAAATTCTTCAGATTTGGAATAACTCCTTCTGCTACTTAGGGATTAAATCCATCCTTACAAAGCAACTAAACAAAAAATTCAACCTCAGGCTAAGGCAGTGTTTAAAAACTTCAGGCTGACAGTTATCTGAAGAAAAAAAATGCTTATCAATAAATTCATACTAAAGCCTGTCATCTAATGAGATTGAAAATAAACCACAAACTCAATCTGCTGGTTTTTGCCACTAGTTCCACAAAGGCATTTGCTTAACTCATACTGCTTGACACTACGTTGTAAAACTGAAATGGTTTTCACAGCAAGGTACAACATACTGGATGGAACTCTCAAAATGCCTTCGTTTTAAAATTATGAGTAGAAATGTGATGACAACAAATAACTTACCTGGTTTTCCTTTTTAAAAAAAAAAAAAAACAACAGCAATTTCATTGTTCCCATATATTTGAAATATTTTGCGGTTTTGGTAAGAGGCTTATTTTTATATTTCCTAAATAAAGCAGAAAAAGCTCTGATCAAAGTGAAAGAGAATTGCCCTAGTGCAACATTTACCAACTTCATGCATATACCTGTTGAATTTTCTCACAAAATGAACGTTTTTATTCACAGTAAGATTCATGGTCTTGTATAAAGCACTCTCCCTCTCTCCATGTCTATTCTAGAGAATAACTAAAATACAAACTTTCCTGTTGCGTTCAACAGTTTAAGAACTAAATTTCAAATTTAAAACAGGCATTAGAACAACAAAGTTTAAACTCTTACCACAAATGAGTATTTCAGTGAACACCATAATTTCATTTTCTAAGGCTCAAGTGAATGTTCCATTATATACTTACAATATATATACAATTCTAAAATGGCAGACACATTGAAACTAGCCAGAACTACCTATTGTTTAGATAAACACTGATTTGACAGACGTAAGCCGACTTTGATTTAGAAGGAGACAATGGCACATTACCTGAATCGTTGCGGAGGTACGATGACATTGCTGGGATGAGGCAAGATTGACTGAGTAGCTCTAGGAGAACGGATGGAAGAGCACTGCTGTTTTGTCCCCTCCCCTCATGGCTAGTTTGGGTCTCTCCATTTGACGTACTCCCTGCAGGATTTATGTAACTGGCAAGCACCTGGAATACACGAAAATATTTAATCAAACCTGATTTACCTTAGGCAAAAGAACTTGGACTTTCCTTCCTTAAAGGAAGGCACCATAACACTTCAGTAGTTATTTTTTTAATTCAGTACTGGGATTTATTTCAGCAGTCCCAAAGATCTCTCAGAACAAATTCTATACAGTTATTAGATTACAACTCCACCTTTGGCTAATGCTAAAATTAAATAGCTATTATAATTCTGAATTACATTAAGAGGTCAATTAATATGAATTTTGACAAAATCGTCAAAACTGTCAGAGTTACTCAAAGCAGGACCTCGCCAGGTCACACCACCGAGACATACAGCTGATCAGTCCCACTTACTTCAGAACACCCGCTAGCCACAGAAGATTTTTATTTTTTTTTAAACTGCAAATGTTTTAAAAACACTTCTAACTTCCTTTTGGATGGCACTTCAGGGTTTACAGATGAACCAACTTACAGTGAGCATGACAGCTACTTGGAACAAGCACTTGTGAGCAGGGCTCTTCCCTCAGCAACCAAAGAGCAGCCTTCCCCTCAGTGACGGCAGGGGAGTCACCTCACGACTGCACACCTGCTTGTCCCAAGGGCAGTTCTTCCTGAGTTTACAGGCCTTTACCGTGTGTTGTAGACATTCAACCTAACACATTTCCATGGGTCTGATTTGAGAGCTGTACTCTCAAATGAAGTAACTTCAAGTCTTTAAAGACTACATTATTTGAAGTCTCAGGGTCTCCATTCACCTTTTTAGCCTCTTCTTTCTTTCATTCTCCCTCTTCGCTCTAACCCCTTCCCCATGGTATTTTGCTGCAGCATCTTCTCAGCACTCCGTATGACAGAATCTTTCTAAACAACCTTTCTAGAGAAGGGACCAGGCAAAGTCTGCCGTACAACTGCCCGACATCTTCAACAAAATGCTGAAGGGTTTTCTACTTCTTTCTAGAATTGCTGACTGCTCAAAGCAAAAGCCTCCTTACCTCATGATCTATGACACGTACAGCTAAACCTCTGCATAATATAGAATACTGCCTAGAAGCTTCGCCAAGAGTAATTCAGGTGATTTTCCTCTTTCTTGCTTAGGAAAATTGTTTCCGATTTTATTTGTTTTGCTTTTGCAAGGGACATGATACTTGTGCCTTGTAATCTACGGTGACTGGAATAACTGATAAAATCAAAATGATATCTTCACTAGTCAGGGCATGGCTATTTTCAGAATTTCATCTCCTTTGTGCTCTACCCCAGCAGTGAGGTTACCTAATGCATTTGGGCTGACAGTTCTGTGAATGAAATTTTTGATGACTAGACAAGAGTCTGATTTTACCTACACTGACCTAAGGTAACAGGGGTTGGCTGCATTTCACAATGGACTGAAAAGCCTAATTATGCAAGATTTTCTTCTTGCTAGCACGAGGCATTTGGAAGGCACCAGAATTTTACTAAGATCTGGACACTTACTGGTGATTTACTATTCTCATTTAATTAACATACTTATGATTTTATAGTATGTCTAAGTGCGATTTTGTTACGTTGGCATAACATATTCTTGGACACCAGTAACAACTATGGGCATTTTCTTAAAGCAGAGCAAAAATATGCGAGAAATGAATAGGTAAGATTATTTGGCACACAAAACAAAATGCCTGTTCCTGCATCATCCTCCTTTAGTGGACAGTTTTTACTTTTGACTGAATGCAGTTATGTCCACAGAGGTATATAACACCTCCAGGGAAATACACAGGAATGCTTCTTGGTTCATTGTCTGTTCAGAACCGCCACCCAGGCTTACCCACACAGGTCTTTTTGTATGCAGCAGCCTACTGACGTTTGAACACAACCTCACTCACAATATGATATACACCATTTTTCATGTAGACAGGCAGTTGTAAACTAATCTTCTCACAAAATACCATAATTACTGTGTTATATGACTGAAAAAATACATGCCCAATTTTTATTATCCAGGTTCTAACATTTCAAATGCTTATCATTAATCAAAATTTCATTATTACACACCTGTAGAAGGCAGGTCACATGCTCTTCTTCTAGCCTTTGCTTAGTCAAAGCTTGTTCAACATCCCATCCTGAAGCTGTGGAGCCTGTTCCAAAGCCTGTACCCTTAGCCCAGTACAACTGCTGTTCTTCTGTGGATGCACTGTTGTGTGTACTTGACACCTGTGGCTAAGGTAAAAACAAACAAACAAATACACAATAATTTAACTTTTTTCATCTTATGAACCAATTCTTTAGAAAGCCTTTGTTCTGTAAAAGAAGGTAATCCCAATTTATTAGCTTAGTAAAGATATCATTGGGATTCAAGGGAATTCAAAGCTTTAAATAGGAAAGACCTTGCCACACACGGATTCCAGCATAGGTCAGTGCTAAGTTGTTGCAAGTTATTCTTCTGTAAGCCCATTTATGTTCTCTTTTAAGATACTGTCACTGCTTAAATGATTAAAGGCACTAAAATGCTACTTAATCCATATCATGCTAAACATCACAGCTCTGTAATTATTACTGTTTAACACCTAGTCAACTTCAACAGCATAAGTAGATGAAGTGAATGGTAGTAAAAATGTTGTCAGAAGTACACAATCAAAAGTACAGAAGCTCAAGCACGTGCCCATTTTGAATAAATGCTCCAAAATGGCAAGAGGTGTAAGTTACATGTACAGCTCTAACAAATGATCTCTGGGTCACTGAAACACACGCTATTTCCTCTCCAATTATTTAGGGGAAATACTTTGTCCTTAAAATATTCTGAAAGACGGCATTTTTCCAAAGGTGTTCGTATGGCTTTTTCCAATGGTCTGCATCACTGCATTTTACTAACATTAACTCCAATATGATATTGCTTAGCCCTTATGAAACTATTTAAGTGCTTATGCTAATTTTGAAAGTCTACCAGATTTTTGGTGAAAAGGATGCAGAAAACACTCTGCTAAGCATTTTTAAACTAATGCTTTCTTAATTATACATTTAGCACCCTAAACAAGTGACCTCATTTTCTGAAGTGATGAACACTTGCTACTCTCATCAGAGTTACTCAGTGCCAATTAGCCTTACTGGAAACAGGTCACATGAGTAGATGCCCAACTTTAATTTGTAAAATTTGATTTACGGCTCTGAAAAGTTTCATCTTCTGTTCAGATCGTCTTCAGTGACTTTGTTCAGGATTATATTTGAAGGAAATTATGTGTGAGCAGACTGCAATGGTCAAAAAAGTTATCACCTATGAAGTACTGTACTGACGGTAGTCCGGAATGACCACTGAACTTTTACACTGGGAATGTAGAGCATCTTGGTGATGAAACAGCTATGTGGTTATTCTCATGTAGACATTACCAAAGCCCAGCTAGAACTTAACCTAGCTTTGGATATTAAGAACAACAAAAAAAGCTTCTATAAATACATTAGTAATAAAAGGAGGACTAAGGAGAATCTCCATCCTTTATTAGATGAGGGTGGGAACTTGGTGACAAAGGATGAGGAGAAGGCTGAGGTACTTAATGCCTTCTTTGCCTCAGTCTTCAGTAGTAGAATCAGTTGCCCTGAGTACCCAGAGCCCTGAGCTAGTAGACACAGGCTGTGAGCAGAATGAAGCCCCCATAATCCAGAGGGAGATGGTGAGGGTCCTGCTCCAGCACCTAGACACACACAAGCCGGATGGGATCAACCTGAGGGTACTGAGGGAGCTGGTGGAAGTACTCACCAGGCCGCTTTCCATCATTTACCATCTACCTCCCTGGCAAACCGGGGAGGTCCCAGTTAACTGATGTCTAGCAAATCTGACACCCATCCACAAGAAGGGCCGGAAGGAGGATACAGGGAACTACAGGCCTGTCAGCCTGACCTCAGTGCTTGGGAAGATTATTGAGCAGATCATCCTGAGTGCCATTATGCAGCATGTGAAGGACGATCAGCCCCAGTCAGCATGGGTCCATGAAAGGCAGCTGCTGCTTGACAAACCTGGTTTCCTTCTATGACAAAGTGACCTGCTTGGTGGATGAGGGAAAGGCTGTGGATGTTGTTTACCTGGACTTTAGTAAGGCCTTTGATACAGTTTCCCACAGCATCCTCCTGGAGAAACTGGCTGCACATGGCTTGGATGGGAGTACTCTCTGCTGGGTAAAAAACTGGCTGGAGGGCCGGGCCCAGAGAGTGGTGGTGAATGGAGTTAAATCCAGTTGGCGGCTGGTCATGAGTGGTGTTCCCCAGGGCTCAGTACTGGGGCCAGTTCTCTCCAATATCTTTATCAATTATCTTGATTGATCAGTAAGTTTGCAGACAACTCCAAGTTAGGTGGGAGTGTCAACCTGCTTGAGGGTAGGATGGCTTTGCAGAGGGATCTTGCCAGGCTTGGATTGATGGGCTGTGGCCAATGGTATGAGGTTCAACAAGGCCAAGTGCTGGGTCCTGCACAACAACTCCATGCAGTGATAACAAGCTTGGGGAAGAGTGGCTGGAGAGCTACCTGGTGGAAAAGGACCTGGGGGTGTTGGTCGACTGGCAACTGAATATGACCCAGCAGTGTGCCCAGGTGGCCAAGGCGGCCAACAGTGTGCCCAGGTGGCCAAGGCGGCCAACGGCATCCCAGTTTGTATCAGGAATAGTGTGCTGAGTAGGACTACGGAAGTTATGGTCCCCCTGTACTTGGCACTGGTGAGGCTGCGCCTTGAGTGCTGTGTCCGCTTTTGGGCCCCTCCCCGGAAGAAAGACTTTGAGGTGCTGGAGTGTGTCCAGAGAAGGGCATTGAAGCTGGTGAGGGGTCTGGAGCACAAGTCTTAATGAGGAGCGGCTGAGGGAGCTGGGGTTGTTTAGCCTGGAGAAAAGGAGGCTAAGGGGAAACCTTATCGCTCTCTACAACTACCTGAAAGGAGGTTGTAGAGAAGTGGGGATTGGGCTCTTCTCCCAAGTTACAAGCAATAGGACAAGAGGAAATGGCCTCAAGTTACGCCAGGGGAAGTCTAGACTGGATATTAGGAAAAATTTTTACGCAGAAAGAAAGAGTTATTAAGCACTGGAACAGGCTGCCCAGGGAAGTGGTTGAGGCACCATCCCTGGAGGTATTTAAAGGACAGGTAGACAGTGCTTAGAGATATAGTTTAGTGATGGTTTTTGTCAGAGTTAGGTTGATGGTTGGACTAGATGATCTGAAAGGTCCCTTCCAAACAAGGCAATTCTATGATTACTCATTACATTACTCATAAACATGCTGTGCCTTTAACACTCAAAAGGACTGTCATGAGCACTGACTTAAAGCACTTAAGGGAAAGCCTGGCCCCAGAAATACTATCCTCGCTACAGGCCTGATGGATCTCTAGTTTTAGGTTACCATCTATCACCTGATAGATATGAAGTATGAGAAAGGAAGCTGTTTAAGGGGTCATGGTAGAAGTGAAGCAGAGATAAGAATTAATGGTTGCCCCTTCCCTCCAAAAGCACGATAACGCTGAAGCATTAATGTGTCAGCAGCCTGATACCCCATTAGGAGTAGAATATTTCAGCTTCCCCTTAAAAACTGACTAGCCATTAAAGTGAATCATTCTCATGCACAGTTTCATCTCGTCCTTGCTCAACCCCTCATCAGTATCAGAGCTGCTAAAATATGGACAGCCCTGCATTTTGCATCTACTTACACATATTTAGCCACCAGAAGCTTTTTCATGCAAGCCTCTGCGACAAAGATGCTGAAGAGGGCAAGTAATGAATTTTTTAAAAAACTCTTTGATAGACAATTGGTATGCTATGCAGAAACGGCAATTCATAAATCCTAAAAAAATCAGGGGATACGTGTTCTGAATAAAGGGTAGTATCATACAGTAAGTACTTCAAAAAAGTTTAATTTTGGAGATTCACTTGGTATCTTCAATGCTATGGAAAATTTTTGTCTTTGGATCTCTTTTCCCTATCAGTAAAAAGGGGATAAAAAAATCACTACGTTAATTCATTAATTTTCACAACTCATTTACGTTTGTGAAGCATTTAAGAGGAAATAATTTGCAGCCAGTAGAGTTTAGATGATGCATGCTAAATAAGGTAATGAAGTCATGCTATCTAATGAGGATTAAAGAACCACCACCCATTGAGCATTATGCCTCTCATGCACTGAAAAAGAAGGTCCTGTGAAAGAAACTGATTACACCTTGGTCCTGTGAAAGAAACTGATTACACCTTGGTCCTGTGAAAGAAACTGATTACACCTTAATGCCTCATGACAAGCCTTCTTTGTTGGTTAAATTTCATGATTACTATGTGTATTTGCAACATGCAAGGACAATTACTTAATCAAATACTTTCGAATTATTTTTGCTCTTTATTCAAATGCCAACTCTGCAGAAGGCAGAC
The DNA here is from genome assembly GCF_963924245.1 of Chroicocephalus ridibundus. Classification (NCBI taxonomy): domain Eukaryota; kingdom Metazoa; phylum Chordata; class Aves; order Charadriiformes; family Laridae; genus Chroicocephalus; species Chroicocephalus ridibundus. The sequence goes on from NC_086286.1 coordinate 37,758,615, forward strand.
TACAATGAAAGCATGGAGATTATTTTATTTTTTATACGTAAAACTCTTACTGCTTCTCAGTGGTAATTACTCTGCTGCTAAACTTACCTCTGCCTGGTTGGGACTCGAGTTGGGCACTCTTGGTGCATGGTGGCTTAGAGCAGACAGACAAGCAAGGATAAGGTGTATCGCCCCAATCTCCAGTGCCATCCGCCTAAGCAGTACTCCATCATCAGTAGTCAACGGTGTAGTGCTGAACAAACTACGCAACACATGGAAAGGCAGAGTTGGAAGCACGTTTGCTGAAGGGGACTGCAGGATATGACCTAGATTGAAGAAGAAAAATATCAAAACCACATTTTCTTTCAATAGTTCACTTCAGCCTGTTAATCTCTGCAATGGTTTATAAACAACACCCACAGAAATATACTAAGCACTTGAGCATTCGCATAAAGTAAGCTATCTAATGTCAGGCTTCTCTTCACAAAACCTTTTCAGCAGGAGAAGAGTATAGAAGAAAGAACGTTTCTTTATTTCCTTTACGGATTTGGTTAAAAACCAAAGTTATAAAATCTGATTCACCATTTCCAGGGAGAAAACTTAGTTTGTGGGTATACTTCTGTATTTGACTACATTCAGTTCGTATTTCTGAATGAGGAAACAAAGGTGGTTCGGACTAATTTAATTAATGTATTTATTTATTAAAACATTCCAACTACAGGCAATTAAAGAATGCACATGGTCAGTTAATAGCAGCTCAGTGGACAAGGAGCTGTAGTTTATCATGATGTAGGAATTTTTTTTCATATTCGTGTCCCCAAAGCGGGAATTAAGTCACTGACACAACCCAAGCTGTGATGCCATTCAAGTTGAATACACGGTGAAATACTAACATAATTCTAATTAGATGAGATGAATGTTTTAATTTTGTAATAGAATTATTTTAAATTTTTAACCCTTTTGCATTATTAGCAAAAATTACTAATTTTAAAAGCCACATTTCAAATAACAGAGTGAAGTGACGTATTAATGCAATGTACTCAGATTTGGGAAACTGTCTCAGTTTCTTCTGAATTTAACAATGCATTTCACATTCCTTCCCCTGTGCATATGTAAATAGAGATGTTTGACAACTGAAAACACTTCAAAATAGCCAACTTTGCTCAGAAGTTTGCTTCTTATTTTAAATATATTTATATTATTTTCTCCCTCATTTTTAGAGTTTATCAGCTATATAATAATCCAGAGGTCTAAACTGAAACACATGACAAATATGTATGTCTATATTTGTATGCGTATGTATATGTATCTATACGCACACATGCATACACACATGAGTTAATTCATATCTATCTGATACTTTTTGTAAAGACAGTTAGAAGAAGGAGGCAAAAAATCCTCTGACTAGGATCTTCACAAATAAAACTGAACACCTCTGGAAAAAAGCCCATACAATAGACTTCCATAACTGCAGGTATAACCAAATGACAAAGAGACGAAAGAAAAGAAAATCTAAACATTTGCCCATGATTTATTTTAGCAGACAACTGAATCCATGTTTATTCTATAAGACATGGATTTATAATTGCAGCTCTTCATATTACGCAAGAAAGTAAAGAGGTATATGAAAAGATGCGTTTCCAACAGAAAAGGAAAATATTAATGCTTTATTCAGAGAACTGATGTGGACTACTGCGTACAATTGATCCCACATTTGGTAAAGAATTGAATTCAGATTGTTTGGCTTAGGGAATGGAGAAACTGACTGTTTAGTCCAGCAAAAACAAAGGCTAGGAGGGAATACAATTCCTGTCAACAAATGCATCAGAGAAAGCAGAGCTATTTACGCTGAGGAACAATGCTGGCACAATGATAAATGGGCACAACTGGAATATGAATACGTTTAGCCCGAAAATTAAAACAGCCCCTACCTATCAGGAAATTATATTCTGGAACTGTATTCCAATAGCAATAGTGGATATGCACACACACAAAAAAGAAAGCAACCCAAATTTTAAAGGTTTGAGTTGGTATCTCTTTGTTGTTTTTTTAATAAAGAGATATAAAATTGTTTCCAGTAGCAAAAATCTGAGGGACTGCATATCCTTCAGTTAATTACTACTCAAATTAGGTGGGACTAAGCAGCCAGACTGAATTTTTGTTACCCAGTTTATTCTTGTCTACTGTCCTGTACCTAAATACAAGAGAAATAAAAACATAAACAGAAGGGAGGGTCAACAAGATTCTTTGTTTCTCACTTGGTCTCATGAGCTACACACTGTCCACCACTCTACAGGCTGCTGAACAGAGATTAACTTCAGTTGAGTGCTGCACAGAAAAACCAGCATTCTTTTCAAAGTCATAATGAAAGGAAATATCTTAAAAGTACTGAAACATCTTTCGCATACACTCTTTAGTTTTTCAAAACAAATATTAGAACGACATGCAGAATTCCAGGTTTGTCTGCACAGACACTGACTACAAATTGTTTCCCTGCTCATCTGTTCATTCATCGAAGAATACCCCGTTTCTCCCTCTGAACTCACACCATACCATTACGGTAAAGCTCCTGCTCAGCTAATTTGATCACTGTGATCTTTAGATCTTTCTCTCCTTTTCTAAAACAGTATTATTTAACAGTTTATTCTACGTCTGCTGTAGCTATGCTCCTACCCATATTATTCTGCATTTGGTTGTAGAATTATATGATGTTTTCTCAATTAGTTGAGCACACACAGCTACTTAGATTGTTCTGTCTGAGCGCGCTGTCATCTTTAGTGTCATTGGAAGTTTTATCAGCTGTTATTTTACATTTACTCTGACATTTGGATGAGAACACTTGAATACTGATGACCGTGACAAAACTTTGCCAGACAGAATTTAATATTTAGGGACAACAGACTATCAAAGATGCTAGCAACACAGTTCTGCACAAATCAACTCTAACTTCCTGATAAAAACATTACAGTGTAAATAAATTTAAGTAAAATGATCTAGTCGTGGTCTACAAAGAAACATAGTAATTGCAGCACATACTTCCTTCACCATCATCTGTAACTCCCAACACCAATCTCAACAGACACTGAGCATGTTTCCGTTCTTTTAGCAGCACCTCAGCATAGCCCGGGAGACGAAGAAATAAACCAAAGGCAGCCAAAGAATGCGCGGGTATGGGAGACATAGTCTGAACTGTTGACTTGATCGGTGGAGGTTCTGCAGCAATTGTTTCTGGTGCTTCATACACCAATTCCCCCGATTGTTCAATGGTAACCCATTCAAACTGATCACTGTCCTTCTGCTTTTCCTGCGTGGTCGATGTAACCACTGGAGTGCTCACCTTAAGCAAAAAAAAAAAAAACCAAAAAAAATTTGGTAGTCATTCAGTTAATCACCTAGGCAAAAATTTTATTGAAGTTAGGATCTAAAGGACATACAATCTTAATACAGGACACCATTAAAAAGTCACATGAAATACACCACCCTTTACAGATACAGGTACCAGGGTAAATGGCTAAAAAGGGCATACTTGTTGCATTTTCAATACACTCCTAGAAAGTCCCACCTATACCAGCGAGCAACTATATTTTGCCACCTAAAATCCTCAGTTAAAAACGTGTTGCTTAAAATCTAGAGGAACAGGAGACATACATTACAGAGACATAAACAATATGAAGATCAGCATATATATCAGACTGTTAAATAAGAAACGGCCCTTTTAATTTTAACATTAAATAGTGTGAACTCAAGTGGTTAATTTTTAATTATATATTGCAAAAAGGAGAACAACTACAATACCTGTAAAAACTAAGAAGAAATTTGGGTATCTTAACATGCTCCTTTCAGGCTTTTGATTGATTGACAGGCTTTATTATTATTATACTTTAACACAACAGTCTGTAGCTCTATTTTACAAACTAACGCTGCACAGAGGACTAAGCAGCCAGGTATTATGACGGCAATCAGAATCTAAGATGGATAACAGTTGTACAATCCCCCAGGAAAGAATTAAAATGAAGGTATGACACCCAGGTCCCTCTCATCAGATGAACTTATGCAATCATATTTAAAATTTTAGTATTTATCACCAGACTGATCTAAGCTGGAAAAGATTAATCTGAAAAGCCCTTCCAGAATTTATCCAGAATACCAAATTCCTAATTAAAAGTCAAAGCCATGTTTAGCTGCATTTATTCCAATCATCTACACATTAAGAGAATAATTAGGGAAATCTTAAAATACAGAATTTAGAGAATCAGAATTATCAGTGACAGAGAAATATAAAAGTAAAATTAAGGAATGAAGAGTCTGGAGAATTCATCAGCCGTCACTCTGAATCTTTGGAATCATTGTACTTAATTTGTTTTTACAGATCACGGAATTCTTATTCATCATTTGAATACAAACTTATATCTCAAGCTAAAAGACTATGAAAAGAAAGTAACTTCCCAGGACTATAGAAAAAGGAGGAAAAAAAGGGATGAAATTTCTCACGGTCGTAAGTTGCCTTTTGTCTGTTGCAGAATCTCACGAATCAGTCGTCTTCAATACAGAGTACGTTACCTCTCTCGGATTTCAAAATACAATAATTGCTTAAGCAAACACATTTCCTTACCTTTTATTTTTTGAACAGGCTTGATACTAGACTTCTAAAACATCTTTGCAGAACTATTTACAAAGGATTCATACCAATTACCCAGTTTCACTACAGGGTTCCTATGCCTGCCATAGTTTTGCAGTCAGGGTACTGAACAATACCCTTAACTCATAACTAACTTAATTTCAAAGGGAACAGACATGCACAATCTTTCCTACTAGGAGTATCAGCCAAAAAATTTTTTAAAAAAACCAACAAACCCACAACCAAATAGAATTTGAATAATTCACAGGTTATTTTTTTACTCAAGCAGCCTATAACGCGTGCAGGGAAGCAGGATGTATAGCTGAACTGGGCTGTGGAGTTAAGCACTCGCCTATTTTAAAGCAGCTTCGACAAGTAACCGAGATTGTCAAACTGAACCATGGAGAAATAAGAGGAAAATACTGCCCTTAAACAAATAAACAAAACACTCTTAGCATGTTTTTGTACACTGATTTTTTTCACTCACTTGCTGAATTACGTCGGGATAAAGCATAGGGAGTCTCTCTGCAATGAGGGCCAATCCACCCATTCCTGCAAAAACTTGCAGTGGAGACTGAATGGGACAGGTTTCAAGAAGCGATTCATCTAGGACTGCGTCCATGCACTCATCCCCAGGACTGATGGCTTCATCTTCAGGGCAAGGTCCCAGTAAATCTGCATGTTCTACATAAACACGGAGGTAAAAGAAATTAATACATCATGATCAATACTGTGTTTGTTTCTTCGTCCTCGCTTAAAGGTGTACTTCAAAAGTAGCAGTTCCTTCTTAGGCAAAACCTGAGTCGAGAACCTGAAATGAATGAGTAGACAAATATCAAAAGAAAATAAAAGTATTCGTGGTACCTTTTGTCAATGATGTCAGATCCATGTCATAATTTGGGATTATTTATACAGGGTTACATGTTAATTATTATAATTTTATGTTTTATTAGAATATGACCTATGCCTTCAAAATTTTGTTAACTTTGGAAGTATATTTTTAAACATTGTCTTTCATCTAGGAGATAAGAGTAGGTTTGCTACTCTCTGATAGAGAGTTCACAGTTGAAAAGAAAGATGACCTCCTCCCAGTTTTACTAAGCACTGTAGTATCTTGCGCAATGGACAAAAACCTGATCATTTTATACAATGATGCACACAAGCTGTATACACAGACCCCTAGCACAATTCACTGTGCTGAAAATTAACCCTCTTCTTGTTACCACAGGCAAACTTCACAGTGTATATTCAATTTATTTCATCTAAAGAATTTGCACTGCAGATTATGTTGTTAAATACTATAACACAGTGGGCCTCAAAACCTTCACAGTATACGCACATCAAAAGGCAGCATGTATCAAGTGGTTTCAGTATCTCTTCACTGTGAGCACCCTGACACCCAGCTGAAAATCCACGATTATATTTGAAATCTTTACACGGACACACACTATCATTTAGTATATACTTGTAAAAACACGGAAGCACATTAAAGCATAATTCATGCACCTACCAAAATGAACTTTTATTTAAAAAAAAAAGTTTTAGCCACAGATACCATATCTTTTAAAACCTTTTCTTCCCTAATTTGGAAGGGAATAGGAAACAGCAGGTCTTCCCCCATCCTAATTCTGAACTTCTAAATGTGCAAGAAGCACCAGGTTACAAGGACATCATGGATATGTTGTGTGAGGAGCACATCGCTATGGAGCAATGTGGTCAAAGTATCAGATTTAATAAGGTCAAATCAGGGATACGTAGAAGTATGTACATCAATTCTCCTTAATTCAACCTCAAGTACTGCGAGAAACAGAAAAGGTCAATATGCTTCCCAAGCAGGATAATCCTTGTCAGAAAGAGCCCAAACATAACACTTTGAGTACACACAGCTTTAATGTCTACTGTTTGTAAGGATACAGACAGAAGCCACCTCTGTGGAAATTTTCCCTGTCACCACAGATAGTGGACAAGGATGTCTGCAAACATGCTGGTCTCATCAAAGGACCACCTTCCGTCAGTCTTGTGGAGGACTAGGCTAGGCTGAACATGATTTACAGTTCGATTGCTTGCAACGACATGAATTGATCAGACCATGCGAAAGGTTAGACTTCCTTAATAAGGAAAATTTCAAAATAAAGATTTTGAAGGAAGACTAGCCCTTCTGTTTTACACTGTTTTACAGTGTGAAAAGCTGTAAGCTTTCCCGAAGAAAGAAAACAAGAAACTAGACACACACAGATATTCAGAACGCACAGAAAAATCTCTAAGGTCAAATGCTTCTCTGCAAAAGACGTTATCAGTGAGTAAGAGTATAGGCAGACCTTTTATTATGTAGCAAATATAATGCTACTCCTTTCACATCTTAAGTATTGTTGCAAGGAGTTACACAAGTATGGTTCCACAGCGCTCGCTTTTGTTAATCTCCTTATAACCCAGTTTAAACCATTTCACCTCCATGAATGTTCTGCAAGGTTTCAGTGAAGTAGTGCACTTCAGCTATGGAGAACTGCTGATCTCAAAGGCATTGAAGCACACAGGAAAAAATATAAATAAATGACACTTTTCCTCAAATACAGTAGTAGTAAATGCAGCTCTGGAGACACCATGTGAAGCTATAAAATCTATCCACCACATATTAAAAAAAGTCTACCTTAAGTCGCAAGTAAGGAAATACTGACATGTAAGAATGATTTCTATAGATATTAAAAACTAGTCATGAAAAAGCAGTAGCACTAACCTTTGTAACTGATGAGTGGTGGCTGTGAGACACCTGCATGTAACTAATATTGTGCTGTACAGCAGCACAGATCAATGGATTTCTAATGACAAATTCAAATTTTCAAAAGCATTAGTCTCAAGTTAAGTTAAAAAACAGCCTTGTAACTTTTAATAAAAGTTCAGAGGACCTTCATGTTTTCATATGCAACTCTACTACTAAACTGAACCTCCTCTAATAATTTTTGAGTTTCATTCAAACAGAAAAATATTTATTATATGTTTAGATTTTAACTAAAACAGCAAAACAAAACAAAAATATTATTTGAAAGAGAAAGGCCTCACAATAGCATGCGAGATCTGTATATCCAGCCACTATATGGAGACATAAAATACTTAGCTCAGACCGGATAGCAAGAAAACAGACTTTTTTCTTTTTCAACTCTTTCTGTTTCTTATCTTTTCTAGAAGGAGGTGGATCTATCGAGTGAACAGTTTTTACAAGAAGCCCCTGTCTTAAAACAGCCGAATGATTAACTTTGTAATTCCATGCTGTGTCAGTGGGCTGGTGATCAGCAGATTGCCTTAGCTTAATTTCAAGGTCCCATCCCTTTAAGTCCTTCCCTAAAGGAATGATATAAAAATATGTCAAAACAGATTCCTGGGATACAGCTCCTCCCTCCCCTTTCCCCAGCACTATGAGTAAGTAGACGGCAAGCGACTAGAAAAAAACCTTAGCAAGAAACAGACCATATTAGAAAATGTCAAAAATAATGTTTTAAAAAGCTAGAGTTACAAGTCCTGCTTAGATGGTCTTGAGAATAATTCTCATTTTCAATGAAGCATTTAAGTACCCAAGTTCCCACAATAAAAAATTTCACAGGCTTCTATAACTCATATGGTTTCAAACAGCTTCTGCATTACTGAATCTGCCCTGGTTATCAGCACAAACGCTTACTACAGAGAAGTGGTATACATGTCAAGAAATAAAATACACAGTATCTATACAATCATATACAACACTATAATGAAAACAGAAAAGTGAAACCAGAACAACCATATTGGTGCATCTTACAGATGCAATCTAAAGCCAGGCAATGAATTTGTTCTTCATCACTAAGTTTAGCACTTGGCTCAGGAACATCACCCAAGAGAATACAGAAAACCGCTGTTTCTTCCCAAGAAAATCAAAAACAGTTTTGTCCAAAATAAATTCATTTTAAAAAGGAAGATACCAAAAAAGTAAGAACACTCACCTTTTTCTGTATGAAGACGTTTAAATGAGTCTGTTTTCGATAAGCTTGGATCTGAGATGACTTTGGAACCAAGCTTAACTGTCAAATCTATTGATCGGTATCCTTGAGGGAGTTTACGGTCATACAGCAGAGTCAGAAGCTGGGCAAGTGTCATTTCAGCTGGTAACGGTTGGCCTAAACAACAATGGCATTGAGTCACAGAGGAAAATTATGATTAGGTTATTTTAACATACATGTCCAGGTGCTGTTCATTACTTGTACCACAGATGCCAAGTAGACTAAATATTATCTGGCTCCAAACCAAGGCCTTAATTTTAACATTTGTTCTCTTGGGAAAAGGGGCCCCATCAGTTTGGAACCAACTATCAAAGAACTATGCCAACATTCCCTACGGCAGCTTTGTGCTACGAGCCCAAGCACTTGGCATATTCGACAGATGGCTAAGGCTGTAATTTGATGTTCATTTTAAGCCTGTCCCCTACTTTCAAACACCACCCCTGCATCACACTTGAATTGTGGTGGCATAAAGGTGTGTGACCATGAAGTGGAAAAAAATGGAAACCAAAGAAACCTGCAATTCTTTTTCAGTCATATTAGTCCCAAGCACCCTCACGACTCTGGTGTTGGGACACAACTCAGCGAGAAGAAATGAATGGCATTGCCAGGAATACTTTTCTCAGCATCAGCAAAGACTTGAAATGCACATGCAATACAGCCCAAACCGATCACTGGAATCAAGATTTTGGCCACTCTGTTGTTTACAAAGAATATGTTCTTCCCTGAAATTACAAGTTACTCTCAAGGCAAAACAATTTTTTCCCTGATAACAAGTAGACTTACATATAAAGTAAATTGCTTTATAGTTGGATCATATAATACACTTAGCATGCCCGTTTCACCGTGACTGTGCTTAATCAAGTAACACAAGTTCCAGAAAGGTCGTTAGTTTCTGTTTCTTCAATAGAAAATGGTGTCTTAAGAAATGAAAATTAAAAATATCTCCCATCGTGCAAGTGAAGAAGTTTCTACCCTTTTCTTTCCATCACCAATTCCGCTTTCCATGGCTTCTTTTTTTGTAACAACTGGTTGTTGCGCAAGATGTGTGATCAACCAGTACAGAATGCTCTACCTTACCATTAGTGGACAGTCAACCTTTACCAGCTAGGTACTAAAACAGGCACCGAGTTTTGATCTCCCTTCCAAAATAGCAGCATTAACTGTATCAATTTTAGCTATTTAAATTCAAGTATATGATACCTCTAACAATTGTTGGAGGATAGTCTCAAAACCAACAATTTTGTAGCGAGTTCCAAAATTAGATTTTTATTGGGTGAAAATGGTCAGAAGTTTATGGAATTAAGTTCCTTATTTTTATACTATAAAACAGGTAAGAAGCTCTTCCACATAATATAAAGTGTTTCACCCATGTTCCTGTTCTTTATCACTGATCTAAGGTTAAGAATTCCAGTCACACCAATCTCTCTCTATAGGAGAGAGACCTCTATGCCCCAGCTGCAACATTGCCACCAGCTTTTTCCCAATAAAGTGCAAGTACATGTCTGCTATACGTAAAACGTGACTAACTTAAGACATGCTGAATATTCCTGAACTGGCAGGTCAGCCTTCCAGAGAGCAATGCAAGCTGGCTGCCCACTCATAACATCAAATAACAGGGCTCAAATACCAGTTTATTTGGCCTTGCAGGTCAAAGAAAATGTGAGTCAACTTACAAACCCATCCCCCTTTTATTTCTGAGTGAAAGCGGAAATGTTTTTGAGATTTTGTTTAGGAACAAGGAACTAAACTTCAAGGAAATCAGCATAATTCTTATTTTTGTCAAGCCACCATGATGTTATAATGTTCCACTTCCCATTGAAAGCTGTTACCAAACCCAGAAGGGCTCTACATTCAAGATACTCAATAGAAATACAGAAGACGTCCATTAGCATTATATCTACTTTCTGATGACATACCAGCCACTGAAAAAGACCATGATTTTTAAGTTTAAAAAAAGTTATTAAAGTTACCTGGTAGAAGTTTATGGTATAGATGAAAGACTGGAACACTAATGGTCTTGCTGGAAGCTTCTCCTCCTGAGGAAGAGGTACCTACTTTATCTGCCATCACTCTCCCTCGCCTTGATGGTGGACGTGGAGGTGTGGATGAAACAGCTCTTTTTGACTGAGATTTCAAACCTAGTACAGAAGTAAAAAAAACAGTCATTCCCGTATTTAGTTACTTCAGCTAGCCAAGATGGAATGTACTTGCTACCTTCAAATATAGCAAAAAAAGTCAAACTTTTCAGCACTGGCAAATTAGATATCAGAATAGCATTCATGTATAAAATACATTTGGATATAATCCTGGCATTTTTACAGTTACAAGGCTCTACACCCTCCTGAGCCCCAAACATAAACCAAACCGTAACCGTACTAGATCTCATCATCCATTAAAAAAAGCAAAAAATATTCTGGTTCTGCTCTTAAATTTAGTTAAAGAGCCTGCCAAGCAATGGGCCATACAGTAAAACTTTTTTAGGTTGTTTTTGCAATGAAAGCAAGAAAGGCAAAAATTTCTAAAGTGACAGAGATTTCAGCAGGCAAAAATAGGTAACACCCATTTGTCTGGCCTACGAAGGTGACTTCAGCTGCAGTACTGACAATAGCACATGTGATGAAAGGTGTCTTTAAACATGCTTAAGGTGGCCTAGGTAAAAACCTTTAAAGCACTACATGAAAATTAAAAGACAGAATAGGAACATAAAAGCTTACTGATCTTATACAGCAAGAGTGTCATATTTTGGGACAGATTAAGCTGACTTAAGGTACAGTGAAATTATACTACTATCACTTACCCTTCTATGCAGGTGACAGAGCAAGGAAAAAAGCCAGCAGGTCCATACACAAAGACTCATACAACTACCGCCTCATAATCAGCCATGAGCAGCTGGAAAACTAGCAACATCCATACCTGAAATGCTACAATACACTCTGGTTTCAGCTGATCAGGAGGAGCCGTTATAATACGCAACACATTCTCCAATAATCTCAGTATACTAAACTAGCTTGTCTCAGGAATACCAGGCTCCAAATACCATCTCTACTCTTTATTAATTTTACCAATAAGGAACAAGTTAAACGCTGGCTGCATGAGGCTCTGAGGACACTAAAAAAACTCAGAATATGTAAGACAACAAAGACAAAAGAAGACAAGATTTCACAAACGGGTCCATAAAACCAAATAAAAATGAATTAAGTTTACATTTAAACTGATCTACCGAACTGGAGAAAATACAAGGAAAGTTAAGAAAAAACTTAATTCTGCTTCTTTCTAAATAGGGAATGGGCTACATCAGGCACTATGATCAGAGATGCAACTGGGATGAGACATGGCTGACCGTGCTATACCCTGTCTTCAAGGCTGGTATATTACTTTTTTTCTTCACAGATTCTTTATTCATGTCTTAACCCTTCACTTGGGCCTATTAATATTTTAGATCTGACCCATTTGAACCAGCAGCTACTGCAAATATCTTTCCAGATAAAGATGCGGTAATTAAAAATCAGCTGTGTTGCTTTAAATATATACCAAGATCCATGAAACTGCTGTGCTATTCAACACTTGAGTTTAGAGTTCTATCTACATCTAAAAACCTGAAATAAAAAGCTTAAGAAGTATTGGTGCCAGAAGTCAAAGGAAATCAGCATCTCTTCTTATGCTTCATGAAGTGTAAAAGAAATTGAGGTAGCTCAATGAAGGCAGAAAGCTAGATAGGAAAAGGGTAGTTTGAAGTTCACTAATCTCTCTCTCACAAACACACCAGAACTTCAAACCTAACTAATGACCTCCACAGCCATCATCTGAACAGTAGTCTTCTCGTACCACTGCAAAATAACTATGGTCAATCTACAACCTCCACATCAGCTTGGGAGGAAAAGGGTTTATATGAATGATTTCAGAAGGATCTTCACATTAGTTTTCAGAAGGCAAATGCTTTGGAAGAAAATCCTGTATGTGTAGTTTCCAAGTGGAATAATATGGTTTTATGCTTACATCTCCATCTGACAGTTTTTAGCAGAGTACAACCAGTTGTTATGCAAAGTATATGAACCCTTGTATTTCCAAAGCATATTGTGGGAGTAGGTGATCACACTCTGATGCACCAACCACTGCAAAAAGGTAGAGGTAGTAACACCCATACCACAGTAATACTACACAAATACTAATATATCGTCACGTAATCCATGCTCCAGGTGTGTTTCTATAAAATCCTGTAAAACGCACTAGCAACAGCAATGTCTGAAAGATCCTTTTCAGAAAGTGGAATTAAAAAAACATACCAGAAGCAACAACAACACTATAATTGTCCTGAAATCCATTTTCTGCTTTAACTTTTTCTTTCTCTTCATAGTTCTTTTTTTCTTTATCTTCCTTCTGTTCATTAATTAGCTTAGCTGTGATACTGGGTGTATCTATACAGGGAGAAAAAAGAGGAGAGAAAGGGCTTTCAAGATATCAAGTTGACTTTACTACAGTTTCTAGGCTATTAACAAAGCTATTCTCAACTATTTTAGTGGCTTAGAGTTCCATCCCAGGCAGTAATAGTCTTGTAAATATCCATAAATTAGGGCATCATGATAATTCTGGTCCTCTCTTCCCCCAAAAATCTGTCCTCTGACAATTTAAAACTGTAACAACTTAAACCCATTACCTGATGAGTCAAACGTATTCATGTTAAAGCACCACTGCAACCAACCAAAAATGAGATTAAGCAAAATAAACAAGAAGAAAAACAAAAAAAACACCAATCAAAAAAAAATCCTAACAAAACAACAAGAAAAAACCAAACCCCAAATCCAGAACTTTTTCAAGGACACCTGCAGACTTATTTAAATAAATTGTTGTATTTAGGTCTGTGTGTCTAGTGTTATACTGACTCAATTTCAGAACTGGCAAGTATGATTGTTCCTTTGAAACTGGAATATGTCTAAAATACATTACACATCCAAACCTTGTGCTGTTTGCTTAAATGAATATTAGATTACTGCAGTTCAACCGGTTTGATTCAACCGCTAGCGTAGATCACAAATATCAGCAAGCAACTATCAAATCATTGATTACTGGTGACAATGGATCATTTCACACCTTGTAAGGTACAACACCAGCACCAAAAATGGCTAAATAATTCTCTAATTGCTTCTGAGTAGTAACTTGTTTCCACATAGCCACAGCAGCCTTAAGATATAATCAAAGACTCAAGACCTGGAAGTACCCTCCCGTTACTTTTAACTGTATATCACCAGTGGATGAAGTGCTGAAAGAGATATGGTTTAACCTGCTTGGAAATATATTATTATTTGTGCCTGAAGACATTGGTTATGTCTGTGTTAAAGTAGTGCAGACGAAAAGATGATAGAGTGTGAAATTGCTGCTACTCAGGACCCAACGTTCACACACACGCTATATATATTTATTTTAGACTGTGTGCTTGCTTTTTTAAAAATTCTCATTATTATTTTAAACTTCAGAGTTGCCCTAGTTTGGTCCCATGGACTGAATGCCCATATATATGGCTGAAGAATTTAGAAGCCATTAATAAAATTAGTAAGGAAGCTTAAGTAATGGTATTATTAGTACTCAGGTAATACCCAGATTTGTTGTTCAATTTTCCTGACCAGCCAAGACCAGTAACTTAAGATAAGATGGATGAAATACAGAACAACTGGTACTCATCCTAGACAATCCTATCTGCAGTGATACAGCACATTTTCTTCCTGTGGTGAAGGGATGTGAGCAGCAGATTTAGCAATGATTTTAGACACCCCCCGCCCCACTTTTTTTTAAAGGCTGGGAGAAAAACTATGAAATGAACATGCTTATTGTGATTTATTTTTGCGGTAAGTATGACACAATCAACTTGAGACATTAGCACCATAGTTAAGAAAAAAGAAGTTAAGCCAAGGGACAGCTTCTGACACAGGATCTTCATGACTTCCTATTGTTGCAGTGGTGACAGTCTTTTCTTCCTTTCCACCCCCTTCTCTCTCCCTGTCACCCCACACGGTTTACTCCTCAGTCAAATCTTCCTTACTGTGTCCTAACCGTGGAATTCATGGAATGGTATACAAGCATGACAAAGCTTTTAATACAATCAGAGAAATCACATTAGATGAAGGATGAAAACAGAAAAGAACCCAAACTTTTCCAGAATTAATTCTTCCAATTTAAAATAAGAGTTAAGCTGAGGAATACCAATTCCGTAGCAAACCACAAAGTTACGGTGCCCTACAAAGTCAGCAGCTGATCAATTTCAATTACAGGCATTACAGCACACCACATCATCACATTCCCCTGCCCAGTCCCTGTGAGCACTGGCTATCAAGCTGACTACAATACACCACTAAGGCAGCTATTCAGTACAGTTTATGTCACTGCTCAACAACTGATCCCTGCCTCCTACGGGGTGACCACCCCACCCGTTACAGAAATTCTGACCATAAATTGTACGAGGATCTAAAAGACCTTGGTCACACTCCACACATGACCGTGCCTGGACAGTCAATGAATACTGAACTCTACCAGAAATAGTAGATTATTCCCTGATAAATAAGCGTCAAATATTTTTCTAGGCTTTACTATTTTTTTAATTAAAATCCCAAAGCTCATGTTCTGTCTAGTGTTCTGCAAAATATCTTTTTAGTACTTTATCACCTTGTTAGATCACATACTTACTGCCCTAATGAATTTATTAACAATTTTGATGTAAAGATCTTCAGTAGATATAACAAGACAATAGTTCCTCTGAACTCCACGAAGATACGCTTCAGAAATTAAAGTTGATCTGCACTGAGTTCCAAAAAATTACACATACAAATATATCTACATCAAGAACATACAAACCTAGTCAGGTATGTGTGCAGCTAGGGCACACACTTCAGTGCACATCTGCAAAATGGCAAAATCATAACTGCCGTGATGATCCTTAACTTTGCTATTACTAAGAACCACATATTAAGAGTAAAGAGGATGTGCTGGGGTTTTTTTTTGTTTGTTTGTTTTTTAATTAGACTTGCTTAAAAATGATTTTTGATGTAACGAGACCTACCAAATTTCCCTCTATTTCTTACCTGAGGAGAATCAACCTGCATCTTGCTGGTTTTACCTAGAGAGCTCTAGCATGGATGCAACACCCTTAGTACGCATTCTACTCTAACTACATTTAAAAAAAGATCACTAACTTTAACCTTTAACATACAGCTCTATTTTCTGAAGTACTGAATAAACACTAAAGTTCAAGGTGGGATTAATTTTAAGATTAAGACATCTACCATTCAGGTGTCAAAATTTGTATTATGGTCTGCGGAGACCTGATCAACAGAGCTCCCTACAGGGCGGTTCATCTCTCCATGTATATTCAAGCAGTGTAATTGAAAGTACTGAACTTCAAAAAAAAACCTAACAAATAAATTCTTGCCTTGACATTATCCTCTCATTGTATATATTTTTTAAATCAATCTCTAAAAGTGAATTATGGTTTTCAATCTCCATTTAGTGAGCAAATTCACATGTTCAGGCAAATGTATAACCACAGAAATTAGATGGAGCCTTCATTGATGCCCTTTTCATAGCAACACAATTTCACCTCCATCTTGAGATAAACTTAAGTTCCCGGATATTTAGTTGACATAATTTGGGAATATTTAAGTGACTGGATGAAAGACAGGGCATTTTAAAGACAGATATTTGCAGCGTCTTTTGTACGGTCTTGCAAATATCTCAAGAGATTTGAGAACACATTAATATTAAAAAGCAAACAAATACCCCCAAAATAACCAACCAACCAACAAGCCCCCATCCAAACAAATAAAGAACGAAGCAAAAACCCCACCTTCCCCACCTGAGCTTTATAGAAGGAAAAAACTGCATTTGAGCAATAAAAGTGCATTTTACGTGGAATATATAAGGCATATGCAAAAACTTACAACTTAAACTTTCATATTCTGCAATTACTGATGAACACTGCAAATATATATCTTAGACTTACTTGGTTTATGCAGGTTTTTTTTGGTGTTGTTTTGGGGGCTTTTTTTGAAACTGTATCTTAAAAAACGAAACAAACAAAATATGAACTATTGCAAACTTGCCTGACACACGATCAAGAACCTCCGCTAGTGTTGTTGAGACAGGCAAATGAAGAGTACGAAATTTGTGTCCAGCTCCATACATTGGATGTTGAATTACATGACTAGTAGCATTGATTCTACCTTTGTACAGCTGAATGAGGAAAAAAAAAGAAAAAAGTTGACACTTAACATGATTTTAACATTCAGAAATAAGTTAACACACTAAGTCCTTATAAATTCAACTCAGCAAAGTAAAGTTACATCTTTTGTGTGCTAAAAAGAAAACTGACACATCCTTCAACTTTGGAGGTATACAATAAAATGCATAAAATAAGGAGTTCAATTTTTTGAAAAGTTAAAAAAAAACCAGTTCAATTTTTTAACTCAATTTTTTAACTCTAAAGAATTTGCTTCAACGTCTAGAGTATTTTTAGAATCAGAAACACTACAACATATTTGTTAAAAAAACCCCAATCGTTTCATATAGCTGTATATGTCAGAAAAACTGAGTATCTGCGACTTGCAATGATTTATGAAATTAAAACTTAATTCTGAAAATAAATTAGGAAAATTACAATATACTTAGAGTAGAGAAAGATGTCATTTCCCTATTGCTCTGACTTGAGGATGAAGTTTATTCTAGATTTAATATCTACTTTTTGCTATTATGACAGATAACTAAGTCACTAATAGTTAAAACATTTCAAATATTTTAACATAACATATTTTAGTCTGAGCTCTGTTCATGTTTTCTGTCATTCTTTGCTTGCAGTAACTTTTTACAGCCTTTTTCTGCAATGATAGTGCCACTGGTCCCCTTCCTCCTCTTATCAGGAGAACTGTTTACTAATACTCACATACGGAACCAATTTATCATTGTGCAAGATTATCAAACAAATGTAATGCTTGATGACAATCAGAATTTAGCTTATAAAACACAGGTTTGGTAAGAAGAGATTAAAATGAGGATCCAGTCTTTGATGGGTTATGTTGTTGAATATGCTAGAAGTATATTCTGCACATCCACACTATTTTTAAGGTTTCTCTCTGGATGTTAAAATCATCTTCTCCTCTGTAATAAGAGACAGATTGTTTCCTGGTGTTTTTAACAGAAGAAACTCAATTATTTGACAACTACTTTTCAAGATATTTTTTCTGCTTTCACCTGCCTAGTAACATTTTGTGAAAATCTGTTCCATGCAAAACACATTATTAGAGAATTGATGTTACCTTCACGTTACCAATGGCCATGTTAAAAAATCATCTCAGCCAGGTTAAAACAAAACATTTAAATGTTTGCACTAAAACTGTATTTGTTTCTCCATTTCCATTTTGTACTATCTAGCCAGTTTCCCTGTCATATATCTCATGTAGTACTGTACTTCTGAGATGTAGTAAGAACAGCAGAAACCAAAGCAGAAAATAATTTTTCCTTGTTTAATAACTTCTGGTTTTCCTATATTTCTTTATTCAAAGCATTCAATTAAAAGCATAGCACTGCAGTCATTAATTATAATTCTATTTTATGGTGAAGCATGTGGAAGTATAAAAGCATACATCTGCTTTATCGATTAATTCAAGTATTTGTCACTCAAGAATTTATTCATGGTGTTTTGATTAATGCTGAAGGATCTCTGCCAGTTTTGAAGCATCAAAACTTCGACTGTTCCTCAATGAAACTGATAATGAAGAACTGCTGGAAGGACGAGAACTTGTATCTATATTTGCTGCTAATGCGTAAGGATACTATTAAAGAAGTCTTACATAAGATAAATTTCAGTTGTCAGTTCTTTCAGAAGCAATATATTTTCAACAAGATGGCTTTGTCTTAAACAGTGCCTTAAATTTCCTTTTAAAATACTGAGTTACAATTCACCAACACGTTCTTTTCCAAAATTCCGCAATGTGTAGAGTAGGAAAAGCTGCCATCTGACATTTCAAAGTTGAATATACCCAGATTTTTATATTTTTTTTATTAAGGCTAAATTTATTCCATGTTCTCCATACAGTTATTAGAAATTCTTACTGGACACGGGGATTGAAGAAACAAAGTCACTTTCTCATCCTCTAGCATCAGTTGCAAAAAAAGCCTCCTAATAAATCCTGAAATGTTTCCAGAGGTTGGAAGGTTCCCACGCTGAGGAGAGGACTGGAACAATTCACAGAGAACCTGGGAATGCAAAATGACATCAGATTTAAAATATTTCTATATTTAGGTCCATAAAATATAGCTCTACACAGCCATAATAGGCAGTGCCTAAGATCTACCTTCCAGTTATCAAACCAGATCAGAAGTGACCATTGAGGAAAATACTAGCAGCAAATAAGTTTGGTTTTGTTTTTTTTTTAAAAAAAGTTCAAGACATTGGCTACAGCATCTAAGTAATTGTAAACACATAACTACTCAAAAAGATAAAAAACTGAAGATACAAGTATTTAGAAAAATAGCTTTCAAATTCCTAAAGCAAAAATTTCCCACTGCATAACGCAGTATTACTACCAGCTACTGATTTTTTTTACTGAAGTCCACCTGTCCCCAGGGCATTGTGATTCTTAAATCTTGAAAAATCTTTTTTTAATTATACTTTTATTCAACCAGGTCTGCAAGGCTAACAAATGTGAGGAAAATAGCTGAATTTGCATTAGAATACCAGATGCAAAGCCATATTCTGCAAGAGCCGACATTTCCCTGGTCACAGATTGTGCAGGCTATATACAAAACTTTTCCAGTCAATGACAGATTAAAGTTATTTTAAAGAAAGCTAAAGAAAAATAAAAATGTTTAAAAGTTGGCTGTAGTTATTAATAAAGAAATGAAAAAATTTTTTTTTCCTCTCTCACCTGTGCCATAAGTCTCTGGTTATTAGGATGGCAAGAAATGCACTGTAAGAAGAAAGCAACTGTTGCATTTTCAATTGCTGTCCGCTGCTGAGTGGTCAACCCTGTTGTTACAGTTGACGAAAGCAAGCTAGATCTTGCGCTGGTCTGTTGTGCTGTCACATTGTGTCCTCCAGAAGTAGCACCAGAATGGCACAACAGAAATAAAAGTGCTGTCCACAACGGATTGACTTCAGAGCCACCCAACCAATCCTTCATCATGTGACTGTTGCCAACTTCTGTCAAAAACCTGAGAACAGGAGCAACCAGGTCTGCCGTGATGGGCATTTTATTAAAGTGCTGCGGAACATGATGCCTCCTGAGCCTGTCCTGGGGGATATCCATTGATTGTGCAGTGCAGTCAGAGCTAGAAGTATGGTTAAAGCAAAAACTAGCAAGACTTCTTACAAGCAGTGAAGGCAAACCTGAGTCCAATAATTGCTTGATAGCTTCAGGAGACTGAGATGAGGCAGCAAGAGTAGCCAGGTGAGACTCTGTTAGTGCAAGAGGGGCTTGTGCGTTTTTAGAGTCATCTGTTAAAGACGAACTAAGGTCCTGCTTTTTGCTGTCATCAGTCATGGACAGTCTGTGTTGACACTGCATTGGAGGAGGAGTAATACCCATCCATCCCATGAGCAAGGAAAAGTAATTTGGGTGGATGTGGCACATTGAGCAAAGCAAACTGTCAACAGCTTTCTTCAAAACCATGTTGCAGGGAAGAGACATGGACCAGTTAAACAGTGACCTGCAGAAGACAGAAAATCACGTCAACACAGTTTGCCACTCATAGTCCCTTTTCTTCATTGGTTCATAAAACATCTTTCTACCTTTACGATTAACTACTGTAGAAGCTGCTGTAAAACACACTGAGCTAAGCTTGAAAGCCTTACTTCCATCACACTCTTTGCAGGACATTCATTACCCAAAAGGCATTCCTCAACCCTATGTCTAAATTTCTTTCATCATACTGTATTTAAAATAGAAATAAGCTGACTTTTTTTGGCATGCTGCACGTGAAAGACGGGATTTCAGTCTTTTGACAGTTGTCACATAATTTCCACATTTTTAGCCAACTGCACCCTCTTCGTGCTTCCACTCCCTAAGCTGCAGCTACTAGGATCACATACACACACTCATTTACATAAAGCTCTCTTAATCCCTTGTAAGAACTAGAAGTATTTTAACATGTTCCCATTTTTTTTAATTTGTTTTATTAAGGTTCTACCTAAAGATGTTCCAAAAAAAAAATGAAAGCAGCAACAATCTTGTTGGTTGAATGATGTTACCCTCGCTATCCTTACTCAACTAGAACTTACGACACAAGTTAACAACAGAATTATTCCTCAGAGATACTAAAAGCCCATCTAGTTTTGAACCCACTTCCATGCAAATACCATGTGCTTGAATGCTAATCCAAGGCACATGAACGCAAAAGCTAATTTAGCTTAAATTATTCAGCTTAAATTTCAGAAGTGGTATTTGTAAAATAGCGAAATCATCATTTCTTCACATAGACTTGCTCAGAGTAGGTGAAGTATTCAAAAAACCCAACCAACCAGTTTTCTGAACTGCATCCACAGTACTGTAACACCATATATAAGTTACATTATCTTAACCTTTACATACACAGGTGTATGCACACTTCGTGCCACTTCAGTGTTAGTTTTTAAAATAAGTTTGGATGTATCATCATATATCACATTCCCGTCTGAATATAAGAATTGTTTTCCCTTCTTCCGGATGGAAGTGTTATTCTATGTTTAGTCTAAGGGACACTAAGAGTCTAGAACAGAACATGGGTCTAACCCAAAGTTAGCTTTATCATTACGCTCTAGTGAATGGCTGATAAAACACCCTCTCCAAGATAAAACATTAAAAAGTCACCTCAGTGAAGAAATGACCCATAACTTTGAGAAGAGAGTCAAAATTTCCCAAAGCCCACATACAACAAAAGTACACTTAAACTCTTCTCCAACTATATATTCACACAATCCTTCAGCCAAAATTTTCTGGGTAAGTTCATGCTCTGTGAAAAATAAGATTCTTTTCCAGCTAGATATTAAAAAAATAACTGAGGAATAAATTAGTATCCATTGCCCAAAGCAGAACTATTGTAATGGAAAATGGGGATGATAGGAAAATATATCCAAGACAAAAGTGAAATAACACATGAAGGAGAAACTAGGAGTTATAGCTAGAATCAATGAAAATATTTCAAAATTTAAAATATCAAAGAGGATGAAGCATACACATGAGAAGTTATTTTTATTAGAAGAATTATTTAGCCTTAAAAGTCTCACAACAATCCTCTTCTATTTATTAAAAATGCATTTTATAATTTGCTCCAGATGCTGGCTGATATGAATTATAGTTTTATGTGGCATGACGCAGAGGAACAGGGCTATATTGCAACATGCATATTCAAACTAGGTACAATAGTTTTATTAGTATTCCTTCATTTCGTACTGGGATGAAAACAACATACTCTCCTCCAAAAGACAGGAATTTTGTTGTGAAACCCACTTTTACGTTAGTACAAATCAAAATAGGCTATCCATTTTAAGAAGTCTATTTCTGTTAGAGTTCTTCCTTTTCAAATGTTAAAATTGTTAAAATCCATCCTGAAAATATATTTCTGTTAAAATGTATTCCTGGAAGGACTAATTGACCTGCAATTTAAAATCCTTAAATTGATTCCCAAAATGAACAAGCTTATTTTGAATTAACAATTATTTCTATGACAGTATCACTGAAGTGTCTTTGGAAAAGTTCTAGCTTGTAGTCATGTATCTAAAGACCATCGGACTGCACATACAGTTATTGGTAGGAGCACAGGGAGCTCTTCTGTAACTTGTACACCTGAGTGTTTAAATGTTTGACTGTGGCTAATAGAAGACAGTGAGGTAGCAGGAAAACATGAATGTTTCCTAAGCGCAACAAAAAAATTATGTGCTATCAAAGCTCCTTTTATTAACTGGAATTTTATTTAATGGTAGAAAGGAAAGATGCTTTACTAGATACAGGAATTTAACAGCTGTATTTCTGTAATATTCATGAAACAAAGCCATGTGGCGTCTCTTTTCTGTTTTGTTGAAACAGAAGAGATGATTAAGCAACATAAATTAGGAACGTTACCTCACATATTTTCAGTCTGTAAACACCAAAAGTATATATTTGGTGTTTAGGGTGAACTTTCCTTTAGAATCAAACAACATCCAGCAAATCCATAGTTCAAGATTCACTCAAGATTTTATGCTTTGTTTCTTTCAAATCAGACTACGGCTGGAACAAAAGTGGCAACTAAAAAAATACTCCACACACACCCTAGCTCTTAGCTATCAGTTACAGATACTGGATTCCATGAATAATAAACCAATGCTTTTATAACAGGATACTAATGAAGATCATGATTTATAGCTACTGTGAAAGTTACTGCCAACACTCAATTTCAAAAACAGCAGCCCTGGGTTATCCATCAAAAAACCAAAACAAAACCAAAAACATGCAACAGTTTACCTTTTATATATGTGCAAGTATATACATGGATTTGCTGTTTTATTTTGGATTTTTGGTTTTGGACACAATTATACCTGGAATATGTGAAGTGCAGTTTTCGGTTTAGAGCTACAAAACTACCTGTTTAAGTATCTTTATGCATTCACTCTGTCAATTAGCTTCAGGGATGACAATTTCCACTACTGTTTCACGAGTGCACTTCAAGTCATACCATTTCAGTGAACGAAACAACTCAGTTTTAAGAAGTATGTGGTGCAAGACTTTGTTTTACTTACTCAAAGAGCTCTCTGTCCAGCAACGCTGGTAAATCATATTCAACAAGCAATTCATAACTATGCCACAAAATTGCGGCTACGCAATGCAAATGGGAAGGAGACGGCATCAAAAGACCATACTCTCTTGTCGAGCTATTTGGACAAATGTAGCTGACCCGGCCACTTTTTTTCATAGCTGCAACTCTTGCGGAATCGCTGACCCATTTCAGCAATGCTTGAATTCTGGAAGGCAAGATGATGTAGTACATTACAAAGGATCAAAGAAACACTCAAAAATAAATTAGCTTGCTGTCTTTTAGTAATCTGAATTACACATTTATCTCTTCCTTTGAAGCAAAGTTCAAGAGTGACTTCAAATCCTGTTTTCTCAAGACTTAGATCACTAACATGGGAAAAATTAATTAAAAATACTTATTGTCTTGGAAAGGCAAATATAAGTTTTCTTTCTACAGAGAAAAAAAACATAGCAAGTATCCCAGTTTGAGTATTTGAGAGAAAAGTCAGTTGAACACTAGAAGTTTTATCACATTTATAAGAGCAAAAAAAGAGGGATAGCCTAAAAGTGCAGAAATCTAAAGAAGCTTTCCAGCTTTCCCTCCTAACTCCTTGCATCGTTTGCAAAAAACGCTCTCTCATAACAATCAGATTTTTAAAAGTCTTGTTTTGTGCAGTAACATCAAGCCACTATTTAGCAGATTACTTTTGTATACACTTCCACATGAGAATCCAAATACATTACCTATCTTTTGTTCCAGGGTCTTGAGTTGTTCCAAGCTGATAAAGAATGTCTATTGTGGAGTCAGAAGAGAGACCATTTAATCTTCCAAACAGTAAAGGGCTATTCAGATCTTGCCGCATTAAAAAAAAAAAAAAAAAAGGGAGGAGGGGAAATAACAGAAGTACTTACATATGTATTTTTTAAAAGCACTGATGAAATTATTATAGAATTACAATATTAACATTGAATTGAGTTTAGCCATTAACATAAGGATGCAATTCTTACACACAACACTATCTCAAAACTGTGCATTTTGTATGTTCGATGCAATGTTCAGCCTTGCTAGAAAAGGAAAAAATCACTGCAACATTCATCAGATACAGGCCTTAAAGGTTTAACTAGTAGGATTTTCCTCAATATGATCCAAAAAGACATGACTAATTCCAACAGAGCTCTCCAACATCATACCTCACAGAAGCAAACAATTATTTCAAAATGGAAGCTTATTTAACTCCATTTTCCATCAATGGGAATAAGGCCAAGGATTTCCTCAGATTATTTCCTATTCATCTTCTCCTTGCTGTGCTCATCTCCTGCCCCAGAGGAAACTACTCTCCTGTCTCACAGCATTCCAGCAAAAGACTTTCTGAATGTGAAAAGCATTCACAGCAAAAAGACCAGCAGGCTACACTGAAACGTTAACTCACGGCAAAATAAGTCACGGAAATAATTTTGAAAAGAGTGTTTTCTGTTAGTATCAGCAATTTCAAAACAGGGAATATTGATTCCAGCTTTCTTTTACTTAAAAGCCACTAAACACCAAAGCAAAGTGCTATGGAATCACAAATACAAAAATCCAGTGCATTACCAGAAGAGGTACTGGAAAATTTTGCTGTGGGACACAGACTAGTTGTTCAAGTGTCTTGATTATGTACCTCCACCTGTAAGTATTTTTAATGCTTAGTGCTATTCAGACTTTATACTGTCCTACAGACTATTACTGCCCAAATTTTTATGCACTTGTTTTCTTTAACACTGCTCATGGATGCTCTGTATTTTGAAACATCTAGACACAGTATATATAGTAAGACATGCTTACAATATACTGCAGGTTCTACTCTCGTGTCTTCAAAACATTCACCTAATTATGTATTCTACACAAAAATCAAAACAACCCTGGTTGCGCTGCTTTACTGCTGTAGAACTACCCACATACAAAGACTGTGATACTTAGAAGCATAACAAAGCACAACAGCAACTTCTGGCAACCCAAATTCAGAATAAGAAAGTAACATGCAAATATACTGTATGTCTACATTTATTCAAGCAGTGTTTTTAAGCAACAACTGAAAAGAAAAAAACTTTGCACTCACCTGCAGGATCGCTCCCTGATGCTGAGCAGTTTCTTAGAAGAATGTCAATCAATTTTAGGCCTATTCTGGTGGACTGAAGCCCAATTTTTACAAGGACAGCCTCAATGTTTGGAGAGTGCATACCACAGTAAGGTGACATAAGTAATGCAGCGCATGTCTGCAACAGATTAGCAGTGGGTGCTGCAGCACTAGCCATCATTCCTTCTAAATCACTTATGTGAGTGAGGCAGTGGTGCAATAATCTTAGCCATCCAATACTGAAAAGGAAAACATGAAAATGAGCTAAGATAGCATTTTCTTATTATTTTATTTTTCATCTATAACTACTTGTATTAGATTCTAGGACAAGTACTCCAGAAAACTGCTGTGACATGATCAGACATCATATGAGAAAAGCAAATTAAAATGACTGAATTTAAAACCACAAAGTTTTATACATTAGCAATGCTGTTGTAATCACTGGCTTAACGTAAGAAAGGCAAGGTCTGCGGGTAGGAAGAGTTAAGATCCTGCAAGCTTTATTACTAAAGTTTCTCAAGATTTCTCGATTCGCATACATACTTCTTCCAACAGGGTCAGCCTATTGGGGGGAATGTGGAGGGGAAGGTGTTTATACAGGGGGAAAGTGCAGGGGAGGTTGTGTTGTTTTGTGAGTTAGGTTTTGTTTGTTTGTTACATTAAAAGGAGCTGGCCAAAACATAAATGTGAAACATGAAACAGCACACTGCCTCACTTGGGGACCACTGATTTATTCGTATTTGAGGTCAAGATTCTGCAAGAGTGGTTGGCATTAAAATTATACACCTGCATAGCTTTCCTGACTTTATAACCTTTTACAGTCATACACATCTACAATAAATTACAGTGAACCTTAGCGAACCTGATTTAAAAAGCACACAGCAAAAGTGCAGAAATTAAAACCGTTATCCACAGCATTTACCCCATGCCTCTCTTATTCTTTAGCAATATTGTTCAGTATTCCTTTTAATATTAAATCTGGAAAAGTAAACCTATTGTAATTGACTCAATTTGAAAACACATTGACTAGACTTTATTTATAAAAAGTATACTACAATGTTGTTTAAACAATCAGACAATCAAGTTGCAGGTGAAATAAACGGCATCATTTCACTGACAAACTCTAAACTAACAGGTTAACTTATTTTCACAGCTAACCTTATCTCCCACAGTTCAAAAAAAAGGCAAACTTGCATACAGACCTTAAGTGAAGTTTCTACTTTTATTTTAGGAATTATTTACTCCTAAATATTTATCATTTTAGAAATGATTAAGTTTTCTGTTAGGTCTAAACCAAAATTATATCCAAGTTTATTGAATATATCTATCATACTACTACCACCACCACGCAATAAAACATTTCACGACACGAAGAAGGTACACTCGCCTTCTTTCTTTAGATGCTGATTAGTTTTGTGTGACTTTAAGATAACCTTTTCTGAAGCACAAATAACAATAATATAAATTTGGCTGTGAAAATTTGCTTCACTGCTATTGAAGATCAAAGACCAATTTCAGTTATACAACTTTTATCAAATATATACTGGATAATATTCATGTTCTATAAATGTACTTACTCTCAAAATTTTTCCCAGCAAAAGAAGGAAGGTTTTTTAAACTTTCCCATGCTCTTTTTTCAAATTTATAAACATTAAGGTTCAAAAATGAAATATTTCAAAAGTAACAAATTTTTACAATTTGGCAAGTTAAATTTCAGAACCAGGAAATCTCAAAAATTCACTCATTAAATCCTTAAGGGTTTTATTTTACAAATGAGTATGAAACTCAAGATGCCACCTAACCAAATAAAAGCTTCTGGAAAGAAATCTTGCTGATACGCCAAAATCACAACAACATTCAGTTCCTATTTTGCAAATGTTTGCAAACAGCAATATTAGATATGACGTCCACAAAACATCCCATTGTCCTATTTCTATTCCTGCTCCGATACTTATGTAACTCTGTTGACTTCCGTAGGGATAAGAAATATGTCGTTACTTCAGTTTTTATGACACCTGCCTACCCATTAAAAACTCAGACTGCAACTCTAAATGCTTTACTATCCTTTGTATTCTTTCACCATTGCAGAGATGAAACACACCCTTTTACGTATGCAGATTAAGCATACTACCAAGAAAGTGAGATATTTGAAACAGATTCTGCAAATGTCAAAATTCAACTGCAGAAACAGGTTCTCATGAATAGAGTTTGCTCCTGAAAGATCTGTCTCTGAGCAGAAAACATCACTAAAAAAGACAAAAGCATGAAGTGGCACAAACATGCCTCTGTCCACTGATATTAGAGGCTTACCTTGTTTTAGAGACCTGATCCTCAGAGGGCAGGAACGGATTATTGACGGTTGCAGACGAGGTGTTTCCGAAGGCCGTGAGGCCTAACAGCTTGATCTGAGAGAGGCCGAGTGTGCTGGCATCCCGAGGGCGATGGAGACGGAGGCAGACAGCTGAGGCAACTTCAGCTTTTACCAGCTGGATTTTTATATACGTGAGACCACTTGTGATAACAGGAGTTGACAAAGGTAACATATTGACACCATCTGCGCTTATTTCAACAGATACTGATGAAGGGCAAGCTACAGAGTAAGATAAGAAGGTTTAATACTATTTAGAAATCTGTACTGGTTTGAATTTTAAGTGTTAAACACGTATCCCTGTTAAAGAAACAGAACAACGTGACTGAAATAATCTTAGGCAAACGCTACTGCAGAACTGCAGCTGGAATATTTGACCTGTGCAATGGAATATGTTAAAATGCATAAGCATTTTGATACATGGCGTATACAGTTTATTTCAAAGACTTAAGATGATGAGAAGTCCTGTCAGTGTACAATGCGACACGTTTCCCTAAGCAGGGCTATCACAATAAGAGCTGAAAATCTCATGCTTTATTCCAACCACCATACAAAACCATTTTGCCTGAAGACCCCTCACAAACATCACATTATCACTATGGCAAGTTTTGGCAAGTTTGGCAAGATTTTTGGAATATTCAAATTTAATGCCACAAAACACGTACTAAGATAGAAGAAATCAAGCGGAGGCAGGGCCTTTCTCAAGGAAAGCAGAATTAGCAAACTTTTCAACTTATTTTACAGGCATTCTTCAAACAATCTGTCCACTTTAGTTCCTTTGATTATACTCTTTGTATCATTTCTAAATCCTACCCTTCAAATTTTCAAACCGGCACCAATGTCGGTGAATCTACTTACTTGCCAGAGAGGCCAGGTGAGGCTGGATGTGGATCTCCTTGAGCAGCACGGCCGCGGGGAGGTGAATCGTGAGGTCGCACCAAGCTTCCTCGGGTAAAAATATATACGACCACGCGGCAGACCGAGCTCGCCTGTGGGGAGGAGTAGCCTGTAACAGCACTTCAGCGGGCTGGGCAGTGGGACTGCTTGAGGTGATGGAACCTTCAAAACAAGCACCGTTAACACTGATTATTAATGTTTATTAATAAAACCCAGATTAATTTACAACGTGAACTGCGGCAAACACTTTTTGTTCCCACCCTATCTCACATGTTTTGGTTTATTGATAACATCCCATGTATAATAATGACAACTGCTGAGATATTTTTCTTTTACTTGTAGACTGTTTTACAACAGGCAGTTTACACATCCATATGCACACGCTTGAAAATTTGCTAGGGGACACTTGCTACCAAAATCCTAAACTTTCTATAAAGAGTTCATTACGAAAAGGTGCAGGTTGAACAGTATGCTTAGAAATTGAACTCAGTTAATTCACAGTTAACATAACGAAGGCTTTGAAGTTTTAAATATTATAAAGATAACATAAGCGACTCCATAACCAAAATCTGCAAACCTTTTTCTTTAAAAAGGTTTGTTTCACATGAAAACCTATTTCTAACAAAGACGTCAGAAGCAAAGAACCTGACCACAGCCCCTTATTTTTCTAATCTTAGCATGAGTTAAGAATGAAGCAAGAAGATCTAGGCTATGTCTTCTTTAGCACGTAGTATGGCACAAGACCAGATTTGTGCTGCTTAAACTACAGGTACTTGGGGTGTTTTACTTTAAAGTGGCTCTAGGACTGAATGCCTAGTAGCAGCTGGAGGTTAATTCCCAGACACACTTTGATAGACTTTCATTCCAAATGAAGCCAGGTCGTCTCTCAGAGAACACTACATGATGAGAATCAGAGCGTAGTAAGTGAGAACAACCTTTCCTTCTTTCCCCTATCCACAAACTAGCGTCCTCCCCCAACATCTTCTTGAAACACCAGCAACCCCACTGTTTAGACAATTTAACGGCATCGCAACATTTGACACTATCGCATTATTTTTTGTTAAGAACTCGATAAAGATTCAAATGTATATTAATGTAAGAGAAAGAAGTATTACTTACCCAAAGGCGCAAAATTGTGAATTCCTTCTGCATTATCAGGCTCAGAAGCTAGCACTCTAGCTTTCAAACTGCTGTCTGTTGCTTTGGTGGGACCAGAATCAAGAAATTTCATAATAGTCGAAACCATACTTCTTGCTGTGTTAACAATGGCTCTTGTACTCGTTACCATGTTGTTACAAATAAGCTGAACACCACCTGTGTACAACGCAGGCAGAGGGGAAAATAACCAATGCTGTTCAGAAGCATGCATTAGATTCCAAGCAAGCAAAGGCCTATTTAGTGAATTTGGTCCGCCAGACATATCTATATTCCTTTTTAAGTACCAAAAAAATCTACAATAAACCTTTTACTTGATGCAGGGAAAGAAAAAACATTCTTACCCATGTCATGGAAAGCCTTCAGTGCCTCGCTTGTATCCAACACCCGTAAAATGAACCAGAGCAGTGGCTCAGATAACTGACAAGTGGCGAGAGAACCCTAGAAGAAAAAGTTAAGAAATACACAGTTTCATGCAAAATTAGCATGACAGATATATGCATTAGTCTCCCTTTTTAGTAGGCAAAAATCCCAGAGGGGAAATGCCACCATGGTTGACCTCTATACCACAAAATAGCAATATCATGCTCTGTATGGTTCACTCCTACACAGGAGAAGTCTTTGTAGTAGGAAAAGATCAAACTATGGGGGGGAAGCAGCTGAAAGGAAATACGAATATTGAGCATTTAAAGTATCCACTAATATGAACACAATAAATGTGTTTCCCACCTGAACACAATAAAACATTCAATCCATCTTCAAGCCTTTAGCCAGGAATGTTTACGGGAATGTCAAAATGTCCCTACAGAAACTCTCTCTCCCCCTCTACCATGGGCAACGGAGGGAGGCTTCCTAACTTCAGCATGAAAGTGAAGTGAGGTTGGAAAAATGTTAACACTTCTTTTACATAGCACTAGTTCAGTTTTCTGAGATTATTATAGGTTACAGCATCAACTAGCCTGTAATTCCCCTGAAGCACAGCAGCCCTAAGGGAACTTACCTGTCTTCCCATGTACCCACAGGCCATGTAGGTAAGAATTGGCTGAAGCATCACTTGCACTGTTGTTGCTTTTTTACTAAGTGTTGTCAGGATAGTGAACAACCCATCTCCAACTGATATTGCATCCAAGCCACCATGAAAGTTTTCGTGCTTAGTGAGATGTAAGCCACTTGCACCTTAGTGAAAACAGAAACAGTTCAAAGACGAGAAGCTGAGACCTAACAAACCATTACAGCACATAAGAGAACTCAAGGATACTAAAATGTCTTTCTGGTTAAACATTCACATGGATTTTACAAACTACAAAGGGGCAAGTTTTCAGGATCACATAAACTACTGTTAGTGTTCCCAGATACATGCTGCCTTCTTTACAGTATACATAGGAAGACTAGACCCAGGAAGTCAGGGAATTTAAATCCAATTTTAGATGAGACCATACAAATGACTGTAATTAGTGAAGGAAACAGAACAACTAGAACAACTAGAAGGATTGGAATCACCCCTAGCCAGAAGCAACTAACAAGTATTTAAGATTTTTTTCAGATAACAGAAGTGCAGATGTGCCGCCAAAAAACCCAAAACCGTTTAACATATATATTTCTATCAGAAATACTTCTCTTGAAATCATCTTTCTCAGTGTTACAGCTCAGGATTTATTCATGAGGTTTTACTGAATATCAATATTCAGCATTATTGATTACACATTGCTGAAATTGTGGATGGAAAGCAAAAGAATAGTCTTTCCAAGGAAGACATCACCTCCGTAAATACAACTGTCTTACAAAGCATAGGACATCAATCTGGAAGAGCTTTTTAAAGTGCTTTTAAATTTGGGCGGGGGGAATGGATGGAATAATCACATTCCATTTAGAGAAACTGCAGTTATACTAACTAAACTATATACATAACTATATATAAATGTATAGTTTATATGTAACTATATAAAAATTATACTAACTAAAAAAAATAACATGTTAAGTGATGTTTGAACATGCCATAGAGAAACAATCCAGCAAGAGAACTGACAGCTGTAGAACTTAAATCACCTTCAAGCTATCAAGATTGAAAATATTGATGAGCACTGGATACACGGAGACAGAGAAAGAAGAGTCTTAAGACTCAGTCTCTGCACGGTTTAGAAAAGTTAAATGGAACAAATGATGGAACTGAAGACAACTATGGTGGATTTGCTGTGAAGCCTTTGAGGCAAGGAGAAGGAGGGGAATACTGTAACATGTATGATTTTCATAGTCTGTCAATGACAAAGCAAAAAAAAAACCTAATGAAATGAATAGACAAAATGCTCATAAAAGAAAACTCCAACAGACGTTTTAACTTCATGTGACAAATGAATTACGCAAGGCCATGCTGATTACTGACCAGCTGGCTCGCCAGGTGCAGTAAATTAACATTATTAGCATAAATTTTGACACCGTAGCCACTAATTATTAGTACACATCTGCAGACATCTTCTTGTATATCTTTCCTGGGTAGCCAGCATGCTGCACTAGCTATTATGTGTTTACTACTATATGCTGATAACTGATTTTTGGATCCTATATAACCTTGGCTGTAGTCTTGGAGAAATGTTTTGTTCATAGAAATTGTCTGGAGAGAGCTTAATACGGTTCTTCATGAAGGAACTAAAACCACAAATAGTTGTGTTATATCTTCCCAAAATACACATACAAATTAGTTTTAATAACCTATATTAAAAGACCTTAGGAAAAACAATCCACTGAAGGGATCAGCTTGCCCAATATCCTGAATTCAATGAAAAACATTTTGAAGCAACACTACCTTTCCAAACTGCCTTCTTAAAAATGCAAAACAATCGCTGGACAGAAATCAGTTGTTTAGAAAGACATCAAAGTTGAGAAGAATTTTTGAATTTCACCCCAGAGAAACACATATTGAGCACAAACCATCGTTCCCAGAATAAACTACTTTCAGTGTTCATAGTGTACTTGCAATACAACAAACTAGCCAGAGCAAAGCAGGATATGTTCTGGAATTAATTTCAGGAAGGTTCCGACAGCACAATCCAGGCTTGTCAAATCCTGCCTGCTGTTTAATTTGACTACTGAAGGTTACTACTTTTTTCTTAATTGCTTTTATGCCAAAATGAACCACTGTTCTAACATTCATGTGCTCTCATACAAGTAGTAGATTTTTTTTTGATAATGGCATTGGTTAACAGTTTCACATCTCCTTAAAGGAGACTAGCACAGAAAAGGCCAGAGGTACTTTGAAACATGAGAATCACTATAAACAGAACGACATTTTTCAACTACTACACCTGAAATGTAGTGCAAGCTCTTTGCCTGTCCTCCTGCAAAATGTTTTTCCAGTTTTGCGCATGCAGTAACATTCACAGTATTTCAGTCAGTGGTTTAATTTGTGCAAATAAACTCTATCCTATCATCACAGCTCACAAGCAAGTCACAAAGACACTCTCTGAGAAAATGCACCTCAGGTTCATGTCTGACAAACAGTAACTTCGCTGTTCAAATTATTATCAGCTTCCTCACTTGTTTGTAGCAGGAATATCCCACCCACAACTATATGACTGGACCTCCCAGAACATGATGTTAATGACATTTCTGGTAAAACAGAGGAATGGAAAAGTTTATGTATTCTGTGCAAGGGCCACAATTGTAATTTTTCTTTTTCAGAAATGATTAAAAAAGAAGGAAAATAACACAATACAGAGAGAATAATTGAGGTAATGTGTCTATAGTACAAACTGAAGACTAATCCTAATCCATGCATACAGGCGTGTGACGGGCACAGATTGAAATAGAGGAAATTCCATTTAAACATAAGAAAAAGGCTTTTCCACTTTAAGAATGACTGAACATTGTAACAGGTTGCCCAGAGGGGTTGTGGGGTTTCCACCCTTGGGGAATTAAAAACCCAACTGGACAAGGTACTCAGTAACCTGCTCCCTGAGGCAGGCTCTGAGCTGACCCTGCTTTGTGCAGGGAGGTTGGACTGGACAATCTCCAGAGGCCCCTTTTAACATCGACCATTCTGACATTCAACAAATTCAAATGCCAAACGCATTCCTGTTCAGTTTTAACTACTGTCTAGGTTTTTTCCACATACCTGTTTCCCCTTTCACTTCTTATCAGTCTCTTATTTCCTGCCATTACTGTGGCCCAGACTTTCACGTATACACCCAATTTATGAGTCTGCAGAAGTTTTAAATGTTTTACCACCCCAAAATATGTTTCGTTTTATTTACAAAATACCTACCAATAATCATTGCCATAGCACTGCTGTTACACTGGCCAAGTGCAGACAAAATCTGGCTCATAATTTGTTGGTTGGCTAACACCAAGTCTGCCACATATGCAGTTGATCCTTGAGTATTGGGGTTGCTTCCATTGCCATCTTTGCCTCCTGAAACCTTTTCTTCATCAGACACACTGTCTGTAGTACTGCTTGCTACTGGAACACGGGCGCTATATTCTCGGTTACTGGAAAGCGGCAGTTGAACTAAAATGTTGACCAGCTTTAGCAAATCAAACATAAGTTGATCCCTTGTCATTTCTCCACAAACTGCTTTGGCATCACCTGGACGGATAATATTGGCAAAAAGCCCTCCAAAACACGCTCGAGCACCCACAGAGCTGTCTGAGCCGCTGCGAGACATCACTTTGTCCGAACATGTAATGTAATGATGCACAAGGAAGGTTATAGACTCAATTACTGCAGAAATAGTGCTAACTGATACAACTTCAAAATTCTGTTCCAGGGTAAATTCCAAGAGTTTCACTTGTGCATCCAAGGGTCCCTGGCCTGTCTGGAAAGCACCCCTGAAAGGAGAAAAAAGAAAAGAAAAAAATAAGATATTTAATTGTTCAATATTAACAAATTAAAGACATTTTGGTTTTGGATTTTTTTTTGTGGGGATTAATCTTTAAGAATCCAAAAGCACGCCAGACTTTCAAGAAGCAAAAATCCAGCCATTTTCAAAAATGCATGTTGAAGTAAAATCTGATCTTTCACGTGAGTCAAGCATTCATCACTTTTTAATATACTGGTCATTACACAGCCTGTAGAACCTGCTCATGCAATCACTTTCCTGGTACCACTAAGGATTAAAGCGTCCTTTGAAAAAGTCTAAGATGCATCATTTTTTTAATCATTCAGTTAATTTTGTAGGTATAGGCTTAGAATACAGTCCTGTTCAGTTGTGGGTGAAAAGTTTCATATGGTTGCAGGGAAACTTCATGGGAAGAGGCCATCTAATACTTTAATATCATTAGGATTATTTGTTTTCTAACAGGAAATCATGATGGGTTTTTTCTTCCCACAGTTTTCTGTTTGTTGGTTTGGGATTTTTTTTTTTTTCCTTTTTTTGCCCTGAGGCAGAAAGAATAACGGTCAGGTTTTAGCTATCTAAATAGTAACTATACATAAGACTATGAGAAGGTACTGAAACTATCACCGCTTGGTGCTTATAGGTTGATTGTTTGAAGGATCCCTTTTAGGGATAACTATATTTTCCCAATTACTTTTACATGTATACTGCTGAACTGCAAAACAAACCTTTTGAATCAGGATATTTAAAATAAAACTGGTGCTAATTCTTGAAGTGTGTTAGTGATTTTTGATATATTTCTCTCTGACATTGATTAATCTTACTATATAAGTAAGATTATAACTTTTAGATTTATATACAGAACAAAACAGTTTATAGAAACAGCCCTGAAGAAAATATTTGGCATTTAATTAGTTCTACTAGTAAAACACTGCTTTTCTTCACAATCAATCTTATGCTTTGATCAGACATGGTATACTTCAATAATTACCTGAGGCTTTAGAAAAAACCACCTAAACCCTTTTCCAGTGCTTTGCCATCCTTCGGTTTGTCTCAAAAAAAATAAACCTAACAAATTTCAAAAACTATCCTTTCAGTGGTCTCGTCAGCTTATTTCAAATATTTCAAATGCAGACACACATTCCAAGATTCACTGTGAATTAATGATTTGATTGTATTATGATGTTTCTTGTATAAGTGATTGATCATCAATGTAACCGGGTAACCGCCACCCATTCAATTTAAATTACTAAGGTAAAATCTCTTAGAAAAGGACAAAACTGTTTTCTGTATGATTAAAGAATAGATAACGCCAAAGTGCCACCTACTGGGAAGCTAGAAACTGAGGAAACTCATCCCTAATTATATGAAGCCTTTGTCTGGGAATGAGCAGAACTTCAGTAACAGAAATAAATGATAATTCTAATTTACTTCAGACCAAACAGTTGGCACATTCCTGGTATATTGCTTCATACATAATGGTCTTGTGCTCATCGACCTAGCCTTGAAGAAGCAGAGCTTATATTTCCTCCTACCATGTTATAAACGCCATCCACGTTATTCTCACAATCTACAAATAATTTCTAGAGTCTTTCATTAATTCGGGCCTCAGAATACTTCTTCTCTTTCAAATAGGTAAGCTCATCGACAGTGCCCTCATTTCAGGGATTACTTTAACAAGGCCTTTAGCTCTAGATAAAATCAGTCCAACCAACTGTTTAGTGCTTCTATTCACTGTCCCTCACACATGGGCGGCTATGTGTGGATTCCAGCTGCACTCTTCCATGTGCCAGAAGCAGCCCGGTTCCTGCTGGCATTGGCGCAGCAACACCCAAGATCTCCGTCCTTATATAACTTGACAGTATGACAATGCAGGACATACACATCTTAGCTGTGATTCAGACTCACAGATTTTAAAGGCAAAGAGGGTGTGAAAGGAAAAAAAATAGTTAATATTTACCTTTCTGTTGAAAGTATGTGTATTAACTTCAATAAAAATTCACTGAACATCTGAGGGCAAGTTGAAGAAAGGTGCACTTGTAACCGAGTAAGAAATTCTTGCATAGCTTGTGTCGCTGTTGGTCCAACCTACAGGGAAAGGCATTTTCAGAAGTATTATATAAAACTGAGATGTCTTCAAGAACATTGAGTGTTATCTAACAAGAACATTTTCCAAGAAAAGAAAACTATTATGTAGCTTAATTTACTTTCTGAAAAATTTTACAGGGTTTTCACAGAACTACTCCCTATCAATTTATATGTGTTTTTCTATTACTAACTACGAGTAAAAGGCAAACCCTTCAGTTCTTTGCCTAAGACTCGTTTTGCAGCTTGAGACTTTATCTTTTCAGCAATGCAAGCTACACTTCACACAGAATACATTTCTGTGCTAATCTAAATGTTTTTTTCACAAACTACACATTTACACATAAGTGCTTTAAATTAATGGCACTGCGCAATGTTTAAGATCTACAAAAGACTATGTACTTCCTGGAATTTTTTTCCTGGAAAATACTGGAAATATCAGGTGTTTTCTGTCTCCTAAACTAAGTGTTTCTGAGATTTCTGTGAAATCTCATACAATTAAGTTAACTTGGCTTTTTTTTTAATCACTATTCACAGATGTTTCAAGGACTGCAAAAAGCAAAAAAAAAACATTAGCTGAAATTATGAGAAACAGTAGACACCACATGAATTCAGAAAACGGAGAAAATAAAAGCATAATTTCAAATTCTGGAATTTTTAGATATTTAAACTTAATCTTCATTGGCATTTTTATCCCAACACAACAAGATTTCAGGAAACTAACTGAACTCATTACTTTTTTCATGCATGCAACTAAGGAATCCTAATGTGGAATACATTCACTGACATATCACATCGCATTCTCCCCCTGTGGCAAGTCTTCAGACAGTTATAAAATCGTATGATCACTACTCGGATTGCTTCACCAACAGGAACTTCCCCATGGTTGCTCATCAGAACCAACTAAGACTATAACCAAAAAAATAAGAAACAAGCCAAGCATATAATACATGAATAAGACATAATATGAATAACTAATATTCATGCCAAGTGTATTGAAATTCTATTTACCTGTGGACTATGTTGATTTGTTCCATGAGGATTAGTGCCGGAAAGGAATTTCACTAACACATGAATGAGGTTTGGATCTGACACCAACAATTGGGCAGTACTTTCCTGAGCTCCAATGGCACTGCTCAGACCAGCTTAAAAGTAAAGACGTAAAAATTAAATTTGTAATCTTAAGCATGAAGTGTAAATCAAACATTTATACTGCATGTCCCTTATATGTATTTCATGATGTGCAAATATTCTCAGCAAAATCAGCTACCAAAAGCTGCTTACTCAGGACAACAATTTTGAGTGTAGAGTTTTTCATTAAGTACTGATATAAACCCCCAAAACTGTTCCGCCAGTGCTCCAAGCTTGCTAAGGCAGTATTCCTGACAGTAGAGCTTCATGTTGGAGAAGCAATACATACAGACATTTTTATTTGTTTCTCTTTGCTAGTCCAACACTTTAATAAGGCTTAAGTGCATTTGTTAGTTTCTCAGAGACCACATGTTCTATTATCCTGTAAACAATCAACATATTTTTGGCCTTGGCACATTCAGAGACTTCTCATCATTCAGTAAAACTATATGAAGCTTAACAGATTAAGGACTTTGAGGAGCAGAATTAGAATTAAAATTCACCCTTCAATGATCAAACAAATGAGCTTTATTAAATATGAAGTCTTATTCAGTAGTGGTAAAACCAATCAATTCAAAACACAACTTGAGAAAAGCATAGCTACCTACTGAATAAAAAATAAGTATTCTTGTAACATTACACGCACATAAATGAAGTTGCGGTCTCTTTCTGACCATCTCATCATGTACAAAAGATTAAATCAAGAGGAAATGATGCTCTAGTATGAGAGCTCATCTGGCATCTCTTCATATCCCAAGACAAGATTCTTACCTAGGGAGGCTGTTAAAAGAACCAAATCCTGAACTACTTACTAGTCATTCTGTTTATCAGTCTTCATCTTTCACAGCAATTTCCTTAAGCTAAGGAAAGTTAAACTAAAGATCCAACCAGGAGGCAAGCGCCTCCATCAAAAAAGAATTTAAAAAAAAAAACAAACAGAATTAAACCCTGACTGCTTCCATCTAAGTTGAAAAAGCTTTCAGAGCAATTAAATAAAAATAGCATTGGAAAGACACTTGCTATAAGAAGAAATCCTTACAGGATGATGGAAGGAGAAGATAATCCACAGTCAGTTTTCCCCTTATCAAATGCCATTTTATTCTCAAACTGTAAACAGATTTCTTGCTTTAGATGAATGCGGAAAACTAATGCTGAATGTATGCCTTGTACAGCTGTACAAACCGCTTTGCATTGATTTATCAACAGTAGTAGTGGAACAAGGCTGTACGGCTATGACTGATGGCATGGCAATAGCTGGAGTTGAATAAAAGCAAGAAAGCATCCCACAGCGTTCCAGTTCCATTGTACTGTAGACAATAGACTGCTCTAGTTTACATTTGATAGTGCAAAAGTTGAAAAGGCTAGGTTCTGTCTGGATGGGGGACAAGTCTGTAAAAAGTAAATGCACAACTCCACAGGCTCTCTGAAAGAAAAACTGAACATTTCAGAACAAGAGAGAAGCCTTCCATCGCAGGATGCGCCTTGGAAACCCCAGTCCGGCTGAACTGATCAAGTTTATTTTCCCCTGCTGAATCTGCACCCCTGAACATTTACTTAAATAAAACATACAATACGCTGACTTTCCCTCTAAGAAAAATAGGTATGTTGGTTGTTGGTGGGGTTTTTTTTTTGATTGGTTGGTTTTGGGTGGTGTTTCTGAGTATATCACGATACAAGTTAAAAATGAAAATGACACTCAGGTCACTAAGAATACTAATGTGCTAAGCTCATAGCTCTTGCATGTATACTTAGATCTGTCATATTACTTCATTTTGTTTGTCCCCCCTTTTTTTTTTTTTTGAAAAAAGTCCTGCTCAAACTATTTTGAAGTTTAAGACAAATCACTATCACTAAAATTACATTCAACTGCAGCTGATGTTACTAATCAAAATGAGAAGTTAATCTGAATTTGGTTATTCTGGTTTTCATAGTTTTCTGTAACTTTTCATTGCTTCAATGTAAATGCATCATTCAGACTTTGTGTATGACCAGTTTTGAACTAGATGTCACTTGAGTTTGTCCAAAAGTACTGAGTAACCAAATTAATTTGAAAATAAATGTACAAAGTGCCCCAAATGTTTACACTTCTATTTGAAAAAGGGACATACTTTTGTGCTTTCCTTCATTCCTGACATAGGAATAGACATAAGAAGGTATTTCATTTTCTTCAGAGACCTTGAATCACCTGTGAAGTCTATAATGATCAGTGTGACAAGGAACACTGCTATTCAATGTTGTTCGTTTTTAAAAAAGAAATGAAAACAAAATCTCCATTGAAACTACAGCTTCTAGAATATGTATGCTTGCATTTTTCTGAACAGGGCACATCTGGGGTGTACCTTCAAGTTATCTAATTTGTTCACTCAGTGTTTCTTTGAAGGTAACATTATTTTAAAAACTCCAGTTTTTAAACTTTTAAAAGTTTTTCCTGCTGTGTTCACTTTCACTTGTTAGGTATGTACTGTAACTACTTAATTAAATCTGGCTATTCGTGAAGACTTTAAATCTTAATATCAGTAGATGTTACATTAGAACTTCCCTGGAATTGATAGTCCCAGACCATTCTCCTCTTGCCGAGCAGCAGCCAACTCCACGCGCTAACCTTCAACTCATTTCCTTCCAGGATCAGAAGGCTCCATAGTTTTTTTTTTTACTGTTTCATGATACAGTTGATGCCATAACTAAATAAATACATCTTCATTACTTCCTACGTTATTTTATTTTTATATTTTATATTTAACAGATGAAAATACCTCTACAATACAATACCTCACTTTGTCTACCTTATGTTTGTAGTCTGACATGTTTTGTTTGACATTTTAACTCAGATTTCACGATCTACATTATCTACTCAAAACACCACTTCTCAAACGGTATTTCTGGTGACAACAATAACGTAAGCAAAAGCGCATGTAGGGAGAGCACAAATAGTTCCTGCTAAAGGAAGCGATGAGTAAATGCGTTATGAGAATAATTCGACAGATGACAGCTGTTTACTCTAAGGCAACTGTAGCTCCGAGAAATTTGTCTTAGCCCGGTGTCACTGCAGATTTGCTTCTACCCACCTTCCTTTACATGGCATTAAATGGTTCTAGGTGTCACCCATCAAATACCGATTTCAAACACCATCCTTGCAAAATTTGTCATGGATCTCCTAACTAATTAAGGTCATTGTTCTGAAAAGAAATGGCCAGGGGTATTGGTTTATCCCTGAAAAATATCTTGTACCCCTCAGATAAGAGTTTCTGAAGCACAGAAGTTACACAGTCTGAGCTTTCATTCTGAAGACATTTATCAGCACATAATGGCATAATTAAATAAGACTTTTCTGACCGCGAACTGACCTGCCCTAGACAGTGGTTGCTCATAAAATCCCAACATAGGACATTTCCGAAAAAGAATCTGTCCTATACTCAGGTGCGGAAAAAACCCAAACAACTAAAAAGCTTTGGTTACTACTGGAGAGACCTGGGGTTTTGGAAAAATAACTAGGGAACAGCTTTGAAAATAACATCAGGACAAGATCTCTAGAACCACCTCACTTCTCATGACAAGATCTTCTAACTCCTTGATCTCTTAAAGAAATGGTGACCAAAACTGTAATTTTCAGAGTACAATAGTTCAGAAGTATGTTCAAAGATACTACCCATAAAATACAAATAAGATGAGACCCTTAGCTAGAATGGATGGAAAAATATGAAAAAGCACCACCTCTTCCCCCCACTTTATTCCCCCCTTTTGTTTCCTCACCTGTCTTCTTTTTAAATGAAAGACTGGAAAAAACAGAATGGCTGAATGTGAACATATGTATCAAATGGCAATAATGAATTTCAACTAAATAAAGCAAACTTAAGAAGGAGGTTCTCTGAGAAGGCTTTGAGATCCAGTGGTTTAGAAAAATAGTGATAGTGGGATTTTCTCAGTGCTAAAATGCCCCCTTGCAAAAAGAGTTTAGTGAATCATCCATGAGTGGATACACCTCTAAGTTGTTTTTCAGTTTCTGAAACAGCAAATATGATTATCTAATGAGGGTTATGTCAAGAAGAGGTACCTTCTTGCTTATTTAAAAGGTTTATTATATATGAAGAGGTTTATTATACCTGAAATTATCTGAATAAAGTATTTTTGGTGGTGGTGGTGTTTTTTTCATCAGTGAAGATATTCTGCAAATGGACACATTTGGGGGCTTGCTGTATTTTGGGTATTAAAAGGGGAAAGAACCTCATTTTATAACCACACACATCTAGCAAGACTGATCTAAATTATTCCCAATTAACTGTAATTGACATCGTAGTGGTTTAAAATAAAACCACCAAAGAACCTAACCATAACCTGTGAATACAGTGAAGATGTGTGAACAATTTGTACTTCATAACTTAAAACGTTACAGAATTAAAGAGGATACAAGAGCAACTTGAATCCAAAGAAAGCTGTCATGTCACTTACATTTCACCAGTCTCAGGAACAACTTGTCTTATACTGGCTGTATTTCTTTAAAAAAATCAAAAACTTATCTCTTCGGGAAAGCATGATCTTGAAAACTATAAGTTGATGAGAACTCCTATAAGACACTATCTGTAATGGCTTAAGAGACTATTAATAGTCCCAGTTCTGAACTAAAGCACATGGAAACCAAAATTATTGATTGGAGAAGTGCTACAACGGATCCCACCTTCAATTGTCAAGAACTGAACCGAGATTATTTCACTTCTTAAATGTGACAACTCAGTGCCATTGAGAGAGAATATTATCTTGAATCATCATCTGCTGAGGAATCCTGGCACAGAAGTTATCTGATGGGTGCTCAAACTTATTTAGCTCCTGGTTCTGTTAGTGAGTATGGGAAAAGGGGCAGTTAAGGGATATACATCTGTGTTAATCCACACACATGTATAAAAGGAGACCTTCAACCCTTTTCTTTACCCTCCAGCAAGTTTGCTTCTATAACCCTTTCCAACTCAACCCCAACCTTGGGCTCACAATCCTATATACACAAAAATCCATAACCACATTCATATGCTGAAGTGCGCCTGCAATGAGTCACAGTGGTTGCTTCTGAGCAGCTTTTCATTCACATGGTCACTTACTGATCTCAGGCAGTTGCTTAAGAAACTCCTGCAAACACCCAGCTGCCTGTCCATCGGCGTCAGAGCACAAACACTGAGCCTCACACCACTTGGAAGAGATTCATATATGGTACACACAGTGGTAGATTCTCAGTGGTACATGCAGCATAATTTTTGGAAATTGCTAGTCTATGGTTACAAATTGGAGAGTTGAAAATACACATGGGCATTAACTGCGGGCACTGTCATCATACAAATCAAGCCATGTTCTATTCTCAAATACCAAGTATAAGATGGAGGTCTCAGTTTGAGAATATCAATTAGGTCTCTTCCATTAATTTATTCACAGCTCTACTGCTTCACCTAATAGCACAAATTTAATCAGATTTTCGTGATACTGATCTCTAAGAAACACCACAGAAGAGGGACAGAAACTGAAAACCTGAAAAAAAAAAGCGCATCCCGAGGACGATGGTTTGAAACGGCACATATGAAAAAAAGGATTCATAAGCATCTTTTGAGGAAACCCGTGGAGAACAGCTGTGTCATCACAGGATGGCAAATTCCTTCATAGAAGTGTGATCTTCAGGCAGCTCTGGGTTTCTTTCTTCTGTAATTACTATCTTTAGTCATGTGCTCGGAGTGAAAATAGAATTTAAAAGAGCTCTGACTTGGTCTAGCACGTAGGTTTTAAGAGATTCCAGTCTCCAAGTTCTTACTATTTGATACCTTCTTTAGACTTGAGGACAAAGCCACAAAAGCATTTCTTGTGACAGCTGCCCTATGATAGGAGCCATTTAGAAGCTTAATTTCTTCATTTGAAAATTACGTCCTTTAATTTCTACCAGTGTTGTGGCAAAATCTCATTCAAAAAGGGAGATTATTTCTAGTGTGCTACAAAGCAATATACAGAATGTGAAATAATCTGGTGTGCATAGGGAAATGAAATTAAACAAAAAGAAAGGGCTGGATTTCTTTTTTAATACATTCAGCTTCTATGGGCTTATTTTCAGATAGCTTAACATAAGCAATGACTAGTGCCTGCATTTACAAAAATATTCCTAGTGCATCAGAAAAACACGAACCTCTCTTACAGCACCTTAGTCCTTCCTCCCTGCTACCTCCTCCCATAGCACAAAGCTAATTCCCAAGGATCATCACTTAGTCCTAAAATTCATTTTTAGAAGACATTGCCAACCTATTTATAATGACATTTTCTTTTACCACTACGGTTTCCGTTTCCATTTCCATGGTACAAGCAATTCAAGGAGCTCACTCTTGAAAAGCCTGAAGTTATGGAGAACCAACAAAAGTGCTTAAATGACAAAGGGAAATTTCTGGTAGTCTTCTGGATGGGAATCAACACTCATCTGTACATCTCATTAGAACAGGCAATATATACAAAAAAACCCCAAACCAAACCAAACCAAAAACCACCAAAACACCCACAACTTACCATTAAGCTGCATATTTGTCATGAGAGTTAGGCTATGAAG
The DNA here is from genome assembly GCF_963924245.1 of Chroicocephalus ridibundus. Lineage (NCBI taxonomy): Eukaryota > Metazoa > Chordata > Aves > Charadriiformes > Laridae > Chroicocephalus > Chroicocephalus ridibundus. Next base: position 37,803,107 of record NC_086286.1, read on the forward strand.
CACAAGGCACCATGTCCGGAGTAAGGTATTAGGATACCATGCCAGAACTGACAGGAAGCTAGTTACTGAAGCTGTCAAGAAAAACATGTTTTTCCAAGCATTAGTTTTCAGGGTATCACTATAAATGTCTTATTGTTAATGTAAGTTGCTACATTTATTATTAATATTATTATTAATATTGTTTGTTGTATTTACTCTGTTTTGACAACTATTGTTTCAGGAACTTCACTTCAACACTTCACAGGAACTGCCCCACAGAACTTTCTACAGTGCCCAGACCCTGGCATCTCAGCGAAAACAATGCAAGGGAACTCCTGGTTTCAGAACGCTCTCATGGAAGTCAGCATTAACACATTCATTACAGCAGGCATTAATGTTCTGGACTGTCTCCCACACCAACTCCTTTGATAAAGGGATCACAGGATAGTATACAAGGAGAAGAAATTCGTCAGAGAAGTACATACAGGTGCACGGTTCACCTCAGACTAAGAAGTGTCTTTTTAAAAAGTCCTCTTGGGATTAATGATGAATTAAGAACCACAAATTGTACAATTTAATTTCTGAGGAGATTATGCAAATTCAAGGAATGAGCTTTCAATTACATACTAGCTACACATTTTTCATGCTAAGAAGATAATGAGCCCAAGAGCTCTTTAATAAGAATACATAAACTATCCCAACATAGATCTTATGAAGAATATTTATTTTAATACTTTTTGCTTACTAGCAAAAATTGAGTACTTAAAAAAAATCTTACACCTCCTGAAAATTAATTTCACACATTTGATGTATTTTACCTTGGTTCAAGGAAATTACAGGTATTCGGTTAGCGTTATAAAGGAAAATATCAGCGCCACTATCCTTACTTCCAGAGGAGCTGGAATTTAGGCTTAATGTGAGCCATAACTGTAAAAGGGATTCAAGCTGAAAAAAAAAAGGAAAAAAACCAACACATTATCAGACCAAACTGAAATCCAGAGCATAAAAGGTTATCTGTTTTCATTTTAAAAGCCTTTATCTACATTCTCAGGTGCTACTGTTTCACGGATCTCACACACACACACACACACACACACACACACTCTCTCTCTCTCTCTCTCCCCCGTTTACTGGATTTGAAGATTCTAATAAAGATAATATTCAGAGCAAATTCAGCATAACTAGTAAATGCTTCTGCTGTGTTTTTGCAATTGATTTCTTCTAAATACAGTTAAGTTTCTCTTAAGAAGTTTCTTCAAACTTATGTTAAAAAACCCCCAGTTTTACACACTGCTCAGAAATGCCTGGATCCTAACCCTACATCCGTAATACTGATTTGCACGTAAGTTTTTGGAGTGTCTCAAATATAGTCAACTGATGTTTACCAGTCAACCGAAATTATTCAAAAGGCCAATTAAACTACTGGGAAACCTTCTCTACTCTCAGAGAGACACAGATTCTCACTCTGAAAAACTTCCTTAAAGAAAATAACTATTTAGATATTTTGGGGAAGCATGAAACTGTATTTTGGATGAGATATTTAAAGAACCAGTGAGGGACAGAGTCAGCCTCCCAATCAAAATACAAATAGGTAGGCAAGCATCTAACCGCTCATCTACAGCATGCATGACATTCCTTTGAATGTACCAAGAAAAGCATTGCTAAGCCAACGACTTTTTAAAAAGTTTATTTCTAGTTTTAACATTTAGGATGACTGGATAATTCCGGTTGGAAGCATACTCTGGAGGTCGTCCAGTACAATCTTCTACTCAAAGAAAGTCCAACTAAGATGTCAGACTGGGATTTATCCAGATGGGTTTTGAAAACCTCCACAGGTGGAGACTGCACGCTTAACAACACTCTTCACTAATAAGCTCGCAATTATTTTTCAATGAACCTAATAACTTGTTTTTAAATTTGAACACATATAACCACTTTTTCACTGCAACAAGAAATGTCCTGTTTGATAAAAGCTTTCAGCAGCTTGTCTATTACATTATTGGTACCATTGTCCATGACAACTTCATAAGCAATAAAGCACATAACGGGCTACTTGCATCCTAAATAGCATGAAATACAGGAAAACAACTTTCAAACTTAGAGAGAAATACTACCAAAACATTTCAAAGTTCATAATTCTATACCTGAACATGGTGGACTTGTAGCATGGAAAAGAGTTTGTTGAAGCATGTGCTCAGCATAGGTATAGATGACAACTGTACAATCAACGGGGCATTTTGGTTAGCAGCATGTAATCCTCTTAGCAATGAATCATCTGTTCCACTAGGAGACTGGGTTACTGAAAAACAAAACAAAAAGTACCATGCCCCCATGAATTATTTTGTAAAAGTCGCTAAAAGTCATTTCATATTTATTTCCTTGTATTTTATACATAAGGGAAAGACACTTATTTTATAATTTACAAGAACATCTTCAATACAGTGTTCAGCTAAGTTGGCCTTTTGACTACCATACTGTGAAAGGCATACTTGAATTTCAGACATCTCCATCTTCACAAAAATCTATTTGGAAAGTGAGCCCAGAAATACATTTTAACAGTTCTTGCCAAACATATTATAGGTGTGTCCTGGTAGCACTATGGTGAGACAAACAACTGGAACGTCTCTTCACACGTTAACTATGATTCTGTTATCTATGATTCTATGATTATGGTAAAACTAGTGTAGTCAATAATAAGTTTCCAGAAAATAAAGTCTGAGGATGTCACTTAACCTACTCCATCATCAGATATTCAACTAATGACTGCATGCATATTAAGGTACCCAGAGAGCTACGAAGAAAGACACCTTAACAAGATGGGCAGCACAACTCACTGAAAATATGTTCAAAAATAAATTGTCATCATAAATGTTTTTATATCATAAAGATTACTGAACAGGTGAGTTCAAAATTGTATTCAAATATTTTCATTTCATCACTGAATAGGTGAAACTGTCAAGTTCAAAGTAGCTTCCACATAGCTGAAATTTCACACTGAATGCAAGAATGAAGCTTCACAAAAATAGGAAACTGAACATTCAATTTCACCTAGATCAGAAAATGAAAACAATTCCTTCATTGTACTATTATGCACTGTAAAATGAATCCTGCATGCTTGACGAATTTCACAAAATTTCTTAAATATACATGTACTCATAATTAAAAAAATCTGAATAAAGAAATATCTATAAAGCATAGCCTAACAAGAAAATTTATTTCTAAACTGCTAAGTGACTACAGAAAAAACTAGTACAAATTTCAAAGCATCACATGAAGAGAATGATATGACAACATGTAGTTACATGTAGGAGATGTGTTTGTTAATGCTTGTAGAATGGAATCAGCCTCCAGGGTGGACATCATTTTCAGCATCAGCTCAGCCTGCTGTTCCAGTCCAACTTCTAGACGTGCATCTAAAGCTACGCAAGGCAACAAACAGGGTAAAACTGCATTATATCAAAAGGCATATATAATTAGTTACTCCAACTTCCTGTGCAAGCAATATAGATATACAGTCCACATTAAACTGAAAAAGATCTCAGTATCAATAACAGGAAGATTCATTTTTATATATGATGGAAACAGAATGTAGAAACTTATATTCTGAACTGAACAAGATTCTTATAGATGTGAAGTACATAGTTAATAAGATACTAAATTTCTGTGAAACACACACATACTTATTTTCACAGTCACTTTAATATCACACATGACTAAACCTGCATAATTTTAAGCCTGGTTTCCCTAAGGTATCAGGTCTCAAACAAGAACAAAAAAAGCTGTTTTTCCCCAGTGTGGGAGGAGAAAGCTCAATCACCCCAGTTCAGTAGTACTCCTCCAAACTAAGTAATCTACCCTCCTCATTCCTTAGGGTAGAGCCAACTATCCAAAATATCAGCCAACTAGAGAAGAGCTTCCAAAATTTCCTGAAAAAACAGGAATGACTTCAAAATGCCTGTAAGTGTGTGTTCAAAAATGTTAGAAAATAAGATTTTCTGCAATGTTAAGCTGTTTTAAATGTAAACCTCACATAAAATTTTCATTTACTACAGAAAAACTGTGGCATATAGAAAATTTAATTCTTTCCACTTAATGCATGCAGAGATTGTTAACAGAATTTGATACGTGGAAGTGTCAAATAGAGTATGACAGAAAACAGACCCTGAACAGAACTTTAGTTCATTGCTTACCTTGAGAGACTGATACGCTCACAGTTTGTGATCCATTTTTCTCTGTAGTTACTGGTGGTTTTGCAACTGGAATTCCAATGCCTCCAATGTAAGGATTGTAATTGTAGGTGCCATAATCGGCACCCCAGTAATCGTACCAGGTGCTGCTTATAGGCTTAAAAAAAAAAAAAAACAAAACAAGAAAAAAAATAAACAGCAACTCTTTGGACTGTCCAAGTACGAAAATAAAATTTGTAATGACTAACAACAAACATTGCAGTTACAAAAAAACAAACCCAGAAGATTGGATCCAATAGCTTTAGAATATTTTGTTTCAATTTTTATTGCAGCATAAGCTACTGAGTCCCTAGTGATTGTCAAAATCCAGCAACACAGTTAGCTGTCTCAAAGATCAAGAAGCCAGTTTGAAAATGTTATGATCAGTTTTTATTCACACATTTGTACTATATTGGAAATTTGGAAGCAGAGTATCGCACAGATGTTTTGAGAAGTTATTTATCAAGACAGAATACTATATTATTAACTGTACTACTAAAGTACCTTGAAGCCTCAGTGAGGCTCAGGGATTATTTGTACCAAGTTCTGCAAAAGAAAGAGTTGAAAAATCTCTACTAAAGTGTCATAAATTAAGACACTTAGAAAGCATATGGATCGCAAGAAAAAAAAAAAAAAAAGTAATGTAGGGCTGCATGAAGGCGATTTGTGTATGCCTGTCTTTTTAATGGCAAGATCCAATATCAACTGTCATTTTACAGACAGAAGCAAATCTTAAGAAGGATTAAGATTGAAGAAGCATTTTTATGGCTGTTTTTTAAAGGACATCCTATCAGGCAATAAGATCATGAAGATACCTTTGGATGAAGTGGGCTAAGGAGTACTGCCAAATGAAATGATAGCAGAATAAAGGAGGGAAACATCAGTTACACAAAAATTAAGCAATAAGTGGAATACTTTGGTAGGGTGAGATTTGAAGAAAAAAATTTTACATGATAGGTAATCAGTGGAAGGACATATAAGGCAATATAGAAAAAAAAGAGAAAATTTAGTGTTGTCTGAGCAAGTGGTAAGAAAGATAATTTAGGTTAATTCCAATGAGGCTAAAGGTTTAAGTCAATAGTGACAAGAGCAGGAAAACTCCAAATGAATGTCATCCTTATGGACAGAGAAAAGAGACTCAACTTTTTATTACAAACAACTGTGTTTCTTTACAACCAATATGGTTTAGATTTTTAATACAACTTGACAATATACTATTGCATCTAAATGTAATTTTACTACTTCCGATATGTTTAGCTTCCATTTTAAGTATGAAAGGATTTACTAATTTTCTTGTTCCACACCGAAATAAGTTTTGAAGTTAGTTGCTTCCCTTCATAGGCTGACGCTGGTCTGAGCACTAGCTACAGCTGACTTTTTTCCTTTTTTTTTTTTTTTTAAACACCATACTAGCAGTATTAATTTGTAAGATCAATCACAGAAGCAAATGGCACTCTATTCTTAATCAAAAAAGACAAGACTAGATCTTATTTTTCTTTTATATTATGCTTTTGTTGTCTTTAATATGTGTTCTAAGCATCTTCTTTATAAAGATATCTTTACGCAAAACCAAAATATTTTGTGGTCAACTGAGATATGAATACATCTGAGACATGAACGCAATCTTTACATTCTTTCCTGTCATTCTACATTAAACCTTTATAAAAAGCAAAGATCTAAGACATCAAATACCACTAACAAAGAAGTGTAAGAAAGAAAGGATTTTACTATTTCACATGTAAAGGTTATCCTGAAAACTCAGGTGTGTCATACCTTGAAGACTTTGGCTGCAAGGGGATCTTTTTCCAAGTCAATATCCAAAGGATCTATATCAACTTCCATCAGGTCTTGCAGTAATTCAAGGTCAATGTCCTTATCTTTTTCCAAAGATGACAGAGGTGGAGCACCTTTGAATGATTAAAAGAGTATTAATACTACCAAGTACAAACTATAAAAGATGGATATATCATACACTTAATGGGCAATTTTGAGGCTGTTAATACTACAGCTCCCGGTGGAAAAAGTTAATGAATGCAATCAAATTGCCTTTTTTCAGCAATCAGAAAAATAACAGTTTTTTATGGATCAACTGTAAAACTAAGTTGAAGAATTGCTCATATTTTGCCTATATTTTCAGAAACTAATTATCCTATCACCAAAAATCCTTTACTGATATTTTGATAGATGAGTAACAGCAAAGGTTTAGGGTTTTTTTTTCCACTTTTTTCAGTATACATATATATATATATCAAGATTATGAAATAATTTACCTGTGATATCATGTGTCAAAGGCTCGTCTATTGTTTCCACTAACTGAACTGTGGACTGCTGGAGAGAGTCATCAGAATCCCCAGCCGAAGCTCCAGCATCATCTCCCAGAGCACTTTCTTCCATAGCTTCAGCTGCTATAGGTGCCAACAACTCTCCTATGCATTAGATTAAGCAGACAACTCTATTTCAAGCTTTATTCCAGTTACAAATTAACAACCCAGTGTCTACGCCAACTGCTTTTCTTCATCTAACTCTAAATTCTCTAAGGACTACTTCTTCAAGGGGAGGAGTTTTGAATAATTTTCAAATAATCAGGGTCACATAAATATTAACTTTTGAATGCACAAGTCACTAATTCAGGATTGACTGTAACTGCAATTTTAAATTGCATTTTTTACACACTAATCTCAATTTCATTGTTTAGTTTGGGGTTTTTTGTTTTGTTTGTTTGGTTTTGGGTTTGGTTTTTTTTTTTACCATCTTAATAGTGTCAGTAGATTCTAACACAATAAAAAAACCCTAAAACATTAAAGGATGAAAGTTTCAAGTGTACCATACATTCTGGAAAATATGAACCTAAAACAAACCTGCTAGAATATCCTGCAGCATACAAGTCAGAGAATACTGAGCCCACGCTCCTCCCCAAGAGATGTCTCCTCTGTTAAAGTCAGTTCCTACGAGAAGCAGCAATAATCTTTCCAACTGAGTCTCATTTACAATCTCACATAAATGAATTGTTGGTCTTGTAGCATTTGCAATTCTAGCAAGAACCTATGACAAAAAAAAAAAAAAAAAAAAGAAATATACGCCTATTCATACTTAACACTATGAAAATATGCAAAATATGTAATAGCTCTTTAACTTCTGTGATTATTAGATTTTGCTTACAAGTAAATCAGGTATTTTTACTAGCTTAAATTTTAGAATTTTACGAGTCTAACTACATAAAAATATTTTTTCAAAAGTTACTTTTTCTATGCAACTTTGAAGCCACCACGTCATAAGTTACAGAAAAGCTGACAAATCAGAAAAACTACCTCACCAGAAATTACTAGAAATTTTAATGCTGCATCTGGTTTTTACCATCAAGCCAGCAAAAAAGCAGTAATAGAAAGCTAATTTAATGCAGTCTCCATTGCAACTACAGAGCTATGTTCCGTATTCTGTTTACCTTACAAACAAATAGAAGTAAATCTGCATGACAGGTAAAGTCCATGGACAAGAGAAAGAGTGCCAGCTTCTGCACCACAGAAATACAACGTTCATGTGCCAGTGTAAATGGAAGTGGTTCGATATCTGGAGTTTCCTTTGTTGTTGAAACTTCTGTATCTAAAGTAGAACGAGGCCATTCTGCAGTCCGACGTAAGCGTATTAAGTCCTTGAAGTGCTGCAGGATGTAAATTTGAAAAAACAGTTGCATTTTAAAACTAACCTCTAAATCTTTTCCCAGTAAAAATCTGAGGCAGCGATAACAATAACTATAAAACTTTTTTAAAAAAGAAAAATGAAGAGCCTAAAATACATGAGAATCTGGAATGTAATTAAGGCTGCCATTAAGGCCGAAATTTGTTTTGGCAGCATGTTATCTCAGGTGACAGACTCATAACCATATTATCCAGTTCCGCACAAGCGCCAATTAAGCTTTTATGTTTGCCATAAAATATATTGCAAATACGTATTTTAGAAGTTCCTTCACATTTCCACACCTGCATATAAAACTATGGTTACTATGAAGTAAACTACACATAAAAGAATACTGACTTCTCAGTTCTTCACATTAGATAAATCATCAATAATTTCTACCTTTCTTACTACTTCCAGGGTACAAAGTGTCCATTGGCCACCATAAATTGACCTAGTCTGGTATTTGATCAGGGCTCTAAACTACACCCTTTTTGACAGAAGGTCTACAAATTCAATGGAGGAAGGAAGGTGCTTTTATGAATCCTCCCAACCACCACGGGCACACATTTAGCAGCTCAGTTCGTTGTATCAGCTACGCAAGCAGTGTAAAATCAGGTAACACAAACACCTCCTATAATCTCACTTAAGTAGTAGCTACGGAGGTAGACCAGAGAAAGAACTAACACAAAGGTTTCAGCTTTCTCCTAAATGCAATCAACGTTACTCACATCTTATCACAATTGAAAGTGATTAGTATGCGAAGTAGTAAACACTGCATGAAATGCAACTATGGAGTGTATAACAACATCATAACTAGATGTTAAGATACTGCAAAGGGAAAACTATTTCAACATGCATTTTTGATGCAGCATGGCCGCTATAAAGTGAAACTTAAATAGCTGGACAGCGTATTTCAGCCAATGACTCATTTAAAGATGTCTCAAGGGGGCCACCAGTGGAGAAGCCCCCCCTCCCCCCGATATAAACTGCTGGAGTAAAGCAGAAGATAGTGCAAGAAAGAACAGCTCATGACAAGCAGAGTTAGTGAAAATGTAGGGCTTTATTTTTATGCTGGTGTTTAAATTTTGGGGTGGGTTTGTTGGTTTTTTTTCATAATTACTCGAAGTTGTTGTGAGATTTCCATTTAGATTTCCTTTAACGTCCAACATTCTATAATCTTTTTCCACAGGCCTACTTCAAGTCATCCTAACGCATATTACTACTTCTGGAACTAAAGAGCAAATATTTAAAGAGATACCTAAGCTTGGTAGCTAGAAAGACATGCATTTTTTTATTTGTGTTCCCTGCAAAGGCCATGTTGCCATCTCCAGAAATCCCTAAATTTCAGCATCTCATCTCATAATTAAAGTAATTCTTTAACTACCACATCCACTCTCAGTATCTGGGGCTTACTGCAAGATGCCACAACTTTTAGGTGCAGTAATTACTTTTAGGAAGCTAAAAAGCTTCTGAGAAAGTTCAGAAAACATTCTCAAAAGTCATATTTATTAGTTTGGGGAGACTGTCATTGGCATGATTACTTTCTGATTACTCAACCAGGAGAGCATCCAGAAGAGTGTCACGCATATAAGTTAGCCATATAATACATTATTTTACTTTTCTATTGGTATGTGTTATCCAAAGTTTAAACATACGACTGGCATTCCCAATGCCACAAGATTATTAGTGATTTTGGCCGTGACTACCTAAAATACCCAGTAGAAGCCTGAACTATTTTTCACAGCGCAAGAAATTTCCAGATGGCTGCTGTTTTCAGCACCAAAATATACTTGATAGAAGCCATGATGAAACAACTTTTTCAGGTAAGGTCAACGTAGGACAAAAAATGACTTTGCAGGAACAGGTCTTTTCACACAAAGGACAAGAAGTCAGTTACAGTTTCAGAGCATCATACCTTTGAAGTAGCCTGCTTTAGTTTTGCCTGTTCTACTAAAAGTTTGTATGATGATCCTTTGTTGCTTTGTATTTTCTCTTTTTCCATCTGTTCCACCAAAGCCTTCTGTTTTGCTTTTAATAAGTTAAGTTGCTAAAAGAAAATGTTAATAGGAAAAAATGAAAATTTAAGCAATAAGATGTTAAAAGGATCAGTATGTTCATATGATAGTAATCTTCAGTTCAAATCGTAACTTGAGCTTTTAAGATACAGTTTATCTACAATTTTAACTAAGACACCGTAAGGGGCTACTAGCAGACCCAGAACGGAGGAAGTTTTAAGAAGAAATTATATTTTTAAAGGAGCTCAAGACATACACATCCTGGGTCATAAAACCTGCACAGCTGCATTTAGAAATGAAAATTTTGTCTCTTAAGAATTACCAACTTTTAAATCAGAACTTAGGTGTACTCAGATTTATCTAGAAAGTAAATTATATCTATTGTCCAATATGGGCCACAGAGTGCAACAGCATACTCCAACATCTGTTCTTCCAGCAGATGCCATGCCCCGCGGTTTGAAACGAATGTCAAAGAAGTTAGGCAGCCTTTAGCTACAGAACCAGACCTACGCAAAAGCAAGGCTGAATGAGACCCAAGGCCAAAGCTGTTCTTTCAAGAAATTAGATAAACTAGAAATTAGATATACTTCTGTGAAAATAGCCACTACCGTGCTGGAAGTCACCTGTTTATGATGCACAAGCTGTTTTCTGATCTTTCGGGAATACAGTCTATCTAGGCTACTGTTGCCTTTAGTAGATCTGCTCAGATTCTGAGTGTGAAGGCTATTATTTATGAAACTCCACTGGTTTCCTAATGGAAATAGAAAAAAAAAAGAGGTATTAATCCAACTTATTAAACCTCATTTAACTCCAGAGAAAAGCATTTATGTTGCAGCAATGGTTAGCATCTCCATACACTAAATACTAAAGAAAAAAGCAAAATTTAAATAACACTCCGTGTTATGCAACTATCACCACTGATGGTAATATTTCTGTGTATTTTTAAAATGCAGTGGTACCATGGTACCATCTTGTTTTCATTATTTTTATAGCATATACGGAGGTAAGCAAGACTGTCCTAACTAAAAATACCTGAACAGCTTCCACTACACAAAAGCTTTACAGTTATAATTTCTAGAAAAGATGTTAAAAGAAAATCATAGCTAATTCCCTTTAATAATAATAAAAATAAACAGACAAAAAAAATGTATTTAAAGATACTGTACACAAACACCACAGCAAACACCAAAGCAGTTACGGAGTTATACTGTTGCCCTTTCTCACAATACAAACTGTCTCAACATGGTGTACTCTCAATTGCCAGGCCCCGGAGTCACAGGGTAATAGACAGACCAAATATACAATTAAAATAAATCCTGTATTTTTCACTTTAAAAAAGTGAAAGCGGTCATATTTCTAACGACAAGGGAACACAAAGAAGGAGACAACAGTGCAAAATAAAATGATTGCAATATCTATTTTTAAAATATCATTTTTCAAGTGAATTGAAAATACATTTTAGTATTTGAATAGCTCCCAAACAAATACCCATAGAAGCAAGTTTTGATAAGAAGTGTTGCATACCTGTCAAAAATCGTTCCCTCTCTTTTCCATTCAGAGGTTTCTTGGCTGTGGCTGCTTCATCCTCCACAGTAGCTACATAATCCAGTAGTCTGGACACCAGCATTACAACCCAGCTGATCATGGGAATATCTAAAACTCCTTCAAAATAAATAGATTCCAGTGCCTTAATAAAGTTGTGAAGCCATAACAAACTGGTTTTAAAGAAATCATAACAGGCATTACATGCCACACATTTCACTAGGACACAAAGATTCCGCTCTTTTTTTTTTTTTAAATGAGGATAAGAGTCTGAGTAATCATAAATGAGGGAAGAAATCAAACATTCAGTACAGAACTCAGGTTCAAGAGAAAATACCACAGTTCTCTTAGTTGGATGAAGTCAGAAGTCAAATGCTTCACCTCTACTGTTAAAGTTAAAAATTAAGCAGCATTTTTTTAAAAAAAATAGTCAAAAATTGTATATCTAGATTTCCTAAATACCAAATGCAGAATTACAGCCGCTTACATTAAAGCACATAAATTAGATGTCTCAAATTCCATAGTGTGAAATTCCTCCATCAACCAGGGCTCCAACAAGAGAGTTATAACCATGTACCCAAATACCTTTGGTTTTACTCCTTTGTTAGTGTATTTTCACGTAGCCATTTGAATAAGATGCAGGAAAGTCAAGACTGAGTTCAGACTAGATGGAGCATGCTGGCAGCACTAACGATTGGCTATTGCCTATTTCAGTCTCACACATTAAATACAGCATTTTTGTACAGGCAGAAGAGAAAAAAAAATAAATGTATCTTACACATCATGCAAGAAAAATCTTTGTGTGCATGAGCAAATCTAAACGAACAGTTCTAAAGTGAACTCACGCATGCTCAATAAAGACCAGAAACCTACAATTAATGACCATTTAATCACAGTCATTATACAAATGGCATACTTTTACATAATATCAATACAGCAAAGTCATTAGTACTAGAGGTTACACGCACTTTTTCATATCTGCACACTGTGCTGAGCCATACTTAACTAAACCGCGCTTTTCATGCACTGACCTCAAAAAAGTTTTAATTAATTCAAACTATTATTAATTCCAGACCAAGCAAGAAAACTAAGGCACAGAAATGACTTGTCCAAAATCACACGTATCTGCTGGCAGTCCAAGCAATAGGATGCAGGCCCTGACTGTTAACTCGTTTCCTGGCCACACGGGCAGAAAGCAGCCCACCCCAAGCAGGCAGAGGAACAGGAAGCCACCCCATAACAGGACCTCAACAGAAACTGCAGACTAAATTGCAAGAACAGAAATGAGTACCACTGGTGACCGCTACACACCTTTTCGGTTGGCAGAATAAAAAGAAAGGAGGCTGCTGCAGAGCAAAGTATATACCTTTTCATAATTCTGTTTAAACAAGTGCATTTCTTTTCCTTTTAGCTCTTAAAAAAAAAAAATAATCAAAATTTTCGGCTTCTCTCCCTCCCTCCCTCCAAGTGTCTTTGGTTTATTCCTTTTTTCCTGCCTCTGCCTCAAAGTTTACAACTTCTCTCTACCCACAACACTCACCTCTTGCTCTGACTGTCCTTCGTTTTCAGACTTTTTCCCCAGTAAGTTTTCACCCCTTTGACCCTTAGTTATGCGTGATAGTTCTCAAATAGGAATTTCTTCTGCCATACCTGATGCTTCCACCACACATGGTAATGCCCTAGTACTCACCTGTACTGTCCAGGAGGAAGGAAGCTGGAAGACCAGCAAATAAAGCTCTGAAGTATCAGTTACTTCTGCTTCCTAAAGTCCTCCGTGAGGACAACTAGTAAGGCAAGAGCTATGAAAGGAATTGGCAGCTGTGGGGAGAGTGCAAACAGAGGTAGAGGAGACGTAAGCTTGGGTTTGCCTCAAACTAGTTAGAGACTACAGCAGGATATGGCCACGACAGAGAAAGTACACAGTAGACCAATGGGAAGCTTCTGACACCAGCTGTAGGCTTGTTTACATCAGGAGACAAGGTAAAAAGTGAAGACAGAGTCTCAGCTGGCATTTATCAACTTCACAATGACAAGAATTTTAAATAACGTATCTTCTACAATGCTCTGTTACATGTACGTAACAAATGAAGTAGCCAAGCATTTGATGTTTTTAAAAGCAAGCATTTTCTTCAAACTTAGGATAGTTAAGAAAACACTCCAAGAAAGTCGTATTTGGAGAACATCATTCCAGTAATTTTTTTAGGGTCAAAAAAAAAAAAAAAGTAAACTCCTTGTGATTACAAAAAAAAAAAAACAAACGATGTAGTTTGCACTAGCCATGCAGATACGCCTAACAGACTTCTCTTCATAACCTCAAAAGCTTAAAACTTAGGAAGGATCTCATGAGCAAAAAGGGGCACTTCTTTCCAAAAGGCTAAATTCCAAAGTCATTCACTAGAGTCGCTAGAGCTGTCTACACACCGGATGCTCCCCTCACTTTGTTAAACCTTTCAAGCTTCCTAGCTGAATTAAAAGCAACCAAAAAAAAATCCTCAGGTTCAAACAGAGAGAGAGGGGGAGGAATCTCTTTTAGCACCTAAAGAACAAGAAGTTTCAGCACATTTTAAAACACAACTGTGTTTTGGAAATACAGTAAACGAGTAATTTCTTCTTTTAACACAACAAAATTGTGAGCTAGACTCTCAATTTTCTAGCTTAGAATGAATATGAAAATATAGTTCCCCAAATTAGAGGACTACCTTCAGTTCTTCTGTGCACGGGTAAATGAGGTTGCAGTGGTGACAGCAGGTTATCCAGGAGATTAAGCAAACTTTCTAAAACACCACTGTTGCTAAGCGATCTTTGGCCAATGCAAGAAAGCAACATGAAGACCCTAAAAATAAAATTTACATATTTAAGATTTTATTTCTTTTTCAGATCCAGTAATATTCTGAAACACCCCTTATAGAACAATATTCCCCTGGGCTTTCATCGGAGACACAAGCACGTTGCTACAGAAAGCAGTACTGGGGCCCAGCAAGTGAATTGTATTTCACGTTCTATTGTTGTAAGGATAATGCAGTATTTTAGGGTGAACATTTTCTCTTTCACCCTCAAGAGGTCAGCAGACCTCTTCGTACATCTGAAATGAGATCTCATCTGTTTTATGTCCTATTACATATGATATACTGAATAGTTGGGATAGAGAATTAAATCCATGTATTCTTATATCCTTGAATGAATTCATTTTAGAAAATTATGAAACTATAAATGTTGCTGTCCAAAGAAGGCAGCAAGCCACAGAACGGCAAATATGTTCGATTAAGATAAAATGCTGATGTTTAGAATATCAAAGACCTCAATCAATAATCTGGAATAATCAACACATCTGACATTTAACGCTCAACTCCATGTTTGTTTGCTCTTATCTCAGAGAAGTCTTTTGTATTAAATGCTAATAGTGTGCTTTCCAGTCTCAATCCGACTTCCAAATGCATTAGAAGAGCAGCTCTGTGATGAGGTGGCATTTAAACCCGATAAAGGAGAAGGAAATTTTTGACACTGGGGAGCAATCCTGCCAGGTGTGCAAAGATCTCCAAGTAAGGAAAAATAACAACTTATTGTGGTGCAAGCACCAAATAGGTGCAATAAATAACTGCAATTGGACGTTTATAATTTGCAGTACTTTTTTGGGATTATTTCTTAAATCAATGCAATAGATGGATAATTATCTTTCAGTCACGTTTTGTCGATTCCAATGTTAAGTTATGAGCAAGGGAATTATTTAAATGATCCACAGGTAATATATCAATATAGACTTATACCTTACCTGTCTTGTGGGAATATGAGAAGTTGCTCCGAATTGTATAATTCCTGCAGTACGTTTGAGAGAAACTGACCCCACCATCTTTCTCCTCCACAGAGCTGAACAAGTAGAAGGCCAGTATGCAATCGTATCTTTGGGGTTCCACTGATACATAGGTGTTTAAATAATTCTTCACAAGCTTGAGCATGAAAAGTACTTTGCAGAACCACAGGAACAGAGTGCCCTTTTAAGAAAACGGAACAAGCAACTATGTTTAAGACGACAATGGCTGGAAAACATCGGAGGAAAAAGTTTGCAGGAAGTTTTTGAAACTTATGATTCGATTAATCGGCACAGGGGGGAAGGAGAAGGAAACACATGGGCAGATGATTTGCAGGTGATCCATAAAGATCAGGCCATTTGGTCAAAACCAACCCATCATTACGCTTAAGAACAAATTGACACAGAAAATTACAAGACAGACACACCTATCTATCAATAAGAACAATATTTTGCCTTTTTTTTTTTAATTGAAAAAACCATGACTCCCACTCATATTTTTCAATTTCTATTCTCCAAGAACTCTTTCGAATGGCAAGTTTAGGAAATAAAAATCCTTACTGGATATTAAAAATCATGAACTGAGTAGAGATACTGGTTTTATGACTTTTGCCACACACACAGAAGCAATTTCTGCTTATTCTCCCCACTTCTAACTGCCTAATCCATCCCCAGTGTTGTACAGGCTTCCATGCTCACAGATCCTTCCACAAGCTGATTCTACCTATGGAAACAACACAAGTATTCTGCCTGGGCAGTCTTTTGTTCCTTCAGCAAAATGAATCAGCCCACAGAAGGATCACATGACTATCTGAACAAAGGAATATGCAGCCAGGACTACGGAAAAGGCAGAAGGACCTCGACACCCTCTCCTATCCTTTTCGGGAGCAGGAAGTAGTTAGGTCAGCTTGCTGCCAACTGGTGAAACTTTACACTGCATGTTACCAGCTACTAAAATCATTGTAAAACATATCCAAACATAGTTTAAAAGCTTCATAGTGGGAAAGTACAGATCAAGATGCATAAACACTTGCAAACTGTTTCTACTAACGTGACAAAAATATCAAGACCTCAAAAAATACTAACCATTGGAAGAATGAAGCAAACTAAGCAGAGTATCCAGTAAATATCTAATGATGGTGCGTAACTGTTCTGTGGATGACATCTGAATCAACTCTTTTGGATCAGATTGCTCCTTCAGCGTTTTCCTGCTTGCACCTAAAGCGACTTTCAGCCTTTGAACAGCATGGTGAGCCAAGTTTAGTTGAAGCTGTAGCTGAATGCAGTCCTGGTAAGCAGAAAATACTCTGCTATCTTCCTCTACTGCCTTGTCTGGCTTTCGTAAAAAGTACTGGGCGTTGTTAGCACTATTGAGTGGTGGCAGGTCAATACTCTGCAGAAGGATTTCTAACCGATGACAGGCCAAATTGTACCTAAAGGGAAATATTCCGACACACAATTCAATAGACATTAGCAAATGGCAATACATTTAACAGTCACCCTGACAGAAGACAGCTTCTGGTATATTTTGAATGTACTGTTAAAACAGATATTGAAAAAGAAAATACAGTGTAGTCTTTGTTACTGCTATAAAGATATTCACTGTAACAACTCTACAATAAAGGCAGAGTTTTCTTTGGTCTGAAGAATATCATAGAATCACTCAGGTTGGAAAAGACCCTTGGGATCATCAAGTCCAACCATCAACCCCACGCTACAAAGTTCCCCCCTACACCATATCCCTTAACACCACATCTAAACGAGTCTTAAACACATTCAGGGATGGTGACTCCACCTCCACCGCCTCCCTTGGCAGCCATATCATGGGAAGGGAAAAAAATAATATCTATAACATTATGATATCCCAGTGTTTTAAATTAAAATAACTAATAAGTACACATTTTTTTTTTCTTCTAACCTGCATTGTATGTCTTCTTGCAATGCAACCATCATTGCCAAATGTTGGTCAATTTCTGGCTGATTTGCAGCTTCACCTTCGCCTCTGAGGGGATCGTGCATTAGTTTCAGCTCATTTTCAAAGGGTAAGATATAGGTATGGCCATAATAAAATCCTAATGGAATTTTTGCTCTGGCATTTGTGCTACCGTATCGACCAATAACAGTGATCTGAAAAAGAACACAATTCCACTGTAACACAATCGTATCAAAACAGGCAAAATAAACACGCACTCAAAAATTTGTAAGAAATTTATAGCCAACTAAGGTTTGGTCTGAAGAGAACTTTAAGAGAAAATTCACATATTAACAAAGACCAAGAGTTTAAAAGATAGAGTATGCAGTCTGTCTCCTTTTACCTTCATAAACCTGCAAACTGGGGGTGGCAACAAGTCATGTAAAATAAGCGAATGTGTGCTAATGTCAGTAGCCACTACCAGTCGTCTTCCATCCACTTCCTCTCCTAAAGTCCAGATGTCAATTGACAAAGAAGCCAAATCGCCACAAGTGGGAATCAATACATCCGTCAGCAATATAGGTCTTCCAAAATCTAAGGTCACAAATCTTCTTGCTCCTAGGGGAAAAACACAGGATTGCCTAAAATAGTAGTGCATGCTAACTTCTTTAAGATGTTACTTCTTAAACAACAAAGCCGTTGTTTATATATTGTAAAAATAGCTGCACAATCTAAGAATCTCTCACTACAGCTTGTACCCTTTGAAAAGAAAATTCTGGTTTCAACTTAATTTAACTTGTTATGTTTCTTATGGATTATTTCAGAACAGGTGTTCTGTCCAGAGATCCAACATATTCCCCCAGGAATTTTTCAACTTGATAAACATCCCTGACACAACAGAAATGCAAACTGAGAAATAGCTTTTCTTTGGAAAGCCAAGTGAGACTGCAGCTACGCAACTTACTTAAGACCCTGGAAAACATTCTACTGCTTATTAGAAAATGTGGCAAAATTATTATCAGGAATTCTGGTTTTACCTGAGTGCATTCGCTCTATAATAATTGACTGATGAGGTGGAGGTTGAAGAAAATGTGAAGCGTGAGATATTGCAAGAGCAAGACCAGATCCAAGTGGATTCTGAGGAGTGGGAAAACATTAGCAAAATTAAGTAATTAAAATCTATGCTGTTCTTTACAAAAGACTGTAAAAAAACCTCTTGTGATTTAAAGATGTACAATTTTGACAACACCTCACTACATTTAGATTTGAGCATGAACCATCAAAATATATTAACACCTAAGTTCAAAGGATAAATAACGCCTTATACAGTTAAGCTAGCTCCAATTAAACCATTTTAGGTACTATAACAACTCTGTCTTGCTTTTGTAAGTCTTCCTTTTCATATGGTCTAAATTTAGTGATATAGTTTTCACATCTCATCTAAATAAACAGATATTCACTAGCACTCGAGTACAAATTAGATCCTAATAAGGCTTACAGAATCTTGTTTCTATAAGAAAACCAAAGAAAAATAATTACCGTTCTAGACTTGCTTGTGTTTTTGTTATGTGCTGCAAGGTTAACTGTTGGGGGATCAATGACTGAACCAGGGAAAAGCTGAGCAAGCTCTGCATTAATAACAGCAGAAACCGCCTCGTTAGGTGGAGTCAAAGGTGGAGTCATGAACAGAGGAGTTGTTTTTGGTGTGGGTGGAATGACGTCTGAAGGATGGATGAAGAACCCTGGGGCTGCTACTGGATTAGAAGGCACAGAGTTGTGAACAGGACCAACTGCTGATGCTGCTGCTGCCGCTGCTGCTGTTGTCTGATGCAGTTTTGCTTCCAGCTTAGCTTTCTGTGGGGAAAACGAAAGCAGTGTATGTAGCAGATAATACTGCTCGTGATCACAGCAGTAGTACTGAACTGCAAGTTCAACTTTAATTATAAAACCGGATTTAATAAATCCAAGCCACCTCCAACATAGGCATGTTAGACATCTAACTACAAGCTGAAAAATGAAACTCTAGTCAATTTGACCTCACTTGCTGAGGAACATGAGTAATTAGGTGATTAATTATAGTAATAAAAAAAAATAACAAAAAACCTACAATTGAGCAGCAAAGTAGAGTCAGCACAGCCAAGCTTCATACCAACAACGGCTTTATGACCGGTACCGCTCTGTATCAGCAACTGCACTTTTCATTTCAGTGGGCTTTTTCAATTTCAGACTAATATGCTTATGCATTAAGACTCAGTTTTGATTACAAACTCCCAACCCACCCTCAAAAGACACAAAAAACAAGTCTGAAAGACCAAAGCACCACGGGAGACACTCTCAGCATTTTGCTTAGCAAGAGTGATCCTCAGTGCAGAGCTGTTCCTTCCTTAAATACACTATGGAGAAAAAGGAAAAAAAAAAAAAGGAAAAAAAAAAAGGGGCAACTAGCTCTGCAACTACTTTCTCAGCTTTTGAAGTTTAGAGACAGCATTAAAAAATAGCCAAATAGCCTCCAACCTGTTGCTGAAGCTTCAAAAGCTGCTGCTGTTTCTCTTGCAGCACCTGGAGCTGTTGCTCGGCTGAGGCCATTGCATGAGAGAGAGACTGCAAAGCTACCTGGGCTGCCGAACTCAGTGCTGTCGAGGCTTCCCCAACCGTTCCAGAAGAGAGGCCACCAACTGCTGGGGTAACCCCAAAGGTACTCACTGGCATGAAACAAACAAACAAACCAAAAACATGGATGTAGAAAATAAATGCTAAAACGCACCTTCAATTTAATTCCTTACTAATTGTTACGAGCAATGTAAAACCAAGAGAAATATCTCCTTTTAACCAGTTCTTGCCACAAAGTAACACAATCTTGAATCACCAAGTATATGGTTTATAGACTACTCACGCTCATCACACATGCAACATTTTCATTACAGAAAAGCCACCTAATGCCCCAGAATTCTTTCACCACATAAGGCTAAGATTCAAGCTTGTATGTTATACTCTCCAATAGAAACAAATTGATTCAAATTAATAAATTTGGAATCCAGTTTGTGTTAAGCTCTAAGGAGTTTAACTTCACATATATTAGCTATTTAAAAAACCCCAACATTTCAACACTCATAAAACTACAGGCAATCTGTTTGTCGAACAGTGCTCATTATGTCCAATTAAAAATACCATATTGTGGAGCTATGCTAAGTAGAAAAATAGAAAAATTGTATATACCAGTAAACGTACTTGCATCGTCCCTTTCTATTCTAGTTCCATCACTTGTTGAAACACAGGTAAAGTGCAGAGGTTCAACTTCCAGAAGTCCAGTAAGGGAAGTAAAACTACCTTCAGCAGCTGCACAGCTACTTATTTTCCCATTTCCTGAAAGAGAAATAAATATCTGCGCAATCAGCTAATGTTTTCTTGATAGCGACATTTCAAGTCATGAAGAATCGAAAGGGACAACTAAATATAATCCACATATTTTATTACTTCACGTTGTGGAACAAACACCTTAACACTATCACATCCACAATATATATGGAAGTATATTTTTAAATGGATAATGCTGCCAAATCTGAACAGAGTATCCTAGTAAGTCAAACTATCAAATGTGAAGGCAGAAGCATAGTGTAGCCTTCCTAATTCCAGAAACGAATTACATACTGATGTTCTATTCTACCTACACTGTGAGAAAATTAGTTTGCAAAAATACACTGTTGTTACTGGAAAGGAAAAGAAAGAAAATAACAGACCAACTACGATCATACACCAAGTTAGTAAAAGAACTAGACTATTATCAATATACTAACAAATTCACAGTGTTGGAGGGAGGGAGGCATGGGAAGGAGATCGACAAGACCATAAAGAAAAGGAAAGGAGCAACTATGACTGATGAATATGCTTGCTATGAAAAAAAGAATTTCATGACAGGTAAAAATTGTCTCATTCTTAGGACATTCCATGGTCTAAAGATTCACTTATGAACTAACCGGAGAGGATAGGTACAAATATGCTTTTAAGGTATTTTAATGACTCTAAAACAGAAAAAGTATCTCATTAATTCTGTAATATTTAAGTAGAAGAGTACCGTATGGCAGCTTCCCAACTTCAGAAAAATCCATTTAGGTTTCTCTGCCTACAAGACAGTTGCTAGTTGAAATGAATAATAACATAACTCAAGGAAGCTGCTCAATAGAAGTGACAGATGCTTCCTAGATGACTCTGACCCAGGGAACGACAGCAGCCTTTCTGTTTAATCTCTAGCCTTTTCTTAGATCTTCTACAGCATGAGAAAAGAACAGATTCCAGTAAGAGGCTTTTTTCTTGCCCTAGGGGCTACAGGAAATGTAAGAAATATCACAAAGCAAAAGAATATCTTGAACTTCATTATGTACAGCTATAAAACAGATGGAAGGCATAAAACCACACCTTCACTAGTAGTAGAGAGAATTACCAATTCTTCCATAATAGGTTACTGTTAAACATACATACCTGATAGAACATCAGACAAATCAATTTCATCTGACTGTACTCCAATGCTGCTGTTGTATACATTTTTACAAGAAGAGCCACTTATTTCCAAATCAAACAGTACTGGATCAAAAGGTGAACTATACAATCCGTATCTGCAAACAGAATAAGACAAAAAGCACTATTCAAACAATAAGAATTTATATAAAATTATTTATAGAAAAAGGTCGAGTATTTAATCATCAGGATTTATTATATTCCAAACTATTATTTTCATTCAATTCACATTCCTTAGAGATTACCATTTATTTATATTTCATTAAAGTAATTTCTTAGGTGACCTTTTCAACCAGCTTATGATGCTAAATAAGTAACTCTTTGTTACTAAATAGTTTTGAAGATTATAATACTGTCCTGGAAACATGACATACAATCACACTCAGACATAGAAACTAGAACTACAAGCCTTAGACAATTAGCCACAGCAATATGCGTGCCTGCACATGGTAAATCAGATATTTATCTAAAGTCAATAAAAACATAGTAGTGTTTTCCAAAACAGCAAAAGAAATTCCACCTCAGCTTTTTCTTCCAGCTGAAGTAAGAACAAAAAGGGAAATGCCGCTAGGGATACCAATCAACACTTGGGAGTACTTTAAATATCTCAACAGAAGAAAATCTCATTACTGCTACTCTGGCAGTACTGCAGGGGAAAAAAATAATACAATCACTGAGGTAACAAGGTGGTCCCAAATCAATTAGGGTTTTATAAGCCAAGAAAAAGGAAAATCCAAAGTAATAACAAAGCCAGTCTTGGTTTTTTTGTGTACCAATACCTATTACAAGCAACTAATAAGAGGAGAAAAAATGGAAATCAGGCCAAATCATTGAGCAGGCGTAGAAAGAAAGAATGCATCTGTGTAGGTACAAAAGTGAGAAACACATAACATTTTGTGCTTTGACTCGCAAGAGACAGAACAAATATGAAATATTTCCATGAACACACCAGCAGCGACGGGCAGTTCCTCCACCCCCTTTTCCCTCTGTCTCCAAGCAGCTTCTCTGTTCTTTAGCAGGCAAGGAAAGCCCCCAACAGGTAATTCTGAGAAGGCTGAAGCATTTAGATGTCTTTTTAGACCACGTGGTCACCAAAGGATAAACGCCTACATGAATACTACACAACCAGCAACAAGGTAGGAGGGGTTGTAGAACTTCTCTGACTGTTAAAATGCTTCCATGTTGTCTGGGCTCAATGCTTTTTGCCACACAATACTAAGACTGTAACCAGTCAGAAAATGACGTTAGACAAAAGGGCAATAATTGCTACTGATCTTAAGAAAAACAAAAAAGGAAATAAAATCTGAGAATTAGAGACCAACCCGTTTAACGGAAACTCCTCAACCAATTTACCTACAAGCACCTACAAGGTAGCAAATTTAACACGAGAACTTTATACTAACAACAACACATATCAGATGAATCTAGGTTGCTCTCTACAAGCATGTACCACACAGAAAGAGTGCATCCTGCACATCTAGCAAGACTGATGTGTATGCTGCGTGACGTTTTTTCACAAGCAAAGTGAGATAATATGTTACTGAAAGTGGTTAAGTGGTTACTGAAACACACAAAAATTCTCAGACAAAATTCAGTAGGGTATCTTTACAGCCTGTTTTAGACCTCAGACTTACAAACTCAATATACTAGATCAGCTCAATTTTAACACTGATTACTTGCCTGATTTAAGCGAAGAGTTTGATTTATTAAGTAGGCAGGTGATAGAACATAAAAAGGGGTTTCAAGAGCTTTGTAGAATAGGATCAGAATTTGAACGTATTGCAGAGCGCTAAATATATTCTAACTCAGATTTATTTCAACAAGCATAGTATCTTTTACTGATCCTTCAGCATGAATGGTCAAGTTCACAGTTTTAAGCTGCATTAGCAACACTTTTCAGAAAAGAATATAGGAGTTACAGCAACAAACAACAAAGAATGAATCAACGTTACAGAAAAAAACCATCACTCTATTCGTCTATGCAGTAATGAATATAAACTATGTGAAACACCTCTTCTGCTTCACTCATCAGAGATCTCAACGAGAATAACGTTTACAATTTTGTGTACCACAATTCAAGGAAGATGAGGACCAAAGAAAGCAGCTCAAGGAAATGCTTTAAGAATGACTATAGATCTGGAGAATACAATCAAGATACAAACATCCTCTAGACATCCAAAATTTGTTAAGAATTAAATAATCTGCTCTTTATCGCCCAGGTGGACAGGACACAAGCATTTAGTTACAGCAGGAGGTATTTCAGATCAGATGTGGGTAGAAGGAGACTGTTCAAGTGTTAATGACAAGAATAATTAAAGCCACGTAAGAGCTTACAATATTTAGAATAATTAAATTCCACTATCACTTTAATCAGGTGCTTTCAAGAACAGGGTGGAGAAAGTTGTCAGATTTGCTAGAGACAAACCAGCCTGCTTTGTTTTAGGACAGCCTAAAATACTGTCTGAAATCCCTTTTTTCTTGTTCTCTGAACTGCAAGTCACGTAACACACCCATCTAGCCTTATCCTTGCAAGTTTTACTTGCTTTATTGCAGCATATGATAGTAAAATGAGTACTACTCTGCCTTAAGACAACATGAATGTGCAGCTCCTTTAATTAAACATTTGCTTATATTTGATTACCAAATTTTAGCCTATTGTACCTGGGAACAATGACAAAAAAAGAAAAAACCAATACTAGAAACTCTGCAACACAAACCCACACAAATATGATAAAATACAACTCAGGGAGAAGGAAGGGAAAAAAGAGTGAAGCAATAGCTGTCAACTTTTCTTTTTTTTTTTTTAATAGGAATACTTACGTTCTACATTTAAAAAAAAAAAAAAAAGGGAAATGACAATATTCTCTTAATCTGTAGACATATAAAGGAAAGGCCAGTAAATGCCACCTAACTTAGTAAACCAGGTGAAGAAGTAGTCAGTCCTTGTTAGAGAGCGAGCAATAGTAATAAAACCAGGATTAGACAGATGTGTCTGCTGTTATTCTTATCCTCACTGTGGGGATACTGAGTTAAAAGAGAAAGCAAATTTAGTTCCAAGAAGGAAATCAGTAAAACATCACCTAGAAACTTTCAGAAAACCTAAGCTTGAAGGATGTCAAGAACAGGGGCTCACTTCAGAAAGCTTCTTTTTAGATGCAGACAGCTATGTTCACCACTAAGTGATCTGAAGTGTTACATGTGCCGAACTTATAAGTGGACAACTGGAAAGGAAAAAACTTCTATTTCAGATATGCTGTTTAAAGGAAGTACATTGAGACAATCTATATATGAAGGAATGAGTCAATTCCTTCAGCAAGGCGCCATTCTCAAGTCAAGTGGAATTTTCACGTTTTTCTCCTCCATTTGGTTTCTAATTAAAATTCAACATAAAAACACAGAACCTTTTATTTTTTCCAGTTCACTCTGTATATTTTTTTAAAATTCTCTATTAACCAGTCACCATTTCTACTGCTGAGATAAATCTTCTAATCAGCTGCAAGGATTAGAGATGGTAAAATAAAATAACTGAGAAGAGGAATGCCACAGAGCATGCTAAGGATCCAAGTGTAACACCTGAGAACAAGTTTTTATCACCTATTTTGGGATTATAGTCCTTAAAAAAAAAAAAATCCCCCCCAAACCCAAAAAACCCTAAAATGAACAAACATTCCCCACCCCCTCCAAACTTAGCTTACTAAATTTTCAATGTGATCTGAAGATTCTGAACTAACCTCTACCAAACGTCTTCTGCATTGATCTTCCTTGACTTGGAGGAAAATTGTTGCCCACAAATCATAATTGAAAGAGCTGTCTAACAGCAGCATGTTCCCATCATCATAATACGGCTTTGGAAACTGCTACAAAACTGAACACCCATAGGTTTCCTTTTGGTACCATGAAAATCCAAAGTTAAACGGCCAATCAGTTCAATATGTAAAAGATACAACATCCGAGTCCAAAATTACATTGATATATAATTTATAATAAAAACTTACAGGTCTCTACACTTTACAATACGTTAAATGTATGGTCAGCTTACAGAGAGACTGCAATTTTGTGTAGCATTACACAGAACTGAAATTATTCAGTATATCTGATTGCCTACTGTACTTGAAATAGGACATGCTTTGTCATTCCTTACACTAAAAATCATAAATACTAACTTAAGGTTTGCACAGACTTCAAATATTACATACACATTTGTTGATTTAAAGTGCACTGTAAATTGCAAGATAGCAATTAAATTCACCTTTAACTTTGGACAAGTCAAAACTATTTCCCCAAGCTGTATCAAATTAATCCTTGCTCAAACAAATACAGCAAAATGCATCTTTTTTTTTTTTTTAAACAGACAACCCTTTTTCAGAACACCAGAGGATGGCATTAGACAGTTTGTATGTTTGCTTTTATTAAGATTACAACAACCACAATTCTTAGTACCTTGTTTGAAGTAATGCTTCCATAGGTGTTAGGCGATCCTGCAACTGTCTGGACACAGCAGTCAGCAACGACGCACAAGCTGTACTACACCCTGCCAAATCTTCATCCTTTACATAATTCAGCAATACAAAATACCAATACACAGATCCTGCATTAGAAAAAAAAACAAAAACAAAAACAATTTCAGGTGAAATGAGATGTGAATTTTCCACTCAGAAAGCATACTCTGAAGCATAATCAATGGAAGTGATAAATGAAGTATCTAATGGTTACTGAATACAAACTAGAAAGCATTCTCCCCCTGCCCTTTTTTTGAGAGACTTCAATTTAGAATCATTCTGTATCATTAGTTTCCACAAGTACATCAAATTCTCCTATCAATGAATTCATAATTGAAGAAAAAAGGTTCCCAAGAGACTGCTTCAGACGTACTTCTTTCATTGCATCTGTCCACTACTTCTACCAATCACAACAATCAAAATGCTCTTGATACACTAAGGTCCTAGGCTAGCTGTTACACTCCCTTCAGAGCCAAGCCTTACTCTAGATTCAACTCTTCCTCTCTTATCCTCTGGTTTTGGCTCCTGTCTCCTTATTCTGTATTTGCTGGAGGCACCATTTCCTTACAGATCAATTCTGGGAGCACAGTGCAGTGGTTCTGCGAGGAAACACAAACCTCAGCTTTCCCCTCCTCCTCCTCCCTCTGTGCATTCCACACCCTCAATAGCAGAATGTTAAGTGTTTCCACCTGGGTGGTAGCACAACTAGCATTTCAGACCACAAAATAATTTTTCTGCATTACCCCTCAATAATGCCAAGCTAGATGTGACTCAACAACGTCACACAGTGAAAAACACAAAGCAGGCCAACCGAATTACAAGTGTTAAAGCCATCTTCCCATTCTACCTGGCACTCAAAAGCCTTCAACAAGGTGCTAAGGTACCATTACTCTGCAATGTAGATGGGGAAGGAATTTAATTTAGTTACAAGTTTCCTTTTGGTGCAGAAGTAATGGACATGGATTGATAGCAGGACATCATTTGGACAGCCAGGCTCCCTGGAATAAACCTCCTAGTTTTCAGAAATAACAGACAATCTTGACTCTCACTGGTACCAAAAGAATCTATGGTTGCTGAACACCTTTGAAAATTCTTACAAAACTTACTTAAGCTCTCTGAAAAACACCAGTGCCTTAGCACTCTGTTTTAAGCAAGCTAGTTTGCTTAAAATTCCATCATCTACAAATGCATCCTTCATACTTGGATACCCCCTGACCAGGCCACTCCAAGAAGCAGTTTGTACCAACTGAACAATTACCTAATTCTTATTTCACAAGAGAGTCTAACAAAACATGCCAAGCAACAAATGTCCTGTGTATTTTTATGACAACAAACATTGTATACATACCACCTGTTGCAGCAGCAGGCAAAAGAGGCATATTGTCAAGTAAAGCTTTTAGAAGAACTGATCCAAATCCCTGCTGACTTGGGTCACATCTGCCATTGCTACAGAGAAACACATAGACACTTTAACACTTAATGAAGCACGAACGAAACATGAAATCTATTCCAGAAGATGCAGCCGAAGGACTGATTTCTTTGCAGTCATACCTTAACATATTTTTCCTCAACAGATCTTCCGGATCTTGTTGCTTGAACATGTACATACAATTCAGACTGCATGCAAAACCCCCAAATATATATAAAAAATAAATACATAAAAATAAATACATAAGTAATTAGCACTGACCTGATGCACAGTGCAAGAAATCGTGCACATTTGTGAGCTATGCTCCGCCCAGCTTCAAAGAAGCAAACACGTATTATATCAGAAACACATTTACGTGTTTTAGAAAGCAAGCTGTCATTTCCTTCCTTTGAGCTGTAAAAACAAGTTGCACACCTTAGAGAATCATATAAAACTCTATTTTTTAACAGAGGTGATACTGAGAAATAGCCATGCTAATTTAAACACAGTCTCTCTCTTACCTGCCAGGTCCATTTGAATACACTCCGGCCAGCCAACAAAGTGTGTCTAGTACAAGACTCTGAGCATGTTCTGTAGTCAGACCATCATCTGTCTTCTTGCAAAGAGTGGCGAGCAGCTTCTCATGGAACTCTGAAAACTGTAACATGGCACACCGTTGAACTCTAGGGAGAAGGGGAGGGAAATAAAAAAAAATAATCAATTATCCAATATGGCCATTCTCCCATTGAAGTGTCCCTCCAGCTTTGTATCCTGTCTTAGGAGTGGCGAAAAAAAGATGACTAGATGAGAGTAAAACTAGTACACAAGCATACGTGATAATTTCCATGCACAGATTCCCAATCTTCCTATTTTCTGCTCACAGAACTTCCTAGATTACTGTATATTTAGTACCCTTCAGGGAACTTTTTTCCTTATTAACTTGTCTAGTAACTTCTAAACCTAAATAAACTTTCACCATCTACACTCTTTGGCAACCATTTGCAGCCTCTTTGACCTCTTTAAGCCGACTACAGCCAGTGCCACCATTGCAGGGTGGCAGCTGGTAATACAAATTAAACACTGTATTATTTGTATTTAGGTCTGTAGTACCAATCCATAGAGACTTTAACCAGTTTTCTGAGTAACAATTTGTTAGTGAATTTTGAATCTAAACTTTTTAACAAATAGTATACTCCCTGCTGTAAGAAGCAAGACAATATGTGGAAACAGAAAGGAAAAATGCTTCCTTAAAAAAAAAATCTGTCCAAATAATTTAACTAATTTACCAAGACAACTTATTTACATTTTCCTTTTTAAGTCGGGCAAATAATCACTCAACTTACAGTTTCATGCATGGTGTTATTCTACCACAACCTGCACAGCACAGTGCCCTCGAACTCACAATTTGCAGGATTTTCCACATAAAATGTTTATGAAATTACAATTTCATAATTGACAATAATTCAAGATGGTGGCTCGACCTGAGCTATTTTGAGAACTAAGTATTTATGAGAAGTGTCTCATAATAAGCTAATATTTTAATATAAGAAGCTAGAATTTTTTAGAATTAAAAAACACCTACTAACCTTTCCTTTGAAATGGATGTTTTTTTAAATCTTCGAATCGTTACAGAGACTTCTTGAAGTAAGTCACAGCCTCTCAGATTATCTGATTTTCTTGAAGAATTAGTGGCTTCAATTTTGCTAGATGGCTTTTCCTGTTTTTTTGGGGGGAAAAAAAATAAAAATATTCATAAATCACATTGGTTTTGACTGCTTCATTTGTATACCTCGTTCAGTGAAATACATACAGTTCAACAAAATATCTCTCAGTTTGAGCATTGTACTAATAGACTACTGTTATTCACTAATTGTTTTAACACAGAACATCAAACTTAACAATGCGTTGTAATTTATTATGTTCTAACCATTCTAATAACGTCCACAAGATGTACATCATATCATCCAATCTTACACCTACAACAATCAAGAGTAAAATACAGACACGCGCAAAACTCTTTGTAAGGTGTTATCAGCTACTGAAAACACTAATGGAAACGGAAATTTCAAAAACAAGTGCCGAGAACAGGAAAGTGGCAGAACAGACCTTTTCAACTAAATTGGCACAGAAGAAACAACTTAGAGATGTTGAACTCTGATTCTTGCAGGTGACAGAGTCAACTCTTAAAAAAAGCAGTTTTTAATGGATCTTAATTCTCCTAACAGCTGTTTCATTTTCAGATTACATAAATCATACCAATTCTACAACTTTAACACAGATGTCTTTCTTGGCTATTCATTACCTTGCCTGCTGCAACTTTTGCCAACAATGAAGCAAGGGAATGGCCCTTGTTAGTCTGAGGTTTTAGAGATGGTATTCTAACAACTGGTCTAATGCCACCATTGCAGATTTCTTCTGTTCCTCTGTCATTCACTGCTTTAACATGAATTAAAAATGAGCGGTACTTGCCACCAGCCATGCCTAAAAGTGGAAAGGAAAAAAAAAAGGGAGGGAGGGGAGAATTTGCATGGTTTACTACAGGCAAGTTGTAAACAAGTTTCAACTTCACAGACATAGTGTACAAGCAGAGCTCAACTACATTAATTACAGTACTTTAGTGAGTTTGAAAAGGTAACTCACTATTGTGTTATACAGCAAAATTTGTCAATGTGAAAATAAATACAAACGAAAGTCTGACTACAGAAGTATGAGATGCACTTTAGCCATGCATACTTGATGAAATAGCATAATAAACCGGTTTACCTTTAACAAGCTTTGGACTTGTTAGTGTCAACATTCCAGCATGTCCTGATAGATCAAGTCCAGTAGCCAACCATACTGGGCCACAAAGTATATCTTCCTTGTGCTCCTCCAGGAATGGACACAATCTAAGACCTTAAAAAGCAAGAGTAATACGGACCTGAATTGCTCCTACATAAAACACAAAATCTGATAATTTGCAGGCATTAAAAATACACCATGTCAAACTCTGATCACTAAATACATATAAACTCTATATAGAAAAACTAACAGCTACTTAAGGTTCGCTTTTAGCCATTTTCCAGTGAAATTTGTAAAGGTCAACAACAGTTTTCAAAGCATTTTCAGTTCTGTTATATGGGTAATATGTATAATGACTGGCTCAGAGCTGCAAAATACACAACTGATAAAATGATGAACCAATATGCTTTGATCCACAACTCTCACTAGGTCTTTTGTGAAGCACGACAGAACTGTTTAGACAAAAAAAAGAAGCCTAATTTGTTTCTCCTGTGGTATATTGAAATTCTCCTTCACTCATCTTCTGCTTCTTTCTCAGCATAAAAAACCTTCTTCCTCCTTTCTTTCTTTTATAACCCCTTTGACCCCCACCCCCAGTCCTTTGAAACACCTTTCTTGGAGTCATAGAATCACATAATAGTTTGGATTGGAAGGGACCTTTAAAGTCATGCTCTAGATAAGCCTGACCACAATAAAGGACAAGTATAAAGCAACACTGTTGAAAGGACCAAGAAAAAGAATCATTGTTCTGTAACTGATTCGCTCCAACTATCAATTTTTAGCCTGTAGCTCTCCTCACTTGGATCCAATCTGATTGCCTTTCAGAGTCAACCGATTTTATGGAAGAGTATGGTTAACAAAAAAATTTACACAAACAGGCACAGCGAGTCTGATATAGCTGAAAATTAACATGACTAGTTATGAATTCTTTACCAGCTGTTTATTTTTCTTGGTTTACAGCAGCAGTCTCTACAAAAGCCAGGTAGGTAAAGAAATATTCAGTTAAAACTAGCTAAGGAAACCAAGTAAATAAAATACTGCCGGAACAGGGTAAGAGTTTAAGTTAGAAAGGTGCTGTATCAATCTACTTTATTTCTAAACCCTAAATACTAATCCGCATTTAAGCACTAAGTCTCCAGTACTTTGTTTTTCTTGGTGTGTTTGTGTTAAACTTTCTGTACAGTACTGGTCTGTACAGTAAACAGACCAGTGAGAGAGGCAACACTGAACAGGGCTGACAAATCAGTCTGTTCTAAATGGCTGAGAAATTTTTGCAGAGAAATTCCAGCGTATCAGGGCTGGAGCACCTACGCTATGAGGACAGGCTGAGAGAGTTGGGGCTGTTCAGCCTGGAGAAGAGAAGACTCCAAGGAGACCTTATAGCAGCCTTCCTGTACCTAAAGGGGGCCTACAGGAAGGATGGGGAGGGACTCTTTATCAGGGAGTGTAGCGATAGGACAAGGGGTAATGGCCTCAAACTGAAAGAGGGGTGATTTAGATTAGATATCAGAAAGAAATTCTTTACTGTGAGGGTGGTGAGGCACTGGAACAAGTTGCCCAGGGAAGTTCTGGATGCCCCATCCCTGGAAGTGTTCAAGGCCAGGCTGGATGAGGCTTTGAGCAGCCTGGTCTGGTGGGAGGTGTCCCTGCCCAGGGCAGGGGGGTTGGAACTAGATGATCTTTAAGGTCCCTTCCAACCCAAACCATTCTGTGATTTAAAAAAAAAAAAAAAAAAAAAAAAAAAAAAAAAAAAAAGCAAGCTCATATTTTAAACAAGGTATAACAAGATAAATAAAACTTACATTGTGGTTCCTCTACATCCATATACTGCATTTCTTCATTGAATTCAACCAGTCCTGGTTTTCCATTTCTCTCCACTTCAATATTATGAGCTGGAGATAAAGGAAATGTGATCTGTCTGTCTACTGCTGCTTCTGGAAATAAAAATATTAGCAAGATTTCATAAACATTGCTTAAGGCTCACAGAAAACAGAAGCAGTAGTATTCATATCAAATTTATCAGCTTTCTGCCCAAAACACTACTTCTAATATAGGTATGTTTTTCATATTAGGATTGCAACTGAACTTGCAGCAAATAGCTAAAAAATATTTCTTTGAATGACCTGTAAACATCCTGCTTTACTTTAACACTGTCCAAATTATTTTCTCCTAATAATCAACTGCAGATTCCTCCTAAGTAATTAGATTCCAGTTCTGAAAGTTTGATAATTTAAACTGAAAATAACTAGATCGCTCCTGCTGAACATCAGACATTATTTTGATAACACTTAAGTACAGCTCTTTTTTTAATTAAATGGTTCTCATGAATCATAGATGAAAAGGACACGCAAGCAAATGAACAAGAAGCATACACAGTGAACTAACTGCCAGATCAAAAACACTAGTTCCAAACTGGAAGAATTATGCCTCTGGCCTTCCCGTTATTACACACCACACATTTAACTTGTTCCGGGGGCCTGCCGTAGAAAAACCAGCTGAATAAACTCTCCCCTACAGATCTTCCTTAGCTCTCATTATCTTAAAATTTCAGTTCCTTTCTCACCCTAGGGAGGCAGAGAAGGGAAGGGTCGGAAGGAACTAACTGAATTTCAGTCTGAAGATTTTATACCTTTTCAAGAGCCACCAAACAATCCTGAATATTACTTTTCCCCAGGAGTATAAGATTTTGGTTAATATCCAGCACAGACATTAATTATCCAGATTTGCGTTCCTTTATACTGAAATCATTAGCGTTCTATTACTTCACTCAGTAGGGCGTAGAAAAAAAGGCAAATGTCATCAAGGTCCTTTCCCAAAACCCAAGAAATTGAAAAAGGGTAGGAAGCAATTGCAATGCAATAACACTTAAGAGGATGTGTTTTAGTCGAAGCTTCCCAATCCTACTGAAATGAAAAGAAAAAAAGACCTTGCACAGGTTGCCCTGCAGGCATTCTCACATCCCCCAGCCCTTTCCAAACCGTCTGTGTATACCCTGGCCCTCCACTCCATGCTTTCTCCACCCTATCCATAACAGAAAAAAGCAAATTTCACTATTCTGCACGTAAGGAAGTCAAATGTCACTTTCTGGAAGAGCTCTGTCATGTCTTATGTTCGATATGCTGCACTGTAAAGCATCCACAAAAAGCTCTGGCCATTTATTCCACAACCAAATCAAACGTCTTCAAAGAATTACCAACTCAAACTGTTTTGATCAGCAATATTTCAAATTGAAACATTATGGAAAAGAGTTTAGCGTTTCTTCTTTTCAGATTAATTCTGACATTCAGATCTGCAAATGAACTGAATTCTAAAATTCATGCCAAAAAAAGGCAAGTTCCATTCAGAAGAG
The DNA here is from genome assembly GCF_963924245.1 of Chroicocephalus ridibundus. Taxonomy (NCBI): domain Eukaryota; kingdom Metazoa; phylum Chordata; class Aves; order Charadriiformes; family Laridae; genus Chroicocephalus; species Chroicocephalus ridibundus. Next base: position 37,836,810 of record NC_086286.1, read on the forward strand.
CAATGTGGACTATCTGTCCTATTTTTTTATTTGATAGAATAAAATTCTGCTGTGTGTTAAAATCAAGGTTTTGTTTCGAGAATTAAACAAAGGAAGAACCTGCAAGAACATCTGTTGACTGCTGCCCTGCAGTCACAGCTAGCACTTCTGCCAAAACTGTTAAACCATCTTGTATCCTAAAAGAATACACCTTTCTCCAAGAATATTACTATGCTAAAATATTTTATTCTTGGATAACCACCAGAAGTTCTTTAAGGACCATCTCCAGCACACTTTTTTTCTTTTTCCCTTGTTAAACACTGGGAGACACTACAGAGTGAAAAGTTGTATGAAAGCACATCAATGATCTTTGGTATGCCTGTATTCCTTTTCAAAATTTACAGCTCTGTTTAACTCTTGTTTAACTGGCATGCTCTTACTTAGCATTTAGCAAAATAGAAAAGAAAAAATAAAGAGCTTTTAAACATGCTTGCTATACTCCCCAAGACATTTTATATTCAGCAGCCATTTCAATAATATTCAACAGCAAGACTTCTCTGAAATACCAAGTTCCTCGAAGCTTTTCAAAAAGAGACGGCCCGATAAAGATAACCTCAGTAAAAGGAAGTACTACATGTAATACCTTCCTCCCTAGCAGACAGGGCAAGAGCACATGCTACGAACACTCCCACCACAGGAAAATCCCAACGGAGGCACAAACACATCATCTTCCACATCAAAGAAGTGACTTTTCAATTTATGCTACCCCCTCACAAGATCCCTGAGAGCTACTAAGATGCAGAGTCCAGCCAGGAGTTTTCCCAAGGCAAGAGCATTCATAACTTCAGTCTGCCCTGTCAAAGCTGCAAGGAACAAAAGGTGAAATCATACTGCGGCTTTCACGTAGCTTAGTTAATGAGCCAGACCATGAGAGAAAACTTGGCTTCCTTGTGAATTATCTACTGTCATCAAAAAAAGCCTTGCTGTTTTCTCTTATGCATCCAAGAGGCGCTGGCAAATAATTTCCTTCTGTGATTTGGAATAATTTATTATATTTTTAAAAAAAATACGTCAAGAATTTAAAAGAGCACCATTTGTTTCACCAGTCAATCTTTAGGATAGTTTACAATTGACCACATATTTTTTGTAATAACTGTAGGATTCAAGCAGTACAGAACAATAATTCTGTTCAACCTTTTTGAGCTATGCACTTTTTTTTGTATAAAATTCAGGATTTTTAAAGCGTTTACCCAGTTTGTTTCCCCAATTTACATTGAAACATGGTAAGTGAAAACAGACCACGATGCTGACAAATGGAATAAAATGGAAATAAGTAAAATCGAAATATATACACAACTTCAAGCAAGTCTTCTAATATACATCACAGAGAACACTGAGTTTGAGAAAAGAAATAATATTCTAAAAAATATCTTACTTTCTTTCTTACCATTGACTTTCCCTAAGCCTGGAGCTTTATTTTTCAGTAAAGTCACTTGAATCTGGGGAATGTTTGTGATGTTTGAATTCAAAACAAATTTGAAGTCCACATGTCCAACCATACAGGCTTTTGGTAGAACCAGTTCAAAGACATGTTCATCCCAGCTGTTACTGTCAGAAAAAAGGAAGACAATGACCCAGTGTTAAGTGAAAATTCAGCTGAGGCAGGCAGCATTACCCGGTGCATTCTCCATCTGTGCACACTTCCGTTAACAAGAACAACTTATTTCGCATTAGTCGACATCCACATGAATTTCTCAAGTAAAAGTCTTTCAAGCTGCAGTTAACCACATTCATTTTGTGAAAAACATGTTAAAAGCCAACTGGTAAGAGAGGGAGAATCAATGTTCACATAAAACTAGCAGTGAAAAGATTCCCTATTACCTTCATTACAGTACTATTTCCGTATTACTATAAATAACAATTACTAATTCCTAGAAAAAAGGAATGGGGGGGAGGGGGGGGAAAAAATCACCAAAAAAGGATCTACCCATCAGTGACATGTATGAAAGCATGATGGCAAATATCTTGCAATCTCTCAAGTTGGCCTTCCCCATTGGTAAATGTTACACAATGTCACTTTCCAGTGGTACAACAGCCACATCCAGAAGACTCAAAATACTAGTTTCCAATTATTTTTTAAAATATATTTGTTAGTTCATCCAGGATGAGAAGTGCTTCTTACCAGATGCACACTCAGAAGCCTGAGCTGTGCAAAATGGGTACAGCTTTCTTTTAATGAGTCATATTTTCCTTTTGAAGCCAACTTTGCTTTACACTGAAAGTGTAAACTTCAGATAATAAGTACCCCTCAATGATCTGTTCCATGGTTTGATACACTAAGGTTTGCAAAAAATAGTTCAAACGCAAGAGCAATTAAAATAAAACTAATCACGCATCAGCTGTCAATTTGTATACATTTTTAAAATAACTGCACTTCCTGATCTCAATTTATCAGTAAATAATTTTTTAAAATGCAGTAACTTTGATAGCCTGTGATTATTTTATTATATAACTGAAAACACTACAAAACCGAACATGTTGCTATAAATATTGGTTAGATGTTTTTCTAAAATCTAAATTACAAAAAGGTATTTTAAATCAAATAATACGCTACACATTGAATATTGTGCAGAAAACCATTTTAAAATACATTAACGATTGGTACAAATATATTTAATTCTTTGCATTTTTTTTTACAGTAATAGCCCTGAAGGCCATATCTCCCTTAGGCAAGTATAATACACTTATAACTGATTCCAGGTACACATAATAAAATGGCATGACAGCTTTTGAGAACAAGCAACACAGAAAAGCAGTGATTTTGGGAGGAAAGATGGACAGAAAAGAACTTGTGGTTATGATTTAATTTAAGAAACAATAGGGAAGAATTTTCAGCTAACTATACAAATAACTCAGGTAAACAAAATATAATGAAAATTTATCTTACAACTCCAGGGGGAAAAAAAAAACAAACAAACAACTCTGTTAGCAAATCTAACACTAAAAAAATTAGAATCATTCAATGCCTTTCTTCTGACTTGGAGAATATGTAGCCCAGTGCAGAACAGGGAAAGGTCTGGGAGTGGTTTTTTATGTCTGAGTACTCCTATAGGTGTCGTGCAAAGCATGGACTGAATGAGACATTCAAAGGAGCAAGCCTTCTGAAAGACTAAGTAATATTCTGCTCATCCAGTTTAAGCTTAGATCTAGTACAACACAAAAAATGAATGATGAACCACTAGTCTGCAGTACTCTTCTGTAGTCTCTCTGTTGCATACGATGCACACTGCCGTACTGATTTACAACTGTTGTCTACTCCAGAAACCTACTCTTGACAAAATTCAGCAGCAGATGCCGCAAAGAAAGTTTTAAGTATCTCTCAATAGGCATGTATGGAATAGTGATCCTCCATGGAGGTCTCCCATTAATCCAACAGCGAAGAGATCATCTTATACACACCTGTGGCAATGAACTTCACAATCTAATTCTGTGATGAGTGAAAAACTCCCCTTTATACAGGTTTTTAATTTCTCATAGCTCTGTTTAAGTGCATCCTCTTTATTCATGTGTAAAGTTTCAAAGAAACAAAAAAATTAATTTACTTCCTTTATTATTTTCTAAATATTTTAGCATATCCATCCTAAATATCACTTTTCTCTGACAATCTAATGCAAGTACTTTGAGCAACTTTTCTCACCTTTGAAACCCTTCTAAATCTATATCATCTTTTTAAAGAATACACACTCAAGACTGTGTTCTAAATGCAAATATACCATCATTCTCACAACTACAAAATATTTTCCAACACACTTCATTCCTTTTCTAGAACACCTCATCAACATTTGATCTTGCACTACAACTGAACTTTGAGCTGCAGACCCATTTCCAGAGTTTAAATACTGGAAAGCACCCTAGTACCTAGCTCTTCTTTCTTTCACAGATTTTCAAATATGTCTGCATAAGATGAATACATAAAATATTTCCTATATAAATTTCAGAAAAAGCCAGGAAACTCAGATATCACTGTTTTATCAAAGCACATTCGGAAATCATGTACTTTTTTTAAAGAGGATTAACCCAATTTAACATTTCAGTTAAATTGCCACTGAAAGGGAAATACTGATATTTAGATAAGTCATAAGATAAACCAGACTCTGCTTTTTCTGTTTTCTTTGTTACACAGCCTTTTTAAAATAACAAAAGTAGGATTTAAAGAGCATGAGTGTAGTATAATGCCATTCCCTAAAATACATTTACAGGGTTTTATCTCCTTCTATCTATTTGAGAAACAAAAGAATTACCATATCAAATTGCATTACTCATCCATCTAACCCTGTAATCCCACATCTTGATAGGAATCAGCATGAGACACTCAGAAAGGAGATAAAATGAACCTCATATTAAGGACAAACAAAATAATCCAAAATCAAAAAGTTTCTTCCCAGATAACTTTTAATTAAAAGCTAACGTGGCTCTCAATCTTAAAATTGTATATTCTGACCTATGAACAAAGGAATTGTAACTTAATCATCTTCATCATGAGTCACTTAGCAGCTGTCAAAGATTTCCAGTACTGAATCAAAACTTTTACATTTACCTCCTCACGTTCCTGTTTTACTTTGCAGCAGGCATAATTCTTTTTCTCTAATGAAACAATATTCATAAGCTAATGTTCCACCTATCACCTTCCAATTAACAGCTATAACCTTCATTGTTTGCTCCCTTATGTCTTCCCATTGGTAGCTTTTTACTCTTGAACTGTTGCTAAACACACTGGATAATCAGTAGTTTTAACTGGAAGTTATTTTGCAAGGAACCACCTTCTTTTTCCACTTGTTACATACAGAATATTTTACACAAAGCAGTACCACAAGATAATAAGGTTTTAAAGCCTGTAACACATTGCAAGTTTTTAACCATGGCTTATGAATATTTAATTAAAGCAAGTTCAGCTCATGTTAGGTGCCAGCCCTGGAAACGCCTGCAACTATTATCTTCCAGACCTGTTTTCCCACCCGGAATGCTTCATTATCACATGCTAGCTTCCACTTATTTATACGACAAGCTTTTTTTCCCCACAAGTGATCTCTAGCTCCCCTGGCATCCTTTAGCTACATGATTGTTTCCGCTCTATGGGCATTTAGATTTGACATTACTATCCAACTCTTGTACGTAAGAGGGACAGATGTGCGACAGCCCAACCCAAAAGATCTTGTAGTGCCTTATTATGCACGTCCCTTAATAAAACACACAACACAACTTATTATCTGTATTTCGTTTCTCCAAGCACTTTTCAGAAAAACTACTTAAAGCTACTTCAGGTAGGTTTTAAGCAACTCTTCAAGCAGACTGCAACACTGCTGTTCCGATCTTTAGGATCCTGGAGGAATTTCAAGTTCTCACGCCACATGTAAAAAACTAAGAAGTACTACACCTACTGTGTCGGTGCAGTTAATTTCAATGAAACTATTGCCTAAATCTTAGCACAACTAGGGCTCTATACTGGCTTATGTAAATGTCTCGCTTATAAAGGTTTAACTTCAGACGAACAGACATAAAACCAGAGTTTATCTTCACATTTTAAAATAAAGTACAACACGATTTTGTTCAGGACAACTGATTAGTCATAGTGGCACCTGCAGCTTGCATTTTATGATTAAAAAATGTACTAAGAATGTGTGTATGCATAAGAAGAGTGAATCAGACTTTTATAGAAACAGTGAAGAATACCTGTAACTCTGGTGAATGTGCTTGTCTAATTATATAACGAAATGGCAACATTTGACAAACAAAAATACACAAATTCAAAACTTGACTTTTCAATTTGTTTCAAGGTACGCTAAAACAACTCTGGCAATCTCACAAAGACCTATAATGCAAGCTACCAGATAGGAATTATTATCTTTGAAAGTACACATTCTTAAACTTGCACACTACTTAAAAATGAATTAAACTGCATTAAATTTGTGATTATACCAGTTATATAAACTAGTTAAGCAATACACACGATTTTTTTTTTTGCACCGTTACCCTACCTACCTGTCCGTCTGTAGCTTCCAAGTTCGAGTATGCTGAGCTGCGTCCCCATGGTGTTGCTGGTGCAAATGCTGTGGATGCCGCCTTTGCTGCTGCTCTTGCTGGACTTCTACCCAACAGGGAGGAACAGTGGCTGAAAACCGTGGCGTCAAGGTCTCGAAACGGGTCAGTTCCACCAGGGATGTCAGCGTTTCAAGGGAAAATGGCTGGTCCACCAAAAGATCAACTCCTGAATAATTACAGAACATGCATTAATTACTACATAGATTATTTTTTTTTTCCAGAACATCCTATAAACCGTTTGAAATACATCCAAACTGCTAAACGTAAAATTAACTACGTTATATGAAGTTTCTAATAAAAAAAAAAAAAGAAAACAACACACACACAAAAACCCCCAACACCTAACAACACCACCCAAACAAACAAAAAAGAAGTCAACCAAAAAAAAAAAACCCCAAACACAAGCAACCAAACAACCCTAGCCTTGAAGTCAGTACCCTTTGAAGACAGCTCATTTGGAATAAATTTTTTTTAAGTACTGAGAGCTCCGAGCACGCTGTCTGGGATTCAACCAGAAGCATGAGGAAAAAGTAACTAGCCAGCTATACTTTGATGATGTAAAGCTGATTAAAACTTTTTTTTAATACCTCTATTGACTCAGATAAAAAAAAAAACAACATGAAAGTTTTATATTTCATGAAAACAGATGGAATTAGTACGCTATTGTAACATTTTTATCACTGTTTAAAACATTACTTTGGCACCTGCTTATCAATATACACTTATTTTATGGTGGATTATTAGAATGTTTTGGAAGGCTCCCAATTTAGCTTAAAAGAGGGGTGAGAGAAAAACAACCATGCTTTATGTAATGCACTTAAAAGACACTGGGCCTAGACAAGTATTTTGTCGTCTTGTCTTCATATTCAAGTCTTGTCCTGAGGAAACAAGAATATTAATTGAAGAAGTACTGAAAATTAAAATATCCCAGGAGTCAAACACCTAAAGAAACAGTACAAAGGAACTAAAAATAATCAGGTTTCCTCAGACAAAAAAAAAAATTGAAAACTTGAGGGAAAATAAGATATGCACAATGTCAATTTTCTTACATTTCGAGCATTTTCTCTTAAAAATGCATTTTGAAGAAAATCTTGGAAAGAGATGATGGTTTTCAAAAAGAGAAAGTTTGCTACTTGAGTACTACTGTCACCACCCCGGGGAAAAAAAAAAAAACAAACCAAACACCACCACAAATACCATCCCCCCAGTTAAGTGTGAACCTTGAGACTATCTTGCGAAGCAAGACAGGTTGAAACCAGAACAAGATTTCATCCTCCAGCTTGAGGGCAGAACAGCATATGCAATTCTTACCAAAAAGTGAAGAAGCTCAAGATGAAATACCCAGAGCCAGGCAAAAAATTCACTCTCATTGCAACAACTATGATTTCTACTTTTCAATCTAGGAGGCAGGAAAATGCTGAAGAGACTAGAAATTAAAAATGCTTTAGAAATATAATTTCAATAATACAGGAAACACCTTCATTTTTTTACTGCCAAATGTGAACTTCATTAGCTAGATGACATTGCAATGAGAAGTGAAATCATAGCAATGACAAGTGAGATCATAGCTCAAACTGTGCAACAATTCTATCTTTGAGTAGACTGGATTTTTACTGCTTCATTTCCCCTCCCAACATAAACAACTACAAATTCAGAGCTACCACATGTAATGTGATATCAGCCCCTAAAATCGAAAAATGAAGGACTCAACTTTCCAGTGCTGCCAAGTATACTTGGCTTCTTTTGCAAAATTACTTTTGTTATATTGAAATAGTGAGTTATGACAAGCTGAAGTTCTAATAGCAAACTTGAAAAAGGAAGATGATTATTGCTTTATTTGCTATTAGCAAAAGAAGAAAGGTGCAGAAGAAAGCCACAGACTTCTTTCCCTGAGATATGTGCAATAGGGGAGGAGCAAGAGAAATTCAGTCTTCAAAGCAGAGAAGACGACAGCAACTGCTGTACTGCTGTTTACAGGTAATCTTACGACAAAAAGCATCTTTTCCTTCCTTCTTTTGATCGCTTCTTGAGGAGTAAAATCAGGGGTCATACAAACACAGCACAACACAGTTTAACGTGTTACAAGGCTGGCAGAAAGCAGGGGCTTGGGGAAAAAGACAGCAAGTAGCCTGTTGAACACCAAGATGCCATGATCCAAAATGGTCCCTGTACTGCCACTAAGTCCTCTACCAGCTTTTTTTGTCTTCTGCAGCTGCAGGCAAAGACACCCACACCACACACACGAAAAATTAACGTCACTTCTCTGAAATAGTCATATCTACTAAACCATACATGAATGGTTTATTTTCACTGTATCATTGCTTTATCTTCATGCTTTATATTATTTATTCTTGTATTTTATACTCTACGTCACCTATTCCCAATATATCCCTATTTCTGTCCCAACAGACATGACCAAAACCTCCAAACTCCAACCCAACTAAAATAATCGTGCTTTGTGTCTCTATCTTCAACAATTGCCGGTTAAAACAAAATGAAAAACATAATAGTTTTACAGCTCTCATAAACAATTCCCTTTAAAACTCAAAGCAAGACTACATATATACATACATATGTGTGTGTGTGTATATATATATATACACACACACACAGAGTTCAAAAACCTCAGCATGACTCAAATTTTCCTCAGGCCTAACGAGCAAAATTAGATTTGTTGTTAGATTTTAATAGCAAGTTATCTACACTATAGCATCTTTGATGAGGGTTGAGAAAAGATCAAGAGGCTCACACCGGAGCTCCCATAACCTGCATACTCACTGTTCTCCCTTACAAGCAGGAGGAGCCCCTCACATTTTCCCCCTTCTACCTCACTACAAAAGGAACAACTGTCCCACCCAACTCCTTGTTTTACCTAAGTGGGACACAATACTACAAAAGGCAGCAGACTGGTGGCAGTATTGGTACATGAGAACCGCAGTAAAGGCAAGACCTAAATATGATGTTTAGGGTAAAACCAGAATTTGGACAATTAGAAGCAATTATTTCTTGTTGTCCAAGGGCAGACAAACCTTTCCAGGAAGGAAACTGGTAGGTAAATGACAGCAGAATTTAAGCATAGCTCAACCCAGACTAACTGCTAAAAACAAAAATCCAAGAGTTCACTTCATAAGTTTAATTTATCAACAGCATCTGCACTGTTTGAAGTATAGAGAGCATCAATTTCACTGTGTGCAACAACACCTGTTGAATACATGTTTTATTAAATAGAGCTGTACAGCTTCCGCAATAAACTTTAAGGCAATTTTACATAATGAACATACAATTATAATTCCAAATAAAGAGCTCAAGCCTACTTAAACTATGAGGGAAGCTCAGTGCCTGCATGATTACCTGTTTTTTCCTGTCTGCCACACTTAAAATAACATGCAGAGACTGGAAAAACAAACAGTAATACAAAAGGTTTGTTTTTTTTAAAATCAGGAACTGCTGAAGTGTCATGCTTGTACATAACCAGTGATACACATACAGTAACTACAGAACTCCAACTTCAGGCAGCAAAAATGTATAAAGCACATACTATTAAATAACTCAAAATCATCTCAATATGCAACTTTCAAAAATTACAAAAGCATTTTTACTTACAATACATTTAAGCATGTGCAATTTACCTGTAATGCCTGGACTAGAAGGATTAGATAAGGGCTTGGTGCCTTCTGATGACTGTTCTACGCTTTTGGAAAGGGATCCATCTACAAGTATATCAGCTTCATCTATATCATCGCAGGTCCCTCCAATCTGAAGGAAATGAAGTTCTCCGCCTAAAAATCATCACAGACAACAAAAGAAGCACGTTTAGACAGGCAAACATCTAAACTCAACTCACAAGACAGGCTTGCAAATTATGACAGTAATTACGCAGGACCTGAAACTAGTAAGATTGTACAGGAATACTCATTTTGTTTTACTACTGCAAATGTTTACAGGGTAAACACAAAACAGAACTACAAAAATACTGACTCCTGTTGTAAATGGCATCAAAGGAAAAACAAAATTAGGAGGGAGGGGAGTTAAAAGGTAGTTAACTAAGGAAACCTCAATGGAAATTATGACACTTTCCATAATCTAAATCATGCTTTAAACAGAAAATATTCCATCACGTCAACTGAAGGCCTATACTACGTTGTTTGTAGAGGTGGCATAAATTTCCTTTTAAAGTTGAATATTTGATAATTGAAAAATCATTTCCCCACTGAGCTCTCCTAACTAAGGGGCTCTTCACATTATTTCATCAAACCTGGAATTATAACACCGATCAGGTCAACAGTCAAAAGAGGAAGTGCAAAATTTTCAGTGGACACAATGTTTTGATGGAAGCTTGAAATCATTCAAGGAAGTTGCCCATTATTCACCACTATATACACAGATGAATTCTGTCATCTACAGAGAAGTCACCGAGAAGGAACGCTCAAATTTACATAAAGGTTGGGGGGAGAGAAAGGGCTGTTAACAGTTTCAGAAGTTACAAAAATCGTAATCAGTAGGATTTAAACAGAGAGGAAAATCCTAGGGTAGCCCTTCAATAGCTTTTCTGAAAATTGATTACAGACTGTCCTTCAGCATCTGACTAATGTTATGACAAACCCTGTTATGCAAATTATCCAGGTAATCTGAAACAAAAAAACCTCGAGACGATATATATAATAAAAACCCAAGATAAAAGCACAATCAGCAACTACACGCTCTGCACTGTGAGGGGAGCAAAACAGAGAGCAACAAAGGCACAGTGAGGCAGGGCGCGAGCGTGAGACAAGTACAGAGAAGGCACAGAAAGAGCTGGTACGTGTTTTCTGCTGGATCTCAAGAAGAAAGGCCCAACAGCAAATGGCTTAATAAAACAGATGTTTTAAGAAGACAGAATAAAAAGAGGAAAATAACAGCTCAAACAACCAACAAGGAAGAAGCTCTCCATGTACAGGATCTGCACAGTGTGCTGTGGGAAAATCCACTCAGGGTCTGGGTGACAATGCACGAAAGGAGGGCTCACAGCATCTGAAGGGATGTGAGACTTTCTCACTATCTACATTTCTCTTATTAAAACAGCTACTTCATTAGACCGTTAAGCCATTTGTTGGTGGGGCCTTTCTCCCTGAGATCCAGTAAGAAGCCTGTACCGCCCCTCTCTCAGCCCCAACCCACCCGCGCCTGGTGCAGAACAGTAGATCCCAAGTGTGGAGGGGAAAAAAAAGTAGTTCTAGCAAATAACACTTATAATGAGTTTCCTTAAAATTAAACAGCTCACAAACGAGCAATTTTCCTCAAACAAAGAGAATTAGGGACACATTAGAAAAAACAGACCTTGACAGTTTCATTTGGTAATAAGCCAAACCTCAGTTAGTTTCCCATTCTGTTTAGTGCTCAAAGATCAATGATCAGAATGATCTCAACAACCAAAACCAGATAATCTCCCGTCCTGGAAATAAAGTACACCCTCATGCAACGGAAGTTCAACCTACTGATTTGCACCATCTGCCAGTTTTATGGCTCACGGAAGGAGAAACACTGGAGAACTTCAGAAAGTTGTGTGTTTTTCTAAGGGAAAGTTATGCCAAGGTCTCACTTACTCTGTAGATTGTTGGGTAGGGTTTGGTTTTAAAAGAAACAAAACCTTGGTTCTTAAACCAAGTTTCTGAGTTTCTGTCACTAATTAACAGCAACAACAAACATCCTTACCATTTAATTCACACTACAAGAGGAAGAGAGAGTCACAATCCCTGCATTCCTGAAAGACTCCAGCACTTTTCCAAGAAAAATTTTGTGCTAAATTTGAGATATCTCACTTCCTCATATCTGTTTTTAAAAAGCTTCTGTAAAGAAGTTTATCATGAACTTCAGTTACACAGTATTAGCCTACAAAATTATTGGTACTTATGCATGCTTTCCAAAATCCTGTAGGTGGCTTTGTTTCTGTATCACAAAGGAGGCATTTGTTCTCCTAGAACATCCAAAGACGACGTTCTGATGATGCATGCTTAATTTTGTTTCAAGGATATCATAGTTCCTACAGTCAAGCGCCAGGAAAAGAAATCTGTGCAAAAGTCATGGTGTGTGTGGGGGGAAAGCATTACTACTGGCTCATGGTATGCACTACTAGGCTGAAACAGTGACTCATCTCGTGCTTTCTGATTCTAGCCAAGTAGCAAACATAGTAAGTAGTAGTTTACCTGAAGACTCCTCTGCTTCTATCACTTTGGCAGAGGCAATAAATGCTTCTGTTGCACTACCAAGAAGATATGAAAGCTGACACTGATGTACTCAGTGATCACAAAGGAGATGAATTGGAAACCACCATCACTATACTTCCCGAAAGTAATGGGTAACACATTCAAAACACTTAATTTAATTCTGAATTGAATTTTAAATCTGTAATTTTCTTGGACTCAAGAAGCTGCTGGGTTATACAAACAGAACATAAGAACCATAAATCCATCCAAATAAATTCCAACCGTCCTTCTGGCAAAACAGTTACTGGTTCCAGGAAAGCAGCATTGGCACAAGTTAGAGAACATGTCAGAGACGAGGTCACTGCAGTCAAAGCCAACCTGGTGAAACGTTCAGTATCCTCAACGTATCCTACACCCTGGCAGGAGTCTGGAAGAGTGATACAATTGCCGATTGCAAATCACAACACAAGGACATAGTTGAACCCGAACAATTGAAGAAATTAAGAAAACGAAGGCATACCCACAGGAAACTATTCACTAGAACACTTCTAGCCCTCCACGTCTCACCACTGGGCTGTAGAGAAAGGGTGAGCTCTAAACGTACTTGTTCAGAACACTTGAAAAATGTCCTCAAGAAAGCCTCCCCAAAACCTCACTCCACCAGAATTTACACTATTCTTGGAGATTTCAGCTGTAAAATTCCATCCCAGCTTATGAAAAAATAGAATGCAATTGAATAGGGACAAGTGAAAGCTACTATGCCAAGCGAGAAATAATTAAATGCACTATTACAGAATGAAGAAAAATCAGCTAGCCAGCAGTTTTTTTAAAAGAGGCTCTTATGAGTCAGAAGATAAACCTGATTCAATTTCCTGCTCTAAAGTGCAAACATCCCACTATGTATACGCACACATGGCATGTACAGACTGCAGAGCTGCTAAGGAATTCTTCTGTTCCATTCAAAGACATACGTAGGATTACTGTGCCTAGGTTTGGGTATCTCGCCAAGAAACATGTGGACTGACTTGAGCAGGTCTTTTGAGAGGGGAGATTGGGTTGGCTTTTTTCCAATGCCCCTGAGGAAAGTTTAAAAGGATTGGAGATATTCAGCTTAAGGAAATAAATGGTTGGAGAAGGACAGTACCTAAATAAACTCTGTCTTCTCCTCCTTTTTTGAAGCAATCTCTTTGCCATGTTCATAGAGGACAGTAATGACTCCAATCAGCAAAGATGATACAGGCTATACTCTAAGGAAAAAAAAAATATCATCGAGGACTGCATGCAACAGAAGAAATTTCACGAGTAGACTCTTAAATCTCCACGTGGAAGATCTTCAAAAACAGGCTGATCAGTACTCTGGTTCTGAATGGGTGTTACTGATCCTGACTTGAAGATGATCGCTTGGCATCACTTCCAACACTAATTCTGATGTGGAAAAACTCGACCTCTCCCCAGTCCTGTTAGACCGCGTTGCCTATGAAGGCAGAAAACTGAAAACACTAAATTGACTCCTGAACTTCAAATACACCAGTATGCAAAGCTGGCAAAGCCTAATGACATGGAAAAGACAAATAAGACATCCAAACAAAACCAGAAAAAAAATCTAGGGAGAGTAGTTCATACACTATATACAACTCAAGAGCAAGAAATCTGTTTTAATTGAAAGGTACAGGATTTGGGGGAATCAATTCTGAAATGTATAAAACTGACATCCAGTTCTGCCAGGCTATCAACCAGAAAAATTAGCACAGACAACTCACTTTCAACATACCAAACTTCAGTCTGAAAAAAACACTTTCTCCAACAAAGGGCAGGGATCAGAAAAACTCTTGTTATAATATAACACCGCAGGCAAGAATTTAGGAGAATTATGCATATAGAAAAGAAGAGTAAAAAAAGCAGAATCACAAAACAGACACCTAAAGGAAAAAGTGCTTATAAATGAAAGTGTAAAACAATCAGTAAGATACAAATGTACATGATGGATTACATTCAGTGTTCATGGTTTTCTTTTACAGCTTCCAACTCTGATTAATTCAAAAAAACCCAATATTCAAAAGACCTGATGCAATATAGGAATAGCTATGTGCGAGAAGCTGTTTAGGGGAACTTCAATTGGAGCTGTCAGCTGAAGCAATATAGACAGAAAAGAGAATTGCTAGATCAAGAAGACACTAAAGTTTTTCTTTCTTATGATGAAAACAAGTAGAAAAACGTCATTTTCCCCCCTGCTTTTCACCAAATGACTTCCAAAAAATTAAACTGAAAATATAACTAAATGAGTTTAGGGGACTACTGAAGAACCACTTCTTAAAAATCAAATTGAGTTTCTGTTGAGAAATATTTCCTTAGATGTAATGCAAAAACAAATACTAGCATTTTCAGTGGGACTCCACAGGGAAATGATTTACTGTAAAACCTTCACTCACCACAGACATTCAAAAAGTAGATTAGTGAAAAAATTAGATTGCAAATTTCACAACGCAGGAATGCTTCACTCACTAGAAGGAACTCAAGCACTCAAACAGATCACACAGATTTTAACACCTACTCAACCAGACCATCTGGCAGGGAAGTACCTGTTTCACCACAACAACATGAACATTTCCACTTCTCGTAGCATTTGTCTGAAATGCCACCTCACTTTCCTACTCAATAATACTTCTTCAGGAACTTCAGTGTCTGAAGCTCTCTAACTTGACAAGGGAGAACATCAGTAGCAATGAAAGACAGAAAATTGACAATTCTTAATGATCTTTTTAAAAATACTCCCAGAAACACAAGCATGCATAATTTTCAAAACTGCCCAAACTACAAGCAGCGATTTGCACCTTTATGTTAGAGTAAAAAAGGAACATTTCAGATACGTCCATTTTTCCACCTCCTTCCATACTCTAAAGCAAAGTTCAACAAAATTACCTGAATGGCAAGCACAGCTAAGCAGCTAAACTAAGAAAACAATTCAAAACAAACCCAACGAAAGAAGAAAGTGGGATGTATGGTGTGAACCGCTTTCTTCAGTAATTTTTGATAGGACTGTAATTTAAAAAAAGAAATATGGTTAGGTGAAAACTGAGACTTAAAGAAGGTGGTGACAACCGTAGTTCTAGAAATTTATACATCCAAAACAAACTATATGTGATCCTCTTAAACACCAGATAACAGGCTTCAAATATCATCAAAAGACGACCCTATAGCTGTAACCCTATTCAAAAACAATACCTGTCAGCCTACTGCATAGTTTTGTAATAAAGAATTCTGGATTATTTTGGATGCTGCAAAAGCAGAATTAAAGCTGTTTTATATTAACAACACAAGACAAAATGTTTAAAACTCCCATATGATAACACACAAAGCACTACTAAGAGGGATATTAAGTATAGTGTACCTGGGCCAAGGGGAAGAGAAGAAAGCAAAATACAAAGACATGAAAGTCCACCATGTTTCCTTAACAGAACTGGAACCAAGAATATACTTGCACATTTCCCCCCAGAGGTCAACTCCAGGTAATCCTTGCAGAAAGAGAGAAGCACCTGAAGCTGACACCAAGAGGAAACCTCCTTTTGAAGCAGGATAAGAATAATTATTCCCAACTCACAAAGATGGATAATGTCAAATGAAGGTCTAAAACATCTTTACATGAAAGGACTCAAACCCTGAAACACCCATTCACACAGAGGTTTCTTTTCAGTTATATCTTAGAGGCAGCTATGGGAAAAATGACACGATCTACCAATGACAATAATATGTCAACAAGCAGGAGCAGCAGAAAAAAAAAAGCAGCTATTCTACATCCAAAACTTTCAGACATTAAAGTACCTCTTTGCCTACTCCCACCATCCAAGCAAGTAAACAGGAAAGAATATACTGCTCAGTTTATATTCTTGAATAGTTTTCCAACAACATCCAAGCATTTCCAGTGCATGTAGGTTCCAAACCTGCATTTTCACTTATATCTTCTAGCTACTTGCTAGAAGGATTAACATTAAATACATCAGTGAATATAGCTATTCTACTTTCAACACATATTTTCCTAATGCTGTCAGACTGCAGCCACCATCCCATACGTGGTAGTAAATATAGAGGAGCTAAGACCTCAAAGTGATTTTGGAAGAAGCCTAAGAAAACTGCATTTAAGAAGAAAAAAAATATAAATATAATCTTCATCTGCCTAGCAGGTAAGCAAGCAATTTCACTCACTTACGCAGAAAGATTACAGGATGGTTATGATTCAAAACAAGAAAAATTATGCAAAACTTATTCCTTCAATTGTTTTTCAAATGTACATTAAGATGTAGGATTGAAAAGCTATATTAATAGTCGAGCTTTTTAATTTGGTTTTTCTTTTAGTATTCCTGAATTTTATGCAGTACTGTTATTTATAAACATTTAAGATCAAGCCATTCTTTACAAATCTTCATATTTAGGCATGAGGTTAGGACTCCGAGGCTTCAGACGCTGGTATCAGACCCTGAAATCCAGGTGTCTAATGGACATTGGTTCCTAAATATTTATGATGGCTTTTTGACTTAATTTCTCAAAAGTGAGAAAAATTGTACCACAAGAAGTGACTGTAATATTTAAAAAGGAATAGAAATTGAAAGCTTCTAAAAACATTTAAACAATGAAAATAAAGAATTCTGAAGTTCATTCTAATCTGGCTGCAGAACGGAAAATCAAGATCCAAATGGAGGAGCAGCGGGTGTAAACGAACGATAAGAATAATTCAACAGATAAAAAAATATAAAATGAAGAGTTATCAAAGGACTATATTCAAAAGAGGAAACTTGAAGGCAGAGGGATACCTGTGGCACATAGGACTGCAGAAGGAAAAAACGAAAATCCGAGTCATCTTAAAGGCATCAAGAAAAAAAGGAGTCACAGCAAAGCTATTTATAAATTACTAGACGGATATTACAACACTCTCAGAGAGGAAAAAATACAGAGATAGTCACTGAAAAAGCAGAATGACGTGCTTGTCTATTATGAGGAAGATGAAGTATTCTCCAGTCAGTAACAGAGGTGGTGGTTATCTAGGCAGAAGAGACAAATACTCCTACGCACACAGAATAAATGCTCCCAACTCAACAGACCTGCATATCTTACAATCAAAGTCCCCAAACAGGTTTAGATAATACCAAATGCTACAACAATAGAATTACCAAACACGCTAACACTGGATGGGAAAGTACCGTGCACAGTCACGATAAGCCCTTTAACTTTTATCATTAATCTTAAAACCCTAGACAGACAGAATAGATTTGATGTAAGAAAGAAATTAATTAGTAGTACAATTCTGCAGAAGAAAAACCTTAGCAAGGTCTGGTTTTTTTTTTAAATGGGACTGCAGTTTGATCAGCAAAGTATAGATAAAAACATTATGACATGGATATGATATACTAACAGTTTTCAAAGACAATTAACCTTTCAGTTAGAGTTTCATTTTAACTAGGAAAAGCGTGCATTATTAAATAAAGCTAAAAATGTTTAATAAGACATTTCCTCAAATGCAGTTACCAAAAGAGAACAATTTAGTAAATATGAATGTTTCCATTGGGAATCTGCAAACATAAATAATAGTTGCTAATACCTGATGTTTTCATCCACACTAAAAAAGCAAATATAAAATCTCCACTGCTAAAAATCTTGGTAGGTAAGTGATCAACACAGGGCCTTAACAGACATGAGATCTTTTACAATAAGCCTGATGTTATCTGTTGAAAATAACAGGTAAATCTGATTTGAATTTAACAACCGCTCATAGAGGATGGTGTAATCAACGTGACATGATGAAAGGAGGAAACACGTCAATTCAAAATCTTCTGGTAGAAATAAAATTCAACATAATATTGGTGGGAGTTCATTTCAAATGTGTGAACCATCCCATCAGCTTAGCCCATCTGAGAGGCTAAGCACTTCCACCAGAGCTACATTCAAGTGCAGGAGAACTAAATGAGACATTGGTGCATGGAGGAACTCAGCTGGATGCCAGCCAGAGCTGTTTCCACTGCCCCAGTGTGACACGAGGAGGTGGGGAGGTGTGGGGTGGTTTAGGGGCTTCTACGAAGTAGCAGTTGCCCGGACTTGAGTTACGCTCCCCTCATACCCTTCCCCCAAAATGTCTCGTGTTCAGTTTGAAAAAGGTTTAACAATCCTGCATGGATAGTCTGGTTCTCGTGCTCAAGAAAGCGTAATCCCAATTGCAAAGACCTGTAACAGAACCAGCAGCCCTATTTGAAAGAAGATGCAATTGATCAATTGAATAAGGTATAAAAGCATTATCTTCTCTACCCTCTTGAATATCGCCAATTACAAACAGGAGACATTTTTCCGAAACATGGATCTCTAGCACTGAAACAATTACATACAAGAATTACTTTAATTTGCTTTCGATTTAAGAAAATCTGTGCCTCTACAAGAATAAATTTACCAGTATACTGAACATACCCAAGAGTTATTCCCATTTTAGAGATTAAAATCTACATTTAAAATGAGGAATTAACTAGAGTCCATGTTTCCTAGAAGAGAATTAAACTGTACACAAATTCAATGGAATTTGGACTGTTTTGAAACTTAGATTCTAATATTCTATAATATAATCCAAATACAGTCAATTCAAACATTAAAAAAATTTTTTTAAGAAAAGTCTTACCTTTGGTGCATGCACACAATCTGTCTGTGCCCGAACAGTATATCACAGAGACAAACATATCTGGTTCCTCAGTGCCCTCTTTTTTAGGTGGCTCCACTTTGGCCAGAATTTCAAAGTTCGAAAGATCTAGTATTTTTACATATCCTCCCTGAGTAGTTATTACCAGGTGCCCAAGAGTAGAGATCTCAGATCTTCTCTCTCTCCCACTGCCATTTTTAGAAGTTAATTGTATTTCCTCTACAGGCTCCTCACAGTCATCCTCTCGATTATCCAATATATCTGGTGGGAGCAAAATCATTGAGGTAATTGTGTCTTGGGGGTCTTTGATATGCTGGATTTTTACCGGTTCCTCCTCTAGAGTAACTATTCTAGTGGCATAATTCATCTTATAAAGCACTAGGTATCCACCACTAACACTTCTCTGTTCAGGTTGAATTATTAAAGGAGTTGGTACATCTGCTGGTGACTCATGTTGGATTACATCAATACTTGTGCCATTCACTACAGCAAGACTTGATTCTAGCTCCCCCTTCCTTCTATTACATAATGCCGAGTTTAATTTATTTAAATTATTCAAGGCCTCTACTTGATTTATTGCACTCAGAGATTCGACAGGACAAGTCCGCAGTCCTACTAACAAATGAACTCCATCTGCACAAGGAGTGATTGAATCTACACACAGGTTCTCCTCCTCTGCAAACTTTGGCAGACGCAGGCACTGAACCAAAGTCCCAGGCTTGGGAACCATAGAGCTCCACTTGTCCGAGTCCGGAGAAGTTAAGTTGGCTGCAGCATCTGCAAACTGCTGAATGTAAGTCACAGGGGGATCCTGTAACAGCAACTGTTCCTGACTGTCCAGCTCCATTTCAATGATCTGTGGAACTGTGAAACCATCATCGTGTATACTTTTACTCATAATATTGTTCATCTGTGAAAAGAGTTTTCCTGCTTTTTCATCAGACTCCTTAATGCTGTATAGCAGCAATACAGGTAAAGTCCTCCTTACCAGAGGGGAATTCAGTTCTGAGTTAGTGCAGGATTCATTGTCAGTTGATCCCTGTTCCGAGACACTCTCACCTCGAGTCCTACTTAAGCCATCCAGTGACCTCTGAGAGTTACTGCTAACAGGAGAGGTAGCAGGTGATTTGTATGTTAATAGACCTCCAGCTAATAAACAAGGAAAGGGAATGTTGTGTTGTTCTAGATGTTTTTCCTTCATCTTTTCACTCTTACAGTTGGCCAAACAGGGGTTTGCCCCAAGTTCTTCTAGATCCTTAACCGTGTCTTCCAGAACATTTGCAACAATTTCCCACTGAAGTTTTTCAGGTTGCTGAAGAACACTGAGAGCTGTTATATCAAGGCTGACTTCCATCGTTTCTTTTTGTGATGTATGCCCTTTAAAACAAAAATGTTAAACATAATATATGTTCAAAAAAGGAATCATATTGCATATATTACGGACTTATCCTCATAAATAAGCAAAAAGTCACTGCTCTGGAGTTTCAATATGTTAAAACATTCCGTATGTTCAAGATTTGAGAGTCAAGAAACCATAAGAGGCACAGAAATATTCCTTCCACATAGACTAATGGTTCTCCTAATTTTATCAGCAAGAGTGAAAGTAAAGACAACAGGACATTAGCCTTTGTAACAAGTCTCCCAGTTAACAGCACTATCTTTCTACCAACTACTCTACTTGGCTAGACCACCATACTGCAATACAACTAATCTAACTAACACAACTCATGTTCTGCCATATATTATTCCCCTTCCTCCCTAGACAATCCAGTACCATCAAGTATCTGCAATTCTGCGGATTCATTCTCCAATCTCAGTTGAAAAACATGTCATTTTACTCTAAAACTTGGTACTACCCACCATGTAACACATCACCTAATAGAAAGAACGCCAGGCTATTACAAAACAAAACCCAGTGAAAACTTAGAAGAGATAGCCTGATCAAATTAAACGGTACTGCAAGAATAACAATGCATCAGAAGAGTTCAACTAAGTAACATCAAGATTTAAAAGATCAGAAAGGACACAGTACAAAACCAGATTAAGAGGTGATTTAAGCATAAATGCCAGAGTACCACCTTTGCTAATACGTTCATTGAAAAAAAATCCTTGTGGATGCACATGCACGTGTTCTTTTTTTCCCCACTTGCTGATCCTTATTCAAAGATGTAAACTGTATTATGGAAAATAAGCACGTAATCCTCCCTCCCATCAAAATTTCTGATTCAACTTCTAAGAAAATAATACAAGAACACTGTGCATAGCACTGTTCTGCTTCCACATGAAATCTTTATTCAGGAAAAGAAATACTCTATCAAAGTGCATACCCACAGGGAAACAATCAAGATACAGGAATCCTCTCTGGCAGTCCCCTGAATTTAAAGGCTTTTGTACAACTATAATTTGTTCCTGTTCTAAGCAAGTTCTTTTAACTTGGTTTGTGTGTTTTATTGACAGCAAGATAAGCAATGCTTGTTGTCAAATAAGACATTTATTAACCAACAAAGTAGGATTCTTCTTTTCTCCTGTCTGTAATCTCTCCACCACACAAACAGTGACTTAAATATTGGCATTGCTTGCAAGGTCAATCTTTCTTCTTTTTTCTATTATAATGCATATAATATCCTTTGCTTTTGACAGGGCTTTTTTTAAAAGCCTGAGAACAGTTGCCCTCCTGACCTCTAAACTATCACATGGATCAGATATAACCTACCTGTCACAGATTCCGATCTGGAATGCTCTTCACTGTCTGAATCCTCCAGTAGGTCATCACTAAAAAAAAAAAAAAAAAAAAAAAGCATGAATGACACCACGTACACTATAGCTGCGTTCTTATTTTCAATTAAATTGAAAAAATAATTTAGTAAAATATACAATGTGCATTAAAAGCTGGAATTTCTTTAGTAAGCATTGTATGCCCATTGATGAGCTCCTCACAGACAGTAACAATATAAAGACTTTTTTTTCCTCCTTCATTGAACCAGTAGACAAGCTTTCTATTTGCCTCTTTCTACTATTGTATTCACAACAATTCAGACATAAATGGAATTAAAATGAAAGCCAGTTCTCAGGAGTCTTTCCAAGAAAAACAAAACCAACCAGGCAAAACCTCTAAAAACTGATGGGACCTTATTCAAAGCTCCTCAAAACAGTCTCTGAAAACTGGAGCTGCCAGACTGGTCTTCAATTCTATCAAGGCGATTTTGTAGCTAGTATGGAAAGGGTGTATGAACAGCGTGTTGCTTTTAAAAACACTACTAGATGAATAATTTTTTCATAAAGGCAGATTCTGTTCAATATACCCCTTCAAGAGAAATAGGCCCTTCAGTAGTTCTAAGAATACACGAAGATTTTACGCATCTGGCTTCTCCAACATAAGAAACGATGTTCTATTACAGACTCTTCACACACAGGAAGAACAGTAGTGCCTTTGCAGCTTCAGGTATAACTACTCACAGTGCCTAGCTGGATCCCCAAATTTGAACAAACTGGATGCTTCCTCATGCCCAAGAAAGATCTTTTTTGGCTCAAACCTGATCAACCTTTACTTCACAACAAGACAGCGACAATTCAATACTTTGATTCTCATCCAGCTTCCTCTTGAGTTGGAAAGTGACAGTAAATTTCACGTAGGTTAAGTGAAGTGAAAGACACTTAGTTCTTCGCAGTATGATTGTAACTATCCTTTAATCAGCTCTTTAAATTTGCTTAATTCTTTAACTCTGAAGGTGTTTACAGCCCTAAAGCTACAGTGGAAGTCGAGGCCCCAGCAGCTGTTAGGCCCCACACTCTGATGTTGCCCACATTTCTACATACCCTCTTCACAACGGCAAGCTTCACCTTTGCTCTACAGTAATGTGGGAATCACACCAAGCTTAAAACCAAAGATTTACTTTCCTGTGCATGTAGCACTACTGTTACTTTCCATGATGCTGAAGTTTAAGAAGAAACATTCAGAAAAATAGCAAGGCTCCCCAAACACCTTTTGTTCTAAGCTTTCCAATAATCATTCACTTTTTCGTTTGAGTTTTGGTAATATGAGAAAATAGTTTCCAGTAAGAGACTGTAAGAAGCATAAATGAAAGAATACTGCTTTTTTTCACATGACACTTTCTAAGCACTGGCATACCCTCTAGCTTATCTAAAAGTTTGCGACAGGACTGCGTAACTGTTTATAGAGCCTGTATGCACGTGGTTAAAGGTACAAAATGAAAGCAATTCCTAGCACGCCCACATCATTTATTTTCAGAATGACATAACCAGAAACTACAGAGAAGCAATCGGAGAAAAGCATGTTCCAGAAGTCTGCCAGTAGTCTTCACTTTCAAAACCCAAACCGCATAATCCATAACTAAAATGAAAAGCTGTTCCAAAACTTATAATCCTTTCTCTTTTTTCTCTGCATCTGGAACATCAGCACAGGGCAGCAATGAGATTTGGTACCTCTCTGTTAGTGGAGTATAAAAACTGAAACAGCAGGAATAAGATGGAACTGGCTTTAAAGACAGAAATTTAGATTATTGTTTTTGAAGAGCTGAATTGTGTACAGATACACAGTGTTTAAAAAAAAATCACCTCCATGAAAAAAAATAAATCTTACCAATCTCATGTTTCACAAAGCATAACTTGACTAAATGGCATTTACCACTTACACAGCAGCATTTCGTATTTCTAATTTTGTAGATTGGCATACCTGTCTCCTTCTAATTTTGGTATATCTGAGCAGCTGGATGAATCTTCTAGCCAAGCTAGTGTTGGTCTCCTTGAGTCAACCCCTGAGCTCTGTTCTCCTGATAACATAAGTTGCTGCACAATAGCTGGATCATATGCATTGATCTCAAATTTTAAGTGGACCTGAGAAATAACAACAAAAAACAGAAGAGGTCTTTGGTTTAAATCAAGATATGCTTAATCAGTAAATAGTTAATAAAACCTGGTTGTTTATATTATATACCTTCATAAGTTTGGAGACATCCCATATGCAGATCTTTCCTCGTTTTGTTGCAGCAGCTAGAAAATGAGGGCAACTTCCAGATCCAAAGCAGGCTATTCTGTCAGTGCCATCTGTGCAGGGAAATTGTGCTGGACTTGTTGCCAGTGTGACTGAAAGAGGTACATTCTGAGTGTGCTCACCCTTGACAAATGGGCAGTTCGGGGAATGTCTCTCATGTTCAGACCTTTTCATATTAAAAACAAACATAGCAAAGATTGATTTCTTACTGTGAAAAATATACACGTCATATACAAACTCAGCCCTTGAAGTGAAGCTGAAACTGAACTGTTTGAACTGTACTGCAGTCAACCACACAAGAGAGTTCTGAAGTTACTAATGCAGCTTTCCCTGCTGTTTCTCAATAGCAGACTGTATTAAAGCCTTTGACCACTTAATGGATATTCATATTCAAATGGAGGAATCTACACACAGTGCTCTTAATATAATTAGTCCGTTTAAAAAAATAATTGTCCTATAGGCAGTAGTCCGTAATGTCCTCATGAAGAGAAGTGCAAACTAAATTCTATAGAGCGTACATGAGAACACCAATGTGATATTATTATAAATAGCCTTAGTAAGATGAAGCAACGTCCAGTCTTTAGTTCTACATCCACACTTAAACCAATCAAAACTGAACACAGTTCTGAATGACACAGTGACTAAGAACCATGAAAAAAACCTTCTAATCTCAATATATACCTAAGGCAGAGACATGGCAAAGAGCAATTACACTACTACAAAATATATGGAAACTAACAAGGAAAAGGTGGAGACAAGGATTATGAGGATAATATTACAAGGCAAAGTTTCCAGCAAGTCATGAATCTGACATGCTCAAATCACAATTATAAATTACCAAATAAACAAAACAAAAATTACATTCAGAACCCTTTTAAAATCAGTATAAGGTCCTGCATTTTTGTTCCTATGCGCAATTTTAGCTGATTCAGGAAACTAGTAACGGGTCTTGCAACTTGACATAAAAGGCAAATATGCACTGCATGGCCATTGCAGTTTAAGAACTTTAAAATGTGTTCTAGTCACCACAGTCATACAGAAGATTGAGTTTACATCCCTGCAAAGAAGAGTTGGCTGCCATCTTCGCCTTGGAACAATTTCAAATTAAACAGGCAAATCAGAATTAAGAAATAAAACCAACTACAACTTCTCGGGTTTAGTATTACAAAGAAGTTTGACATAGCACAGGGAATTAATGTGTGATTTGTCCCATGGAATCATACTGGAAATCCATTCTTGTCAGTGACAGTCCTACTCTATGCCAAACATCATTAAACTTACCAAGGTTCATCTGTGGGCTCCCAGCATACCAAACACACACTACAGGTAAAGCACATGGCTCTGTCATCTCCTGATGAAGCAGGCTATAAAAATACAAAGAAACACTTGAAACATATATAGCTGTGTACTACAAAACACTAAGTGATCAAGTCCCCTCCTTCTCCTAGTGTCATAGCAAAGCACCATAAATTACATACTATAAAGTAGCAGTATTTCACATTTAAAAAAAAAAAAAGAAAAAAATGGATACACCACATTACTATAGAAGAGATTCAGAACCAACACCCGTGCAAGCCACTGCATAAAAATGACACAGACATAGAACAGAACTCAGCAAAACTGCTAAGACTTTTTTTTTTTCCCCCTTGGAAAAAGTTCAGAAGGTTCAAAAAATTTAGAACATCAGCAGAATAACTGCACATCTGCATGCTTGGAAAAAGATAGGTTAAACAAATATTTCCTATTACGCCTTCAATCTGCTGGAATATAAAGCATTCTGTATGACTCCTCTGCAAAGAACAGTTGTCACTAGCCGAAGTGGAAAAGAATGCAAACTTCCATTCTCTTAAAATTTAGTATTTTCATGACCACATTTCAAGTTGCCAAGATATGCTTGGGAATATGCAGATGCAATTCTAACATATGAATTCCCTGCATTTCTTCTCCTGAACAAGCTTAAGAAATACTCCAAAAACGTTATCCACTTGCACCTATCAGGCTTTGCAGTTGACATAATGAGGCAGATAATATTGATGTCAAATTATATGCACTGCCTACCCATTGTTATGTAAATCCACACCACAAATTTTTTTTTATAGCAGAAATAATTTCAAAGAATGAAAAATGGAAATAAGCAAAAGTAGTGGAATAAAAAGTTGAGGTTGTATTTATTCACTAAGCTTAATAATTTAGTAGTGTGACCTAGGACCATTGTTTGTTACAACACAGTTTAAGTCCCGCTAGGAGAGTACAGTTAGAGAACTCCAACATCTAGCTTACTGCTTTTTTTTGCTTTACTAATAATATAAAAAGTAAGAATATTTACTCAACAATCTTAACAAGGAGAAACAGAGACTCTACACAACAACCAACTTCATCTTCATTATTGTTGTTTAACTTAGATCAATTTGATACTTTTTGTTTTATATGCTGAAGTTCAGGACAGTATTTTCTGTGATCTGTACAAAAAACAGAAGCAACCTCAAGGCACGGAAAAAACCTGAGACTTGAAAAGCGCTGAATGACAAACTTTTTCATCATGGTTTTTGTATCATTGAAGGAATCCATTTAATTAATTAAAAAAAAAAAAAAAAAAAAGGACTTTTTCCCCTGCTCCCTAAGGAACTCACACTAAGAACAACTAAACCCTTTACCTGGTGATAGAACCCAGCTTGAGCCATAGGATCTGGCTGTGCCCACCTATAACCCACATGAGGCCATGAAGTGAATGTCTCTCGTCTGTTAGCTTCACTATACATCAGAGACCTAGAAAGGTGAAAAGTTATATGTTACCCAAAACTGCCACTTAGAATAAAAAAAAAGCAAGCTATTTATGAGATATTTTCAATGCTTTAGTAACCATTAGAAATACCACAGATAGTTATAGATAAATTAAAATTATCATTGACAATTACAGAAAAGTTACAAAGTTCTCTCACTCGGGTTGCCTAAAGTACATCCTCAGCAAAAGACCAAAAGCAATAAAACAAGCTACGGGCCTTAAAAGCAAGATTAATAAAATAAGCTTCCATGTAACCGATTTGGTCTAACTGCAGGAAAGCATCAGATATCCAAAGCTACTCTGCATTTAGAGAAGATGCAGACCCTAGCCCAATATAACTGCTAGAGAGTTTGTTTGTTTAACATAACAACTGCAGCAAAAAATTGGGTTTATTAGTTGAACAGATATGAGTACGCATATTTAAAATACTCCAAAGTGATATTTTAGGCTTAACTGAACACACAGTACAAAATCCCCCAACATCCGTCCCTCACTGCATATTATAATACTTAAAAATTATAAACTACTCAGTCACAAAATACAAACTCCTCTGCAACTCAATATCTACAAAGAAAAGCAGCTCCTCTCTTTTCTACCTTCACTCAGTGCATGTTCCTCATCTGAAATAGTACCTAAGAAACAACTATCAGCTTTTCTTTTTCTTTGACAGTTTGTTCTCCAGGAAGCGAAGGAAGTAAACTATTCTTGCAACACCCACGAGGGCTGTCTTAACTTGACTTTATCACACGTCATCACACGAATGGTAGGGGTTGGAAGGGACCTTCAGAGACCATTTAGTCCAACTTCCCTGCCAATTATACCATCTTAGGAGACAGATCTTGGAGAGCTCTAATCAAAAATACAACATGGCGAGGTACAGGCAGGCATGAAGGCTTGGGGAAGGGAAGTAAGAGATGAATGAAATAAAATTTACTGAAGTATTTGAGCTGTAAGAAATTATAATACGCTTGCAAAATAACATTTGTGTAAAAACTTTCAAGAAGGAAATAATTTATAGATTTATAAAATTTATCAGTATTCTAACTAGTCTTGGCTTATGGAAGTTAAAATAATGGGTTGCTCACTTATGTACACAGTATCACTTGGATCAGGAAGAGATGAACCAACAGTCTGAGGTAAAATTTTCTCTGACCCCAAACACATAACAGGTGACTAGAGAGTTCAGAAGTAGTATATATATATTCTGCAAAGGTACCAACTTCCTAAACATCTAAAACACAAAACATGGGCATAAATCTTTCTTGTATGAAGGAACTGATCTCATGACGCAGCATGGTATGTATTCTGTCTTTGGTAAACAAATGAGTGCCCTCTTTGCATTGAGAAGAGCTGTACATATGCTCTTAAAGCTATGCAGTTTCTGAACATCTCATCATTGCAGTCTCAGTAAAGTTTCGGTACTAGTTTGAGTAAAGTCAGCAACTTAAGTAACGAGTCATACACATCTGACTGTTCCAATAAAACCCATAATCAAACATGACGAAGAATAAAGCCTAGATGAACATATCACACTAACGAGTTACAGTACCACCTAGGGACCTATATTAGGGCTGCAATCGTCACCTTTCTGAAAGTGTATTTTGGGATTAGGAGCCAAGTGAAGTCAATTTGCCTGGCATTAAAGTCAAAATGCAAACAACGCAGTCTTGTGGCACCCACAAAGGTTTCTCTAAGTTTAGTAATATTGTGTATATTGTGCGTTATTGTATTGTATTGTGTACTGTGCATTAAACAGTTAATTAGCAGTATGTATAAGAACACGAAAGTACAGAATAGGACTAATTCCTTTGGCAAATAAATTAAAGTAATCTAAGAGCTTACTCTGATACAACTAAGGGGTCACATTCATCGCTTATTTTATCTTAATATACCTGTCCACAGATCGACCAGGTCCCACACCAAGTTCTGGCCGTGCGCTGGGTAAGAGGTAAGATAACCTATCCATCACAGAGGATGCTACAGGTAAGGCAGCAATATTTTGATTTATCTTCTTGAGTTCATTTACAATGGCACTGGCGACAGACTTCAAAACATGATGAGGAAGGTGGAACGTAACCGTTGCCCACTAAATTAAGAAAAAAAAGTGCCTGGTTTATATCTTAAAATTTTAACATCTAAACAGCAAATAGATCACAAAAGTGTCAAAAGCAAAACCACATCTTGCACCCTCTCTTGATTTCAAGAAGTAATACAAGAACAGACACACAAAAGCAACATGGACATAATGCAAGGAAAGTCAGTAACTTCAGATTTTAAGCTCTGTTGGGTTTATTATTTGGGTTTACTGGCAAGAAACTAACCTTGTTTGTTCTCTTAACAAGTGAAACTTCACACAGCAGAACTAAGGAACACATAATACCTTCCATCCTCTTCAAACAAAATCCACCACACTAAGTCAAGCATTTTGTATGCTTCAATAATGGCAGCCAAGCAAATTAGACTTGGGAATCCACATTAGACAGTACAGAGACAAATTCTTACCTTTGCAACTTTATGATTTGCCGCTGTTTCATGTGAGGTATTTTTTAAACCATCCTTCAGTTGTGTGATGAATAAGTCATATCCCTCTGTGCTAGAAACATCTACTTTTTCTATGCAAGCAGATAACAGCTGCTGAGCCTAAAATGCAGATGTGCAGGAAAAGTTAGCATCCATGTTGAATAACTACAGACAAAAATTATACCTGTTTCTTACTCAGGGAAGTGTAATTTGTCATATCCTACTTTATCATATATTATATCAGCATAATTCCCATAAAAGACACAGAGTTGAGTAAGCAGTTCCAATTTCTACTTTGTAGGCCAATCAATGGATAAACTTCAGCAACAGTGGCAGTTATTACTGCAAGTTCCCTCAAGGGCAATATTACCAAATATTAAACAAATCAGTCATAGAAACAATTAAAAGAGAACATCTATTAAGGAGACATTTTATTGCCCAACACTTTCCCTTCAAAAGCATTCATTCAGCTTTAGGGACAAAAAGTGAGAGCAAGAACAAAAGTCTTCACATTTTTCTGAGTAGCTTTGTATCTTAAAAAAAGTAGATGATAACGAGGAAAACAACGTTCCAATAAAATCTGAGATAAGTTACTTACAATGCTAGTATAATGAAGCTGAAAAATGAGGCAGAAAAAAAACCCCAGGCTAGTTTAGAAACTAGAAATTGTTAAAACTCAGAAATAATGCATCCAGAAAAGAACGCTATAAACATCCATTTATAGGTGTTTTTTCTTCCAAATCTCATCTGTTTCTAGCTTGTCCCTCTGTCTACTAACTTCATGTTAACAGGTAAGATCTAAAGGTACTCTTTATGTGCAAAGCACAGGGTATTCTAATCTGTTGTTAGGTGGGCTAACATCTGAAAAACATTATATGAAATCTTTCAAGTGACAAATACAGGGAAACGTTTCCCAAGTGCAACACCCAGCCAGTCCTTTAAACAGCCACAAACCGCTCCAAGCAGAACGAGGCAGAATGGCCACTTCGTTACATCCTTGGGGAGTTCAGGGGAAGAACGACAGAAATAAGGCAAATCAGTCTCCTAGCTAAGGCTGTATCTGTTTCTCAGATTTCAATAAAAAAAACAATTGCAATTCTTGTGGCATCTCATTCTTCCCAAGTCTCTTGCAGATGACACAAGAACAGATAGATGGTGGAGGTTTATAAATTTACAGTATTTTATGGGAAAGTAAAAACAGCATAGAGGCTGTATCATAACTTGTCAATGTTGCTGATTAGAAATGCATAAAGATGCAACGCACTACCAGCGGATCAATTGTATAAAAGACTACTTAATTTAAGTGAAAAAATTTGCAGGAAAGTTACAGAGACTAACAAAAAATCAAGGCTCTTGCTTGGATAAAGGTTCTTGATCTTCCTATGATGAAAGAGGAGGACTGATGCATTTGTATGATATTTGCTTAATATCTACTAAAGTTTTCTGAAGTCTGTGCACCTCCTCTTTAAACTTAAAAGTAAGAAATGAAGACTGCTGCTGTTTTTCCTTCCGCCTCACTGATTTGGCCATGAACTCCCCAAATCTGTTCCTACTGAACTATAATATTTTCCAGTCTTTTTCTACAGGAAGGACCTTTACAGAGAAGTGCTCTACTTTAACCTTGAAATAAGGGTCTGTAAACTCTTTAGAAACAAAGAAGCTTTAGCTAAAACTGACACAAACTTATGGTTTGTATTGAACCATGTGAGACTGCAAACCAGTGACAGCAAAACTTAGGAAAGGAAACGCTGACCTCTGTCAGTCTTTTCACACTCAGCCACACGTACCAAGATTTTGTAGTTACCCACAAAGGGTATAAAAATGATGCCAGTGGCAGCGAGCCGCAGGGACCTGGAAAGCTCTCTTTGGGAGACCTCTATGAAGCAACATTTTATTGCTGTTACTCCCACTCAAGACAAGTAGTTAAAAACCCCATATACAACACACATTCTTCGTTCATAATAAGCACCTATTAGTCAATACTTCAAGAGCACATTAATATTTTAAATGAATGCTCAGGAAAATTTTTGTTGGTGGTGCATAATTCAATATAAATTTATTTCCCACAGAGATGAGTGGGGAGTGCTCTTTCCTCAGAGTGCTTTAAAGATTCAGAATCTGGATCTTGTAGTCCAGTTTTGTTTTTTCGACTGTAAGCACTATTCTAAATATTACTATTGGCAGATGCTCAATGCTTTTCCCAAAAAAAGAATTAGTCTCAGTTGCAACTAAAATTATTGCACAGATTTACTTCCCAGGTCTTACTTCACGACCACTACAAAGGTGAAAACTACTTTCCTCATCACCAAGTGCCTTAGAATAGAAGCAATTGTTAGCTATCTTGCATTAGGCAACACTTGAAAATAAGAACGTACATGCTACCTTACTTAATAAATGCTATGTTAGCTGAAGGTAAACCAATGCAACAAAATCCTAAGCACTACACTCCAAGCAAAAATGTACACATTAGATTCCCTTAAAATGATAGTAAATGCTTGGTTATACTGTCTCAAACCAGGAGGAATCGTGTTACAGCTGCGATAGTCCAAACATAAAAGGGAAGTCAGGTTGGCAGAGAAAAAAAGTCTTTCATTAGGCCAACTGACCTAGCTAGAAAAGTTAAGATTCCAGCATTAATTTTTCACACATAGCAACACCATATTAGCTGATTTTAATTGTCTTTTTCCCCCTGAAAGCCTAAAACAGAAAAATTCAAGGATGCCTAGAAGCCCAGACGGACTTCTGGAAGTGCATGTAGATTCTACACATAAGCACTGATAAAGCTCTGGAAATGAGTCCTTATTTCTGGTCACTAAAAAGTTCTTTCATCTGAAATAACATGCTCTTGATGATGCAATCTCTTATTTGTTTAAGATATGGGTAACTGCAAAAAGCTATTGCCCTATGACAGCTAATAACTAAGAAACTTTTCCGTGACATGCTCTTAATATACACTAGAAACTCAGGGTCAAACGTCTGGTTTCAGTATTTCTGACAGAATTATTTACATACTCTTTTTTTTTTCCCCTCTCCACATCTTACCTCTGTAACCGGCAATTCAAGCTGAACCACGTCATCTTGTTTTGAAACAGGCGTTTGCAGAGCTGTGTCTAACAGTAAGATGCCATTGAGATCTTTCCTACATCCTACTGCATAATCATCCACAAAGATCACTTTATCCACAGCAGAAATATACTGACATTTCACCCGTCCACCTGGTTTAGCTACAAAGGGAAAGAAAAAAAGCAAGATCCAATTAGAAAACAGCTTTTACAATGACCTTACAGAAAGTAACGTAACACTTCAGCAAAATCTTTACCTCTTGACATGATCAAAAACTAGCACTTTAGCTACTACAACTTCCACCAAACTTTTCTATTTCCTATGTTAAAAAAAACAAACCAACAAAATCTATGCATCCCATCAACAATTACAACCATTTTATTCCTATAATGGAAGCCATCATTCAAGTCCCACTCCTATCAGGAATCCTACTAGTCCTACTAGTGTTTTAAGCCTAATGTAGATGCCTGATGCACTTGATGTTAGCTGACAACCAATAATAAGAATGAAATTGTACAAATCAGCATGAAAACCAAAACAAAATTGCTAAACTACCATTAAGGCTGATTAACTCCATTTCATCAAGCAAAATAATACTCAAACTTCTGAAAACCAAGTAGAGCATTTAACACATGCCAATGCTACACATGTTCCTTGAGACACTAAGGTAGCTTTTTTCTGCTCAGTGCTGCACGCGTGGTATCAGTAACAGGTTAGAGAAGTTTGGTGGGAGTGGAGGAAGACCGTCAGCAGATAAATAAGGAAAGGCTGTGGCAATGGATATTATCCCCAGGAACATTCAATGTAACTTGACATTATTACACGTCTAAGGCTGGATGGATTGTAAAACTGAATCCATGTAATATGCTATCTCATGTAGAAGGCATATCGCTTTAATTCATGAAAAGTGTAAGCTGCTGCTACAGAAGCAGACTGTTTGTATAAGTGTATGGACACGTTGTCCAAAGGGCAAAGCTGAAATCGCTGGATCATCAACATAGATCTCTTCTTGTTGCACAGGAACAGGAGTTTCATTAAATTTTGCATAATCAAGTCCCATCCCTGTTCTCCTCTTTCCTCAGATGCTGGATACTGTTTTTGTTATGAATAATTAAAAAATCACCCTTTAGGTAGCTGGCATACAAATAAAGCATCCAGATAAAGGCAGCTACATAATTCCATCATCTTCACACTTAGATATAGTTAAGCGGAAATTAAAACTTCTCCAAATATAGGGCACATCAATCTAACCACATTGCATTTGTGGTATCCTCTCTTGAAAACTGAAGTCGAGAATAGTTGCCAGCTGCCCTTCTCAACAAAATTTTGGAAACAATGACTCATATATTCTCAAAATATAGGGCATATGCCTTTGCCGGCATGAAGTATACTGCAATTGTAATCATTGCTACAACAGTCAGAAACACTTCAAGAGCCCTGAAATCACTTGATAGTTGAGAAGTTGTTAGTCCTAGCTCAACAAAAAAGGGTCCTCTGAATGGCAAATCAACTAGGTTCAAACTGTACTTTTGCCAATACACTGGAGCTCCTCACACAAGAATTTCTACAGACAACACAGCTGCAGGCAAGGAAGTAAGTTATTCTACAGAAAAGTAACAGTTTCAACAAAAACTCAAATACAAGTTTTAACATCTTTTAAAGCACTAGTCTCAACAATGTACTGGAAACTACTACGTAAATAAACTGAAAGGTAACCGATGCCCTAAACAAGAAACCTCAGTAGATTCACATGGTGTTTGCAGTCTATTCAGTGTGATCCAAGTGATGGTTCACTACAGGACACTTTCTTTAACCCATCACTTCTCTCCTCCTCCTTCCCAGAGAAAATGGGAAAAGCAGCTCACCTTTTCTGGCAGTGCCAACACCAGGAACACTTTATTTTGCACTTTCCTTATTTCGTATCAAGCACAGGAGTCTGTTCATGCCCTATGACTAGGAGTTCAGCAGCCTGTAGGAGCCCCAGCCCTTGTGGCTTTCCAAGCTAGACCATTCTTATTTTATGATTTCTGTAGTTAGTGAAATCTTATGTCTAAACCACCAAACAGATAACAAATATCTTCTGTGTAAATAGTCCCAATTTTTAGAAGCCAATGAAGATTTTTAACGAGGTAGATAACATATCTAATCAATACAATATTTCTGCTCCATTACGAAACAAAACAAAAAGTTGTAACTACAGCACAAGAAATATATTGCCTAACAGCTGTGATTCTCACTCTGCTGCTTAATGTTTTGGTTGGTTACATTGACAGAAAGATTTTGGCCAAACTGTCTCTAGAAAGTTATTTACTGTTCATGGTTGTATTTTATTCAAAGCACATAAAACCAAAACAATCTCCCTTAGCCTAAGTCCATGGAGCTTCAAGGAAATTATTCCATCAATATTTAGTGTCTTTCCAACACCCTGGGAAACACATTCTGCAACTGACTGGTTTACCATTTGAATAGCCTCTGAACTGTTGACAAGCTATTTTGCAAACTTAGGATTTTAATTTTGAAGTTCAGAAAACACATTTCAAGATCATTCTACTACTAGTCACAAACTATATCATAGTTCACATATGGCTGGCCATATGATAAAACAGTAGGTTGAGAACCAGGAAACTAAAGAATTTAGAAGTCACCATTATAGAAGTCACCACTGTAGAAGACATGCCTAGAAAAGTTTAATCATCCTCAAAGCACTGGCAAAAGGGTCCTTTCTAACTCAGGATCAACGTTTTACAATATGCCAAAGGACTCCAAACAATATCTTTTGACAAACCTTCTGGTGGCACTACAACATTATGTCCAGCCTGCCTAAGGTTACTAACAATAATTTGTGATCTGCATCTTCACAAATCACAATTCAAAAGTTTCACATAAACTCACTGACTGACTTAAGCCAGATCATCAAAAGCCAAATGTTATTCTCATTTTAGCCCTAATTCCTTCAGCTGTAATTTATTTTGGGTGGCGGAAGGAGAAATAGTCATTCAAAGTTTTATACGATTTTGCTTTTCTGTCTTGGCAAAAGTGGATCACAGCTTCCCCCAATATCTCCAGCTTATCTGTCTAGGATTAAAAACAGAATAACTCACAAAGAACTCATTAAGCCTTTTGTCAGTTCCTATAAGGAAACCTGGCAGGCTGCTAGCATGCTAGAAGTGCAAGCCCAAAAGCATATTATTTTATGGGATGTCATCTGTAACAACCTTAGAACTAGCAACCTGAAAACTTAAAACAAAATCCAATAAACATTAGACTGCAGAAATGAAGAATGTGAGAAAAGGAGATCCTCCCTCTGCCACCTTTGTTTCAAACAACACAGAACAGAGATCAGCAATTTCCTGTGATCAAAATCTGACCTACAAAAAATATTACAGAAAACAAACTTGTTTGGAGAACACATAACAGTCTAAGAAGCATCTATTGTGCCCCCCTTGTCTGCAGGCATTAAGATGAACCAAACTAATTTGAGAACTAGTTTGTTCTAAGTAGAAGAATGAAAAAGCTTGTCTCCGTTTCTCCACTAGAGATAGCTTTAGCCTGAAAGCTTTAGAGCTTAAGAGAAAGTGGCTCTCACCAGAATATGCACGGCCACCATCATGAAGAGATGTAGGTTAATGTTGATAGTAACACCTTTGATCTTTTCTAATATTGAAAAAAAAGTTAATGAACCTTGATAACTGCTAGCCAGGAATGGCACTAAAACGTATCACAAAGTCCGTAATTCTCTTGACAAGAAGCTCCCAATGCACAGCACGCAAAAACTCAAATAGTTTCTAAATTACAACAAACTAACACTTTTATCTGCAGCTATAAAATGAGACTGGTAAACACATGCATCATAGCACTAATACCATAATGCTAACATCCAAGACCAATCAAATACCTAAAGGAGCATCCATAACTTCGATCTATGACTGCAACTAGGTCTTTGGATTAAGATTTAAAGTAACATTTTTGGAGAAGGGCTACCAAGATGATTAGGGGACTGGAACACCTCTCTTATGAAGAAAGGCTGAGGGATTTGGGTCTCTTCAGTCTGGAAAAAAGACTGCTGAGGGGGGATCTTATCAACACTTAT
This sequence comes from Chroicocephalus ridibundus, assembly GCF_963924245.1. Classification (NCBI taxonomy): domain Eukaryota; kingdom Metazoa; phylum Chordata; class Aves; order Charadriiformes; family Laridae; genus Chroicocephalus; species Chroicocephalus ridibundus. The sequence goes on from NC_086286.1 coordinate 37,873,206, forward strand.
AAATACTTAAAGGGTGGGTGTCAGGAGGATGGGGCCAGGCTCTTTTCAGTGGTGCCCGGGGACAGGACAAGAGGGAGTGGGCACAAACTTGACCATAGGAAGTTCCACCTAAAAATGAGGAGGAACTTCTTTACTTTGAGGGTGGCAGAGCCCTGGAACAGGCTGCCCAGAGAGGTTCTGGAGTCTCCAACTCTGGAGACATTCAAAACCCGCCTGGACGCGTTCCTGTGCAACCTGCTCTAGGTGACCCTGCTCTGGCAGGGGGGTTGGACTAGATGATCTCCAGAGGTCCCTTCCAACCCTATAATTCTATGAAATAGGAATTCCATCAGCTCAGCAAAACATACACATCATGTGCACTGATACCAGTTTTTGCACTTTCAATTTAATCTAGAATATCCAAACAATATCTCAGTACTCATTTCAAAATAATGCAACCATGGAAAACTAAATAGATTAAGTTTCAGGTGATCAAAAGCCCTATCTATTCTATAAACTTTGTATCATTAGGTTTGAACATCAAGCTATTTAAAGGCAAGAGAAGGGAACGGTACAACTGCAGAAGTCCTTAAAATTTGCTGTTAGAATTAAAAGTAAAATTTTAATTTTCCTCTTTCTATTGTGAAGTGTGCATGTAAAGCTTCAAATTTAGGAGATATTATCACTCATGGTAACATGCTGTGTGAAATTCCCTTTCCAGAAGCCAGCTTAGCAGACAGCAAAACTAGCCTTTCTATCAGAGACAAAAAATGCTTCTTGACGGAACGCTGCTCAGCTACTTCTCTCACATTTTTCACAGGTACCTGGAATTAAAAAAACATATATATCAGTTGTCCTCATTTGTTGCGAGGCAGGTGCCTTTCCTATTACTACCATTTCACATTATCATAAAATCAACTGAAAAATCCAGTTAGCAAGTATAACACATTGTATGCTACCTAAGTAACACAAGTTTGCCAATGAAAGCATATCAGAACACTTGCAGTTTGAGGAAGCTCTACAATACAAATAAAAACCAAAGTGGCCTTAAGTTTAACTTGCTGTCTTAACTTGCTATATTTGCAGGAAACTATTTTGAACTAATACTACATAAAATCACAACTATGGATCAGTTGCAAAGGGTAACATTTTCACACAAAAAAAGGACAAAAAGCAAACCCCTGCAAGTCTGGTTTAAAAAGGAGAAAGTTGTCTCTAAATGGTTTTACATCAGTGGCTCCCAAAGGAAACAGAAACATAGCGTTTATGAACATTTGGGAACACACTAATAAGAAGATGGTGTCAAGGTTTAGGCTGTGCTGGCCACTAAATGAACAACCGACGCTCTGTATTAACCCCTCTCCCTTCCCAGAAGGGGAAGGGAAAGAGAATAAAGGAGAGAGAATTATGGGTCAGAGAAAAAAACATAACACAGCTCTAATGAAACACTAACAATAAAAAGAAAATAGAATAATATTAATAAGAAAATAATGAAATGTAGACAAATATATTCAAAGCCTATATGGAGCTCCCAGGATGATGATCCTGTCACCGGCCAGCACTAGGACTGGACTCAGCAGCAGATGGGAACTGGATTCGAGAACTGGATTCAAGAACACACAGACTGGGATTAAAGGCAGAATAATGGACAGAGTCCTCCTCGGATGCCAGCCACTGAAGAAGAAAGAGGATTTATCCCTTTGATCCCTCAGCTTTATACTGAGCATCATGCAGACAGGATGGAATACCCTGTTGGTCAGTTTTGGGTCGCCTGTCCTGTCCGCTTCTCCCCACAGGTGCAACCCCTCTAACGCCTTTCCACTTCCGAGCCTCCAGGGTGGCACATAACAAAGTGAGCTGACCTTAGCTGGTATAGGAGTAAGTATAAGCAAGAGCCTCTCTGCATACCATCCCTTGGTATTAACTATAACATCAGAGGTTAGAACTGCTTGAAGCGGACACTGTCTGAAAAACACACTGTTAATTTCAGAGAGCGCAGTCAGTTAGAAGAGACTTAACTGAAAAGTAAAATAACTGAAAAGGAAAATTGGTTTTGTTCTATCTTAAACCTGCACAGATGGCTAAGGCATGGCCAAACCAGGCCATGACTGCTCATCATTACTGAATTTATCAGCTATAGATTCTCTCTTGTTCACCCTCTTCTCCTCCTCACCTACATCTTCAGAAGAAACTTCAGCAGTGCAGTTTTACCTTCCAGATCCAGGCCCAGACCCTTACTTGCTCTAAACATCTAAACATCACCTCAGCAAAGCACTCTGCTGCCACCATGAAGACACTCCATGGGTCCCTCCTTTCCCAAAACAAAAGCATTCTCAGACTTGAGGAAAGGATGGAAAGGAAACTATTGGATGAAAACAAGTTCAGGTTGCTATTTTAGACGAATGATGTAGATGGGCTTAAACCAGCTATACAAAAGCAACATTTTCTCTTTTAGATTTCACTATATACACACACCTCCATCTGCAACGTCACCTGGAAAAGAAGTCCGAAGAGACTGAATAATGCAAAAACACATTCAGAGCTGAAACAGGAAAAAAACTAAGAATGTTCTCCAAACAGCAAAAATGCTAAACGAGGCAGAAATACCCAGCTTAACATCACAAAGTGCCTTCAGACTCCCTTATTTGCCAAAACTGGATTTAGTTAATCGAGAACAATACATGTGATCTACAGTTTAACTTTTCCTTTAGCAACAAACAGGACAGAATTGTTTCAGTATCAGTTTCGTTATACGACAGCTGGTTTTAATAATTCTTATTAGAGTAAGAAGATGTGTTATCTGGGCCGAAGCACTGGAGACTGCCACATGAATATTAACTAGATGTGTCTGATCAAGCAACTACTAACAGAAGTTAACATTAACACTTAAAAAGGTTTCAGAACATGAACAAAAACCCACTGAGATCAAGGCAGTTCATATCTCACTAGCTTTGCAGGCATAGGGTCCTCTCCCACTCTACGGACTTAAACCAAGATGGAATCAGCACGATGACACTGGTGAGCCCTTTGTGCCCATGCTCTTTATGTTGTTTCTGATCTCCGTGTATCCAACATTACTGCTGCCTCGTATGCCGTACAGAATGCAATTGCTTACAGAACTTTACACCGTTATCCCCAAGAACAAATGATGAAAGATTTCACAAGGTACTCTACAATCCTTCCTGCAAACTCAGGTAAATTATAAAAACTTAAGTTCCTACCATTCTCCTGCAAACGCCTCACATAGGACAGTGTCTTCTACAAAACTTTTCTCGAAGTGAAAACTATGATTAAAAATTTTCAGGAAAGTTGTCTTTCCCAAATTGCAGACAGACAGATTACACAGCATCTACCCAGAACCAGAGACAGGCAAGAAATACTTCACAGCTCAGTAACAGGAAGTTCCCGTCACAAACAGCAATTCCCATCGCAGCATTTCACAACAAAGAACCTTTGCCAGATTAAATTCTATCACCAGTTCCTCTTTTTGTCACTGAAGTGGCTAGAGCATCTGAGTTCACCCATGATGTATCCTGCAGTCTCTGTAACAGGAGAAAAACACCTCCAGTCGTGGCACCTTTTAAACTCCAAGACTGTTTGGCAGGAAATGATTTAGCTTCCCCCACCCCAAGCCCCAATATTTTAAGAAGCCTCCAAAATATCAAGCTGGGAGAAGCAGCAAGTTCTCAAAAGCTGATGGGTGGGCTACAAGGCAAGTGAAAAACTGGCTAGACTGTCATGTGCTAAGTTAGTAGTTAATGATTTAACACCCACCTGGCAGCCAGTTATGAGTGGCATTCAGTAAAGCTTGATATGGTTTACTGTCTTCTTCAATGGCGTGGATGGTAGGACAGACTGCACCTTTAGCAAGACTGGATTACAACAACGGGAGGTGACCGCAGGCAACTGATGCATTAAATGGCCAAGCTGCCCCTTCAAGGATCTCAAAAAGCCAGAGAAATCGCTTGACACAAACCTCCTGACGTTCAACAAAGACAAATGTGAGGTCTTACACCTGGTATGAAATGTAACAGTTGGGGACCAACTGTCTAGGTGGCAACCCTACAGAAAGAACCTGGGGATGCTGATGGACAGGCTGAATAACAGGCAGCAATGCATCCTTGCAGCCACAAACTGTTACCACACAGGGGATTAGGGGAAAATACTAGTCTCGTCTACTCAGCAGTTTCCAGCCCACATCCAGAATACCATGTCCAGCTTCAGTCCTCCATCTGAGATACCAGAACATTATGTGAGAGTCCCATGAAGGAGTACTAAGAAAGTCAGAGGGGTGGAGCATACAACACGTGAAGAAAGATTAAGATAACTGGGCTCGTTTAGTCTGCAGAAAAAACAGTTTAGGAGGAAATCTAACAGCAGTCTTCCATTACTGCAGCAGTAGTTCAACTGCTATGATGAGTTACTACCTACCTTTCTCTTTTTGACATTACTTTTAAGGAAATACAGCTGCAACCATACTGAATCAGAGGAAAATGCACATAACCCCACATTTTGTCCATGACAGTGGTCTAAACCAAGTGGTTAGAGAAGAATTTAAGAAAGGATATGTATACAATGGTACTTCCCTGTAGCAACTCAGCTCCTGCTACTTTGTGCTCATGGACCTTCTCAGCCAGAAGTGATTTCTTTTTTTATAGAACGACCTTCTTCCATCACTTTGTCCAAAGCTGTTGTAATTCCACAAACATCTAGCATCCACAATGTTCTGTAGCCATGTGCTCCATATTTATGAGTACTTCAAATTAATTAAATGCATTCTCACATTCTGCTAATAACTGTTCCTACATAGGAAGCCTAAAGTAGAACAGACTAGATCCATTCATGTTTAAGTTATATTTAAAAGCGAATGCTTCACTTTTCAAATTCTTTGGAGAAGATGGCAAAATTAAAAGACCTTGTGTGTTACCTATTTGCAGCACAGGAACATCCGAACCTGGTAATTGTGTAGGTTTAACTTTAGTTCTGTCACTCAAAAGGGATATTCAGAAAAGCTAACTTAAGCCTTGTAAGGCTGGTCCTCCACAGAGCCTGGCATCAATTAATGGCATCTTGGCAGCCTAGCATCCCCTTCTATAGGTCATGGGAAGCAGGTTCCTCCGAAAGTTCAGAGTGAGGACTTTTTCTTTTCTCTGTATTGAATGGAGAGGGAACCTAAGATTATTTGTTGAAAAATGCTAATCTTCTTAATTTTCACTTACCAAAGCTATAGAAAACTGAACAGAAAAAAATCCACTACTAAAAAAAGTCTAGAGTAGTGTTGTATGTCATTGTTTACATCACAACGTGAAACTCGGACCCCGCAGAAGACAAGTCAACTAAGCCTATCACTGTATTTCTCCACAATAACCACAGTACCCTCTTGCTCTCCAGTAAAACATTCCCTATCTTCCCAGTCTTCACTGCCATCTGCCCAGCTTCCTGCTTCCCTAACCCCTTCCCCACTGTCATCCAGCGACTCCGTCATAGTTCTCGGTCCCACCCCTCACCCTCCCAGCTCTTCTTTTCCATAAGGAGTTTTTCACAATAGCCTCTGTAGCACGTTGCCCGGTAAACAGAGTTTACCCTGACTCTTCTCCTACAGTTGCCAAACGCTCAGATGAGATCCTGATTGCTTCACAGTCACGTCAGGGAAGCGCAGTGGGTCAGTTTTCCCTCCATGAACTATACAGAGGACTGAAGAACTGACGACAGACTGTATGCTATGCAAGCCTTCATTAACCAGCACTTGAGACCAGATACGTGTTTTCACTAATGCTACTAATTTTCAAGACTGCTTAACTGATAAGCAAATTCCCTCAGGTTACACATTAAAAAAATTATCAATAAAATACTCGCTGAACAGCCCTAGCAAATAACTCAAGAAAATTTTAAACATAATGTTGTTTACATTTATGTGACAGATAGGCTATTATTTCCATAACTTTACACTTCTAATCCAGGCTGCAAAACAAAAGCTGTTTTTTCTCCCCCGCTTCTCGTGCATCATCCTTATCTGTGGAGTGCTCTTTCCCCTAACATTACATGCAAATCTTCAAAATAAATATTTTGCATATAGCAGACTTCCTGTCTACTTTTTGACTAGCAGTGTGCACTAGGTCCTTACCAAATCTTGATACTCTTCCCAAAGACAAGGCAGCAAAGGAATTGGGCCAATATATAATTTAATATTTGACTCCACAGAAAACAAAAGAAGCTGCAAGTGTTGGTATCCACCTGTACTTCACATGCAGGTGATAGCTGTTTCTTGAACTGTTCACTCAGTGATAAGCACTCACCTGGTGACTGCAAGCAGTCATTGCAATTAAGAGAGCATTAACTATTTAAAGGACAGCTTTCTAACAGCAGAAAGCAATACTGTGGCATCACTTAAGAGCCATCAGGAAAGTGAACCGATCCACATATAATATTTTATTTAAAAATAAAAAAATGGTGAGCAGCTACTGATGCCACTGGAATAGACAATATGCAACAAGCTACCTCATAACATGACTGATCAAAAGTTGTCTAAGAGTCCACATGGTTGGAAGTCATATCTCCAAGACAGCCCAAGAAGCATTTTTGAAAGACGTCATACTGTTCAGGGAGAATTAAAGAATCCTGCTACCAGCAAGGATGAACAGCTTTGTTTTCTTATTTGAAAGTAACTTGGAAAGAAAACCTGAAATAATAGATCAATACCATACCAAAAAATCAGACATAATTGTTATTAAAAGCTTGAGAGAAACAATTAAGGTGAATCTTCAGTCTAGGACAGATTTTTCTTGTACTCTCTGTTATAAAATCCTACATGTTGTATTTCACTTAAGCTCAAGTTATGGATACAAATACAATAGCAACCACCACAATATTGTTATAAACAATATAACTAAAGACTCAGACAGGGGTTCTAGTGAGCCACCTAACATTATGGTGGGCTGCCAGAAAGGACCAGTTATAGGACTGGAGAGTACACTAGTTCCAAACCACTGATCACCATGATGTTCAGAATAGTAAAAAGACCAGGGCATCTGAAGATCACTAGGCTGGGCAACCCAAAGCAAAAACCTTCTCCACGATTCCATTACTTCAAGTCCAACAGAGATTTACCTTCTTTCTTTCATAATGTTCTGGACTTGAACTACTCAATTATCTCCACCAGAACATATTTCTGCCAATTTTCTTCTACATTTTATGTAATACAGTATACAACATGACTGGGACATGAAGGATTTATCAGTATTTTCCCAAGGATTCTTCATATCAATGAGAAATACCTTAACTACCTGTGAGATAGAATAGAACAGGAAGCCAAAGTTCAAATCCCTGACACAGAGCACAGTATTTCCTCTTTGGGTCTGTAAGAAGCATTTCAAGGTACATCTCCCTGCAGAGGGCCTTTCTCAAAACCCATTTGCAGAGGGCTAGGAAATTTCTGATTATCTAACATTAAAGCATTCTGTAACCTTAAATAATACAGCATTACTGTTGCAATGACAGTCATGAATCCATCAGTCCAGATATGACTGATCTGTCAATAAAATGAAAAATGTTGTGCTATCTTGCCTGGCAACATAACACATGCCTGCATCGTTGTCAGTTGTTACTTCTGGATCCCTGCAATAAGCATAGCAATGCAAACATCCCTTTAAAGGCGTGTGAAAAGAAGCAATCTCTATTTTTACCCTATTTTAGCTTCTGCAGAAGATAATCCAGATGTGCTTCCACAGAGCCTGGAAGTATCAATTAATGGCATCTTGACAGTCTGGCAAGTAAGAAGGGATCTCTGACATACTCTGATTAAGTCAGCAGACAAATGGAGCACACAGGGGTCTAGAATCTTTATTGGTATAAAACACTGAACTCAAATCTAACAGTTCTCCTATTCTGTTTTTTCAAGTGCGTAAGGCTTTTCATGAATGACCTTAAGATCACACAAATCAATGGAACGATCTCTTTCAGAAGCATCTTACCCAGATTAGCATTGTCGTCCAAGTATACTCAAATGCAAGGTGGGCTGTAGCAGATCATTAGATATTTGACAATACTCCCCAAGCAGTGAGAAAATAATCAAGGAGAGAATTCTGTATTAACAGCAACAGCCTTCATTATTACTATTTTTTGAACAAATGAAAAAAATGAACAAATGAACAAATTGAACAAATGAAAAAAAGAGCGAAGAAGATGAAGAAACTTGCCCCAATTGTGAGCATTGGAGGAGACAACTTGAGCAGTATTACCACGGTGAGCTTGAAACAGCTGAAACTGCTGCTGATGTCTTCAAATAATTCAAGCCTAGAATTGGATGGCAAAGTATGCCAACAGTTTCTTCCTAGAGATTATAAGAAGCGTACACTCTCTTTATGACTTCCAAGCTGCAAAAGAAAATCTTTTCTTCTCGTTTTGCTTCCTGCATCACTTCAAAAGGAATAAAAAAGAAACACAACTGGATACCCCTTGACAGATTTCCAAGGCTCCATAATTCCAAGTGATCCAGCTTGGGATTCTCAATGGGATTTCTCAAAAGGGAATGCTGACAGATAGACAACGGTGTTGAACTTTCTGCCACAGGTGAGCCTCCTGAGCTGGGATCTATTTCTTTCTAATTTCTTCTGGCAGAGGAACAGCAGTTGAGGGCCTCTGGTGATAATGCAGAGTCTCTGTTTCCCCTACAGGAACTGCTACATATTTACAATGAACAGATCCTTCCCTGTGTGGTTTCAGAAGTCTGTATTTTGATTACTGTTAGGGCCTCTATAGTAATTTAGAGGGCTTTAGATACAAAACACTGTGCATTTTAGGTAACGAGGCTCTGAAGCTATTGTTTCGTCAAATTAATCCAGAAAAACCTACAGAAACATTCAAGATGGTCACCGTCCATCTGACAGTACATTTTAGTTTCTTATTGTGTTTGTGGCCAAGCTTCTCTGGGAATGACAGTACTCTCCCAGTTCAAGCAGTTTTCTTATTTTATTTGTAAGTAGAAGGAACTGATAAATCAAACATCTCTACAAACACTAAGACAGTCTTTGGGGGGGGGGGGGGGGGGCGGGGAGGAGGGTGTTGTATGGGGTTTTGTTTGGTTGTTGTTGGGTTTTCTTTGAGGCAGAGGAAAAGGCTCATCCTTACTGCTGTATTTGGAGATTGATCATTCGTGCTCTTTGGCTACCAGTGTTCAACCTGAAACTGAAAGCACACAAATACCTAAATGCCTAAGAGGGAAAACAAAGTACTCGATAGACTTGCATGACAGATTCAAAACTAGTCCTGACTAATCACTACTAACAAACACCCAGAAATGCATAATATCCAGTACTCATAAGAATGGTCCTTACAGTCCCAGTCTGGCTGTCCGAAATGCACAGTGTGTATGCAACAGCCTTGGTAGAATAAAAAGGACAACTTTGTGACCAGATAAGACAAAGATTAATGTTAAAGGATCACCTGATTTTCCCCTTACCAATGGTACTCTTATTCACTACTGCGCTCTGGGCTGCTGCAAACGATCACTTGGCCTTCTTGAACAGGCCATACAGCAAACAGACTAAAGATGATCACACACTTTCAAGAGACAGATCTGATGAAGATTCAGTGTGGTATAATAACAACAATAATAATCATCATAATCCTCCTCCTCATTGGATTCCTACAGTTTGAGCTCAGAAGAACAATCCCTGGGTCACCACATACATCAGACCAATGAAGTTCACATGAGAAACCGAAGCACGTAAACCAGAGACCCCATCCTAATGTTCGGACCTCATCTATAACCAAACTGTCTTTTAGCTGTGAATCTTTGGTGTGTAAAAGAACAAGACAAAAAAGAGCAATCTGCATTTACATTCTGACAAAGGCAGCCTCCACTGCTCTACCCGATTCAGTATTCCACAAGTTCAATCTTTTCACTAAAAATGAGCTCAAATCTTAACGTACTGCAGCAGTGAACTGCGACAGCAAATAAAAGCAACACTCAGTCTTGGTGGTGTTTCCTTTTCTCCCTCCCTGCCCCCCCCCCCCCCTTGATGGGGAATCCTTTTTCTTTCTCTGCTTTCTAGAGAGGCCTGCAATGTTTTGTTTTTCCTTGGGTAATGAGCAACAGCATTTCTGTCCAATATACATGTTTTGGCAGGGCAAGAGACCTGCAGACCCAATTACTAAGGAGGACAAGTAGCCTCCCAAGAGAAGCAGTTTTAATTCCCAGGGACTCTATTTTTAGCTATAGCACCAGAAGTCCCCGAAGCAACAATATCCTTTGACCTGTCATTTATGGCAGGGGAGGGAGCAGGGACAGAGTTGGTCTACAGGTCTGAGTGTCCACCTACTACTAGCCTGTATTAAAGGAGCTCACGCTGTACAGAGCTGGCAGACATCAGAGAACAGCTGAATTGCCTTTTCCTCCTCTTCCCAAAGAAAGGCTGAAGAAGGAGAGAACAAGAGTGAACATGAACGTGGCCACTAACAGCGCCAACAGACACCAACTGCTGAGATGAACCAGATTTCTGACAGGCATGCCACTCTGAATCTATAAGGACATTCACGTAAAGTTTCTTCAAACTAAACTACGGTTATAAATTTTTTTCCACTAACGCAATCATCATCTATACTGCACAGATGAAACTTGGGGACATTGCAAGCAATTCTGTTGTTTCATGTGAGGAGGAGTAGAATCCATCTTTTACTGTCGCGCTGCCACAGAGAAGACTGACACTAAAGGAAGTATACATGACTGAATGTACGTAACAGAAGCAAAGCATTAAGTTATTTTTAAGTAGTTACTATTTAGGGGAGAATCTCCATTAGCATTTTGAATACTAAATCAAATCCCTTGCAAGGATTTTCTCATAGAAAAGTATAAAACAACAGCTTAGGCTTTGATTTACAGTTGACTTCTTTTTCTATTCATGAGAATTAAACATCTCCTACGCAGACAACCAATCACAAATTAAGTCCTCGATTCATGCCCTCTTCATCCACAATTTAAAAGCAATTCTCAAATTCTGGCAAAAGCGTGAAGAAAAGTAAGAAATAAAGTTATTCATAAAAAAGAGTACTTTAGGAGATAGCATGGTAGAAGAGAGGGAATTATAGAAGCAGAGTGATCTGAATTCTGAACAAAGCGGGAAACACCACACGACAGCCTCATGTTGAATACAAGCGATCTACAACAAAGGCAGCTGACAGCTTCTTAGTAATTCCACAAAACTTTTTTTTCTTAATCACCCAAAACACTTAGATCTTTACAATGTACCGACTTTTAACTTATGAAAGGAAATAACTGATTTTTGTCCTTTTCTCTTCAGTTTGACATTGGAATACGGTTGCTGGTTTTCAAGGTTAAAGTATACATATTACCTAGACTATGGTATTTCCGTACAATCCTTGACATTACTATGCCATGTTCAGGTTGAAAACATCAACCCTTCACTGCCACCACTCAGCAAAGCTGGATCTTATTAGCAACACACAACTGCAAGGAGAAACTGAACATGGAAACACAAAACTAGTAAGGAACGTATCTTTCTATGCCAAGGGCTGGTCTCACAACATACCAAATGACACTCCCCCTACCCAATATTCTGACAAGTACCACAGTTTAAGAACCATTAATGAACCAGGAACAAAAGCTGTTAATAGCATATGGATTATTATTATTTTTTTACAGAACTAGTTTATTAATAATGTAAAAACATTAATGGGCAACAAAAAAAGTTGCTTCATAGTTATGGAGATACTAGAGTCTTCGCCTCCACAAAGTCAGTACACAACCATGCCTCCTTAACATAATGGCAGGGATACTGTTACTAACACCAGAGACAGTCAAGATACTCAGCAGCACAAAGAACTATGCAAATATATACATAAACGCACCATGAAATAACTTTATAGAAGATTCTGATCTTAAATAATTTTAAGCTGCAAGACAAATGACACCTGTAAGAAATAAGCCTTCTTAAAAAACCCCGATTAAGGCTCAACAAATAAACTACTACAATATCACACACCAATAAGAACTAGAACTACGCCTAACCTACACAACATGCTGCTTCTAATCTTTGGAAGGTTCAACGTTATGTCACCCACAAGAACACACAAAAAAATGAAATTAAAAAATGCAGCCCTACACATCACAGCCTTCCATCCCCGTTTAATCTTTTAGTAACCACGCCAACATGCTTTACAGAAGAAAAACGCCTCGGTGCTGCCCACACGGGTATCTCTACCCCGAACAACAGGAACCGTTCAGGCTTGAAAAACGAGCAGGGGTGAAAAAGAGCCAGGGGAAACCCCCCGGCGCCACGGGCCCGAAACAAGCCCGGCCTCTCCCCCCCCGGAGCCGCCCCACACGGAAACCCCTCGCCCGCCACGACACCTGTTTTCAGCCGATCCTCCGGCCCGCCTCCCCCCCCCACCACCCCCCCTCGGCTCCGCAGCGCCGCGATCGTGCCCCGCAGCCGCCCCGGGGGCTGCCACGACCCCGCTCCCCCCACCGCCCGGGCCGCGGGGCCCGGCAGGCCGCGGGAGCCCCTGCGCTCACCGTTGAGCGCCGACGCCTGCAGCGTGGCCCCCGAGGTGCCGTCGATGACTTTGATGGCGCCGCGAGCGGTCACGGCCAGGATGGCGTTGAGGGCCGGGTGGTAGCACAGGCTACAGAGCCCGTCGGCGTCGCAGCGCAGGCAGCCGTCCCGCAGCAGCAGCCACTCGCAGGAGCCCGGCCCGGCCGACACCGGCCCGGGCCCAGGCCCAGCCGGCGGTGCCGCCGCCGAAGAGCAGGAGGCTGCCGCAGCCATCTTCCCGGCCGCCGCTGCCGCCGCCCTCAGGACAAGAGGCCCGGGGGGAGCCGCTCACTGACAGTCCCTGGAGGAGCCGCCGCCGCCGCCGCCAGTCACCATCCGGGTCCGGGGAGAGGGGGAAAGGGAGAGCGCCAGCGTGAGCAGGAAGTGACACAACCGCGCCGGATGCGGAACCGACCGCCGGCCCGACACTGGGCGGCGGGGGGGCGGGAGAGAGCAGCCGCTCGTCACGGCAGAGGGGCGGAGGGGGGGCAAGGAGAGGGGCGGGGCTCTGCTGTGCGCGCGCATCCTCATCCCCCCCCGATTGCACAGCGGTGGGGGCCGCGGGCGTCCTGTGCATGCGCGGGGAGAGGGGGCGAGCTGGGCGGCGGGCGGCTCGCCAGGCCTTCCGCGGGCCCGCGGGCGGCGGCGAGGAGCCAGGCCTGAGCGGGCGGGCGAGGGTGCGCTGGGGCCGGCCTGCGCGGTGGCGGAGGCCGGCGGTGGGCGGTTCCCGCTCCGGGGCTGGAGGGCTGCTGCTTGCTTGTGAGGGGCCGGTGTAGCTTCTCCGTCCTGGCCCCGCTCCCTGCGGGAGCGCGGTGGCTGGGCCGGCCGCCCTCCTGCCCTGACGCGCATCGCTGCCCTGGCCCTGCCGCTCCGGGCGAACGCTGGGCCGTGAGCGGGGAAGCGCGTTTGCCGCCTCCCGCCCCGGGGAAAGCGGGGTGGGGGGTTGTTTGCCGTGCCTGGTCTCTGCAAGAGCGATGTGAGAGGGGCCCTGGTTAAGTTGCCTCCAGCTCTGGCACCAGGTGAAAAAGTGGAAGCATTGGTGTGCTGCGGGGGCGGCCTCCTGCCTCTTCGTGTGGGCGGGATCGCGTGTCAATATACACAACGGCTCCGGGCTGAATTCCTTAATTTTTTTTTTTTCTTCTTTTTTTAACCCTAGAATTGGGGGCGGAGTCATTCTCCCCACGAAGGCGTTTTGTTCCGAAGCAGCATTCGCCAAGCTTCAAAAATGACGCGAGTACAATAAAGCCTTTCGTATTGCGGAGATTTTGCCTCTTCACCCCCTGGAACAGCAACGGCAGCTGGAAGAGCTCAGCCTGCCCGCAGGCGTTCTTTTATCTCGGTGACACCTTCTGATAAAATATTTGAGAAGGCTTTTAGGCTACCGATGGTCTTAAATATAATGAAGTTTCCAATATAATGTGGTTTCCTATAGAATATTTTTATTAGGACCCAAATTAGCATAGGTTGCTGTAGCAGGGAAATTATTTAAGAAATTGTGTCTCTGTAAAGAAAAACAAATCCAAAACCACATGGGTAGGTGTGCCATCCAGGATAATCCAGATTGTCCTGAGAGTGAAACATTAAAAGCTAATAAGGGTAGTGACAAAACTTAAAGCAGTTATCTCAAGGTGTATGTTGTCTCCACACCAAAGAAATTGATTTCATACACTTTTCAAGTAGGTATGATTTTTCTGATAAACAACAGAGTGTGTCTGATGGGTAGAAGAGGGAGAAAGACACAGGTGTACGTGTCTAGCTGCTCTATACTGAACATCCTCCAAAGAGCTTGTCTCATTGTTAAGGTACGATACCCCTGTCTCTACCTTGAAATGAGACGTTGCATCTTTTTGCTAGATGGATGTGCTCTTAAGTTTCCAGTTTTGACAGAATTAGTGTATTGTCACAAAAATTTATTTATAGCCTCAAAACTTGAGATTGAGATGTATAAGGATATAGATGTCAATTCAGTAAATATAAATGAGCTTCATACATTCTGTAAACAAGTTTAATTCAAAATTTTTATAAAATACATCTTGTATTTACACACATACCTCATCTAAAAATATGAGTTTGTTTAATGCAAAGTTATTACAAACTATCAGAACCATTTGAGAGCTGTTTGTACATATTTCTTGCACAGCATATGCAAAAGGTGACCCTAGAGATACTAAGATTAAAAGGTGCAAATCTGCAATTGTGTACAAAATCTGTACTATGTTAAGTGCTTATCTACATTGCATATTACACATGTGCCAAGTCTGTGGAAAGGAACAGTTAAAATCGCAACTATAAATTTCACAGAACACGAGTATAGAGGAAATTAAGAGATCTGGAGATTAAACAGAACATTCTTGCATCCTTTGATTAGTCATAGTCATTTCAGATGCACAGGATCTGTTATGGACACCTAATGAACAGCTATGCAAAGAGGAACTAAGTTGAAAGCTCTCTGACAGCCTGGTAACCTAAATGTGTCCTTGCCCTGCATGTTTGTGGCAACGTTAGTTAAACATGTATTCACAGGGTCTGGGTTGAGCCTTCTAATACTAGTTGGATATTCCTGCTAAAAAAAGAAATATAGGTCATGAGAAAAAAAGAGGCAGGACCAGATTATCATGCAAGATTCCAAAGCTAACATGCTTTTTCTTTTTTTTTAAATGCACTGTAACTTCTTTTTTTTTAAAATGTATTATTTATTGATGTATTTAGTATGAATGTTCATAAAACACCTGCAGATAAGTACTAAGCTTCTGGTGTAACTGGTTTCATACGACATCAGTAATTCCACCAGAATTTCTGTAGAAGTCAAAAATTAGGTGAAAAGTCAATCCAGTTTTTCCTCCGTTAATATAAAGCAGCTAGAGTATTACATTACAATTTATGTCCAGCACCAACTTTAAGTAGTTCTGTTTAATACCAACACAAGCATCATCCAGAAAAAGCAGAATAAGCTAAAGGTTTGTGGCAGAGTGTGGCATTGCATCAATAATGAGTGACAAAAATAAGTTATCAGAATGGCAAGATATGCCATCTAAAAAAGGTGGAAAACTACAGTTTTGATAAGGAAATATGTCCATTAGGGATCAAAGACAGCCCTTGCTATTACCTTGTCGTGACTGATTTTTCTTTGCAGCATTAAAAAAAAAGAAAAAAGGAAGAAGACAGGGGGAATGCTTTTTTTCTGCTAGAAAAAAAAAATAAAATCAGAAACTTAAGATCTATTTGGCGATACTAAATACTGAAGATTGCAAATGCCGAAGTTAGTACCACGCAAAGTGAACTTCGGTGGACTTGTCTTGCGAGGAAACATTACCATAAGGACCATTGCATAAGCAATCAACACGGTACACAGGAAATATTTAACATGTCATCACGTTATTACATAATCCTTGGACAGTCAAAATTAGCAAGACTGTAATCGTTACTAAGGCTGTCATTCTGCCTCATGTTAGCGGAGGGAGAATCTGGCCTTACAAATCTTTTTATTTCTCTGCATATGGGATTACAAGTACTGGGAAAGAAAAAATGGATGCGTGTTAAATACCATGCTATTAAAAGCAAGACAGAGCAAGATGTTGTAAAACATAGTTAGGGAAGCATTACTTTTATTTTGTCATCATAAAATAACATTGTTTAAAGATCACACAAATTTGATAGATCATCTTTTTTCTCCAACATTAAGCCAACACTACAGTTGAGAAAGGTGTTTACCTGTTTCTCTGTAAATTTATACTTTTAAGTAAAATAATTTGATTCTCTAAATATGCAATTTAATTAATAATGTCACGCAGTAAATATCTTGCTCCTTTGGTCAGAGATAGTTAATGAAGACTTCAAATACTTGCATCTTCAGTTTTTAAAAACCCAATATACATCCTTAACCAAGGAGTATTTACGCTACACACAAGCCATAGATACAAAATACACAGTATATACATGTTTTGAAAACAAATTGGAATTTATAAAAACTCAATAGCCAAATCAAAGTAATTGAGGCACTAAATTAAAAGTAGTATCTTCATGTCTTGATTATACAGACTATTCTGTGAACAATCAGGACTGTTTCATAAATATATATTATCTACAGAATTTGCTGTGCCAAAAAAGCCAGCTGTGTTTAAGCTCAAAAGAAAAATTGCACTTTGAGATTGTTACAGTTAACTTCTCATTTTTCTCCTCAAACATAGTAATCTGGTCCTAGTGCTTTTGGCACAGGTATCAAGTTGTGGTTTTGCTACACTTTCTTATAAAACACAAGGTTCTTACTTTGTTCATTAAAATCTGAAGAGTCTTAAACAAACCTAGAACTTTGATACAAATCTATATAGCTACAATTGCTTCATTAAATAATATACACAAATACACTCTTTGATCTTAAAACATCTTGACAACTGGATACAAAACAGTCACTTGTATTATCTCCAGCCTTATGCATTATCGGTCTGCAAGTGAATAAAATATGGTTGCTGGCCACATCTTGCACTAGATCACACCCCAGTGTACAAGGACAGAAAATAAATGTATAATAAAAAGATTGGATAAATTAGAAGGGGTTTCTTGGTCTTGAATTCTTCTCCGACTAATAATGATGCAGCACTGTATGCAGCCCAAAAGACTCCAAACAACTGAAAAAGAAGATAAACAGTCTGAGCTGACACCACAAGAAAATCTCTCCAAATATCAAGATAAAAATCAGTTCTTCTCCCAATATAACGAAAAAGAAACCGCCCCAAAAGAATTGGGGGGGTGGAGAGGGGGAAGAACTCCCCCCCCCCAAAAAAAATATACTATGCATTTTCATGTAAATTTAGAGAAATATTTAACAGACACGTTATTTTTGTTTGACACATTTTTACTAAAATGACCAGCTAAGGATCTACAGTAAGTTTTCTCGAAGACATAATTGATACCACAAAGCAAGCTGTAAGCTTACATACACTGATGATTTGAAATTTGACTGGATTAATAATTTTTCATTCTACCTTAACTGTCGGCAACTGTTAACTCCTCCCTTTCTCTAAGCAAAAGAATTACTATACTTGACTCTTCCTCCTATGATATATAGGGCTATATTACTATCTTTTTATTTCAGGATTCGTCTGGCTCATAAGCTTTATTTATGGTGCTCCCACCTCAAGGTGGCTGAAACTCACTATTCCTTTCAGGTGCAGGAAGAAGCCTGACAAAATACAATCTGTATCAAAAACTGTATTGCTTAGTAAGTTAAGAAAGAGCCAGTTTAAAAGACTGGCAGAAAGAAACATTACCGATGTGTATCTGTTATGTTACATGAAATTAGCATGCACACTTTGGGGGGAAAGAAAAAAAAAAGCCTTGAGGTCAGTGAACTTGACTCAAATCTCAAACTAACAAGGCTATGGCAAAAAGTAATCAGACATTATTATCTTCTAGCAGCACCTTGAGTATTAATAAAAGGAGAAATACTTAAAACTGATTGTCACACAAAAACACCGTCATCTCCTGCAAACCACAAGACCAATGAGGGCAGACGTAATAGGACCCCAGCAAAGAACTTTTTCCACAGTTCTGTCAGAGGAGCTGAAGCCCCTTGAGGGATTATGTGGCCCATTCAACTGCCATTGAAAAAAGAAGAAAAAAAAATTGCACATGATTGCATACTTCTGGTTTTGCTGCCTAACCTGGGACTGCAAAGATGGACATGTGGGGACAACCAAGATCATGACTGAATTCCATAAGACGCATGAGTAAAATTGCAACAATAAAAACAATTGAGGTGCATTACTTAAGTAGTTTACTTTGCTGATTGCGCCTGGAAAAGAACTGTCTGGAACTTCACTATTTCACTGTAAGTTCCCCAACTTTAGGGCTGTGAAATATTTCCCCAAGCACAGAGCTCTCAGGCCATAGGAAGCGCTACTTGCACAGCGTAAGTAGTTCGGGCCATGTGGGGCTTCTGCTGCATTTTCACACTATGATGCAAAGGTAAGAACCTTGGCACAGATTCGCCCTGATGTTAACGCAAGACTGTGAGCAGTAATCAAGTTAACAAAGGTTTCATTAACATATATTTATTTTCAAGTTATATATTAGTTAACTGGCAAGTTAATAATTTGCTTTCTGACTGTATCGCTTACTAGTAATTGCAAATTATCATATCACAAACACAGCAATTCTGTTATTTATCATACATTTTAGTTGTTCTTCAATTATACTGTTTACCAGCAAGCTAAAAGGACAGAAATCAATCAAATCAACAGAACAAGAACTCAAAAAACGTACAGCTTAGCTAGCAACAGAATTTTTTCAGTCAGCCTTTCCAAAAGTTCAGCAGTAACTTCAAAGGCTACCTAAAAAGGGTTTTAAGAAGTACTGGAGGTGTTTGAGAACATTATGTAGTTCCAGGACCCATCAGGGACTGTTGCTAGCTTCATAAACGGTGTCCAACAGCAGGTGGTATCAGGCAGGTTATTCCTGCTTTGTGCCTTACGTTCCACATCTATAAAATCAGAACAATACTTACCTTCCCTGCAAAGGGTACTGAGAGCTTTGTACTGCTTCCAGTATGGGAAGGTCTCAGAACAATGACTAACGTCATATTCATGCTGCAGTAACTAAAAATAAACTGGATGATGGGGGAAGGGACAGAACAGCTTATTTTCAGATTCTTCATTTTGAGGTTCAATTATGCATCCTCTTCTCAAAATGATAATCCTGTTTATTTTAATGCAACTATTATAGCACAGCAAAGTATCTGATAACAACAGGTGTCGTTATAGCAACAGCGCTGTATATCCCCAAGTACTCAAAAGAAACATTTAAAACAGAATTCATTTAGCAGTCATGTCCACCATGCTAACCAAAGCTCATAATTCTAAATATTTTGACATATGGTTATGTTATCCTCAACAGATTAATACTTGAAGTCTTAGGAAAGTGACTTAAAAACAACTGTAAACAATAGATGATATAAACAAGAGATCAATTCTCAATAGATGATATCGAACTTACTTTTATTAGGGTAGAAACAACTTCAAATGATCCAACCACCAAAAGTACAGGTGCTATGACAATAAGGGGAAGCAGGGAATATCCTATCACACCAAGAACTTGGCCATAAGCAACCTGAAATTTTGAAGCACATAAAACCAAACTTTTTAGTACTCAGTCTTTGTCACCCAACACAATTCAATCTTGTTATAACAGTAATAGCGATAATATGTTAAGTATTCATGAAATTTTAGCTAAAGGAAGCTTGCTAGTATGAAAATTGTTTTTGTACGCTACCCCCTAGAATTTTGTAATTAATCATTAGTTCTCTTAGAAATATGTTGCCTTGTCTTTTTTTTTTTTTTTACCACTGTAAATGACAATTTTATAATTTCCAAGGGAAGTATTTACACAGGTTAAAATATGTAATTCCACCCATCCCTCACATTTTCACGTTCTGCCTTAAGTGGTTCTCAGCTGCCACTCTCCGTGGAATGTGCAACTGATACCCAGGAGCACAGAACTACAACACACCTCTCAGTCACCAGCTGTAGTCCCGGCTGTCACAAGCAGCAAAGATATAATTTTCTGTATTAACACACTCATATCCATTATACATAAATAAATTCATAAAGTACATTAATGCTTTTGGCGTCAGGGCAAGACCTAGAACCTGATCCCTCTAAGGCACAGAAATGTTACAATTTTCTGTTTAAATTTATGACTATCTTAAACAGATTTGCTCAAGTATTTCCATAACTGTTTTTAGTTTCATGAGGATTAAAATGTCCTATTTTCTCCCACTATGGTTCAAAATGTTCCTGGGCCCAGCTCAGCTTCTTGGATTTCACAAGAAAAACAGTGGGGAGACAAGTGACCATCTTGCAAGCAATTTCTCGTGGCTGTTGATCCTTCACAGTGAACTGTACAGACCCATACGTTCTCCCCTGTTTATACATTCTGATAATCTCACATTTTGACCCACAAAACGGATAGATTTAAGGGCATCTGGATTCTCCCAGTGTGCAGAAAAAAACATGTAATCACATTTATAAAAGCTCTTTCTTTCAAAATAGTGTTCACACAAGAAGACCCTAGCAATTATGATTAAAAGGAAAACATAAAAAAATTAAAGTAAATGTAAATAATGCAGGAAGTCTGCAACACTAGTTTATCATTAGTGCAAGATGCATAGTAAAAATATAAAAATCAAGTATCACTGAATATTTAGTTCTTCACAACACAGTTCAATGCATTCTATGCTGCAGAGCCATTCTAAGAAGTTTCTACCTTCCTGACTGTTCCACTGAAGCTGTCTCTGGGCCTTGCTGTAAGTCATTTTTTGTTGTTTACACCTGAAGCGCTTAGTGACTCCATTTGTAAACAGCTCAAACAGCTATTCCAACCCTGCTGATACAAGCAGCTGGAGGGAGGGATGCAAGCCAGAATTTCAATTGGCTTTGCGGGTGAAGAACATGACGTGACTTTTAACCTTTAATGGGTCTGAGCTGCATCAGGCCAAGGATGAAAACAAACACTGGTAGGTGCTCTACCCACAAGGACATTATACAACATTAAAAAAAAAAAGTTTAACTAAAGAGCAGCACAAGAGCAGTGCAAGGAGGAGAAAGGGTCCCATTTAGCTCAGTGACCAAAAATTTGAAAGCACCTGACCCTCAAGAATGGACTTCAGTTCTGGATCACAGGCAGCTGTTAGAATTTCTGGGATTCATAGCACAAATTTCCAGATTGTTTATCACATCCAGTGTGCCATCCATCCCTCAGAAAGATTAGCTGACTACCTCTGTATTTTAGATTTTATTTTGGAGGTCAAGAACCTGAAATGTACATGTTACACTTACCAACTGCATCCATTCTTAGCTGGCTACAAAGTCTAAAGCCAAGCACCAAGAAAACCCAACTACTACTGAAAAACGTAGCCAAGAGACTTTACATTTATTCCCTCTATGTCCTTTTTGCATACAGGTACTTACTTCTCCTCCAAGAACCCTGGCCAGTAAAAAAATTGTCAAGGATCCAAATATCCAAATCGTTATAATCCAAGAAACCACCTTTAAGAGATAAAGAACAATTCATTTATATTAATCATGATTTTATTATGCAAAACTGAATTCTGTATTGCAGCAAGAATAGTTTTACTTAGTATCACGATGCAACTTGAGAATAAAATTAAGCAGTTACATTTACAGAATCACATAAATGGTAAGTTCGGTGAACATGGAATGCACATGCAGTGTCTTTTGTAAGTATTGTAATATTCTATCAGAGTAGGAAAGGTTTAGTTAAAACGAAAGGTAAGACCACCCTAGCTAAATGTCTTCACATCCCACCTATTACAAAAGGTGGGCGCAGACAGTTTTTGAAAGTCAGCCCAACCAACACACAGAGTTAGAATTCTGCTTCTTTCATCCATAAAGACGCCACTTCATTCTTTACTCAAACTGAGAATGCTCAGAAGAAGACAAAGGACTTCAACTCTCCAACTCTCAGTAGAACTTGATGATGATTACAACTTAAGAAACAGCCCCAGTCTCCTGGGACAAAGTCTGTCGTTATTTTTCCTTGATTCTTTCATTGGTCTGCTCTTAAACTGAAGCGGAAATCTTAGAGTCATTCTCCAGCTTAACAGAACCTTCAAAGTAACTTAGCTATTCTTGGAGTTGAGGCACCAGGATGTTTAGAAGTGAAGCTCTCCCATTAGAAATACCTTTTTAGAGGGAAAGAACAGTTATCAGTCCACTTAAAAATTAAGCTAGTACTCAATTTAGTTGTTTTTTGGGGTTTTTTTGCTTAATTCAAACTTACAGATTCACAGAAGAACCAAGTAGAGGATGATTTTTCTTTAAATTTAAAATCACATAAAAATCACAGCACCACTTCAAAAAAATAAGATAAATATAATGGCTTTATGCTATTTGTGAAAATAGTGCACATCCTCCTTTTACTTTCTCCCTTCTTCCACAGCCTAAAATAGGAGGGCTGGATTAAAGTCTTAGAGCAGGAATGCTCATCTCTCTCCAGCTTACAGCCCACCATTCAGTTCACCTAGTCCAGCTGCTGTCAGTCGTCGTGTTGCTACCTACTAGCCTTCCCTCCTCACACATATACAGCACTCTTACATCAGTACAGTAAACCCACTGTTCCTAAGAAACATTATACCTACTGTTCACGTACAGTAGGTACACAATCTCCAGAAGGTAGTTTATCTGTCAAGGGATCAAGGAATGGTCCTTGCTTTGCCTAGGAGGCAGCTAAGTGGTCCACCCAGAAGACTCGAATAATACAGTGCTTCAGTCTACTCATTTCAAGTCTCTTAGAAACAAGATACTGAGAGTGAATTCTTAGTCAGAATTTGGTACACCATATGGAAGCCAGAGATCACAAAAAGAATGATTTTTATCTCACCATTCACAAAAATCCTTGCATAAGCACATTCTGCTACTTTACATATGGCTTATTGCTATACTACATTGTATTTAAAACAACTGTAACTACACATACAGCAAAGATTTCCGAAGGAGGATCACAGAGGCACACATTCAAATCGTTGACTATAAATGACACCATTTCTGTATTTCAATCTGGACGTAAAGAAAAAAGCTAACGGTGTTTATGGGGGCCAATTAAATCTGCACAATGCCTCTGAATAGCTGTTCACCCTAGAGTTCAAACAGAATTATGGAAAAAGTCTATTGACCAGAGGAAAGTTATTTGATTGTCATTGAGCAGGGAGGACAAAATAACAAATGGCACCAATGAAGAGTAAATACAACAGATAACAGTGGT
The DNA here is from genome assembly GCF_963924245.1 of Chroicocephalus ridibundus. NCBI lineage: Eukaryota > Metazoa > Chordata > Aves > Charadriiformes > Laridae > Chroicocephalus > Chroicocephalus ridibundus. The sequence goes on from NC_086286.1 coordinate 37,896,512, forward strand.
GATATAGTATGAATTAAACAAGTAGCTTTATTTGTCAGGAAATTAAAATTCATGGCATACAAACAAATGTTCTTTGGCAACATTTTTTAGTAATAAAAAGCATGTTAACAAAAGGTCACAATTAAAATGGAAAGATTCACTAATATGACTATAAACCCATTAGTATCAATCTGCCTCCTCTAGAAACCACATCTTTCCTTTGTTTTACTGTATAAAAACAAACCTGACATTTCATCATGATTAACTCATCCGTGGGCTATTTAATACATTTCTTACTGCTGTCTTTCTACATATTAACTTGAGAAACAGCATTTGAAATGCCTCACATTAGTATGTGAGGAAAAGACTTTCTACCTACGTAACAATGCAAATTGCTTGGCAATCATGCGCCCAAATTTAGTTTAGATTTCTTTTTAGGTAGAAGGCTTATACCTACCTTAAATTGTCCATATAATGAGATCATTGAGAAGAAGAGGACAACTGCCAGAGGACCCCAAAAGTCTGGATTGTCTCTCACTACCTGCCTATTGAACCCAAGAGATGGCATAGGCATCAACACACATCGAATTTTGTAGTAAATATCCTTTAGATCAATGTCGAGCTCTTCCCTGAAATTGAGTAAAGCAAGAGAGCATTACTATACACCACAGTCATGAAATAAAGTGTAAAAAGGCAAGTTCAGGGGCAAACAGTAGTTTTATCGTGCAAGTCTCCTGTCACCCATAAGGCTTTCTGAAGCCACGACTAGCAAAGGAACAGCTTCATCCACAACAAAGCAACACCATACCTTTATCTTGCATCCAGTAACTCGTGTGACATAGTTAACATATATTTAATTATTCAAAAAATCAATGACATGACTGAGAACAGAAAACATACACAACAGACCCTAACAATCTACACTTAGACAGTAGACCTACTTTCTGACATGCAGGAACACAACACATTCATACCATTGTAACTACTTAAAAGACATGCATACACCAAAGTAGGATGTCTGCCTATTTCTATGATGAGGAGTTTGCCACGAGCACACATATGATGGAAACGTTTTATTTCAAATTCTACAAGAAAGAATACCTTTACGTTCACTAATCCAAACCCATTCAAAATACATCAGGTAAAAAAAAAAATTAAAAAATAAAATGGGGTTTAACTTGCTTCAACACCAGTAGTTTTCAGCAGACCAGTTTATACCAATTGTTTAATTAGTGGCTTGTTTCCAATATGGGTAAAAAATAAAAGCCAATTAAACTAGCAATAAATTCTATCAACAGATCTTGCTCTTCTGGAATTGCCTTTTCCGCTCCCTGCTACAAACTATCTGTAAGCAGCTACAAATTGACCAGAAGACTCTTCTCCATAGGAGACTCCTAACTGGTACATCTTGCCCCGATTGTCCCAGGATAATGGGAAGGAATCAGGCTTTCCAAATAATGGGCAATTCCCTTTAAGTTTATGCATGGAACCTTAAGACAGAACTGTATGCTAGCATTTTCCTTATGCAGTCATGACTGAGGAGCTCTGAAGAGTTGCAAGAGACTTCCCGGCAGATATCCCTCTGCTCTACATTTAAGAGCACAATGGCGAAAAATGTAGAATCACATTAAATCCATTTATGAAAGTTTCATAGAAGGCTTTGATTTACAGCCTTTTCCTCAGAAAAGCTGAAGCAAGAAATAAATGCAAAGTCGTGATTCGCTACAATTTCTTTTTAAAAAAATAATTAAATACTGCTCATTGAGTCTCTGAAGGCAATTAAATACTGCTCATTGAGTCTCTCCAGGCAATTTCAGGATTGCTGTTACTGAAGCTATTTCAGAATTGGTATTACTAACCTGTGACTAAAAAAACAAATATTGCTCTTTAACCACATCTCTGAATCTAAGGAGTAGAGTAGAAGCATCTATTTTCCTCCATTTATCTAAACAGGATGTAGCATTCCTATATTTTACTCTGAAGACTATGTAACACAAATATTTCCTGTCTGGAAATAATTCTTTGTCATCACCTAGGGCTTCTGACAGTTTCTCATGTGAACAAAACGTCTTTTGCATGAAGTTGACAGCTACCTCACTTAAGAAGTAATGGTAGCTGTAATAGGAAACAAGTACCTGGAGTAATGCTGCCCAATGAGAAAGAAAAAAAATAAATCCCACTCTACTGAACAAAATGCTTGCACAGTAATACCACACTGAACTTCCCTCAGCTGGATGCTATTCTTTAAATCCTTAGTGGGATTCAGGTTACAAGGCTTCATTACAGCACACATCCTGGGAATAATCAGAACTGCATAAAAACCGCTACATGGAAGTCAGATTAAGGTCTTCTCCATTAGGATGATTATATCTATCCTGTTTGCACAAACAGATCGTTCCCCTGGCATGTTCTCCCCACTTCCAGCAATCAGCAGCTTAGAAAACTTAACTGTCTTTGAATCAGAAACTTTGTTTTCATGGTATAAGTTCGACAAAAGAGAAAATTCATATGTTGTCACCTCAATACATCATTCTGTTTCCTAATTAAAAGTTAGAGGTTTACAGAACAGACTTACTCACACAAGGAGTTAGTTCTACGTGCTTTTAAATTAAAGTACTTTTCAAGTAGCGGTTTCATTATTAAGCTCTCCAGACATCTGTTCTCTCCCAACACTCTTCATTCGAGTTCTCCAGAGTACTCTCCTGCTCACTCATTTTTTTTAAAGCATCATTACCTTCAATTCACACAGGAAAACACTGTGACACTAAGAATGAAGTTGCTTAGGTGCAGAACAAGGACTATGATCCAGGCCACCTGACTCAGTATGGTAATCTTAAGATACAAACTTTCTTCAACTAACCACATTTCTATGAACAGAACAAAAGGCGCAGAGATTTTCCGTTTTAAGGACACTTTTGTCCTTCAACACTATCACCCTTTTAATCTAGCTTCATAATATAAGATAGCATCAAAGATTCCAAAGTTTGTACTACCTTGCTTACTCTACTGTAATAAGCATGATTCACAATGCATTTACTTCAGCCTAACTTGACAGAATTTACTTAGATTCACTTAACATGAATGTTTCCGCAGGGTTGTCTTAACCTCTGATTGTTCTATGGCATTAAGAAACTCACAACATCAGCACAAAAGATAGAAAGAATACAATGTAATTTTTTTAACCATTACAAGATCAACAGATATGAGCAGAAAAGCCGTAATAGCTTTATAGGAAATAAATAAAATTGGATTTTACTTCCTCCTTCCTTTCTCCCCAACAGGGAATAACCAGGATCTATTTTCCACTAAAAATAAAAACCATAGTGAGAAACATACTGTTTTCATTCCTGCACCAGAAAATACTCATTGGTCAAGTGATTTGTCAAATATAATTCTAGTCACAGAAAAAGGCTGTGGGACAATTTGAGAGACTACAATTTGTTTGTTTTTACTACACAGCTAATATAGATAGATACCCAAAAATAATTACGACATACAGGAGGGGCTTGTTATCTTCTGGGTCATCATCTTCCACTTCCAGAAGCCAGCCATACCCTCTCTGTCTTAGGAATGTAGTTGCAGTAGATTCTTTGATGAATTCTCCTCCAAGATTTAGCTTAACATCTGGAGTTGTTATGGAGCCACTAAGATCTTAGAGAAAGAGGGAGAGAAAGACATACCTTTTTATGTCTTGCCAAAAGCCACTTGATTTCAAAAGTACTGGAAGATAAATAACAGACATATAAAGCTACATGTCCTGGTCATCACCATAAAAATATTCAATATATAATTTGAAAGGGTACTTCTAGTTTTAATGCAATAGTAACAATGTTGGTTTAGTTAGGTCTCAAATTACCGAGTTTTGGCTTCCAGACAGAACTCTTGTTTTGATGACACAGTGTTATGATGTGACAGAAAGGCTTCAATTTGTGCTTTATCATTAAGCATTTAAAGGCATAAAAGGAGTTCACTAATTAAAGTCTCATCATACTGTAAGTTGTGGATTATTTACCCTTTTTTTTCCGACCATTCTATACCTCTTTGGGAGCTCATTTATGCGCAGTGGCATTGTTTCAGCCAAAACCATTCTCTGCCTTTATTCATCAAAGGAAAACATTTGTACATGTTTTTATTTGTAGTTTGCCTTTAATACAGGTGAAAATACTAGAAAAAGAATACTATCAGAGATCCTTCGGCTCCAGCCAATATAAAGAGACACAAGGAGTTCTCTTCAATATACTATGATCTTGCTCTGCTAGAGTACTAAACAAAACAAAGAGCAATTTAGGTATGTGTCAAAGTCACCAATAAATATTATTATCTCATTGTATTCATTTATATAAAGATGAAAAATACAAAATAGTAATTGAAAATATACAAAGCATTTTGAAGAAAGAATAAAAAAAAATATAGAAGAGGGGAATAATTATTTCTTTAGAAAATCATGGATTTCCATTATTTGCTAAAAAGGAAAAAAACAAATAGAAACACGTACATTTTTTGTACAAACCCTATTACAAATATATTGAGAAACAAAAACTCTCTTCTCATCCAACACCTTTATGTTTCACCAAAGAAAATCTTATTTTGCCTTCCCACTGTTGTGCGTTCTTCACACAAAAATGTTTCTAGGCACAAATTTCCTGCAACACCTCGCTATAGCAAGTATTTCTGAAACGCATACTCACCGAGGCAAGTCAGGCCAGATTTGTAGATTACATTTGTGACATCTTCTATCAAAACGCAATGTAGTTTTACAGAAACAAAATTTGTACAGTGACAGAATCTCACAGTCTTCAGCCAGCTGTCTAAAGTGTTCACCAATCACTCAGCATCGCAATTCATTTAACAGAATTCTCCTTCCCAAATCAACTTGCTAGGCCACTCAAGCTTAAATTTAAGCTTCTCCATAAATGCTTTTCAACTGTTTCATAATCATGACAGTTAATGATCCATTGCTTTGACTCTTTAAACACAATCTGCGCAGGATCCTTGTAAAGATTGCTGTAACTTAAAGAAGGAATATCTCTTTGTTCTTGTCAGTATCAGCACACATACACTGTTCTCACCAGACACAAGCAAAGCCTTCCTCTGCTGTTTACAGAGGAAGAAAAAAAGAAAAAGGTGTTCTTAATGCCTGTGCATCGAGGTAGTGAGAGCCTCAGAAGTCTTCTGCTGACACTGGGACCCTTTAATCTAAAAATATTTGTTTATGCTACAACAGAGCACCACTTCTGAAGGAGAGGTTCTTGCTACTCTGTATGCACAAATGTGGCTGTCAAACAAGCAAACATAACAGTCCAACCAGCCATTTTTTTCCTTTCACAGTGACTGCTGACAATCCATCCTGGGGCAGGGAAACTTCTACACAAGTCTTATTTACCAAGACTCCTTCTAGCAGTTGATGACTGGTGAATACCTGCAACCACGCTTTTTTATCATGAAACCTATTAACAGGATCTTAAGTCTATTTTGCAAGACATTTCAGATGTGACATAAAGCTGCAGAAACCAAGGAAAAAGAGTCTGCCACTAAATTTTAATTTAGAAATATCAAGCTGTTTAACTTTGCTTATGTTCTTGTTTGTTAGGGTAGGTCTATACAGCACTTTGCAAAAAGGACTACACTTGAACAGGCAGGAGATCACACCTTGCTTGTGTTCACAAAGAGCACAGAGCCGAGTCCAATTCAACACATCCTACTGGAAAGGCGGCTCTATTGGACTGGGTTCAGCATTGCTGAACAAATACTTCCAGGGGAATCCAGAGTTTCCATCCACAGGTACGTGGATCCTTTTTCAGGCCAAGGTGGAGAAGAAAAACAAACCAAACGAAACAAGGACAAAAAAACCAAAACAGCTGAGATCGTACCTGTTGATTAGCATTCCTTGTCAGAAGGACTGGGAAGTTCACCAAAGAACAGGCATCCTACAGTAGTTTTTCCACTTCAGTAATTCTTTACCAGGGTGGGGCACATGAGTCAAGATTTAGATGATTCCCTACCCCTGTCCACAATTACAAGAGTAACTAAATACATGCATAAAGCAGAACGTTTGTTGTTTAAATGGGTAGAGCCCAAAAGGTCATTCTCCATCAAAAAAAGTTAGCACATTGCTGACTCTTGTATGTTCATTTTCCCAGTCTTAGGGTGGATCTTCACGGCATGCTGGTACACCACAACTATTTGTGCAGCAGTTCGGCAGCAGGCCACGCTTCACATCCTACACTACACCCAGGGCTTCTCCCCCACCCCCACACCACCACGACTGTGCTGAAATAAGACGCGGTGCAGAGACTTTGGCACAGCAGTACAGCGAATGCAAACACAGGTATGATCTTCAACAAACACCAAATTGCTCTCCCAGCAACGCAGGGAAGAGGAGCGGCCTGTGACAGCGCTTGTCACGGTGACGGCAGGTCGCCGGGCACAACCCCGATGATGGGTTTCAGAGAACCCGAGAAGGGGAGCCCCACGGCCGGCTCTGCCACGCTGCTGCTTCCCCCACGCGGGTACGGCAGCTGCTCGCACCGGCCCTAAGCGCCGCTCCCTGCCCGCAGCGGAGCCGCGGCCCGAGGGCACCAGCCACTGCGGCCGCCTCCGCCGGCCCGCTCCGCCTCCAGCCACGCCAGCGGCCTCGGGGCGGGGGGAGGAGGGCACAGAAGGCACCCCTCGCCTCAGCGGCCCGGGAGCCGCCCGCTCCCCCACGGCCTGGCCGAGCCCTTCTCCCGGGGAACGCGAGAGCGGCCCCAACGGCGGCCCCGCGCTCACCTTCAGCGTCTGCCGAGGAGACGAAGGTGAAGTCCCCGTTGCCGGGCGCATAAAGGGGCGGCGGCGGCTGCGGGCCCGGGGGCTGCATCTCCCCGCCCTCCGCAGGGGCTGCGGGGTCGGTGGGGGCAGCGAGAAGCGAGCGGTCGGGCGGCCGGACACCGCGGCCTGGGGCCTGCCGGGTCCCTCCTCCTACGGCGGCGGCCGGCACCCGACGCCCGCAGCGCAGCCGCCTCACGGACGGGGAGAGCGACAACAAGAGACACCGCCCCGCCGATTGGCTGCTTGCAAGACGCGCCGCGATTGGCCGCCGCAGGGCCAATGCTGACTGGCTTCCCCCGGCTGTGGGTCGGGGAGTGAGGTCGCTTCGACTCCGCTATAAAGCTCCTCCTGGATTGGCGGAGGCGCGATGTGACGCGAAGGGTGGGGGGCACGGAGGCAGGAAGCTGCCGCAAGGCATTGTGGGGTTGTGCGGCTCTATGCGCGAGGGCTGGCGTCATCACTCCTGCGTCATCACTCCTGCGTCATCATCAGCCCAACGGCCGCCGCGGCCTTGTGGGCGGCCTCTTTCCCCCCTCTCCCCCTCGAGGGCAGCCGCGGGTGCCTTTTCCTCCAGCCATCGCTTCCCAAGGGGGAGGGCGGCTGTAAGGCCCTGGGCGGGGTGAGAAGCAGCCCCCCCCCCCACCTTGCGCTGGAGGCCCTGGGGGGGCTGCCGGGGCAGCTCCCACCCCGCTGGGCGCTCCGGTGCGAGAGCCGCCGCCATGGGCGGTGTTGAAGGCACCAGGGCAGGTGTTTTAGCCCGGCCTGGCCCCCCAGGGCTCGTGTGAAGGCTGACGGCAGACATTGGGCACCTGCAGTAGCCAGGGGCAACAGCTTCACCCCCTTGCCTCTGTGCGCAAGGGTTTATCTGGTTTTCTTCTACACGTTGTTCATCTGCGTGGCCAATGCCATCTGCCCGTTTAATTGTATACCTGTCTGACTGTAAACCTGCTGCTCATTTCATAATGAGATATTTTCTTTGTGTCTTTGTATGTGCTTGACCCGTGTTACATGCTTCCTGCATACTGCTAAAAATCGTATTTTGAACTCTCAGTAGCAAAAGATTTTGCAGCCATTCTAATATAACTCTGGACTTTGGTTTGGTGGGGTTTTTTTTTTGTTGTTGAATAAAAGGATCATCCCACATACTTTGCTTCCATGATGGATATGAAAAAATGCGTTGTTCCTTTTGACTGGTCGGAAGAATTTGCCTTCATCTTTACTATCCACGGATATTTTATATGGCTCTGCCTCCCAGTACTGTCATGGTCATCTGCAACCCTTTTGCTAATTGTTTCCATGTACAATCCTAAATCTACTCTGTTACGCTCCATGCTTTTTTTCTCTCCCGTTCTTTTGAATTTGCTCCATCTCAGTATCTATATGCAGTTTTCATAGTATTTTTTTAAGCTATGCCCTATCCCTGTATATTGATGGTATCCTTCGTAGTCCCCTGCAGTACCACTCTCCTGCAGTTTCTTTGTCTAGAAGGAAATCTAGCATAGTCACAAATCAGATGCAGAATGCAGCACATTGCGTATACTCCAGAATGGATAACTTTTTAGTTGATAATTAAAACACATTAGCATATCTAAAAACTTCTCCCACAGTTTAAGCTGCTACATCCAAGACTGACCCTTTACCAGACCTTGGTAGCAGCACCTGTGACCAATAGAATAGAATAGATTTCAGGTGGGAGGGACCTACAGTGATCACTTAGTCCAACTGCCTGACCAATTCAGGGCTGACCAAAAGTTAAAGCGTGTTATGACGGGCATTGGCCAAATGCCTCTTAAAGACTGACAGGTTTGGGGCATCGACCACCTCTCTAGGGAGCCTGTTCCAGTGTTTGACCAACCTCTGTCTAAAGAAGTGCTTCCTAATGTCCAGTCTGATAACCTGCAAGGCATCACCAAATGGTCTGTTTGTGATCTGGTTGATGATAGCACTGTGAAGCCTGGTTTTGACTGACCTGCAAAGAGACCTACGTAGTACTGAAAAGCTGAAAAATAATATGATTGACATGCTGTTGCTGGTCCTGTTAAAATAAGAGGACAAGCATGATGGCTGCGTTTGTGGTCTATGCTTTGAAGAATTTGGAACCAGGATCTCACTTTTTATGTGTTCAATGACTACTAGATTTAACAGAAAAGCTCCCAGGTAACCCTCCTAAGGCTTAGCCGTTAGTTCCTTCCCTCTGCTCCCTGCTGAACACCAACACATTTATTCTCAGTGTTTACTTTTTTCTCCTGACATCTCAAGGAAACAGGCTTAAATTTGGTGTTCATGCTACAAATATTTAATTCTACTTCCTACAAATATGGATGTATTTTCAAAAGAAAAAGTTATGGGATGAGAAATTGCATTAGAGCAGTGGTTTGATTTGGAGAAGGAACCTCCTTTCTCAGATATATCCCATTGAAGGAAATCATTGCGAGTTCCATCTCAAATAATTTTGAACAAGTAAAAGCCAATCTGATTGTAATGGAGAGAGCATGGCTGGAAAGTTCCTACTTTGCATATCCAACCATGCGTGAAGTTTGCATTTATATAAAATATAACTTGGGTTCAGGTTCTGTGTGGACATTTTACAGTGATTATAAATTTCCTTGCAGCAGCATGAAAAAAAATCACCTGTAATTGCACGTAACCTATTTTTTAATTGAAAACTGTCTTGCTAATACAAAACGTCCCTACAGATATTTCTGTAGTTTGATTTTCCCTTTAAAAAATTGAGTAATCAAGACATCTGGTAAGAGTAACTCATTTGCTTAACTATTATGTGGAACTTGTTCGTTACAAGACATTTGCAATAGGCTTCCTTCAATTTCTGATGTCTTCCTCTTTAATCTGTTTCGGAGTTCAAGAAGCTTTTGGATGATGCTCTTAGTCATATGGTTTATCTGTAGGTAGTCCTGGGAGGAGGAGAGAGTTGAGCTCAGTCATCCTTATGGGTCCCTTCCAACTCAAGATATTCTATGATTATATTTACCTACACTGTTATGATTGTGCTGTTCCCTCTTGTTGCTGGGATATCTTGGATGCTTCTGGAAGCTGTGTCCTCCATAGGATGCCAGACACATCTGGTTTTGGACAAATTTAGAATCATGAAACCATAGAATCATTAAGGTTGGAAAAGACCCATAAGATAATTGAGTCCAACCATTAACCTAGCACTGCCAAGTCCATCACTAAACCATGTCCCTAAGCGCCACTTCCCTAGTCCTGCTGGCCACACTATTTCTGATACAAGCCAGGATGCTGTTGGCCTTTTCGGCCGCCTGGGCACACTGCTGGCTCATATTCAGCCAGCTCTCGACCAACACCCCCAGGTCCTTTTCCACCAGGCAGCTTTGCAGCCACCCTTCCCCGAGCTTGTTATCACTGCATGGGGTTGTTGTGACCCAAGCGCAGGACCCGGCACTTGGCCTTGTTGAACTTCATGCCGTTGGCCTCGGCCCATTGCTCCAGCCTGTCCAGATCCTTCTGTAGAGCCTAGGCTCCTTTAGGCTTTTTTCTTTGTTTGCAGGTGTTTTGTTTGTTTGTTTGCTTGTTTTTATTCCTTTTTCCTTTTAGTTAACTACATAAAGGGATGACAACAAAGAATGCCATGTCAAGGAATTGCTAGCACTTAAGACAAACCTGTCATTTGCCTCATTGTAATTCTTACTTATTGAAGTCAGGTCTCAAAACCTTTCAGGATTTTGGTACATGCCTCCTAACAACACCAGCAACATACGCTGCTAGAACAAGACTTGGATCTGCGTGGGACAAAGGTAGTGTACCTCTTGATAAATGTGAGGAATAGCTCTCAGGGCACCATTACAGGGTGGGAGGAGACAAAAGAGAAAGAGATGAAGTATCACACTGCATCAGCTTTGAGGAGGAAGCTTGGGACAATAATAATTAATGACAGAATGTTATGAAATTACGAGTCACAAATGCAACATTTTATTAATGTGCCAAATAGGAGCAGAAACAAATGAGAGTGCATGGTAGGCTGGGTGACTAGTTCTTTCTCTCCCTCCTCATTTCACGGCTTCATGCACTGGCCCCAATGTACGCTGTATGTGCAATGTGTGCTGTATGATTTTCTAAGTACAACTGAAATACACATAGGTTGATGTGAAGCAGAAGACAATTTTGTGACACTGCTGAGCATGCCTAGCAAAGAAGAGACCTTGTTCGCTATTTGGAAATATTTTCCATATTTTCTTATTGTTTGTGTTTCTGACTATGATCTCTGTGTGAACACAGGCAAGTAAGTAATTCTATTTCTCTGCTTTCAATAGACTATTTATAAAGACATTCATTATCATTCACTTTCTTCTTTTTAAACATGATTTTGATAGTAGCATTATTTCTTTTCCTTGGGACCTTTTGACCAGCTGAGATCCAAATGGAATTTCACATAGAAGAGACACTGAAGGAGACAGAGGAAAGACATGCTGAGCATGCTTACCTGAAACGAGAACAGTGAGTAGATTTTCAAGAGTTGCTCCTCCTGATGCCATGTCGTACAAGGGCAGTGAAGGATCAAGAAACACACTTGATCCAGGCACTCTGGATTTTTCTCAGCATTTGCTCAAATCTTAAGATTTTAGCTGTCCTTCCCCCTCCTTTCAGCCGCCTTTCCTTCCCCTTGAGACTCTGAAAGTGTCTGAACCCGTTGGTTGTCCCCTGCCTGGGCTGTGCCAGCGGAGGGCACTCTAACACTACTTTTGCCAGGTCAGACCTTGTCCAGGGTTTCAGTTCAGGGTGGGATTCTGAAAGGAAAAAAAAAAAAGTGTTGAAAACCAGTTGAGTAACCTGTTTGGCCCAGATGCTGCTACTGGATTTCTCAGCATTTTATGCATTTTCCTTTTCTGTGCGCTTTAGAAATGACCTTCATTGATTAAGGCCCAGGCTACATGTAAAAATGGGAGCAATTATAAATTGCTGCAGTTGGTCTGCTGAAGTTTAGGTTGTCTTGTAGCTGTTTGCACATAACCACCCGTCCATGTATCTTAACTGTTTGCAAGCGCTGGCTTCACTCCCGCCACCAGTGGGACAATTTGCTTGCGTTCTGCCTTAGTTAGCCAGTATAGTAGTCAGGGGAAGGAAAAAGGGGAAGGAAGTATTTTAAAAGGCTGTAGAAAGCTGTGCTGCATATAAATGCCTTTTTGGACAACCACAAATACAGTCTATCTGCAAATGGTTACCTTAGGAAGGGCTCCTGTTTAATTTTAATTTTAGAAGTACAAGAATCATGCAGAATGTGAATTTACTGGAACTTTTTGTAATATTTACTGTGTGAAAAGGAAGTCAGAATCATTGATGTTGAGTCATCTTCCGATTTCTTGGGGGAAGTCTGGAGCTGACTGCTGTGACAGGGGAAGTAGGCAGAGCTGTTGGGGAGCTTTATTCCTAAATCACCCACTTTAAAATGGCTTTTGCATTTGCATCTGGCATTGTTAGACCCTCTCTTTGGCCCTGCCTCGCTAAATCTAGTTGCTTGAGTCAGTGCTGCTCTAATTAGTGAGGAAAGCCCTGAGCCCTGGCTTCTTGGAACAGCAAGACTCCATGTCTAGATATCACAGAGTCCCACAATGAACATCTCACTTGTGAATTAAAGTTACTATCTTTTAATGAAACCATTAAAGAGTGGATGAAGTAAATGCAGCATGGATACACTCATTTCTACTGGTAGTAGAAACATTTACTAACTTGACCATTGACCCTGGACTGAAGGCTAGGTTTTTGATAACTGCTGAATCATAAAATTTCAAATAGTTATGAACTGGAACTCGCTTTCCATCAAGAAAGAATTTCAAATGTTTCTGGCAACAGAAAGGTATTGCACAACATACTCTTTAAGCAAACAAGATATTAAGTAATTGTACAAGGAGGAACCTTACAGAGAAGGAACCTACAGATAACGTGGAGTCAGTTTTTGACAAGCACTATGACACTTTGCTTCTTACTGAGTCTTTTTAATTTAAGAGCACGCTGATGTGAGTAAACTGCTTTCTTTCTTACCACTACCTTACTTCTTGAATATTTGTAAAGAAGAAAGTTCAGAGATGTTTTAACTTCATTTTGCTATAATTTTTTTTCTCTTAAGAAATCTTACATGCCTTTTGCAGTGGGGAATTAGTATCTACTTATTTTAAATATTGCTTTAAACAAAAAAAATAATAAAAGCCTGTGTGACATTTGCTTAGAAAAACTATTAGAAAAGTTGTAGTATTTAAGGTGATACTTTTTACAGGAGCAAGTTCAAATTGATCTTTCAGCACTGTAAAGCGAGAATAGTTTTCCAGAATTTACAGCTAAGTAATAATCTAGTATACTAGCAATTATTATTAATTACTACTAACTATTAACATACCATTTAGTGTGCTACAAACTATGAGATTATTACAAAGTAAAGCTGTTAATACTGGAAACTATTGTAGATTCTATAAGCTTCAGAATATTTAAGTTTTGGCTTAGAGAGGGTTAATGTCAATAGACCATGCTTCCACACTTGATATTTGAGTATTTTAAGGATTTAAAAAAAAAAAAAAGCTTGTCTAAGCAAACAGTATTTTTTATTCAGTTTATTGTTAAGTTATTCTTAAAAATCGTGGTTTTGCCTACTTGAGGATGGTGATTAGCATTTACAAATGAGAGCTGAGGTTTAAAATTGCTATCTCTATGAAAATATCTGCTTAACACTCAGTGAAAGCAAATGGAAGGAAGTGTCAGCAAATGGAGAATGAAAGAGAGAACATCATTATTGTGGCACTGTGGCCATCCATAAAGCAGTAAAACCATGCAGCCGTAAAACCGTACAGAAGGCACTGCTGGAGATGGGATACTGAGCTAGACGGACCTTTAATTTGACCTGCTACATGTTATCAGAAAGGTACTTTATTTTCTCAGTTGTATCTATTAACATTAATTTTATTTAAGGTATCTTTATTTAGTTTTATGTAATGGATACATTAATTTAAATGTTGGGTTTGTATGCTATTACCTTAATTGCCATTTCATCCAAATGTATCTTGGTGTCATTCAAAGTAAAAACAAATAAGTGACGTTATGTCTCATTTACTATCCTTAATGATAAAAAAATGAAAAATAAGAATCTTCATATATATATTACACTATGAAACTATGTGAAACATGAACTGAAACAATATGAAACATGAACTGAAACAATGTGAAAAATGAACTGTATCTTTCTGGCTGTGAAAAATAATGACCAAATTTACTTTAAAGGTTATATTTTAATGATTATGTTTGTCTATGAGAATGATCTGTTTCTTAGGAATTAAAGCACAGAAGATTAAAATCAGGTGCTTAAATCAATATTGCCTGCTTATTGATTTGAAACATGCTTTAAAGTTATCAAATATATCTATAAGATATCAAATCAAAGTAGTTGCAGTCAGTTTGCTGAGAGAAAATATTGTTATATCTGACTAGTTTTGTATCATCATTTCATGAACGGTAATTTTTTTCTGGTCTAGGAGAATGCCAGTAATGTCTTGAGTATTCAATCTTTTGATTTGTTTTATTTTTCAGTCTGGGTATGAGATTCCCCGTTCCACAGTTCAAGCATTGAAACTTTCAGCCTGAACAAGTAAGATTTATAAACTGCAGTTTCTTTGTATTTAATGTTAGATGTAAGTAGTAATTAAGAAAACAAATAACCTTAAAAAGAAAATGTCTTTTCAAAAAACAATGCATTATAATTGCTGTATTTACGTTCTAGTTATATAATATGTCTATTTATTAACATTGTAAAACGTCTTGCTCTAAAACACTTTTTAAAAGTAGCCTTTACAGAGAATTTTTATTAAAAAAATCTCTATTTCACCATGTTACGGATTGAAAATTTTGCATTAATGATTTTTTCTTATAAAATATTTTTCTGAACTGGGTATTTCTCATGTTAGCTATTTTATAATAATTTCTACGGTTTATTCCAAAATATTGCAGATAATGTCAGACTTGTAAAGACCACCTTCTCTCGTTCCCCCACAATTATACAGAAGCTTTAGTTTTATAAATTATCCCTGAAAAAGCCTTGTTTACTGCAGTATTCAACCTCTAAAAAACTTAGAGGAATGACAGTCCCGTTTTATGTTGACAAGTGCAGGTTAATCAATGTCCCCAATATTTAGTTTAAAATTTCACATGATGAAATTGCAAATTTGCAAAAAATGGAAAATTCTCAAAATGCAGCTCTTTCTGGGGAACTATTTGTGGCACATACACATCTTCCCACAAAAGACATTCCCATGACTACCCTCGTTATTACTATTATGTCTCAGACCTCTCCTAGATTTTGTGGAAGGAAAGAGAACAGAGCTGCCCAACTGAAATGGGGCTGTCCCTAATGATTCCAATTTACTAGCATCAGGGCAGAGCCCCACCTCATTCCTATAACATCTTTCTTTTATCTCCTTACTGCTTCTACAATGCTGTTACCTACCTTCAACGGGCTATTAAAAAATAATTTTGGCCAGATATTCTTGGCTAGCTTGGGAGCTGAGAATCTGTGCCTTTCTCCAAGCTGCACACAGATGAATATCACAGATATACAGTCCTTCTGATTAGGGCTGCTTGCATGCCCTGACACTGATTCTTAGCCATCCCAATCACAAAGCACAGAAGCCTGTTTGGGGATGTTTTCATCCTGCCGTGTGTTCAGGACTGCCTACGAGCTTGAGCATTAAATGTAATTCGTTTGACTGTTTTAGTCTTAAAATGACTGCAATAATGTCTAAGTACTTCATACGTGTTGTGTTTGGAGAATCAGATTATATTTGTCATGACCTACATGAACTTGCCAAGGTCTTGTAATGCAGATCCAGAAATATGAAACCATATTTAGACATATTAGTAAATAATATAATTTTCAAAAGCAATTCCCATTGAAACTTTTAATATGTTTCTGTGATGCCAGCCAACATCTCAGGCATATTACCTTCATACCCATACTGATACATTCTGCACTGCACCTTTTTTTACCAGAAACCTTCTATCCATTCACAGAAACTTTTACAAACTTTTCTACGTTCCTACTAAGATCTCACCATTTCCAGAGTACTGTTTGTACCTGTGCAGATATTAGCCACTCAGTGCACCACAAAAGCGTGCATTCAATACTGAAGGACAGTTCATGTGTCAGCTACTGTATGAGCTAGACTTATTCTAAGAAACTGAATTCTCTCTTCTCAGTGGAATTTATAGAAAGCAACAGAGTACATCTCATTCAAAGAATGGGAATGATCACTGTCAAGCAAATAGCAGATGACCTTTTGGCCTGCAATGTCATGTCTTATGAGGAAGTGAATACCATTGCCTGTGAAAGGGTTGAACAAGAAGCCTCAAGAATGATGATTTACATGATTTTGAATAAGGGTTCAGCAGCCTGCAATATTTTGGTTAAGTCACTTGAGAAACACAACCCTTTTCTCTTTCATGACCTGCAAGGATATTGTAAGTATTAATGGTTATATTTTTGTCTTCTAGTCAGGAGCTCAATTATAACAGAAAAAAAAACCACATGAAAAACTTGCGGTGCACTCATTTTTATGACAGTCTTATAATTCTGTGGTTTAAGTAAATTCTAATTCAATCTGTACGGTCTAAATTGTTTAATCTGAGAGAGGAAGACAGCGAACACTAAGAAATTTTACAAACATTAAGACACAAAAAAGAGGGGAAACCCAAATCCAGTGAAAAACTCTGAAAGGGTGAAAATCATCTGTGATCAGGTAGCTGAAGTTCAGGCGGTTAAACGCATCCCATCACTTGTTTATGATAAGTGAGTTGTGGGCGAGCTGAACACTGAATTAGATCAGTTCTATGGACAAAATTATATAAAATTTAATGGGGATATGTAATGAGTTTTTCAAATATAAACCTCTTCCCTGTGACTGAAACTACTTGTGCACAGGCTGCAAGTTTGTTGTGTTATTAAAGGACTTACTGTATGAATGTAACGCATACACCTTCAGTAATGAAGCATTTCCCTAAAATAGGTTTCCCCGATTTCCTTCAGTTTGTGGGACCGTGTTTCCTTAGTCCACCTGCTTCAAAAGTCTGATCTTGAAATACATGTCTGACTCAGCCCTGTCCCTTAGTCTACATAAATGCGCTTTAAAAAGCAGTGCATACAAACCTTCCAGGACTCCCTTTAGAAGCTGGGTTTCTGTAAGCTTCAGACTTCCTGGACGTTACTACGTTTTATTATGTGTATGATTGAAGGTTCAAATAAGCTTGCCTCCAAACCGTATGAAAGCAACTCTTAGACTAACCCAAAGTAACAAAAATGCAAATGACATAGTTTAAAAAATGAACTGGATTAAAAGTTCATTTGGTCCAACTGTCAAAAACTGTTACTGATTTACAAATCTCTCTCTTAATACTCTAATACCTTTCATGTGTATATAAATGCTGCCTTTCCATATTAAAACCTTATTACATAAAAAACTCATACTCTCATCATGCATTTGCACATATAAACTTTCCTATGCTTGTGTGCAAGCTTGCATTTTTGGAATCCAATGCATGAATAGGATAAGTCCAAAAGGTCCTCATATAAGGAATTAAGTGGAGCCAGATTGATATCTGCAGACTACATGAATCTCCTGCACAAGGAGTAACTACAGCCCTTATCAATTTAGTCTCCCCTAGACAGTGGACTCTCATGCCTCTTCTTTACTGCTGTTTCATTGATTTAGCAAGTACATTCAGGCAGTTCTTCCAAAAGTCATGAAATTTTAATCGTCAAACTCATTGACTATTTAATTCACTGATACGTGATGTGTTTGCCTTAGGTACTACCAGGCAAGTGGAACAAGATAAATTAAGTGACTTGATTCAGGATTTAAAGTATGTGTATCTATCTTCAGCTTTTCAAAAATATCATCCTCTGGGTAGCGATATTGACATAATTTTTGATTTGGGAACTGCCTATACCGACATCTTGCTGTGGAAAAAAGATATACATAATAGCAGGAAAGGGCAGCTGACGCTAAATGTCCTGCTGGAGGAATTGAAAAATCCCTGCATTATAGAAGGAGAAGCTGGCAAAGGAAAAACAACTCTTCTAAAAAGAATTGCGGTACTCTGGGCTTCTGAAAATTGCTCTGCTTTGAAAAAATTCCAGTTTGTTTTCTTTATCAGCCTGACTAGCACAAGAGGTGGAATTTATGAGACTGTCTGTGATCAGCTTCTTTTTGAACAATACCCCATCTGCAAACAAGATTTCATGAAAATGCTGCTAGCACAAAGACAAAGGGTTCTTTTTCTGTTAGATGGGTACGATGAATTCAAACCCCCAAACTGTCCAGAGATAGAAGCAATGATTAAAGAAAACCACAAATTCAAGAACGTGGTTATTATTGCTACCAGGACTGAGTCTATCCATAAAATCAGACAGTTTGGGTCATTGATTGCTGAAATAGGAGACCTATCGGAGGAGAGTTGCAAGAAGCTCATTAAAAATGTCTTGACAAATAAGCTGGCTGATGGCCTGTTAAACCAGCTTACAGAGGCCACTTCCATGAAGAACCTTATGAAGACACCACTCTTTGTCATCATTGCTTGTGCCATCCAAATGGGTGAAAGTAATTTTCATCCAAGCACCCAGACTCTACTTTTCTCTACTTTGTATGACTTGATGGTGGAGAAAAACAGATACAAAACAAAAGAAATAACAGAAAATCATATTATGCTGAGCATAAGTCATTGTGGAGACTTAGCTTTAGATGGAATATTTGATCAAAGATTTGATTTTCAGTCTGAGGATTTAGCTGACATAAAAGAAGAAGTCCTGCTAGCTTCAGGTCTTCTCAATAAATACACAGCTCAAAGACTAAAGCCAACATATAGATTCTTTCATAAATCATTTCAGGAATACACTGCAGGCAGAAAACTTTGCGAACTACTGACATCCTCCCAAGAAGCAGAGGTGAAGAAAGGGTATAGTTATCTACAGAAAATTAATACTATTTCCGATATTACTAATACTTATTTCAACTTGCTCCTCTACACTTGCGGATCCTCTCTAGATGCCACTAGAATAATTTTGGACTTACTGAAAAGAGTTGATCAGCATAGAGATATTTCTGAAAAGAATCTGGCTTTGGAAAGAGAATACACAAAAAAATCAGAAAATATAACAGAAAAGGAAGATTTAAAAAGAACTGATAAGGATATTTTTGCGGAGTGTGTCATTAATTTCTTTTATGAAAGTTCTTCAAAATCAGCCTTGAGCAGAGATTTTGAAGAGTTTTTTTATGATAAAAGTATTTTCATTAATACTCAAAATATCCCAACTTATTTCTCTGATTTTTTTAGATACTTACCAAATTGTCTTAGTGTACTAGGACTCATTAAGTTAGATTTTTTTGGAAATTACTCATCAAATAAGGAAATAGACCATGGGAATGTGGAAGATCTTCAAATTAGTTCACTTAAAACTTACATTCCTGAAAAGGCTGTCTCCTTATTCTTCAACTGGAACCAGAGTCTCAGATCTTTAGAAATTACACTGCAAGATTTCAACAAGTTAAAGAAACGTGATATTAAATATCTGGGTAAAATATGTTGCTCTGCTGAAAGCCTCAAGCTGCACATCAGCAACAGTGCTGGTATCACAGGAACATTGAAAGAAGTCCTTGAAACCTGTAAAAACCTACAAGATCTTACTGTGGAGTCCACTCCTCTTACTGTGGAAGATGAGCAACAGATCACAGCCATGACAAAGCTGAAAACCTTACATATAAGAGATCTGCAAAGTGAAAATCTAGAAGGTACAGTATTACTGGCACTAAATGAGATCTTTTAGGTAAATGTGGATGAGAAGGTAAAACAAAGGGGCTTGTGGCTGCCTTGTATATGGAAGATGCCTGGTTTTGATCAGTTTAAGAAATGTTATGTTGCAAGAATGCAATTCTGTATTCATGGTGAAAGTGACTGCAGTTATGTAAATTTACTTATGTTATTTAGTTGTGTAAGTCAGGTCTGGCCTTTGAATTCCTGTAAGTTGCCATTTCTTTATATTCTTGCTTCTTGCTACACAAAGGCCTTTGAATTCGTGTAAGTTGTCATTCCATCATATCCTTGGTTCTTGGTACACAATATATTAAAAAATCTGTTTTTTAGTAAGATACTAGATGGGAGAAGAAATTTTACAACTCTGGTGCAAATAATTCACAGTAAATGACATAACATCTATAGGCTAGCTAAACTCTGTAAGTGCCATGGGATACAGCATACCATCACTTTAACTTAGTTCTTGCAATATGCCAATGTGTTCAGCAGCCAAATAAGAGTGTTGTAGCCTAATCTAGACCTGTAACATTGGACAGAAATTTTCCCTCATTGCTTCGTACATCTCTGTCATCATTTCTGGGTAAGCATTTTTTTGAAAGAAGTCTAGTTCTGAGGTTAATATCTAATATGATGGAAGACCTGCAGTAACTTTTCATAAGTCATTCCCATAATTAATTAAATGGATGGTTCTATCTTGAGTAATTGTTTTCTTTGAAAATTACAATGGCGTAATAAAGAGTGTAGTAACTATAGCGTAGTATGCTCCAGACGTGCCTGAGGTGAAGGATTCTGCAATTAGGATGAGGGACATGTATTTCGTTATGCTGTGAAACGCACACATATGGGATCCTTCGACGCTTTGTTGAAGGTCATTGTTAGACCAGGGCACTAGTGGAGGATGGGTGCATCTGCTGCTGCACTATGCTCTGAGCTTTTCATCATTCAAGCTAGCCATGAACGCACCTTGTCTTGAGAAACGTACACAAGTACTGATAGTACCAAATCTCAGAGGCAGGTGCTCATGAGTCAGCAAAGTACTCTTCTAGTGACAAAGACTAAGCACGTAGTGGGCTGTGTTAATACCAGCATACCCTGGGGAGTGATTATTCCCTTCTATTCTGCTCTCTTGAGGCCAAATCTGGAGTATTATGTGCAGTTTCTGGCTGCCCAGTATAAAAGAGATACTAGCAATCTGGTTAGAGTCCAATGGAGGGCCACTAATGTGGCTAGGGAGCTGGTACACCTAATACACAAGGAGAAGCTGAGAGAACTGGGCATGGTTTGCCTGGAGAAGAAAAGGCTCATGGGGAAACTAATTGCAGTCTGCCATTACCTTAAGGGTGTTATAGAAAGAAGGAGCTTTCCAGAGGTGCACAACTAAAGGGCGAGAGTTGACAATTTCAAGTTTGTAACAAGGGAAGTTGCAACTGGACATAAAATGTTTTTTACCAGGACAGTGATCAAACATTGCAACAGGGATCTGGAGGTCATTTAGTCCCTGTCCTTGGAGATTTTCAAAACTTGGCTGGACACAGCCGTGAGCAACCTCATCTGACTTTAAAATCAGCCCTGCTTTGAGCAGGAAATTGAACTAGATGACCTCAGAAGTCCTAACGAGAACTTTGCGATCATTCTATGACATATAATCTCAAGATTATTCTGGAACTACATATTAATTAATTCCCTTTCCTGTGTGCACATATATGCTAAGATTATTAGGGAGAAAACACCAGAATACAATAACAACATCCATACTGACTCAGCGGAAGGGTCCATCTACCTTGGTTCATTGTCTCCAATAGCACCTGTGAGTGGATGTCTAAGGAAGAGCAACAACAATGCAAGACTCTATAATACTTTCTTCTTAATAATCTCACAGCCTCTTTTTTAGGCTCAGACCAGTTGCCTGTGATTATGATTTGTTTGTTCAGTGACCTCCCCAAAGGGTCCTGCTAGTACTTGTCTGTCTTTGCTTTGAACCCATGTAAACTTATATCCTTTGGCAAAGGGTGTGAAGGACTATGTCCTTAATGTTTGTTTTGGACTAGTTTCGATTGGCAGCCTCTCATTCTTGCACTGGAATTAAAAAACGAACAGTCAGTCTCTACACAACCTTTTCCTTGCACTCATTATTTTGCAGACCTCTGTCATATTCTCCCTAGGTCATCCCTTTTAAACATTCATATTATCACACAAAACTATTATTTACTTTTCACAAGAACCTAATATCACTGATGTGTATCTGTTCTAAAAATGAACTTGTTCCTGTATTAAATTAACATGCTGTATACATCTATGGGGTGTTTTTTTGGCAGGTGGACTTATTGATGGAATAAAGAAACTTGTGAATGCTGAAGGGCTTGTACTTGAGCGCATAAGTATGGATGAAGATGATGGAAAAAAATTTGGTAATTTTTGTCTCCTATTTTACACCATAACCAAGTATATAGTGCTGACAATATGAATGTTGTAACATGTTGGCCTGAAGTTTGTACGCTATTAGGACTTGAAAACTCTACCATTTAATTTAGAGAAGTCATTTCTTATAGATTTGCATTGAAGCCTTGATATGTTCTGTATCCTGATTGTCACAAGGTATTAGATTGCTCCTTTCAAGTTAGTAATGCATACTGCAGTCAAACAGATCTAACATACTGATCCCAGGACTGGCTAATCTGCATGAACTGCAAGTCAGGAGGTTGCAAAGGTGATATAGTTCCCTTCCCTGACCTATTGCTGACTTTCTGCAAGGTCAATCACTGGATACCAAGGTTGAAAAGTTTGAATAATGTTTGCTAGGGCCATACTTCCCAGTAACTGAAATGGAGATGGCAATTCATATGTCTAGCCGTCCTCTCTTTGATGGCATGGTAAAAAAAAGTTTCTCCTGGATTTGTTCCACAGGAAGATCCCATTTGATCTTCTATGAGTTACTTTCTCTGGGCTGAGGGGCAGTTTATATTGATGCCATGATACAGTAGCTGAACAGGAGGCTGTGTTTATCATTTTTTTTCAAACAAAACATCATAAATCTTTAAGGTCCCTTCCAACCTAAATCATTCTATGATTCTATATATTTTGTGGCATCATAATATAGTTGTAGTATGCCAGGCAGTAAACATCTAATTCTGTCTAGCTGTTTGCTGTGATTGAGACATTATAAAGATATCAAAGCAGTTGACCTAACAATACGACCTGTTTGTTCTTTTTTTCATTCCATTCACAGCTGAAGGTATCAGAAATTTGAGAAAGCTACGCTTATTATACATGAATCATTTGACAGCCATTGGGGATGGCATAACGTGCATTGTAAGAGCAGTCTCTGATGAACTAAGTGAACTTGAAGAAATCCAACTAGTCAACTGCTGTATCTCCAGTGATGCTGTGGAAATTCTAGGTAAGAATAGTAACTTTACAAACTGAATATGTGTGTTTTGAAAATCAAAACATAATTCTATAACAGAAGAAAAAAGCATATAAGGATAAAATCAGAAATACGTGGGCTCACAAAGAGTTTCAGTTAGCAGAGATGTAATATGCAGTAAGGGATGTTTATATAAAGCTTTTATATAAATCCTAAGCATAAAGGTTATATAAAAGAGAACGACAAACTATTGCATAGCTCTGTAAACAAAAAAAAAAAAACCAGCAAAGCAAATAATGGATGATGCAAGCAAAACTAGTTTTCAAAGTTGTTTTTGTTTCAATCATTACCAAAAAGATTCATTCCGATCAGGTGCCCACTCAAGTAATTTTAACACAGTAGTGTAAATAAAGATAAATAAAAATTATTCAACTAAAAAACATGAACTCAGGTTGGCAGAACTTAGGGAAACTCACAGTTAAGTATGTAAGGAACAAGCTGAAGGAATCCTTGAACCATAGACAACGGCCTCTGAAAATTTGTGGAGGCAGGAAAGTGGAAAATGCAGTATCTTTTCAAGGAGATCATAGATAAGCCAACCTCACTGTGATACCAAGAAAAATTCTCAGACAAGATACCACATAAACATTTTGTAAGCACTTAAATTATAGACATAAAAGGAAGTGTGAACAAATCACATCAAACCTTTCCAGGGAACAGGATAATAGCATTGTGGAAAGATAGGTCTGGATCCATCATAATTCAAATGAGGTTTTTAACACTATTTGAGACAACATCCTCAACAATAAGCTAATGAAATACATATAAACAAAATGGGTGCACAATTGGTTGAAAAATTACTTTCAAAGAGTTATCACAAATGTTACACTGAGAGAACATTTTGGTACAATCAATTAAGTCCATCCTTGTTCTAAACAATATTTTAACTGATGGCTTAAATGGCAGAATGGAGGATACACTTATAAAAATTTCAGATGATACTGAGCTTGGAAGGCTTACAAGCCCTGTTGGAATACAAAACCATAAATAAAATTGGATGCATTTAAGAGGTGGTCCAAGAACAATGGTAGGGAATTCAGTATAGACAGATGAAAAGGGCTGTGGCTGGGAATGAGACATCAGTTTCAGTAATATAAAGTGGAGATTTACCTGTGTAGCAAGAAAGAATCAGAGTCCTTCTGTGGAAGACTGGAAATACTATGCTATTGCAAAAAACGTGCTGGTGAGTCCTGAGCAACAAATCTGTGCCCAACCTCAGTATCATAATTAAGAAAGGTATAGAGAAATTGAGAGAAAGCACCAAGAACAGGTAGAGGTGAAGAAAATGTGACTTATGAGGAATGGTTTAGTTTTGTTTTGGTTGAGAGAGAAGTCTGAAAAACATATGGTAAATTTTTTATGCTGTTTAAACATTCCTACAAAGAGCTGATAATCAACCATTCTTTTTGTCCACTGGGAGAAGAACGTAGCTAAATTTGCATCAAAGAATATTTAGATTGGATATTGGAAGAAACTTTCTAAAGCCAAGAAGGTAAAATAGCACTTTGAGAGAATATTGAAAATTTCAAAAAGCAAGATACATAAATATGTATCTTGAATGGTTTAGGCTTATCGGTATCCTGCCCCATTACGGATGTTTAGACTCTAAGGTACCATCTCATCCTAGTCTTCCAGAATTCTCTGATCCTGTAAAATATACATTTTTATATCATAATAAAACAACTTGTCAGCTTTGTGATGCAGGAGGCTGAAGTCTCCAGGGATTAAACCACTAAAGAATCTCCCATGTATTCAGACAGCTTTGCCCTGCTTCTGTGTTGCAAAGACATCTTAAAGTTGTCTCATCACCACTGAAGATTTGTTTAGCCAGCAGAGTATAAGTTATACAGAACCATTACTCCAGCTCTTACAGCTGGCCAGGTCCTTTACTTTATCAATTCCTGGAGACACAAGTAACAACAAGAGAGCACAGTTTGCGTCAGAGAGGCGTCATAAAAGCAAGAAAAACCTGGAGGCATTTAAAAATCTTGTATTGTCGTTCATTAAAAAGCTAAGAAAGATGCAATAGAAGACAAGTCATGCTGCATTGCCATCATGTATAACAAGCTTTTTTTCCTCTGGTAGCTCACAGTCTTTGTAATTTGCCAAAACTGAATGTACTTGATTTGTCGGAAAATGACTTAGAAAAGAAAGGAAAAGATGCTATCCACAGACTTGGTAAGTCAGACAATTTCTTTAGATAAATCATTAAATTGGGGATGAACTTCAATTCTAAGACTTATCCAGACAGAAACTCAGTAATTCTTTCCTCTTTTATTTTTAAGTAGGATATAATTGGTATCCTGAACCACTTCCTGTCAGTGAATGGGAAGTTTTTAGAAGTGAGGAATATTGTATGCGATTATCTGCTCTGTCTACCAAAGCAACAGTCTTGGAGTTTTCAACCTACCAGTATTTCCTCATTGTTGAAATGTGATTTGGTTTAACTTTTTAAAGTGATTTTACAGTGAGCTGTTACAACAACAGCAAAAAAAATATTAAACTTATTTTCATTTAGTTGATGGCTTAAGTGTCCTACCTGGGATGAAAGTGCTGATGCTTCCCTGGGGAGATGATGTGAAGGTTTGCCTAACAAAATTGTTAGAACTACTGGAAACAATGCCACAGCTGACAAAACTTGGACTGCGGAAATGGAGCCTCACTGATGTGGAGGTCAGAATTCTAGGTAAGGAAAGGTACTGTGGTTAAGCAAAAGATGAAGGACAAAAACCAGACAACTCAAAAACAGTTCATCAAACCCAGCAACTTTTTAATAATGTAAGTGAAAGAGCATCAAGTCTGGGTAGGAGAGATATATATTTCTCATTAGATAAGCTAAATAATGCCCACATTTCTACTTAACGAGGACCATTTTTCACTGCATAATAGTGCAAGGAAAACTGCAGGCAACTGGAGATTCCTGGTGAAGAATTTCGAGAGGGAATCTTTTCTGATTGATGGGTTGATTATCTCCTCCATAAACATGACAGAAATACAAGTGGACTCTTCTGACATCAAATCTTCCACTAACATAACATCTGTTATGGAATATATGTCAATAGTAGACTTAAAAAAGGCCAATACTAGTTTAACTTTTATCAAGGTGGATAGCTGAAGATCAGGGAGATGTAAGAACTCCCTGGATTCACATCGTGCACCCCTTCTGAGGATACAGTAGAAATGAAATGTCGAAATGAATGAGAATTTTCATGAGCCTGATCTTGCAATGCTTTTGTGTGAGTGATCATGAGCAGCAGTCCGTAGACCCTTTTAAGCTAGTGACCTCTCTGTAGTTAAAGGGATCCTGTTGTATGCAGCATACAGCAGGTTAAGTTTTAACAAAGAAGAAAAGTCTAGAAATTAAAAAAAAATTGTGATGTGGGCTGCTATATTTTACATTTTGGGTTTTAAGTAAGGAAAAAAAAGTGATATGCGAGCACAGGTTTAAGTCTTTTTCTATTAAAAGTGGTATTTTTTTAAGCATAAAATTTCAGCTGAATTCAATAAGACTCAATTCTTCAATAACCTGAACAGGAACCATTCTCTTTGTGAGGGCTTGAAGCAAAAATAAATACATAAATAAATATGTGTTCACAGGCAACTTTTTTGAGAAAGAACACCTGCAGAACCTTCAGCACTTGGACTTGGCAATGAATTGTGTGACAAGCGATGGCTGGCTTTCCTTCATGCAGCCACTGATCTCTCTCAAGAAGCTGGTATCTGTAGATTTCAGCAGCAAACAAGACTGGGTGCCTGCATCACTGTTAGTCTGCAAATTAAGTCAGGTACTAACCACACTGAATTATTTAAAGGAGATTAAAGTGACTGGATGGAAGTTTGATTGCCACGATCTCGGACTTATTAATGATGCAAAGATAAACTGCAGAAAACAATTTCAGCTAGTGTATTCTTAAAGAGAATGAGCTTTCCCAGCGGAAGTGTCCCAGCAGACATTTTCCACGGAGCTTTCACTTACAATCTTTCATATTTGAGAAATGCTTTTCTCTATAACCACACATTAAAACAGCAGCTCTAGGGTTATTTGGGTCTTCTGGTCTGCTAGTGAGACTGGAGTGAGAATAGTATCACATCCTCTTCTGGGGGAAATTGGTCAAAAGAAAGTAAGGGAGAGATCACCTTGCATTAGCCCTGAATCCTGCGACCTGTAATGCCTCTCAGCCTTTAAATGGTTTCAAGGAGTGTTCCCTTTATCTGTGTGTGCTTTCCATGAGCTCATTTTTATTAGCTTTGAAGTTAGCTGTGTAGATTAAGGAAAGCTCTTAATAAAAAGTTAACAAAGTCTACAACTTGATGGATAATAGGTAGGTGTTTTACCAGTTGTTTTTTTTTCCAGTTAGATAGTATAGTTGTTTGACCTAGCACAGAGAAGCTTTTCCTACTGGCAGGCCAATTCTAGTATAGTTACATCTCTGTAATACACTACAGGAAAATTTATTGCAGAGACAGAATACGCCAATGAAAAGTTAGACCTCTAAAATAGCAACAGTACGTTTAGAGCATTTTAGCTCTACAAAAGAGGGCATGGTCACACAAGCGACTGTGAATTAAACAGAGATGTAAACAAGAGCTCTTCTGCAGTTGCTAGCCACAAACAAATCCTTACTCCACAGCAAAACACCAGATAGATAGCTTATTTCAAGTGACTTTTAGCATCTTTAATCTACCACCATTTTGGTTTGTAAAAAGGTCAACATTTATTGCTTTCTGTCACAGTAAGCATGTGGTAAGAGTTTACACATGGACATTATCACGAAGTTGCAGGTGTGCTTTTAAGTTCCTTCTGTGGTGAAAAGAAATACAGTGTTTTCCCTGTAGTTAGGATCCTTTAAAGGTATGATCTCAATTCAGCAAAGCACTGAAATCAGTGAAAATGCTTAAGTTGTATCTATTGACAAAATCTGATACAGGGTAGAAAATACTTTTTTGTTTTCCATGCAAAACTCTACATCAAAAATATAAAACAAAAACTGAATAAATCTGAGTAAAATAGAAAAATGGATTTAAAATTACTAGGATGCATCTGTGAAAACAGACATAGATTTCTGTAGTAAATACTTATTTTTTATTTTGACACAGAAAGGAGATCTCAAAATAACACAGTTTAAAGAAGATAGATAGTCTCATCAACACTTATGAATTTCAGTCCTTTCAATTTCTTAGTTGCTTAGCAAGGCAACTTTGTGCTTCAAAGCTCTATTTCAGATTGCTCAATATGTGAAAGAATAACCAAGCTCTTGTCAGTTCCTGCATCTCTCTTTCCCACAGACATATTTGGTTTCTTTCCTTCCTAGTCCCTCAGCAGACTATACTTCTCGCCAAAGACTGTACTTAATGTTGTTTACAGTAGAAACAATGAAAAATTGAATAAATTAGAGAGACCATTTTTATTCTGCGTATTCCTTTGTTTATTCTTTATCATTGGCACCTGATGCTGCAGGCCCAGACAAATTTCTTGCCCTCCACAGCTGTGTTCTGTAAGAAAAAAACAGTAGAAATGCACGCTCTCTATTTCTGGTGGATATTGAATTGCAACATACTGTGTGTTCTTGTCTTGAGATGTATAAATCCACTCTGACAGTTAAGACATATGATACAAAACCAAAGAGCTCTATTAGGCCTCGTAATGAATGTACTAGGATGTGGACAGGTGTTTGAAACAACCAACATATCTTCAAAGGACTTCGTTTTCCATTTAAAGGTAGTTGCGAAAACACAGATCTAGAAAGCAGCTGACAGAAAAGGGTTAATAGCTATTGCTGGACCTGAAGAAGGAAGTGTGGGTAGGCCAGGCAGGCGGCCTTGTAAGAACAAGGTGTTTGACAGACGATGGTAAAGGTATCAGTCCTGGAGCTTGAATGGAGATGGGCAATCCCTTTTTTAGGATGATTGCAATTAAGGCACCTTAGGAAAAAACTTAGGGAGCAAACCAGGAGCTTGGTCAAGATGCTGAGAAATTAGAATGACCAAGAAAACAGTTACTTTGTATTCCACGTGGCTGTGCAGTTTTGTTGCCAGTTGGCATCTGGGACTTAATAAGACCAAGCTTGAAACCTGAGCTACAGAGCAGGCAGATGAGGGCTTATGTCTGATGCTGTGCCAAAACCCAAAGGACTGTGCGAGCACTGAGGCAATCACCTTCCTGGAGCTCTAATTGGGTTATGTAAAGTTTTTTAGTGGAGAAAAGGAAAGGAGAACAGAACTGAAAAGCCAGTCCTTGAAGTCACGAAAATGAACAAACGATGTCGCTCAGATAGTTGGGGACAAATCTGTACAAGTTTGATTTGACAGTGCTATCAAATTGAACTGCTGACTTCACTTGGTTTTAGGCTCTCGTGCTATTCAGCCTTATTCTTCCAGTCTGAAGACCTTTCTGTTTTCTATGAAAAAAATGAACAAAACCAGGCATAATTTAATTATTGTAATTAAAGGACTATTCTCTACTTTCCAATGTGTTGTGTTGTCTTTTATCCCAGAGTCTCATGTTTCCAGAGAGTGTTTTACAATGGCAGCCTTTTCCCCTCACTTTGTGCTGGTATAAGGAAATACATATAGTGTATAGCAATGGAAAATCAGGCACTAGAAGTGTGGAAGATTATGTTGTGTAGAGAACTGCAGTGTCTTCTCCGTCTCGTGAGATCAGAAACAAGTGCCGTTAGCTTTAGTCCTTGGAGGAAGCCTTTACTTTTGGTAAGTAGTGGAAAAGTCTTTGTTAGGACTGTTGACAGGGGGCAAAAAGCAAGCAGCTGAAGAGCAATATTTTAACCACTTTCCAAAATGGGTAACTGAGCCTTTGGAAGACAGTTCTAAAGAGGAGTCTATCATAGCCTGTGGATAGCCTCAGGCCTGCTAGAAGAAAGGCACGATAAGACCAGACCCCGGTTGTTCCATGGTGCAGTCAGTGAATAAGCCTACATTTTGGTGTGCTGTTTTCCTCACTAAACCAGCACATTCAGTACTTCTACAAAATATTTTCAAAGTGAAAAGTTAACCAGCAGTGTCCTCCCCTCCATCCTATAAAGTAAAGGAGCCTGAGGCATATATAAAGCTGATTTTTCACATTCTCTCATTTGCTTTCCCTGGTTTTCCTTCACAATGTCTTGGATCATATTGTTTTATATTTTGTACGTGCTTGTAGTAAGCACAGCTGCGATGCCTGTAAACATGAACAATTTTAGGTTTGTTTTTACAGTCTATCCCCTTCCTTCCTAAAGGTCTGATGATTAACAAGCTGAGTTATAATGCTATTGCTACACATTCACAACTTAGGGATAAAAAGATGCTGATGAGATACTTAAAATGTCAAAACATAGATATATAGAAAGCAGGAAACTGCACCCTACAGAAGATCATTGTTTGTTGTTACAATACTGTATAGTGTATGCTTTCAATGATTTATGAACGATCATTTAATCTGCCTTCCCAGCCCTCTGGACCTGAATTAGTCTCTTGATAGCTCTGATTAACTTGGCCCCCTTCAGTCATATAATGCTGTTTTTGCTTGTAGATAAGCAGCTTTTAGTTCGTTGTATTTGGACTGTTTCCCACAAGTGGTATAAATGTGTCCTTAATGCTTCTTACAAGTTTGCTAATAAGATTAGAAGGATGATTGTAATATTTGTTGATTACTATCCAGTATACTGCTAATTCGTTATGGCGGTGAGGAAAGGGAAGTACACAGCATGGATTTGAACATAAATCTCAAACAGTAGCACTTGTTAACTTTTAGCAGCTTATGTATTTTATTGTGCTCATTGCTAATTAAAATTCTTACACAGAAAGCTTGCTTCACCCGAGGCTTGACCTGCCTCATATGATGCGCTGAGGTGGCAATTTCCTTGAATTAGGGTAGTTTGGGCATGTGACAAGTATTCTCTGATCACCTTCCTTATTGTGAGTCTCTAATAACTAGCTAGCACGCAAGAAGTGCATTAACGTCCTTGTTGTGTTAGTTCTCTTGTGTGAAAGCATAATGGGTTCCACTGGAAGGAAAATAAGACTGGGACTATTTCTGGCCATAGGGATTCCTTCACATATGGCAAGCAATTATTTTAATTTACTCCTCTGCATTTGCTTTCCTTTTCTCCTTTAATTTACTCCTTTCTACTCCCATTCCTCTTCTTCCCTGTGAATCTTCCCTGACATACTTTTTTTATACAAAGAGATTTTTAACAAAAAGTATATAACTAAATTTTTACTGGGAT
This sequence comes from Chroicocephalus ridibundus, assembly GCF_963924245.1. Taxonomy (NCBI): domain Eukaryota; kingdom Metazoa; phylum Chordata; class Aves; order Charadriiformes; family Laridae; genus Chroicocephalus; species Chroicocephalus ridibundus. Next base: position 37,927,760 of record NC_086286.1, read on the forward strand.
ATAGGAATGATGAGGTTACTTTTGTCGGAGTTGCAACTGTTCAAATGCTTTCAAAACTGGGACCTCAAAAATTAGCTTGAGATTTGGATCAAATGGTGCCACCTGCCAAAAGGCGGAAAATAACAGTAAGAATAGATTTGTCAGTGTTACAAATTAGAAAATTCTCTCCAAATTACAAAAATATAATACGGAAAAGAGCAAAGGGTTTTTCCTTTTCAAGTCCGTGAATATCCCAGTACCCAGAGAGAAATCTCATTGATCTGAAGGCACTTGCAGAAACGTAGCTACTTCTAGGCCTTCTTCACGGTACACGGATGTCTCAGGAGCTCTACTTGCAATCCCTTAGGTTCTGTACTCAAAATTACCCCAGACCACTTCCAATTGAAGGTCTGAAGGTACGAATGTGGAGGACACCTAGCTCAGCACTGCTGGTGCAGTAGCGTCTTACTGGAAAACTCTGGTAGGAGCTCATGCACACAGGGCAAGAGGGCATGTCAAGTCACAGATAAGCCTAAAAAAGGCCTAAACAACCCTTGTTCTGAACAATGTATTAGAAGATGAGAGTGAAAGTGCATGATTGGTAGGAAGCAAACCTTTTCCAGCACTACATGAAAAGAAGTAAGGATGACTAGGAGGTTTTTCCGCAGGCTTTAGGACAAACCCAAGTATTTCATTAAGGCCACAGCCTGGAAAATGAGTCAGTATGCTAATATACAACAGTCAGTGTTAGGGTAGCATAGTAGTCAACTCATAAGCGTACATGTTCCCCGACCTTGAGGAATTTTCGCTGGCAGATTTTGCAACATCATGAATCATCTGGACCAACACTCATAGGCAGTTATGCCCAGTTATGCTCCATTGATGTCACTGGGATCTTCAGTGAGGCCGGGCTTCACCGCCCCTTCACCTCCCCTGACTCTTGAACATGCACAGTCTCTTCTTCTGCAGTGTACTAATGCTAGTCTGTGCCTGGCACAGAATCACCGTTAAACTCTTACAAAAATCCACAATAAAATTTCAATCTATGCCTTAGAGGTAGAGGAAAACCAGCTTTGTTCTCAAAAATATGAAGTGCTCTTCACACATTTTCAACTGTAAGTGCAGATTTGCTGATTGAAACGCTAAAATAAAGATGGAATAACAAATTGAATGTAAACCATCCTATCTCCTGCCCTAAAGACAAAATAGAGAATATTCCCTCTACAGACTTGGTTAACAAAGGTTTGTGACAAATGAAAACAGATAATTATTTGAATTGTACTTGAGCCAATACAATTTTATTTAGCAAGAGCTCTAAGAAAACATGACATTAACTTAATGTTACTGAGGAAACTGGAAGAATCCAGTGGTGCAGGGTTTTCTTTTCAAAGGAACTTTTCATAAGAAAGTACAAAAAGTAACCTAAAAAGATGGAGACTTATGACATTTTTATTTTTCTTTGCTTAGTATCATTAGTGCTGTGCATTTCTATTTTATTTTAGTTTAGGAGCTTCAATAAAACATATAAAATAGAAAGAGATATGGAATCATGTTTTTTTTTCAATGAATGGCATATGCTGGAACTTTCTGACCTTGGAAAGCATATGAGCTAGTTAATGATCTGATCCAGTGCTCCCAACAAATTATGGATCAGTCTATAATATTTATTAGCAACCACTGGGTGTCACTGTCTCTCTACAAATACAGCTAAAATAGGCTTGATAATATATTAAGGAAAAAAATGCATATCAGTTGCATATAATGCGTACCATTATTGTGTCTTTTTATGGAACTGTCAGGTTGCTTATTCTCCTATGTATATGAAACTCAAAAAAAACCGCAAAGAAATTAAAATCCAATGATTAGAAAACTAGCAGTCAGCTAGGAGATTGCCCTAGGAGAAAGATTCTCCTTCATTTGCTTTTTGTGCAATCTATAATTGCAATTGCTGGCATCAGCATGGGTGTAGCTCATTTTATATGTCTTTGTTTGCAATGCTTTAGCTACAAAAATATGGCTACCATACATTTTGTCCAACCTCTGCAAGTATTGTATTATTAAAGCCGCATACCTTATTGCAGTTAGAGGCCATTCCCCTTTAAAAGATTCATAGTAGCTATAAATATCAGCTTCAGCATGGAATTCAGCCTGTAAACAACGTGTGCTCCAGAAGGAAGTTCTTTCTTCAGTGAATATTTTTAAAAGATTGATTATGGCACACAATGGCTGAAAACTCTGATTTCCAACCCTCTGTTCTGTCAACAGCTTTCACTCCGACTGAGGCAGCAGAGTCCAGGATGACTTTTAGGCTCCGAACAGACCATAATACATATTATGGCCCCTCAAAATGCTTCTCCAACTATTTAGGTTTCACAAGACAGGGTGTAATTGTCAGTGAGGGTTACCAGGTCCTGCTCGCAGGGAAATAGAATCATAGAATCATAGAATTATAGAATGTGTTGGGTTGGAAGGGACCTTTAAAAGTCATCTAGTCCAACCCCCCTGCAGTAAGCAGGGACATCTTCAACTAGATCAGGTTGCTCAGAGCCTCATCCAGCCTAACCTTGAATGTCTCCAGGGATGGGGCCTCCACCACCTCTCTGGGCAACCTGTTCCAGTGCCTCACCACCCTCATTGTAAAGAACTTCTTCCTAAAGTCTAACCTAAACCTACCCTGCTCTAGTGTAAAACCATCGCCCCTCATCCTATCACTCCAAAAAAAACCCAGCAAAGCTCACCTCGCCAGCACTAGCCCAGCCTGGAGGTGCGCTGTGCTGAGCTCCTGCCAGCAAGGGCTGAGGGGCTGTTGCAGGACTGACAGCGGGTAGAGCAGGGGCAGAAAGAGGTGCTGCTGTCAGAGGAAGAAGTAACCTGCATCCTGCTCACCATGATACTTTACAGTCCTCACTGGAGAGTCCAAGCATGTGAGTGGCCTCTCACAGTCTTTTTTTTCATATGATTCTGCCATGCGTTGTTGTCATGAGATGCACATGTGCAAGGCTCAGAAGAAATACATGGTGATACTCTTCTGGCATCTGTGGACTTAACACCGGCATGAACAGAAATATTAAGACTGGCAGGTTCTCCTGAAGGTATGAGATGCAACATTTCTTTAACCTTGCTTCTATGGTTACCACAGAGCAAGGACAGAAAGTGCTGGCGAAGTGCTTTTATAGTTAGGGTCAAATTCGTGTGATACATTCAGCTATCTGAAGCATTTATAATAGAGACCGGCAGCCATAGGTGTCAACGACAATATTCAGATTGATCAGTCGCAGGAAGGTGAGTGCCCTGAAGAAAATAAGTGAGAGGAATACTGGCTTAGTGTGAGCCATACGTATTTTGTTTTCTAAAGTCTGACTGTGCATTAGAAACATTCCCCAGTGAAGGGCTGGAGCAAGCGTGCAGTTAGCTCTGCCTCTGTGAGTCTGTAGATGCCTAAGCGGTTGCACAGGTCGAAGTCTTGAGACTGCAGCTAGAATTGCCTAAAACTTAGTTTCTTGTACTCCGAAACAGGGAAGATTTCCCCTCTGATCTGGAATGGAAACTACAGTCATTGTTATCCCCCATAGATTTGTCCAGTCTTCTTGCTTTGTTTTTTTGGTTTTTATTTTTTTTCAAAAGGCGACAAAGCTGACTTATCTCCTGGGGACTCCCCGGCGGGTTTGCTGCCGCAGCCCTGCGGCCTGGCACAGTGCTCCGCTCTCTGGCAGAGAGCCCAGGACACTCAAAAGCCCCCATCTGTGTCCTGGCTTCCAGGCTCCTAACCTCAGCTCAGGCAGCCTAAAAACTGCAGTGTCTACATTTGGCACCCAGTCCTCCGGGGGGGAGAGGGGGAGTCTTGTGAGCGCCTGCATGAACTGAGGCTCCCGGTGCTCCTGTGCTCAGTGTTACAGCCCAGGGGTCAGTAAGAAGGGAACCCTACAGCTGGACAGGCAGGGGGTTTGAAATCCTGGGGAGCTGTAACCATCAGCTAGCCTGAAGAGCAGGCACTCATGGAGTAAAAGTACGTGGGGCCCACCACCAATCTGCCCAGTCCAAAAATGAATTCAATCTCTCAAGCCCCAAATCAAGCCTGTACCTGTGGAAGCAAGATTTACGAAGAGCTGCTTTCTGAGGTGCTTCTCTCCTCCCAAGTTAGTAATGGCAATGTCCTCATCCTCTTTCCCAACACTGGGCAGAGCCAGGTACCGTTTGGCCCTTCCCCTTTCACAGCAAGCTTTTGCAGGGATGGAAATGAAAGGAGCAGTCCTGTTGCTGCCAGGATGGATCCTGAGGTGCTGGATTATTTCTGCTCTAGTCTTCTGTCAGAAGGGCCAAGCAATGGACCTTGCTTGCTCTCTGCAGCAGCTGTCATCAGCTGTTGTAGCCCAGAAACCGGGCTGTAAAGCCAGCAACCAATTAGAGGGATTTCTTCTGAATATTTTGTCAAGTGCTCTCTTCTGCAAACCACCTCTCTCTTCAAAGACTGTAAACTTTGGGTCTTCAGCTCCTTCCAGCTCAACTTATTTTAAACTTTGCCAGAGCTGGCCAGAGCTTTAGACTTTGAAAACACAAACTCCTGAACAGCCTGCTACATGAATTTTCAGAAAACTGGGCAAGTTTTTAAAGGAAATATGACTGTGATTTAGGAAAAGGTTGTTGAAACCAAACTATTTCCAAAGAATACGTTGGTTTTGACAGATGTGCATTTTCCAATGACATTACATTTTGTGCTCAAATTCCTGAACAGCTCCAGTCAGGTCTTCGTTCTGGTTCAGTGACAGCAATGAGATCATCATCCCGTCCTGCCAGACAGCAAATCCAGTTTTGTAAAAGGACCTTTCTCAAGCTGTGAGTTCCTACTTTGCAAAGGGTCTCACCACTACTTTAAATTGCCATTTGCATTTCAGATTTCCCTTTCTTGAAGGGAAAATCACAGGATGCTAAGAGGAACACCAAAGGCATACGTTTATAGTGAGATCATTCGTTCAAACGCAATCAACTGCAAGTGTTGGTGACATCTTCGGAAAGGAAGGTTAAGATGATTACCTTGAGCCAAATAACAAGAAATCAGGGTGTTTACACACTCCCTCTCCCATTCTGCAAATGTAAAAGCAACATCTGTGGAAGTATGTCTCTTAGTTGAAGGCAAATAGGGGCAGTAAGGTAGGAAATGACAGACATTCAACTCACACGCTGTGATTAAACTGACATGTCCCCGAATATCCAGCAGTTAGAGACATTTGCAATACTGCTAAGGGGGATCTTCGCCAGGAGCATCTCTGTTCAAATATTTAGAATCACTTGGTGCAGGATTACCTCTGAGGTCTTATTTGGCTTACCACGTTACACATGCTTTTATCAGCTACGTTTATTTTCTATCCCCTCTTAATGATATCCGTTGAGTTTATCCAGTTTCCTACCCCTAAATACTTTTTTTCATAGGCTAACTTCAGAGTACTCTCTGACTTTTTTTTTAATTTCTTTTTTTATTTTTTTTAACCATTTTGAATTTTGGTACCAGACAGATACTGTGATTTTAACACTGCAGTCCTTAGTGATAAGTTCACCACCACGAGCATGCATGCAGAGCTTCTCAGATTTTTTTTGTTTGCACTGAGTCTCAGAATGATCTAAAATGTTCCTCGTTTCAAAAAGGCCTGTGGGCAATATTGTTGGATGACCAAGATCCAGCAATAAGATTTTAAACCTTTAAATTTCAGGTGATCAGTAAATTCAGATTCAAAGATCATGATCCAAATTTGCCTCAGAAGTGTTTGGTTCAAGACAAATCAAAACGTATCAGGACTTGATTTTCGGGGCTATTTCTGATTTGCCTGCTTGCTATGGAAATAAGAAGTTCACCAGAGGGGGAGAGGCAAAGTGTTCCAGAAATATCAAATGAGAATTTGGTACCATCAGACTTCACCTGGTAAGCGCTTACATTCGCCTTCAAAGTGAGACTGAACGCAAACTAGCCGTAATGCAGACTCAGTCCCAAAACTTTTCAGTCCACTCTTAAGCAACATTAAACACGCTGACAGCCATAAAAGTCCACTATGCACTAAGGAAACTTGTTAAAGCATGCATACTTTTGATCACTTGAGACAATGAATAAACAGAATAGCACGCACTCCTAGACTCAGGACTGAAGGTGAGTTGATTCGAAAATACTTATATTTATTGACCGTAAAGTGAACTTTACTGGGTAGTGGGCAGGCAGGGTTACCTTGCACCATTTGTAAGGTATGGTAGTGGTACAACTCCTGATGGATCAAGCGCTTCCAGGCCCACCTCTCAATCAGAAGGAAAGGAAGCAGCTGAGAAAGAATTTTCTTTCTCTGGCCTTTTGTACACAGATGTAAGATTTTTTCTGAGATTCATGGTTACACTTCGGACCTGTCAGCCCTGTTCTGCGATATGGGATTTACCACGAACTTCTTTATGGGTCACTTAGGAGCCTCGAAAGTACGTAGCATGTGAGGAGCTTATTGCTTAGGTTTTACGGGAACTCAAGCAAATAAAACTGTTTGAGTAACAACAGTATCTCTTGAACTCAATAAACCTGGAGGATTTTTAGATACAATTAAAATGGCGCACAAGCCAGAAGTATTATTAAAACTGATTAATCTCAGGGCTGTTTTAGCCTGAGAAGCTCGCAGCTGGTTTATGTCAAGGTTACTGTGGCTGCAACATCCTGATGAAACCAATTTAAACCTCCCTTATTAATTTTTCTACTGTGTTGTAGCTGTCATCAGTGTATAGACCCAGTGCTAACCTCAAGGATGTCTTTGAAAAATAAAGGTAAACTTGAGTTTATAGGTTTTGGTTAAACAGATAAAAAACCCTATAAAATACCAGGGACTATCTAGATCTTCACTTCAATATAAATTCATAGGATTGTCATAGAAACAAGTGTATTTATTTTTTTTCAGACTGGAAGAAACTAATGAATTAGAGCAGTGAGTTAAATAATTTAGAAGATGAGTATGGATGACTGCTTAACTCTCTAGCAGCAAGCTTGTTCTATTTATAGCATAGTTTCCATTTTTGCTCCTTCTTTCTGTATGTGTTTCAATAATTTACTTCTTCACTAATAAAGTATTAAGTGAGGTCAGTAAGCCCACTGCCCTTTTCTATACCATCACTTGGAATTTGTGAGTTTAGGAGACTTGCTTCTGAGGTCATATGAAGAGGGTGCATAGAGAAGATTACCAGCGTGAGGGCAAAGGTAGTGATGCTGACATGTTGGCATACATATATATTGTTTTATATGTATCCTGTGACTGATTTATCAAATGTAGTGTGATGACACCATTGCATGACTGACAGTTTCATTTCAGAGTCTGGGATGACATTACATAATTATCCTTCTGCCTAGAAATAAAAGGGCAAGTTGAATGTTGAACCAGTTAAATAGTTCCAGTAAGGGAATGTTTCACTGGAAGAAAGTGAGTTGCAATGCAGAGGATCCCATTTGAATTAGGCAATGGATTACTTGGTGCATGACCCCTTAGTTGAAAGTAGGACATGGGCAGAATCTCTTTTCATATTTGAAAGGGGCACATAAAGACAAACTGTTATAGCCAGGTATTCAGACAAGTGAGAATGCAGCAGCAAGGTCCCAAAGGCAATAACAGAGGCTCTAGAATGGAAAATAAACAGACAGGTGCTCTGGAGGTGAAACAGCATCATCACATGTGTTCCCCTTGATACTAATGCATGTTACATTAGTGCTGGAGAAATCACTGATGGGTATCATTGAGCAGTTTGGTCTCCATATCCATTTTAATCTTTTTGCTGCTAGTCATTCAAACTTCCTTCAACAACAGTTTTAGCTCTCATCAGCCAAAAGGCGGACAAAGCAGATGCTACTTAGCAAATAGAAGACCAATGAGCTCCAAATTCTAATATACGCAGCTTATGCCACAGGACAAGATACAAAGAGGCAAGCAGACAAGACAGTACATGGCATAGTGTCAGAAAAAAAACCTGTCAGGAGGAGTGTCCCTGTGGGTGAAAATGAACGACTGACTATTATGCACCTAGATTTAAAATCTAGCAAACCAAAATTTTGGGGAGCAGCAAGTCTCCAAAATCTACTTCTGTAGCAGTTGATTAAAAAAAAAAAAAGAAAAAAAGCAGCTATATAAAAATGAGAACTCTTGTTGAAAAAAAAAGTCCTAAAAGGGGCAACTAAAAGAGTAAATGTTTGCAGTTAACATGGAGACTATTTATAGACAAGATACCAAAGGCTCAGAAGGATGGCAGGACTTCTACCACACAGACTTCAGGTATATCAGCACACTCCATGCGAAGCACAAAGCAATCAACTGACATGATTTAATATCAGGTTAATGGAAGGTATTTGAAGTAAGAAGACAGCTTTCAAATATCTGAGGCTACACTGAAAGGAGGAAAATGGAAAATAATATAAAGACTGGCAGGTTAAATATAAAAATGCATGTGAAGGTAGATTGGAAAAGAGTTTGAGGAACAAATTGAAAAAGACATAAAATGTCATATAAATTCTTTTTCAAACAGATGAGGAGTAAAAAGCCAACCAGAAAGTTTGCAGGGCAATCAATGGCCAAGCATAAGAGGGAGTACTCAGAGAACATAAGGTCAGAGCAGAAAAAGTAAACAATTTTTTTTGTAGCTATGCCATTTTTGGAGACTTTAGGAACATTTCACCATCTGACTCCTTCCCGGTGGGTGAATCTAAGGATGTGTCACAGACCGAATTGTCAGTGGAACTGGAACCATCAACAAAGTGAATAGTAACAAATCACCATACCCAGATGTTGTTCAGGGAGATGTGTTGTAAAGGAACGCAAGTCTGAAATAGATGAACTGTTTACTGTCACATATAATTTCTTGTTTAAAACCACCTCAGTACCAGATGAATGGAATTTCATAAATTTGTCAGAAATAAGAATTCACAACCACTGAAAACTCCAGCTAAACCAGTAGAAACAGTGGTAGAGAGTGAGCTGGAAAAGAGGTTAAATAGTGACGTGGCAAAATTTGCTGATGATACTGTATTGTTCAGGGTAATCAAAATGAAAGCTGACTGTGAAGATTTGCAGGAGATCCTTACGATGTTAAGGGAGTAATAAAACAACAAATGAAGCTGAATGCATAAATGTAAAGTAATGCCTGTGGGAGAAACAATCCTATATACATGTTAGACTCAGAAATAGTTTCTATCACTCAGGAGTGAGATTTTGAAAGGTAAGTCTTTACTAATGAACAATTAAGCTGCTAAAATGCTGGGAATTATTTGGAAAAGAGTATGGCATGAATCCATAGAGGACCCGAACTTGAAAACTGTGTGCACTTCCAGCACCCTCATCTCAAAAAGTTTACAGTAAAAATAGAAAAGATAAAGAGAAGGACAAGAAGGACTGTTGAAACTAAACAATGGCTTCCCTTCAAGGAATGGCACACAGCCCAGACAACAACGGAGGGATGCTGTGATAAGACTTCTGTAAACAGAGACTAGCAAAGAAGAGGTGAATAGGAGTTAATTCTCCACTGTCTTTTCTAATATAGTGACTATGGATATCAAATAGACCTGACAGGTGACAGATTCAAAACAAACAGAAAAGAAACACTGCACATAATGCATCATAAATTCTTCAGTCCCTGAGCTGAGTATGTACCAGGGAAACAACAGTAGATACCTTCCCTATTCTTATACTTGGGTTTTTCCAAGTTTAAGAATAGGGACTCTTCTAAGAGTTGGAGTCTTGGGGATAGAATGCTATTCTCATGTCTTGGGAGGAGGTTGCTATTCTCATGCCATAAGACAAATTAATTTCATTCCTCACCTTTCCATTTTCTGAGTTTATTTGTTAAAGGCTCTTATCATGTCAGCAAAATATACAAAGACCTGGAATTGAACCACTGTAGCAAGAGCTTCCCAAGAAAGCTGGGGTTAAACAGATAAGTTTAGTTTCTGTTGAACTTCAAGCAGAAGTCATTTTGGTTAAACACATATCTCCATAGAGAAAACATCCCTTTTAAGGCAGAACAATATTAGATTACAGGGTATGTGACACCATTTTTCCACATTCCAGTTTAACGTTCACACAAGCTCTTCCTCCCAGATGCGACATTTCGCCTGACACTTACTGCATGTCATGCACTGGCCTGAAGGCAGTAGGTGAAAGTGACATGGCATTTAAAGAAAATGTTCCTGACAGCATTGTCATGATCTACAACCACATGAAAATCACTACTGTTTATTTACAGTGGCTTGGTTAAAGATCTGTACCCGGCCCAAGGGCATAAAACAGTGACCTGAAGTCTTAAATAGAATTCCACTTGAAATAAAATAACACAAAGGAAATATGCCACAGTAATAATATTTGAAAGATCTGCTGAGTGGTAAAATAAACACTGCCTCTATTTATCTGGCTATCAATCCATGGAGAACATGAAGTAATTTGTCATGCTGGAATGGTGAGACTTGTGAGCATCTTTGGGATCACTTAGCTTACATACATGAAAACTTTGTGGGAAGACAGAAGATCAAAATCACCCCTTTTTTAAATTGGTATTACAGTCAACACTGGGTAAATAACAATTTCCCTTTCCTTTTCCCAGCGGTCATCAGTCTTATTTTCCTCAAGAATTCCGGCTATGGTCAATTTTAATTTAATATCTGAAACAATCTTGTAATGTACACTAGGAAAGCATTTTTGTATATTTGCCTATTTTAAAAAGGAATTTACAAATAAGCTGTATTGGTTTAAAGAACTGCATTTTAAAGCATACATGATGTTCTATAAGGGTAAGTGGGTGACAGGATGTGTGGATTACAGCGATTTCCCTCTGCAGATGTGCTGGATAGGCTTGGGAACCACATACAACTGTCCCCATGGTACATACCGTATAGAGGTCTGCAGGGCAGAGGAGGAGCTGGTGCCTGGCATGTGCTCACACGTGCAGTGCCTGCTGCGGCACGCCAGCCACATCTCTGCAGCTCAGAGAGCAGCCCAGGGCTGTGCCTGCTGGCCTGATGGAAGAGCAGTACCCACCAGGTGGATCAGAGCACCCATGGAGATGGGTGCTTGAACCGGCACTCGGGTGACAGGATACACCCAGACTCCCTCCCCTAGTATGTGTCCGATCCCGTTGCCAAGTCAGGTCTTGCATTCGTACAAGGAAAAGGAGCAAGTTGGCTCAAACATGGTCCTACAAACAGATGCACCCATGATTCTGGGGAATTTCCTACCTAGTCCTCCTTCTGGGTCATAGTTTTGGCTGCCTAGTAGATGGGTGGGAAGATGCTGACTCTTCTGTGCAAGAAGAACAGAAGCAGCAGCCATTGCTGTTCCTAACAACTACCAGTTCAGGTACATAAAATCAAACCAGAATGACAAGGCTGTTCTTTCATTTTGTGTATCCTTGTGCTGCATTTACCACACGCATCCACATTTTCAGCAAATAAGGTAGGAGTGCTATAGAAACTCTCAGTCGTGACCAGGCTGCCTCACTTGCCGTGTACACCACTGAACATTGACCAGAAATGCTGCTGGACAAAGCAATAGATAAAACTCTCAAGGATTCAGTGCAGTGCTTAGCAGCAATAAAAAAACAAACCCATGATATATAAACACTGCCTATAATCTGGCAGAAATAATTTTAGAGTGATTTCAAGTGGACAGCAGTATGCAAACATGAACAATATGCACTGAGATTAATATTCAGGGACTAGTATGTGGGGAAAAAGCAACTGGAGTAGTGTCTGAGTGTATATTCTGGCGTTACGGAGAGGGTAATGGAGCAAAAGGCCTGGTTCTCAGAGGGTATCTGCGTGAGGAGTTCCAAAGGGTTCTCTCTCCCCATTTTACATCCATGAGCAAAAGAAAGAAAATGATCCAGAAACAAAGGATAATCTGCTTAGCACTGAAATCCTGATGCCATCAACATTTCCCGTAAATTCAGTGGGCTTTTGAAGAAACCCTTTATATAACCAGAGCAGGAAAAAGACAAAGGAGTGACCAGGAGAAACACTCTGAAAGGTGGTTTAGTTATCTGTTTGGGGGATTTAAAGAAATGGCGAGGAAACAGCAACGAACCCAGGGCAACGACACTGCTGAATGTCTCGCCTTCTTTATATTTTCACATCTCCTGAGGCTTCTCAGTAGAACCGTATCTCTGGTCTGAAACAGTAGGAGTCAGCAGGATAAATGTACTGTAAGAAACACATTTTCATCCAACAGTTCAAAAGCCTCAGTAAAAATGGTAAAGCTTAATCTGTCCACTGTGGGCTGTAGCAGCAGACAGCACGGGTGGGGCCTCAGTGCAAGTCTTGGCTGCTTGTTTTTTTAGGGAGCTTGAATAAAGATATTTATTCTTGGAAGAAAATAGGTCAATTATTTTCTATGGCAACTGGAAAATAAACACACAAACTGGCAGCAAAACATCTATCCCCTGGTTGCCTTTTTTTTTTTTTTTTTATAAAAAGACCAAGTAAAAGGTTACTTTGTAATATTCATTGCTAAACTATTTATTCAGTTAAATTCCATGTTGGCTTTTTACAGCCATGCAGAGCACAGTCTGCATTGCTGGAAGCTGATGGGACGAGCCCCAAGAACTGCTGTGGAAGCTGAGCCTGAGCCTGAGCCCGAGCCTGAGCCTGAGCCCAAGCCTAAGCCTGACCCAGGCCACTGCTGACAGTGAGCGGGGAGAAATTTCACCTGGATGCTCATGCAGCAAAAAATGTGAATCATGGGCACTGTCTCACTTCCAGCGGAATTTGTGTGTGCATCATTTGTGTATAAATTACATTTACATCTTAAAAGATGTCAGTACTACTGGGTTATCAAGGTCAGAGGGAAAGTACTTATTTACTTACCGCCCCTGTCTCTGTAGAAGCCAGCATTACGACAACAGGGCAGCCAGCCTGCAGTTCATTCATTTCTCCTAAGCTCGAGCCATCACTGTTTCTATAGATAGGCACTTCCTTTCAAAAGTCAGAGGGTTTCCTCAGAGGGAGGAAAGGAGCCTCTTGGCTCCTTTCAAATGAAAGCTGACTGGCTTCCCCACCATCTTTCCTCCTTTTAACAAAAGGGAACCTCAGTCCCTTAGGAATTCCAGTTGCACATCTCCCTCTCAGCCTCTCTTCCTTTTTGTTGGCAATGGGTGATCTGCCAAGGCATTGACTGTGAAGAAAAGGTAGGTAACATATACCACTACGGTCTATACTTGTCAGCTGAGACTCAAATTCTTATTTCTTACATGAATTTGGAGTAACTCAATGGATCTGAGTTGCAGGATTCACTTCAAACTTAGAGTCAATTGATGTCAATTGATGAAGCTTTACATAAGTACTGCTAACATGGGAAGCCAGCCTGTCTTCTTGGGAAAGCGGGAGAACTCGGAGTTATTTGTGTTATTTCAAAACAAAAGGATCAAAATGGTGGACTTTAACTGAAGTCTGGTTTTAAAAAATAATAGTGTCTTTGAATACCATGAAAAAGCGACAGCAGTAGTGAGGCAGCAGGCACAGCACTGAAATGTGAAAATATGAAAATTTTTAAAAATATCTCCACATTCCCCATGAGTGGAGAAGAAAACATGCTACTGCTGTTAGGACATGGTTTGATCTAAGCAGCTGTGAGATCAGGATCTCCTCAGATCTGCCAGCTGGGAAGAAAATGTAGTAACGGATTCAATCACATACGGTTATACAACTTGAATTACAGGAATGTATAAATCCCGTTTCTTTGACTGCACAAAAAATCAAACAAGCTATGACAGCTTCTTCACTTACCCCTACAAGACTCCTTCTGCCAGAACCTTAATCCAAGAGTCGCCTCTCCAGGCTTCCCACAAGCCTACACAGGAGAGCTGTTCAGACTGCTGAAGCTGCTTTTTCTCTCCCTTCCAGTGTGTGGTCTCACTCCTCCTATCCCTGAGCCATATCACACACATACACACAGGCACACACACACGCACACTCGCCCATACTTTTCCTAGCGCCTCATGCAGCCAAAGTATCTCTGCTCAGAGCATTCAAATCCCTGAACAGCTTTGTCTTGCCTTAATTTTCTGTTAAATATCTAAGAGTAAGAGGGTTCCATGGAAAGAGAGAGGACAAGAAAAGTACAAGTTTGATCTGGGGGCTGTAGTGTTAGGGGTCCTCTATCCTAAAAGCGGGCAGATGTGGGCTCTAGTGCCAGCTTCCTTGAATTATTTCTCTTTCATCCAATAAATGTGCACTGTGAATTGCATCCTTTCTGGGGCATAGACTCTTCCTTTTTCATCTGAGTGCTTTAAACAAAGGGGTGGAATCGACACCTCTCCTTGTTTGCTCTAAGTGAAGGGGCATTATTCCTCCCCAAGTCCCAGGCATGGCCTGGCAACTCAGCCCTCTCCTTACAAACTGAACAGGTGATGTAGGAGGCGTCCTTTGAGCCTGTTTTTCAGATAAGGTCTGTGAAGGGTCACAAGTAAAGAGGCATGAAGAGCTAGATAACAGAGCTAAATTCTGAGATTAGGTTGCTTCTGAATATGTATGATAGCTACCTTTAGGTGTCTAAGTAACTTCTGATCTCTGTGTACTTTTAAGATTAAATATATTGAGGCACTAGGCTTTCTGGGCTTCCTTCTTGAAATTCCTGCCTATACACAGCATAGCTGAAGTTCAGGCAATTTGTACAATGCCTTTGGTTCTGATATTCTTTTTCAGTAAAGTAGGGCTGTTTACCTCAATGATATTAATTTTCATTTTTCCATTGCAAATCAATCAGCATTGGGCCCAGAAGCTGTGAGCCGCTGAAGCATAACTCTAATAGTCTCTTACTCTTGGATAATTTTAATAAGTAAAGATGCCAAAGGGTACTTGGGTTTGGAGAGCAAGACTGTTTTCACCGTTTCTATCCACTGTAAATACTGCATGAACTTCTATTGCTACAAAACACCTCTGTTAAAAGCGACCAGACATGAAACTTTTTTTTCCCAAGCACCTTCTTTAATGACAAATTCTTGGGAAAAGGAAGTTTGTTAATAACACAAATTTTACTCTTCTCCTTTTCCATTTTTACCATCAAAGTTTACATATACCCCTGTTTCTTATTTTCCACTTTTGGAACTCACCAGAACTGATGCTGTTCCCAGGGACAATGCTACACATAGGCTTGCTTAAATTAGAGTTAAGTGGGGAGATGGAAAAAAAAAGATAACCTAACTCTTGCAGTTTCTAATGGCCCATATCCCATTTAAGCCATGGCCACCTTACACTTTGCGGGCATAAATTTCTTGGGCAAGAGAGGAAGTACGGGGCTTTTTTGCTCTTCCTGTTAGTTTTCATTGTTGGTTCTCCTGCTTCGGCCCCACCACCGTTCCTGTTCCCAGAATAGGTATTTGGTGGCATCTCTGAGGAGTCTGAGAGAAGATGGGGAAAAAAGTTGTGCCAGAATATGGCAGGAATGGCTGATGATAGGAAATAATGGAAGAAAAGAGGAGTGGAGTTGAGCCTTGTGGCTACAGCTGGCTAGCACAGTCATACAGTGCCAGGGGTAATCCAGCGACCCATGTCCAGATCATTCCAGCGCAGACTGAGTGCTGGGGATGGAGGAGTGAGCCCTGTCTTCCTCCCCATTCACTGTATCTTCTGAAGATGCCATTTTAGAGATGTAAAACGGCCTTCAAATAAAGATAAAATTACTCTGAAAAGAGATATTTCATATCAACCAACCAATGATCTGGGTTTTTCACATGCAAAATGTGGAAAACTACATGCAAAATGTGGAAAACTACATGCAAAATGTGGAAAACTTTAATGTGGAAAACCACAACTTCCTGAAGTTCTTGAGTTAGTTACTCATCCTCATTGAAATTCTCCCTGCAGGCTACTGTGAACACTTTTAAACATCTGCATGTAACACCTTACAACATACAAATTTTATTCCAAAATACAAAGGAGAACAATGAACGTGGCTTATTACTCACTTTAGTGGGTAATTACCACAGAATGGTAACAAAAGGCATTTGGGGAAGACAACGCAAGTGACCACTAAACATATTTTTGGTCAGTATATCTGCAGAATTGAATAATTGGCTCCCTTCATTACTTTGATTTGCTGGCCATCCACACTGCTAAATGTTAGTTTGTTCCCAGCAGCTTCTTAATACCTTCCAAAGCAAAACTGGGTTGTGGGATTGGGCATCGTGGTACCAAGTGAAAACCCAGGGCCAAATGCTCCATGCTGTGCATGCTATCGGTCTGCTCAGGAAGGAGCCTGCTCTCATTTGGCAGGGAGGGTTGGAACTTTATGATCTTTAAGGTCCCTTCCAACCCAAACCATTCTATGGTTCTGTGATTTCCGAACAAGCTGATGAAACGAGGTGCTGACGCTGATGTTGAGTGTGAGCAAGACGCTAACTAGTATTTGGAAGTGGAGACAGAGGAGAGAGGGCAAAGACAGGGTGGAAGTTTTGGTGATGTTCAGTTGTCTATCGTCCATCAGATAAGACTTCCTGAGAACAGTGTTAGAGGGTTATGCTTTATTTGGCTGAACTGAGCACTCTATTAGGTCTCTATTTATTTGGATACCCTGATACTTTGATGAGACGCTATAAGTCTCAGGATATTAAAATGAGCAATATTTTTAGAGCAAGAAACATCTTTCCGTAAGCCCTTCTACCAGCTTCTCCCCAAGTTTCTGAGAAGGAACATGCAGTGTAGCTGCCCAAGAGGGCTGCTGAGGTTCAACTGTTTTCTGTGCATGAGGGCCTGTCTTGGAGAAAGCAAAGACATCAGAGTCTACCATTTAAAGAGAACAAGAAGAAGTTCAAAGGCCTCATTAAATCCCAATCCTAAAATTAGGAGGAAAGGGACGAAAGCCATTTTGCTGGTAAATGGGTCCACATTTATCTGCAGGCGCATATAGCTTAAATATAAATGCCAAACTTTGTTTGGAAACTTTTTGCCAGCTGGTGCAGACAGGGTATATAGACACACGAGTGAGGAATTCCACATACAGGAGGAAATGGAACAGTAGGAGATAAAATGGGAATATTTGAGAAAACAGTAAATATAGGTAAAAGAAAAATGCTTAAACTCTGTTAACGGAATACAAGTAGTTTTTCTTCAAGGAACTGGAGAGTTAATCCTTTTACAGACAATGTGACATTTTCCAAAATAAATTCTCCTACGTGTAAGAGCATTGAGCTGGTGAGAAGAAGATTAATCTCTTATCAATGCCTTGTTTATTTTGAACATTTACAGCTTTATGAGACTAACAGCATGATTTATCATTGGCTCTAAAGTACTGTAAACATGTCATCCAGAGTTTCTACATGCACTTTTGCTTTGGGATCTCATGGATAAATTATACAACTGAATTTGTATTCACATTTGCAATGATAGAAGATATTGATGTGATTCACATTTCCAGGATTGTTCCTAGATGTGGCTGGCAAAGAAAAGAGGAAATATTAAAGGAAGAACTAAAAGGACCAATCTTAATTACTACTCAAAGCAACTCATTATGAGGTCTTATCAGTCACATGTAAAAATGCACTCCCTTTTAATGCTATATCCAGAAAGACACCATAAAACAGCCTTTCTTTCTTTTTTTTTAAGATGGCATCCAAGATTGCTCTAATTAGCAACAGGAGACTGAAAGCACGCAAGAAAATAGCTGATACATAAGCTGAAAGCACTTTGGAAAAGATGACAAAATTCCTCAATGTGCTTCCCTTTTTAAGATTGAAAATGGAATAGCTAATTTATGCCACAAATCTGTGTTTGTGGCAAAGGTTCGTGTAGTCTGTTTCCTCAAAATGGTGGAAAACTGCAGCACTTAATCAGAGGAGATATAAGCTCCTCTGATATCTCCTCTGAGATATAAGGGATTGAATACCCGTTCAGTATTTCAGTATTACAACTGCATTTAGAATCTTTTGGCTGATTTGATCAAAACTTTTACTATGCTCAGCTTAGGGAAACAAGAAAATAACTGACAAGAACCAATGTCATAGAAGGACATGTATCAGCAAGTTCTAACTGGTTGGTGGAATAGGAGACCCTACTGTGTCCTTCTTTTGTAATAGAGAGCTGCAAAGTTTTCATAACTTGAATGATTGTGTGCTTTAATATGCTAGAGGTACAAAGCATGTACTCAGATGTTTCATTTGATAAATCGCTGATGCATTTCTCATTGTCCACTTTGGTAGGAAAAAAAATAAAGCAGGAAAAGTAACAACCTTGATACATCTATATTCAAACTTGCATCCCTGGAAGTAAGTGCTGACAGTAAGTAAATTCATATGTATTCTTGGTACTTTCTTGTCTTTATCAGTCATCAGGCCCATTATTCATGACGAAAAGGCATTCTTTGAGAATGAAATAGCACAAAACATTTGAGACCCAGAGGGCTTTAAAGGAGTCTAGGTGGTCTACTTACCTCTCCTGCACCACTTACTTCTCTATTTGTTTGTTCATAATGTTGGAGGAAGACTCTGGTTTCTGAGGACATGATAAAGCAGACATATAGCTAGCACTTATACAGGATTAACAGGGCTATGAGAGCCCAGAAATAATATCTTGGGAAGAAGATAATACGTAGTCTGTGAGAAAGAGATCGACAATGTAGCTGAATGACACCCTTGAGATGAATTTCTTCTTTTTCACTGTGATTACTGACAAATTTAAATGCTCTGTATACATATGGTCCCTGTGAATTTCTGTAAGACTATCTATAAAGAGAAAGCGTTAGTTCTAACGAGTTTAAAACTTCACTCCAATGTTATGATATTTAAATAATCATTAAGATTTATTCAAACAACATATATGGGTTTGTTTTGATATTTCTGCCAGTGTTATAACCATTCCTACAGTTTTATTCTGCCTGTACACATATAGGATTGAGAGGGGAATAATTTAACAGTAATTATAAGCATATGCAATCTAATAATGAAAGACAAATCTTCTGCTCTTGCATAATTTCTAGTTTCACATCCACATTGATAGAACAGTTATTAGACTGAAAACACTTTACTACACAGAACTGTAAGAAATATATAAAAACGCTATAAAAGAATATTGAGGTTTCATCATGATGGTCTCAGTCATAAGGAATAACAATGTTGTCCATAAATCCTTAATTCCATTCCTTCATGTACATGCAGTACCAATAATTAGAAGACCACGTATGATCATTTTCCTGCAGGATTTCTATTTCCTTCAGCATGGTGTATCATTAGATTTGTCAGTGACTTCTCTAAATATCTCATTAGATCCTTGCTGACCTTGCAAGACACAAACCCATTGAAAGGAAGCTCATTTTTCCTGATTTTTCACAGCAGCAGTCTGCAAAACCCTTCGTGAGCTGGGCTTCTGAAGCCCAGGGTGGGGTCAAAATCTTTGTTGGGAGCCTTCAATTTACATCTAATTAAGTCTAGGAATAAGCAAACCTTGCTTTTTGCCTGCCATAAATTCCATGCTCTTTGAGACTTTCTATTGTCACAAGTTCACTGTTGAAACTACTGGTGAGCTATGAGTATCATCTTCAATAAAACATACCTCCTAAAATCTACTGGTAGAATGCATATAGCAGTTTTCAGCACTGATTATAGCTGCTATGCTATAAGACATTGTCAGCACTAACCTTTTCCCATTGTTGGGGCCTCCTTTCTGCTGCTTCTTTACTGCTTTGATTATGTATCCTCAGCGTTAGAATTATTTATGTTAGGATTCTATACTAAGGCGTATCACCCTATTGTGAGTGTGCTACTCATTTTTGCCACTCATATGTATGCAAATTTAGAGGCAGAGTCCATATTATACCTCTCCTTTTCTTGCTCCCGATTGGAAATCTAATTGTGAGGATTCAGCACTAATAAAATTAGGACAATTATCAGTACTCTCGATTCTTATTATTTTTAACAGTCTTGCAATAGTTGTTGCACCCTGAGATTCTCAACTGCTACAATAAGGATACTTAAAGACTGCAGATGTTCTCATTACAGAAAAAAAAATAAAAAGGAAGGAACATTTCTAGCATTTCAGTTTTGACGGAAAAACTTTAAAATGCAAATTTTAAATGCTGACAGCATGAAACATTCAAAGAGAACCAGAAATCCATTAATCCTTTTGTATTATAATTTTATTTTAAAGCCAGTCTCAGTTTTGGGGGACCTGCCCCACATTTTATAAGAATGTTTGATGACTTTTTATTGTGAAACATAAAGTACTGTATGGTAGAAATTTAGTTTAAAAACAGAAGAGAAAACTTTGCGGAAAGACAGCGGCAAAAAGAACTTGAAAATATTACTGCAAGTCAGGAAAAGAATTCATCCTAGAAGAACAGGGGGAAAAACCCTATCATCACATTACTTAGGAAGGAGGAACTGGATTATTGTGACATCTGGTGTGGTCTCACACTGGTTTCAATCCCAGATAAACTCTTCTGTGTGATTACATGGGACAGGAGCTACAGTCTGGTAGGCAGCAGATTTTGAAAATAGCAAGAAGATTTTTGCTCATTGCTCTCGCATTTATCATATTTTCATTCCATGCAACACCACCAAACAAAATGATAAATGGTAGCTACTTATATCCTACATGTAACTTTCTGTCATAGAGATGTTGACAGTGTAAGTAGAGTTGCTTTGAAAGATACTATTACAAAATTATCTGATTTTTTCCTCATCCCAAATTTGCCATCCAGCCAAGAACTAATTTTGCAGCTTAGTGCTGTCAGAGAAGCGCATGCTGCTGACCTCATGTTCCTTAATCTTGTCACTGACTTTACTAGGTGACAGCGGAATCTTGTGGACACCCTATGAGCCCAGAGAGCTCAAATTTTCTAAAGATGCTTCCTGACTCTCCTTCCTGGCTCTATCAGCAAATAAAGTACAATGAAAGATTGAGAGGAGAAATCTCTAGATTGTACAATCACCTTGCCAAAACTAGCTTTTGTATAACTGGGACAATCTCACCTTTCTGTAAGAAAAAAGCTTCAAGGACTGTCAAAGCTAATCTTTGGGCAGCACTTTTAGAAGCCTGGGGACTGCACCCACACACCCCTCAGCAAGCGAAGGGGTAAGTCCAGGCCTGTTTTCAGAAGCTCTCTGGACTTCAATAGCAAGACGTTCCATAAATAAACAATTTTGGACAATCCAAAGTCCAAAGAAAAAGAGGTGATCTGGAGGGATCCACTGTGGCATGATCATGACAGAAAAGGCAACTTTACAGAGACACTGTCCAAAGCAAAGATTATTTGGTAGAAACAAATATCTGTCAGACCCAAATAGCAAATAAATTAGCCTGGATTGACACACTGAAACACAGATGCGTAATTATTATTTTGCCTAAAAAAAAGGAAAGAAAATGGCAAGAAACATCATCTTTTCTGATAGCAAAAATAATAAACAATAAACATGCATGAAATTACCTCTTCACAATCTTATTATTATTGATATTCAGTGTGCTCTCAGCTCTGATGGTGTTCATGCAGACACATGGCGGGGACTGGCAGCTTCATTATCACCATTTTTGAAGTGAAATTTTCAGGCAAGAGCATGCATAACAGCATAGTTCTGTTTCTTTGTATGTGTATGATAGGATCAGAACCAGTTAACTCTTAACCAGTGTACTAATTCCATAAGTTCCTTTCCCTGTAATAGCATGTGACAGTCAGGGAATGTATTCTTTGATATATATTTACTGGCGGCTCTCAGAAACATGGTACTGTTTGTACAGCAAAGTCCGAGCATCAGTGAGAAGGGCATGGACCTCTCCTTCAAGCAATTTCTCTTCTCTGCAGCCTCACAGACACAACTTGTCAAAGGCTGTTGCCAGAGCAACTGAAATCTCTCACAGAATAACATTTCTGATGTGAGACAGCTGTACCCCAGGGAAATACAAAAGCAACTATTTTCAAATGGCTAGTGTTGAAGTAACTTGTTATGAGAACACCATAGTATGATAAACAGTCATAAGACATTACAGCTTCATGGTTTGTGGGATCACCTCTTGTAATGCTGCTTTCCTGATAAATAGAAAAATAACCTAAGGAATGGTGTTTATGAGGAGGCTTTTAGGGTAAATTCAGCCCTTTTCTCCACAGATGAAAAAAAGGTCTTAATATTATAAACCTAATGACTCAGCTATGGGATAAGTTCAAAGGACTGGCTGCAAAGGGTCGTGATATCCTCATTAGTTCACTATGCATCTGTCCAGGGAGCAAGAAGAGGCAAGAAACCAAGCTGTGCAGAGCCTGAAGAGAAAAGAGACTTTTGGGTCTTGAGGTTGAAAGCTATGACTATGCTTTACTGCTGTACTATAGATGCTAAAAATAACACTTCCTTGCAGGTTTCTTTTCCTGTTTGACTTAGCTTGCAGAGCAGATCATCAGTGAGGAAGCAATTCCCTTTCAGTCTTTAGCTAGGGAAGATGCATTTAGGCTTAACAAGTTTGGGTTTTTTTAAAAGTGACTGAGCACTGTCTGAAAACAGAGAGTCTCTCACTTATAATAAATATATCTCTCACCTAGTCATCAATTTATTTATTCCATTTTTTTTGGGGGGGGGGGAGGGGTGGTCAACTTCAAGTTGAAATTTGGGAAGAAAACATTGATTAAGAGAAGGTAAGAGACAAAGAGTGTATGTAAGCTGAGTTATAGTCTATACAACAAATTAAGAGGCATTGCATTATTTAAGCAGGCTATTTTCCATTCTCAGGCCATACAGCTTCCCCTTAACTCCTGCTGCAAAGCACACAAAGGTATAAAGGCAGCCACTGGCACTGGATACTGTAATAGATTACATTCAGAAAAATAGGGTTATATTGGAAAGTGACTGTGACTGCAGAGAATTTCTGGGGCAGCAAATATAATTTCTCAGTTTTCTTAGAGCTGGAAACAGTGATAAAGAAGTGTTGTTTATGAATGTCACTCACACCTATAGCCGCCTTTGTCTCAGATACAGAAGGCGACGAAGGAAAGAGTGGTGGGATTAGAAAGCAAACACTGACTTTTACATTTATATTTCTTCTGAGCAAGGTTCTGAGCATGCTGCCCCTTATTAGACTTACTAGATTAGCCCTGTTGATTTCAGCGACCCTAATAATTTATTTAAGTCCATCCATGAAGATTTTGCTGGATTAGGCTGACGATGTTTGATATTTTGCAGAATCAATTTCAGAGATCTCTCACTGGTGTATTTTTCTTCAGAAGATGTAACTGACGTGGTACTTATTTCAGATGCATTCAGATTTGGTTATGTTTCAAAACCTCCCAACACTAGATGTCATGACAGTTATGGCATCTGAAGAAAAGTATTATCTACTCTTCATAGGAATATCTGCAGGTTTTTTTGAGACTTTAGGACTCTACTGTGCTATCATTTGCCAAACCGATTGAAAAGTAGTTTCCTATTCTTCACTTTTTAATGTCATCAGTACTCAGATGCATAACTAGAAGTATAAGAGATGGAATTTAGTGTCACAGCTGTGTTAACCAGGAGTAAGTCCATTAAAGTTAATGGATTATATCATGCCCAAACTGAATAAGCACTATTGACTCAAAGAAATCAGTACAACCCTCTTGAAAATTACGTAAGTAAGAGCTTCTGGGAACTTTCTTCTTTATCAGATTAGTTCATCTAACCCATATTATATGCTCTCCACTTTGTGTCATTGTTTCCTGTTTTCTCTCCTTCTTCTAAGTGGAAAACTTTTGTTTCCTTAAAAATACTTTAATGGGGATCTTTACAAGATTATAGATATTTGCATTGCCTGCATAAGGTGTACATTTCCTGATATCCCACTTAACTTCTTCAAGAATTAGGAAAGGAAATGTGCCATTTTGCATAAAATGTAGTTCATTAGAAGACTTTGAAAGAGTGCTCGAACACTGTAATTTCATTATGGGGTTGTGAGCCATTTCCATTTGAATCAACTTAATCTTACACAGATTATACATCTTTTTAAAATCACTGTTAGCAATGTTTGGACACAAATATAAGTAAAGAACAGATTGTGTTTCAAAATGCCTGGAATCTAGCTGTGAATATTTTTCTAAAAGATGTTTTAGCTGTCGAGCTTCCAAGTGCTTCAGCACTGGAGCACTTAAATTAGAGCATTTGTATTTACTAAACTGATCGTTTCTAGAAATCTATTTGAAGAATCTTTGTGTCATTAATGTTGTTTCTATACTGATGACTGCTAAGATTGGAACCTTGATCACGTTATTGCTTGTTTATATGATGTTATTAAAAAATCAAATGACTATTACTGAATATTCAGTAAAGGAGACACTGTGTGTATCCTCATTTTCTCACGTTCCTCCAGTTCTAACAAATGAAGGTCTATCCACTGGTAATCATCTTGCATAGATTGAAAACTTCATTTAATTTCAGAAATAACTGCTCTTATCCACAGCTTTTAATTTTGCTTTTTTCTCTATAACTATCTCAGCTAAAAAAAAAAAAAAAGGGTAACTGTGGAGGCACTTTTTAAATTATAAAGAAGTACGTCTGCCCTTTGATCTCATCCTTTCTGTGGATCCAGTGCAACTATTTACTCACATACTATCTCCTTACCTCAGACAGGAAGGTGCAGACTTCCACATATGCAAAGACCAGAAAGGAGAATACCATCAGTGACCATGTGGAGCTCCAGTGGCATTTCATAAGTCTTTGTTATCAAGGGGGAGGTACACACATCTACTAAGCCAGTTCTGAGAACAAATGCTGAGACAAGAAGAAAGAATTTCCAGAGTCTGAATGGAAACCTTGTGTGTCTACCACTATCTTGAGATAAACTCCTGAAGTACCTTTGATAATGTCAGGGAATTAAATGGGAATTTGATTGTTGACTTTAGTGCAAACATGATTTTGCTTCTGTATTAATAAACAGAGCTAGTGTGCACTCTGATAGATGTCAGGGAGATCAAGGTCCTCCACAAAAGGACCTTTGAACAATTTCCTCTGTCTCCAAGAGCTCCTTCAGACAACCTGACTGGGTGGAGAGGGGGAAAAATGCGAGCTGGCTTCATTTCCCACATTTTTCTCATCGTCGAGCTGAAATAAAGGATATTCTTTTTGAGGCTCTTAATTAGTAAAACTCTTTGCACCCTTCTCCCTGTTCTCTTATGACTCTCTTTCCTTTGCCCCAAAATTTCCTTTCCACCTTAAAATCACTTTGACAATTGGGATCTGAGCATGTTACTTTGCCAGCAGGTCATGAAGTCCTGTTTGCAGCTATTGGGTATTACTTTCGATGGGTTTTTGCTTAAACAGTATATATGCAAGGATTGTAATATGTTCTGTCTTTGAAACACAAGAACTTTTTTTTTGTGTGTGAGATCTTAATCATAAATTGGTTTCTTGGACAGGAATATTCCACTTGGCATTAAGCAACAGTAAAGGCCTTTGCTTTCACTTCAGGCTGCTTTAGAACATTTCAAAGGCTACAGGAAATATTCTTTCTATGATTTACACTCTATCTTAATTGTGCTGCAGTATTTCCAAAACAATATTGAAGGATGTTCTTTTGTGGGTAGCTAGGAACAAAAATATCTTGTTTAACTTTTGAGCTATGTATAATTTCTTGGCAAAGCTTAATTTGAGAGATGGATAAAAGATACCTTTTTTGCTCTAAGGAAGGGTTTTACTCTAGGAGATTGAATTTTGTTACCAGTGCAAACCTTTTACAGATTGGGTTCAATTATAAGAAATAAAACTAGGAGAACTGATATTTTCCTGGCTCTTTCCCAGAGACTGTTGGTTTGACAGGTTTTTTTGTAAGTCTTTGTCATGCAAGGTATCCGAGTGTTTGTCCTCTTTTTCTTATTTTTGGAAAGGAAACTAATCTCAGGATTTAATCCAACTCAGCATGGAAAAGGTAAGGAGTGAAGAAGAAAGGCTTTCGTTGATCCAGTGTTCTCCTGACTTGTGTGCTATTTTTTCTTCTTTTTTCATCTACTACTGCGATCATGCGTATGGGAACAGAAACGTCAGGCTTCTTTCTAGAAGCCTGATGAAAGGATAAAGATCATCTAAAACAAGTCCTCCATCAGACCCAATGTAAACTTGTGTGCAGAACCCTAGCAGGGAGGAGCACTGGTGTGCCAGCAAAGGCAGATTTCTATGCAACATTGTGCTAGGAGCATCGAGGGGATCTGGAATTAACTAGCATTTTTGTGCTTCAAGAGGCTTGCTTAAAAATAATAATAAAAAAATTATATACTGTACATGTCCACAACTTTACACTGCAAAGCCCATTCAAATTTTAATGGGTAACTTTTGCATTAAAATTCCATTACTTCCTAGTATTTGCCCATCAGTTACGCTCAGCATATTAAATTTGAGTTGAATTCCTGTTATAATGACCTCTCTGGTCCCTGGTGAGGGTCAGTGCATCCTGCCCAGATGTGTACAGCTAACTTCCACTCACTGACAGTCACACTTGTCTCCACATGTATATGAATGCATCCTTTTGCCACCAGGATGACTTTTATTCCAAAAGAAGTTGGCTCCTTTGCCACAGCCATGCTTCCCCCTCCCCTAAATGTGCAAAATGACACATTTCTCTCACCACTTCCATGTTAACAACAGACCCTCACTCACACACCTCTCTGTGGCACGTGAAAGGACATTTCTACAGATCTGTGGACCCTCTATATGCCCCTTTTGAAATATGCTTCACCTCAGTATTTGCAAAGCACTTTCTACAGAATATGATACTGATCTACCCATGAATGCAGCTGGGATCGCAGTGGCAAGATTGTACTTGCTTTCATTTCTCATATATTGTATTTGGTTGCAAAATGGCTGCTTTTCTGCCTCAAAAGCTGGGCTGTAGAACCTTTACAGACATCAGCTGCAAACTTCGGGTAGTCTATGAAACTAATGCTGATGGGCTGTGGACATCACACGTGCACAGGCAGAATACGTGGAAATATGGAATATATAATAAAATACATATTTCTAAACCTATTGAACAAGCAAAGTGCAACAGTTCTGACTTAAAATGAATCTTATGAAGCAGAATTGCTAGTATGTTTGTGTGCCTGTGAAATGTATTGTTAAGGAAGGCTCATTTTCCTTCTTCTTGTCTCTTTTTGTCTCTGATAAGAAAAATAGGCCGCATTTAAAGCAAAATGTGGCAGTTACAACTGAAATGTGGGCTTGTGCTCACAAACACAGTTAAATAGGTGTCAAACTGTGTTTACACTTATTTCACTTCAAATTTCTGTCTAAAGAAAAATTTAAATGTTTTCAGTCAAGGTCTGGTTTTCTAGCCTAGACAAGTTGGAAACATTGTCCTCTCCAAAACAAACTTATTTTTTCTAAATTTGAGCTACCTTTAAGAATTTCCAAATAAGCAGCTATTTTTCCTGTTTCTGGTTTCAATCAAAACCCAAAACAGCACACTTACATTTCATAATGCTGCAACTGAAGTTACTAATTTTTTTTGTCTGTATTAAGTTGAACGCAACATACTAATCTTAAGTTGCAGGGATACAAACCAGAACCAGAGTACCCAGAAATTGTTAAGACCCATGTAAATCAAAATTGGCAAGGTCTGCAGAGTTCCAGCTTTTGGGTCTGCTCCAAAACTTTTAATATTGCAAAACAGACTTCTTAGCTAGGAATCCTAAAGATGCTCAGAGAATTAAACATTTAGAGAAAGGAAAGGCTGTACAAATATTTACTTATGATTATTATTGTGGTACTTTCAGATCCAGGCCTCCAAACACTTAATAGATGTACTTAACTTTAGTGAGAGTACTTCCACTGAGTTAGTAGAAATATTCATCGGCTTAAAGTTAGACACAAATGTGTTTGCAGGAATGGAACTCTATATTTTATATGACTGGTATTAAATTCACCTTCCAGCTGTAGCTTTAAAGTTCATTTCATAATGGGACTCCTGGGGAAACAAGCTTAGAAATAATATATGGTCCTAGAAAAATATTTTGAGTTCATAAATAATATGATAGAGGATATTTTCAAACTTTGGAATAACTTTTCCATTGAGGCAGGTTTAAAGACTATTTAAAAGATATATGAAGCTTGATTTAAACACTGGAATATATTGCCAGAGGGAAGAGAGTATACATTTTCAGTTTTATGAATTGGGTTTTGCTGAATTGTCTTATTTACTGCCATCCCATTTGCATTTGCAAGGGGCTTATTTTACAAAACACAAGAGAAAGGACATTTCATGCCTAAGGTGGATTATCATCTTCTGTGAAAATGTGTCATATATTTCTTGAATCTGAAATTTAGCTGTGCTCACATGCTATATAAGTAAGAGAACTCAGTATGCTAGGGTCCAGCTTATCCTTGCTTTTTGCCCTTTGCATTGTTAGTAACACTGATACAAAGTCTGTAAAGCTCCATCAGGTCACAGTGCCACCCGCCTTGGTAGAAATGACCAGATGTGGTGCAGAGTAGCAGTGCACAGGGCCCAGCACACCTCTGTGCTGAAACAAAGCACTGCTCATAAAACCATAGTGAATGGAAAAGGGTGAAGGGGGCCTTAATCCCCTCACTGTGCTATATGTGAAAGCAGGATATGACCTGGAGCTTGAAATGCAGTGCTGAAAGCTGAAGGAGGTGCCTGAGAAAGAGAAAAACCACAGGAAAATGACAGCAAAGCTCTCTTTTATAAGACGGAGAATTATAGGCCAGCTGAGAAGGAGACCAAAGCACTAGGCTGTAGAAGCATTTGGGAAGACAGGATGTGGTACTAACAGTAAGTCATCTTTTTGAGTAAGGTTGGGTGTTTTTTTCAGATGATTTCTAATTTTAGGCCACAATAAAATTTAAACTTTTAGGACTTTTCTGTGAGGCCGAGTGGAACATCCTTGTATAGTTCCACACAGTTCTAACAAACCTGAAAACTTACACCCAAGGAAAATTTTTCCCCCACTTCAGGAAGTACTTGTTGCAAAGCCATTAAATGTAAGAAAACAGAAAACTGATAGGATTTTATAAAGACTATTACAGAAATGCAAAAAAAATTAAAGACCAAAGAATATCTTCTCTATAGGCTTCATTAAACAATCCTGGGAATACTGCATAAAAAAATGATCATTCTCTGTCACATCCTCTCAGACTGTGCCTTAAGGACCACTGGCATATGCAATCTAGTTAAAACACTAGAGGTCTTTTCATGTGGTCAGCACCTTATGTTTAGGAGATAAGGTTTTCTTATGCAACGTTCAGAACAAACAAAAGTGCCAGACGGTATAAACAGACTAAAATTTCTGTGTTTGTCTAGGGGAGGACTGCCTGAGCAATGTAGAGAGGCCACATATAACCTTTCCTCTCGGACCTCTTTCCAAGCACAAGAAGCACTCTGAGGTCAGAAGGAATAAGTTCAAAGTGGGTTAAATGCCATGCAATGCTTAGGAAATTAGACAGTGCTGTCTAAATTAAACCAAACACTTCTCCAGCCTCTGGGGTGCCACTAAAAGGTGTAAAGATTGTTTAAAGCTACCCTCCTTGCCAAGATGCCAAAAGCTTTACAGCTAGTTTCCTATGCTGTGAGCTATTTCTTGGCCACATATCCGAGAGACAAAGGAACTGGACTCTGCATTGACACAGATCTACCGGACATGCTCCTACTGTCCTCCAAGCCACTTCACTGAAGGGATGCAAACTTCCTCATAAATCTGCTCCAAAACCAGTCACTTGGTTGATCAAACCTCTGCACGCTGCATTCAGGATCTTTCTTCCTAGGAGAGAATCACAGAATCACAGAATGGTAGGGGGTGGAGGGGGTGGAAGGGACCTCTGGAGATTATCTAGTCCAACCCCCCTGCCAGAGCAGGGTCACCTAGAGCAGGTTGCACAGGAACGCGTCCAGATGGGTTTTGGAATGTCTCCAGAGATGGAGACTCCACCACCTCTCTGGGCAGCCTGTTCCAGTGCTCTGCCACCCTCAAAGTAAAGAAGTTCCTTCTCGTGTTACTTCCTATGTTCAAGTTTGTGCTCATTACCTCTTGTCCTGTCACCAGGCACCACTGAAAAGAGCCTGGCCCCATCCTCCTGACACCCACCCTTTAAGTATTTATAAGAATGAGTAATATCATGACCAGGATTTATGAAAATGAGGTATAAACATGGTTTCTTTTTTAGTAAACATGTTCACTTTTTACCAGTAATTTTGTGACTCCCATAACAGTTAGTAAGATTTATAGGCTTTCTATCTAAGAGAGATGTAGACATGTCTGAATTCACAAGTACTTCATAGTTCCCACTAGTTAAATTATTACTGGAAGATACTTATTTCATCCTCTTCAGGTGATATACAATTAAAGAGCTGCCATTTTGTATCAGCTTTGTCTATATTAATGATTTGATCCAAATTCACACATTTTATGATGTCATTGGTTAACTATCATTATTCCAGGTGTAATGCCAGTGAAATCTGTGGAGTTCCATCATTGATAAAGTCATCCCAATACTGTTTTGTATTAATGCATTTGCTGTAGCAAAACCTCCAAAATTAGGGAGGAAGTATATTTTTGTCTATGTCTATATTAGCAATCAGTGCAATAGAATTGAATCTGCAGAATGAAATACAGTGCAGAGGATCCAACCTCAAAACTGTGTGTTTCACACACAGCACTAGTCTCATGCCATGAACTGAATGCTTATTAGCAGTTCAAATGCATTAGATGTGCTCCTGGAGAATCTCCCACCTAAACTTCAACTGGAAGGATGCCGTTTTGTGTGCTCCATAGCTTCTCCATGATGCAAACCAAAGTGTACAAGCTCAGGCCATGAGGAGATCCATTTGACAAGTGCATTCCTGATTGGCACTGAAGTGCCAAAGTGGATGAACCTTGATGTTCAGAGATGCGAAAGACCAGGATAAACCACTCAGACCTTACTTTGTAGCATTGTGTAAGAAGCCTGAGACAGATCTGAGTGAGCTAATTCTACCTGGAAGTACAATGATTCCACTTGGGGTCCCAACAACACCATGGCTCATTAACCTGAGCTCATTAACCCACCGTTCCCATTAGTGCTTATTCTTCAACTAGTTTTTTCAGTTTTGTGTCATCAATCCCTGTGCTGCCAAGGGCTCCAGGCTGACATGGCCTTATGCAACCATTGAACAGAGCTATAAAAGAATAAGAGTTTTATTTAATATGTAGGTAGATGAATCAGGTTCTAAGGGAGACATCACTGAGTTTTGCAGGAGTGCGTGATCTAGTCATCAGTTGAGCCCAGATCTGACTCCAACTCTTATCTTTAAGTACAAAACCATCTTTCTCTTTAATACAAGCAGCGTGAATTGTGACTGGTCATAGTAATGACGAATACACTTACTGCAGTCTTGTAATTCAGCTTTTTACTTTCCAGTTACCACAAGAGTCACAAGAGATGAAGTCTGGGGCAAAAACTACTGAATAAATTAGTAGTTGCTTAACAAATTATTCTTGTCTCACTGACGTTTGAGATGCCAGAACGCTTTTGTGTTAGTTTCCTGTGCTTTTATTTGCTTCAAGAAGTTTGAAAGGTTATTATGTTAAACACTATAGAAAAGCAGAATGTGCAGGGAGGGGCAGTATTTTACCTTAGATCAACTGATTATTTTACATTAGACCAAACAGAAAAAAATGATAACCTTTGGGATCAGACTCTTTTCTCCACGTTACTACAAGCATTGTATCGAGCCCTACACTTTGTTTTCCATGGCATTATAAAAGCTTTACAGAAGCAAAAGTCCCACAGATTTCATAACTGAAACTAGTAATGCGTTCTTAATTTGAGTCACCAAATGGTCTTATTTTCAGCAAAAGACAAATATTCATGATTCTTCTGAGATTTTCAAGATCTATGACTGTGCAAAGCACAGATTTAGGTGCCAGAACCCAGAAACAAAGCCATCATTTCTGGGCTGTAAGAGTATAAAGGGTTCATGCACACCTTGTGTCTGACAGACCAATGCATGAATTAAAATAATAGGAGATATATTAGTCCTTGGAAGAACAGGTTAGTTTCAGGTGATCTTACCTTAAAAAACCATGACTAACATAGAAAAACTGTTCCGATCAAGCCATGATTTTTTTTTTAACATGCACAGTGATGTCTGCATGTACGTGGCTTTTTGAAGAACAACAAGAAGAAGAGGAAGAAGAAGAAAAGGGAGAAGAGGAAGAGGAAGAGGAAGAAAGCAAAGGTGGAGGTTATGGAGAACAAGGAGTATCGTGCTATGCCAGTGAGATCAGATACAAAGCCATCATGACTCCTGTTTAAGGACTAAAAATTTCCCACTTTAGACTATGGTAAAAGGCTACAATATGATTCTGATTTGGTAGAAGATACAAATAACAGTGTAGACAGATCAACAGTATTGCAACTAAGAAATGGGTGGAAAGCAACTGTAAAAAGAATGTATCTTACAAGCTAATATGGGGAAAAATAGTCTGAAACATATTGAATTCAACAGGATGAAATAGTACTAGGAATGGAAAAGGACTATTTGAAGGGAGACAGTAATGCTGAAAGGACTTCCATAATAAAGAAGATAATATCTGTGTCACTGGAAACTTGATATAATTACTTACAGAATAAATGGTATAAAGGGAGAATAGAGTGAGAGAAAAGTGGGTAGAGTCTGATGAAGACTTACTACCTTCATGAGGTATCTTTATGGGGAAGATCTCCTGACCCATCTGTCAAATAAAGAAGGGACAAAGCAACCTAAATGAAAGACTAGAAAACTCTAGGGCTAAACTGTCTTCACCTTATTCACATGAGTAGCTTTTTGAAATCAACAAACCAAATACTATGAGCAAGCCAGGCATAGTTAGATCTTCAGGAAGTATTTGTATGTGAAAGGTAATGTACTTCACTGAGTCACCAGACTCAGAAATACTACTGATAATATTTCCAACTCCCTGGCTACAAAATCTTGAACATGCTAATTTCTCTGCATGCTTCTATCCCTTTTCTTTCTTATTTGTTTAGTTTGGAAACCCTTTGAGGCAGAAACTATTCTTGCTGTGCAAACACACTTAGCCAAGGACACGTTTTTAAAGGGAATTTCTAGGTACAATTATCACACATCAATACACATCCAATATAACCTTTTAAATACATATTCACAGAACTGGTTACTTACTTTCACATCATCTGTTAGGTCTAAACTCCATTCCTGTTACTTTGGCTTTTTTGGTTTTAGTCATATAAATACATTTTGAGAAGGGTTATGTTCCTCTGAGAGGGAGATCTTTGGATTAGTTGGATTTGAGTAAAACATTGTAGCTGCTGTATGTAGCCACAGCTGTAGCTTTCCACTATAATTTTGTCTAGTATTCTATTATCTGTTCACTGTTATAAGTGGAATAGTATGTTGGTAATAGTGCATCATTAGGCAAAAAGCAAACTTGCCCAGGAAGTTTATGAAGTTTAGGATTCCATTACGAACGTCCCTAAAATATTCTGCTAATGCAATTCAATTAATTTTTTTAACCAAAATTGCCATGTGGCCTTGGACAGCTGTGGTTAGCACTACGCAGCATAAAAACTGAATCCTGAAGGAAAAGATTGCTTTGTCAGCCAAATGCACAAAGCGTGAATTCCCAAAGAGAGTCAACATCGTACCAGATAATGGGAGATTAATCTTTCAGAATGGCAAGGTGACATACGGGTAGACTAGCGTATGTACTCTAAGTACAGAGAAAGGAAAGAATTTTTTCAAAAGCCTACACTTTATTCTTAAAATGCCATTTGTTGCATAAAATCTTTTTGCAGTTCTTCTATCAAAAAAGTTCATGAAACATAATGCAATTGACCTTTACAATATAATGCACCATTGACAGCTACCTAATCAAATGGTGAGTGTTTGAAAATGCTTTTATTAAATGTCTTATGCCACACTTAGATTGCATTGTTTGACCAATGACACAAAATTAGAAAAGTAAAAATATTTGAGTTGTATTTACAGTTTTAGAGAGTGAATTTCTCTGGTATTGCTTAAGTATCGAGTGTAGTGGGCCACCTACTCTTCTTACTTGGAGTCACAGCAGGGCTCACACCCTCATTTGGTTTTAGGTCCATTTTATTCTCTTCGACCTCTGAGTGACCCCATGTGCTCACACCATGTCCTTTCTGCATGAATTTTCCTCTGACCCAGCTCTCTCTATCTAATCCAAAATATAAGCTTGTCTACACACCTTGCCTTCTAGCATTTCTCATTTCCACTTACACAAAACGTTTCCTTAACTGAACTGCTGGGAAGAGATTCTTCATGCCACGTAAGAAGGTTGGAAGAGCATCAAAGGGCCCTGAAGTATTGTATCTGGTGAGGGATCTATTCCAGTGCTCAGTCATCTTACACTTGGGAAGTCTTCCCTAGTGTCTGACCTGAATTTCCTGCACTTCAGTTTAAGCACATTATATTTTTTCTTGATCTCCAATAAACATGAAGAACAATTTGTTTCTATCCTTTACACGGTAGTCTCTATGTACTTAAAGACTGCTCTCACATCTCTCCTCAGTTCTCTCTTCCTTAGACTAAACAAACCTCATCCTTTCAGTCTCAGAGGTCAGATTTTCTAGGCTTTTGATCATCTTTGCTACTTCCCTCTGCTTCACAGATTTCTTAAAATGGGCTGCCCAAGCCTGAGCATAATGCTACAGATGGGGTCTTGCCAGAGCTAACTAGGAGAGTTTTGATGCATACGTTTAAGGTGTGTCTTACACATTTTTATGCATCCTTTGTTATATTCAGTTTGTGGTCTACTACATCTCTTAATTGTTTTGCCCAGAAAGGCAATCTAGCTATTTGTTCTCCTTTTTCCAATCACACAAATATTTATTTCAAAGTGTACTACTTTGTGCTTGTCCTTATCAAAACATAGTTTATTTACTTAGTATTTTAATAATAAAATAAATTATTTCCTTTTTTTCATCATCTAAGTCACTAGTGAAAATGGTGAAAATATTGATTTGGGAAAAGACCATTCTAAATGCACTTAATGCAATCACCTATTTTGACAGAGAGACATTAATAACAGTCCTTTGAGAACAGTTTTCTAACCAGTTTTCCATTCACCATGTTATTAGATTTACTTTACCATATATCCCCAAGTTGCTTATATCATCTAAGACCAAATTAAGATCAGCCATTTACTATTTCTCCAGTATCCACATGGCCAATTACCGTGTTATAGAAGGAAATTAGATTATGGCTACGTCACTTGTTCTTTATAAGTTTGTCCTGCTATTTACTTATTACCCTGAGGCCTTCTAGTAATTACAAATACATTGTTTAAATGCCTGTTTTGATATTTTTCCAAGAATTGAAGCTCAGTCAACCTATCTCTTTTTTAAAGAGGGAGATTTATTTCTTTTTCTGTGAAATCAGGAAGAATGATGTAAGCCTGCCTTTGAAGAATGCCCTCGGCTCCCCTTGGTACCAGCCACAGCAGGATCAATACCAGAGGTGGTGGCAGAAGGTCACAAATGGGCCAGGGTGGTTACACTGAAGACTTTTCAGATGACACTGCTACATGTTTGAGATGCATAGGAAATACATCACAGAAAATGTGCTTCCCTCCTGGCCTGCCCAGCCATGGCTGAACACGCTTGACAAAGCTGAACTCCCCTGTCACTTACTATCGTCTTCTTCTTTATAGTGTTAACCCTAATGTTAAGTATTTGGCTTAAAGTATTTTAAGCGATACTGTACAGAGTCTTGAGTGCCTTTCTTAATGGGATCCTAATGAACTGGCATCTCCTGGTGTAAAACACCATGCACCTAGACAAGTGCAAGTCATTCTTCCCTATATAGGTGCTCAATGTCGCTTGTCGTACTAAGTTTTATAACTCCCCAGGTGGCCTCATGCTGCATGATTCCCCCTTTTCATCACTACAAAACACAGGTGCTATGCGCTTATTACTTTATTAATTTTTCCTCATCGTTCTGATAACATCAGTTTCATTCTTCATGCTACCCACTAGATCCTCCCTTCCCTGCCACATGAGACTGTGTCAATGGTAAACTGAAAAGCAGCAGCAATGAATCAGCCCTAGCAGCTACGTTCGCACCTCTTCTATACAGCGGTTTTGGGAGTGGCTGTGAACACGCATCAACCTGCCTGTCTCTTACTGATGTAGGTGACTTGTGGACACCTGCAGCCAGCAAGCAGCCAGCTTGCCTGGATGTGCCGGCGTTGTGGTGACTCACTTGGGGTGCTCAGGCACACAGGAGC
Source organism: Chroicocephalus ridibundus (assembly GCF_963924245.1). Lineage (NCBI taxonomy): Eukaryota > Metazoa > Chordata > Aves > Charadriiformes > Laridae > Chroicocephalus > Chroicocephalus ridibundus. The sequence continues at coordinate 37,963,927 of NC_086286.1, forward strand.
TTGCGCGCTCCATTAGGCACTGTCCCGTCATATCTGGGGCCATGTTTTCAGGTTGATTGTCTGCATAGACGGTGAATCTGGTCTTGAAGACGGCCTCAGTGCCCTGACCCACAGACAGCGTGGGTAGGTCTAATGGTTTCCTTGTGGCATTTGAATGTGTTGCTGTAACTCATTTGGAAGTCTATGAATGCAAGGGTTCAGACCCACTTCACCTCAAATTATTGACGTGAAGGACTGAGTAACCACAGAAACAAAAAGCCATACAGATTAATCGAAAAATAGACCAGCTGTATATTGTTACTTCTGAAAAAATCTTTAATGATCACTTTATTTTATCTTCTGCGTGAACGTTTTCCAAATAATAATCCTTTCTTTGATGTAAGAATGTGCTGAATCTCTGAAGATTTTTTTTAAGGGAGAGATAGAGACCAGTTGTTGATTTTTTAACAGAATGCATATATTAAACATCTACATATTCATCTTCATAGATGGTTCTGCAGAAGAGTGAGTTATGCCAGGCTGAAATCAGGATGGTAATAATGTAAGATCTGATATTGGCAGGAGAAAATAAGCAAATTCCTCATAATAAAATCAAAACAATTTCATAAATGGCAACAAAAAAAAAAGTTATGAGGAACAGATTTAATGAGTCCTTGGCCATCTTAAAAATTTGAATGACTAATACAACTTCATTACTTTGACACCAAGAGTCTAAGTATGAAAGTTGTAAAGGCATCTTTCAGACTTGCCTGTGCAACCAAAGCGAAAATGTGTAGAAATAAGATGTGCAGATTGAAGATTAAGGACGGTGTGTTTTGCTTTTCTCCAGATGTAACAAAAATTGCCCTGCCATATATTGTGTCAGAATTCACCTTTTACTGTAGTTTTGTGGTTACACAGAGATGGTCATCTCAACACAAGGATAACGCAGAGAGTGTATAGTGAAGCAGTGTTCCTCCTTCGTCCCTTCACAAATCCTCGGAGAGAATGGAATGTGCTCTGCCCTGAGATACAATTTTTCCTCTTCAGTTTTGCATCATATCACAGGGGATCTTCCCATTATTTTTGTGTTTTCTTGTCTTTGGTTCCAGGCTTTCCTAATCAAAGACTTCAGTAGTCTCCAGTAAGGGGCATAAAATTTCAAATACAAGAGAAATGTATTAGCATGCCTAAGCTCTTTGCTACGACTACGTGTGTGTATAATGTGTTCCCACTGGATTTACTCTTTCATTCTTGTGTTGACAGAAAACAAGAAATTAAGCAACTGCATCTTTTCATTTGTAATCTTTGAACTGCTCAGCTTTATGCCTGTATTGATACTGTGTCCAAAAATGCAGACAAGGATTTGATTGCTTGCAAAACAGGGGGACCTTTTTTGAGGCCTCAGAACTTCAGATTACAAGATATGCTTACCTGCCTAAGGGCTGTAGGGCCAGATTTACTCTATACCTGAGTTAGCTTGTTGCCAAAATAACTCAGCCCACCTTACTATGAGCTGTATTATTCTCTTAGAATGGGGGAAAAAAAATTAAAGCAAATGGCAAGGTTGTTTATAGACCAGTCTAACATGAGCCATTAAATGGGAGAAACAGACACACATAACCCTAAGTCAGCCATTCAATCAATATGAAATTACACTCATAATTAGAGCCTGTGAATGAGCAAAGTTCCTTCAACCATTCCTTTTCTCATGGGTTTGGAAATAGCAAGATTGTTTTTTTCCAGAAACCTCTGCCAACATCTGTTTTATAAAAGTAATTTTTCATTTTTTTATCCTTTTAATCACTTTTCTTGCTCCTTTGAACTCTAGCAACCCAAAGGAAAAGCTAGATTAACTGAACTTTCAAAGCTAAAACTAAATGAGTGCAGGGATCCTTCAGTGGCGTCCCCAGCTCTGTTTTAAATATATTGCAGAATGGCTCTCGAACCTCACCTTGCCTTCCCATGCTTCTCAGAAGACCTCTGTAGCAGTATCTACCAGCTTCTGGGAAAAGAGGTAATACAGACATCAAAGAAGAAGAAAATAAAGGTAAAAGGCAGGAGAAAAAGGGCAAGAAAATGAGATCCATGAGGGAAAGGGCAGACAAAGACTATATCTAGACAGAGATTCCTTTAAGCAGCTGAACTCAGGTTTTGGGATTAAGTACTGCAAAATCAAGGCCATATCTTTTATCTTCTCACTAAGCCATCAAGATAGCAGCTGACATACGTAACAATCAACTTCCCCAGCCTTTGGTATCTCCACAGTAAATTGTTGGCCTGTATCCCTGATTGTCCTTTAAAAGGGAAAGGTATCATTAAAGGAGAGATATATGCAATATTTTTCAGGTAGCAATTTTTTTTCCCAAAATAATTAGACAATATAGCATTGTTGCAGGACACGCATTGGTATGAGAATAGACTACTTGCAAGCACATCTGCTCACGATTCATGCTGATCCCAGGCTTGAGGACAAGATGAAGGAATGCAGGAAGCACTATTTCCAAGCTGTTAATTCATTGTCTGTGAGTAATGGCAGCAACTATTTGCCTGTCAGACTTCCACATGAAAAAAGGATGATCATGATCATCAAAAGGAGACAGTGCTGATCCCCTTGGTTCTCTCTCTGGGAGGTACGAGAACCCTGTTCTTGAGTGCTAATACAGTTTTCCCAGACAGTCAGTCCACAAGCCAGGATTCAGGAGCCAGAAGAATCTTTAGCAGGGGTGCAGAGTGGTTTAAGACTCAGAGGCTGATCTGTCAAGAGTAACCAGCCATGTACTGGCAAAGAAAAAACAATGTTGAGGAAAGAAATCCAGAAAGAAAAAAAGGGACATGGAGGTGAGCACTGAAGAAAAAAGTCACAAATTTCCATATGACTAAAGCAAATGACTGGAGGTCCAAGCTTCTGAAATCTATTGAGGGCTTTCCTACTGACTGACCTAGCCTCTCTCCCCTTGTATCTGTGCAGGTTCCCAGTGGTATAATTCCCATTATGCCATTTACCTGTATTACAGGCATGCTGAAGGGCTTTAAATAGTTGGAAGGAAAACATCCAATGTGTGTCAAATATTATCATTATTAGGGAGATTAGACATTGTAGATAAAACTCATGTTTCTTCTTCAGACAATATGTCCCTGGAAGTGCTCTGCAGTTGTGTCAAACTCACTGAAGGGCTAACTCCGTGGCCCATCATTTCAACTGATCTATAGCAACTTTGTGGTTAAGGCACTCCAGAGCTATTTCTTATCTCTCTGCCACTGACTTCTCCTGACAAAACACAAATTTCTCTGTCTTTGCTCCCAATGTATAGAATGGAAATGTTCCTAAAAGATCAGCCCGTTTATGATGTGTTCACACAGTCCATGTAGTGTTTTACTTGCGGGGGGAAAAATTCTGACCTAAACAATGTCTTTGTGAGGCAGGAAAAATAGATTTTCAATCCTCTGCTCCTGTCCAGCACCTACATTCCCCATTACTGACACAGATGATATCTGTATCTAAAATTTCATGAGAGTGCATTAGAAAAAAGCTGGACAAGACTAACACATACCAGAGACTGAAGTAATACGCACAATTATCTTCTTGGAAAAGAAAAAATAAACACAAGTATCTGAATAAAAGCAGAACTTGCAATACTTAGATAGGAGGCATACCAATTTTGATTTGAATGAGTTACCAATTTGGTGCTCGTATATCTACTTAAGCTGTCAAAACATTACATGCCATGGAATATATTATATATATTAGATGGGTCAGATTTAGGCCACTTCCTTCCCACATACAAAATTGGAGGTGGTTAAGTAGGGCACAGATTTTAAGCTTGTTCATGGCCTCCCATAATCCTACTCTCAACAAGTCCTGTAGTAGGAGCCAAATGGCGAACAGAAGGAATCAGAAGGAATAATTTATATTTTTTGTTATTACTGCCTATCAGCCTGATGCTCTCAATGCTTTCCTCTGACAGAAGTCCTTAAACAGCCAGGCATGATATGGAGCAGATGACTTAATCATTTGACCACATCTCACACTCTCCAGAAATTGCCTGAGATTCTCATGCGCTTACTCCTTGTCGTTACAGTCTCTCTACCACTCTGTCACCCCCCACACCAGAACTATTAGATTGACCTGATCTACTGCTCTGTAATCTGCAGACCAGCTGGCTCTTGTGCAGGAGGCTGTGGAAAAGGGAGGAGACTAGGATGCTGTGAAGCAGATGCACATTACATATCAGTAGGGCTCAGTGTTGAAAATAAGAATATAAGAAATATCCTACTGTGCTGGACCAGTATTCTGCCTCCACCAGTAGGAGATGCTATTCAGGGAGAGCATACATTCTTGGCCGCCATCTCTCTACTACTCTTCCCATGTCCTCAGTCATTGATTAAGGAATTCCCATTTATTTTCTTTAATATACTATTGGACTGATTTTGCGGGAGTTTCTAATTCATTTTATTCTCTGCTGAAACAATCGGCTTCCAAAATTCATAGCAACAAATTTCAGAACTTGACTGCCCGCTGTGTGAAAAAATATATCCCTTTACTTGTTTTAAACCCATTTTGCATTAGCTTTAATGGGTGATGCCTAGTTTTGTTACTGAAGGATTTGGTGAGTTAGCAGTTTTGCATTCACTTCATTGAGTCTCTTCACATTTCTCACAGAGCATTCTCCACTCAAAATTGAAGATTCAACCCTTTAAGTCTCTTCTTTTAATGCAGTTGCTTGGCTTCCTTAATCACTTCTCTTGCCTTTCTCTGCACCTTTTCTAACTTCACTGTGACTCCTTGTGATGTGAGGATCAAACTGCACACACTGCCCAAGACGTGAAGTACAAGATTTTGTATTGCAGCAAAATGATGCTTTCTGTAATGTTCTCAGTGCCCTTTCTGATGAAGTTTGATTTTTTTTTTGGCCTTTAGTCTGCTATTGTATCTTAAACTGACGACTTCAGAGAATTGCTAGCTCTCTTCCCTTAGGTGTAACTGACAATTTCAAGTTCAGCATCCCATAAGCACACTTTAGGATATTTTTCCCCAAGATTAATTACTTCACTTCGTTTTACACTGATGCTAATTTGACACTTTTTTGTCTATTCACTCAGCTTTGTGAGGTTTTTCTGGTAAACAGGCCTAGCAAAAGGCACATTCCTCAACTGCAACTGCAACTGCAACATGGAACTGCATGAGACACCTCATGTGACTGAAGCCCTTCCAGCACACAAAGCACTTTGCAGGTACCCAGATACTCAGCACACAGGGGCATCTCTACTCCTACCTGAACAAGCTCTCAGGTGCCAGGAGAGCAGGAAGTTGAAATACCTGCATGCTTAGTAGGCATTGCTTATTTGCATGACAGTAAAAGTGTTCTGCCATTTCTGGAATGACTAAAATATAAAATGCTTGCATTTGAGTGGTTATGATTTAAACTTTAGGATCAAAAAAGGGTAAGGATTTCCTTGCTGAACAGCTACGTGAATTTTGGAGCCTAGTGAAGAGTTCACATACCTTCTCCTTCTCTGGCTTCTGTGTGCAGTGACAGCTGGTCTGTCAGCTCCTCTGACCATTCAGTTTGTTTGTTCAGTCCTTTGGGATCCATCTTTTATGTCAGGCTATTCTTATCTACAGGGACATCAGAAACATCAATTCCCTTGCTATGTTCATGAGGAGCCAGAACACAGAAAGGTGAAGGAAGCATACTTCAAATCTTATTATGGATTTAAATAATATTGTAGTGTAGTATCAGGCAGGCAAATTAATTTCAACTGTAATGACAGATCCAGATTACCTCATTGTTTTCAAAACTTCCCCAATATGAGACAGATTTAGCAATGAAAAGCAGCAAATAAAGATCTGCAACTGGCCAGGGAAGACCTATCCAGGGAATGTCAGAGACAGGAGACTTGTGTTACAGTCTGTTAGAATCATGGAAAGGGCTGTCAGACTCAGAGTAGCAAACGCTTTTGGACTCTTGAATCTAGGAGCTAAAATAATAGTACACAAGCCAGTTGTTTTGATGGGCCGTGCGTTACGTGCTGCATGAACGTTACTTCCCTTTATCCATGCTTTGTTTCCAAAGCTTGTACTGAAACAAAATGTTTCAGAAAGAGACATATTTTTCAAGCAATCTTTCAGTCTTTAGTAATGTATGTGAAAGACAGTTCAATCTTCTAGTGCTCTCCTACAATGTGAAAATTATTGGTTCATCATCTTCACGGTGTTTGTCTTTAATTTAAAAAAATCCACTGTAGTAAGATTATATCATAAAAGACAGATCATATATTCAGCCTCAGGTGGCCACTCCTAGAATCCCTCTTCCAGGATGACTTAGTCCATACTCTAAATTAGCATTCCCTAGAAAAAAATTAGCTGTTTCCTCTTAGAGCCAGTCTCTGCATGCCAGAAGCTTTCACTTAAACCTTTCTCAGCAGGGCTGCCACCTGCTTCTAGGGCAAGGTTCCTCAGGCAAACAGTGTCAGCCTCTTACGGGATAGCCTAATCTTAATTCCTGACAGTGACGTACGGGGAGAGGCTGAGAGATCTGGGATTTTTCAGCCTGGGAAAGAGATGGCTCAGGGACGTCTTCTCAGTGTGTGTAATTATATGATGGTGTGGAGCAAAGAAGACAGAGCCAGGTTTCTCAGTGGTGCCCAGTGAAAGGACAAGAGGACACATATTGAAATACAGGAGATTCCATTTAAACATAAGAAAAAGCTTTTTTCACTAGGCTGGTATAACGCTGAGACAGGTTGCCAAGGCAGATTATGGAGTCTCTGTGCTTGGAGATAATTGAAAACCCAACAGGACACAGCCCTGAGCAATCTGCTTTAGCTGACCCTGCTCTGAGCGGGGAGGATTGGACTAGTCACCAGAGGCCCTATCCAACCTCAGCCCTTCCCCATGATTCTGTGTGAACATCCACAGGCTTGAAAATATTAAACTCATTGCTCTGCTTTCTTGCGGATTTGTCACAGGATATGCAAGAGTTCAAACGCAACTCTCAAGCGTGTCTGTTTGGGATAGGATGGGTTTACACCAAGACAACTCATGAGAAGAAGAGCAATAAACTTGAAAGCGAGACGTATAATTTATGTTTGGACATCTGGCTCTGTCGCACGCTGTAAGGCTGACTCTCCACCAGGAAGGGAAAGGCAAAATCCCCCAGAACAAGCATAATAACAATTAAAGACCGCATCTCGGAAAAGAACTTGCACATATATTTGCCTACAGATTTTAGTGGAACTTGCTTAAGCACTCTGCTGAATCAGGAGTAAAATCCAACGATACTAACAGGCACTTCACCTCTACAGGGTGACCTACTTAATTACACTAATACCTTTTAAGAGATTTATTCCTCTCCTGAGGTATGCATTTTTCCCTGGTGTTTTCGGAAAGCCTATGACAGACATTATGATGTGTTAAGTGAACTGCTAAAGATTCCAAATAGTCCCAGATAACAAAGAACACTTTTTCTTTAATGTGCTTTAGAGGAGTAAAGTAAATATATCTGGAAATTTAAGAGCACCAGTTGAAGTGTTTATGAAGTTATACATGAGCTATTTGGTTGTAACAATGCTTAACTGTAATTTAGTGGTCTTATTTGCAAAATTTTTTGTCTTTTTTATGACTTGTGTTTTATGGGATGAGGCAATTTACTGTGCTGTGCCACTACAGGTTACAGTATCATGCTCCAAATTGAGATCCACCTTTTGTTGTTTCATATGGCAGCCCAGTTTCTTAGTTCTAGGAATCATTTTCCACAGGTATGAGTACAGACAAGTATCAGCCTCATTCACCCATCTTCAAGTAACACAGAGGTTTTAGGCCAAAAGGGACTCCAAAAGGAGTCCCTTCGAAGAGACTTCGATTGCCTAAACAAATCCATTAGCTATTCATTTCTAGAAGAATACAAAGATGTAACCGCAGTACAAATATTGCTAATAAACATACCAGAGTTTACTCCGCCCATCAGACAGCGCTGAAAACAGTTGTCTTTCTAGCATGACCAAGGTCAGATGAGTTCAGCACCTGTTGTAGCAAAATGTCGTAACTATTGAGTGTGTTTTTCTAAAGCAGGTGTTGTCTCCCTTGACCTTATTCGCATCAGCTGGACAAATGGACAACTGCTTTTCCTCAACAAAGAGCATGTGTGTGATCTTGACATACAGTAGTTTCTGTGATTTTGAAACAGTCTAAGAGTAAACTCTGAAATTTGCAGCTTAATAATTTCAGTAAAGTGGAAATCAGCCCTGAACTAAACACCTTTTCCGAGTTAAACTTCAACTTTAAAAGATCTGTGATTGATTGATTAATTTAGATGATACCTCTTACAAGGACACCAGTTCTTATGGTCTCTATTCAGCTCGCTCTTTCAGCTGTCTGGAAACCTATAGCTGACCTATCCCTTAAATATCTCCAGATGCGCTTGTTTTTCAATCTCAACAGCTTCTGAAATCTTTGGCACCCTAACCTCTGTAATACCATTCAGCAAAGGGCTATTGCTTTCTATAAGATTTGTTTCTTGGACATTTATATTAGATAGGTTTTTCTTATTTCATATCAGCTCCTCCGGGAAGGGTAAGTGAATTTGTCCCATTTTGTAATGCGTGAGTACTGTGATAATCACATACATCTGGGTTGATGGGTTCCTTTTGATTTAGGCCTTCTTTCCTCCCAAATTATAATCATGTTACTCTTTTCCAGAGGGAAAATATACTATTTTATATTTTATATAATGGCTTTCAATGGAAGTTAATAACAGTGCTGTCCACAAGGATTTGCCCTTCTACTTTTTTTGCAATTTTCAGATGCTTGGTTCAATGGACCAAATAGCTACACCTTCCATTTACAGAGTACCAAGGATTATATTTATATATTCCTATAAAGCCAACTTGATCTCATGTTCTGTTTGGTACATTTTTGCCATGAAACCACCTAACCTTTGGTTATGCAGGACTGAACAGCAGAGCCATCAGCCCAGGCAAGGAGTAGTCAGCGGGTCTTTTTAGAAGTAAAGTACTTCTCACAGTAAGAGGCTTCTCTGGCCCTTCTTACTCCACTACAGTGGAATTCACTGAAGTGTTAGTAAGGGTCTCTGCCAGAGAGACCTCCTCCTCCAAGGTCCCAGTCCTTGGAGGTGCTGAATCTGTCCCTGACAAGTCAGCATGGAGCTCCGTCCTTCATCTCAGTAAAAACAGCCTTTTTTTTTTCCTAAAAAAGTCATGCTTAGGACACCTCCTGGGTGTCTTTCCCAGAGAAAGTCCAGTTTCCACCCTAGTTGAAAAATTCATCTATGATTTTTATTTGCCTAAACTACTCTTGCAAGTGCTATATAATCCATGTCTTTTTTTAAAAAGTCTGGACAGGATGAAAAACACAATTTTTCCTGTCTTTTGAAATTTGTGTCTCAAGGCTCATAAAGGGTCAGTTATCTCCACAGAGAGACTGTCTTAGTGAGTCACAGATGATGTTAAAACCTGTTAAGCATCAGTTAGGCAGGGCAGCACAGTATGATCTGAACCTTCATTACAGCTCAGATGGTACTAGTGACCTCTCTGTAGGATGTTTTCATCTCTGCAAATTGCAAAGCTGCCATCTGGACTCCATTCACCCTGTCTGTAACTGTACTACACAAATACAGACAGTTTTAGGCACAAGACTGCTCTGTCATGAAAAAAAAAGAGTCTTTCTGTCTTGATTCATTTAAAGAACATCAGGACACTTCTCCAGCTACACAGTGGTGTGCAGGAGGTACTGCCTGAAGTCCCATACTGTGTGAATACATGTATAAATAAGCACTCAAAGAAAAAGAGAGTTTACTGGTAACTGGGATTCTTTCAGTTTGTGTTGTCTATGGGTATACTTGCAGCTCTCTCCCCAGTCTCTCTCTCCTGGGTCCCTGAAAATGTGCAGGATAATTTATGAAGCCAAGAGGAGCAGCTTAGGCCCATAGCACCACTTGCGCGCATAGCCTTGCTTCCTGGGGAGGATAGCTGAGGGGGTGGAGGCTCTGAGCACTGCTGCAGGTGCTGTCCAAGCAAAAAACCCCGCTCTGCTGTGCCAAGTAGCGCATACACCGCATACCCTGAAAAAGTCCAGCTATTGGTGATCTGCTTCCCTGTTCTGGAAAAAGAGCCCACTGCCAGGAAGCTGATGTTGCGGACACCCCAGCAGTGGTCCTCGGGGTGCTGCGCTGCTGCCAGAAGTGCTGGTGGAATGGCTACAAGATGTGATCAGGCTCCCTCCATCAGGATAGTCATCAATACAACAGCAAATCACTCCACTGCTTGCCAGCCTCTTTACGGCTCTGTGGTCTGAAATTAGTCAAGTCTGACTGTGTGAAGCTTCATTTAACTTTCATCTTGTCATGCAACGTTTTGTTCCATTACAGCACTATTATCCAGCCACAGGTTTTGTGTTTAGCTTGCATTAAATATTTTGCTCAGTGGTACATTTAATGAACATCAGCTACCTTTGAACTGAAGATTTATGTAAATAGAGGGTACGCAAGTACTTTTGAAAATACAAGGAAAAGAATTACTTAGCAGAGAACAGGTAGAATTTAAACAGGTAAAAATTAAACAGTTGAAACTGAGTTCTCTTGCAAATATACGTCAAGTATTTGCTTTATTACTGTTACATAAAAGGCTTATAAAGTAAGCCTCAGTCAGAAGCTCAGCCAGTACAAATGCTGGACTGCAGCAACTGAATTTCTGGACCAGGAGTATGAGTTTAAGGAAGGCAGAAAACATTTTCCATCTACTAACCTTCTACAAAACTCCTGCTACTCTAACAATTTAGACTAATAGAGCACCTGGCCCCGACCGAGTCTCCATCTTATTAGAAACACATTGACTCTGACGGCTGCTTGGGAAGCCAAGAGCCACATTCATCACTGGGGTATCTCATCTGACATCAGTGAGATCAGAATTTGGCTTTAATCCTCCAAACCACACACCATTTTTACACATGGACTGTGTGAAAATTAACTTTGAGTGCTACACTAGTTCTACTGTATTCGGAGAAGGACACTGAACGCTTCTCTTTGTTCAAAACTTCTCTTAATAGCATCCTTAATCAGCTATCTTCAAGTGAAAAGTCTTTTCTCCACTGGCATGGAAGAAGGTAAGATTAGAGATGCTTCTCCTTCAGCCTTGGGGTGAAGACAGCACTTGTGGCACTGAGTAACCACAACAGACACACAGGATTGCCGGACCAGGCAGGCAACAAGCTAATTAAGAACAAAGACTCAGGAGATATGTGTAAGCCCCCTTTTCCCTAAAATATCTGTCTAAGAGTCTGGCAACAGCCAGTACTTCTCAGTGGCAGTTGAGCTCTTATTTTGCAGCAGCAGATAGGGCTGGGCCTTCACACCACATGCTGTCAGGAATATTATAGCCTGGAGAATAGCCTGGCTTCTTCTCATTGAAGAATGGAAACTTGCTGTATATTATTCGATTTGTATGTTCTGTATTTGTTTTAATTTTGGCTGTTGAATAGAAATAGGAAGGCAGAATAAATTTTGTTTAATGCACAGAAAGTGTATGAAACAAGATATGATGGAAAAGATAATTGTATAGGTACTAATTAGTTAAAATGACTCTTTTTTCTTAAACTAGAGATCTTTCAGAGAATCTTTATTATTTTTAAAATCAAGCAAAGACTTCTGGCAAAAGAGTTTTTGCAGTTACATTTTCATTTTAGCTGGATTTTGGATGAAAATTATTTCTGTATTTTTAACATTTTAATAGTATTTTGCAAATTGTCTATAGCATCAAACTGCCCATAGTGTATAACTTGCCTCTTACACTATGTCAATATTCTAGTCATTATGCATCAGAGCTTTCAGTCACAGAACTTATTTTTAATACCTGATTCAGATGTATTTTAGGTGTTTGCACTTTGAAAAGGTGGTTCTGATAATAAATGGCCATAGCTTAATTTTCAAACTGAACTTCTCTCTGAAAATCAAAATCTTCTTAGTGCCTTGAATCCAGCTAATTAGTCACTTTCAAAAATTTAGGCTGGTACTCCCAATAAAATAAATCAGAGTTTTCTATCTCAAACACAGGATAAAATCATAAATGCTGGACACCCCTCTTGGTATGCCTGTGTTTGTGCATGTGTATGCATGCATATATATCTCACTTGTGCAGAAGTTCCTAAGTTTTTCATAACAAAGTTTCTCTAGCTACTTAATCATTTTTGTTGTTCTGTAGATTGGGAGCGATAATTGCAGGGAGCTCTGAACAAGTTGACTTTTACATAGTTATCAAAAAAATCAGATTTCTGGAATATTTCTTGTGTGATAAGTATTGTTTGGTAAGTAGTTTTATGTCTTATAAATAATAGACTTCTAATTAACCTTTCTTTTCACTGGACTTTTTTAAAAGAAAAAATAAAGAAAACAAGGACACACTGCTAGAATTGATTATGGTATTTATTCCAGAGCTTTTAAAAACATTTTCATAAATGGCTGACTAATGACATAAAGATTTAGATCCTGCACTCTAACTTGAGCTTCCTCTAATGATCTTATCTATAAATGATTAGCAGGTTTAGGGGCTAGGAAAAAGTGGAATTTTCTCTGGTTTACTGTACAAATCTTGCCCAGAACATGTTCTTTGGCATCCTGAAAACAAAAATAGAACAAGAATGTGTTTCTTAATATGAAATATTAATCTAAATTGAAGTATGTTCACCCTCTGGGGGTTCTATTCCGATTTTTAGTGATTGCAAAGTATCTTTATAGATGACTGATTTGGTGAATGCTCTACCCAGCATTCAGCAGTATAAGCACTAGAAATATGTAGTTGTGTAACATCACAGAGGTGGGATTTTGCCAATGAAACTTGAACAGAAATTGCAAATAAGAAAAAAGGATGTTTTTACCTTGTCCTCTGAAGAGTACAACTTATTACAAATCTCCCCACACACACACCATGTGCTATCCTATGCATGGGGAAACAGTCTAGAATAAAGCCAGAAGCAATCTTATCTTGTCTAAATGGTGTAAATCTGGAGGAACCCCCATAGTTGCTTTCTCCAGGTATTTCTTTATGATTTTGGAAATGGGAAACTGAGAGATTTACATAGTTGAACAATTGCCTGCAAAGCCTGGAGCACGCAGCTCATTAATACACTAGATACACTGACCACATCTCACAATACAGTGGCTTGAAAAAGTCATACACAGGTATAGAGCCATAAAGTTTTTAAAAGAAGCAGAAGCAAAAATTCACTTTGGTTCAAGAAACGGCACTATTAAAGAAACAGGTGCTACTTTGTACTCAGATATTAAGAGTTAGACTGCTAGTGGCGTCAACGGTCTTAGATCACACCCAATAAGAAAAAGAAAAAAAAGTCTAAGTTAGAGGTCTACTCTAAAATATATGAAAAATATGTTAGGTGCTTATTCACAGATTTGGGATGATGCTTCTCATGTCCCTTTTACTTTGGGGGGCTATTAGCAAAAGTCCTTCTTATGACTTTTGAAACATTGGAGGAGATCCCATGTTATGGAACTGAGAGGGGAGAAGTTTGCATATTTTTTTTTAGATACTATGACAAGACGTTGCTTTGTATATTCTTAAATTTTAAAAGCAGATCCCCTTTCTTACGTGAGATGAGGTACATGTTATCTGAACGGAATGTATATGACAATTACTAAGTAAAATCAATGACAGAAGTCCCAGTAGATACTGAGCCTTATAGGCTTCGTAAAATTATAAGATATATAAATGTTAAGATGCTAATCTAAAACAACAATATATTACAATTTTAGCATTCCATTATGCTTTAATTTGGAAAAAAACATGTTAGTGACTGTCAATTTATATCTGCAATTTTAGTTGCCCTAAGGTCTGATAGAAAGGAGGTTTTTTGAAAGCTAGTCCAAAAAATATTCCCTATGGTTAGAAATAATGAAAAAAAAAATCAGTATGTATGTATGCAAATGAGAACACAGATGCCTTTATCTTTCCTAAATTGAGTGGGGAAAGGCTCAAATGAAGAGTGAAGTAATTTTGGCAATTTGATGAAAGCTTACAATACAAGGCAAATCTGTCAGAAGCAATGCCCTCATCAGAAATAATACTGGAGGGATAATTGATAAGAAATGGATATCCACAAAATGTTGGAAAGGACCAGCAAAGCAAACAAAGAATTGAAATCCTGCCATCTCTGTCTCACTTGCTTATATGTGGATTGAATCTATTCAATGCCAAAGTAGTTAGGTCTACATGTTGTAGAGGAGCAGAGACTACTTTATTTTCATGTTATAGCTATTATCCCATTTTAACTTACTAAGAATACCCATCAGGATACCACTTCAATATGTGTAAAATAAAGTATTAACAGCAGGACTTCATGGTTTGGAGTCCTGCAGTTTGCAGGCTCCATTAATTTCTTTGTGGGTTGATAAATGTCAGTGGTGTGGAGTAACTTCTAAGAACAGGGAGTCTCCTCAGACTCCATTCTGCCACTCTTCCTACCAACTGTCCAGTGCCTTTCATTCATGTCACCTATTTGTTTAAAGCCAACTGCAGTTTTAATGTTAAAAAAGTGCAAATTATTTTACAGAGACCGTTGTTGATACAGAACGCTAAAGAACATTTATTTCCCCGTTTCTGCTGGCAAGATCTGCAATGGCATTTCACGGTTGTGGTGTGTTTCTCATTGCTAAAAAAAAAAAACCTGCATAATTTTGAAGCCATAGGAAGTATTGGTAACGGCCATCAGAAAAGAAGACAAAAATTAACCTGTACGAACAGCTGTTAAAATTCTCCTTTTGCCTTCAGGGGGTGATTATTTTCTGTTCCTCAGGGAAAGGTCATCCTTTTCATTAGGTCAGGCCTTTTCATTACTCTATACACCACCCCTAAAAGGTTTCTGTTGCAATGAAGTGTACACCAAGCTTGCTCCAGTGATGCAGTCTGACTACAAGATACCTCCACAAAAGAGTGTGTAGCCCTGCTCACTGAGCACTGACTGACACTATGGAAAATTTCTGCTGCACATGATCAGGCTTTCACCGCTCACATCTTTGTGACTAAAGGTGCTACCCATTGTGGACTAAGTTTTTTCAATTCTTTTTTCCTGCAGTAGCTGCATCTAAAATGCTGGGAATAGAATCTTCTTACCAGGCAAAAAAAATCTGACTGAACTGAAAAAATGCTGGAAAGGAATTTGCTCCAACTTTCTCCCCTCACAGTATATATACAGAGTATTAATCTTCAGACAGGCGAAGGATGATAACTGGTGTGAGCAGGCATGCACTACAATCAACAATGATTTAATTCCATTCCAGTTCTAACATTTAAAAACATTATCCCTTCCAAGTATCATCAATCAAGTCCTTGTTTAGGAAATACCAAATTAGTTGCTGTTGCTAAAAGGCCATCAATATATTTTTATATTTAGGGGGACTATTCC
Source organism: Chroicocephalus ridibundus (assembly GCF_963924245.1). Lineage (NCBI taxonomy): Eukaryota > Metazoa > Chordata > Aves > Charadriiformes > Laridae > Chroicocephalus > Chroicocephalus ridibundus. Next base: position 37,979,336 of record NC_086286.1, read on the forward strand.
ACCGTTCTTTTTTGTTCAGATTTCGTTGTTGGCTATTAACTTTTCAATAGGAATGTTACAAAAAGGCTTATTCAGCACATCTCTATCTTCAGACTTAAGATGGAAGGGAACCATCTGCAGAGCATAAAGTATCCTTGGCACGACCGTGATCTTACAGGCAGCTGCTCTCCCATTCATGGGAGAGGGAGCTGGTTTCAGTGCCTGTGATTTCCTTCTAAATTATTTGAAGTTAATGTGGTTCACGCAAGATACTGGGGTTATTTTGGCATGTAAATTATCTAATTAAGGTTTGATCACTAACCAGATAACTCTGTGGCTTACTAAATAGTCTAGTGGGAAGAAAATACATGTGTTCCATGCCTAGAAAGAATGAATAACAATAAGATATAATTCTCCAGTTCGGAACTAAGTAAGTGATTTAAATCTACCTTGAATTACCTCACTGAGTTCAGTGTAGCTTGGTAAGGAGAGGAAGGGGAAATTTGAGCCTGTTTTCCCTTTAACCCAATTTACAGTTCATGTACTTAGACCTAGTTTATAGTAATTTTCTTCCATTTGTCATTTTACAGCTTACTTTTTATAGATAATATTACTGTTTGGACAGATTAGGTTCCAGGCAACTTTGCCACACGTTTTGTGGCCTCTTACATAGTAAGTATCCTGCAATGAGTGCCATGTGTTTCCTTATTTGAGGGAAGAAGGGATTGAATACAGACAAAGCATGACCATTTGAAAGTGTGGTTCTGTGTATGAGTAGCAGAAAACTGTATGAGTATTTGAACAATTTTGTTAAGATGAGTGAAATAGGCGTGTGTGAGCAGCTGGTTAACTGCTTCATGAAATGGCTGTCCCATTAAACTGATCTGAAATTGCACCGATTTTCTCCAAAAATGCCTGGCACCTGTTTCAAGCTACATCTTTTGTGGCCTGATCACAATATTGAGAATGCAGTGATCCATATATTACATCGTATTTTTCTAACGGAGTGCTTCAGTCAGGCTTTAAGTTTCAGTCTCATTCAACTCCTGTTAAAATCGATGGCTTGAGAGATTTGAATAGGCAGTGAATCTACAGAAACCTTAGAGAGTTCTCTGTAGAAACATTCCCTCTAACGTTACTCTTACTAAACTTAAAAGTTGCATTTTCTTATCGTGTTCCAGGGTAAAGTTACTATTTAGGAAATATTTGCAGTATTCCTATAAAATGTGTAGAAATCAAAATATACCCATCAACCTGAAATTCAAAGTAACTTTCCTGGGGAACCCAATTTATGGCAAAATCATAATTAGAAGCAGTACTCCAGAGCCTAAATCTCTATGTTACAATAAAACACCTTGTCCCCAAATGCCTTTCTAAATCAGCTTCTTCGTCTGTAACACTGAGGATTACATTACATAGCAAGGATTATGTTGTGCTTATGTCTCTGTTACTTCATATGAACGCACCAATTAATACTGGTGTGTGTTCAGGTAAGTTTGGTGAATGGTTCCATGGAGGAGTGGTTTACTGTGGAAAGGTTCAGCAAAGCAAGTGTCAGTCACTGCAATTACAGGACTAATCTAAAACTGATTAGGAGAATAAATGGAAATTTCTAATACATTTGGATGCATTTATACTGGTCCTTCAATAAGACAAAAATGTGATTGTGCATGACAAGGTCGTCTCTGGAGGAATTAGCACGGGCATCCAGAAGAGGATTACCTCTGCAGCAGCGTGCACATAGTAACAAAAGTTACTCTGCAGTTTCTCTAATTTGCAAACTGTGTGCAGTCTTTTGCAAAAGGAAAGGACATGTGAACGCCAGATCACCTCATCTTTTTCTCTTACCTTGATGGCTTAATAGAAGAAAGTTGGGGGTTTTGGGGGGCTTATTTTGAGTTTGGAATTATTTTTTTTTATTTTTGCCTATGTTCTTCATCTGCATTAGAGCATCCCTTCTTGTCTACTCTTCTTTCCTATGTCCCTATGTCTTCACATCCCTTTTCTTCTTTATCATTCCCCAAATGTTTTCCTCATTCTGTTTCTATTTCTTTTTGCTTTCAGCAACAGTTAATTCAAGTCTCAAGTAAATTCTCCCTTTCTTACCCATTCCTCATATTTAGTGGTTTGCTTCAGTCTCTAACCTCCCCTAGCTGTCTCTACATCCTCTATTATAGTACTTCTAACCTCACTTTTATAACCCTCTCACTCTACTGTGTCTTTTCTTCCTGGTTCTACTGTCTTTGAACCCCTCCTTCCTACGCTAATTATAGTGGCTAGTTTTTATTCCCTGTTTTCAGTTTCCTACACCTTGTCTGACATTGTTTCCATGGCTTTCCTCCCTTTTTTCAAGCTGTCTTAAGGCTGTCATGCCTGCTCTTCCTTGCTCTCACTTCTTGCCCTCCCTTCCTCTTTCGAAACACTGTGTATTTCACACTTTTCTCTGTATGGTTGTCATCTCCTGTCAGTTCTGCTTATGTATCGTGTGCTCTCACAATGGGCACATGCAGGAAATGAGACATTTTGAAGAGATTGCTGTAATTCAGTTCTGAGTACGGGCACTGGAAAGAGAGCACAGCTCCTCCAGTGTGGTGCTGGATGTGACAGTTTGGTTTAATAATCAAGATGAACATGAACACATCTCATGCACCCATCCCTGTGTTAGAGGTGGATTTCCCTGTCCTGAACAGTTTTGTTCATGTGTCAGTATTAAAGAATTTCCTATGCCACCAACATCACTCTGCTCCTGCAAAATTTCAAACAGACTCTGAGACATGTGCAGACCGAAACACTGCAGTGGAGGCCTCTGTGCTTCCCATCCGTGATTTCTGCCTCTGAGTGACTGCTTTCTCTTTAGTGCGGTAGGCTTTTGAACCTGAAGTTGATGGATTTTGATAACGAGACCAACTATTATACTCTAAATTCTGACAAGCAATTATTTTCAAACTTTCTGTCAGTCACCACCTAAAGAAATTCAAGGAATATTGGACTCTTGTTGAAGCACCTAAGTCCAATTTTAAAAGCAATGACAATCTGAAGGCAGAGTAGCCTTGCCTTTTGTATTGAAGACTACAATGTACCAACTAGTACATCAAATTCTGCACATTGATAAGCCAGCCTCAGCCTGTGCAGTTTCCTACCTTATGGCAGGAGTCTTTGCCTGCAGAAGACATACTTAAATACAATATACCTAATTTTGAGTTACTGTATTAAAATGATAATTCTGCTTCTCTCCTCTGAGGAAGGTATTTCCCCAGTGACAGATCAGTGGATCTTTCACAAAGAGAAATGCAAAAGTGTGTGTGGGCTAAGCTAAAGATTTCCTTTTATCAGTTCATAAGGAAAACACATTCTGACACATCTAGCAGAAAGCTGTAATTGCCATGCAAAGGCTTGGAAACACTGTCATCATTGGGTAGAATTAGCCATGTTCTGCAGTCGGTGAAACAGTTGCTTGTTTTATGTGTCCTCAAAATATATTTAACAAAACCTGCCACTTAAAAAAAAAAGGGTTTCTCTTATCCTAACAAGGGGGAGTTTTCTCAGCTGAAGGGAGCTTCAAAAGGTGAAGCATTTCCCTGCTGTTCATGACTGCCAGAACCGTTCTTCCCTGAAGCTGCTGCTGGCTGAAGTTCCTGTTGTAACGTATTATGGACCGTATTATGAGAAGAAAGGTCAGATAAGCACTGATACATTTTTCTAGTGTGCTTGAATATGTCAGTAATAACTAGGAGATTGTAACCTGGTGAGCTAGTCTTTGTGCCGTTGCCAGATACAGGAAAGTTTGTTCTGTTCAACTTTCATTTCATTTAATTCTTCTCTCTAGTTTCTAATATAATCAACATTGCTTTCTTTAACATAATCTTGTTTCACGAATTGTTACTGAAGCAGACTGCTCCAAAGCGATGTAAATGAACTTCTGACCTCTGGGGGTGAAAGAAAGGAGGTAAAAGATACTTGGCCTGTAGCACTCCTCAGAAGATATGAAGCCAGAATGTTGCCAAGATGCTGGCAAGAGTTAGTTAGTACATAAAGCAAGTCAAAAGAGGGGGGACCTGTCAGCCGCAGGACCAAATACTGACAGGTGTCAAGAAGAAGTCTCTTTTACAGTGTCAATATTTTTGTTTTACTTTGTAAAAACATTTGCCCTCTGCTGTCATGCAAACAGCATTATTAGAAACACATTTTGAAATGATATAAAGAATCACAGCTGGAGGTAGTTATTTCAATAAAATGTATTTCACTTAATTTGGACACACTTAATTGGGACAGATGCTTTATTAAAAAAGCTTCTAGAGAATCAATTCACGATAATACATAGAAAAGTCTGGGACTTAATTAGGACAGTAGTCACAAGTTTTCCTTAATGAGGTGTATTTGGCCACTGCCATGGGTTTACATGGTGTTTAACCAGGTGTTAAATATGTGTGAAACACTAAACTTCAATCTTTTCATAGAAACATTGCCAAACAAAGATTTAAAGAAGAACAATAAATGAAATTCAAGATTATTATTCTTATTTCCTTTAGCACTTCATTTCATTCTAAGCCTGCTGCTCCCTTTTGTGTGGGTTTCGGTGTCAGATCCAGGGAACACTACACATTTCCATTTGTGTATGTGAATGTCAACATTATAAAAAAGATAATTTCCTGAATAAGCTAGGGACCTGGAGGGCAGCAGGCTTCCAGATCCTGGAAGGTCACATGTGTCAATTCCATTTGTTATTTTAGCTCTAATGTCCCAGTTTCAAGCCTCAAATTCCTCTGGAGTCCAGGTGAATGTGCAGGCCTGAATTATTCAAAATTACTGAAACACCATTGAAACAGCTTTTTTCTAGCAGTAGATGTTTTGGCATGAGAATTGGGAGCACAGCTTTATGTGAAGGAAAGTCAGCCCATAAATTCCTCCCCTGGTACCAAAAGGATAGGGACATGTTTGTTTCCTTCCATGGGACTTCCACCAGAAATTGCAGAGAGTGCTAGTTAGCGAAGTTCAAGGCCTTTAACCATTTTCAGTGAGGTTTCCCCAAACTGTGAGGTTTTAAAAGTAAAATATGCTCTTTATCATTGCTTGATATTCACATTCAGAGGTCCTATCTACAGAAGAAAGGTATTTTTTCTATACAGCCTGAGAAGTGAATTCAAGCTGATGTAAAGACAACTTATGTTTTCTGAGCAAAAGATTTGTTTTATTTTTAATGTGTTATTTGATTTAGTTCGTTCATTTTGATAACAGCTAACCGAAAAGTTGTTCTAAAATTTGATGTCTTTAAGGAAAATCCACAATTAGACTGGTATAACTGAGGGGAAATATCCCTTGTTTTCAGCATCACAAAAGATAGCATGATAAGCTAAAATAGGACTTCTTGTATGTCCTGCAGCAAAAGGGGTCAAGGACACCACTAAGGAAGATTTGAGAAAAAAGGTTTTTAGATGGGACATGATTCCTCATTTCAGTTTTCTGCTGAAGTACCTAAAGTTAAATCTTTCGCTCCCTCTATTCAGGACAGGTTCTTTTCAAGGCATTTGGATGTCTAAACACAGTGGGTAGGTTCCTAAGGTATCTCTGGTGTTGTGAACTCACTCACAGTGAAATCAGTCCTTGGAAACCCTAAGAGGCAGCTAGAATTAATATTTTAAAAAACAACACATTACTGAAGAATATGATCACATTTACTAGTGAGGAACTGGGCTTTTCCCTTCTTGCTGCTCTTGGAGAAAACACAGAGAGCTTCAAAGTCAACTCATTTTTTCTCCTCACCTTGATACTCTCAGCTCCATAGACCGCTTGAGCCTGCTCTAGTGATTTGGAAGAGTGTTGGAAAGAGGAAGCGCAGTTGCTTTGCAGAGCAAGGACCCTGAGAATAAATGTTTTCCTATTCAGCTGTGAGCAAAACTCAGGAAACTGGAGGGCAGAGCCATCAATCATGGGATGCTTTGATAATTCATCCTGCTTTGCGCAGTCTGAAAAATCTTCTGCTTGCAATAGGAGAAGAGAGAAAGAAGGAGCAAACTTGTCTGAGTTATTACGGATGTGAGCTGTCTTCACATGCGCTCAGCTTTTCCAGCGGCTGAAGGAGACGCTGCCACTATTCTGGCCTGCTTTGCCCCCATCTGGAGCTGAACTGCTTTTTGGGATAACTAGGGTGACATCCTGAGGTATTAGGCTGTAAAAGGAGGAATAGTAGGAAGCAGCTCAAGGCATCAACAGAAGTCAGAGATCTGATCTCTCCCCTTCCTCCATGTAAAGCCAGCTCTGTCCTTATAGCCATCATGGTATACCCATAGAAGAGCTTTCCGTACATGTGATTGGGGAACATACACTTGAGGCCTCCCATCTTTTTTATTTTTGCAAGTTAGGTCTGCAGCCCTCATCTCAGTTCATGTATAGAAAATGTGACCCTTAATGCCTTTCAAACTAACACACAAAGCAGTTATATTTGGACAGCAGCATAACTGGAGAAGTGTCCAACAAAGTGTGCCAGTAGAACTCCAGCATATTTCCTATTTTAACAGTCCGTAATTTGAGTGTTTGTTCTCTTGAGTGCCTTCAAATTATGCCAAGTTCTAGAGATTAGAGTCTAGGCTAAGTACTCTCCATGAACAGATATACAGTGGATCTCTGTTTTAGTTGGAATAAGGTATATATTTGAACTGATTGCTCATTGCCTGAAAGAGCTATTCAGCTGGCTATAAAAATTGTGGTTTTGACATGGGAATGTTCCTGTGGCATTGTTTTACATAGCAGTGGTTGAATCTGAAACTTTAGATTCTCTTTGGACACTTCAGCTGTGATGTGGTTTGAACTGGAGTACCCAGGGCTCTCTTTTATTCCCTACCAAGGGAGAAGTAAAATGTTATTGCATGGTTTTGATGTCTAGAGAAGTCTATGTGACTTTCTGTGCAGGATCACCTTGTTGTGTTGCAGGTACATTACCTTCCTGGTAAGTAATGATGATTAATTTATTTTTCTGGTGCAGGAAACCGAATTAAAGGAGTCAAGCTTATAAACTTGAACTTAGTCTAAATCGTTCACTGGAAAACATTTCTGTTTACAGACAGAGCGGTGACTAAAGCTTAGTAAAAGTCTTTCATTAATCCTGTTTCATATACTGACTCAAAACATAATCATGGGCACATCACAAGACCTCATCTGCTTCAGGCAATGCAGCTAGAAATTAGGTAAAAAAAATAAGCATTGTGGATGATGCGCTCCATATACAGACAGCGTGTTCTTTGAATAAGTGAAAGTCCTTGGAAAATGTAGATGAAATGGGGATGTATTACCAAAAAAACTTTATGTGCATCGGTGGATTAACTGCAGTCTTTACAAAGGCCACTAAGGAACTAGAAAGTCAGCTACTCATTTACGTGAGCATCTAGAACTAGAAAAAGACTAAGGAAACACATATAACAAAATACTCTGGATGTTATTATTTATTTATTTTGACAAATAGATATGTTGCTGATTCAGAGAGACTGATGTGGTGCAATTGCTGCTGCAGATTAAGTTCACAAGACAGTGAGCATTTTTCAGACCATCTTATTCACCTTTCATTGTTAACACAAATTAACTTTGTTTCACCTAGTGGGGAATCTTCTATTTTCTGGTTTTCATCTCGCATACAATTGGAACTTTATATTGAAGGAATTTCTGATGTATATTTTCAGCTGTGTTTTTACACTTGCATTATATTTAAATTAGACATTTTTGAACCATGCATGAGCAGTGGCTGAAAAAGGTTTTTTAGAGTACACTGTGAAAAATATGGAACTGCTAAACTCCATTTCTGACTGTTCTTAGATGAACTGAGGCAAAATTCCTTTTGGAGTTTTGCTTGAGTAAGTCCTATAGAATTTGGCCTAGTTTTGCCTGTCTTCAGTAAGAACAACGCTGTAACCGTGGTCTATTCTTAGCTTGCCGCAACACAAATTGCCTCTTGAAACAAAGACCCACAATGTCGACTTCAGTACCCTGTATGAGTACTGAGTTTAACTTTGCTTAGTCAAGAACATTATAAAAGGAAAACTGCAGATAGATGCAAAAAAGGCAGGGACTTTAGAATGAAAAGATTCAGTTGTTTAAAAATAGGTTGGGTCCTATGTGACCATTTAAAAAAATTAAGCTCTAACAGTCATGTTTTTAAAAACAAAAGAGCTTTACTGTGCAACTTATGCTTTCTTCCAACAGAATGGTGGTGTGTTGAATTTCAAGGCTGACCCTGGAAAGCATCTTAGGTGGCAAAGCAAAGATCAAGGCCAATGTCAAATTTTTCTAATTTATATTTCTCTAATGCTTTCAGAGTCTGGAGGCAGGATGAAGCCTGACTGGATTGAGGGTATTATATTCAAACATATGTCTCATGAAGGAATTTGTTGGGACTAAGAAAATCATAGAAGAAAATATCCCTTATTCTTTTTGGCTTAGTGTAAGATGTGCATATGTGAAGTGTAACTCAGGCGAGGCTTTTCAAAATCTCTTGTTTCAGACTGATACTCATGGCTGTGGCGGGTATCCTCGAATAATGAAATTGCTATCAGCAAATGACCCTCTTCTCCAGGATCACATGAATGCCACTGTGCGGTGCTGAAAGGAGAAAATGAGGTCGTATTTCACTCAAGGACAGAATGAAAGCTGGAACTGGTTTCGTATTTTGCCCCACATTTTCTTTTCCACTCTCAGTCATATCTGCATGGCTGATGGTTAACAGGGTGCTTTGCTTCTATGTGAGGAAGCATTTGTTATTGCTTGCTCACTATTTTCCATAGCAACACAATGTCTCTGTTTAAGATCCAGTGGAGATGAGCAAACAGAAAAGCCTTTAAGAAGCAGTTTGTAAAAGAAGCTAAATTAAACTTAACTCTTTCAGGTTAATTGTGCAGTCAGTATTTATTCTGGTATTGTGAAATGTGTTGTTGAGGGCCAGAATGCTCTCAATCTTTAAGCACAAGAATGGCCATATTGGGCCAGATCCACTGTCCCCTTAGCACAGAAAGCCGTCTACTGGCAGCGGTAGTGGATTCCTACAGAAGAACACAAAACCAGGACAGGCATGACATGAGCAACACCCTGCTATACCCTTTCCCTCCTTCCCTCCCCCGGTTCCTGCAAGCTGCAGCTGAGGAACTTTCTTGAATAGAAGAGGTGTTTGTGATTTTAAACGTAGGTGTGTATGAAATGGTTAGATTGCAAATAATTTTATCCTTTATTTACTCCACTAAGGGCAAGAGACAAATCATAGTCTCTCTGTTTTGTTGCACACTGCACCCATGGAACAAACAGGCACAAATCTGACATGGGAATCAGAGACTACTTGAAAGGTCCAAATCATTTACTGAATCTTTTAAAACCACAGAATGAATATAAAAGCACATAGCATTAAAGTAACTATGTTGACAACAACATTTTGTTTCCAAAGAATTAGAAGAGCAAGTGAAGAGTAAATTAAGACTCATATTAGGCTGTGAAAGATAAGACACACTCAGCACATGGAAAAGGCTGCAAAAGCATTGGTAAGGATACACACAACAAACGACTTGTGCCCCAGCCCAGAAACTCAAGTATGTGCAGGACTTTGTGCACAGGTGCTGCTCCTATAGCAACATTTGGTTGAAACAGTAGCCATTTACAACCTGCATTTATTTAGAATCCTTTTGCCTACCGTATGGTAAGTTACCTACTTGGTGATAGCAGTAGCATAAGAGCATTACATGGACAGTCTTTCCAGTCATTGCAAAAGATTTTCACTTGAACAGGCCATACATCAGCACTGCCAACTCTCCTAATTTTTACTGTAAATCCTTCCACACATGAAGTGTGCTTTAAGCCTTCAGTCCTGGGATGATTTGCTATTCTGTAATATCTGCACTTTTACCTTCCTTTCCCTTATGTTTATATCCACCATGATTACAAACCTTGAAAACCTTGAAAACACATATGCTAAAGCTTGAGAACATAACTGAACAAATGAAAAGAATTAAAAATTTTTAAGTTCCATGATTACCAAGACAAACCAAGCTCATGTGAGCCTTGTTCAGGCAGGCCTGGCAATACCTCACACAGTTGTTTGACTTGCTACCACAGCCCTGACTCAGCATCAACCTGGCCTTTTTCTTCACTGTGTGTTCAGCCAAGGGTGCTGTCATTACTTTGACATCAGAAAATATCCTAGTATAGTCATGTACTTACTCTTCAATCTAGAAAATAAAAAACTGACGCTGCTTGAGAATAATATTTAGAATAAACATTAGCAAATCTCTGATTGCTCACTAGCAGCTCTTGGGTTTATAATGTTAATTTTCTATTTAACAGAGATAAATTTGGATTTCAAGTATAATGCTCTGGTATTTCTACTTTTAAAAATCATTAGAAACCATATGGAGGTGGTTTGCAAATACTAGTGAAACATGCACTGCGAGAGCAGCAGCAGCCTGGTGAAAAGGGCACTGACTACATCAGGATATCAGGAAGGGTAAAGACTTAAGTACATAATAAAAACCATATCTTTCTGTCAGCGTTATCTAAACTGGCATAAGAATACTATTCTCTCTCATTTCTGGTTTTAGTCAACTGTCTTTTCATGGTTTGTTTCATCAGCAGACCCATACAACTGCATAACAATCATTTTACACACGACATAGAGCTACTGTACTGTGTCAAAGTATTTATGTAGGATATTATACTTAGGATTTTTCCCCTGCTACAACAAAACTGTGGTTATAGACACTTTTAAATACAATTAATCAATCTTAGTATGCCCAGTGATAGATTTATGAAAATACCAAGGAACAGTGAATAATAATATAGGTTTTCTTACCTCAAAAACATTAAGTTAATGGCAGCAACAGAAAGACACAAAATAAGTAACAGCACAAAAGAGAGTAGGGAGAGAATAAAAAATGTCCAGGAATTTAGATGTTCAATTTAAGCATGCAGCAGCAACAGAACAAAAGCAAGAAGATACACAGAAAAGCAAACTGCAATTTGCGCAAAAATTTTCTGTTTTCACAATCCAATCTGACAATCTTTCTGTAATAGCTACATGTATAGCACGGGATGTTTTTTGGAGTCATTTTTAAGTTCTACAACTATGTGTCTCTTGTAATAACTGCTATTTTTTTACCCAGCAGGTCAGTGTGATAAACATAAGGCAAAAATGACTGCCTAAAGTCTGAACTAATTTCTGAAATTTCTTTACATGTAGCTGAATCTATCATTGAAATCCAGACATACTGACAAAGCACCTCAGATCCTACATGATGTTAGGACCGTCACCATACCACTCACAAAGTCTCAACCAAGTTCATCTTTCAAACATCCATTCACAGATCCGACGTGCACGTGCACCCGCCAAAAAAACCTGGGCTTTTTCCTGTATGAAAAAACATTGTGTTTGGGTAAAATGCAGCAGCTCTCACTGCTGCCGCACCTCAGCCAGGCCCTGGGGCAGCAGCCAGGCCTGGATGTGGGGCAGTGGCAGGCTTTTGTGCGGGCCCTTGGCTGGGCCAAAGGGATGTCTGTGCCACACAGAGCTGTGCCGGGGCACTTGGGCCCGCCGGGGCACCGGGGCCAGCAGTGCCAACCAGGCCAGCAGTGCCACCAAGGCACCACAGCAGGACCTGCTGCTTCTGCCCCATGAGCTGTGTGGCCAGGGCCTCTTTCCTCCTGTCACACAGTCCCTCAGGAAACAACGCTTTCCCCTCCCTGCCCCCAGGCGTGGGTAAACATCCAAAGCGTCCAAAAGCAAATGAAGGAAAGGAAAATGCAAATTTAAAGAAATTTTTAAAAAAATATTTTGTAGACTTTTACTGCCATGGTGTCTCCACAGGAGCTCCCACTTCTCCTCCTGATGTTGACAGGGTCTGGGGCTGCCTCTCCTCCCTCAGCCACCACTCACAGTCTGTAGTGGGCAGACCCCCAAATTTATAGAATCATAGAATCACAGAATCGTTTTGGTTGGAAGAGACCTTTAAGATCATTGAGTCCAACTGTTAACCTGGCATTGACAAGTCCACTGCTAAACCATGTCCCTCAGCCCCACATGTACTCGTCTTTTAAATACCTCCAGGTGTGATGCCTCAACCATTTCCCTGGGCAGCCTGTTCCAGTGCTTGACAACCCTTCCAGTGAAGAAATTTTTCCTCATATTGTTGTGATTTTGGTCAAATTGGCCAATGGCCGGCGACAGATGCTCCCACCCAGCCTCTCATGCACGGAGAGGAGGAGGAGAGATAAAGAGAGATTTACAAGTTTAGAAGAAACTAAACTACTTTAATGAAATATTAATAATAAGATAAAAAGGAAAATAATGAAAGAGATACAGTATACACACAACCCTATTAAGCTCTCAGGATGACATCACCAGCAGGCACTGGGGAAGTCCCAGGCCGGACTCAGCACGAGTGGGAACCGGGTTCCACAGATGGAGTCAGGAGCCCACGGATCAGGATCAAAGGCAGATGAACAGACAGGGTCCTCCTCGGACATCAGCCATTGAGGAAGAGAATTGACCCTTTGATCCCTCAGCTTTTATACTGAGCATGGGGCTGTTGGGATGGAATACTCTGTTGGTCAGTTTTGGGTCACCTGTCCCGTCCGGTCCCCCCTGCAGGTGGGACCCCTCTACACTTTTCCGCTTCTGACCCTCCAACAGGGCAAATAACGAAATTAGCTGACCTTGGTTGTTATAGCAATAACTATAACCGAGAGCCCCTGTGCATACCATTCCTTGGCACAAACTGTCTTATCACTCTGAACGAACCTTTTCAGACACAACATGCTGATAATTTCAGAGAGTTAGAAGAGGCCTAGCTAAGAAATAAAATTACCAAACAGAAAGTTGGTTCTCCTTCACCTCAAACCAGGACACATATCCAACCTAAACCTCCCCTGGTGCAACTGGAGGCCATTTCCTCTTGTCCTATCACCTGTTACTTGGGAGAAGAGAAGGACACCCACCTCGCTACAACGTATTTAAGCCGGCCCAGCCCTTTATCTTCTCAGCTGCTGGGGCAGAGGGTGAGGCTCTCCTGGGACTGGCCACCCTGTGCTGGGCTGCTGCCGCCTGGCTGTCCCCTCTGCGCTGGGGGGTGGCCTCCATGCATGGGGCTGCCTTGGAGCTGCTTCTGCTTCACCTCAGCAAGCAGGGGAGGGTGAGCGAGACACACGGGGCCCTCGCGGAAAGAGCGGGAACCCTGAGAGAAACCCTCTGCTCTCCCCATCTCCTCGCTTCGGGCAGCCCCAGCTTCTCCAGGCTCCCACCACCCTGCTGCCTTCTGGATCTGCCACAGGTCTCTTCATTTCAAGGTATTACATGTATTTTCTTCCCTCTGATTAAAACTTCAGAGTATGGTTTCAAAAGGCGCAACAGGCCCATCGAAAGCCTGCTGCCTCCAAAGGCAGGGGGTGCCCTCACCCGCCTCCTCTCCCCTCCTCACCAACAGGCTGGTGCTGGCACTTGCCAGAGCCCTTCTTACATGCCAATTCCATTAGCTAAAAATAGCAAAAAAACCCACCCCAAAACCCCACAATGAAAACCTGAATAGGTGTCTGCCATACTAATGAGTTACATTTGGTCACAGCAGGGTTCCGAGTGTGCCACAGCATGTGTGAGAAAGGAGGTGCGCAGCCAGAAGCAGGAGGAGCAAGAAGAGGGAGGGAGGAGAGGTTAAGTCTCCTCTCAACCATATTTGATCAGTTTATTGAATTTCAGTCTTCATTTTATCTTAACTCTGAAACCCAGGTATATAAGCCTGGCATTGTTGGGCCTTTCACCTCAGTCACTGGTACGTGCCAATGGAGTGCTGCCACCATTTTGGGACCTGGTTAAGGCAGCCATCACTGCTCCTCTCACTGCTCACAAGGGCTACCAGCAATGAGTTTTCTCCTTTCTAAGACCCAAAAAAAAAAAAAAATTCCTAGGACAGGAATTACTTTTATAATATTTAGGAAATAATTTTACCATTATGCTACAATGGCTGAAATGCAGCCTGAACCCCTCTCATGAATGAAAAATAGAGCTTGCCACAATGCCTAGATGTGCACTTCCCCACGGTTTTGTTCAAAGAAACATCCTTTTAGAGAGTAAAGTTAACTTCCCCTCTGCACACCAATACACTCATACAAATGCCTATAACTTTTCTAAAGTGGGATGTGAATATTTTTCATAAAAATTCACATAATAACATAATGAGAAAAATGCTGTGCAAAAGAAAGCATGATAATCTGCATATGGATTAATCTAATGACATGATCTAATAATGTTTTCATATTGGCATAATCTTGAAAAGCTCTCTTGGGTGTGATAAAATTTAGCAACTAATGAACGATACCTTTTTACGAATCTACTGGAAAACTGGAGAGGGCCAATCCACTGCTTTTTAGCTTTACTCTCATCCCTCTTCCCACCCCACAGACAGAATGTTTTTTATCCGTGCTGAAGGGAGATTGAAAAGGTTCTAGTATAAAAACATAGGCATAGCAAAATGCAGTGTTTGAAGTTTAAATCAGCAAATTTTAAACAGGAAATAAAATACATTTTTAACACTGAGGTATGTAACTACTGGAGCAGTTTCCCACAGGTATGGAAAACTCAGCATGTTTTGCACTCCTTAAATTTGAATTGGCTGCCTTTATGAAAAGATACTTTCTGACGAAGTTTTTGGGATAACCATGGAACCTGACAGATATACTATATATACACTAGACAGATAGTACAGGCAGGCGGTCAGGTCGGGCCAGACCATTATAACAATTCCTTTTTACTATGAACCATGATTATCATCCTCTGAACCTAACAAGCCATAGGTTGATAGCTTTACAGACAAGCAATACATTTTCTAACAAAGTTGACTTGAAAGCTGAAGCTGGACTGTTTTTTCCCAGATTCCACAGTAGAGTAGATGCCCCGAGTGACCTGCAAAGAACTGTGAACTTGGAGGATACTCTACAGTTAAGGCCAAACACAGATGATTCACCTTACATGATTATGGATTTTAGAGAAAGTAATCATCCCAGGGTAATGCTAATCGTATACAGTCATGCATCTTCACCTTCCAGTTTCAGTTAGTATTGGCCACTCCCAAAAGAGTATTTGGAAAATCTTTTTTACCTGTATTGGCAATTTCCCCAAAGGGCCAATGACACAGATGTCATTGATTTTAATTTTACTAGGTGTATTCATTGTAATTATCCACCAGCAGAGTCCATGTTACAAAAAAAGGAGAATTGAAACCTGACTTCAAAAAAACCTGACAAGTGTCAAGTCCTATTACCAGTTGACTTGAATAGCAGTGTTTGATATGGGATATTTATTTTGTCTAATGTCTAGCTAGCAATAAATGTTTAGAGGGAAAATTTGATAGAAAAGAAATAGGAACAGATAATAAGCTGTAACCATCAATACATAATGTAAAACTATCCAGGATTACTTAGCAACAGTAATGTAGTTAAATCAATGTTCTGGCATCAGTGCTATGCATTTCAGGATGACAAGTTTTGGTATTTTCCAGATTCTGCCACCTTAAAGCTGCCTATTAATTACCTTCATTTGTCAGCTGGCAGTGCAAACAGGGTACAAATGTTTAGTCTGCTGCTTGTGTTAATATCTAGGAGCTGCAGTAGACAGAAGGTTTCCAGAGCTCTGCTGTATAATCACCCTATGAAATTGCTTAGCTCTGATGTTTGCTAGCACTACTAGCATGTTTTCTTTTTCTTACAAATAAAGTAACAGATGAAAATGTCTCAAGCTAACACTAGCTTGTTTCCATTCTTAACAAAACAATTTTAGAGCAAAGAAGTAATTCCACCTCAATATCAGTTTTAGATGTGCTTACTTACAAGTTGCATTTTAGCATGCAGTTTTAGGGCCAGACTGATTTACACAGTGGGATATTTGCTTAAGCCGCCTTGTGTTCCCACCTCATGAATAACAGTGCAGGAAGAAATGGAGGTAAAAGCAGGTCCATAAACTAGCATGTTCTGTAGGTCTTCTCAGGCAGTGAAGCAGCAGCAGAATGAGACAAAGCAGCACATTGAATGTTACTGCTGTGCTCCCACCAAGGGAAACAAACTTGATCCTAGGCATTGGCTCACTCAGTCACTTGTTGGGGCAGAAAGCAAACGAGAGTATAAACATGTATATGCACAAGAGCTTTCCATGAAATCTGGCATTGGACCAGGCTTCCTCATTGCCAGCCAGTGCAATGCATCATCAAAACTCTGACTAGAGATAGCATATCATTCCTTCTCTGAAGTATACATTTATTAGCAGCAAACAGTTCAACACTGAGAGAAATCCTAGCAAAAGGCAACAGCTGGGACTCTGTATCAAAACTTGTACTGCTACTTCGTTAGGAGGGACCCTCAGCCCAGGACCATGACCCTGTCAGCGTTCCTTGGACTAGAGCTTTTCTACAAGCAGCAGCATCGACTGCTCTTAATGCCACTTCCATTTTACCAGCTGGGAGTTAACTGGATGGGATTCAGCCGTGTTCTTGAAAAGGCTTTCCCAGAGCATAAAAGTGTGAATTTTTTGATTTACACTTGCTTTCTTGGACTCTTTTTTCACTACAGCTGCGGAAAAGTGGTAATTCAATGACCTGGTAACTTTTTCCACATAAAAAGCCAGCAGCAGCAGAACTGGCATATTAACATAATTCCTCACATTGCAGTAGGCTGGCATGGATGTAGCAGGCAGATATGGTAGGTACCTTGGTCTTGCAATGCTTTACAAATGTCACCTAGCATCAATAGATTTCTCACATATTTGAAATGAAACACAAGTTAATATTTGCAGGACTGGCGTTGAAGTCAGGTCCAATAAAACTATAGGTCTGCACAGAAGAGAGAATGTAAGTGGCCTTTGCTGTCTGTACATACTTCACCTTGTTTGTAAGAACTACTGAAGACAGCAGTAGGGACAGTTTACTTATATCTATATGTTAATGGAATATGCTGAAGATTTCTATCATCTTCAGCTTTTTGCTTCTGGTGCTTGCTGAAGCAGCCTGCACGTTTCTACAGCTGAACTTTCCTCATCTATTTTATACAGATTCTTTTTGTCAATATAAACACAGATCAAAGCTAAAATGTTTTAAAAATGAAGTTAGAGACAAAAGACGGCAGCTGGTCCCCAGAGGGAAGGTTCAAGCCTCCAGGTCAGGGAGACTGGGGAATTTCCTCCTCATGTCTCAAAGGCTGTTGCTAAGGAGACCACTTTTGCTTCAACGAGCCTGTAGGATGGACTAGTTGACATATATGCAACATTTCTGTTAGTAAGGCAAAAGAGAAGCACAAGCTGTGGAGTCTTTGTCAGGATAGAGCACAGAAACTCACTTACAAGGCCTTTTTCAACTACTATAGTTTCTCCTGCTGACAAAAGTTGGTAACATCACCTTTTTTCCCCTTTCCTTTGCAGTCATCTTCATTTCAGATGGGAAGGAAACTGTTGCTGTGAATGGCAAGGAGATGATACCTTACTACCAGCAGAAATCCAAGGAGAGCACAAGCTTTCCCAAGAAACAGCTCTCCAGCTAGGCATAATCCTTCCATTACAAGTTCAGCAGGTAATCATTCTAAATTTAGCACCATCTGTATATTCTTCAACAGTATTATTTTACAATAACAGGAGGTGGTATAAATGAACCTGAGCTTGCTTTACCCTAGATAGTGCTCCTGTGTTACTGAATAGTTTCAATAGTGCTTCTAAGTAGCACAGATATTTGGCTTGTTTTAGAGCATAAAATGACTATTTTTATATTTAACCTTCCGTCATTCCCATTTTTGATAATTTTATGTTTTTTCACATTGACTTTTGTATCAATAGATTTGACATTCACATCAGTTATGTGACTGGGGTTGCAAGACCTCTATTGTCCAATCTGTTGTTTCCCCATGATGATCTTTCTATGAGATAAATTAATCTTGACCAGTGTTTCCTAAAAAGGAAGAGAGAGAAGTTTCCACTGCGAGACTATTGAGAATCAAAAGGTCATTCAAATCTGATATACTGTGAAAAGTTTTACTGTTATTACTGTTTTGATTACAAGTGTACTGTTTTACCAAAATAGTTATATACAGGAAAGGCTGTTGGGTGGACACCCATATGTAAATACTCAAATAGCAAATACAGTTTCTAGAATAAGCTGTATTTGAATAAGCATGTTCATCTGCACTAAGGGGATTCTGTAGAACCTTGTAGCAGTAAAACTAGTGTAGATAAAGCTACATTACATAGATAGTAATCTATTGCTCATCTAGGAATAATAAACAATAAGCCTGTTCCCTGAACGTAACTTTACAAAACTGTTGTACGATTTGGAGGAAGGGCAGACAGTTTTTACCAATGAGGGTCATTCTCCTACCAGGTTAAGTGAATGTGACTCCTCCAGTAGCAATGGTGTGTTATATTCTTCGCTTGGCACCTGCTCCTGTAAATTAGGACTCACTTTTTGATCTTTAATCTTTAAAACATTCTCTCCATCAGTGTTGTAAAGTGGCTTGCGGTATATACTTGAATAGCACAGATTTTCGCATTGAAGGAAAATTTAAGCATGTTAAGTAGGTGGACGGCAAAAGAGGATCCAGGAAGCCTTCATAACTTCTTTTCAGTTCATTTAAGCTCTTTTATTTCACCATAATAGACACATTGATACTCAGTCTACAGGGAAGTAAAAAAAGTAGAGTATGGCAAGACAATGTACAGCCAATGTGCTTCATTTCAATCATTGTCTATTTAGAATTCTTGAAAGAGAGATTAAAATAACTTCTCTAAATAAGCAGTTAATTCAATAAAGCAAATACATGTATTTACATTTTATATGTATTTACATCTATTTACTGATTCTATTAGGGGAATGTGAGCATTATCGACTTTGGAGTAAGCCTTTTGCTCTGTACTCTTATGCATTGAGGGAAAAACCCCAAAATATTAAAGGTGTAATAAGAAGATTGCCAAACTGTGAAAAATGTGCCTCCTTCTTACCAGCTACTATTCCTACTGCTGAGAAGGAACAGGTTCCAAAGCAGGCAGGTGAGTGAGAGCTGGTGACAGCTGGAGAAAAGTAAGGCTTATTTAGTGTAGGGGTGGCTGGTTTCCTAAGGTCCAAAATTGCAGAAAGAACACCTGGAAAAACTCTTGAAATGACCTAATGTGCCACAGTTTGCATGTCCTTTGGAAACTAAAAGGTAATTTTCCTATTTATTTTTTGTTGTTACTTTTTATTTTGGGAGGAGGTATAATGATGTTCTGCAATACATTGTATTTTTATGGAGCATTGTTTCATAAAATCATCACCTCCTCGATGCTGAGCTAGTAGGAAAGAATGAAATTTCATTGTAATGTCACTTAGATCTATCACCAATCAACTCTGGTTTCTTCTCACTTAATTACTCATCTCATCCTAAACTATTTATATCTTAGAAATACTTGGTTTATTTTTCCCACTTAGAAGGAATGTGACTAGAACAAATTGAAAACAAAAGGAAAAACTCAAAGTTGCTTCAAAATGAGTGAGCATGGACTTATTCTTCTGAAAACCCTTGAGCTTCTTGATAAACCATTAGCACTTAAAAAAGAAAAAGCCTAAATCAACAGAGATTTAACTGCAGACTTTTTGTGCTGAACCTTTTTCCTTTTTAAAGGTTTATGGTGAAAACGCTGTTTAGTTCATAATGCATTAATTCTTACTGCTTGTAGAAATTACTTTGGAAGGTATCATATTTTAAATATGAGTTTCCAGTAATTTTTCCACATTACTTCTTTGCTTGTGGGTCTGTGCTTGCAGCCAGTAATATACAACAATGGCTTCATTTCGTTCAAAGTTGATATGTTTTACATTCCAGTATGTTACTCAGTTTCTCTAACATAGTCTGGAGAACTTCTGCAATATATGGAGCTGGGGCTTCCCAATGCTAAACCAAACTGAATCATTAAGTTGTTTCCTACACATTTAAAGTTTCTAACACCTTCACTATTCCTGTATTTTAAATGTGTGGGGAACATTCTTTGCTAACATGATGCAATTTCAGCTAAGCTGTGACAGTTCTCAGAAGCTAAGGATCTCCTGCTCAGTTGTCACATATTGGTATAATTCACCTTCTCTGCAAAAATATTTGGATTACAACTATTAAATACATTAAAAGTAAGCCATATGCATAATTTTTGGCTTTACCAAAGAGGATAACAAATAGAAGCTGCGATAGTTTACCTTCCGGTTAACATCCAGACCATCTGGGCCCCAGGAAAGTGAAAAGGAGTTTTGCCATTATTTTAAATGACACCAAGTTTTCGCTAGATTTTGCAAATAAATCTGTCTAGCTACACTCAAGGTGGATTTTTTTCCCCTCTTCACAATGGCATGAAAAAATGAGAAATTTTCTCAGAAAATGAGAATCATATCCACACAACACATTCATATCCCCTGTTTCTAGAAGGGTAGAGGGCTACCTCTGTGGTATGCTTCCATTTCCCCCAGTCCTGAGGATGACTCTCAGTGGTGGTTCAGCTGTACCAGATTCCAGCCTTCCCAGATCTGTGGGACCCCATAACACCTTATCAATAGAGAATGAGATAGAAACTGCATGAAAACTCTCCGAGATTTCTTGCCACCGCAAATGTGCTGGAGGGGTGTAGCTCAGGTACATCCTTTTACTTCATGAGGATTTACTGGTGACAACAGCTCCGTGCTCCAAAACAGACCTGCAGAGAATCAATTGTTTTGCTGCTTCAGTCTGGGTCATGGTGCGGGAGGGTGGGCGGCAAGGCAGGATACAGTACTAACAGTGGGTGGATAGTATTCAGGTCTACAGGGTCTTCCTTTCAAATGCACGCAACACAATCGTCCAGCTTTCTATCAAAGCAAAACTAACTACTGCTTTGAGAACAGGCAGCTGGAAGTGAGGGGGACACAAAGATGGCCTTGTAGCAAGAGGGAAGTACTGCAGGAAAATATCTAATTCACACAAGTGCTCAACAACTTTTAGGTTCTTTCAAGCATTTCACTGCTATTAGGTATCCAAATAATGTCTGCTTATGCCTAAGGCTGGACTTCCCTTTCAGAAGTAGGCCTGACCACAGTGATCTGTAAGTTCAGGAATTCAGGACCATGTTACCATAACATTTAGCTAGGAATAAAAACACATACACTAATGTAGCCTGTAACTGGTTCACCACATGGCAGGCTTTCTACTTAGCAACAGAAGTCAGCACTAGCATCTCACTTCACTGCTTTGCAGTCTGTAGTGGCTTGTCATGTCATGCAAGATATAGGGAATCACTAATGCTAATCAAGGCCCAAGACTCTAGCAGGCTTTTCCAGTACAAATTGGGAAGTCCTGGCACCAGTGAAACCACTTTTGGGAAACTGCATAATCATCTTCTGTACAGGAAGGATGAACTTAAACTGGAATGTTTGCAGAAAGAGCTGGAAGGATCATCAGGGAATGAAAGGCCTTTTAAGAGACTTAAATAGAGTAGCTTGTTTAGTCTAGCAAAATTAATATCGAGGGAGAAAATGGATGCTGTCAACAAATACATTGGTGAAGGGGGGTAAACACTAGGAGAAAAAGCTATTTAGGGTAAAAGACAGCACTGGCACAAGGGTACAAACTGACCCTTAATGATTTTAGACTGGAAAAACAAGGAGAAGGTTGCTGCAAGAGTGAAATGCTGGAGTTACAACAGCAGCAGTGGAAACAAAGGGTTTAAGATGGAGTTTGACCTAGCTATGAAAAGGTCTATATCATGAGACTAGTTATGATGTGGGAGATTGGTCTTGATAACTGTGATACTTAATGCAGTTTTATCTTTTTAAGACCAAGTCTGCAAACAAACATGTACTGAAATAACTCTAGCCATTGCCTCTCCAGCTGTGAGCAGGACCTTCACACAGCAGCTGCATTCCACAAGAACAATGAAATGAGTCCAGGCTCCCTCACGAGCAAGAGAGACAGGGACTTGGCTTTACTACATTTGGAATATGTTACTTGTAGAACTAGGGATGAGCTTCAGATCTCACTGCATTCATAACTAAATATAAAACTCATTTTCTTGATTTCCTACAGTAAGCTTTATAGGCACATAGACACGTTCTGATTTTAATGATCTTTTTGTTATTTCTACAACTGGGGAGAGAGAGCAAGTGGGGGAAAAGTGTGGTTGTGATTTTCATATCTGTTATAAAATGATCGTTTTAAAAACTTTTTTGAGAAACACAGGCAGGTGTCTAACTTTAATGAAGGATTCTTCACCATTTCTTAGAGCAGTTTCTTATAGGATATGCAGTCTTAGATATCTTAGGAACTTAGAAAAATAATTTCAGCGCTACTTTAAGTTTTGCAGTGCTGTATTAATAACTTGGCAAAAAGACTTTTCCTTTACATGTGAGCAGGCTTATGGCTGTTCCTAGAATTCTCTTTCTGTTGTACTACATCTAGAAACTATACCTAACTTCTCAGACTTTCATCATGGCCTTGTATTCTCATGCTATCAAACAAAGTGATCCTTCTGATCCTCTAGTCAGAACAGACAAAAAGGGTCTCTAAAGCCAATCTGTCTTTTTCCTGTCCTATTGCTGAAGAGACACCCAGAGGTGCCCGCTGGGCTGCCACATTTCCATGCAACACAGTGAGGCCTTGCCTGGGTGCGTGGCTTGTCTTAAAATGACTGACTCCTCTTCACGAGTCTTAAACAGACAGTTAGAAGAAAGGCATTAGAGACACATCTCTTTATGATCAGGTTTAGATTTTCTGGTTTTAAATTCCTCATTATATTTTGTCTGATCAGAAGAAACTGTTCATCTAGTACAGTAAGTGCTTGCAGGCAGACTATAAAAGTATGTTATTCTCTTTCAGCATATTCAGCTAATGGGTAATCTTACCCAAAGATCTAAACTATTTATTTATAAAACACAGTAAAAAAAAGATCTCTGGTGTAAAGCAGTTACTGTAGAGAGGGTTTGGGCCAGTTGGATCTAGCAGTGCAAACGAGAAAGGGAAAACAATCCTATAAATGGATGAGATGAAGAAGATTTATGAGATCATCTTGAAATTCCCCCAAGATAAACATCAGGAATAAGTTACCATAGAAAACAAGTGGTGATTATCTATGACTTCAAGAGATAGATACCTGATTCTTTCTGAGGAACAGTGAATCATTTTATTCCAGAGTAAGATCCTGTCATAGTTACATTTCAGATCCATGGTCTAAACTGGGCTGAATGGGAAACCTCCAAGGCCACCTATGTATTACTGGAAATATAACTGGGGATTCTGTGAAGGATTTACCAACTCAGTATTCATTTCTACATATATTTCTTGTGCTCTAGACTGGTCAAGGGGTGGTGGCGAGAAGAAAGACACAGTACTTTACTGTGGTCTTGCTGCAAGGAATTGGGGTAAAAAGGAAGGGAGCAAACCCAGAACCACTGGAGCATTATAGACTAATCTAGTTTCCTACAGACAGATCTGTTTTCTGATTGCTTTCTGAAAACCACTCAGATCTGTAGATAATATATTTCAAAGTGATAATTCTTCCTTCATTCCACAGGAGCTAAACCGTGCTTCACTGTAAAAGTGATCTGAAGGATATTCAAGAAGAAAATTGACAGAGCACCATGGACTCCACTTATCCGCAGGTCAGAGCTACAACTTTCAGTTTGTTAAACAGTTTCACAGTAGAGAAATCCTAATTTCCTCAAGCCTAATTGGTACTGTGAGAATCCCTCATGGGTGTAAATTGTTACATCTTTATGGATGAATTTGAAATATCTCTTTGGGTTTTTTCTTCCTTTTCTTTATCAAGTCCAGACATCACTGAGTTTTATAGAATGTATGTGAAATCATATTTAAAGCAACATTTACATTGTGGAAAGAAGGAAAACCACCAAAACTGTGTAATATTTTGCTTTTCAAGGTATTCTTTTGCAGCTTAAGTTATGAACTCTTGGTTTATTCAGTCAGAATATCTAAGGATATTTCCCAGTAGCACAGCTTTCTAACTGTGAAAAAAGGTTCATACCTTTTTTAACCCTCCTGCATCATACACACCTGTGTCACAAGAAAAGCACTTTAACTGGACAGGAAAGCATGCTCAAAAGAAATGTGGCTTTGATCAGGAAATGTGACTGAATGGATTATTGCATGAGTTTTAGAATGGAAATATTGAAGTTCAATATTTCAGATTGTGTATCCTCCCTACTTTGACTCTATCATGTGCAGACTTTTTGCATACATAAATGAAAAGACCTGGCTGATCTGAAAAGCTGGCAGGTATCAACTAGTAATTCTAATATAAATTTAATGCTGGTAGAAAGTATAATGAATATGAACAACCAGGTATAGAATGCAAATAACAGTATATACCTACCTCCTTTGAATGAAGACTAGTGGAAGTTTGCCCTGTCAATAGATTTTTTTCCCCTAAAAGGAAACATTTCACAGAATCCAAAAAATAGCCATGCACAAGCCCAATTGTACATATCTCTGCCGTAGAGTGACAAACTTTTTATGAGATGATAGTTTAAATTGTATCTTTAAGACATTTCCTAAAAAGGAAGAGAAAGAATTGTCCACAGCAGATTAAAAGATGTGCTAAGAAACAATGCACAAACAATCCAAAATTGGACTCGATAGTATTTAAATTTATTTGCACTTAGCACACATCTGAATATCAAAACACTAAGTCAAATTCAGCATCAATTTATATTTTGCCTGGCTTCCTAGACTTCACTGTGGGTTACAACACAGTACACACTTAGCCTGGCTTTCTAAAGAAATGCGGTTTGGAAATCTCACTATGGGTTTGTATGCATGTGAGATCCTGAAGTACTTCTGAAAACCTTGGTCTGTTTCAGTCAGAGTTGATGGACATGTAAATGGTTCAGTTCTGTTTGCTACAAACTTGATGAAAATAAGCAGCTGGGCAGCAGTGAAAGACCCTCCTACTATGCCTGTACTCCCCCAGTGCAGAAAAGGCTGTATAATGAAAGGAGCCTTTTTTAGACATGAGAGAATCCACACTACAGGATTTTGCCCTCTTCCCAAAGATGTGAAAGCTCTTAAAAACCATGATGCATTAACAATGCTGCTTTATTTGTATAAATGCGCGTACTTATGTCTGGATATGCATATAATGTTATGGATTGAATTTTATTCTATACCAGAAAAAGATGCATTACCCAGTGGGTCAGCCACTAACTTACGTTCTTTTCTCAGATTTGCCCACTGACACGGTTTATCTTCCAACATGCCAAGGGCTAATGGTTATGACTTAATGGAGTAAGGAAGTGTTCAGAATGCACCTTGCAAATGCAAGTTAACAGGGGAGAGAGGCAGGCAGTAGGACATTTTTAAATCCATATTCAGTTTTTAGAACTGCAAAAGGAACCCTATAAATGGAAAACTGTATTTTATATTTTGCTTGCTTTGATGTTATATGATACACAGAAAGCAAGGCATAGTGGGCACACTTTCATCTGAGTGACACTTTGCGAGGTGCGTGGGGAAGGGTCAAAGCCCACATTTCCAGCAGGGAAAAGCTCTAGGACTATGCATAAACTGGTGTGCTCTTGGGCTTCTGGCTGTGGGGGTATCCCTGGGCAACTTCCTGTCTGAGATCAGAGCATGACCTAAGCAGACATTGATTTCCATTCCTATGCTCAGTTTTCAGCAGAAGGAACTGAACACATGGGGCAGACGGGAGCTAGGCATGCTTTGGCTAAGTCTTGATACTGTTCTGCTGAAGGATCTTAGCCTTGGTGTTCACTGTGTCTCCATTGTTCAATGCCAACACAGTCTCAATTAATTAATTTCTGAGTTAAGTGGAAAAGCCTAGAGGTTTTAAGCTGGTGTGAAAGCACTGAGACTTAGTGAGCAATGGCACAGCCTCCTGCAGATTGTGGGACAGCTACGCGTTGGGCTCACAGAGCCGTTTTGGTTTTTTTGTTGCATCAAGTGCAAAATAATCCTCTTGATATATGATTCTTTCCCACCCTGATGAAATGATCTGGTGGAAGGATGCCACCCCACATGTGGACTACTTACCGGTTTTGTCCTTTCATTCAATAACAGTGGGAAAGGAAAATATCCTTTGATTACTCCCACATCAGGGAGCAATGCACAATATTAACAGGATAAATATTTTTCATGATGCAGCAGTAATTAAGGATGTCCGTTTCTCTTGCTTGCTTGCTTTAGGAATAGTGTCAGATACACTGTGGCTACAGGATGGTTTAGGTTTTCAAATACCACTGGGGTAGAGCATCTTATGCCTCATTTAGAATGACTTAACCAGAGAGTTATTTCATGGTGGTCTGGTTGCACCTGTTCACACTTAAATAATTCTGCACAAATTTAACCTCTGCCTGACATCTCTGCTAACGTGTCATGTCACAGTGAATATCCCTCTGTTGCTGGACATGTGTTGAATTATTTCTTGAACTCTGGTGACAGTCAGGTTATTCTAACTGCTCTCTAGACATAGGATGAGACAGTCCTTGCTTCCCAGCACAGTTCCAAAAAGATAAGCAGTAGCCGTCAAACAAATAAATTAGATGCCTTACTGGTAATCCCTGAATATTAGATTTCCTGAAGCCATCATTATCCCATCATCTTGCCCTCTTTTCCAAGTCATATAATCATATTACCTTATGATTGATTATGCTTCAAACTGAGAGCAAAACCTAGACTTTTTTTCTTCAAATAATATAGATTTTCATGGTAGTTTATAGAAAATATGATTTTTAAGGCATCTGTCATTGAAACCTTATACAGTCTGTTAAGCATATTTACAATACCACATTGTGTATAATCTAGTAAAGCACTGCAGTTCCATATAACAGTACTCCTTAGATATCCCAGCTAATGCTTTTGGGCTAAGCACTGTCCTCCAAACAATTTACCTGTGCATTTTTTCATCTAATTTGACAGAACAGACAAAAGTTGATAGAAGCACAATGTTATCTTTCTTATTCTAGAGATGTCAGTCTCAGCTGTGAAGATATTAAATGATTTGCCCAAGTTCATGCCCACAGTTCAAGTTTGTGCTAGAGCCAAGAAAGCCTAGAAGTTCAGGTTAATACTGTAGTCAGAGGAATCTTTTCCTTTCCCTCTGTTCTTGCGATTAGCTTGTTTGTCTGACCTAGCAATGCTAGGGAAAACTCCCTTCCCTGTACCACTCCAAGCACAGCTATCAGTGTTGGAAAGCGTGTTACTTCCAGTATGAGAAATGGCATTCCTCAATGTGCACATGCTTAGTGTGGTTAGGATTTCCCCAACATTGCCACAGGATACAGGGCTCACTATAGAATCCTAGTTAACAATTTAGCATATTTGTGGCTTACACTCAGAAGTAATTTCATAAGCCAAATACAGTGAAAGCTCTTGCAACCCTGTGGATGCAGAATGTCAACATTTACAGTCAGCTTGTTAAGTTGCTGTCTCCATCTGCGTTTTTCTAGTGAAGAGCAGTTTGGATAAAATAACAAGTGACGTGAAGCTTTTCTGAATTTAGAAAATACTTGATGATGAAACATAAATACATGAACCACGAACTGCAGATATGTGTATCTGCCAGGAGAGGAAATAGAAATATTATGAGTAAGTCTGTTCTCACAATTTTTCCAACCCAGTAGATAAAATTTACTAGAAATTAAGGTGGAGGAAAAGAGACTATATCCCCAGAATTTTTCTGTACTGCAGCAGAGTGTTTTGTCAAAAAGGAAGAGGTGGAAGCCCTGTGAGACAGGGCTAACATCCTACAGTATGATTCAGAAACAGAAAGTAATAGCTGGAATTCTGTTTCTTATAAAGAAAATAAATATTAGAAAGCAAATAAGCCATCCAGTTATTACATTATAAAATAGATAGCAATGATAGCTTTTTGGGACTCCAAGGATTTAAATTTTTTTCTTTTTATTCTGATACTACCTTTAGATAGGTGCCTAAGAAGCCTGGCATAAATGTTTTCAGTTAAGGTATTTTTTTCTTCTGATTGTCTAAACATAGTGACAATGATCATGGGTTTCTTAAATATTATTCTTGGTGCACATTTTTCTTTTGAAGAATGCACCATATCTGTAGCCAGCTAATGAGTAACCTAGAACTTATCCTATGCTACAACATATAATGCATTTTTAGTCCACATGGATCACAACCAGTTGGGGATTTGAAGATTGGGGGCAGCCTTGGTTGTAGCACAGTGACCATGAGATGGTGAAATTCTGGATCCTTAGAGGAGGAAGCCAGGAAAAAGCAAGATCACAACCCTAGACTTCAGAAAAGCAGGGGTCTACCTGGAAGAATCCCATGCAACACAGTTTTGGAGAGAAGAGGAATCCAGAAGAGATGGTTTCTTTTCAAGGATCACCTCCTCCAAGCCCAAGAAAGGTCCTTCCCAATGAGAAGGAAATCAAGCAAAGGTGGCAGGAGCCCTGCATGGATGAACAAGGAGCTCCTGACTAAACTCAGACAGGAAACATACAAGAGGTGGAAGCTGGGTCCAGTGACCTAAGAGGAATATAGAAACACTGTCAAAGCATGCAAGGACAAGGTTAGGAAAGCCAAATCCCATTGAACTGAATGTGAGGTGATGGTGAGAGATGTGCAAGTACAACAGCAGCACTAGGGAGCACAGTAGGCAAAATGTGTGCTCACTGCTGAAAGGGGCAGGGGACGTGGTAACAAAGGTTGTGGAAAGGGCTAAGGTATTTGGTGCCTCCTTCATCATGGTCTACTGGTAAGACTGACCTTCAGGTATCCTGAGCTCCCAAGACCAGTGGGAGAGTCTAGAGCAAGGAAGACTTACCCTGGGTGGAGGAGGATCTGGTTAGGGAATATCTAAACAAAATGGACCTATACAAGTCCATTGGGCCTGATGGTGTGCAACCACAAGTGCTAGTGTTAATGTAAGGGCATTCTTGATAATCTTTGAAAGGTCATGGTGATCAGGAGTGGTTCGTATGGACTAGAAGAAAGCAAATGTCACTTCCATCTTCAAGGAGGGAAAGGAGGATCTTGTCAGCCCCGCCACAGTCCCTGTAAAGGTGATAGAGCAAATAATCTTTTAAACCATTTTGAAACACATGAAGGTCATTGGGAGTAGTCAGTTTACATGTATGAAGGGAAAATTATGCCTCCTCAATGCAACAGCCTTCTATACCCAGTAGTCCTCCCTGGCCACTCACTTGTGGGTAACAGGATGTTGGTTAGATGGAGTTTGATGTGATCCAGGACAGCTGTTCTTATGTGCCTGTGACACTGATCTGTGTCATTTCAGACCTAGAAAAGTACTTCTTCCCCCAAGATGAGGGGGGAAGACAAGCTAAATGTTTCCTAGTGAACTTGTGTTTATAGACAGTATGAAAAGTCAGTGGACATATATGCTATCTTGGGAAATACTTCTCACAAAGTTACTCCGCTACCTAAGACTGTAGTTCAGATTCATAACCCCCAAGTCATTTGCTGAAATTTGACATGTGACTATTTATCATTTGTTGGGTCAGGTGGAGGGATGGAGCCTGGCCTAACATAACTTTACTGCGTTTCCATGACTGTGTCTCATTTGCTTTTAAAATTCTGCCATAGGATGCAGGCAACATAAGCCTGGGAGGAAGAGAATGGCAACACTCTGCCCTGGCAGGTGGAAACCTGGGGTTGGTCTGTGACAAGGACAACTAGCAAGTGTATGGCAAAAAGTGCAGTCCACAGAGTCAGAGCGCCATAATTCCCTTTTGGCAAAGCACCTGGGAGTTGTAAGTGTGCCCAGATGAAGAAAAAACAAAACCCTCAGTTGACAAAGCAGTTCATAAGACAGGACTCCTAATGTGCAGCAGTGCTGTTCATGTGAGGTTCTCGGTCCTGTGCCTTCCAACTAGACCTGTTCCTGGACCTTTCTCCTTCTTCCCTTCCACATTTGCTCCCAGTGACCTATTGTCTCTCTGATTACTGGTAGCTTTGACCTTGCTCCCCTGCCTTGGAAGACTGGAACTGTCTTGAACAAAGGCTCCTCCCTGATGCTCACTCATGTATCCCTTGTATTCAAAGCCTGAATCTGCCTACTGACCAAGAACACAATTGTCAGTAGAGTTAATCCACTCACACACTGAAGACAGCTGTTATTCCCCGTGACTTTCCTGAGGGTGAATCTTGAAGGGCTAGCCATGGTCTAGGTCCTCAGGAAATGTGTTTGGCACAATAGATGGCATTATTCTTCGCATTCCCAGTGAGGGGTCTATTCCTGGCTGTCTCCTCCCAGGACTCTCAGCTGGTCTGCCTTACTCCAGTTGAGATTGCAACAGATAACTCCTGAGGACCATAATTGCTGACTAGTTCTGCCTCTGGGTTGAGTCTGGGCCTGACTTGCTTTTGTTAGGCACAACTGAGATGACTTAGTACATAATGGAGGAGTCTGGCAAGAAGCAAGGAAAAGGCTCTGGTCCACTGATCTTTCAAAAGTGGATAAACCAGTATCTTACAGTGTCATGTGACTGGTATGGTAATCTCTGGGGAATATCTGGGGATTGTGACCTCAAAGCACTTACAGCTGAAAGGAGGCAAGAAGGGACTGGCAAAAAATCCGCTTGGTTAACTGCTGACATGTGGTATCTAACTTGGTGTGAATTTTATCAAAATATAGCTACCTCTGCAATATGTGGGAGCAACTTTCTCCTTGAGAAGTAGTTTTATTGCTCAGCATTTTGTTTTCTAAAATTGCAGCATTTTTTAATATGACAGTCAGGTGCCCTGGAATGGCATTAGCAATTTGCTAAATGAGCAAATGGGTTTGACTTTTCTTTGCTGGATGGTTCTATCCTACATAGCAAACAGGGAACACCCCAAGGCTCCTTCATTTATACTAGATAAAATCTAATAGCATATTAGAGGGCTTCTGTGACTGTCTATGACTTACTGAAGATAAAATTAAGCTTCATCTCTCAGGTCAAAAGTATTACCCACAAAAATCTTCCAGAGGTGTCAGGGTTCTCAAGTGGGACCCCATTCCTGTCTACGGGCTCAGGAGCCCCATTTCAGGTCAGCCCATGGCCTTCAGTTCCTGACCTGGTGATGCCGTACAGGTGCTGGTCTTCATCTCTGACACAGCTTGCGTGGCACCCTTGGAAGGAGGCTGTAATAAAAGAAAGGTTCCTAAATATATGAATATCTTAAGAAGCAAAGGAAACATAGCACAGACTAAAAGTCACCCATCCAGAAAGCTGAAGTCCTGGCTTCTCTGAGCATGAGCTAAGAAAGAATGGTCTTAGACAATGAGGAATAGAAATAGCTTGAAGAATGTGTGGGGTCATACTGCAATGTACCTGTGCAAAAGAATATTCTCTCTGGTGTAAATATTCTGGAAATGTATTTCTCTCTGGGAATACTCTGGTATAAATCATAATCTGTGATTTTATTGGAGTGATGTTAATTTATACCAGGAAAAAAAATCAGTCCTTTTACAATTGTTATAGGGAGAAAACATTCAAAAGTAAACAGAAAGTATTAGGTACTTCCTTGATTTTCTAGCATTTGTAAAACATAACTAGGGAGAAGCAGTTAGTGATGGATCCAGCCTTACGTTTGGAGTCAGGAAACCCCTTAAAAAACACATAAAATGAAAGCATTTATAGGAAACAGATGTACTAATGTACTTTGTGTTCATATGAAAAGCAAATGGATGACAAGCAGAACAGTTAAGTCACTGCTAATTTAACTAATTTGCTTACAACAACCATTAATTTCTTTCCTTGGAATAAATCCTGGCATGTTTCTTTCTTAGCTGTTTCTTGCATCATCCAAACTTTATTTGGCCTCACTATACTGGGTCCAACACCTTCCCTGCTAGGCTTGCATCTGGGTTATTTATATTTGACATATCAAACAGCTGCCTCCAATTCTGGTCATGACCGACATTCTCAAAAAGGCAGCCACCCGAATTGTCCCTTCTCTCACTAATTGTAGCAGGAATGAAAAAGACTTTGAGCTGATATACCTCCTATGTTTTTCTGAAACTTGGCCTCAGCCTATTCTTGTTGCTTGTTGAGAATTTCCTACGCAAATTAGAGAACATCCTTCAGCCCTAATCCTGATAACTAGCTTCCTTGTTAACACCGAGAAATGCAAAAATGAAAAAGGACAATAAAGTAAAATCATCCTTAAACAAGGTATTATGACTCTCTTCAGATGTATTTATTTTTTTTAGGCTTTCTGCACTTTTCTGTCATGTTTGCATACTGTACAGTTATTTATACACATTTGCCAGCAAATCCAGATGGTTCTGTCCTGTATACACTTTGTAGTGGTATGGGTAAACAGGTGAAATTAAGTGGATATCTTCAGTACATTAAAGTTTCAAGAGTGTGAATTCAAACAAATATCAGTGATGAGCGGTTTTTATTAACATAATCTAGCTTTGGCAATGTGAGGAGAAAAGTAAGGTTGCTGTGGAAGTCATTAATTATTTGATGTACCTATACAAGGGACTTTCAAAAGGAACTGTGTGTTTGGACAAACCGTGTTTGCATCAAACCCCTGTCTCAGGGTTTCTGCTAGCCTCCTTGTCAGGCTGTTTTCCATCCTTCACTTGGGATCTAGCTTGGAAGCTTGGTTTTTTTTTTGCTTTTCAGTTTCCTCTAAGGCATTGGATTTGGTCCTTGTTAGAAGAAAAAAAAAAAAAAAGGAAAAAAAATATTTATGTGCACAAGTATTTGACCTGCTCTTTACCTCCCACTGATATCCTCAGCATAATATTGATCACCTCTGTTAGGCTGGCAGGGGAACTGGGACAGGGGTTCAAGGGTTCTTGAACTGGATGGTTATTGGACTTCCTGGTATGTTTTTACACTGTATTGTGCATAGCCCAGCTTGTAGGATTGTACAGATGAGGAATTTAGCAAATACTCATGCAGGAACTAGGAATATGCTTTATAGCTTCTGCTTTCTTCCTCTGGCACGTTTAGATTATATCTTTAGGTCTTCACTGTACTACTTCAGTTAGTGGAAGAGATAGGGAAGTATTTTCTGGCATACTAGAAGACTTGTGAAGCATCTGTGGAACTTTTAGGGCAGTTGTACAGTTAGCATACTTTTCCCTGTGGCCACAGAAAATTGATGTGATATCCAAAGCAACTCCTTCCAGTCCTCTGTTCCAGACAGAAGGTCACCATGCAGCAGTATCTTGCTTTTCAGGAAATTACCATGTAACTCCCCCTTGGAAAGTCTAATTTCCATTAAGAATTTTATCAGGCTTCAGGAAGGCACAACTCCCTACAAACCAGAAATTCTAGGTTTTAATCTGACAAGCTGTATTGTGACAGCTGAGATGCAGATCAAATTACGCAAAGCAGTATTTTACAGAAGACCATGTCAGGACAGAAGCTGAGCACATAACAACTTCACATCTTCTAGGTCTTTACATGTAAGACTGAGCAGATCTTAACAATTCGGGGATCCAGCTTCTGAGGGAAGTAACAAGAAAGCTTTAAAGAAAGACAAAATCTACTTTGCCAATGTAAAAGTCCTGTTCTTGACTTAAGCAAAGGTTCTCCTCCATAACACAGTAGTTCTTTTTGCCTGAAGCGATAGTTATTATTTTAGTCAGACCACCCACCCGCATCACAAGACCTGAGGATTTACAAATTTAGAAAAGCAATCACATAGGAAGGATAATACAGACCAAACCCTCCTGCGGCAGTGAGACATTTTTCAGCAGATTAAGCCAGGAAATCAAGTATAAAACACAACAAAGCAAAAATAACACAACTGCAATAGCTCCTGTAAGAATCTGTTTCTGCTTTCTAGAAAATGCTTTCTTGAAAAGTCCTGAAAGATAATGGCTTTTCATTCAGCAAATACTTTTAATGTTCTAATCATGGTATTTGAAGCTGGTTTACACAGAAAATGTCTAATTCCCCATTTCACCCAAACTTCCCCTGTGCTAATGACTGACAGGTTTTTTCAGTGAAAGTTTTGGCCTAAATTCTCATTAGGTTCTAAATTCTCAGGTCTCATAAAAAACATGTGGCCAACGAGAGCCTTTAACCTGCTTTCTAAAATACAAAAAGCACTATAGTCACAGAACCACCGTTCTTCTTGCATCATGAATGCATTGGAAATCTAATCCAGGCTTATACACAGAGAATATGAAGTCAAAGGCAATTAAGCATTATATTAAAAATAAACACAGTTCTTGGACATTCTACATCTCAGTTCCTCATTTACAGGAATAACATG
Source organism: Chroicocephalus ridibundus (assembly GCF_963924245.1). Lineage (NCBI taxonomy): Eukaryota > Metazoa > Chordata > Aves > Charadriiformes > Laridae > Chroicocephalus > Chroicocephalus ridibundus. The sequence goes on from NC_086286.1 coordinate 38,013,536, forward strand.
GGAGACTGTAGCTGCATGTCTCATTAATGCACAATAATATAAGTGCTTAACCGGAAACAGGGGTAATGTCTGTGTTCCTAAAACACATTGAAGGAATGGAATTAGTTAGCATTGAATCCCTAGAAATTTTAAGGATAAATATAATATATATTAAATCATCCATGACTTACATGTTCTGATAGGAAGATACAGATAAATGTGGTTATCTGATGAAGAACAGTCTACAAACTGTGTCAGGTTTTACCTAAAGACTTTGGTGAAAGCTGCTGGAACTTTGCCATTAACTTCATTAGGACCAAAGTATTACTTTTGTTTCAGACTACTTAAAAATCAGTGTATATTCCAGAGGGCCCTAGCCACTTGGAGTTTGCCCTTAAAACCTCGGGAAATAAACCGAATTGGAGAAGTCAACTGAATTAAGATAGTAGAATTGATCTGCCCCTTGGTCCCATATTTCTGCAACTCTACTGCAGTCTGTTTCATTACAGCAGAAAACAAAGCTTCATGGTTTGATGAGGCTATGTACTGAATCACAAAGACATAGCAATTTAAAGGGTTTTTTATTGTATTGCACAAGATAGTTATGCAATCCATGTAGGTACTGTATTAAAGGATCCACATTTCCCAAAACATTGGCTGTTGCAGCACACATCACAAGCATTGTGAATAACCAGTGCCTTCTTCAAAAATTAAAATAATCGGTTTCAATTTTAAGCATGTGTGGCAGTAAATGAAGAAAAAAAGCAAAGGAGTATCAATACATATTTCATTTCAAACACACAAATATACAATTTTCAGAAGAGCACCAATAATGCCAAGCAACTATTTTGATGATATACTGTATGTGTAGGCTCTGCAGTAAAATGCCAATATGCACACAAAAAATATATTTCAACTTTTAAAATAATTTAACCATAATATCTTGCATGTGTCACCTGTTTACAACATATCATTTCATATACAATGTCAGGCCCAAGCCTCAACATGTGTAAATTTGTGCATATTCATTTAAAGCAGCTGAGACTCTGGACCAGGTGTTCAAGCTGAAAAAGCCTTCAAATTGTTCACATCTGAATACGGAGTGGTAGTATAAGATCGAGAAAGTAGTTACAGTGAAGGTATAACAGAAGTGGTACTATGGAAAATGAAGAAAAACACTATCCAACCCTCAAACACAAGGTTCTAGAAAGAGGCCTACATGTAAAGTGATGTTGTAATAATTTATATGAGTGAATAATTAGTATCAGTCTCCTTTCTGACACTTAGAAATTCTCATATATTCAGAAGCCAGTAGAGGTGAACTAACCAAATGTCACAATCAGTATCATCCTCAAACTCTGTTTAAGTTTCTGATCATTAATACTGGTACTTAAAAACATTTTATATTTGCTGAAAACTGTTATTAAAATTTACGTTCCTGCTATGAGAATTTAGTGTAATAAAAATCATGAAAAACAATAGGTAAAAAAATAGTATTTTAAGAATATTTTTAGAAAACCCGTCAAACAACTGCAAATACAGTGATTTTTAAGTGTCTACTTTTGAACTATGTTTTTTTTTTGTTTGTCTTTGTTTAAGTGAATCACTTATAAAGAAGCAAGGGAGTACCAGTTCTAAGATTTATTCTTGTCCATTACATTGAGGACCTCATCCAAAAGTGAAGGTCCCAAGTCAAGTTGTAATGAGAGAAGAGAGCCTGCAAGATCTGAAAGGGATTCTTCTGACTTAGTCTTTGTCTTGGTTAGTTCACATGAAAGTCGACTGTCATCAAATAAATCAACTGTTTGCCAATCAGTGCATCGTTCAGAAAAGCTGGATGAGTGACTGTCTCTACCATTAGTAAAATGTGAAGAAGAACCATTTCGCTCCCATATGTCATCTTTGTATGTTTCTCCATCCTCCATCTGGTTACCTTTTTCCTGCAATTTTTCTTCTATTACTGGCTCACAGCTAAGCCTAGGATTTCTTGATGACCTGGTGGATTCTTGCTTTGAATTAAATGTCACTGGTGACAATAAGGGCAACGTAAGGGCTTGAGAACCCCCAATGGCAGGAAGGGAAATAGCATTTTTGAGCACTGGTGATGGAGTTTCTGTAAACATGGATTCAGAAGTGCTGTTTGCCCTTAAGAACTCATTGTGGCCACCAGACTGGCTTCTGCTTTCTCCTTCATTTCCAGGCAATAGCTCATAGTTGCCCTGCAAAAAAGAAATGTCTCCAAAAACATCATGTTGTCCCTCTTTTCCAATATGTATGGTATGACGAAAATCTCCAAGTGGTGGACTGATCATATCAGGAGATAAGATATCCCTTAGTTTGAATTTCTTCCCTTTCTTATTGTTAGCAGCTTTCAAGTAGATGGGTGTCTTGGCTGGCATCTTCTTATAGTTTCTGAGAGAGGAAGTTAAAAAAAAAGGAAGTGGAGAAGAAGCCTCTTACAAAGTCAGTTATTTTTGGGAGATCTTCAGCGTTATCAATGTTATATCATCATCCTGAACCACTCTTGCACAGGAAGTCCTTTTCTTCTGATGCAGAGAACTGTGGGGTACGTGAAGGTGAATGTCTCCCACTGCAGATCTTTCCAAGGTAGAACACAAGTTTCGAGTCAGTTAGCAACCAACTGCCCTGCTACTTCCAGAGCTTGAGAAAACCTGCATGGGATACAAAAAATCAGGTGATCATTAATTTATTTTTCATGGTTCACTCAGTCTTGTTTCTACCAAAAAAAAAAAATAAAATACTATTAGTAATGGTACTGACAGTTCCAGCCTGCAGATTAGCTTTATGATGTTGCTTCCCTTCACTAGACAGGATAAAAGAGTTTAGACTAACAACGGCTAGCTAACCTTTCTCTGACTTCATAGCTTTTTTTGAAGTCAGAGTTTCTTAGACACGGTTACTGAGCACAATTCCTTTGATAAATATCACTATCTCAATCTTTCTTCTCCTTATTCTGGCATTCAAAATCCTGGCCTTTGACAGCACATGCAGGAACACATTTATAACATTCAACAACATTAATCTTTTGGTAGACCCGGAAAGATTGACAGAGTCATTCAGAAAACCTTTTTGGAGATAGAGTAGACCGCCTTGGATTAGAGAACTTCAGATACCTCCATTTACTGCTGGTACTCTTGCAAACTGCCACCAATAACATTTCTGATAATTGTGCCCATTTAAAAGGATAGCTTTAGGTACTTAAAAAAAGTACTAGTCCAGGTCTTTATGATTAGTTAGAAACATCCAAGTGCAGGTATCTTAGAAGAGATTAATTCTTGTGACTACAATCTTTAGAATACAGAAATTCTCCATAGCAATTGGTTATAGACTAGCTCATTAATTATGTAGGCCATGAAGCCATGGTGACTCAGAGTTGCCCTGTGCAACCAAATGAAACAGTGTTTGCAAACCAAGTCATCCCATTAGAACGTGGTCTCTGAAAAGCCTGACAAAGCAGTCCACAAGGGTTAACACCGCTATTGGGCCAACAAGTTATGGAAAAACACTCTTCATTAATGCTTTAAAGGTGTATTTCTTCCTTACAGTACCAGTTTCTGACTCTTGAGCAATCTCAGAATAAAAGCATTTTTCTCCTGGAGATTTTTGTACTTTCCCGTGTTTAGTCTAAGGGCCACCATCACAGGTCACTCCTCCTCACCGGAATACTGAGACACAAATCCCTCACACTCTGTCCATCACCATCCTCACTCTGTAAAGGAGTTGCAGTTTTTGCCCAGAAAGACGGTTGTGTGAACTAAGTGAAGGGAAGCTGTCTGTAACAAGGGCTACTTTTGCTGCCTTTTATCCATGCCCCAGCAGATATTTTCCCTTCACCAAATTAAGCCCAGTAACAGTCATCAGTTTTTTAAACTTCTTACTGCATGGCGATACAGCCAGATTGTCAAGAAGCATTTAAGCATTTTCACAAATCCTTTAACCTGAGTAATTAGTTTTTACAGTGGGGTACTTAACTGTGCATCACAAGGGGAGCTGGGAATCTAGCCAGGTTAGCATTTTGGGTTTTTTGATTCCCACCAGATATCTACTGCACTTCAGATATTGTTAGTAAGCCGTCCCCAGAAAGTACAACAGATAAATAAATGAAATCTGTCATACAAAATAAGCTCAATGTTCAATAAGTTATAAGGACATTTTATACTTTTAAGCTCAATTTTGAAAATATAATTGATCGCATCAGTCAGTTAAAAGTAGTTCAAAGCTTTCTTCTACACAACAAAATGGTAATTCATTAGGATCTACAGAATACTAGGAGATTCACATTACATACCAGAACTCCACCAACTTAACTCCGTGTCAGTACTGTAAAATACAAAAGTCCTATATAAGTTCTCTATTTGTGCCACATACCATGGGAACAGAACTGATTAGTCAACTCTGTTACTTTTCTGTTTTTAACTGAAAAATTCACTGCATTGTTTCTCCCCCTGATTACCATTCTACCCAAGCAACCCACTTAGCTAAACAAAATGTCCTCAACTCTGAAGACAAGACTATTCTTAGGAAACAAAGACGAATGGTGAGGTTGTTTTGTGTTTATCTAGTGGACACAGCTCTATCTCACTTCCCAGGAATAACAGGCCGAATTCCCTCTAATTCCTCATTCTTTCAGATCTTTTAATCTGGAATGAATGGCAACATAGTGTCAATGTGGTCCAAAGTTATCCTTGTTGGTCACTAGTTTAAAAATGAAAGATAAATCCTTGTCCATTCAAAGCTTTCATGGCTTCCACCGGTTTGGATGTGTATCAAAAACCATTATCGCCAAACTCCACAAGGAGATTTCAAAGAAACCTCAAGGACACAATGAAACATCTGAACATCAAGAAATACTAAAATCAAGTGTAAAATAACTTTTAATATAAATAATCCATTTTGACACACAGGAGCAGCACTGTCTTTTATTTAGCTCATAGGTCACGAGGAAAAAAATGCAAAACCCCAAAATAGAGCAAATTTCTGGGCATTCAGCTCTCCTTTAGTTCTTGCACTATGGCAGAGCCCCAGTAAGGGGCAGTGTAAAACCACACTACCTCAGAGGATGCTGCAAGAGACTCAGTGTCAAGAATTATTATCCCTCTCTATACAACAGTCCCTGCAATTGAGAAGGCCTTGCCTTCCATTTGGTCAGCGCAAGAGGCTTTACATTTGAAGATAAGAACTTTCAAAATAACATGCTTACTGCAAGCATCGTTTTCTCTGCTGAAAACAAAGACTGCCCTTGCTCTAGATTTTACTAGCCACTCTATTGAAAATCCGCAAATTACACCATGTAAGTAAAAGATGAGAGTTCCCTCCTCAATGGACAGGCTTTCCATGTACAGGATAACATAAGCTTCGGAGCAACTGTACTTTGTTTCTGCATACCTATCCCCTTTGTCAACTACTGCTAAAAGGAGTACAGATTTTACGCTACTTTGAACAGCTGAAATATATCATAAATCTGGAAATATTCACTTAGCCTAGAATACTGTTGTTATTCATATTTAATTTACAATTAAATAAGAAAGAACCTATATCAATATATAACATGTGTGGGTTGGTTGGTTTGTTTTTTTTAAAAAAAAAAGTAGTTCTTTTAGTAAGAAAAAAAAATATAAATCCAATTGTGGCAAATGAAGAAAAACTTTACGAGACTAAGCCTCCATCTCAACTCCTGCAAAACTAAAAAAATGACTCCACAAGATTTTCACAAGAACCTTACACACTCCCTGAGCTCAGCAAGATTTAATGAAATCACCAGCACACACGTGCTAAGAGAAGGAACAGAACTCACTCCAATCTCGATACTAGGCCACACAGTAAAGTTCACCTTGTCTTAAAATGAGACCTTTTTCTGATCCTAAAGTCTCTGTTTTGACTAATTTCAACTCAGTAACTAAGTGATGTATAGCCAAACTGGAAAGCTGAATGAGAAATTATCAGAAAACTAAGCGCATAACAAAAGTCCAGTCCCAGACTGCCAGCCTACCGTGGAAGACCTTAATTTAAGAGAAAAACAACATGAAACGATTTTTCTTCCAGTTGAAGAGATATCCCGCTCCTAATAAGATCCAAGCATGAGCCAAGACAGAAAAACTTCAGCCCAGTGAAAATTAAAGTTTTCGTTTGGCTGTAACACTTGCCCATTTTCATTCCTATCACTTCACACTTTCATGTAAGTGTTTTGCTTGGTAACGAAGACTAATATTTTCAGAGGCAGTTCTCAATCTGCCTTGCAAACCTTCTGTCCACTCAGCAATCATCACCTTCCACACAGCTCAAAGTTTTCCATGGATGCTGTAGTTTATTCCACAGTCCGTTTTAAAAGGACAGACTATCAGCAAATATATCAACACCTAAGTTACAAAGGCAGAGACAAACAAGGGTCAAGGTACAAAATTTTATTTGTGTGGAAATCCCAAGAGACCTAGATCCTTAAGCAGTGTCCGAGGCAAAGAAACGATAGAAAGAAAATCCTATTTACACAGGGCAAGACCAGAAGCAAGTGTGCACTCTGGGAAGGCTGTGAGCTTCCTACAGGACAAGCCCTTGCAAGGGATGTGCCTTACACATCGTTGGCTAGAAGGATGTAAACTTTAGAGAAACCCATTTCCAAAACATCATCTAAAATAGCATTGAGTTACCTCGTGGAGCAAGTCACTAGGAGAAAACAGAGTCTCTACACTATTTAAATATCCAAATGATAATACAGTAACCCAGCAAAAGACAGACACAAACTGTGCAATGAACTACTGCAACTTTTCTACACAACGAGATGTCTGCAAGCATAGAAGGCTTTAGGGGTTCATTTTAGATTTTAGCTACCAGTAGCTTTCAGCAGCACAAACAAATTGTTGAGACCGTCCTTGTCAATGCTGTTACTTTCACTATGCCTGAAACATCAATGCAAACCACCTTTTTATTGGTTTTGTAACAGGGGCTTGAACTCATGCAGTCACAATTCCTGAATGCTGGTAAAACACTCTCTCAGTATAACCGAGTCTTCAGGTACAAGCAAAGCAGCAGATGATGCACTATACAGCTTACCTCTTATGGTCCTGTGGACTTAGGTGCCCGTATCAACTGTCAGCCTCTGAAGATGAGAGGCCACAATTCTGCCCACTTCTAGACCAGGCCACCAGTGAGCCTCTCTATAAAGAGCCACCACCTTCTGAGTATCTTTAACCAAATCAGGTGGTAACACTTCTCCCTCCAGATTGTTTATCTAAATTTACCTTGTTAAATTAAGAGGTTCTAAGAGGCCCAGCCTTTGAATTCATCTGTATTAAAGTCAACTTCCCGGATCAGATTAGAAATCCTTGCCCCTTTGTTTCTCCCTCCATCAAAGAATTTGCACCTTTCTGATTAAAGCTACAGATTTAATTACTTTACAAAAACAATCAGGCTAATCACACTTCAATTCAACTAATTTTCTCAAACTGCACTCAGCCTACTTTCCTAGACGAAATCTAACTTATTTTATCCCATTGTCACATACAAGTGTGACATCAAGGAAAAAAAAATCCCTAATCCTTCCCACAGCTACAGAAACACAGGTCAAGAGGGCACCCTATGATGTAGTTCATTCATTTCTCCATCGTCCTGCAAAGACCCAGATGCTTTCTGCTAGTCCTGAAAGATGTTCATCCACCCTCCTCTTAAAATTCCCTACAGGTGCAGACTGCACACATTAATTTACTTCACAGAAGCTAGTCATCAGAGAAGATGCACCTAAAGTCTCCCCTGCTCCAACCTGAGCCCTGATGAATACAGTTCATTATTTTATGCATTCTGTGTCTCCTTTCAGCCTTTTTTTCTTCAGATTAAAGAACACAAATATTTCAGTCTTTTAGAACAGGTCATGTTTTCTGGAGCTCGGATAACCTTCCCCCAACATCCTTTTCTGGTCTTCCTCCCCTCGGCTCAAGACTTTCTTAAATATGCCCAAAAGCAAACACGATATTCAAGCTGAGATCTCAATTTCTCTCTTAATAGAGTGTCTGCATTTTTCTTTCTGCATCACAACATCGTTGGCTTATGTTTAGTTTGTGGTCCATTAAAAACCTATCTCCTTTAGCTTAGAACTGTTGTCTAGCTAGTTACTCTACATCTTGTTCTTGACTATGCCCCTGTAGCAAAGCCTCTGTACTCACTGCATTGCATTCTATTCATTTCAAACTCTTCAAATGGTCAGGATCACTTTGAATTTTAATCTTAGCCTCTGCAGCATACAGGTTTAGCATCATCTGTGGATGTAATAAGCATACATTCAAATCATTCATGAAAATATTGTGTAGTAACTGAGATGGAAGGTAGCGCTGCAGAGTTCCACCTGATATATCTTTCCAGATTAACAGTGGCTAAACACAGATATACTAATGAATGTTAAGGAAAGCTTGGAAAACTTCATCTATATACTATCTGGGGAGAAATAATATAAAAAAAAAAAGCAGAGGAATTCATTATCAGTCGTCTTTGGAAGGGAAAGTGAAAGGGAAATGTAAGAAAAATCACATAAGGATACATTTTCATCTCCCTTGCTACAAACACTTCTTCCCAGGTAAATCAAAGCTAAATAGTACACTCGCTGTGAGCAGTCCACCTGAGAACTGTTAACTGTCATTAAGCATAAGCACAGACAATGACAGGCTGCATACAGTGTCTTTATCTCCAGGTATCTTCCATTTCTCCAGCATCCTCCTCTTTCCCCCCCCGCTAAAACCTAGGTTCACAAGTGAACAACCAAGTTTCTGAAACGATTTTTAATTGTTGACATCTTCAAATGTTGCCACCTTTCCCTGCATAGTGCCCTTTCAAATGGATCAAGCTGAAGTAAAGCATATTAACCAGGGAACACCTTCAACTTTAAACCATTAAAGTACCTGTGCATTATATTGAAATGAATGAGGTATTTCACCTATTTATGAGTTTTCATTTTAGCTTGTAAAAAAAAAAAAAAAAGAAATAAACGAAAGCCAACCTGATTTGAAAAAAAAAAAAAAAATAATTCTCACAGTTCATTGTATCCTTCAAACAGCTGTACTAGCACAGCAGGAAGGAGATGCTGAAGTTATCTAATTTGGGGCTACTGTCTAATTTGAGCAACTGGCCCCAGTGTCCATTTGTTATTTTGTTCTGTATCAGTCTGTGATATTATAAAGGCCCTTTATCAGCCAGTAACATTCATCCCTGTTAAGGTACTTGAATACTAACCAAGTTGTTTCTCAGTCATCCTTTTTGATCGAAGTGAACAGGGGGAATTCCTCATGTGGTGATGGTGGGGTAGTAATTTTAAGCCTTCAAATATGTCTCTCTCTCTCCTTTGAACCCTCTCCAATTTTCCAACATCCTTTTCAGAGCAGATCAGAATTAGTGACAACATTCCAATATCATTCTCCCTAACAGCATATACAAAGATAAAAATCACTTCTTTCTTCCCATCACTGCTGCCTTGTTTATAAGCAAGATCATATTTCTGCTGTTATCCCCACCATCTTACAACAGGAATTTTCCTGTATTTACAGGGTAGCATTATATTACAAACCATTTAAGAGTTCTTGTGCTTCTATAACAAAAATGAGTTCTCCAAGCAGAATAAACTATATTGGCAAAAGTAGAAGTTTGTTATCACTGCCATTTCTTGGTTCAGAGTGGGCAACCCCATTCTATTTTTGGGATGAAGGTACAGATACATTCATTTAAAAAAAAAAAAAAGGCTTTCCAAGTAATCATTTTCCAGCAAATAAGCTAGATTTTTATTTTTTAGGATAAATAGCAAGGCCATACTTCAGAAAGAGAAAACACTTTATTTGAATGTGCTCAGGCTGTCAATCAATAAATCAGTTGAGATTTCTCCCTCTTCCTCATGAATATACTTCCTCACTGATCCCCATCACCTGCAAATTTATACTGCAACAACTTTTACACTTATTTGCAGGCTGCTCATAAAAATAATATGCAGCCAAAGCTGTATAAATCTCTGCATTATTTCAATAGAAATACATAGCTCTTTGATGCTGACTTCTTTCTGACATTTACTCTGAGATTCTACGTTTTCAATATGTGCTTTGTTGACAGTGCAGAGAGCTAACGTTTTAAAAACCTGTCTGTGATACAATATTAAGTCAAGTGCCTTACAGACGCTGTTTTTGCAGTTGTGCTTTTGACCATTCATTGGAATAATCCCCTTTTTTCCCCCCCCTCAATCAAGAAAAAAAAAATTCACCTTCCAACAGGTTTCAGTCACAGCTTTCTTTCAGCTTTGAAAAGTTAGCATCTTTTCCAGAATAATAAAAACCTGTTTTCTTCTCTTCTCCAGAGACAGGAATTTAATGAGCTCACTGTATTCTGTTGTTTGGCTCCATGGACTGAAAACAAGTCCCTCTTTATTACCTTCTCCTTAGCTCTTTTGGCTGGTATATCATACATAGAGATTGAATACCATATAGTTCAGTTTTATCATTGGCTTTCAAAAATTGGGTGAGTGCAAGACCATGCAGCTTTAGGCATAGGTACATGTCAGTACAAAGTCTAGCACCTTAACTCATGCAGCCAGTGAAGGTGAGGTTATGCTACATCAGACAGACTGTGCACTGAAGTACAATCACACATTTCCTCCTACAAAGCCAGGAGACCAGATGAGCAAATAGCTGGGGACCATAAACTCCTAAGCCACAGGATGGAGAGATTTAACAGCTTGTCCATACATTCTCTTAGTCCAAAGGAAAACCGTTGTGAAATGTGATGAAAAAAACCAACAAAACTCCTATAACCTGAGCCTATGTGTTTCCTAAAAGATGGGGTAACTGCTCTGGTTGAAATCTCAACTGCAGAAGAAGAAAGGAACAGTTTTTAGCCAAAACAGCTCAAGGCATGTTCACTTAAGTGCTGCTATTGCCATATGGAAGAACTTGGGAAGATGTGGATTGAGGCAGGCAGTACTGCCCCTTTGATGTCAGCCAGCGCTCATATCAATTTAAGTGGATTACAAATCCTTTGTAATTCTGAGCAGGTTAGCATAGATGACTTTCTCTTTTGACACAGAGGGTGTAGTTCCCCAACCCAGCTCTGCCCTCAAAGCTGGTTTAAGAAGTTCCCGCCCTGGGTTCCTCGCTCCTCGCTGCTGGTTCCCAGTTCTGCACTGCAGTTCCTTGTACCCTCCGTGGGTAGGCAGATCTACAAGCCACACTACAAATCCATCACGGCAACAATTCTCCTCACTGACTCAGTTTACAGTAAAGGCTTACCAACAGCTGCAGTGTGACTGATGGCAAAGCTTCAAGAGTGTTCAAGCTGAATATAACTGTTGGAGTCAGAAAGGCATTCTCCCCTTCACCCGTACTGCGTGCACACACTTCACCCCTTATAAGCCAGTTCATCACGCTGAACTGGGTGAAAACTAACTAGAAAAGGGGAGTAAGATCACATAGCTAGCAGTGAGACTGCTACCTTCATCTGCAACATGAATAGCTCAGCTGTCTCATGAAACATCATTAGAGAGCACCGAGTTCTGGCAGAAGGGATGGGCAATTCTTAACCTGCAAGAAAACATGTCCATGGAATTACATTCAGATTTTATTCACTTCTGACGCAAAAATGGCTTGGGAGCTCTGCTAGCTTCTGCCTTAGGGTTCTCAAGGCTGCTGTCGTGTTGAAATGAAGTTTTTCCAACTATAGTTAAGATATTATTATTACTATTTTTTGAAAAGGATCCCTAGCTTAACATTTCCTTAACTGGTAGCTCCTGACAAAAGGCAATCTAAAATAAAAGCATCTTGCAAGATCACAATTAAAAAAAAAAAAAAATCCATCCTACCCTGAACTCCCCACCTCCAATTCTCGAATACCCTTCATCTTTAAGTCAAATACTCTTTATCATCTCTTTGAAACACGCAAGTGACATAGGCATATTATAATCACCAGTTCTCCTATTATTCAATTCTCAAAGTGTTTCATTTGAAATAAGTATTTACCATATTGAAGTGGCTGATAAACCAGGTTTAAAACAAACTTGAAGGCCAGAGAGCCCTCTATATGCAGAGGCTAAAAATGAGGCAGAGGTACAAAGCTACAGAAAAATATAGAGTTACTCAGGGCTTATTTGTTTTATTACATAGAAAAAGGATGAATCCTCTGCTCTGTTGCAGTTCTGCCCCCTTCAGAGAGTTGAATGGTCATCGAGATGAGATGAAAGAGCATGGTATTGGGGTAGACAGAAGAAAGGAAATTATTCAATGGATTACAAAAATCTTCACTGAATTTTTTTTGGCCCAACTCACACCCTCTTTAAGGAATGGGGATGAAATGATGGAATAAATAGTACTTCTAAAATTTGTTATCTAAATGCAATTCAAACTAGATTGTTAATACAACTAAAGTAACTGTTTTAACACCATTATATGAAACAAAAGGAAAAAAAATAGAAATTACATCTTCACTGTGAGTTTATACTGTACTCCTAAAAAAACAACTCCGCTATTTGACGGCATCAGTTGAGCAGAGGTAAGAATCTGGGGGAATAAGCGACAACTGAAAGACGTGCCATATTCTGGCTCTGCTCTGCAGCATGACCATGACATTTCCGATGTACTCCAGCTGATAGGGACACATCACACTGGACAGCAGCGCAAGGGTCCCCACTTCTCCTGGGAGCTTTCTGCCACAGACACTTAGTTCTGTTAACTTAAGTTGCTTGTACTAGATTGATCAGACTTTTTTTTTTTTTCCTGGAATATAGTAAGTAGTATTAGAGTACATTCACTCTCTGTGCCAACAGTTGTATTTCACGTACTGCTCTTAAAACCAGGCAGAGTTAATCAGTTTAATTTGAAAGAAACTAATATACTGAGCACTTGTACAGAGGTATACTGTCTGAATATTCAGTGGTAGAGTGGCAATTCAGTACTAAAGCTAGTTTACTGATTAGCAGCTGGCATTTCTTTGAAACTCTAAACCCCATGTATTTAATTAAACTGTCTGAGATACTGCTGTCTCAAATCCCACTAAAGCTACCTTCTCAACGCTCAGGGTTTTACCTCAGCTAGTACTCAGCATCTATCTTCCCATTACTGCAGCTCTGTTTCAAAAGATAAGTATAGCTCTAAGACACAGGTTAAGCCAAATGGTGAGTAAGATTACAGCATCTGTATATAGAAAAGACTGGACCTTGAGCTTGCATGTGCAGGCAACGTGATGGAATAATTAAATGGGTCAGGGAAACATGCTGTATCCAATGAAGCCAAGGAGACCTAGCGTACTGCAAGTTAAGTCCTGTCCTTTGCAGCTTTCTGGAAAAGCATTTTGCAGACGTTCTTGTTCTCTCTGCCCTCTGCAGGGGCTCCTGCTTAGAACTTTGCCTTGAGACTGCACGAGAACATAAATCCCTCTATTTAAAGGTCAATATTTCAAAGTGTTCTGAAATGGACATTTTGTTTTCAGAAGTAATGTCAAGGGAAAGCGTATTGGCGGCAAAAAGGAAACTTCTAGTAGGCAGTCACATTAGGGTAATGTAATCATGACTCATGCTCCTCACCCATTTCCTGACTAGGGCTGTGCATGATCAAAAGAAAACCAGCCACAGTAATGCTGCCGCTCGTTAATGTTAGCTAGCCTGAAAGGATTACAGACTACCAGAAAACAAACTCATGGCAGAGTATCCTATTTAAAGCCTGGCATAAATTGACACTGACAAACACAGTGGCATAATACCATACTCAACCAAAACAACAACTTGCCTTTGTTGCGAGAAACAAGTTACAACTCTTAATGATGAGTTCTTCTACCTGAACAAACCCTCACACACCTTAAAACACTATAAATCCTTGGGGTGTGTAAGGAGAGGGAGGGGAATATCCAATTGCAGTGTCAAAAGAAATACAAGATATATGGCCCTTTTGAAGAGGATCACAGAAAACTCAGATTGCTATAAAACAACTACCGCGTCCCCAGAAAGGCTGTAAAAGAACACACACACATGCCAAAGCACGAGCTGGGCCTAAGTGCTGTCAGCTTATAAGAAAGGCACCACAAGAGGCAATTGCTGTCTCAGTGTTCAATCCTGTTGGGCAGCCCAAGTGAAGCGTGCGCTTAATGATGCAAATTGGTGTTCATTTGTATAAAGAGTTCTTCAGCAGAAAACAAATCTCAGATCCTTGTTGGGACCTTGGTCACATTTAATTTGTTCCAAAACCCACATAAATGAAAACCCCAAAATTAATGAGATATTTCAACAGAAACTAGGCTAGACGTTAGGCAACACAGATGACAACACCCAGCTGCACCTCTCTGCAGCCCTCACAGGCCAAATAGACTCATAGAATTATTTAGGTTGGAAAAGACCTTCAACATCATTGAGGCAGCTCTTCTCCTACCCTCCTACCCCAGAAGCAGAGCCCTGCATTTCCAGGTCGCTTTCACTCCCCTTTACAAATGCCAACTAACTGCTAAACACGGTCCTCAGCACCAGTTACTGTGTTCCTCATGCTACTTTGACAAGGGAGCTCAAAGGGGAGAGAGATCCTGCAGTTGACAAATATATAATCCATTGCCCAAACGGTAGTCCATAGAATTAAGACTGATCAGCAGCAGCACTCCACTCCCAGGTTACTGAAGACACCTATACCAGGTGTCTGACAGCCAAATTCAAGGCAAACAACCTGGCTTTTTATTAATGCCTCAGCTTATCTCAGAAATCTCAGACGTTCTGCCCCTCATATGATACAGAGAGCTGGAGGACAGGTAGGAGAAACAATCAGTTGCACAAGGCAAAAGTTACATTTACGTCTGACTAGACCAACACCAGCTAAATATACTAAGCCTATACTTTATCTAGGTTGCACTAATTACTTCAGAGTTGAGAAAAGCTAGTTTGGAAACAGAGCACACGTTTACCAAGGCCTTACACTGTACTAGGGCACTTGCTGCTAGACTGTCATAATTCTGCTTGGTCATCACATGTCTTATTTATACAACTCTAACAGCACAGAACTGAGGTGCAGCAATCCCTTTGGGCATGGATGCACCTCTCTCTTGACCAAGAACAAGCTGTTACCGCATGCTGCAAGTTGTTCATGTACCAATTCATACAGCTGGTATGGAAGGCAGTGGGATGTAGGCAGTAGGCAGACAAATAACATAATTTGGGGACGTACTTTCCTGTGTAAAGGGCACATTTATTCACTTAATCCCTTAATAAGTAGGTAAAATGAACTTCTGCCTTTTACTGACGGCTATTTAAAGCAAATTTCTAATGGCTCTTGCAAGCTCCAGGGAGTCAGAATTCAAGTCATGGGAGGAATGATATGTTGCTTAGTGTGGTTTACCATCCTTTGGAAATTTAAGAAAAGGTGACACATTGTAGAGCCCTGCAGGGCTGACAAAACCATCTGCTCAAACACTAGAAAAAATGACCACAAAATCCCCCAAACAAAAACTAAATTAACAAAAAATTTAAACACAACAATTATCAAAAGAAATCCCACCAACTCAGAAAACAAAACCAATGCAAAGGTGGTCAGAACCCAAGCCACAGAAGTAAATGGCCAGATATTCCTGATCTCCTTAGGGGGAGATTTTTTTTGTCCCGAGTACAAATCCAAACCATATCCAGAAAAAAATCCCCTATATAATACTGTAACAATGCATCAGGATTGCATTAATTTAAGGCACAGCATGGCACTCTCTTCTCTTGTAAAAGTCTGTACTATTTCTTTTAACAGAGACAGTCTCTGCAGAAACACAGGGAAGCAACACACTTTAGCTTCCTGAATGACAGAAGAGCGCATGGCCAGAGACAGTACACTTAAGAAATTTAAGAGGGAACTTGCATCTGAGGAGGGCATCAGCATCTCAGTGTTGCTGCTTCAGTACTGGACAGGAAGAAATTAATTGATAATGCAGGTCCTGTTCCACAGACTCTCTGGGTATAGCTCACATGGGAAAGAATAGGAATATTATAACCAAAATACTTTGAAATACAGTCACAGCAAGAGACACGTACATTAACTTCTAGAAGGAAGATGATATTACCAAACTCGTATTCCCTCTTTTCCTTTGTATGTGGGCGCTACCAGGAATCATCAGAGGTATGCTCCTTCTGGCTGCAGAAGCAGCGGGGCAGCATACTTGGGCTCCGAGAAAGGAGCCCGGGGAAATCCTTACTGGAGGAAATCGTTAAGTTGTTCACCAACAGCTACAAAGATCCATGTTAGAAATAGTTCATCAACGCCCCTATTGTTATAGTCTTATGCTTCTTAAGTTAAACCACATCCTTGGGGAAAACGGGATGTTATTGTTGTTCTTTTAAGTTCTCTCAGAATACAGAACACTAAATACGGGTTATCCTACAATAATTAAAATTAAATATATATTTTTTCTTAAACAAAAATCCGGTCATAGACACTGCTGTTAAACTCTTGCCATTCCTGAAAAGACCATAACCCATTCACTTCGGAGAACAAAAGTGGGAAGGCAGAGACAATTTACCATGGGCAAAGAAGAAAAGCCCAAACAACAATGACAAGGAAAAAAAAAATCTGCACCTAATCGGTAAAACAAAACTCTCCAGATACAACACATTAGCAGCTTGCAGTAGAACAGTTAACTTCTAGTAGACACCAGCTTCCCAGGTTAGTGGCGGCTGATTAAGGAAGTTCACACTTCCCAAAGTGACTGTTTCAGGCTGTCTGAAACAAGGCAGGCAGTTTCACCCAGGATGCCAAGACAGGCTGAAAGAGCATTACATCTTAAAGTGAAATCTCCATTTTAAAAATAAAAATATTGTTAATAGCTGAAAATTCAGGGAGACACTTCATCTGCCTTAAATTTTGGCTGTTACATTCCCAGTGACCAAAATGACAAACTGAGTGCTGCTTTAGAACTTGATTAAGCCTAATAAATAACGAAACTCCCTTCATACCTCATGCTAGTCACCTTTCTTATGCCTGAGAAGATACAGAGATTTTTCTTATGTGTTTTTCCAGACACCTATATACTCTTGTTGGGCTTTCCATTGAAAGGCTGTCATTTACTAGG
This sequence comes from Chroicocephalus ridibundus, assembly GCF_963924245.1. Lineage (NCBI taxonomy): Eukaryota > Metazoa > Chordata > Aves > Charadriiformes > Laridae > Chroicocephalus > Chroicocephalus ridibundus. Next base: position 38,030,567 of record NC_086286.1, read on the forward strand.
CACCTGGGAATAGCCATTTGCTCCTTGGTTAAACTTAGCAGTCATGCCCTCAACAGACTGCAACAAAGAGTTTACTAACACAATGACTGTCTTGGTACACATGCCGCATTTGGAAAGCCACAACCCCTCACCCCAAGAAGTACAATGTTGGTTTTTTTTCCTATAATAATCAAATTAAATGCAAGAATGAAACCAAATCAACATGTTGAAACACTGTAGCAGCTGACGGCTACTAATGACACTTTTCCGATAGGTTAAAAAACAACCGAGATTAATTTTTTGGAGTCCACCTAGTCCACATCTTCGCTCTCTCATTTAGCAGTAATTAAATCAGTGTAATTATTGGATGCTATAACTACTGCAAATCAGATCAGAATCAGGACTCTTGCTTTACTAAATAGATGACAAGGTAACAAAACCAGTACATCTGCAATGGAAGGACAGGTCTGTACAATGCCCAGTGTACACAGCTCCTCTTCTGCCCCATACATCCACTCAAAACCAAGAGAATATTATTTTTTTTTCCTGTCACAGGATCTCAGAGCAGATCAATTATGACTTCTTATACACCAGCTTAATATGCTTGATTTCACAGGAGTTTCTCTCCCTTTGTACACTGTAAATGGTAGTGCAACTCCCAAACAAGACTGGTGCTACAAGAAGTTACAAACAGAAGTCGTGGCATTTTTTTTTTCTCTGGGCATTAGGACTCATGTGGGCCTTCTGCTCAGCAGGACTTTCAACCTGCATTGCCAGTGGATGCTCTTAAAAATCTTTGCCTTCAATTCATCCATGTAAATTGGAGAATTAGCCTAGAATGACCTGGAGTGGAGGACTGGGGATCAGGGGGAGGAGAGGAAAATTAACAGGCAGATAGTGGAAGAGAGAAGAAGAGAGAGATCTTGGTGAACTGATATCTGCACAACAGTAAGCCACTTGAGTTTTAACAGTAGCCAAAGTCATGCATTCAAGATTAAAATTTAAGACTAAGTCACATAGGCCATACTTTCAGGAGGGAAGATTATGCTCAGAAACAGTAATAAGAGTTTTGCAGGTCATAAGAGATCACCAACTGAAACTCATCCTTTTGTGCTGTAGTCACAAGGAGCTACTGCAATTCCCTGATGCATAACGGGGCACTGGCAAGGGAAAGGGGAGGTCCAGTAATTCTGTATTTGGCCATCACCATGTCCAGTCCCAGTAGCCACAATTCCAGGAGGATGCCACTAAACAAGAGATGTTCAGAAGAGCCACAAGACTGATACTATCACTTATGTTTGCTAGACTGAAGCTAGACAAACAAGGCAAGAAAAAAAAGCGTACCTTTTCATAACAGCAAGAACAATTTACCAAGGTTTGTGGTGGATTCTCTATTATTTAGATTTTTATTTAAAAAAAAAAAAAATTAAAACTGCCCCTTGTCTAAATCAAACAATTCAGGCAGAGCCAGGAGTCATACTAACACAGAACTGGGTAACAATTCAGGAAAGGCCTACAGCTTGTCATGAACAGGTTCCCAATGGTCTGTTCTGGCTTTTGGCATTCAAGATATGAACAGTATTTTTTCCCTAAATACATTACATTTCTCTTAAGAATTAAATATTTTGGAAAGCATTTTTATCTAGAGAAAGCCATCCTAAACTTTCAGAGCCTTTTTGTCCACAGCTTGTTTTCTTGGCCATCAAGATGATTATGAAGGTTGAAAGGGCAAATCTCCTGGAAGTTATCAAAACAGAGCTTTCATCCAGACTGTTGTGCTTGGAAAGTTCTTGTCTTTCCACACAAAATAGGAAAAAAAATAAAAATAGGTAACTATGCTTGCCACTACTTCAAATCTTGCATGGAGACCTGAATAAATTCTTTCCTGTTAAATTGCCATGAACAGTTTGAGATCTGCAAGCTTTAAAAGCTGTTTCTCCTCTGATGCTCTGCAAGCAGAAGGACATACATTTCACAGAAACTTAGCCCATTCAAAATGAACACAGAAAGCTAAACATTTTAAAGTACAACTTTCTAACAAGGTTATCTCAAGTCCATCACAGAGGAGACTCCAGTGTCCAACTTCAGATACTCGGTTTTGAAGAGAAGCACAATTCAAAAATAAGATGTGGCTTCATTCACTTTTGCTCAAGAGAAATTGAGATAGTTCTTGAATTTGACAATACTCTATAACTTCTTTTCAAACCACATTTCCTATGTATTGTTACTACTGTAAAACTTGACTTCGGGACCACATTTGTACTTTCAGGATACTAACCCAAGAACTACAAACTTGAAATTCAGGAAGCCCAGTAACTACTGACAGCTACCTCACCAGATGGACTGAAAGGACACACTGAATCAGAGCACCTGAAAAAGCACCTGGTACCATTTCAGACAAGATTCTTCAATGTACACACACAGACAGCTGCTCCTACTTCTGCAGATACTACACTGTTTTATTACAGAGAGAATACAGACAATTTTTTAGATTATGCCTTTTTAACATGTCCAGCTACCCTTCAGATGTTTTGGAGGCTTCCATTTTCAAGCTCATTTTCGGAGTTGTTTATAAATATCAGACTGTGCCATTCAAGCCATTCAAGCCATTTTCTATACTTCCTCTGCAGCAATCTGTATATGGTTGTTGTTTGTTTGTGGTTTTTTGTTGTTTGTTTTGTTTTTTGTTTTTTTTTTTTTTTTTTATTGGGAGGACATAGAAAGAGGTGGGAGATTTTTAACCAAAGTTGTTAAACTGTTTCTTTAATGAGACAAAACAAAATTATGTATTTCTACTCCCCTGCTCTACTGCAATGCTCTTTACTCTTATGCATACATCACCCATCAAAATCCACAGCCTTGCTAAAAAGTTTGGCACTTTTGTACTTTCAAAGCTAGTCCTGACAACCAAATTTTGGTCTGGGAATATGTTGGTCACTGTGAATTACCAGGACGGTAAATTTTAAGGTGTTTTAATTATATAATTTCCACAAGATTCAGTAGCTTAGTGTCTGACAGCTAAAGTCTTCCAAAATCCCCTCTCTATTAAAAATACCACCCCTCCTGCTTACTTTGCTCTATCCCCACAAACAACTCAGCAAGAAGGAATAACCATCAACCCAAATTCAGAGGAAGGACAGAACCCTTGCATAAAAACTAGGCATGTGGAACCAGGAGATGGAGGACAGTGCAACTGGGGAAGGAATACATACTTATGCATAGGTGCAAGGGAGAAAGACATGGAAGGAGTCTTGATGAAGGAAAATTAGCTGGAATTTGGCAACAGCAGTTAGTTTCATGTTTAGATTGCTCATTTGGGCAGTGAAGCCTGCCTCTTTCCTTACAGATTCTTCAGGTTCACGCAGATTATATCTTTGTATTTTCAGAGATTACTTGAATACACATAAAGATTTACATTTCAATGGGTACACTGTTCTTACCAAAGGCAGTGACAAAATCTTCCAACTACTCTGTTCTTGCTTCATTAGGTGCTACTCCTCTCCTCCTCCTATAAATTTGTCAGAGCACATCCCAGCAGTCCAACTGTTACACTGTGACACAAAATACCTTATTTACAATGCATATTCCTCTGCCAAGGTACAGGCACTGTTGTAGTCTCAAGGTAAAATAACTACTGCAACTAGAAGTGTAATTACTTCCCAGACAAAAATCTGAAAACTGCAGCATAAGCCGCTTGACTGTTCATCGCTTTCGTTTGGAGAGGTGGGTTTTATTTTTGTCCTCACAAATTCCTTTAGGAACTCCCACAGATTCCTAACCTACTGGGCTCTTGCTATTGTAACTTTTCTTCTTTGGGACTAGAAATACGTACTTTCAAGAGAGCTGTACAGCCCACTCTACCATAAAATGGACGATTTTGTTGTCTTTGCTGTTGACCTTAGTGGACCTTATCTAAAAGACTTTGGAGATTTAGACGGATATTCATCATGCCTGAGGGTGCATGTAGACAAAACCAGAAGAAATATAGCCTCCCTGTCCACTAAAATCATACAGCACAAATGGGAAGGGACATACAGGAACAGAGCAGCTGCCATACAAATTACTAGCCTGCTCAGTCTACTATCTTGTTCCTAACAATAGATTTTCCTATTCAGTCTGTATGACTTCTCTGTACCACTGATTACTTTGCATAGCATTAATAAGAAACAAGACCATATACAAAAACATTAACAATCCAACATTTTCATTTAATGTTTTCTTCCATCTGACTAGATTCTACAACTTACTTCTAGGCAAGATGACCAAACCGAGAAATGTATTACTATAAAATTTTATTATTGTAGCATCAGGAGCCCTAATCACAAGCCAGGTATCCAGTACATTAAGAGTTATGCAGACATAAAATGACAACACCAAAGTTTCACAAGAGACAGTTCTTCAGTTGTTGCGTCTTTTAGGGCAGGGAATACTGTTAGCTTTGCAATAGAATTGTAACTTGTGAGCATAGCTCCCTTCCTATTTTACCTTTTCACTACAAGTGTTTGAACTGAAATAAAATACAATTCCATATGCCACACAGCCTATACATGGAGACACTGCTCCACTCTTTAACTACATATTCCCATATGGTTTTTAAACATCCAAGCAGAAAAGACCCCCAGATACGCTGCATCTTACCCTCTTATGAACTGTGGTTATTCTTCCAAGGTCATCTACTAGAGAGCCACAAGCAAGCAAAGAACCAGCTTAAACTTGACGAAGAGCAGTAATCTTTTTTATCTGGAGCAGGACCATGTGAGCTGCATCTGACATGCAGGACGATCAATGGCACTATTCTTTCTTTGTCCCTCTTTTGCTCACCATGTAGCTCTCCTACTGTTCAAGTCTTCCTTAAATTGGGCTAACCCCTAACACTATTTGTAGGAGCCACACATCCTTAAAATAAGGGAAACACCAAAGACTACACAGCCACATACCATCCTCCAAATGAATACAGACAAGTCATGCAAAAACTAAAGAAAAATGCCTTTGGAAGGACCACAGCACTGGGGAAAAATGGCATGGCTGGCCTTTGCATCAAACAACAAAAGGCAGAACCTGCATTTTCTTTTTCCTTCAACCTCATTGTGGCACACGCGGCTTTTAGGGTCAGAGATGCTTTTGATTTTATTCTTTGTGGTTACAGAAATATGTACTGAAGGACGTGGTTTAGCGGTAACTTGCTAGTGCTGTATCTAAAGCACATCAGTGCTAGGTTAAAGGCTGGACCTGATGATCTTAAAGGTCTCTTCCAACCAAAATGATTCAATGATTCTATCCTCTCAAAGAACCAATGAGTCACATTAATGCTTCGAATGACAGGTAGCTTGTACAATTAAAATTTAGCTATCATTTGAGATCTCAACATTGAGAAGATTGGCCTAAACATTCTCTGGAGATAAATTTTAGCCAAATGGAAACTATGCTTTAGTCCCCAAAAGACAGCTTATCAAATAATCCAAAAATAAAAACCAAGAAGTAATACTGATGACCATTTCCCAAGAGAATTCATCATTAAAAGCAGTGGCAAGAGTGTCTGAACAAGGTGCTGTTCCTTAATGGTGGTCTGTCACACTGAAGACAGGGTATTTACGGTGTGCATCTTGAGCACAGAAAAGAAGAGAGAAAAAGCAAACCAAAACATTCACCTTAATCTCCATCACATCTTGAACTAGTCTTTGCCTGAGTTTCAGATCTTATTTACCCAGTCTCATGAATAAACTGTATTAAAGTCAAACCAAATCAAAATATACACTGAACCATATTAACTGAGGCAAAAAGATAAAGTTAGAGGTTTCTAGAAAACTTAGACCTTCGTGAAAAAGATATATGTAAACATACGTGATTTAGGCTTTATTTAACTAGAACTGGAGATACACATAGAAGGAAAAAACAATGGAACTTGTTTCTGATCACAATATCTTGATGAATACAATTTAAAAGGTTATATTTATTAAGTATCAGAATGAAGAGGAACATTCAAAAATCATTCTAGTATCTCAAGGATTTTCTTAGGGTTCTAAATTACTTAAGTATTGATTTTTGTAAAATTCAAAAGCTTTCTTAATGAGGAGAATCCATTAATACTGTCATATGCTTCTTGACAACATAAATGAAATAAGGAGAAAAAAATAAATAAAAAGGCAAGAATGTGGACTTGGGGGAAAAAATCCCCAGCACCACTGGCATTAAGTTCCTGTACATCACTTGGTAGTAGTGCACCACTCAAGCCCTAGAAAAAACAACCAAACACAAAACTGTCTACTACCCAGGAGCTGACCCAGTTATGTGTCTTGAGAAAGCCACCTTCTTAAAAGTCAATAAGGAGCTTTACTAGAATAGGAGAAACAGAGAAAGTGTTTATCAAAGCAACAAGATCCATCTGCCTCTTCTTCACTAAAGACTTAAGCCTCAGGTGCTTCCTGCTGGAGATTTGAAACAATATTACTCATACTCTTACATGTATCAGGGTTTCTCCTTGTGAGGATCATGACAGAGAGCTCTGCTGGCTAGAAAGCTAGTTTCACAACTTTAGAGAAATGCTTCATAGATACTGACTGTGGTGGCAGCAAAGCACCTTTGATCTTACTTGCAGAGTATCAGTGAGAATTCTGAACCCCATAATTAGAAATATCATACGTGGAACACTAAGGTCGCAAAGTCAAAGAATACAAAGTTAGGAAATCCCAAGATTAAATTACTTGTGCAACCATTATTTGGTTCCTTCACCATCTGCATTACAATGTTGCCCAGCACCACCCAAAAGGACTATGACAGAGCAGGACCTTCAGCTTTACCCCAGAATTTCAAACAGATCTTCTCTTTTTATTGCTTCTTGCCTCATTCACCCCACATACCATTTGAGACAGCAGGGCTATGAGAAGTAATGTGACCGTAGTGCACTTATATATGTATCACCATTTTCTCCAGGCATTTCCCAACTTACAGATACTTGCTTTTGCCAGCATAACAGGCTTTAAGTTTTTGGGTTTGCTTGACTTTACTGCTATATTGTACAAACTTTTTTAAAAGGCAACTGAAAAATTAAAAAAAAAAACAAACAGACTAACAATTTGCTTGTTTACTGTTTTTATGGTAGCGTCTAATATTCTAATATGAAATAAGTCGAACATTTGGAATGAAGACTCAACACCCGTTTCCTTTGTTTAAGGCACAGCACAAATATTCACATACACATAAAATTTCTACAGCAAAACATTGAGAACTGGACTTGAAACATCGAGTATTTCAAAAGGACAGAATAAAAAAATGCACCAAGCTCTACATTTTAGATCTTCCCAGCAAAGACCTGAAGTATTTATTTTTAGAAAGTTCTCTACAGATTACTTAAAAAAAAATTTAATTGCCATCTAAATGCATCTAAACAAGTTTGCAGACCTGACTAAGCAAGTCATACCTAGTTTCAGCGACCACAGCTCACCATCAGCACTTGTATCTCTACAGGTCAGCTGCTGTTTACATATAACCACAGAAAAGTTCACTTAGCTCATTCAGAATGAGCCCCAGCACAACAACTCACTATATCAGTCCATTTAATTTCTTATCTAACTTGTTCCCTGTTGACCTTTATGATAGAAATCAAAGCAGTGTATCAGACTTGGTGAGCTTTCTTCTATTATTCAGTGCAAGTAAACAACATTAACGCAACATTTACATAGCGAAGTTGCATGTTGTTGTCCCACACATAGTGGGGGTTGAAACCCTCAATGTGGCTCCCTGGCATTCACAAGATACTAGTCATCAAGCTTTAAGAGTATTGCACAACTTGCATTATTTCAAAGATAACTATAACAGTATTTCAAATTACTTTTGTTAAACACACATTTCAGTAAAATAGTCTCACATAAAAAGCTACCATGGTCATGAAGATATGACTCAGTTTGACTATTCAAGTGGCACTTTCACATTTTCAGAGCTTTAGGTATTAAAATATGCTACTCCGATGTAAGCTCAGCCTGTAAATGGCCTGCAAATGGCCTATCTCCCCCCTTAAAAAAAAAAAAAAAAAAAAGTAAACCACATTCAACAGTTCACTAGCCTCTCAAAAGAAAAAAGATCTCCCAGTAGCTTACAAAAATTATTAAATAATCGTGCTTTTGTGGACTTAACTAGTGGCAGAACCGTAAAACAAGCATTTTGTTTCTACACCTGACTATTCCATAAACTTCAATGAAACCCAAGTAAAGGTATAAATATATCTTGTCACTCTGGCCAACTCCGTCCATTTGTACTCACCTCATTTTATCTTGGCAGCATGTTTTATGAAGCTTTACTGCATCTTGATTTAACCCTTAAACTATGAGGAAGCTAGTCTTCTCGTCAGCCAGTTCCAGCTACTCCTGTAACACTCATCTCCCCAGCAGTCACCATGCTGGATCAATATCTTTATTTAATGACACTGTGAATGTAAGTACAGAAGCATTGCTTACAATATTTTACAATGTTATCTTCATGAATGTCATCGAGAAATCTTTCTTAGATGAGCACTAGATCAACACATAGCACTAGAAATAGGTCTCTTCCTCGGCATGAACTTTACCTGAGCTTGGACTCTGGTAGCTGCACCTCATTCTGCCATCCCGCTTCACACAAAACCCTCCCCTGCATACGTGGTGCTTCAAATCCTCTCTCGCTGCTCTACCCAGACACATACACCAGCTAACTGCTTTCACCGGCTAGTAGCTGGCCTGCTTTGCAGTGAGAGGAAATCATTTAAAATCAGTCCTCCATCCCACACCTGAATACAATTCTTCCCACATCCCCATTTAAGTTCAGACTTGAGTATATTTGGGAAATTCACCTAGCTGTCACACAAAAAAAACCTCAACCAGCCACAGGGTACACCTTCAGCCAATTGCCACCCCTGTAAGCACTGTACCTGTGGGGATACAGTGTCGCCACACCTATTAGGCTCAGGCCACCCAATTAGTTCAGTTTTGCCACTGTGGGAGGGAGAGGCAGCCAGTTCTCCCTGAGAGATGGTTCAGATCTTTAGAAAATATATTTACTCTGCCTTGATCATGATGGGGAGGGGGGGGAGTAAAGAAGTGATGCTTTTTTTTTGTTTTGTTTGTTGGTTTTAGTTGTCGTGTTTTGGTTTTTTTTCTTCTTTCAAAAAGTAACATTTGCATGTGGGAGGGTGAAAGCCTGTGGTATTTTACATCATTATGAAAGGCCAAAATGGACACCAGGTGACTTCCTTCACAGCAATTCTGTCAATGAGGGTGAGGAACAGGAGGAAGAACTGGTCAGAGAGCACTGCTGAGCCCTTGGCACACAGCCTCACAGGCAAGAAGCAAAGGAGAACTTGACAGCAAATTCTGCATGGCAGAGGGAAATTTGTTTTTAAATACCAGTCCCCTCTCCTATCCCAAATTATTTCTCAAGACTTGGGCAGAGGACCAGAATTTCTTCTATAAGAAGCCATCTAGTTAGAAGACTATAAACCAAAGCAGCATACGTAATTATGAAAAGCTGAGAGCAAAACATGTTTTGCCATGAACCATGACTTTCTTTGGTTACAGTAAAGCTGATATAAGTGGTTTGGAACAGTTTTAGACGCCTCTTTGAAGTCAATGTGACATTTAGCCACAGCAGTCAAATAGGGACGGTGCAGAGCCACACTGCCTCAGCGGAAGAGTGACTCTGGGCTGCTTCTTAGGTGATATCCATCTCTTTCCTTTCCAAAATTCACCCGGACCACCTCCTGGTGATTCTGGCTGGCTTTACCCATCACAGAAGAGAGGCAGAACCACAGAGGTAGTTTCTGCAGCCTGGTTTTCCCTTCTGTGAATGCACAAGGTGCTCCGGAGAGAACAGTAACCATGATTACCTTTAATCTGATGAGGAGATAGGCCCCATTGTTTCCTTCCCACATATTGTTGGCTTATGCTGAGGCCAGGAAAAATCATTCCCTTCAGTACTACCCTACCGACCAAAGAACCTGCTCAGTTCCTCTCCTCTGCATGCTGTAATAAAAAACAAATGTTCAAAGCAAGGAGTGCCTTGAACATAGGAGCTTTCTCTTACTTTTCTGAATGCTTCTGCTGAAAGACTATTTTTAACGTGCCATAGAGCTAACTTACGCTAAAAAAGGCTGGACCCTTTCAGTACAAGACACTTTAAAAATAAATCCTCACGACAGTAATCACCTGCTGATACACGCTTTTATGTTTAGCCAGCTGCTGAGATGCCACATCTGTCACTTCTTGCTTCCAGAAATGAGCTTTCCTTTTCTGTAGGGAAGGAGAAAATTCTGCTCCTGGAATTGCATGGAGTATCATGATGCCTTTTTTGGTATCTCTGTCATTCCTCTAAACATCTGAGCCACAGCACATGGATTATAAGATTTCTGGTACTGTGCGCCTTAAGAATAGTTCAGCTTTAGATTTTCATACCTTAAAGCCTCTGATTTTTTCCCCGACACTTTGCTGAACAATGTTACATACTTATAACATATTTGTAACTGAAAATAATGGTCTATACACGAATAATTTCACTCCTGGGAGCTCTCCTTGCCTCCTCCCGCAAATATTTTTCAAAGGAAAGTAAGAGATCGGGATCATATTTGTTACATTAAACATTTCATAATGAGCCCTCTTCCTATTTTTAAAACGTAACAACAATCTACAGTGACGCAAGTCCCAAATTAATTACTTCCTCTATTTTGGTCTCTTTTTAATTTCAACTGAAAATAAGTCAGGTCCCTCTTATTAATCTACCGCCCGCATTTCTTCAGCGGCAACCCAATGCAAACCCTTATTTGAGTTCCCGACTTGAACTCTCTGTTTGACACCGGCCATCACCCCGGGACGTTGCCTTTTCCCCCAGCCCTGTGTTTGCCCCAGCTGTGCACCCCCAGCTCCAGCTATGCCCCCCCCCGCCCGCCCCCAGCTCCAGTGCGGAGCCACCGGTGGCGCGTTCAGGCGCAGGGTTATTTTTAAACCCACGCAGAAAGGCACAGGAAAAGGGCACATCCCGCACAAAAAAATGCCCGCGCTGTTGATGTAGGGTATGTCCATGGCAGGCCATAAAATCAGGTATGTCAAAATACGCCAGGAAGAAAATTTAAACCGATTATAAGGGGCGAATTTCAGCTGGGGAATTTCAGTGATTGCAGAAACACCCCGAGACGGTTTTAGCAATACGATTGCTCCGGCATAAATCCCCCCAGGCAGCCAGACACGCGGATTAATGGATACTCTCCCTGGCCACTCCGAAATGCCTCCCCTCCCTCCCGGGCTCCCTCCCTGCCCCCCGAGCGGGCGCGGTGCGGCCCCGCCGCCGCTCCGCGGGGAAGAGGGACCTAACCGAGCCCCTCGCCGCCCCCCGGCCGCGCAGCCCGGCGGCGGTGGCGGCCCGCCCCGCTCCGCGCCCCGACTTACGGCGCTGCCGGCTGCTCCCCCGCCGCTCCTCCCTCCCTCTCTCCCTGGCTACCTCCCTCCCGCGGGTGCGGAGCCGGGAGGGCAGCGGGGCCGCCCCTCCGCGACTCGGGGCGAGCGCGGCACCTGTGAAGCGCCTGTCAGTGCGCGGGCGGGCGGGCGGCGGCGCCCCGTGTTCCCGGGGGCGCGGCGCGGGGCCGCGGGCGGCGAGCGGCAGCCGCGGGGAGGCGGCGCTGCCGGCGGGGCTGCGGGCGGAGGGCGGGCTGCAGGGAAATCCTGGCACCGCGCAGCGCCGCCTGGGAGGCGGGCAGGGGAGGCGAGTGACAACCACGGTTACAATAAAGGGGGTTCCCTCCCCCCTTTTTTTTCTTTCTTCTTTTTTTTTTTTTCTTTTTTTTTTTTAATTCCTTGCGGGTAGCGCCGGGAGGCTACCCCCCTCCACTACCCCGGCGGCGCTCTGATGAAGCCCCCGGGTGGGCAGCCTCCCCCGGGCACGGACAGCTCGGAGAGGTGCTTAAAAGCCGATGATTTTCCACCCAAACCCTCTTTCCCCCCTCACCTCCTCGAACGCCCTGGTCCGTCAAGGGTGAGGCTTTCAACCCGCTCCCCGCAGCGGTGCCCGCCGCGCTCACTCATTCCGCCTTTCCTCCATTATTCACCCGTTTTTAAGGAGCGCTCAGGCTTTCACGACTCCACGGTCTGCGACTTGCAGGTAAACGGCAAATGCTGCGAGAGCTGGCGAGGCGCAGGGGCGTCTCCTCCCACCCAGCGGCGTGGCCGGGGCTGGGCAGCGGCGCGAAGATGCTGCGCGGGGCGCGGAGCATCCAGCATCGCCTCCACGGGACCCGCTGGGGCCAAGAGCCCTTTAATGACAGATTTCGGGGCACCTGCCCATCTGTTTTATACAAATGAAAGTACCTTGCGCAGAACGGGAAAGGGTTCAAAAGAGCTGCCGGCAGTTCAGCAGATTGCTGACGAGGAAGCCCATAACTACTGAGCTGACGTTAAATTTTTTACAAGTTCCTTGGTTAGTCCAGATAGAGACCCCAGTATTGTTTCACTTCACCCAGTGACATCCTCCCAGAAGTTTCTGTTGGCAGGTACCTGAACTCAACACTCCACACCTGACAGTTTTACGGAAGGGTCATTTTTCAAAATGTTACATTTGGCACTGCTGTACAAGCACTGCATGTGCATTTGTTGAAATATTAAGTGTGGTACATACCTTACCCAGGCTAAGGTATTTTTATAAATATTTGCATATTTTTCATTACGTATGGCATTTTTAAATAAGTGTAAACAGTGGATGCATTGTATATAAATGTATACTTAGCTTAAAATACGTTTACATACCCACATCTGGGTGAGTGAATTTTCCCCTTTGCTCTCTTTGCATTGTTAGCATTGAAGCACTTTAATGCTAAAGCACTTTACCACAGGGCAATTGTATTTTCTTTTCTGTAAATACAGTGCCCAAATTCAGAGAACATTTTCATTTCAAGGTGTCAAAACTGTAACATTCAGCACGCCCGCAGACTGCTGTGCCCTTACACGTACAGGGTGATGTCTCTGGGCAGGAAATTTCAGGTCATACATAGCAGTTTATACCCTGATCTTGCTATCTGAAATAAAACTTATGCAGAAAATACTACTGCCCTTTCACATGAAATTTCTCCTTGCTGAAGTATTTTCAGTTCTGTGAAAATCCTTTTAGCCACTTGATTGACATAACTTCTTTTTTAAAACAAAAAAAAGCAAAACAAAACACACCAAAAACCCAGGCCCTTCATATGTCAGTTTAATAGCTGAGGATGAAGTTTGCTCCGTTGGAGCAAGGGCTTCCTGGAAACAGTCCTTCCCCTGCCCGATGTGCAGCCCCCAGCTGGGAGCGGGCACCCACCGAGCAGGTGGTTGGAAGGAGCAGCCCCGCCGCTGCCCAAGGGAGCAGGATGGCTCTGTGCCCTGGCCTCCGACAGTACTGAAGGCATGGCCAGAGACTGCACAGTTCCAGTAATTCTTAATTGCTTTTGAAGAAGCCAAAGTAAATTTGAGAGCAGCCCAGAGGCTGCTCCCAGTTTATGCAGAAGGACAGTCAGAGAAAACAGCTATTATAAAGTTTGTGTAAGCAAAAGAAAAAAAGAATTCTGTAATAAATCCTGTCTTCTTTGGATACATTTCCAACTTTGCAATTATTCAATTATTTATCACACGTGAATGCACTCCACGCTACCTTTAATCTACCAACTCCACTCTTGAGAGTACTTTCTCATTTAGGAACCTAATTTAAGTGGTTTAAAATGTTTTAAAAGGGGCACTCAAGGGATGACATTGCTCATACTTCTTCTTAGTTCAGAAAGCACATGTGTGTGGGCATGCATGTGTGTGGCTCTGTGTGTTGAAGCTGAAGAAAATCCACACAACAGTTTCTGAGGGCAAAACAGACAGACACACAGATTTGTTTGCTATAACAGGCTGGCAACAATTTAGAGCGGCACACTCAAAAGCTTGTCCCAGTCATGTCATACATCCCTGCCTCTTCTGAATACTCCCCCTGGTTCTTCTTTTTCAGAGCTAGGTTTCAAACCTCTGTGTGCCACTGTACAGTGCCACAGTTGGTTTAACTCAAGTTTCTCTCTTGTGCTCTTTCATGTCGTGACTTCCTGCACCTCTGACCTGTGGCACCTGCTCCAGCTTTTCCTCTTAAGTTTTCCCTTGTCTTTATCCCTTCTAAGGTTCACTCTTGTTTTCACTGTGATGAGGAGATGACCTGCTTCTCTTTAGCCCTAAAAGCCTATTTGTCCTGAAGCTGCAGCCATGCCATTTCTGGTGCTTGTGTGGCATTGCTCTTACCGTTTCCAATCCCATGTTAGTCATCCCAAGGTTCTCGAAGGCAGGCTGCATTCCTCAGTACGAGGAGCATGTTCTTTACCCTGCACTGCACCCAAGTGTACCATCATACAGGAGGTTGAGGGGAGACCTTATCACTCTCTACAACTACCTGAAAGGAGGTTGTAGTGAGGTGGGGGTCGGTCTCTTCTCCCAAGTAACAGGTGATAGGACAAGAGGAAACACCCTCAAGTTGCGCCAGGGGAGGTTTAGACTGCATAGTAGGAAAAATTTTTACACTGAGAGGGTCATTAAGCACTGGAACAGGCTGTCCAGGGAAGTGGTTGGGGCACCATCCCTGGAGGTATTTAAAAGACAGGTAGACGGTGCTTAGAGATATAGTTTAGTGATGGTTTTTGTCAGAGTTAGGTTGATGGCTGGACTAGATGAACTGAAAGGTCGCTTCCAACCTAGGCGATTCTATAGGCCATAATGTTACTGGTTTGTTCTCTGATGAAGAAGCAAAAGGCATATTAATAGGAAAGTGTTATGTGTACACATAAATACAGTTAGCCTTTTGAGGCAGTAACGGGTTAGACTAAAGTTTCAGTTTCTCTGCAGAAAAAAATGCAGATCCCTTCCCCAGCTTAGTGTGTTATGGGAAACCCTGGAAGACAGAAGTGTAGGGGCCAGAGGCAGAACCAAGATGACTAGGAGGACCTCAATTATGAATTTCATCAACTTCTTAGCAGTTAAAGTATCAGCATTGTTAATGACATGCAGATCTTGAATTGATCACCAGGAAGGAGTGATGGGATCCTCCGCTGTTTGGTCTATTTACACCACATATTTATGCTGTCTCTCCTGTCATTTCAAGCCTCTCTCATTAGGAAAAAACTGTAGTTCAAAGCATGATCTTAAGATTCCTAAATGGTAGGCATGCTTGAATACTTAAATACTTGAATACTTATGTCCCTGTGATATCTAGAGAATGTAAGTATCTGTTTAAATGCTTTGTTGAATCAGGACGACTTCTATTCGTCATAATATTGGTTTTATTTATATATGTCCAACTCAAGTCTGTGGTGCTTTTGCATTTCTTTCAGCTGGAGCTAGATCATGAGTTTAGTAAGGATTGTTAAGCAGTCTGTTATACTTTGAAATTGTCTGTTTAAAAATTGTACTTTGACAAAGGTTTTGTGATCCTTAAAGTACACATGATTAACATAAGCTCTGGAAGCTAAGAAGTTAAACTGTTTAATGTAAACACTATTCATACTACCACCATTAACAAAAACCCTTTTCAAAAACTGTCTAATACTATTTCCCAGGGTTCCTGAAGATTGCATTCTGAAATACTATTGCTAAATAGTGTTTAGCAATATTATATAGGAATAGTCTAAATATTTGTCTCCTTTTTAATAATTCCTGTGGATTACCAATGCACACATATCCAAACACACAACACTTCTATAAGTTACTTTATACAGCAACAGAACTGTAGGGTCAGCGGGGGCTTTGGTGTCATCTCCTCCATGTTGGGCCCTGATGCAGAATCAAGCACTTACCTTTTAAAACCTTCCAAAATCTTTGGACCTCACCTGTTCTTTTCCAGGGGAGATGCAGCCCCTTTAGAGTTTCCTGAAACAGGCTGCTACCTAGCACACACAAACTCATCTCCTCATCTGTCTTTCACAGTCCCTTCCAGATCCCTGTTGCAATGTGGGCAAGTTGGGCTATCACAGACCTCAGCTACTCCTACACGTGTTCATTTAGCCTCTGTTCCTAAAATCATCCACTGATGGCAATTCCACAACCTCCTGAGGTAGCTCCATAGTCTCATCTTTTCTCTACCCGCATTTTTTTCTGTCTTCCCAACAGATGCACAGCTTACATCTCTCTTTGCTGCAAATTAGGCTGCTTTCATGGAATCACGGAATCTTCAGAGTTGGAAGGGACCTCTAGAGATCATCTAGTCCAACTCCCCTGCTAGAGCAGGATTGCCTAGAGCGCATCCCCCAGGGCTGCATCCAGGCGGGTCTTGAAAATCTCCAGAGAAGGGGACTCCACAACCTCCCTGGGCAGCCTGTTCCAGTGCTCTGTCACCCTCACTGTAAAGAAGTTTTTCCGTGTATTTGAACGGAACTTCCTATGTTCCTTTCTTCTCTCACTGAGCCTGCAGAAAAGCAAGACCATCTTCTTTATAACAATCCTATTTGGATGCTGTTATTTTCCCCAACCTTATAGTTTTTCCTTGGTGTTTGCTCTTACCAGGTCAAAACAATGACCAGGGCTACATAATACAGCTTCTTTTCATGGAAATTATTATACAGCATTGGAAAGAAAGAGTATGATCTGACTGAGGGAAAAAAATCTTCTGCAACTTGTTTGCTACAGATTATTTCTGTAACTGTCACTTTGGGAATTTCTATAAATAAAATCACTATCACTCTTCTGAGAAGTGAGCATTTACTACCATTTTTTAAACAATGAAAAAATACGGATCTGTTTTTCATCTAAATTCTTTATATATTTGAAATCACTCAGAGAAGAAAGTCCAAAGAAATGTGGTTAGGTTTGACGAAAAGAAGCCTCCCAATGGGATATTTAACAGAATACCTAGAAAACAGTGTTGAAAGACTTATAATATTTGGAACACATTTTTTTGACTCTTGTTCCATGACCTCTGAGCTCCAGAGGACCTTACTTGGCTTTAACTCATTATCCTCTGTGGTGATAACACTTTGGTCCCAGGGGAGAAAGAAGGACTAATTGACCAGCAGTTTGAGCAAGGCTTTTGCTTGACCTTGTACATATTAATGATGGATGTTTCACTTTCAACTTTTTTTTTTGTATTCAAACACCACAAAAGATTTGGCTTTCCTAGTCAGCCTTTTTCCTATTGCATTATGAAATGCGAAGTGGAAGCAGGCATGTGTGCAGGCACCAACCTTCCCCTTGCACCCACCAGTCTTCCCAGGCTGCCCAGTACTGCCTGGGGGAGTGCACGGGGTGAAGTGGTGAGTCAGCTGGTGAAAGGAGGTGGCAGTTCACATACTACCCCAAAGGGCTTTTCCTTTCTTTTGTCATCTGCTCTCTCTGGGTCCCCTAAGCTCAGAGCACTTTTCTCTGCAGAACTCCCCAGGGAAAAGAGGACAAAAATTCCACAGTGCTTGATGGGAGGGGACGCAAACAAGTCTGTAATGCCAGATTACTGCCACTGTCTATGATCCCCAGCAGCTTCAAATACATCACTAATTAATTTTTAATAAAAGAAAGTTAATGGTTGTTTTAAGCTTAGAAGGGGAAAAGTAAACCAAAAGTCACTTTAAAGTATATTGCAGTAGCTTGTATAAATGTAATAAATAGATACAGCATAGAATAAATATTACTTTCAGTAATAATTGCTCACTTTACTAAGAAAAAGAAGAGTGAAAGAACAAGGAGGGCTCTGGAAAATGTTGTCTTGATTAATACGAACGTTTGCGCATCACTATCAGCATTTAGGGACTAATTCTGAAACTGCTGAGTACTCTTCCTTTCCATTAACTACTGTGGGAGTTGAGAGCACCTGGCATCTTGAGGAATCAGGCTCTTCAGCGGTTTTAATTTAGTCTGACAATAACACTGAATAAAAATATTCTTGGGGATAGCCTGCAATTATATAGCACGAGCTCATTTCTTCATTATAAAATGTGAGCTGAAACCATTCATAACTGCCAGCCAATATTACAACAGGCAATTCCAGTTTTTCATTGCATGGGAAAAGCACTAGCAGGCTTTAATGAGTTTCAAAAATAGCTGCCACATCAGAAAATTGTAATTGTGCTTGTTTTTCTAATGTGAATACCTGTTCAGCAGACATCGCCTAAACAATAGCATCCAAGTAGACCAGGGCATGTAAAATAGCTACTTTTATTTGTCAGCTGCACACCCATTGTTTTCAGTCAGAGCCTGCAGAGCAGCTTCAGCTGTACATTCCTGGGAAGTGAATAATATCAGTTGAGATTACGCTACAGTACCACATCTATTACAAGCACATTATAAAGATTGAATATAACCTAATTAGGAAATGCTGAAGTCGGCTGGGTGTGGATGTGGGCTGGTAAAGAGTCATTTTACATGACCCTCACTTACTGAAAATGAGAGTTCACAGAGGATAAAGCAAAGGTAACAGTGTAGATTTCAGTCCCGAATCCGGATACCCGAATCCAGATATCACATACGCATCTCACATTCCTCATTCCACTGCTGCTAAGCTAAACAATTGCTCCCCAAGTTTCACTTCCATGCAACTCTTCTGTAAACATTTTGTGAATCCAGCAGGACAAACCAAATTTGGTCACATTCTTATTTTTGACCCTGATGAGAATTAGAGCGCTATTCCAGCTTTTAGCGCTGGAAGGAAGAGGTTGCAGAGGGGGGGAGCCGGAGTTTCTCCCAGAAGGCCGTTGTTCTTTGTGCCCTTGCAGAAGGTTGTGTTTTCCTAATATTGCCTCCTACAGCTCCTTCTCCTCACCACACAAGCCTCACTGTCTCACGCAAGAAAAGAGAGCTTAGCAAGCCAGTGCTCTTCTTTGGGTCTTTGCACACTCTCTTGGCTGGGTATTAATCCAGCACCAAAGACAGCAAATACCTGTAGACCACAGTGTCCTACCTGGATGATGGGACACTTCCAGCTGTAATGTAGCTTCAGTTTTGATTCATTTTCGGATTTGGATGGGAAGTATTTAGAGCATCAGAAGATCTTCTGGTTTGTTTCCTTTTTTAAACAGATTCCTTAAGGGCTTATCTTTACTGGACAAGTGAAGGGGCAAGCTCTTCCAACAGCTTCATGGGACCTGCCTCTTCCCGTAGGTCTGGCCCTTCTGGCCCGCCAGACTGGGCTATTTCATTGCTCTCTGCTTGCAGCCTTGCCACAGCACCACTGATCAGCATTATGGGATTTCACAGCTCTAAAAATTTGTATCAGCTGGCCCTGTGTCTGAACATTGTTGTTAGCCAGCAGCACGCCTGGCTAACAACAAGTCACTGACAAAATGCTTTCAAACATGTCTCATGTCTTGCATTTACCTCCTGGTTCCAAAATGAAAGTTGCCTTAATGCCAACAGCTGGAACAGATCAGTGCTCCAAGTTGGACTCATGCCTTTCCACTGATTGGAACAGAGGTTGCAGAGAGAAAACGTCAGCATGCCAAGCTGAAAGTAGTTTACTATGTTTATGGGACAAAGTCTCATCTGTACAGGTACTCACAAAGGACAGAGCAGTTTTCCCACAGCACACCACAGAATCGTGCAACTGAGCATGCAGTTAAAACCAGTAAATATAACCTCAGACATCATGGAATGTCCCATAACTGAATATAGTAACAGAATAGATACATTGACCATAGCTGTGCTGTTCATGTACATAGACCTGAGCTAAAAATCAACAATTACCTGTTTTCTTTGTCATGAATATATTTTTGAGATCCTATTGCCACTGGAAACAGAGGAATGATTCATCTTTTCCTGCGTTGGCCAACTCACATTGTTTAAGTACTATGATTCTCAGCTGATTTTACTGTAAATCAAGAGTAACTATTAAGATCAATGGCATTATGCTGGTGGGAAATCTCATGCAAGCATCGCTTGAAGAAATGCACTTCACAGAGACATGTCTTTACTATGTATTTACTACAGTATGCATTTCTGCATCTCCTGATGTTACCATAGCTGTGCAGTCCCCAACCTGTGCCCTGTAGATTGGGACCATGTCTGCCTCTACCATAGACTCCATAAACACTGTCGAGTTACCTGGTCTCACAAATGTGATCAGCTCTGTCTATCCTCTGCATCAATATCAACTATATCTGCACTTAAAATGCAAAATTTATAAAATTACCTGTTCCACAGTCCCACAAATATTCTCTAGTTTACAACTTACACAATTCACAAACCAACAGAACCCCCAAGATCGTAAAGATCTGACTTTTTCCTGTGGCCAGTGTCCCAGGAGCGAGAGAAGAGAGATGCTACCTTACTTTTGAAGCACTGGTACTGAACCTGTTGTCTGTGGGTCCCTGGTGCCCACTTCTGCGGGGCTTATGAAAGGTAAATAAGAAAAGCATGCTTATTGTCAGTAGGTTTACATCTGCACAGGAAAATTTTTAGGAATCTGCAAAGTGAGAAAGATGGAAGTAGCTAATCCAGGAAATGCAGGTTCACACCTTTTTCTTAGACATGGTAAAGATTTAGCAATTTATTTTAGACTGAAAAGTATTTGTGGAAATGAAATATAGGGAAAACTTAAAAATGGTTAGCATGATAAAATTCAAAATACATCTTTTAAAGATACCTCAGTTTTGTAGCATACCTTGTGCCTTTGCAGAAAAATGCCTGGAAACCTAATAACAAATACAACTGTTATATTTGTTTTAATTTTCATAATACATCAATTATGGCAATGTTTTTACCAGTGCTCCTGTTACATAATTAGATGACCTGACATCTAGCTAAACAAACTACAAGCTGTATGTGATTAGAACAATGATCGAATTGCATGGGGTAATAATATGACAGTGCTCGAAAAATGCCTTTGCTTGTAGTAAATAGTTGGGATTCCCCCCCCCCACCCCCCCCCCGACAGAAATACTTTCATCTGAAGAATATAACTGTTATTAACTCCTTCTCTCCCTTCCTTGCCATCCCACACACATATAAATATGTTGTCATCCTAGACGATCATTTGGGAAGCAACCGGACTAATCTTTTTAAATACTTTAACAGCCTACAAACTGTCCATTAAGTACAGGCTACAAGTGCCCTGCTAGTGTAATTAAAGCCTAGAGTAAGAAAACTCCCACTTAATTCAGTAGAAATCCTGCCTGCACTAGCTTAGTCCAGAACCAGGTGCTTATGGTTTGGGGATTTTTGACACTCACTGAATATTTTAAATCCCATTCTGTTTTAGCTAAACTACTCTATTTGAGTAACCTCTTAAGCAAACTGGTATGACTAGAATACATATTTTAGAGAAGAAAGGTGTGTACCAAAACTTAATCAACAGTCTCTCTGCTGAATGACATAATTTGTTTCTCTTAAGTAACCACAACAGTAATAGGTTTTTATTTGGGGTCTAGTATGTTTAATGTTGGCTTTTTTCCTTTCTTTTTTTTTTTTTTTTTCTTTTTCTTAATGTTTACTATAGGTGTATTACACTTACACTTACGTCTGAAAAAACTACTAGAGTGGAACAAATAGAGTCAGCTAGTAACATCTGCCAGTTTACTAGAAACACTCAAAGTGCTTTTGTTACAAGATTGCCATTACTTGCAGCAACCACTGCTCCGAAACCTCTAACAGCTCCTTCCATTTGGTCTAAATTTTCAGGTTGCTACAAAGACGTATGTGTTAAAACAAACCCCGCTATACTTTTGTGTTGATATCACCTGATGGTGGAATTAAAAAAAAAAAAAAAAAAAAAGCACGAAAGTTTGTTACAAGCCCTCCTGTAAGTGCAGACAATATGGAATCTAACAAACCTTGCTACCTTGCTGGATCTGAGCTAGCGCCACACAGGGAGCAGAAAACCACACCACTTTCCAACCATTTGCTTATTCATCCGGTCTGAATACTTAGAAAATCTGTTGCATGCATCCTTATGTTTGATTTCTGGTTGTCTGCTCAAGGCTGTGAAAAGTAAACCTGTAAGAAATAGAAAAATGTGAAATTGCTTTCAGATATCAATTTTTCTTCCATTTTGACCTGGTTTGTAAGAAGTGTGAGTGTCTTTTTTTCCCATCAACTTTGAGTTCCTTACAAATATTTCAGGTAGATTCATCAATCTTCAGTTTAACATTGGAGCCACATCAGCATAAAGCTAGGGTATTAGTGCTCAGCTTTGGATTTCCAGCCATGTGCAGCTATTTTGCATTTCTATGCTTGAAGAGATGTCTCTTCTACTCAGTCCATTCCATTTTAAACCGGACTCCTAACTGACGTGCAAATCTCAGTTGTATATTTTATGCAGTACAGCCACATCTTTTGGAAAAAAAAACCCCTTGACATCATGGAAAAATGTCGTGTGATGACTCTCTCATGACATCTCCAACTATGAAAAACTGTCTTAAAAAAATGCATCGTTGAAAAAAATGCCAGAGCAGATTACAATAAATTCCCTAGTGCTTTCTATCAAGAAAGGAACGTGTCTTGCTCAGCGTTTGCTCACAGTTGACCAGTTCCTGAAGCCCTGAACAAAGATTTGCTCAGGCTCTGATTTGGTAGGATGTGCACGTGGAGATGCAGAGGCCATTCTTCCTGAAGGGACGCCAGAACTCTCTGCATTTCCAGTGGTTTGGAGAAGGGAGGAGGGTATCAGCTGGAAGGAGGCAGAGGAAGGGATCCTATTTCTGCATCTCAGTGTTTTCATATTTACCTTAGTTTGGCCTTGCTTGCCATTGTGTAGTGTTTGTTTTAAAAGTGACTCAGAATTTATGGAGCCTTTCAGGAGGATGTCCCACAACCTGTGATTCATGACATCCTGCAGAAATTCCATGCTGGTTAATAACACCCTCTCTCTATGGAACTGCATTTCTGAGCCGTGAAACATGACAAGTGCTGACAAATCCTTCTAACTTAACTCTGTCAAAAAACCTATTTTGTGATGTACAGCCTTTCAGAGTATAGCTCTACCCCCTTAAAAAGCTTCCAGAGCATTTGGTGGCAGCTCACAGGCCCCACGCTGCCCACCCATCCCTCCACACACACTGACCCACGAGTAATAAGGGGGTCATACTTAAAGAGCTTACACACGTCAATGCTACGCTATCCAAAAAACTGTTGGATTTTTAAAATACAAGCTTCCAAATTAAACATTTAGTCTTCAAAGCCAATCGCCATGCCCAGCACTCCCTGCTGTGGAGTGATCCCAGGGATTTTGCCTGGGAGGGGTTATCTTATGGCCCCCTGGAGTTCAAAGGAAAGTTTGTTGACTTTAGGTAGCTCTCTGCCTGGCAATATGCCTAATAAGGTTTACAAGTTTGGAGCAGGTTGACTCGCAAGTTAGTTATATCTCATTTTAAATTACACTGTTATTTAGGATAAATAAACCCCACAATATTAACAAATTAACATCATTAACACCTAGGGAAATAAATTTTGAAATATGCAGTCTTTTAAAAGTGAAATGTAAATAAAAATGTAGAAGGAAAGTGCCATTAAGAGCAAGCTACTGCAATGATGCAGCACGGAAACAGGTGGGCTATAATAGTGAACTATAAAGTTCATTATGAGTTCCCATGGAACTTGCTGGTACTTTGCTGCTGAGATCTGGCAAAATGTGCCCTTTCCAGAAAGTCCTGCCTGGACATCAAACTGACTTACATGAGCATAGAGCCAGTGCCATTATTATGCATACCTGATGGTTTAGGGGATTCCTTTCCTGCAGGGTAAGAAGTTCTACTTTCCTCAACAGGAATTACCTGAAAGGAAAATATTGATCAGAGAGATAAATACTGATCTGAACTGATTTACCTACAGCTAACTAAGCATTTCTGTGGCTGGGGACACGCCAGATGACACTAGAGAAGGATCAAGAAACACTGAACTTCTACATTCCAGCACTTCTCATTTTGGAGTAGTATTGCCATTTGCCATAAATAGCTGTGGCTTCAGCTGAGCAGTACAGGATATTGTAAACTGAAACACTTCCTAAAAAACACAATGCCTGCACAGGTGCAGTGAGCCAGCAGGATGATATCAAGAGTTATTCTGTGACGCTCATCCTCACAAATATATGTGTCTCTTGATTCCTGTAGCCATAAGAAACCCTTTAGCCGCCTTTTCTTTTAGCATTGAAAACTCCAACATGTGAAGAATGTTTTCAAACAGGATGACAAGGCTACATCCTGCACTGATTTTAAAGGAATTGATTGCAAAGAGCAGGCAATAGCCCATAATATCCTTCCTGCTCAGTTGGCCCTCCTATCGCTGCTGATCTCAATATGGGGAAGTCCCAAATAAATAGGAGCTTTAAACTTCCCCTGTTGTGCCGCATTCCTATTTGGCATCTAAACCCCTATTATTTGCTATCCAATGGGGAGACAAATGGATCATCGATTAGCTCATGGTAGGTTTGAATCGAGGAATGTGAGTACGTGAAATTGCAGCACCATTAGATCACCCTGGGCTCATAGCTGCTACAAACGGACCTCACCCAGTTGTTTTTCAAGGATCTTTCCCATTCCCTGTGGAGAACAGGTATCCCTGGTCCCTGGTAGATGCAGCTGGCACATCCAGGCTGTGTCTCAGCTGACTCCTGCTTTGGCATCCAGCGAGGATCCTGGCCTCCTCACAGTGCTATCAAGGTCTGGCGCTGAGCACATGGCAGCTCTCTGCTCAGTTTCCATGTTGCTTCCTGCAGAAACCCAGAAAGGGAGGAGAGAGCCTGTGTCTGAGTTTGCCTCCAGTACACAGCTGGGAAGTGGCTGGGCCGTCCTCACCCAGGGGACTGGAAGTGCTTCTGGATCCACCAGTTTGGACAGGCCTCAGCCTGGTTTTACAGCAATAGTTTGGTTTGACTGTGAGAGTCACCCCTCTCTAGATTCAAAACACATGAGCCACACCTCACCTTTGTTGGCACCTCACATCCAAGCTCTTTTCACAGCACCCATATGGTGCTTCTTGACCTTCTAGTAGTAACGACCGTCTAGTAATCAGCCTTTCTTTCCCTCCACAGTCATTACCTGTAATTAGGGGCAGATTGGCAAGTGGGGGACAGTGGGAAGGCAAGAATGGGCATTGCCTGATTGCGGCTCACTGGAGGACTCTGTACTGATGATGTGCAGCCCCTGGGGCGTTTCAAGCAGGACAGGACTCACCCTCAGGTGCTGGTGTTCTTCTGGCCGTGGGGTAAGGATCTGTCAGGAGCAAAGCAAGGGATTTGCTGTGGAGACAGCGGGTGGGTTTGGCAGAAAGCCACAGTCCCACTGGTTGCCGCGGGGCTCTGCTGTGGACACCTTGAAGGGAAAGCAGGGGCCAGATTGAATCTGTGGCTGACTGCATAGATTTATGTTTTCTCTTAACTATCTCTGCAGTTACCCAATAATTTTGTAACTTTTATCAGGGCTGTTTGTTCTTCCTCAGAGATCATCCATGTCCTATGTTTTTGCCGTGTTTGTTTTTCCAAGTTTCAAAGAGTGAAAAAGGAATTTCACATGATTTTGTGGGACAACAGACTCCAATAGTAATTGTGTCTTTCCCCAATATGCTTTTTGCCAGCAACAAAATGGTGACAAAATGGTATTCGTTTCCACAACGTAGGTCCCATAAAGAAAATGGCATAATCAAATAATGCAGCATTTTGTATTGCTTAATTAATGGAAGGGAAAGGCTGAGATAATTTGCCACTTCATCATCCTCCAAATTAAAAGTCTGGTGCTTGAGACTTCTACCCAGAGCTCCTATTTGTTACTATTAGGGTAAGGAAAAAAAGGGGTACGCCGACAGGCCACATTCTGATAAAATGATCATAGAATCATGATGACCTTTTAAGGGGCTGATTCTGCTTTCGTTAAGTGTAGTGCAAATCAGAAGGAAACTCCACAGCTTTCAGGGGAGCTGTAATGCAAAAACAGCAATAATATCTGGATCTTAGATATTTATATGAAAATATGTAGTGTTCGTCTCTGTCCTATGTTTGTTGATAGTTTAGTTTGAAGAAGAAGGTGCAAACCAAAAGCTTAGCCTGACAGTGATTACTTAATTCCTACTTTCTTTTCTAAAACATACATGTCATGTCGAGATTTTCTTCTACCTTATATTTAGATAATTTCATAAATTCGTGAATAAAAGAGGAAATAAAAGAGTCTGCACTAAGTAGATAACATTGTACTTTTTGTTTAGAAGCAAGTCTTTAATATAATAGACTAAGCTAAGGCACTGGCACGAAAATCAACTTTAAGTGAAGATGAATATACTTCTATAGTGTTCTCTGTAAAACGTCCTAAATCTCCATGTGTATCAGAGGAAGTAATTAATTATTTTCTTGTAACAGCCAGGTGGTTCTTGATAAAAGGCTTAAAACTGGACTTTGAAGGTATTATTGTTTTCATTAATTGGAGGGAAGAACTGGATCAGAGCTGATGAGTCATTGCAGGAGCCTGCTGGAATGTTGGCCCAGCTGCGTATCGAGATCCACAGGTGCACATTTCTTGTCCCGGATATTCAAAATTAATAGGGAGGCTTTCAACATTCAGCAAATTCTTACTAGATGGAGAACACTTTCTCCAAAGGAGAAAGGCACGGGAGCCAGATTCTCATGGTAGCATATAGTACATATTACAGTATGGAAATGCAGTGATTTCTGATCTGCCTCAACTTTCTGCTTTGGTTTCTTTTTTTGGCAGTCCAAATGCAGTAATGCACTAGTGAGCAGGACCCAGTACTAAGAGCTGTCTTGAATGTTTTCCTACATTTTTTTTTTTTTTTGACATTTTTCCCTCTAGCCTACACTGAAAGAGAAAGTGAACATCCTGAGGCTGGCAGCCAGCCAAAAGCTTAGGGACTTCTCACCTACCAGGGTTTCTTGTGGACTACAGGGGAGAGAGAGCATGTGCAAAAGACATGAGCTATTGTTACTCAGCTTGGTATCTGGAGAAGTTTAGAGTCAGATCCGCTCTGCTCTGCAAATGACTCTGCCTACAAAATCCAGCTTATTCTACTGGCAACACATTACGCTTCTAGTCAAAGTATTGAAAATTATGTTTTCTTTTAAACACTGTGCATTTTTAAAATGTTTTTTATTTTTTGTCCTGTATCTTGTAAGGTGCTTGGTTTTCGTTATGAACAAGTATTGAGAGAATTTCTCAGCATGTTTTACGCCGCTCCTCCTAAGGTTTCCTTTAATCCTAAACAAGATAAATTATAGTTGTATATCTTTAATAAGACTTTTCTGACCTAAGCAACAGAAAAAGGTGAACTGTAATCGTGGAAAATTATGCAATGAATCTGAATTGAGTTTGATCCATCTCTAGTCATTAATATATAACATAATACAGACTTTTGAATACGTGATTTGATTAGTCAGTAGGAAGACATTCTTCTGCAGAAGGACTTTTAAAATTTATATTTACATACTTTCCAACAGCAATAGCATGCATTAGCAGCTGTGAATGATACAGCAAAACTGCAATTCCTGGCACGTCCCCTGGTTTGTTGTTTGCTTTCTGTTTCCCAGCATGTGCCCCCTTCCTGCCTGGAAATCTTGCCTGGGCAAATTTTGATCACTTTCTATATTTGTCTGGGATTTTCAGCCTTCCTAGAGACTAGTTCTCGGTGAAAGGTCAGATGCTGTTTTGCATATGCCCTGTACTGACATACGAGCTGACAGTTTTGGACCTGGCTTGTACACAGAGGTCCTAGATAACCACAGACTGTGGACACACGATATGGATATATACCTCACTCACACAATGGCTGGTGCTTTGGCAAGCATAGGATATACCTCACATGCATTATATAGTCACCTTGGACCTATGCAATCGGTGTGACACTTATAGGAAGAATCAGCTTTAGTTACTGGACTGGTGTTGCAGAATTACTCTGTGGAGGGGCAGTAGGTCTAGGAAATCCCAGAAATATGTATGGTGGTGCCACACAGAGATAAAGCATCTGCGGCAGAGTTCAGCTGGTCCTATCCTCAATTGTACAAGAATAGCTATTTAATCAACGTTAATTCCGTACTTTCAGTTAATTAGCCTTGGCTTTCTTGAGTGCTTTCTCAAAGACAAGCTCTCAGCAGAGATAGTCTCATTTCTCGCTTGGCTCAGCCCTAGGGTTTTTTCAGGACTACCAGAGATTTTGGACACTGCTGCCTTTTGTGGCTTAATATATTTGTGAATACACATTAGACATTTAATTACATTTGGGATTTCAAAGAGCTCCCAATTATCTCCCATGACAAGATCATTCATTCTGCGGCCCACCGAGCACATGAATATATGACCCTCCGAAGTGTCACTGAAACACTGAGGTATAGTTCCTTTTTCAATTGACTTATTTTAACTGGAATTTAGAATAATCGGACATTATATTTTTTTAGATTTATGTAATTACATAAGCACCACTAAGACTACAAATAAAGCCTTAGATCATTGTGAAACAGCAATAACAGTCCAAGAAAAACTCCAAGTTACCAGAAGAATGTTCACTTATGGAAGGAAAGATAAATATTTCTAAGACTCACATCATAATTTTAGCCATATCTGAAAGAATATTTTTTTTCCCAGTTTATCTTTTACCTTTGGTAATTAGAAGTTATGTTTCTTGCCCTGAGGAACTCCAGTTTCCATTTAGCTTTAATTTCAGTGCATGAATGGAATGCAGCCCTCTATGCAAAACGCACATGCCGCCCTGTGGGTTTCTCATCACTGAAGATGTGCTTGGCTGGTGCTCCTTTTAAAAAAAAAAAAAAAAAGCCCTGCATTTTCGGTTGTGCAATGTCTCTTGCTTATGGGTGTTTGAGATAGATTTGTACATAGATAGGGCTGCTGGTATCATTTCCATTTATGTGAGCGAGTCAAATATATGTTTACTTTTTAATCGTGATTGCGTTTGTGCTCATTACATGGTTTTGCTTCATTAACTCTTTCATTCTGAATTTTCAGTCAAGAAGGGGTTCCATTCTTTTCCATAAATAATATAATATTGGAAAAAAGATAAACATTAAAAAGGGAGAATCATCTTTTGCCAAGATTATAAGTCCTACAGAATTTAGCCAGAGTATTTGACTAACAGGTTTTATTTAAAATAATAACTCCATTTATAACACACCAGTTCCTTTCCCAACTAAACTCCTTTGGGATCTGTAAAATCAGAATAACAGATAATCATAACAATTTAAATTTAATCAGGAGCTGTTTTACCACACAGTTTATTTCATGCAATTGCAAAACTCGGGCAGCCTGAAATACTAAGTTAGTTTCTCCCTAAATCATAAGATTTTAAGCGATAAAAATGTTGATGCTGTTTTTAATCTTTTCAAACAAAACGTGTTTAAACACTTTCAAAGAAAGTGTTAGATACGCTTTGTGTGACCTTCTGCCTAGTCTGTGTCATACCTTGCTCTAAAAACAGCACATCATATTATATTTCATTCTCCTTAAAAGCCCGCTATGTCTCTGGACATTCAGCAGATCTCTCTGGCATACCATCAGTTTCTGTGCAGTTTTACTCAAATGAAAAGTATTTCCAAGTAAAAATCATTCCATATGTGCATTAAATTAATCAGTGCAAGTTTTCTCATGAATATGGTGTCTGTTTACACATACACATATTAGCAATAGCCAATATGAAGATTTAATCCTGTTTAAACATAAGCTAGGTACTGTATTTCTTAATTTAGCCTTCCCAGTCCCAACATTTTGCAGAATGGGAGTCAAGCCTTGAGGTCCGCCTACAAATCACAGTATTAACAATAAATAAATGTACTTTCTTTTTTTTTTCTTTTTTTTATGTCTTTATAACTTATTTAATAGTACCATGTCTTCATGCTTTTTGCACACGGAATTACAGGAACTAGTTTTTTTATGAAATATAGTACATATCATAGGACTTAGAGTGAAAGGCTATGTTGGCAGCTGTACTGCCATTGTAACATCATTTAAAATTTTCCAGCTTTCCTCCCCTGCCAGCTATATGTAAGAACATTTAAAGTGATGCAGGGGGAAAGATATAGTAGTCTGGCTACAAAGGGCTTGAGAAACTGTGACAAAATCAGTGTCCAGTTTGCAAAAATAAGTTTGTCGTTATAAGTATAGATCCTGCATTTTTTCATGTACTTAAAAGCATAATGAAGAAATCTGAATGAGGAATGAATAGTGGACTGAAAAAAGGGTTAAACAGCAAAACAATCTATCTTAAATTTCCAGCTCATTGTGTCTAGAATTATGTATACAACAAGCTTAGTATGAAAATTGTTAGAGGGGTAAGCTAGGATTTCTAATACTGTGTGTAGTTCAGAACCACAAATGTTCGTAGTGCCTTTATGTTATATACAAACATTGGTAAACCACCCAATTTTGAAAAATACGGTAACTCAAGAGTAGATGTGAACGCTACTGCACAGTCTGCTACTTTTCAATTAACCCTCTACTTGAAACATATTCAATATGGAATAAGAGTAATACATTATCACAGTCTCCACATTTCAGGCATATTTAGTGCGAATTATGAACACATACATGGGGAAACAACTGTCTACCACCTTCTTCTGATAGATCAGAATCAGTGCGACTTTCAGCGTTAGCAGCAATTGCAATGAGTTTTGTCCCCCATTCCCTACTGCCCCCTGAAAATTCAAGACCTGATTCAAGGCTGAGCCAATAAAAGGGTTGCCGTACTTCAGCAAGACTTGCATTAATTTGGCAGTACCTAAATACGTCATTCAAAGCCCCCTTAGACACTCGTCTTTCCCTTGTGGGGATACAGGTTTATGGAATTATCATAAATGCGTTTTATGATCATATTGAGAAACGCCTTCTCCTTGCAATACATTTCTTCCTCCCTTAAACTTGACCCTGTACATATACTTTTAAAACCGTTTAACCATATAACTTGTTTTCACACAAGTATAGACACATACACACACTTATAGATACATATATATATATATTTCAAGGGTCTCTAAATAGCAGTAACATACATTTTGTTTAGTCCTCCTGTGGTCCACACTGGGTGTTATTAGTGCCCTGCATATACTGAAATCAGCATGCGTGATTCAGGAACACCCGATATTTGCCTAACTCCAAACCAAACTTTGCACCTCTGGCACAAGATGTGTTTATTCATAGAATCACAGAATCACCTAGGTTGGAGGGGACCTTCCAGATCACGTAGTCCAACCATCAACCTAACTCTGACAAAAACCATCACTAAACCAATTCTGTACTTCCTAATTCAGTGAAGGGGTTCTGATAATAAGCTAAATATGTCTTCTACCTGAATCTGTCTAATGATGGCTCTCAGCAGGATAAATGGGCTTTCAAAGAGCCCTGTGATAATTGCAGCCGAGCTACTTCCCATATTTGAACCAGATCTTTTCAGCTCTAGTTGGACAAATGTTTTAAGTTGCTGTTGCCATCTTTCCCCCTCTGCGCACCCCAGATTCATGTCCCCACTTCCAGGGGTGGAGAAGCTTTTCTTATGCCAATATAACTGTTTTTAAGCCAGATCAGTTCTCCAGCTCACCCTGTGGCTGCCCAAGTACGTGTATTGGCACCACGTAGGGGATAATCAGGGTAAGGGCATTAGCAGCTCAGGCCAGGGTGAGACTGCTTCCTTCAGCAACAGCTGATACCAATTTCTGCTGGCTGAAAGTGTTTGTCAACACTTGGACATCCATACCTTGCACAAGACATAATAAAACATAAAAGTACAAACCAGCCTGTCCATCAGATCTACTGTTCGTTGAGAAGTCCTACAAGGAGCCATGGAAGTTGACATGGAAGTTACCGATTTGGAGAGGACTCTGTGCTGGCCCCGGCATGCACACGTCACCTGCCATGTCACAGTCATTCACACAGATCTAAAATTGGAAGCACACAAATAGCTGAAGTACCCTTAAAACCCCATTCCTCAGCTGAACCCCACTGAATGCCACTGAATCCACCCTGAAAAAGAGCCATTGCCCTAGATGTGCGCCCAACCTCAGCGTCAGTATTCCAGCTTAACTCACACACAGCGTGGGAGGAAGCAGACCTTAAAGTTGTGACGGGAACAGGTTTTTTTAATTTCTGAAGATCGGTGCCAGTCACATCCTTGTTGTTAGACAAAACTATGTCCGCTAGAGGGCTCTTTTAATTTTGCCTAATAAAATAAGAATTTAAATTTCATTAAAATATTAAAATCAAATTATATAGTTATGTGAACTGTTAGAAATTGAAGGCTGAGTCATATCCTACTGAAAAAGTAAATATTGATAACAATACTTAGCATTTTTTGATTCAAAGCACACTTGATTATCCACTAATTATCAACTGGTTATCTACTGCCTACCAATTATCCACTAATTTATGCTCATAACACCTCCCTGACATGGCAGTGACTTCCAGTTCATGGAGCAATCTGAGTGGATCAGATTTACCTGACACCAGATTTTGACTCAATGATGCAGTGAAGATCAGACTTCAAATTCCTGAGCACATTGTCTTCCCACTGGCAATTAATAATTGGGTAAATTTATGTAACTGAATAAATGTGAACAAAGATTTTCAGTAGCCAATCTGTATTATAAAGGATATTTTTTAATTAATGAATTACCAATTGATTTTGATCTATCTGTCGCTGAAGTCTGCAGCCTGGATTTTATCCTAGAGTTTACATGGTCACTTCCACCAAGAGAATGTGAAGATAAATTGCATCCAAATAAGAAGTGCAGCATTTTACATTCACTAACAGACAAGTGGAAGTGATTCCACAAGGGATGTGGGGCTCTGGATATGAATCCTCAGACTCTAATCTCAGATTGTCTTATGCTGTGCCTCACATGGTAAGGCAGATGGAGTATGTTGCATTGCTCCAAATGAAAACTCCGGAAAACAAAGAATATGAAATTGAGGCACACATCCATCTCTACAGCATAATCTCACGTCTGCCTTTCTCACACGACGACACCCCACACGAGAAATGCAGTAGCTTTACAGATGGCGTGGGGACACTTTGTGAACAAATGCCAAGACAGAGCCCTGAAAGCCAAACCCTTACCTCTTCTCTTCGCTCAGACAAATCTCCAGCTCAGGTCAATTACACTGAGCAGGAGATATTTACTTCACTCAAGCCTTCTCAAGTCTTCATACATGGACTTCTCAAAGTCTGTAAATGTTACTTTTCTCCTTTCTTCTGCTCTCAGCGTTACTGCCAGTCTACTGCCTTCCTCTGACCCTCACTAAGCCTTGGAGTCCTTTCTGCAGGATACATCCATCTTGCTGATAATTTCTGTGGTGATAGGAGAGCTTGTATACCTCTGCAGGCACAATCTACAGAAATAAGTGTTGACAAAAGCCTTGTTTCATGTATGTGTAAACTTCCCCTCTTGCAGCAGTCACAGCTCCAGGGAACTGCCGCTCCGTGTGTTCACCATTCTCTACAGCTACATGTAGCCCAATGGCTGCAGCTGGACTGAGTAGAGAAATGCTGCAGTTAAACCACAAGAACACAACCCTAGTAAGAGCAATTATTTCAGTCCTCCTACTGTTTACTTTCCAGGCACCTCAAAGACTAAGCATGACCAAAGCATTTCTCCGAGGAACATGAAGCTGGGCCAGAGAAGGTGCCTCCGATTCACAGCCCACAGCAGTGGCTACGGTAAGGACAGGCAGGAGAGGGAGGGGGAACAGGTTCAGATGGAAATAGCGAGTGTAGAACTGCCCTCCCCTGTCAGCTCTGACTGCTCAGCATTTTTCACCGCATTTGGCCCCTGCAAGGCAGGAACCTCTGACCTAATCACTCAGCAGCTTTATTTGACCACACTCAGTCTCTCTCTTTAGCAAACGTGATTACTGGGTCCTAAATGCTTCCTACAGTCTTTCATCTTCCCTCTATCTAATTAATGCTAATTTCCTTGATGGTACTCCTAAAGTACAGTTGGAGCCTGGATGTAGATTACAGAGCACTTTACAATACCAGCATTAAATCAAGCAGAGATTGTGAAGCACATATAAAATGCATTTCCTGAGACTTGTGAAGGGTGGGATTTTATCTTGCAGTGCATTAGTGCCCCTAAGATTGCATAACACTATAAGTCACTCAGTTATCATGATGCTTGATTGCCTGGAAACCCTCTTCTTTTACTCCATATGTCTATTTCATTTTTGTAGACAAATCAGTTTGACACATGCTAACCCAAAACTATAAATTTTACCTTTCTGACAGTTTTCAAGAGTCATTTTTCTCAAAGAGCAAAATATGTAATAAACTTGCTGAGAGAAATGAAGAGGGACTAAAATCTTCTTTGGAAAGATCACACTCATATTTTGAGGCCAGAAATGTACCTGAGACCTAACAGAAGAATACACATTAAAACTAAAAGGTATGCTCAGCTTTACTGTAACAGGTAAGATACCACTGAATCCATGAAAAGAAAATTATCCTCCATTTTAGCGATACTTCCTTCAGTAAGAAAGGTATATGGATTATTTTTTAATGTAATGTTAGACCACTTAGCTATATGACTCAAGTCAAATCATGCAGTCAGCATCATTCCATGTATTACTGAGAAGTCTTTCATATGGGGATACATGACTGTTTGCAGAAGCACATTTCAAGGTATGTTTGTGGGCGTACATGCAGAAGTGCAAGTGGAATTTGGAGATCAAGTTCTAAAGACGCGTCGCAAAATGCTCTAAAAGCCGAACCTATCTGGTTCTATAACTCCAATAACCACTGTGCTCCATCATCTGGTCACTTCCAGTGGTGGAAAGCAGGTATGAAATACGACTCTTTCAGTTTGGTAGCATTTTGTCATCACTTCCTACTGATTACCCAGAGATCTGATCAACCCAGGGAATTCCCACAGATTTTGTCTCTGCTATCCCGAACAGTATCTCTTTGATGGCAATACGTGCAACCCAGTACAGTTTATAACTTGACTCAGATTACTGTTGTAACTCTCAGTTACAGTATTGGCTCAGTTTCTCTGTATCTCTTGTTACTGACAAAGATCAGAAAAGCCCTCAGTAGATCTTCCCAGCTGAAGTACAGTGTCTTCTAAAATCCAGTCAAGGAAGGAAAATCCAAACAAATATACCCTTTCCTCCTTAATAATGCCAAACTTCCCCATGTTTTTACCTGAGTTTTTATATAAATTATAAAATGAGAACATGGTCAGGGCATATATATAAATTTAAGAAAAATTATATATTGATCTTTCTCCAGAGGTGTTTTTCTGAGCCACCATAAATGAAAATCAGTTCATTTTTTTAATAAAAGTTTACCTTCAGTGACTAGTGACCCAAACCCAAATTATTTTCATTGTAAATTATGACATGCACATTTTACAAAATCTATGTGTTATTTAGTTTAAAATCCTCCTCCCTTTTAATGAAATGCAGTAGCTGGCATTTCTACTGAAAAAATCATTGAATATTTCCATATTGGCTTCCAGCTTGTCTGATGTTTTTGCCTGGCAGAGTACAGTGCATCTTTGTGCTTTATTAATGGGCTGAGCTTCTGGACAAGACCATGCTTTTTGCCACTGCAGAATTTTCTTACAAACTATGCACTGTAAAATGGGCAGAAACAGAAACTTTCATACACCCAGAGGACTATTTTTGCCAGAAGAAGTTAAGTCACTTTCATTAGACAAAAGCTGAAATAGATACTTCCTCCCTTCAAGGCATAAATTACATATTTTCAAAAAATCCTAGGCATTTTAGCAGTTGCAAAACTGGGAGGAATGTGGGAGGCCATTAGCCTGCAGGTCTGGTCTTTAGCCTGTATGAATCCTACCCTCCTCTTGACTCTAAGATGGTGGATAACGGTATGAACGCCGCAGATGCAGAACTACATAGAAGGGTTGCCAGGTGTGGGTGGTGCAGACAAATCAGTGTCAAGCGTTAGAGGAGCCTTTCCAGGAGTGCTGCAGGCTCTGGGCTGGGAAATGTACCATTCCCCACAGCTCTAGGAACCACATGCAACGCTGCTACATCCCCCAAGCACTCTGGATATAATCCAAGACCTTAAGGTTTAGTGCTCAAACACAGCATTTCAATATTAGGTACCCTCACTGCCCTGGCATCCAGGAATCCTCCAGCAGGGCAGTGCAGATGCGTCTCTGAGGCTCAACTAAGATCTCTCTGTACTTCATGGCACACTCAGCGCGGGTGGCGGAGCAGCAGAGCAGCTGTGTGCGGCCCTGTGCCCAGAAGGCAGGAGCTGGTGGAGCTGGTTCATCTCATATGGAGGAGTTAAACAAGAAGTTTCCTTGGCTATGCATCTGTCCTCTTAGTCCTCACTCCTGCACCTGAACACGCCTTCTGAAGTGAAGGCGGCACAGAAAACTGTCTAGGAACTGTCAGGCCTTTGAGATCTTTATACTACAAAGACAGTTTTGGGGGAATCTGCCAGATATTGTCACCCCTGGAGCAGAAACAAATATGTGCCGTGGTCTCAGCTGCAGTACATCATAAACCTGGGTAATGTGTTAAACTGCTGGTGAAGAAGGAGTTGTGCTGTCAAGCCAGCGTGTGAGTTAGGGAGGTAATGACACACTTTCCCTTGTGCTGTCCCCACAGTGCGGGGGAGCAGCTCTGGCAGACGGGCATAGAGGAATTTTCTGAAATTAACTGATCTAAATTTGCCAAAAGATACCCTGCCCTAGATGACAACAGAAAGGTCTCATGGAGCTGAATATTTTATTGGCAGCATTTCTGGCTTCCTTCATTACAGAATCATTTGGACTGGGATAAAA
Organism: Chroicocephalus ridibundus; assembly: GCF_963924245.1. NCBI lineage: Eukaryota > Metazoa > Chordata > Aves > Charadriiformes > Laridae > Chroicocephalus > Chroicocephalus ridibundus. Next base: position 38,067,218 of record NC_086286.1, read on the forward strand.
ACAGACACAAGCAGACAAATTGGTCCCCTTAATCTTTTATTTATGAAGTTTAATAAGGTAAAATTTAAGGCAAGAGTCACTCATTTAAACTGCCACAATCACATTCAAAAAATTTAGGTATTTAACCACCACCAATCTAAATTATTTCAAATGTGCTCCTTCCCCACCTTTCCATTTACCCCCAAAACCTACCTTCCTACCTCAAGGCTGCTAGCTTTTGAATGAAGAAAAGTTAGAAAAGTGGTGTTCTCTATTCTTTGGAAAAGTGAAAGTTTCCTTCAACTCAGTACAGGATGAAAAATTAGAGTGTCCCTAGCCTTGACCAGGTCACAAAGTGAAAGTTGCACAAATATGGGAGACCATGTCCTAGGAGTTTCACTGTTAATTTAATGGGAAGGGATCGAGATCTGACCAATGTGGACTTGATTTCCTGACTGATTGGTAAAAGTAAATCTCTCAAAATGATTTTGTGCACAGTGGCTGCCCCATGCTTAGCAGTCTCATATCCTGTAATGAAACACACAGAAATGAAAAAGGAAGCAGCAGTGGTTGAATAAAGAACATGACAGGATATGAAATATGGATTTTTTTAATGGAAGAAACATTTGAATAAGGTTCTAACATAAGGTCTACAGTGGAGGAAATAGTATGTCTCTGATGACAAAGTCTTTCTTCCCTTTTGCTGAAAGTTCTGTGGTTAATACTGCAAGAAAATAGTATTAAGGACATGGTTTGATGGTAGACATGGCAGTGTTAGGTTTGCAGTTGAACTTGATCTTAAGGGTCTTTTCCAACTGAAATGATTCTATGATTCTATGATTTTTAATCAGCTTTAACAAGATGAAAATCCAGATTGCTTTTTTTTTTTCTTTAGCTGTGTGCGCTCTAAACACCAGCAGCCACTTGCTGGGAGCAACAACCAAAACTCGGGAACACGCTGCATGTTCTTCAGCACCATCTGCTGGCACTTTCCCTGTCCACCACTTGGGCATTGCATCACCTACAGCCCTTGAGACACTGACAGGAGGAAAGAAAACAAGTAAAATCCTCCAAGAGACCGTTTTTACTTAGTAAACCTACAGACTATCCTGGCTGAGTTGGTTTTGATTTTTATTTGATAGATTTTGATTCTAATAAGAAACATCGTACAAACCAGTCAACTTATAAGCTGTGTAACCAAGCTAATGGTCATACATGTCCCCTAACAAAAGCATAATGGAGGCCAGGGACAAAAGACAGCTCAGAGCAAAACAAAACTCATGAGGTGATGAAAACACAAGATGAGGTTATCTGGGCAGGGAAAAAGTCTACAGGAAATGTAAGAAGATTCTAAACTAGAAAAGAGCTTTTAAAAGCAGAGACTGGGAACAGTATGTATTCCCTGAGACCTGTGCCATAAGAATGGCATTCCTGCACAGGCTTGGACTGTTGTTTTCAAATTTTGCAATACTTTTGTTTAAATATAGAACTGATTAAGAGGGATGACTGTTTTTTTTAAGAAGACTTTAGATAAACAAGCTCTGACCCCTCTGACTAGAGCAGGTCTACATACTACTTCAGTGGGCAGATCTGGTGCTGGGTTTGTTGACAGTCTCTACTGTTTTCAGAAACAGTGACATGAAAACAGAAGGAAAACAAAATTTGGAGCACATCTTGTAGACACTGTAAATTAGTGCAACTCACTGACATCAAAAGCACTTGCTGGTTTGCTGCAGTGGAGGAACAGAACAGAACGTGCTACTGATGCATTGGGATAAACACTCATTAAGCTTGCCTAAGGTTTGTTTTGGGGTTGGCTTTTTTGGGGTTTTTTTGTTTGTTTGTTTGTTTTTGTTTGGGTTTTTTTTGTTTGTTTGTTTTTTTAATCTACAGCTCTGTCTTCACAGATTTATAACAGTTCAGTGAAGCAGTACAGAGGGAAAAGTATATTCTCTTCATCATGGAAGTTGACCTCAAAGTCATCTAGTCCAATAAAAATCCATTGATAAAAGGCTTCTATACACAACTTTCTATTCACAACTTTTTCTTCTTAAAATCTTTCTACTTAACATTATAATCAATTGCAACATCAGCAAAATGTTGACAAAATTAACATTTTGCTGTATCAGTTTGCAGTGTCTTGACAGCAACACCTTCTGAAAGATGTAAAGTTGTCAGCTTGGCCTCATGGGAGCAAAATTTAGGGAAAATCTCATTTATCGTCAGTGCTTGCTTATGCTATTGTTGCAAACACAAATGCCTCCAGTTGCTAAAGACAGCATAACTCAGTTACTAGCTGTAGCTAGCAATTCCAGAGAGCTGTGGGCATCCATGACATCTACAGGGTTGTGAGTTTGTAAATCATTTTGGAAGATGTTATTTCTGTCTTTACAAGGACCCGAGATGTCTTCCAAAGTCAATGACTCCATCTGTGATAGAAATGGTCACATGTGTGGGCAGTAGTTTAATATAGGAGCAGTCAGTGGAAGAATAGACCAAGGGTACAGCAAGAGTGGATGATAAGTGAGGTTAAGGAAACAAAGGCTTGAAACGACAAATGTCATTAACATTCTTTGAAAAGGCAACTGCTAAAGAAGGGGCAAAGGCAGATCCAGAAAAAGTAAAAATGACAGAAAAATTGCCCCCCAGAGTTGTTCTGGAAGCTTCTTCAAGCTGTTTATTATTTATATACTTCTTTTAAAAGACTAAAAGAAAACACTGGAGTATGCTTTTGGGGTTATAAAGCATCCAACAGGCTCCTCCACTGTAGTGCAATTTTATGATGTTTCCAAATTTAGTCATTTTATCAACTATGAGCTCAGAAAGTTGCTACTGTACTTAACTGAAGATCAGAAGTTGGCAACGCATTATTCCAGATGGCTTTTAGACAGATCCAGGATGCCCAGATAGAGCTGAAGAGCGTTTGGTGAGCATATGGGTGAGTGAGTTGCTTGTAGATTTTGCAAGACATTGATAGCATCACATTTCTGGCAAAATCCAAACTACTTGTTCCCATTTATAAGAAATGAAAGCTTTGACAAGTGTTTGTCTTGGATGACACAGAGTAGAACGTGCACCAAAGAATTTCCTAGTAGCATCTATAGCTGAGGTAGAACAAATCCTACAACTTAGGGATAGAAACATAAAACAATGAAGCCCCACAGCTGGAGTGCTGGAGCTGGAATTTGGCCAGGAACTTGCAGATGTAATGATAATCATATCTCCTTCTAAGGGCTGCAAGTCAGTGTGTTAGTCAGTGTTACAGTTTGGTTTTCAAGGGAAATTCAAAATGGTAATTCAAAATTACCATGTCTTCCATCCTCAGGGACAAGTCAAAACTTGACATTAATGGAAGGTGTTATTCCTTGGTCTGAGGGTAATCAAAGATAGTTTTGGAGGACACTGAGAGTTAATACCTGAGCAGATGGCCTGTGGTAGTAACACATTTTAGCTCCTATTCCCTTCCCATTCAGTGCTTTACACATGGCACACGGACCTTTTGCTGGTGCTAGCATAATATGTTCTGTATGCAAGTGCAGAGCAGCAAAGCCCAGAATAAAATTAAGGAAGATAAAAATGTGCCTCCCACATGCACACATGAGGGACAGGATTTTTCCATGCATATCAACAAACTTGTTCACGAACTACAATGAAAGGAATGTAACTTCCTGTTAATAAGGCCAAAATCTCACGGCAAGGAGTCTTTATAAATTATCCAGTGCCCAGACTCCTACCTTCAGTTTGCGTGGGGACATCTGTGCACCCGGAGGACGCATATGCAGAAGGAAAAGGACTCCTGGCCTGTCCTTGCCCCATGCTAGGCACCCAGCCAGCCCCACCTCCTCAGCTGCCTTGTGGTAAGGCCTGCATGGAGTTGTTTGCCTTCCTGCCCCAGCCCATGCCCACAAGCAATTAGCTGTGGTCCACAACCACCGGGGTGCAGGTCTTAGATCCCGGTACAGAGCCTGCTTCGTGCATCCCTTCAGAGGAACTCACGTACTGTCAGCAGGGAACACACCCCAGCTCTAGTGAAAGCTGCTTCCACTGTTGAAGTGGTCAACTGAAAAGATGGACAGGAAACCCTGAGAGAAGACTCTGCCGATGGGTAGGGTCCTACAGCTCAGTAAGCAAATCGAATTATTATAGCAGTGAAGTAACCACACGAGTAGCTATATCCTGTATCCCTTCAGTTCTATTTTAAATGCCAAATAGTGGATGACTCTCCAGAGGAAAAAAGAAGAACCAAGCATCCAGTCACCTGTTTGCAGAAGCCCAGCAAAGTCCTAATTTCTGGGTAATTCAACTACCCTGTCTTGCTGCCAGCTACCTGAACACTGCTTAATGACGCAGGGTAACTACAGCTGCATCCTAGTGACAGGTAGGTAGCTTGTAGGTAGACAGGATATAGGAGCAACTGGAAGAGTTTTCTAGCAGAGCAGAATTAATAGGAGAGTGGTTGTAGAGATCCTGTTGGGAGAGCATGAAAAACACTGCCTTTGGGAAGAAAGTGAAGTTGGAAATCTGTATTTTGAGTGCTGGGTAAAGAGCTAAGTCTGGACTACTTGTAGAGTATTTCTATAATCTTTGCTAGCCAGAATTCGATAAACTAGTATTCACTGAGTTTTAAGTAGCAATTTTGCTGTTCAACACAGCAATATTTTGTTAGTCTGCAGATATGCCTCTCAGTTTTCAACAGGCCCACGCACTCTCCTGCTCCAAGGCAAAGGAGCCCACAGGAATGCCATCTGCAGCTCAGCAGGGAGAGGGGAGTCAATAAAAAGTGAACGTAATGCCCACTTCAATCAACAGTGCTATCAAGTGTGATTTTATGAAGCTGAAGAATATTCAATGGCATTGCCTGTTTACGTTTTAATGAACAGATCATTTTACCACAGAGGACTGTTCACAGTCACAAAGAAAATTGAGTTTCTTGCAGTCATTGCAATTATGTTGTAATACATAATTTAGTCACAGTATACAATGATCTCTCCTGCGTATGGCATATACAGTAGAACTATAAAATAAGTTACCTAATGGAACTTCTGTCTCACCTGAAACTGTTTCATCTATTTACAACAATATTTGGGGGAACAGAGGAGAAGTCATTCAAAAAGAATAATCCATTTGTGGAAATGAAGAGTATAGATTAGTATACTCACATAAAAATTACCTGTAGTAATAGCAATGGGGTACAGGACACCAGTGCTCAGTACAACACTGCTTGTAACTCCTAGAACAGGTATTTGAGCCTGTTTTAGGCTGATGAGAGTTATGGAAGATCTATATAAAATGAGCCTGTAGGCTTAGCTGAAGCATTTATACCTATGTTTAAAAACCACCAACTCAGCTGAAACTTTTGCTTAATAAGCATTCAAGCACGTACAGCTAAGGCACACCAACACTAGCGTATCCTAGCAACTGGTCAAGGTGATTTCAAAGAATTTTGAATTTAGAGAATGTTTTGGTTTGCTTTTATTTCCTAGCTACCTGTAAAGATTGGCTTTTTGCCTTGTTTTGACTATGCTTCATTAGCTATGAATAGGAGCTTTATTGCCTGTGCTTCATTAACTATGAATTGGAGCTTTAAGTCTCAAAGGGATGACAATCCGGCATTTACTAAGCACTAAAATCAAACTGAAATATTATCTTAGAAAAAAACCAATAAAACTAGTATTGCATTGTCTGACAACATTAGTGCAAAGTCCAAAAGGACTTATTCAAAAAAGTATTATCTAAATTATCAGAAGCAAAAAATGTTCTTGTTAATTGCGTGGTTCTACTAAGCATTTTCAGAATACGTTTTTTCATTTTGTTATATTTCTAGAGAACTAGAAAAATGTGCGTAATAGTGGGAGCTACCCTGCAGGGATGGGTAAGTAAACAAATTTTGGCAGACTAGGTTGTTTATTCTACTTATTATAGTAAGGTAATTACAATTCTTGCTAAGGGTGAAGAATGAAAGACTTTCAGAGGTATTCAGTAGATTTTAATACCCAAGTAAGAGCATGTGAGTAAGTTTTAATGATGTTGGATAGATTCAACTTCAAAGAGTGGGCACACTGAGGTCATTTAATTAAAAACTTACAAAATACATGACTAGAATATGCTCTTGACTGATTATTGGCCAAGAATATGCTCTTGACTGTTTATTAGCCAAGGTAGCATGTAGATGGCCAGTCTGCAAACCAATGACAAGAGTCTTCTTGAAACAAACCAGTAACAAAAATGCTAATGGTTGAAAAAAATCAGGCAGAAGGAAGCTATTTTTCATTAGAAAGAGAAGATCATCAGTCAATCCTTGGCTACTTCCATGCGTATCATAGCGTTATCTGAGAAAATAATTTCTGATATGGTCCATGTATCTAAAATGCAGTCTGGAGAGCTAAAAGCCAGTTAAAAGGCTTCCTTCCCTGAGCCAGGAAACAGAAAGAAACCTGAACAGTTGCAGTTTGGCTAGGAATATAACTGGTGAGGTACTCTGATAGAGACTGGGATAGTTGGACATATACTGCAAACCAGAAAGGTACAGGCAAGTTTTCCAGCTGTGACAGATGTGTCTCTCATCCTACTAACTGGGGGAAGGAAAGAGACTAGTGCATTTTTAAAAGCAAGGTGTCCTCTTTCTATTTTACCTGAAGGAACTCTTCTAGCCACAGCAGTCATCCACTGCATCCTAAGCAGATGATTTTTTCCAAAAGTTTTGCTTTTAGATGGTGCTTTTGGATGGAGGCTCTTACAGGCAAAATCACAGTGTCTCCAAAGGGCTGTTTTCTGTTGCCTCCTGAGCAGCACACTGGAGTCGGCATCCTGTGGAGCACCTGGTGAGAGCAGGGACAGGCTGAAGGCAGTTGGGATGAGGGGCACAGCACAACTCTGTAATGACAGGGATTATGCAGAGCTGCAGGCAGCAGTAACTAGGAAAAATGGATTCCTATTAAAGAAAAGGAAAGGCTGGCAAAATGAGATGCTATGGAGTGCTTACAGCAAAATATTTTCCCTACTCAGAGGCTGGGAGTGGTTAGTTTCATTGAAGAAGCAGTAGAGAAGTAGTGCAAGAAGAAATGTAGGGGCAGCCTAAAAGTAAAGGTTGTTCTGTGCAATGCAGCAACTGATGGTTTCAAGTATGCATGTAAGAAAGAAGATTGGAGTGTAATATTATCTGCTTAAAAATGAATGTAGCTCCTCCTGCTGAGCAGGTCTGTAGCTGGATTAACAAATTTTGTGCGCCCCCACTTCCCACTTGCATGGCAGTTGGGTGAAAAGCGTGGTGCTTGGCCAACACTGGGCCAATGCAGAAGCACCTGGACGAGTTAAAAGTTGAGTTCCAGCAGATGGTGGCTTGGTGTCACACAAGGTCTTGGAAGAGTTACGAACCAGGGAACCATAAGACCAAAATATATCTGTGAAATGTTCATCAACAAACACGTTGAACCAGACTATGATTATCCAGAGAAGGACTGGTACATCAAACAGCAGCTTGGCTTTCTGAGGAGGACTGCTTCTTGAGTGTGGGGTCTTTGGCGGTCTTCTTTGTGGGAGACAAGAAAAATTGCCCAGAAGAAAATATTAAAAATGCTCTTTTCAAACAGCTCAGTGACTCCACAGAAGCCATTTGTGGCTATGACTTCTCTCATATTATTTTACTGCATTTTTCTGTTTCAACAAAAACGGACGTTGTATGTCTGCATGTGGTGAACTGCAGATGTGCTGGAGAGGAGGAGAAGTTTATTTCAAACTTGCATGTTGAAAAAACTTCATGCAGTGTGAACTTATTTTCTCTTTAAACTAAACATATATTTGTGTACATTAAAAAAGTGCTGATTTTAACTGTTTTTGTTTCTGATCTGGGAACTCAAAGGGCAGTCATCTGAACAAATTTTTGCTCTTACTGAGCTATTATTACACCTTAGAGACACGAATGGTTCCAGTGTGTGAATTTGAAGGTAATTTGACAAGACATGCGGAATCTAAGGTAGCAGAAGTGTAGATAGAGGCTCATTTTCTTGTGTAAAAAAAAGGTTCCGAGTATAACCTGACCTGAAATGCCGACTCAGCAACAAGGTGCCACAAAAATTTCTTTCCAAACATTGTGGCATCTGTTAATGCCAGGAAACCTCACAGAAGCTAAAGAATGTGATTGAGGTGTTCAAAGAAAGATCCTGAATTCTACTTCAAGCTCTGGTGATGACAGTTTCTGATATGTCTACGCAGGAAAAGAAAAGTATCATTGTTTTACGGATAGGACTACCTTGCCAGCAAAATCCAGTAGCATGGGTGACAATAACAAAGACTCAAAAGTGCGACATACACCAAAAACTCTCCAAGAGTCCTGGCCACGTATTTTGCTTTCTAGCATGTCCCAAAGGCCAAGCCACCGATGCTTCTTGGCTGTCTTCTGCCCTTGCCTGGTGATGCTAGCCCACGACTGCTAGCACAGCCTGCAGTCACACTCCCTCATTTTGCTGCGATACTAGTGTCACAGTGAGAATATTTAGATACATAAATTCAGATGTCTAAAAGAGGGACATGGATTTGCATTTCAGTTTGATGGTTATCTGAACTGACTGCCATACTCTGGAAAATGAATCATGGGTGCTCGTTTTGGTGGCGGGCAGCTGCGCACTCCCGCACTCTTTCCCTGTATCTCTCTCTGTCTCAGAACATATTCTCTGTAATCGCTGGGTGGCCAGTAACGCTGGTAAATGAAAGGAGTGTTTCAGACTGAGTACACAGAGATGAGGAGGTGTAATGCAAATGGGTAATTTAGAAATAAAAACTAGGTAGTTGTTCTAAAGTAATAGTTATGATTTATCATCTGTAAAATTCTGTCACCACATCTAAACCAAGGAGTGTTTTGGAACACCTGCGCTTTGCTGTTGGAAGCTCATTTGAGCTGGAAAATTCTTCCTCCGGAGGCAATTTATTACCCATGTAACGGATGCTATGCTGTTGCATGTGTAGCATACTGAGGTTTGGCTACCAGTTTCACTCTTTCAACACAAAGTGAAAATATGGAGCTTGTGGGTTTGGAAGAATTCCTCTTATTGATATGGAAAACTGAGAATTTAACTTGGAAATTCTTTGATTAACTCCTGATTCTGTTTATGCAGGGAAAAGGCTGTTAATGTTGGAAATTAAGTTCAAATGCATTCAATAACAAACTCCCTTCTTCAGAGGCAGGTCTTGTTTCACCTTTTGATGGGAAACCAATCCCTGAGCAAAAAGTCTATATTTCAATAGGCTTTTGTCATGATTTTACATATTTTAAAATTTGACAAAGTTAAATATTTTATAAATGGGAAAAGTGAAGGTCTGAGAGACAAAAAGGTAACTTTGTCTTACTCATGTGGTTTTAAATTGTTGAGAACAATTAAGAACCCAGCAACTCTGAAAAAAAGCACATTGAACTATGTATCCTGAATCAAGTTAACTCACTTGATTTTTCTATTAATTACTTGCAATATATTTCCACACTTTTAGAACACACTTCTCTGGAGTGTGTGCTTATCAATCTGACTGAGGTAGAAGATCAGAGAAACTCTAAAACTAGAAATCTAATCACTTCATCTTTCCTTTCTAAATATTCTTTATGTGAAAAGGTATTTTTCTTTCATTTTGTATTTTAATTTCAGTAAACAGTTAATTTCAGTAACTTCAGTTTCACAGGAAGACAGGTATGACTGTGTTTCATTTAGTGTATAGGATTGCTAAGGAATTACCATACTAGACTGCTCACATCTATCTGATATCTGATGATTCAAAAATACATACAAGAAATTCTGAAATGGCTAATCACAAAGTGAAATAGACTCCTGTGAAACAGTTGTGGAGCTGTCACTAGTCTTTGAATTTCAAATGTTCTAGTTCACCTCAAAACAATGACAAAGATGCTTCCATTATACACTCCATGGTGGTCTGACCATTTAATTACAGTAGTTTTGATTTGGTTCTTAGTTTTGAACAGGGCTAGGGTATGCTTGTGAATCTTGTTCTTTTTTAGTGTAGTGTAAGGTTTGCTTTGTTTTAACTGCAAATTAATAAGAGTTAGTAAACAAAACCATGGCTAAAAGTAAATCAGTTTGATATTTTCCTGTTGTGGATAGCTGTAGCGCAGATAAGTTTTTGTCTTGAGGCCAATCCCCTATCAGTCCCAAAGGAAGGACTAGATTTGTGTGTTCTCTCTTTACCTCCTCCTTTGTACATTCCTATTTGGATTAATATCTTTGCAAATGTTCTAGGGAAGTGTCAGATCTGCAAAGACAAAGAACAGGTATTGCTATTTTTGCTGTGAAGCTTAAGTTTATACAATGGAGAATGACAGGCTGCTTGTGCAAGCGCAGCAGTACTAGTAAGCAAAGTGGAAGGAAATATCTCAGAAGCGTACACCAGGCCTTGCAGCAGATAAAATTAGCCACAAAAAGTCTGGAGAACAATTTATGGGCTCTTGGGGGTAAGGATTCAACTGGGCATTGGTGTATTCATACAGTTTGTTGCTATCAGGAGATAAAGAATAACAATACTACACAATACTGATCAAATCCGTTCATGAAGGTGGTTATTAAGGCCAATACTAAAAAACTATTAGCCCAAAGGGCAGGCATGTGGTGACATAGAAGTGGTTTATCAGAATTGTATTGTTCTGCAAACGAAGTTGTGTATCTCAGATTTCACAATGACTGCTTTGGATGTGGTCTTTCAACTAAAGTACAAGCCCTGTTAGCATGAAAGAGACAAGTTGCACTTCAAGAACTGTTTACCAAACAACTGCAAAATACCAAAGTTATAGGTTTGTTTTGCTTTCTTTCTTTCTTTTTTTTTTTTTTTTTTGTTTAATGCTGTGTTTACAATGTGAATTTCATGTTGACTATATGGATACTCCGTCATTCATATTTGGATTATTCAGGGTCCTTTTCCAAGGCTTATTATCAAAGCAACTGCAAAAATTACATTTGCTCCCAGATAAGTTGACTGCCCCATTCCTGTCACTGCGGCTCTTTAATCACTGGCTTCCAAAAACTTTAGTCTGCAGATAACAAAAAGAGAGAGACCATGATATAAACAGCAGGGTTCCCCCCTCCATACAAGCCTCTGTCTGTTTCCTGATTTAGACAGGAGTGGGGAGAATCGGGTCTGTCTGGATTTTTCTTCTCCACCCTCCCCTCCAGTTCTTATTTTAGTTTCTTTCATCAGCTGTGCAATTGAAAACACTCTTCTCCCAGGCTCTCAGCATGGACAACAGGAGGTATGAGAGTCCTAACACATGATAATGCCAACTAAATCTCTACCCTGTATCATTACCTCATCCATTTTTAAGTTGCTCTTTCCCTCCTGGCTGTGGGTTCAAAAGACATTGTCTTGCTGCATGGAGCTGCTGGCACGAAGCAGCTCCGAGGCCGGTTTGGAGCTGAGACCACAGCCCTGCTCTGGGGATAGCAACTAGAGCCACCCCACCAGGGGACACCTCCTCATGCCTGAGGTGGACAGCGAGTGACTGGTTTTGTCCACTCAGAACTGCTTTTTCTGTTGTTATTCAACTCTGCTCTCCTGCTCCCCAGATTAGGGCTGCTTTTGCAGTCCTAATCCATTTGCACACTTTTGATTTATCCCAGGTCACCAAAGAAGCTGATGGCACAGTGGGGGCTTAAACCTCCGATTCCCACATCCTATGTCGCTTCCATAGCCTACTTGGTGATTTACCCCTCTTCTGTGCTCACATTCCTGCTGGGAAGGAAGCGGTGCTGGGACTGCTCTTCTGCCTTACTCATATGATGGTTGTTCCTTCCCTAGAACCCCGCCATTGCCTCATGTACCCCCACGCAGGGCAGAGCCTTACCTTAAATAAACTTCTTGGCAATTAGTGAGTAAATCTCTCTGATCATCTTACAGTACTCTTGTGCAATGACATAAAAGTTGGTACACATTTTTTCTCTTATGAGCTTACCTCCAGGAAGATGAGAAACCACAAGGAATCTGAGCGCTTTGAACATAGGCTTTGCGTGGAATTCCTACCCTCTCCCCTGGTAAATCCTTGGAAACAAAGTTATTTTCAGATGTCCCCAAAGAATCTTTTCATCAGATTGCTGAGATCATGAATAGTAGCTTTATTGATGAGAAATGTTCTTGATTGCCTGTTCAGCAATGAGGAAAAATATGATAGCACTATTTTTTGGCCAGATCTTTCAGACATTTTTGCTCCTCACCATGAAACCTTCAGGCTTCCCTCTAGCACACATGAATGAATTAACTGTGCAGCCCTTTGCCACTGCCAAGATCCTTCTTATCCTGCTCTGTAGATGAAAGGATGAGGAATCCATGGATCTGCTTTGCATCTCTCACTGCAGGCAAATGTCTCCTTTATCAGCAAGAAATACACCATGGCTTGGTTAAGATTTAAGGCACAGGCTTGCTGTGTTCAAGCTCAGGTCGGAGCTCAGCAGGCAGTCAGCAGCTGGCTCTAAACCTCATGACCACTTGAGGCGGACAGGCAGTATTTTAGTCCTGAACATACTAAGCTACTGTGACACTGGCATGTGTGCCTATTTTTGGTGTCACTGTTACCAAACTAGTAAATACAATTGCAAGTCTTGGGTCTTCAGCTGGATTTTAAAATCCACAGCTAAACACCACGCTTGCAAAAGCTGCATCTTTGGCTGTTGAACTAGTCTTCTTAGCAGTGGCTGGAAGGTTAGCCTTTTCAGCAGGTTCTGTAAATCGGGTCATTCGAAGTACCTTAAATGTGGGGGCATCTGTACTTAGTAGGCACTTTTCAAAATTTGGGCCAGGGTCTTATTTTGAGAAAGTAATGTTTGATCCACTGTAAAATTAGGGGCATGCATAACATTTAAGGCAGGCAAGGGGCTGGGCTGAAGGACTTAATTTGTACTCAAGCAGAGACAAAGTGAGGCCTCATTTCTGCCCTGCTCCAATGTCAGTCAGCTACTTACTTCCAATAGGATTGGAATAGAGCTTTGGTCTGCAAGCTCTATTCAAAATGAATAAGGATAACAGAACCTAATCTACTAATAGCAATGTATTAATAATGTTTTAGACTTAAGAGTGTGAACTTTCAAAAGTAATTCGAGTGTGATTACGATCCATGCAGCACCGATATTTTTGATCTTGTACATTATATATAAGAGATCATTATGGTGGGCTTACTGGAGCTCAAATCTAAGATGACTTATCATGACAAAAGCTCTTTTAAAAAGTTATGGAAGCTACTCCACACTTTTCTATGGATTGCCCTTTAAAATTTCTGTTCTATTGCAACCTCATTGCTGAAAACAGCTTTCCTCTTTCACAGCATGCTCTTAATGCAAAGAATAACTCAGAAGAAGGAGAGATGGCAGCCATTTTTAAAATTTGAAACTGGAAATAAACAACATATACGGGAGCTCTGGCATTACGGCAACTCACAAAGAGGTGACATAAGGCTTTGAAAGTAACTGAATTCTGAGGCAATAGCTGAAGTCTGTGGGAAGCTGAAGTCTGGGAATTTCTGAGTGATGGACACAGCGGTGTTCCCTGAACTTCAGCTTCTCCCTGATTCTTTACCTTCCTCATATACTTCAAGAGCATCTACAGGCAAATCTGATGCCAAAAGTGGTACAGAATTTTATTTTGGTTTCGTTTATTTTATTTTAAACCAGCTTCTGAGTGATCTTACTGAAACTGGAATAAACCTGGCTGACTTTTAGAAAGTCTCCAGACAGTTTAGTTTTGCTGTAATAGTTTAAAATAAACTCTGTAAACTAGTTTGACTGAAAGTGCAGGCTCTGAGCTGTTCTGCTGTAAGGTTTGTTCTTTGCTATGTAATCTCTGCTAAATGCAGTGGAGATGGTTCTGCAATTACTGTACTAGTGGGTTTCAAGAGCCCAAAACTTGTTTACATTGAGAAGAAATGTTTCAGCAGAACTGATTTTTACCTACTGTTTTAAAAATACTTCTTCACAGAGCATCAGAAAAAGGGATGTGTTGTGAAGTAAATGCTCAGTAAGTCACAAAGCATTAATTCCTAATCTTCTTCACTACCTTTTACCTGTGACTCTACATGCAGCTTCAGTGGGTACACACTCCAGCCTTAATAGCCAAGGTCCACCTCCTTACTGCTGAAGAATCTGGCTCTACCAGCACTCCATTGCATTGAGCAGGAAAGAAAATATCCTGAAAGGTGCCCCAGCAAAAGGGAATGGGAGAGTAAGTGTAAATAAAGCAGAGGCTGGGCAGACCAACAAGAAATATTTAACATTCCACGCTCTCCACAAAGGGCAGGTCAAGGAAAGGGAATGAGTGGTTGGGATGAAGCACATGCCACAGATATTTTTCAAGTACTGTTCAGCAGAGTATATCTGGTCACGTAAACATCCACAACAAACAGAACAGCCTTGTTCTTGAACGTGGCAAACCTCCCGAGGTCCTTCTATATATGCAGGAGATGGGTCTCACTATGCAGGGAAGCTGCAGCTGCTGAATTCACAGTGGTATGTTTGCATTCATACATGCATGCATGCACAAACAATACTGAAAGCTGTACCCCAAGTGCCAGATGTTCTCAGATGTGACCAGTTGAACTCTTGCTTGCTTGTGTCCTAGTCAAACCAATATACTTGTGCACTGAATGACTCTGGGCAGGTAGGAGGTGGAAGAAGTGAACTTGTCAAAAGTCGTAACTCAGGGTTTGGGGGAAAGCTGAAAAAAACCCCTTTACAACAAATGAAAGTTCCAGATCTAGTGGGCAAGACTTATTCTTTCTAATTCGCAGGTGCAATCGAAAGTAATTGTATAAAGATCAGAGTTATTAACCCTATATTTTAATTTATATAGACTTGAAGCCACAGGTTTGATTCCATTTATAGCTCAAGTCATTCAGGCCTTTGAATTTGTGAGGCTGTAGTGATGTAAAAGATGTATGAGACCAAAATGAGATTTATTTTTGGTTTATATTGAAAATTAACCCACACAATGTTTAATAGCAGTTGGCTACGTAGCTACGAGTCTTCAGAAAGCTGCAAAACATTCAGCAGAGGTAAAACGTTTGTGTGAGCTAAACCTTCCTCCCTCATGAATCAGTGACTACCCCATTCGGGGAACTGCCACGCATACATGTAGAAGCAAGAGCACGTTGCTAAAATAGTTACACTTAATAGGGAAAACATAAGCTGTACTCTGCAAACAATGGGATGGACAAGAGTACTGTCAAGGTCATGGATACCATTGAGGAAGACTTGCTTATTGCTTGTCCACTTGCTTAGCTGGAGACTATTTTGTTAACATTGTTTGCCCTGCCAGGGTAGGACTGCCAGGGGATCTTAAAGGGGCAAAAGTCCTCCCCAAGTGTCCCATGAGTTCATACCATTCCCCAGCTGCTGCAGATACTCAGCAGTGGCCAGAGAGGCTGTCTTGGTTGGCAAAAACTTTTATTTATGGGGAAGGAGGGAGAGGTAACTGCACCGGGACTACAGATCTCTACTCTTAGGGATTGCAAAGGAACGGAAGGAATGGAAGAGCCTTCTTAATCTCACTTTGCAACACTTAAACGTGTTCCACTTTAGCATTAATAGTTGTCTAGAATACCATGAGTTTTTGGATGCCATGCTTATAACTACTGCCTTAGTGCAGAAGAATGATGTAGCTCTACTACTTGGGGCAGTCACATATTGGTTAATAGTTAGTATTAGCAGCTATTTTGCCTCATATGCAGTTCAAAACCCCTTACTGGGTAGTTTGCACTGTGATCCAGAGAAAGGTAAGCCTCCTGGAGCTTGAGACTTTTGCAGACTTGTGATTTTTATTTTTTTTTTAAGATGGCAGGGTTCAGAAATCTAGCTGGAGTTCATGAACCTATTCTTCCTGTAACTGAAACCCATGTTTTAGTCAGGGTTGATTCAATTTTTAAAATAAATGTTTTCCTAGTTACAGGGAAAGCCAGTGCTATGTATAAGGGGTAGAATAACACCCTTCCAAAACCCATGTGTCATGGGTGGGTGGCCTATATACCGGATATGCATGCATACAAAATCTAGTTTAGAGTAAGAGATTTTTCCTCTCTCCCCATCTGTTCTCTCCCGCCTACTCCCCTGCCATAATTTCTGTCATCTTTCTGCCTTCTCTCTGAGCTATTTGCGTATCAATTGCCATATTTTTAAAAATGTGTTTGTAGTCATTATTTTTAGTTTCTCTAAATGGAAAATGAGCTCAGTACCATCAGATTTCACCAATGTAGAGCTTTTGTCCAGTTTCAGTTAAGTAGAGCTTACTTCTCCTTACTGGGGTCCGTGTCTGAACTTGGATTACTGACATAAACACAGTGATAAGAGGTTCTTACTGCTTGGGCATGTCATCTATCCAGCCTGAGTTAACAATAGCACCTACTGTTTTGAAGCATCTGGAATACCAGATTTCTTTGCAAAGACCCAAATGTAGAGAGTAGGGACATGACACATTAATATCCACCACTTAACCCTTGCAGGAAGGGAAAGACGGAAGCCTCTGTGTTACAAGTGCTCTCCAGTCTTTGTGCCTGAGTCCTGCAGCCCTTTTGCTCAGTGGAGTATCACTGGTGTCCCATCACTCCCCAGGAAAAGCTCCCCAGGGACAGCAGGATTTTTCCCTTCCTGGAATGTGGTCATACACATTGTAGGGAATTCCCATTCACACTGGGGAAAATTCCATATACAGATCAAGGGCAGCACAATCTTAGGTATGCAGTCATCTGCCAAGAGCAGACACATCGAATTTATTTCATAAAATCATGGAACTACCCTTTGCAAAAGGGACATAAATCATTAAAAGCATGTTAGGATATCAGACAGGAAAATGTAAATAACCATACATAACAGCATCTGTTCCTGATCAGGTTCCATTCTTTGATCTTTAGAAAGATGGTTATTAATTAGCAGGGTCAACACTAGGCTTTTTCTTGGTAACAATGCTCTTCTGAGCCACTGAAATAACAGATAGTTGCTTGTAGTTTTGCTATGCTAAGCTTCTCTGGGAAGGATTCTTCAGATAAATGGGATAACAAATTACCTTAATATAAACAGTTTCGAAGTTAGGCCATGTCTGTGGTAGATAGAGGAGCCATTTTATTGACAACCGTCCTTTGAAATCCTACATGAAATGAGTTCCAATCATACTGAGACTGCTGGTATTGCAATTGAGATAGCAATCACTGCTTGCGATGTGGGTATCTATCTGCTGTGCTACATTTCATCTGCAACATAAAAGCCACCACATTACAGGCTCCAAGACTGCTGAAACACTCCTGTTAAGCTGCATTTCAGTCTTGCACTACTGGTTAAATTGAAGAATTTTCATTGAACTCACTGGACAAACTGTAGAGTCCTACTGATGCCCACATGAATAAGCCCGCGATGGAGTGCAGTATCAGGCCCTGAGGCTGGTCTCAAATCCACAACAGGCAAATCCTAAAGCCTAGCGCCAAACGATATGGCAAGAGTAAAACCCCAGACACACACTATATGCTAGACCTGGGTCTCACTAGTCTCCAGTGTGCAGTTTCTGATTCCACTTCTTTGGAATTCGGCAGCAAACTGGAACAAGTTACACCTGTAATTTAATTGTGGGTCATAAAACTTACAGGCAACGTCTTTCTTGTTGACATGCTATAATCATGCACTGTTTTTTCAATGAAAGTCATAGCAATCTCTATGGAGGGAGTCTACTGAAGGAATGGAAAATGACCTTGACTTTTTCTACTTTTCACACAGCCATAGGCATTAGAAGTTCAGGGTCTGTGATTATGTCTCTTCCTGCCACAAGACATGCAGAAGACTAGTCTCTTTCAATTTGCACCGAGATAGGCCCAGTATGGCCCAAAGTAATTAGGATTAGAATTGCTGTTTCACAATATTCAGGGCTGAATGGCCAGAAAATCATGGCAATGCTATCTTGTCTAACTGCTAATGTGGTTTGACACCAAAGTATCTCAAAAAGGATGTGCTGTCCTTTACATATACCCAAACACTTCCTCCTTGCTCAATCCAACAGATGCCTGGTATAATACAAGCCAATCTGGCTCTCTATTCATGAAAATGTGTGTAACAAGTTGGGCTGTTAATCACTGTCGCTCTGGCTGCTTCGGCAGAAATAAAGTGGGGAAAACTTTGCTTCACATGCAAAGCTTGACAAAATGTCTGACTAAATGGTGAGAGAGGAGGCAAAGCAGTATACACAATAGCTGCAAAAATTTGGCAAATATGGGCATCTGTGGTCTAGGCTTACCTTACAACAACTGGAAAGAACCAGGTCACTATGTTCATGTGTCATCACTTGCACAACTGTGGTATTATACGTAAGAGCATATGTAAAGTAAAATCATCTTTCATTCAGTCCTTATGCAAAATGTCGCAACAAAACCATGGCTATATCTGACTGGAAGAGTAGAAAAAATGTAAACGCAGCTGTCAACGGTGCATTGTTAAGGTCATAGGGGTTGCATTGTTGAAAACAATTGCATTGGATGTTGTGAAGGGAAAGATGTAGCACTTGTAAGAGTGATCCTCCCTGTTCCTTAGCACACATTGCAGAATCATAAGATTATGTCCCATTTTAAGTATGCAAAGTGGCCTACATAGTTCAGCCAGGATTTTACCAATCCATACAACCAGCTTGTTCTCCAGGACCTGGGAGCACCAAGGCTGAAATGCTAATATCTCTGTGGCTGCTTGCAGCATCAGCGAACACCGGTAAAGCACAGCGTCTGGCCTCTCACTCCCCATTCCCCTACCGTCTCTTCCCTTTCACAGCCACACTTTCACACACGTTGCCTCTGGGCATGACTCACTGTCCACCTCCCTCAGGAAGAACCTCATATCAAGCTGGAGCGCACTGGATTGCACGATGTTTGTAACTGTCTCTCCACACTGAAACACTCACATAACGTGGCTGATTTGGTGAAGAAATGAGGTACACAAATGCCTTGGCAACCTGAGCTGGACTTGTTCAAAGAACCGTGCTGGAAAACAGCAAATGGTGGTAGGAGTTTTTTAATCTGATTTTTGAAATTTATAACTAGCATGAACAGACTTGAGCTTTAGGTGTTAATTAGATGCAAAGTCAGAGCTGTATCTTACTTTTGAGTCCTTTGCAGATAACATCAAATTACTGACCTTAAAAAGGGTTGAGATGCATCCTTTTCCTAAGATGTTACTTTTCTCCTCAGCCTTCCCCATGACTGTTGTGCAGTCCCATAAATTACCTTAAGAGTTCGGAAACTAAGTAGCAAACCACTACCAGCTCAGAGTGCTGCTGGTGCCCTGACTGCAGCCACGCTCAGGTGCACGACAAGGGGGAACGGAGAAGAAACTTCTAAGAAATAAACACAAGTCTTCCCATGAAGTGTGTTCCTTCTGTGCTGTGGTGGAGGCGATGGGTTCCTTTCTTCTTCTGTGGACACAAGCTGAATTTATAACTGACGGTGCAGGGATACAACATACAAATACTAGGTCTTCTTATACCTTCTCCATTCTCCCCTCCGTCCACAGAGGGGAGCACTTATAGACAGAGCACCACTTGGCCCTCTGCTGGGACTCTTAACTCTCCCTCTCCAAAAGGCTTTATTTCTGACGAAGGAAAAGGAGGCCAATAGGTAAAAAATGTGGGGCTGTATTTGGAAGAGTGACCCCTTTAGTTATTTCTGCTGGCTACAATTTTGCACACTACTACCGACTAGTCCATAGCAATAACTAACAACAGGGACTTCTGCGTAACCCCTTCTGTCTGAACGCTAAGTACTAAAAACAGATGCTAATTGTACGGTTCCAGAGAAAAAGAAAAAGAGCACGCTGGGGTGACTCAGGACACATTCCCGCTGTTGTGCAAGGAAAAATGGTATTTAGATATGTGGAGGTTTGCCTGCGGTTAACCATGGCTTGCTGGGGGCAGGGTATGCATGTATATGCAAAAACTCACAAGCACCACCCTGAACTATTTTAAGTCTTGGAGATGAAACTGGTGATTATCTGCTGTCTAAGTTGCTAGCAAATGACTATTCAGTGCCACGGTGGGACAAGCTGAACTCAGTGACAAATAAAGAATGGGATAATAAACAGAATTTTATGTGTTTCTTTTGAAGCATAAAACTTGCTACAAATTACATACCGTTAAACAAAGGCATAAAAATTGTTGGAAAACAGAGGGTGGCAACACTCAGACAAAAATGTAAATGTGACTCTGGTGTATATATTTTTACCTGAGGGAAATCAATGCCTGGGAAAACACTCAAGACAAGAATGCCTATGAAAATGAAAACATGCAAGGCAAGAATTTATTACCTACAATTATATTTTTTTATTGTATTCTTGAACATCCAGTCAAGTGATAGGAATGCAGTGTTCTGGATCGCAGTCACCCTTTTTTCAGTGCTTGACTATAAGCACTGACAAGGAACTTAGGACAGCATATTACACCTCAAGTTAGACACTTAAGTTTATAATTAGGCACCTAAACAGTTACCATCATTACCTTAGCTAATAAGCACATGAACAGAAAACTTCTTTAGAAAAGTTAACTGAAGTTGCTTATTTAGGTGACTTGAAAGTACGAATGCTGTCTGTAGCCTTCCCGTGCCTTCGGTTACTTTAGTTGGAGGGACTGTAAAACTTCACTTGTTACATGACATCGCATGCCACAGCTGCTTTTTGTCACTGTAAAGCTCTACATGCTGGAGTCAGGTTATTAACTAAGAAACATTTTTTTGGCACTCTGCTGTGACTTATGTCCATAATGGACTTGCAGCAAACATTGGTTCCAAGCAGTTAGCTTCTCCAAGCTCTCTTTCAAGTATATCCTTGAATGTTTGAATAACAAAAGCCATCATGGAAGGGTACATCTCTTTTCCTTGGTATGGTCCTTCCCTGTCTCACCTGATCTAAATTCTGTCTTTAGGGCATCTTCTTCACCTTTTGGACAGATAATTCTTTCTCAATAATGCTCTAAGCTGCTAACAAGATTGTTTAGACAGTCTGTAAGTGGTTAGCAAGAAGGAGAGCCATTTTCACAGCCACCAAAAATGAAAATGATGGCTCTTGACACCCCTTTACAACCTAAGCCTTCCGGTTATGAGGTCTCATTTGTTGCAATGGACTGTCAGGTTCATTGCTAAATGTTACATTACTCTCCAGTTGCAGCCTCCAGGCTGCAAAATCCTCCAGTAACCCCTCCAGACCAGACAGGACTCTGCTGTCAGGATGAAGCCACGAGTGAAGGAGGAGCAGCAGTGGTATACTGAAGGTAGCTCTCCAGGACTCTGCAGCAGTGGGAAGCAGCCTGTGGTGGCCAGGGCCAGAAGACCAGTAGCAAGCATCTACTTGCCAGTGGTCACCAAAGAGCTCCTGGCAACAGGAGGCCACAGCTTGCTGGTGTGTGGCTCCGCACCCCATGGTGTAACTGTCTGTGGATGGAAGGAATAACCTTCACGTTGGGCATGAAGAGATGTATTTATTTTCCTATAAAGTCTTGTCGGGGCTAGGCATGAAGGTGTAATCTGTACATTTACATTACTTTTTAAGGCAACTGTGCTCTGAATATTTGTATGCAATTTCCCTGGCAGACCTAAAGAAGATCTTTGATTTCTTTGCCTGTGTACATTTGGGGGATGCTGGTGTGGCTGGTGAATGAAGAACCTGATGTATGAAGAAACCAGGATAACTTGCTTCCAAATTTCTAGCAAATTGATGGGAACTGCAGGCACAGAGTCAACAGTGGCATCCCACTGTGCTAAAGGCAGGCAGGGCTCTCTGCTGGTAGGGTCCTCTGGTATTTGGGGCAGTACCTGTATTGTCCTGCTTTCTTAAAGCTCCAGATGCTGTTGTCAGGATGATACCTGCAAATGTGAGCTTTTATTAAAAAGGAAAATCATAATTAAAAAACAATAGTCTTCAATATGAAAATTTAAACCCTAAATGTCCTGAAAGCATGAGGAAGCAAAAGCAATACTTCTGGTTTTTTCGATCTAGAATTTTTAATCCAGCTTTTGGTGGATGCCCGGCAATGGGCTCAGTTTCTTGCTTTCCTTGCCCATGTCCTGTCACTGGAGAGCAGTGTCCAACTTTGTTTCTCTTACCAGTGACGCTGGGGCGAAAGGGTTTGCCACTGTGAAGCTTATGTTTACACTGGCTGCACTGTGGCCCCTTTTCGTGGTTCTTTCTCTCCTTCTTGCCAAATATGTACGTTTCCACCCCCACAAATAAGATGGGGTGAGTGAAGGGTTTTGGGGTGAATGAAAAGCAAAGATGGGGTGTGTAGTGACAAAGGGAGCAGAATTGGGAAGTGTGGGGGAGAAATGGAGAGGAGGAGGAAGCCAAGACATCAGGAAGGAGTGCAAGAATCAACTGCTTTGTGTTGTTGAACCTCCAGCACTTCCAAGACAGAGGTCTCTAAGTTCTAAACAACATTATTTTTGTCTGGTTACTATAAACTGATAAACAGGAAATGTGTTATAGTAATAAACAAGGAACAGGAAAAAGGAAACGCCACTAATCAAACAGGAACATGGCCTGGGAACACCAAAAGGAACAAACAAGGGTTACGGTTCGCCCCATTCTCGCTCAGGTTTGAGAATTATAACAAGTGTGATAAAGCACAGGACAAAAAAGAGACAGTGGTGGTAGGACAGAAACGAAGACCAACATTATCAGAGACATTTTGGGGCCTTGTTTATTGCTAGGAAAGAGGATGTGAGCTCTTGGCCTTGTGCAAACTTCAGCTGCTGTTCTATCTCTTACACGGGAGAGTTATACAGGCCTGACTGCGTATGAAACTGTAACCACTCCACCTTAGATCTGTCTCTTGCCTTTTGCACGCATGTTTGCATCAACAGTATGAAGTTTTATTAGCATGAAAACATATACAATACTCATCAGTTGCCAAAGCTAGGCTATGCTCATGCTGGATGGAAAGTGAAAATATAACTTCTTTCATTATTATACACATACATCATATATATATGTGTGTGTGTATATATATATATGTACGTATGTCTTTGTGCAGGAACATCCTATTACCAGCACTTCTAGGTTTTACTTCAGGGCCAGGGAGTAACCTTTAATGTATCCTTTGTTCTTTTTTTGTGTGTTTGTTCTGTGTTTTAGCCACAAAACCCTCTTTAGAAAACAGAATGTTTCTGTAGAGAGACTTTAGTCAAAAATAAGTCTCAGTGTTCCTCTAAATGTTGTTCCATGAGGTTCATCCTAAAACAAAACTGCTTTCTTGAAAATATTCTGTTACAAACTTTATGGGATTATGAGTCACTTAACAATCCCGTGGCTTTATGTTGCACCTAAAATAGAAAGGTGAATAACGGAGAATCATTTGGATTTACAATCTACAAATAGGATATCCATAAATAAAATGCTCAAACGAGAAAATGAGCTTCCAGTGGGTAAAAGCTAGCAGCATTTGATTGTTTTTCAGTAATGACCTAGAAAATGAGGCAGACTGCACCAGCAGCAAGTTTGCAGATGGTACAATACCAGGAGGAGTGGTTGATACACCAGATGGTTTTGGTGCCATTCCAGGGGGCCTTGACAGGCTGGAGAAATGAGCCAACAGGAAACTTACAAAGCTCAAAAAAGGGAAATGCAAGGTCCTGTCCCTGAGAAGGAATAACCCCCTGAACGCTGACCAGCTGGAAAGCAGGCCTTGAGGATCCTGGTGGACTAGAAGCTGGCTGTAAGCCAACAATGTGGTGGTACACATTGAAAGGACAAGAGGCAATGGGCACACACTGAAATACAAGAAATTCAGTTTAAACATATGAAAAAAATTTTTACTGTAAGGGTGATCAAACACTGGCACAGGTTTCCCAGGGAGGTTGGGGAGTCTCCACCCTTGGTGATATTCAAAAGCTGACTGAAGCAACGGTTGCCATCCTGAGCAACTTTAGCTGACCCTGCTTTGAGCAAGGGGGAGGTTGGACTAGATGATCACGAGAAGTCCCTTCCAACATTAACTATTCTGTGATAGTGTAAAATTAAAAAAAATTAATAATGACAGGATGAAGATTAAATGATCAGCAATTCACAGTGAAGGACAAGAAAGGGAATATTCCACAGAGCACCCCTAACTACCTCATCTCTGAAGGTACCCAAAAAGCAAGGAGATGCTGCTGAACTGTGCTCTGAAGGTGACTGGAGAGCTGACATTAGCAGGGACCAAGCAGTTGAAGGAGTGCTCTGAGGTTTCCTCCACCAGACACTACAGATGGCTGCACCAGGAGGCAGTCGGTGGAGAAATTCATGGGTTCTGGGATGAGAGAAAAGAAGCACAGGTGGAGTCTCAGCATGCTGTTTGGAGAGGGGTTACATGCTGGCACAGTAGCTGGTAGGGATGTGTCCGGGCCGCACTGTGTGCCTCAGTCCCGTTAGTGATCCTGAATGAGAACAATGTTTTGTCCAGCCCAGATGGATGCTGAGCTTCGGCTTGGGAACAGGCATGGGTCTGGCATAAGTGCTTTCTCATTCAGCTCTGGTCATCACCTGCTTCTCTCACTTTTCCTCCCAGTTGGCTTTAGCTGATCATCCCATTCCTACCAATCGTGACAAAATGACTTAGATACTCCTCAAGCAGTACAGCAAGGATAGCTTTGGAAAGTACTACCCAACATAAGGATGGCAGAAGGATGGGCTGAAGCAAATCCATTTCCCTTTTCAGTTTTGTGTCCTTGTGACAGAAAATAGCACCGCAGAGGTCTGGAGAAAAGGGGCTAGGCATAGGGTCAGCACACACTACTGCTGTGAACATCCCACGACGTAGCTTAAAGGAAGGAGTGAGATACCGCTCCTCTAGAGACCAGGGTACCTGCAGCTGCCAGCCTAATTAGCAGTGGACTGTACCTGTAGCTAAGAGCTATATTTCTCTGTCAGGGAGGCACACGTGTGCTTGCTTTGCTCATGGTCAGCACGGAGGAAACGCTTCGCTGCTCTGCCAGGAGCCTGAGTCTGACAGGCTGTGAGCACATTCTCTAGACCTGCCTCTTCCCTGCAAATGTCCCAGCTTCAGCCAACAGACGTGCCTGTAACTGGCATCAGAAGATGACTTCAGGTGTTGACTGGCTTCAGCACATTTAAGCTGTCAAATACGGACCTTGTTCGTTACTTTCTCTCACCACTGCACACTCTCATCACCACCCCTTTTTGCATTCCCAACACAAGAAAAAGCCGTGGCAGAGCAGCAGGAGTGGAGAAATAACAAGTTCAGAGCAGACAGCTCTTCCTACGTGACAGACCATTTCCTTAGGCAAAAGGCCCAGTCAGACTGGGCACGTATGATGTGACTAAGCTGATTTAGCTTAATTTATGTATTAAAGAAAAGGACACAATTGCATAATGACCCATTCCTACTAAAATGGCAGCAACAGGACAAATCTCAAGTTTTGCCTACGTGAAACCATGCTGAGGTCATGAGCAGAAACACAAAGTGTGGCACACAAGACAGATCTCTGACCCTGGGCACACAAAATACCGCACACGGTTCATCATCAGAGCACACAAAGGTATCAGCATGTATTGCCAATTATGGCTGTGGTTTTATGATTCTCAGACATATCAGCCAGTTCTGCAGCTTAAATAAAGTGGCATATTTCCCCTCAAGCCACAGTTTGAACCCATGCCTTATCTGCTAAAATTTCTGATACTTTATTTTTTTTTGCACACGCTAAGTGCTGAACACAAGTCTGAAGAATTTTGGTAATAACAGTAGAGCACTCATACTGGCCAAGCGCACAGCAAGCAAATCCTTTATGCAGCCCATTCCTCCTCGGTATTATTAGTAAAACTATTTAAAGTTTAATCAGTCTTTTCAGTTCTTGGCTAGGCTCTCATTCTGATGTCTGAATGAAAATAAAATGAAAAATCTCTAATGAAAAATTCCCTAAAGAAGTTTTGTGCCACTAAGCTGATACAGGTGCAATACACCAGCTTGCTAAAGCAAATTACTCCGGCTTTGAAAACCTGAGACATTTATTCTTGAGTCCAAATTTTAAAACCTTTAAAAATCATATGTTAGAAGTAGAAACCTGGGAGTAAAGCAAACCAAAGTCTGCATAAGTTAGTTTTGGCAAAATTAGTAAAGAAAGCAGAACAAAATAAAATACGATCAAGGGAAAGGGAAACCCACAAACATAAAGGCACTCACAGTGTGATTTTTTTAAAGTGGATTTTCACCAAAATCTTTACATAAACTGAAAACTTCATTAAAACATAAAGCTTGAAAGGGTTTAGTGGACAGGGCTCTTGTTTATTATGTGAGACTGTGATGTCAGTCCAGGTGGAGGCTGTAATGAAAATAGTTACATGATTTCAGTCCAGTTTCTTTGAAGGTTAACCCAACATCACAAACCCGTCATGTCATATAACACTCGTTGGCAAGGCCAGGGTTGCTTCCATCTAGAAAGCCTTAAGACTGTAAGGAGGGTACGTAAACTGAGCTACAAATCATTTGTGGGATAGTGGCTCAGTAAACATAGGTTAAAATCTTTTGATGCTTATTCTCGATAGTTTGGAAAAGATGAAAGGCCAGGTTTTCCAAAAACACGCATGTGTCTGTCTTGAGGGTGAAAAATATCCTGCAGGTGTGAATGGATTCAGTGTTTGCACAAACCAATACCTGGGGACGCCTGACTTGCACGTTAGTCTTGAGTGCTGTGCTTGCTCATGTCACACGTGATGCAGACCACTTAAAAAGTAAAGCACACAGCATCGTTTTAGGAAATATGCTACGACCACAGAATGCAGAAGAGGAAAGAGGGGAATTCAGCTGAGATAGGAAACTGGCCCACCTCTCAGTTTGATGAGATTTTTATGAGAAGCTGAAGAGAACCTCTGAACCTCCTCTCAAGAGGACCCAAAATGGGCCTGAACCAGCCTCCAGGATCCAAACATCTCAAGAACTTCTTCACATGAGCCTATTCCTAAAGAAGATACAGGAGGAGGAAAGAAAGTCTGATTTTGACTTGGAAAAGTGGAGTATTTTCTTTCATGACAGAAGAGTTGTGATATGCTGCCTCTGTCTGTTGCTGCCTGGGAAAACAAGTGTAGGCAAATTCTCTGTTAATGCCGGCTGTTACAACTTCACCTGGGTTAAGAGAATTGCAATGGACCTTTATTGAGATTCGGTCACTATGCACTTAAATAACTATCACATGCATGTACGCACAAAAGGCTCCATTTACTCACTATGGTATACACACCCAGCCTGAGCAAAGTACTTGCGTTAGTTGCTATCTGTTGCTAAGGAGGTCTTTATTCCAACGTTGTAGGAAGGAAACCTCTCTCTTGCAAAGCATGCATTTCAGTTTTCTAACTCAGGCTGTCAAATGGGCTGGGAGGGGTTCTCTGTGCTCCCCCAGCTTTCCCTGCCCACATTTCCTCTCGTGTCCCACACTAACAGGTAGCAGCACAGAGGGGATCTGCTGCTCCCCATTAGTACCTGGATACCTTGTCAGACACTGTGTAAGGAGTCCTGGGAGTCTCTTGGAAGTTGAAACTTGATTGCAAAGCTAGTGGAAGGTGCTGAGGGGCAGGGAAAGGCTCTGGGGCAGGTGGGGACCTAACTCTGTGCTGGCTGGATGCATTTACATCTCAATATTTATCACCATGTGCCTTCCCCTCAGCACAGGTACCAAGAACAAGTCAGAGCCTTTTCATGAGAAGAGGGTACCGCCGTTCTTTTTCCCTTTATGAGAAGGGTGCTGGTTATTCTACATACCCTGAGCGTCCCTTTCTTTGTGGGCAGACTCTCCTATCTTCCAGAGGTTGCACTAGTTAGAAGAATCAGGAGGAAACACCTTTGCCAGGAACAGCGTGTCAGCCCGGCGACAGTGCGAACAGAAAATGCCTGGAGAAGCAGACCTGCAGGCCAAGTAGATCTGCTAATAGCTTGTTTAAGAAGGGCTTAAACATGTAACAGCATGGACATATCAGCACCTCGGTAGTTATGACATGCTGAGAGGCAGTAATTTAGGCAGGCAGACAACTCCGGTGCCTCCCCTGGCAGGTGCATTGGAAAAGCTGCTTGGGGATTCCAGGGCTGAATTCAGGTAGCTGAAGCGGCAGGTGGCGGCCACAGCCCCTTTGGGAACTGATCCTCTCAAGTTTTACTAAATATGGAGTACGAAACTGAATTTTTTCTGCATGAGTGAAAGAGAAATTGTGCTGTTAGTGAAAAAACCACACTGTTACAAGTCTTCCTGATTTCTGTAAGGCAGCCTTTGTCACAAGCCCAGGCAGCAGTCTCCCAGCACAACCTTTAGAGGCAGCTTTACCCAGCTCTGCCGCTGCACTCAGGTGTGTATGAGCTCCCCAAGCACTTAGGCAGTAGCGTGGAGCACATTCAGACTTCAACTAGCAACCCAAATACCCAACTCTAGATGTGTTTTCCTGCTCCAGTTTTCCCATCACCGTGGTGGTCTTTGGCTCTGGTTTGTAAAAGCTAGCACAAGAAGAAAACATGTAATAGTTTTTTTGTTCTGAATTTGTTGGGGTTTTTTTCTTCTGCTAACACTAGCCCCCCTGCAAAGTGGCAAGTCAGAAGGAGTTCTGTTAAATGCTTGTCTAAACCTGCTTTGACCTAAATAAGTTACCACTAAAATCTGCCAGTTGAAAATTTTTGTGTGATGTATGAGGGGCACAGATTTGCCTGGTGGCTGGAACTGATCCAGGCAGTCTGGATTTCCAGGCGAGTGCCGGCTGCCTGGGCCACCGTCCACTCCGGAGTATTAAGTCAGCCCCAGGCTGAGTAGTCAAAAGACAACACGAAGGTGCAATGCTTGGTTTTGGGTACAAACAGATTCAGCAAGTCCAGGGACACACAGTACGTACCCTACTAACAAATGCAGAATAGCACAAATCCTGAGGTCTTCCATAATTCAACAGCTTTATAAATGTAATGAGTGTTTATAAGTTGTACAGACATTCCTTAAATTTTATTTATAATTAGAAATTTTCATAGAGTCATAGAAAGACCTACATTGGTTAGGACCCTCAAAGACCATCTAGACCAATTTCAAATCATGAGTAAAAGGATCCATATTTGAAAGCCAAATGCCATAAGCCACTACTCCCTCAAATCATCTTCTCTGGAGATAAGTAGCAAACATATCTGCAGCTCTAAACCAAAAGTGAAATCAACGTAATTTTCAAATAATTTTTTGATGACTTATAAACAAAGAGTAATGGCAGAATGTCAGTTGTGTCATGGCCAGCACAGGGCACAAGTGGAAAGGAGAGAGCACTGGGCACAGTGTACCCCTACCTCCGGAGTTCTCTTAGGCTCGAGGGGGCCCGCAGAGCTCTCCTTCCTCGGAAACACTAATCAGTTAGTTGTTACTGTCATATATTTATTTTTCTTAGCATCTAATAGCAGATATGCATTTGCTATTACACCTTTGTTGGGAATTTAATAGCTGCTGTCCTTAGACTGAACTACTGCTGTATTAGTCTATTCCAAATAAATAGCTTTAAAAAAGAAGATATTTTCTTCTCAAGAAAGTTTTTTGTAGAAAACAAATTCAGTTTTTAAAATGTTCTCTATGTTTCTAACCACATTTTTATGTTTTTATTCTTTGAACTAATTGCTCATTCCTGACCAGTTCCGTTTCCCAGTATCCCATCTGAACATCATTACACTGTGGATGTATTCAACCACCTTTTTATCACCTCAGAAGTGGCTAGTAACATACTACTTTCTCTAGCTTACTCTTATTCAAAGAAGAATAATATATTACTTTAGGGACCAACTTTCTTTTATTCTGGTTATTGATGCTATCATCTGATATCCATCACTGAATCTTTTTATTCTGTATATATCTATGTGTAATACAACTGTCTGGAGAATCAATGTGATCTTTTTAAAAGAATTAAAACAATGTACGCCTTCTTTATATGTGATAGCAAGTGAAAGCCTTGTACCATTAAAGTATCGGTATCGGTTTGGTTTAGTTCCCAGATGCGCATGTTCCACTTCTCTCCTAACTCTCTAAGGACCTCAGCTTGGCTCAGTATAGCAAGTCTATTAAAAAACTCCCCTGTGACATCCATGTTACAGCAGAACTGCTTGGCTGCTAGAAGGGTTCTGGAGTTTGAATGTTTTCCTGTTTGCGTACTAAAAAATGTTGGATGCTAGGCTGTGACATCACCGTGTCCCAAATCCTATCTTTACGGCTTCAGCTGCTCTGCTTTCCCATGCTCATAGCAGTTTGAGCTCCTCCAGCAGCTTGTTGGTTCAGTGGAGAAATTTTTGACTCTTTCATCCAAAGTCTAACAAGCAAACATTGGTGAAGTAGCCTGAGTGGAGGGCTTTATTTGCTGAAGTCTGCCTCTCAGGGGAAGTTTATTGGCATATTTGAAGAGCTGAGGATGTTTTTGTAGCACAGAAGCCAAGCTGACCACGATAAGGCCCTGTGGGGTATTTTCTGTGTTTAGTTAAAATCTTATATCAGTGAGTAATTTAAAAAGTTGATTGTATTTTATGGAAGACTCGTGATTCAGTTTCCTCAAGAGGCCTATAAACACAAGGGTCTTCTTAGTCTATGAACAACCCATACTGCAATGCCAGGATTTAAAACAAACAAACAAAACCCCCCAAAATCTCTCCTAAAACAATAGTTGAGATTCTAAAGGCCTATAAATTAATTAGCTTTCCAAAAGGAAGAGAGGCTGAAGTGTAGGAAAGTCACTGACCTCCTGAAATAATGTGCTAAGCAAGCTGGAGTCTGATCTAAGGCTTGTTGAAGACAGTGAAGGGAATCCTTTCACTCCAACAGGAGTGTAAGGACTCTGCTACATCCAATAGCACCACGAAAGATAAGGAATTGTAACTCAAGTTTTATGACCTATTAAGGTCATTTGTGCACAGGACATTTGGAAGAAATATCTACTTTATGGACAAGAAAAACACAGAGCTGGAATTTTATGTATGTGAAACTACCTTGACATAAATCTGTGGGATAGTAGAAGTTACCAGTGACAATCATTAGCTGACTAGTAATAGCATTCCTTGCTTTCGTTTGTCTGGTCAAGACAAAGCAAAAGAGCCCACAAATATATAGAGCAAAATTACTTCTAAATTCCTCTCTTTCCTTGCTGAGCTGATGCTTGTACACTATGTACATTAGATACAGTGGCATGTTGTGCATATCAACCATTGTGCTGTGACTGCTACCCTGTCAAAACTTGCTGCTCGGTACACAGCTAGCATGTAGGTAAGAAATATTCATGATAAACACTATTTCTGTTGGAAACAACCTTCATTGTTTATAATACTCACTAAAAGAATTACAAACACACAACAGCTCCATACTCTTGGAATCTGAAATACTCCACAGTTTACAAAAATATCAATTCTGTCATTTCCAGGAAACCTGCCCTGCATTTTCCCATTGACTGACATGACTGACTTTCATGACCCGACCAACGCAGGCTGTTCTCTTGTGACACGGCAAGCAGGCAAACACAGAAACCTCTCTACTTTCTGTAGCAGAGATTGTAGTCAGCAACATACGTAAACTATGAAAACACAATTTAAATAACCTCCATAATTCTTTGCCAGTTGTATGTTGGATCTTTTCCTGTGCTAAGCTCCTCTGTTTCCGTAGGATCACAATGTCACGCTAAAAGTTGTGTATCTATCTGCTTTAAACAGCCATATAAACAGAGATCCACTGCGGAGAAGAGGACTGTTGCAGTTGATGGGATTTTGAACAAATCACCCACAGTGAAGAAAGAATTGTGAGTGGTTATAACAAAACAGGGTAAAATTGTGGTTTTCGATTTGTGGTATTAGCCTAAAAAACCTTTTCTATTTAAGACTGCTTTAAAAGGCAACCTATTCAAAGTCTTAATTTTGCAATACCTCACTCAAAGCAAAAATTGAAAACCTAAATGTCTGAAGATGCGCTTCTGATTTTCACATATTTGTATCTGAATTCATAAGCACTCATCTGCTACTCTTGAGCATTAACTAAAAATACACCAACATAATGATATTAGGAAAAGACAATTGTTTCTCAGGTTTTGTTTGGTTTTGGAAAATGGAACTTTTATAGTATTCTGGGGTATTTTGCCACATATACTACAGAAAGGGTTGTGAGAAATACAACTTCAAGCACGAGGGTTTTTTTCACTTCTAGAGCTGAGGGATCGAGCAGCCAGCCAAGAAACACCACAGAGGAATGCGTTGAGGGAATAGTAGTTCAGGTAGATGGTTTGGCATATTTCCTTCTATTGCACTGTTAAATTCCGGAGGACTGGGCTTGCCAGGACTCAGTGCAGCCTTCTGCATAAGTTACAGCCCAATGGGGCTTCCAGATTCACTAGGTTCACACACCAGAAACCTGCCAGCGATGCTGCAGAAAACGTAACTCTTGGAAAACCAGATGCAGCCTGCAGTGGCAGAGAGGCTGGTATTCACACACTCACAGTAGGTCCAGAGAATCCCACCCCATCAGCCTCTTGCTGTCAGCATTTTAAGAGACCTTTCTGGAGTTTCCTATAATTTATTATTTTTCTAGAAAAATATGCCTTTCATGAGTTGCATAGGTTTCGTCACAAAAACACAGACTCTAAGAAGTTTTAATTTACTTTTAAAATGCTTTGGAAGTTCTGTATTAACTTGTTTAGGTTTTTGATTGCTTTCTGGCTTCATCCCTATTGAATTTTATGAAATGTTTTCATAAAGGAAATAATTCATTAATGGTGGTAGTCCTTAGCACAGGCCTAAATGAGGAAGAGAAGTCCGAGTTCCCCATTGCTGGTGACAGCAGTACATAGGAAATCCTTGCCCAATCCTCCCACCCAGTACTTGGCACGGGATGTGATTGGAGACCAAAAGGTCTGAGCCTGGGGAAGCACTATATCTAAGGTGATTACAATTTATTAGGCTATACACAAACAAATCCTCTGCACTAATTACGGAGACTGGCAGAGAAGGGAGTAAATTGCAGCTGAAAAGGAAGACAGGAAGGTGGGCTGATAAAGAGAGTCTCCCTGCCCAGAAGCCTGCGGGAGCTGCTGTCAGCACTGTCTGTTTTCGGCTCCATGGTGAACCGCAGGCCAAGTTAAAATCAGAGCTGCCCACTGAGTGCCATGGTCTCGACAGGACCATGATTTCAGCCACCATCTCTTTTCTCAAGAGGAATGAACGTGAGCAAGAGAAAGACAGAGAAACAACAGGAAGATTCTTTAGAGCTCTTAAAAAGTTATCCAGGAAGAAAATATAGAATACGTGGCTTTGAAGTACTTGCGGGCTGTCTCTGTCAAGTGCTGCTACAGGGAAGACCCAAGACTTTTCAAAAGAGAAAAAAAGATCCTTTCTCAGAATCTTTCATTTGACATCTAAGTATTACTTTGTCATGTTTGGAGTGACAGAATGAGTTTTTTCCTACTTTCACCAAGCCTCAAAACTCTTAGTGATGGAAAACTGTCTTATTTAACCTTTTCACAGCGGATTATTTGGTCTTTGGCTTTACTGGTTCCCTCCTGATTCTATAGTCTCCATCTGTAAAGCACAGCCAATGTAGAGCTGTCTTAAATTTTGTCTGCTGTTCTTGAAATTAGGAGCGTGATTTCAGTGATGAATGTTTATAAGACAGCTTGAGGAATTTCATCCTCCCCTGGTAAACTGTGTAGGAGATTGCCTTAATGGACAAAGAAAAATGTCTGCTGGACTGTAGCCAGAAGCTTGGACTCATTTACAAAGAAGAAAATACATATTTAACCTTCTGGTATTGTGTACAGAAGACATACTTAAAAAAATATTCACCTCTCTTCTCACAACCTAAAATGGAATCAGTGAAAGATTAATGTGATTTTCGCTATTTTATGGCAAATCACTTAGTTGTGACAAGTTTAATTCTGCCTCTTGACCAGATGACTTACAAGGCTGTCCTGCTCTGTTTTCTTCTACAAAACCTGGTAAAATAAATTACGGATGACTGTGAAAAACTGAAGAGAACTAAAAGGTATGAAAAGAGAAAGTGATAATAGGCTTTATTCACAGCTGTAAGAATTCTGACTTGAAACAACAGATTAAAAGCTGCAGCCCAGTTTTAACTTCCCTGAATAGTGTGCCTGAGCAAGACTTGGAACTTAAATTCAGCAGGCCATGATGTTAGATAGATTTATGCCTGTGCAGTTCATTTAATCAGGACCTGAATAAAGACTTTAGGATGTGAGCTGTTCTGAAGTCTACGTGACAGAGAGTTCTCTGAGCTCAAGTTAAATTCACTGTAGAACAGTTTCTAACCTACAGTGAAGAGCAGCAGAATCACCACGCGTTGTCTAGCTAATCTATTGTGTTGCATTTATTGTAAAGGAAATATACATGCTTAGAGCTATATTGAAGAATGGCTACTAACAGGTTGAGAGCCTAAAAATATTCATGCCAAAAGGTTGTTGAGCATTTCACTGCTTGCTTAAAAACTGTAGATGCCTAGCAGTTATAAAGGAGGGTTTCAAACAGGACCTAAGCATCGCTGAGGCAGCAGCCAGGGTGCACTAGTGCCTTTCTCAGCCTAAGGACAGTAATTGAGAACCATCAATTGCCCTCTGTGTTTCCTCCCCTCACTCACTGGTCTGGGTTAGGTGTCCGTTAACTGGATCCCCGTGGAAAATGTTTTGTGCCAGGAATGGAAAAGCACAGCAGCGACAGTCCCATGTAGCTGACGGAGTGATCAGAAGTCGATGGATCCGCCGCTGCACCTCAAAAAGGGAAGAGAGGATGCCTCATTTTCCTTACAGCACCTTATTCGTGATGCTGCTTCTGGGCTGGAGAAGGATGGATGCTCTTTCTGCTGTTGGCATTGCCTGAGGTGCTCTGGAATAGGAGACTGACAGCTCTTTCCTTTCACTGGAGCCTTGGGGAACCAAAACTTCTCTCCCACATTTCTGGAAGACTATCCCTCCAAAGTGGGATTACAATGGAAATGTGGGTTTGATCCCAGCCCCACCTCTCAGGTTCACAGGCTCCCTGACCCATGGTAGCTTCCCTGCTGAGTTGTCAAGAAGCCCAGAAAGCATGCAGACTGCTGACAGAGGAAGCCAAGTGAGCCTGCAGGGGAAGCAGGCAGCTTGGGATCCCGCCTGGCTTCTGCCACAGCCAATGTGCTGCTCAGAAATCTGTCAATTACAGTTTGGGTTTTTGACCAATGGAGAAATTTTCTGTCAGAAATTTCCAGCCAGCTCTGCTCTGTGGTGCTACTGCTGCTCCAAATGAGAAAGGCAAAATGGCACAGAGATTCTCACACAGGGAAGGCGCAGGGCCCTGGGAGACCTGGCATTACGACAGGTCTGCAGTCCTGGCTGCCACAGCCCAACCACGAATACACTTCCAAAATGTCAGATATTCCCGCCAGAATTAAGTATGTGTATTCACACTAGCGTGACCGCCAAAACAATGCACATACCTTGCCATGGACTTTAAATAAAGGGTTTTATGCAACACCGTTGTCCTCTGATAAAAAGTTCTGCTTCTTATTAGAGTCATAGTCCTTCTTTGAATTTAAGAGAAAAGTGAATTGTCCTGCTATTTTTTTTCCGTGAAGTATATACTTTTTTTATTAAACACCCCATTGTTTAATAAAATGCACTTGTTACCTTAGCTGACTGAAATGCGTTTATAGCCAAGCTGGACAATGGCGTCTATCTGAAGTACGCAGAGCTACTAAAATTACTGTGTCCAAAAATATCACCAAGTAAACCAGGCTCTTAAAATGAATCAGGACATTGCTCCTGATGAGTAATATTGTTAAAGTGTTACTGTGGCTTTGCTGGCTCAGCTTCAGCAACAAATCAATTATCATATTATTTCTTTACATTGCAATTCTCCATGCACTACTCTTTTCCATATATTAGAAAGTGAAACATGATGAAAATACAAAGCTTGTGCTTAGTGCATGTTTCTCACCTTCTCATGGTATTTGGATGTAGATATTACAAAGAAAATGAACTAGAATCTAAGTAGTAACTTTACTTTTTAAATTACAGTGCCTACAACTATGCTGTTTTCCAGTTCGGTTTGATCTAATTTTTACTATGCTTTACTGTTAAACACTGATTATGATCTTAGGGCCATCATAGATAAAAGAACTGCCATTGCCTCAAAGAGATTAAAAAATATATCTAAAAGGATGTAGATACAAAAAAATGCACAGAGAAACCCATGTTTTTAAAAAAAAAAACTGGTCAAGCTTCTTTGCTGGACCAGACTGCTGTTCAGTACAACTCTTTGGGAAAAGGCAGCCAAGATAAGCAGGGAAGCTATCACAGCTTCGTGATTTTCTGCTCATCCTCCTGTTTCGGTTCAAAATAGATTGCAGGACATCTTGCCAAAGGTTGAAAATAAAGTCATCCTTTTTAAGACCAAAGAGCAAGTGATGATCACATGGGCTGGCCTCCCATATAATGCAATCCAAAGATATGTCTCCAATAATTTCCATGACAAGGATGTCCTAGAACAGGCAGAGGTCGGCACACCCTAGAGACCTAAGAGCAAGATTCAGCAGTCTACAGTCTGAAGCAGACGGACAACTACTGATATCCATCTAGAAGATCTGTTATCCTTTGAAGGGGCCTTTCTGTCTGCAAAAGTTACAGGAAATCTATACCTATGTACCCTGATTGCACACTTAAATTCAGGAGGAAGGAATCCAGGTCATGGTCACCTTTGTTGCAGAGACAAGCTCTCTTGGCATGTAAAATTTTATGCTTTCTCCACCTTCCTTTATTTCTTGCTTCTTTGCTTTTACCTCTAGTTTTCACCTGTGATTATTCCACTTCTGAGCATCTCTTCTGCTGCTTCCACTTCTCTTTGATTTTTTTTTTTCCCTAAGACTCAAAGGATACAACACTCTGAGCTGAATTTTTCTCATTAAGGGTCAACTTAAACAGAGCCACACCATGAGAATTACTCTTGTTTGGGTCTGCACTAGAAACAAGAATAAACATCACAAAAATCTCTGCTGCTCTCTTGACTAGTCCTGAGATATGTTACTCTCCCTGTAGTACAGGTACAGGATACAAGCAGTTAAGTGCTGTCTTTCCTTTCTCCATTTGCATCCAGTACCCTTTCTACTATTACAGTCCCATTTCGTGGTGCACTCTCAAGACACACTTCCATGAGATGAGTCAAGTCAGTCATCTTTTTCCTCCAGCTCTTGGCCATGTGGTCCTGCCTCTTTTCTCACACTGGGCTCTGCCCTGAGCTGATTCAACCCACCAATCTGGCGGAAAATTAACTCAACCAAAAAGTGGTTTTCAGCCAAGTCAGTGAGCTGAGCGACCCAGTGAACACTGGATTTGGTGCAAGGGAGGGTGTAAAAGCACAGGGAAGAACAGGACACCTGCTTTGGGTGGCAGTAAGCTGTTGTTCGAGCTCCTTCGTTTTCCACTGACCGTTCTTCTGTCCTCCCTCATTCCGTTTTCCTTTTTCCAGACCTCAGATCTCACTTTCCTCACCTCTTCTTAGACAGAACTAGTGAAAACCAAAGCCTAACCTGCCTGTTTGTTCATATTTCCATCTCCTGATGCCAAAACTTTACAGGCCAGGCTCCAGGCTTGACCCAAGCTAAGGGATCAGCGGGTACCACTGGGCCCCCAGCCTGCCCCAGCCGTCACAGGGGATTCCACAG
This sequence comes from Chroicocephalus ridibundus, assembly GCF_963924245.1. Taxonomy (NCBI): domain Eukaryota; kingdom Metazoa; phylum Chordata; class Aves; order Charadriiformes; family Laridae; genus Chroicocephalus; species Chroicocephalus ridibundus. The sequence continues at coordinate 38,104,839 of NC_086286.1, forward strand.
CCGGACCTACAGCCAGCCACAGAACACAACAAATAATGAGAACCTCAGCCCCATTCTGTCGGGACTGACCAGGGATCTCACGACTCTGGCGTGAGGCCTCCTACCTATCGCCGGGGCAGCAGGAACGCGAGGCACGCCGCCGCTGCCACCATTTGCCCCCCCTGAAATGCACCGCGAAGCACCCGGACAAGCGGGGAACACCGGGGAAAAGGGGTGTGTGTGTGTCCGTGTGCTTTTCCTTCAGTATAAACGCGCTCGTTTCCAGGGCCATCACCGGCCCTTCTCGAAGGGAGCCCAACCCCGCTGCGGCGCCCGCCGCGCACCGGCGCAGTTTGATTAAGACGGCGCCGCACGGCGGGGCTGCTCGGGCGCCGGCCTCGGCGGGAGCCGTGGGGGAACCCCCAGGAAAACGCCCACGCCGCGGGGCGGCCCCTAGGCCGCGGGTCACCGCCTGCCCGCTTCCCCGGCCCCCGCGGGCGGCCCCGGGGCCCCGCCGGGCTCCGTGGGGGAGGGCGGCCTCTCCCGCCGCTCTGCCCCCTCCCGACGGCCGTTGGGCGACGGGGCTCGCGCGCCACCCAGTGGGGCCGTTGCGCCGCGGCCGCGTCCTCAGGGCACCCCTCCCCCTCTCCCCCCCGAGGGGAGGCGGGAGGGGGATTTCTCTCAGGTGACAATACACCGTGTCGCTTGGAGGCAGCCTTGCGGCCGCGTCCCTCCGAGGAGGGTGAGTCCCTGCTCGGCCTCAGGGCGTTTCCCAGAGCCTGGTGCGTGTGGGGAGAGGCTGGGGCAGCTGGGGAAACCACGGGGGGCTCCGTGCGGCTCCTGCCCGGGAAGCACGTACAGCATGTGTGGCACCCTACATGGTGTAGAACCAGAAAGGGACCCGAGGGCCATGGGTTCCAGTCCCCTGCTGTCTCAGGGAGACACCTTTCGTGCCTCTGTTCTCACACGGGTCGCATCCCCTCTGAAGACCAGGCAGCACTTCATTGCAAGGCTGTTTAGTAACCCAGCTCCTCTGATAGTTGTGGTTTGCAGGCCCATGGCTAGCGTGCTCCGGTTTGCTTCTGTGCCAGGCATCTGCTTTAGCACAGGTACCCCTGCCTCCCCCCTGCCACCTGCGCTTGGCTCACCAGCTAGGCCCGGGTCCCTGGTACCGGCACCCCGGGGCAGGAGCTGGCCATTGCCCATTTTGGTGCTGGCAGACGTTTCAGGGGAAGAAACAGTGCCAAATGGCAGGGTGCGGTGTGGTCGTGAGGTAGGTGTCGTCCTCAGGATGGTGGGTCCTCGGGGTAATCATGTGGGCCACCATGTGCCTCAAACTACCCCTGCAAAAGGCTCTCTGTCAGGGACGGAGGGAGCCACAGCAGGTTATGGGGAGGCATTTGATTCATACATCGCCTTGGAGCCGACCAGTACCTGAGTTGCGCCCTGAACTTCCTAGCCTGGTGCTGCTCATTGCTGCGCAGTCGCACCTTGCCCACCAAACTCCCACTTGCAGGCTCTCAGCAGCAGTTCCAAACATGATGGCCCAAGGGCATAATTGCATCATGACACTTAATACTGGCATGATGCTGTTTTTGATAAAAATATCAAGGAAGATTCAAATGTTATTGCCCAACATTAGTTTGCAGCCTAACACAAATGAGTAGAGAGTACCTTAAGATCAAACAGATTTCCTATTCTGCATATTTACAAATACCATTTGCACCCTCATTTAGGACAACACTGCAGTAAGTTAAAAAATAAGCACATTTTTAGCATTCTTTCTGCATTTTACAATCAGGATCTGATGCAAAATAGTGAAATTGATACCTTATCTACATCACTTACTGCCTCACGCCCTCTTGATCTGTATGAGACTTGTTCAGAGTGTAGTGCTAGATTTTATCCTTACTTCAAAGTTCTTGCACAATAGGGCTTTCAGTTGTGTGAGAAATATAGATCTATAGACTCCTTTAAAACTTTAAAAACATTTTAAATTCATTTAAAAAAAAATAGAAGGGTCAAAAAGGATTGTTTTGCATCTGGAAGATATCCCATATTTTCCCATTATTATAATGGGAGTATTATACTTCTGGAAAATGTTTTCTTGCCTTTAAAATAACTGTAAGACCAAACCAACCTTTGCATCTTCATTCTATTTAAAAAGTGACAGACATAATCTGCCCGTCATTGAAATTAAAACAAATTGCTTTGACATTATTTTTAATTTTGGTGTCTCTGGGGCAAACTCTTCCATTTCTGTCTTTGACTTCTCTATGTGTTCTGCTTGATTAAGTCCCACTTTCCCAATCCAAGGCTATTGAGTAAAACACAAAGTACCTCCTTTATGAACAAGGATGATCTTGAAAAACTGCTTAGGAACTTGCTAAAGTGGATTATATCAGTATGCAACAGAAGTGTGTCAAGTATTTAATGTGCCTGTTGACCTACTAATCTGTATTTGCATGTGCATTTGAAAATTGGAAAACAAAACAAGAAACAGAAAAACATGTTTCAATTGTTGGCACAATTTCTTCTTAGGGCTGGAATCTTACTCAGTTGTTCTCAGAAATAACTGATATTTCCGTCCGCACATAAAAGCATGTGCCAATGAAAATGCTTCTAAAACAACTACTCTGACTAAAAATCTGCCTGTTTAAGAAAAATAGTGTAATGTTGCCTGAGATGCTTTTCTAGCTGTTCATTAGGTTTGCATTTTCGAAACTACATATTGAGTAACCATGCAGTAGCTTTAAATAGCATCTATAAGAAGTAGCAATAGAAGAAAGATTCTCACTGCTTTCACAGACAGCCGTATTACTTATACTCCAGGATGTACTGGGAGGGATTTTGTTACTTCTGCTAAAATACAGTACGAAATTCTAGGCAGCCAAAGAGCCCAAATCGCGATCTGAACCACACTGAATAATGATTCCCCATATAATCTACTGGTTTAATCACACTAACACAGGCTGAGTGAAATATTTCTAAATTACAAAAAAAACCCCACAACACAAAACAGTCAGCAAAAACATGCCAACATTTAAAAGGCCATCATAACCGTTCTTATAATTGATCTTAATACCCTCTTTTACAAGAGGGATAACTTGGTGTCGAAGTTGCTGCAGCCTTTTTTCCCCACAAGGTAGCAGCACTAGAACTCTCAATGAGCAAGAGGCTTGTGAGCCCACCTCATCAAAATTTATAAAGGTTGCCCGGTTTATTTACCTTTTAGTCTGCAGGAATCTGCAGCTCAGAACCAGAGCAAAAGCTCCTTAAAGCCCAGGACTGGGTGCAAACAGCAATTAAAATAATAAAGCCTACATTTACATTTCACTTTAACAGACCCGTCTGGTGCTGAAAACACACATCAGGAGACTTGAAACGATCTGCAAAACTAGAATGCTGTGTATATAAATATATTTGTGTGAGTGTATATGTGTGTGTGCATTGAATACAGTAGACATCCTGTCTTATTGTATATAGCAAAAATCTTGTAACTGATTTGGCTTTTCTATCTGCTTCCCCTTAGCTCTCCTGTGGTTTCACCACTTTTCCTTATGCTTTTTGCTGCGTTTATCCCTTGTCATTGTCCAAAAATAATCCTACAATGAAGGAGGAACACCTTTGCCAGCACATAGTAACTGCTGGGGGGAGGTGACCTCCTGCCCGGCATTCACTCTTTCTTACTTAATAATTGTGTAACCCACACCACGAGCTCTTAGTGTAAATGTGTGTGTATAGAGTAATGGGTTGGGTTGGGTTAGGTGTGCGCTTCTGAGGCAAATCTACCAATCTCCCCAGCTTGGCAAGCTTTGCTCAGGGCACACGAGTTCCACTTTGGGAAGATCCATTGCAGAAGCGCACCCAAGGCACAGCAGCCACAACTGGGCGGGCAGCCCCTGCCATCCGACTGGAGCTCGTCAGTAGTTAACCCGGGGCACAGCATGAGTGTCCTGGCCTCAGCACCCACTGTTCTGCCTACAGACACACGCCTGTCGGTCCCCACTGCTGGCTAATGTACGCATAGCCTTAGTTAAAACCAGAAGGGAAAATTTTGATAAGCTCACAAGTGCTAGTACAGAACAGGGGCAGAAACGATGGAAAACCACACCAAATCAGCTGGATGAAGGTTTTGTGTTTTTTTTAATGTGAAATTGCAGACATCCTAGGGCCATGTATTAGGCGATATTTGCTAGAGGGACTGATCTGTGGAGTTCAGGAGAGAGCACTGACATTTGGAGGTGGAAACAGTAAAACTCTTTAAAATACTTTAGTATGCTCTGAAATTGCATATTAATAGGTAAGCTAAAAAAAAAACCCAATTCTCATTAAATAGAAGAAAATACTTTGGATGACATAGAATGCATATGCACGCACACACACATATTTAGAAAGACTTTGACTCTTTTTGAGTTTTGACTCCTAAGGAATATATACATATATATGTAAAATATACGTTTATTCACACATACTTTTGTGTTTTTTATGAATATTCATATATTTTTACTCTTTGGAGTATACCCAGGCACTCCCAGGACCATTTCTCTTTGTGAAGGCATCAGGCAGTGCTGTGGAATTACGTCTAACGCAGCCTTGAGGATTTATCCCTATTGTTGTCATCCCAACATACACAAACTCCTTTGGGCTGCCAGCTTTCTTCTCTTACATCAAGGAAATTGAATCATGTACCTTAGCCTAAAAAATTAACGTAGCTTGCATAAGTATATTTGATAATGGCCTTGAACTCCCTGGTGAGACGAAGACAAATGCAAAGAAGCAGAAACAGCGTGTACATCTTTTCAGCTTTTTTTTTTTTTTTTTTTAAATGCCATGGTATCAGTGACCATTTGTACTTAGCTGAAATTGCAGCACTAGATCCTATCAACACACTAAATAAATAAACAGATGGTTGTGTGTGCAGTTGAGCTAATGAAGCCAGGTTTCCTATCAGGTTATATCTTGCAGTTCAGCTCACTCACATCTAATAAAATGTAAGCTCTGCTTTAGCTTTTCCTGTCCTTGCAAAATGCTTTTCTCCTTTGTGGATTCTCAGTTGTTTAAGAAGGCATGAGCCATCTTCTCTGTAGCGGGGGCACTAATTCAGGGCTTTCTCCTTTAAAAGATCAACTAATTCAAAGAATCTTGTCAGAAGTTAATTCCTCTGTTGAATTTGACTGAGATTGGACAAAGATTCAAAAATACTGGAGAGGATGCAGAGCTACAGTTACACTTGCACACACACAGACATAAAGAGAGCACAGTTACAATAACTTGTCTCCTCTGGGAACTATGCTAAGCAGTATATCTTTATTTGAACAAAACAGAAAAGATCAGTGTGCTATTACCTGTCTCCTTTTAACTGCAATTTATTAATTTTTCATTAAGGGCACCAAACAATTGTTCTGGGCAAGAGCAGCAGAGAATATTGGCAAGTCTGACAGTGACTGCTTCCCTTCCCTTTTAGGTAAGATATAATTTTGTTTATTTTTATAGCAAAAGATCCTGCAGAATTTGATACGACTTGAGAGAACAGTAGGATTTCTGGCAGGCTGGTTGCAAGTGTGGTCAAAGGTACTTAAGCTTTCACAATATTTGGTGATTTATTAACAAGGTTTGATTATACGCTTACAAGACAACTGCTGAAGTAATATGTATGAAGTGTTACTAACACATTAAAAGTTTCTGTATTTGTTACAAGCAGTAGATTAATCTCTAGTTGGGGGCGGGGGACATTTCAGAAAGAAGAGCATACCGTGAAAGAAAATTTACACAATAATAGCAGCTAAATAATTTTATGTCAATTGGAAAATACGAATGCCTTCCATACAGAAACAAAACCATTGGTAAATCAGGTGACATCTTGGCTGGAGATAGCATGTATCCATTACAATGTAATGGTTCTCTCAACTATTGAACACAATTGCTCAATAATAAGATAACACAAAAATACTGTCCAAGTTCAAAATTTCCCAAAAGACCAGTTAAATTACACAGCCTGGTCTTACTCAAGTAGTGCTGTAAGGAGGCTGGTGCCCTGTGCAGGTGTGTCAGCGTTGCAGCTCTGGTGTGCTGAGCTCATCTCCAAACATCTGCCTGGGGCCAGGGGTGGAGGGAGGAAGGATGTTCACAGGGTCTTATTGTGCCCTAAAGCTGCTGACCTTCATTAAACTTGTTGGAACTTTGGTATCTTGACATCTTTCTTCTGTCAAAATTGGCTGAAATTAAGCTATGGGTTCAGGAGCTACGACTGGGTGGAGAAAGGGTCATGGTATTGCCTGACAGGAGGACAGCACACAGACAAGCTGGGGACATAAACTTTGTCTCCTTAGGAAGTAAGGCTACAAGTACACCAAAAATACTAAAAATACACGGGGCTAACCATTTTATAACAGATGGTGGTCTGGACTTGCATGTTTTTTAGGACTTCAGGTACAAAGTTTCTTTTGAACTAGGAGAAAAAAAACACATGCAGAAGAACAGCAGTTTTCTAAAAACAGTTCCTTTCTGTTTTGTAGAACATAGGTCAGATTTAGGCCAATTTAATTGTGTCAAATCTAGGTAAATTCGTGTTTAGTTCCCCAGCTTGGAAAGCTGTTGTGTTCTGTCAGGTTTCTACACGCATGCAGTAACTTCTGTGCTTCCGCATTGCTCTGCCTTGGTAATATGGCCACAGGTGAAAAGCAAATAAGGAGTCTGGGACCAGACAGGTGACCTGATTTTCATGGTTGCTATGCATCCAGGCGCTTGCAGACAGCAGTTCTCCTGGGCCTTTATTTTTGAAAACAGGTCCCTTGTCTAAGGTCTGCAGCCTGAGAGAGCCACTTCAGAAAACTCACTTTGGTCTTTGGATCCATAGTCTTTTGGTTCAGCTCTGTGCTGTGTTTGCCCTCCGATTAATTCTCTTTTAAAAATCCTTTCCTGTTTTAATTGGCTTATAGAAAGATTTTTGGCAGATGGTGTTGAAAAGTGGGAATAAAAACAAAGGTTCTCCAAAAAAATTTTATTACTATTCCTGAAAATTTGAAATACTATCAGCATGGATAGTAGTCCATTCACATAGTCCTGTCCCATTTTAAAACGCTGATGGATTAATGTAACTTAAAACAATTACTTACAGCAAAATTTATTCTTTAAAATAATTTTATTTTAGTAAATTTTCTATAAAATTGGAGAGATTTCCATCACCAGTTTAAAAAACTCAAATCACAAACATATGAACAGATTATACTTTTTTTTTTTTTGTAACTAGGAAAACTGTAGAATACTGAAATAGTATTAGTTTTTCCATCTTAGCAAATTTCTGCCTTTCTCTCAGACTGTAGTTTGGTCTCGCATAAGGCTAGTTTCATCCTCAGGTTCTCAGTGGAGAATTAGTTAGCAGCTGTAGTTATTTTAAAGGAAGTCTTTGTTTGAAGATAGACATTAGACTGATTTACATTTGCTAATTTGCAGTAAGACTGAAAATTCTTGCGTTCTTGGTACCTGTTTAAGGTATTTTTTGTTCACTTTTAAGGTATTTTTTGTTCACTTTGTTCACTTTTTAAAGGTAGTTACTATGTTTTTTAAGAACTACATTGTGCTGCTTTGTTTCTGAGTGATATGGCTGAGGAAAATTCCAGCTGTTGAGGAGCAGTTTATTTCATTGCACAGGTACAGTGGTTTCCTTGAGCCCTCACACAGAATGTGAGGTTTACGCTTTTAAGTTCTGGCGGGTTTTAAGTTAAGTTATGCTTTTAAGTTCTAACCACCCTCCAGAAGCCTTCAGGAAGATGAATGGGCACAGCAGGTTGTTTGTGATGATCCTTGTTCCATTCAAGGCCAGAAATAGGAGGCAGCTCCAGAAAGAAATACTGTCATTAAAGGAGAAAGAAGGGTCTTATGAGTGTCACCGGTAAAAGTGATGTCTCAGATGGGACGCAGGAACAATATCTCCCACACCCTCTTAAACCCAAGTTGCTCTGTGATTTTGGGCAATCCATAATGGACTTTGGTGAAACCAGCTTTGGGCCCTCAGATGGCTAAAATGGCAATGAAGCTTTTGTGCCAGGACCACTCCTCGTCCTGGTGACTGGGTGGAGGGTTCTCCCTGATTTTGCAGCTTCAGGTCTCCACTAGAGCAGCGGAAATCCTCTTTCTCTAGGGCCTAGAAGTAGCAAAGGTTAAGTCAGTGAAAACAAGCACCCAACAGACTGAAGAGAGACACATAACACAGGTAAATTTGCGCTTGCACAGCGCACTCGAGCAATGTCTGAAGCAGGTGCAGCAGGCGACGCCCCCCCCAGCCCCCACCGCCCAGCGGGATTCCCACAGCTGCGGCCCACCCGGCCTCACACCCGGAGGCTCCGGTCCCGGCCAGGCCGGAGGTCCGCCCCCCCGTCCGCCCTGGGGCTAACAGGGCTACAGGGCGGGCCCGGCCCGGCCTACCGCCCTCGTCCACAGGCTAGCGGCCTGTTACCCGGGCGGCCCGGCTGGCGTCTGCGGCGGAGGCCCGTCCCCCTCGATCCGGGTATCGCCGCCCCCTGTGCCGCGGCGGGAGAGCTGAGGGGCCGCGCGGCGCCGCGCCTGGCCCGAACGCGCTCCACGCTCCCGGACCGGCCCGCCGGTACGTAACGGGGGCGGCGCCGGGCCCGGGGCTGGCGCTGCCGCCGGCGGCACCCCCCTGCCGGGGCGGGCTGCGGGACGGGCGGTCCCCCCGCGGGGAGGTGACGGGGGGAGCTCCGGCAGCTCCTGGGGCGGTGGGGCTGGGGCGGCGGCGAGACACCCCTGCGGGCGGCGCGGGCCGCGATGCGGCCCTGACGCCTGGGTTCCCGCCGCTCTGCGGCGGCGGAAAATTAAGATTATGTGGGTTTCTCGCATTTAAAAAAAAAAAAATAAATCCCAAGATGCGGGGAAGGTTAAAAGTGAAGGCTGCGGTCGTGCACGCGTATCAATGCAGAAGTGTGTGCCCCTCACCCCCCGTTTCCTCCCCCCCAAACCCAGAACCGTCTTGTCTTTGCTGTCATAGCACATAGCTTTTCATTGCAGAATCTGCTAGAGTTGTATTGTAACTTTGTGTATGCAGCATGTGCCAATTATTCTAGCCTACACTTTTGTGACTTAAAAGCAGAGTCCTTTGGGTAGACTGGGAAAAACATCTTTAACTCTGTTATTGTTGTCTCACAATTTTAGGAGAGCGCAGAAATGTCACCCTTCGAAAATAAAGGACTGATACTGGGCATAATGGCAGGGACTGCTGGAATAAGCCTGATGCTGATTTGGTACCGTAAGATCCGAAAACCCGGTGCAGCTGTGCGTATACCTGCATTCATAGATGTAGGTAACAGGCTTAATTCTGTGGGCTTGCAAAATGAAGCTCCTAATGAGCAAGGAGCAGTAATGGTTTTGCATGGAAGGCAACTGCAGATACTAGAAAAATTGAATGGCTTGCTACTAAGTGTGGACGAACTGAAGAGAGAGGTGAAATTTCTGAAAGAAGCTATTCCAAAGCTTGAAGAGCTTGTTCGAAATGAGCTTCAAGGGAAGGGAGATGTTCAGAGAATTAGCCCATCACACAGAGCAACGAAGCGGAGAAAAGCTGAGACAGCTTCTGGTGCAACAGAAACTACCAGCTCTGAGGAGGCCGAAAGTGAAGGAGGGTAAGTCAATGATATTTTTTATATACTACAGTACACATACAGTGGAAATTGCATCATTACCTATGTGAAACTTTGTATTGTAAACAGAAGCCCTTTAAAAGTTTTATGTATATTTTATATTTCTCTATATTCAGGGGGAAAAAAACAACAAAAACAAACCAAAAATTCAGAGTAGTACTTTGTCAGACAAAACTCTGTGTGACCATCCCTGAATTTGCACTGTGGCTGAACTTGGCTTAATGCCAAGCGTAATACAGATTTTTTAAAAGTGCATTTGGTAACAAACTGATGCAGTATTGCTACATAGCTATGCAATGAGAGGCAAAGTTCACAATAATGGCGTGATTTTAAAAGTGCTTCTAGTAAGAAAGTAGTCTCATGTCTCTGACAGAGTTTGTTCAAACTGTATGAATGCTCTTGTGCTTTTCGGGATAGTTGTCTTCTATGGGCCTTAAAGATGAGTTATTACAGTGTTCTGCATAAAGGTGTTACAAGCTATGAAAGCTACGTCCAAATGCAACCTGTACAAATAGCAGTATGTTTATGTGTATTTGCTGTTGTATACACTGTCTGGTGGCTTAAAATGTAATCATGAGAGATTTAGGGTACAGGCTCAGTAAGGTAGAAAGTTCCTAGTTCTGATCACGTTTTGTAGTCCCACTGTGGTTAATCGGGTTGTTTATACGCATGAGTTGAGGAACTTGCTGAAGGATCAGATGTACTGGGAATCCAGGAGAAGGACTCTTTTTTTTTTTGTCTTTTCATATGTTACCTAATATACCCTCCAGTAGTAATGTGAAAATGGTGATGACATTACTCTCCTGTAATTGCAACTTTGTTTTGATATAATCAGATTAGGTACTTATATGCAATTCAATAAGGGTACGTTTATAGCAAGTAAGTTTTTTGAACCATCTCCTCAGTATGTTATACGTAGTAGTGTAGGCAGTAAATTACAGCCTACTAGTGTAGGCTGTAAATTGCCTATCTTAAGTCACAATTTTTCTTTAAAGATATATTAATTAACTGTAATATTCTGAACACAGCAACATGCTGCATATAACAATTAATGAAACTATATTTTTGAGGAGTTCTTCCACATTTATTTTCAGTTTCTGTGGGCAGAATTTCTTGTTGTGTTACATCCCAGCAAAATGCTTCACAAGTCTTAAATTTTGATACCATATTTTGAGACCTGTCCATTCTATTATGAACTAGTTCTTTATTTTTTTTCTTGAAGTATTCAGTATTGGCAGGGGTGTTCAGAGACATTCCCCCTTCATATGGTGTAGAAACATTTCAGTTCTATTAGTTTGATTGTTTTATCCATTAGTTGGTTTGCCTTTATTATTATGTGCCTTAGTTGGCCTTTACGTTATGCATAAAATATTTGGAGATGTAGATAAGGCTAAAGGACCGGTTTATGAATCATCAGGTTCACAGACACAATATAGGCGTTATTCCATACCTGGCATCTGAGAAGATCCCATTTTCTGGTTAGGAGAGCTGTGTTGCTGTTTGAGAACTAACCAAGGAAACTTGTCTGTTCGTGTTCTTCTGTGTGACGAAGAAGCTGATGAGATGATTCAATACAAGTGATTATAGTGTGCAAGAGCTTTGACTGTGTCCTTAAGAGAGGCCTTCTCTGACAAGTATTTGTATACGGTCAGAAGGAAGGAAGATAATTCAAGGTTATAGATAGTGTTAGTCATTTGGGTATATGCATTTCCAATGCTATTTTTAATCCCTTTTGAAAAGAGGTGGGTTTTTTCCTACTGACACCATGTACTTGAGGTGCTTGTTTTGCATACCTTCTCTAAATTTAAGATAATTTTAGTTCATTGAAGTATTTTTTTTTCTGTATTTGTTTTTCTTCCCCTTGCAAATTGAAATAGGTTGTTAATCCTAATGTGTGTATGGTTGCAGTGTATATAGCTTTTTATGAGGTTTTGTGTAACTTTAATGACAGTGGTACATATTCTGTGAGAGTTTGCTATGAGAGACAACACCACCACTTTTTTTTTTCTCTGTTAATGAGACACTTCATGTGCTCTAGGTATAATACAATGTGCATTGTTTTATACTCTTGAGGTGAATTCCACACACAATAATGCATTCAGTTGCTAGTTTGTGCAGTATAGAAATAGTTTTGTTACAGATTAAACATTTTTTCACTTTCTGTATCCTATCTAAAGTACATGCAACGTGTTTCACTGCCTTAGCAGTATTTTCATGATCTAGAAGATAGGATTTTGCTTACGTTAAGCTCTTCTGGTTTTAACTCACAAATGGGTAGATGCTGGAAATTGACAGATAAAGTAATCTTAAGATTTTTATGAACTTGTGCTGGATGACTACAATGGTTTCAGAATTGTAAACTTCTTCCAGAATAGCTTTTTATACTACTTTGTTTTTTCCATAAAGTATTTGAAGCTGGCAGTCTCTTATGTGGTCCTCACTGCTTTGATCCGCTCTGGTCATATTCTCAATGTCACTGTTGCTATTCAACACCTTGGGAAGAGAAGCTTCCTATTTTGCCTTTCAAAATTATGTATTTCTGTAAGTGGAAAAGTATCACATGCTTTTTCAATAAACGAGATACATTTTTACATAATAACAGATAGGCTGAATGGAAGATACACTGAATGGACGGGACATTGATTGAATGGTAAAGAGCCAAGGTTTCTAGTCTGTGCTTTTCTGTATTCTGTTCTTAATAGTTTGTTTCAGTTTCCACCATTTACTAGGGAAAACCTCAATCTTTAACATTTGAGAATGTGTAACAAGCACTCATTCATTTACAAATACAATAAGTTGTGTCTTGATGATCACCTGGGATGGAGAGTGCCCCCTCATTCTCCTCTTTGTGATTTTAAAGCTGTTTCCTCCCTGATACAGCAGTGGTGAACCACTGACATTAGTGTCATGTTTGGCATCAGTCTTCAGCTGGCCTGGCATCCAAGCTTTCCAAGTTACATTTGGCATCAGTTACAAGAAAGATTCACTGCAGTAAATCCTTTTCCTACAGATGTTTTATTTATAATTTTTCCTTGAAATAGTTTAAATATTCATCAAGAAGAAGCGTTTTCCCTACCTGCTTCTGAGTGTCACTTCACTTATCGTTTCTTCATTTATTTTTGCTGCCCATTTGTTTTCAATGGAACCCTCAATTGACCGAAGAATCTGGTTTGCCAAACTTTTCCTTGAGGGCTGCTTATCATTACTGATGGGCTTGCATTCTGCTGGGTCATATAGTGCAAATTTGATCCAGATCAGTCTGTGACATATAATCACTTTTCTATTGAATTAGCTGGTGTGGATGAGATGGTGTTTGTGTCAGCTTGTGATTTTTTTTTTAAGTTGGCAGGGAGACAACAGATGATATTTGATCTGTCTAAAAGCTAAAGTGTTGTGAACAGATGACACCTGGTTAGGCCCACTGTCTGCCAATTTACAGGCAATCCAACACAGTTTTTGAACCAGCAAAGTGAATTTATACCACAGTGTTGTTTTATACCATGTAGCTCAGTTTTTTCTTAATGCAGTACTAGGTGCCTGGATTTACTGAACAGCTTAAGCACGGTGTGATGAATCTCCAGCGCAGTTTCCATTTGTTCTTTGAACTTTGAACAGTCCTTTGTGATCCAACCGGCTCCTGTTGTTTGGTCATTGCTTCTCACATTCTCATGTTTTTATCTTTTAAATAAAATCTATTTGTAGTAAAGGTGAAAAAAAGTTGGCACTGACTGTAGACATTTTTAAAGTACTTCCATTTTCTCAAATATCAGTCAATGTGTTTATCACATATAAACACTCTCTTTTCTGTTTATCATCTGATAAAACCTCCTGCAGGAAAATACCAGGTAAAATTGCAGGTGTCAGTGTTATTATATGAAATCTTTCTAAAACAAACCATAATGACTCTTCCTCATTTTTTGTAAATTTCCCTTTTGGAATAATGTCATCAGCCTGTAGACTCTTTGGAGTTTTTAAACTGTGTTAGAAAGAATCTCCACTTCCGTTGGTGTTAGTACTGAAGGGCTTTTTTATAGCATTGCTCTTCATAACATGCTTTTCTAGAATGAGTAGATGTATAAGCCTGTTAGCTGCGTTGTTAAGTCAGTTATCAGGCTCTTCTTACCGTAGTTTTATATTAATAATATCTGTTACATTCTTATTATGTCCTTAAGTAGCTGGAAGGACTTCCTATCTTGTAATAAAACTGGCTTCAGTTAAAATTGGTGAAGTACAGCTTACCCAAGTTGTTAGGAAAAAACCTATCTGTTTATTTTTTAAAAGTCTGTATTGCCTTCTTAACATGTTATGTTTTCATGCTTAAAACATTTTGGTTATGATAAGGATCAAATTTAGAGAGCTATTAAGAAAATGAATGTCATCAGAAACAAAACAGAAAAATATTCTTTATGCCTAGTTTGCAACAGTGTTTGAAGTGATATTTAGTGTTTTATACTTGATTGAATTATCTTGGTGTCATTTTACCCCTGTGACTCCTGAGCAATGTAGGAGTTTGCCTGGGGTGTGTGACTAGTGAGGTGGAAACTCATCACAAATAAGTCATGAAGCCCTTGGCTGTCACCTTGGTGCTTTTTCTGTGGAAAATACCGGGAGGCAGCAATGTCAGCTCTGGAGCCAAACAAGAAGAGACAAGGAAGAGAGAACTCTGAAGGCACTATGAAATTACTTTTCTGAGGCAAGAAAAGAAAAAATTTAGAGGAATGTTGATACATCTTGGGGATAACTGGCATGCCCAATCTTAAGCACTTAGCAATTGTTTGCACTCCCTTGGACACTTTGGTATCAGGACATTAATTTCTGTCCTTTCCATGAAAAACACTATTCACTTCAAACCAAACCTGGAGGAGATTTTAAGCATTTTGTTTCTTTTGTTTGAGAATGGCATTCTTCTCTGGTGGTTGTGCAGAAACTCCTGTCCCTTAGTGTAGGTCGGTGTCTTCTCATCTATGTCAGCAGGCACAGGGTTGTATGGTTTGTTACAGTCCCTAGGAATTACTGGCATTGCCTTACACTGAAAAAAGTTGCTTACTGGTATTTTTCACTTCCCACAGGTTGTGTTATAGGTATTGTTTTGCCTTCTTTAAAGCATGCAGTCAACAAGTAAATTGAAATTTATGTCATTCTTGTCAAGGCTTAAGATGGTCTGCTCCACATTTTAATTCTCTGAGGATTCATAAAGCAGAGAAATAGAGGAGGTAGGAGAAAATTTCCCAGGATGGTGGAGGTGAGAGGGAGTGGGAAAGAAATGACCTGTCCTTTCTGCTGTTTCTCAGCACAAATGTGGCCCGGAGACCATGTTTCTGTAGGAGAGGTGGGAAGAGGAAAGAATTGCTGCAGTATGATCTGATCTAAAAAGATTATTCTTCCATGATATTTTATAATTAGCTCTGTATGGGTTCACATCATTTGTTAGATAGTGACCTACTTCACACTTTTTCCATTTGAATCTCTCAGTGAATATTCTCATGTGACTTACCTGATGTCAGATGAATTTGATGTTTGGCCGTGACAGTTTGATACATTGCTGCTGGAAATCTCTGCTGGGCTTGTTTGGAGTGACAGGGCTTGGCTGTCAGCCCAGCCTTGGCCTTTATATTTTTGCTAGGATTGTAACATTTTCTAATAATCACTTTTGTCTGTTTGCTAACATTGGAACAGCAGCGATCATAGAAATTTTAGCAGATGTTCATGCAGCGAAGATAAAAATGAAAACATCAACATTGACTTCCAAACACTGATTCCTTACTTTCATATATACTTGCTTAGGCAGCATTTGATGCAGTGCCCAAATTCCTGTAACTAAGGAGTGTTATGGTTGCAGTATTTTATGGGAATTTGAAATTGCCTTTACTGCTTGGTTGTTGCACTTTATATTATCTAGTGCCCTTATTTTAGGTCAGTAATTGCACAAACCATCTGTGCATTTAGGTTATGTATGCAGCAAAAAGATGCCTCCCTCCCACCTAATCCCTTGCGCTTTTGGCCAAGTTAGTGCTCTTACAAATGCAGCCTATATATGATGTAGCTCTGTACCCACTTCAAAATAACTATGGAAGAACAAGATGC
The DNA here is from genome assembly GCF_963924245.1 of Chroicocephalus ridibundus. NCBI lineage: Eukaryota > Metazoa > Chordata > Aves > Charadriiformes > Laridae > Chroicocephalus > Chroicocephalus ridibundus. The sequence continues at coordinate 38,120,558 of NC_086286.1, forward strand.
TATGTTTTTAAAGATGCTTCAGAAACCCAAAATAAATGGTCGGTGACTTACAAATAAAGACTCTGCAGGATACATCATAGGATGTGTCATCAACTTCAGTATCAAGATTATGTAAAACAAATCTGTAGGAATCTATGAAGTTGCTCTGCTTTGCTCTGCTACATGTTGTTTTTCAGTTTGAACACATGCACATGCTTTATGTACGTATTGTTTTATCCAAATTTTTGACTCATCTTTCCCATATTACCAGGTTGATTTTTGCAGTGAAACTGTGATGCCACATCTACCACTTCTGTAGCTTGATAAGCAGTTGTACTTGTTCATTTACAGGCTGTAAGTGTATCTGCTCGTGTTTTAGTTCTGGCTGCTTCTGAAAACAATGTATTGAAAACAGAATATTTAAAAGCATGATTATTAACCTCCATTTAGATTGCTAACATTCTGTAGTGCTTATATTTCTGGAAAAAAAATAGATTTTATATATTGTGACCGTCATGGCCTACTTCAGTTATTCACTTCCTTAACGTGTATAGTACATCGTGTGCTTTTTCTGCTCCTAGTTACCATTTTAAAAATCTCTGAACCTGGCAGCTAATACTTTTACATTATTATTTTTCATCAGAAAAGTGGAAATGCAGAAGTTTAGGCTTTTCTGTCCATTTTTAGTACATAAGCAAAAGGCTACTTTTTAAAAATAATGTCATTTATCTGCTCCTATATGAAATTGGAGGACCCTAATTTATGCTCAGCACTTTGGACAGTAAGGCCACCTGCTTATCTCTGCACGGTATTTAGGCTTTTGTAAATATTTCTTTGTCCTTGATTGCCTTGTGCTGGGTACTTGTGCACTAAGGATAATGAGTTAATATAAGCTCTTTCCCAGTTTCAGATACTCCGACCTTCAGAATGTTCAAAAGAAATAAGTAAAAGAATTGATAAAAGTGATGTTACTGCTTATAGTTAGATCTTAAAAGTGTTTAACAAAACATGGTACAAGTGATTCTTATAGCACTTACGTTTTGATTAGCAAGCTCATTCCAGTTTCAAAAAATAGAGGTAAAGAGTTGAAGAGACCTATTCAAGATTACAGAGCATGTCTTAATACACATAAATGATTTAAAGTGTTCTGCATTTGAAACAGAAGGATACATGTGTTTCTAATATGTATCCACATTTTTTAATGTGGTATTAGGCAGCAGGATATTACTCGCCTGTTATGTTTGGAATACAATTGTGCTGTCCCTTTGAAGATAAAGGTTTTGTAATAATAAGCTTGATACCACAAATAAAAACTCCTTTAAGGTTGGACAACTGGAAGAAATTGTGCTCCGAGACTTTTGCATTTGAATTTAACAATGCTTTACCGATATTTTTAGAAAAGATCGTGATTATTTTCTGTGGTTTTAGTTATCTTACAGCTCATACTGATTCTGAAGGAGACTCTGAGGAAGAAAAGGGATGTATGAAATCACCCGATACCATTGTGAAATCAGCAGCAGAAGAAGAGTTATTTAATCTTTTACAGAAGGTGGACAATTTGCACAAGGGTTCAGAGGATGATAAAAGGGAGGGCTTCAGACTGCTGCTTGAGAAAGATGATGAGGTATTAATGGTAAACTTCATATTATGTTGCCATTAACTTATGATTTGCATTACTTTTAAGAACTTCTTTAATACAATCATTAAAACACACACAGGAATGGAAGATGAAATTTCATGTGTATTTTTAAAATACAGTGAAAAAGAAATATTTCACGGTGGTGTCAATATTGAGGTGGGTGAACATAGAAGTTTTATTATTTATGCTGTGTTCCGATAACCAGCTTTAAGCATTATGAAAGGAAACTGTTTAAATTACATTCTGATCAGTTTAATCACCCTGCTGTCCTCTACTTTCAGTATGAAAACTGTGTGGACTTTCTTTGGAGAGTTGCACGTGCTTATGGAGATCTATTTGAGCTGACTACTGATGCTGAGGAGAAGAGGAAATACGTTACTGATGGTAAGCAGAGGAAAATTTTTTCTGTAAAATGCCATCTGAATGTAGTGAAACATACTTAGAACTTAATGGTTAAGTTTTCTGATCCAAGCAATTTACAATCCAATAAATGGGAGCGTTTGTACTGTAATAATAATGTTTTGCACAATAAACTGCCACAGTATACAACTTCAGTCCATTCTTTCCTCACTGGAGAGATACAAAATTGGTGAAGAATAAGTATTGTGGGTCACAGTTGAAGGCTGTTGACTCTGGATGGCGCCTTAAAATCCTGTATTTTGTTGAGAATCAGATGGATACAGAATGTGAAAAAAGACAGATGCTGTCAGTGCAGTTTCTTAATTATATCTTTGGGAGAGTGAGAGGAATAAATAAATGTCAAGGCAAAGTCAAGGTTTGTTTTTCTGCTTTCCTGTGGCAAAGGAGCGCTCCTGCGTATCAGCAGCCTCTTTTGTGATGATGGTGGTGGTGAAACTTAGTGAATCTGGAAAAACTGTTGACCAGAAACAGAAGTCATGTGTGACAATAGATGTTGTTTCCAGGCATCTCTCCCCATGTGTCCTGTTTGACAGCTTAACCGCAACAGGGTTCTGATTTTCCTCTTCCCAGCGCTCTTTCTTTGTTGCTTTTAAAAGCATTGCCCTTTCTTTCACTGTCTGAGTGCATATTGGCTAGAGGTACAGTTCACATTCCCTTCTTTGTTTTGGGCCGCCTTCTCTTTATTACAATAAAACCTACATCTTTTCTACCTGTGTCACTCTCCTCCAGCCAGCACACTGTTCTTACAATAATCCTTTTTGCCCGTATCTGGGAATACTTCTCTCTCTCCTTTCTTCCTCCATTGCCTCTCCCTTTTTTGCTGCACCAAATTCAGGTTTTCTAAGTGGATTCCAAGCTGAGTTTATGTTGTCTTTTGTGACTATTTTCCCATTTTCTACTCTTTGTTCTGTCAGCAGTGACAACATCACTGACAAATCAGTTTCGGCTTCCCTTTGTCGTCTTTAAAGATGCCTTTGTGCTGTCATTACATGTTCCATAGCCAATCTCAGCTTGTCCAAGGTCCTTTTGTCATCTAAATACTCATGAAGACTTGCACTGTCTTAGCTACTTAATCGATATGGTCTTTGCTTTAGTAGCAACTTGGCTTCTTTGTATGGAGATCACCCAGTGCAGTGAGGATCATGACACAAACTAAATTACAACAGTGAACTCTGTTGTTGGATCCATTGCTTTTACCAGTATTTACATGTAGCTTCAGCTGATGAAAGATAATAGCATAGCAAAAGACAAGGCGAGATAAAGAATGATGGAATGAAATTGGGTCTTAGGTGTTGAGTAACCAGCCTAGTTTGGCTCATTCTCATGAAACGGTGGGTGGCGGCAGCCTTTTTCATCTCAGTTTTTGGAAGTGGTGCAGAGGGATTGAAACTGCGGGAGAGCTGGCAGTAGTTTCATGGGTTTTTTCATTCCACTGGGTTGGAGGACTGTGTATGCTGTTCTTTGTTTTTATGAAGTTAACTCGCAATACAGAAATGTCAGTGTGGCTTAATTGATTGCAGCTGAGACTTTGCAAGCAGCAAGCATCTCATCTGAGCTCCTTACTGGGAGCATGGGTTTGATCAAATCACCTACTGTCATCTTTATTCGGTTAAAAGTGGAACTTTGTTGAAGTCTGTGCTGGAAAGGAAATTCAACTAGTTTATTCCCATACCCAAGACAGGAAACAGCTTTGCTGGTTCTTCTGACAGGTGCTTCTCTAACCTGTCAGAAGGGTCTTCAGTCTTACAGACAACACGGCCTCCTTTGTCTGTCCAGTCCAATCCTTCCCTGTTTTAGCTGCATCTGAATTGGATTTTAAGAGAAAATACTAAAATTGCACCCATATATATATATGGACATATTTATATATATACGTATGAGGATGTTTACAAGAGCAGGAAGCAATTTTTTCTTTGCAGCTAAGATATATCAGGTTGCTTCATTCTTGGGAGTTGCCTAAAACGTGAAAGGGTACAATAAATCCTTTAATATATTGTATTCCGTTTACAGGAAAGATTAAAGCTGAAAAAGCTGTTCAGCTGGATGCCAGGAGTGCTGAAAGCCATCAGTGGTAAGTTTGAGAAACTGTGCATTTTTGCGAAGTTATATGTATTTATCAAATCCAGCAAAAAAAACCCAACTGTCTTTGGCTTTACATAGTGCCCACAGCAAGTTACATTTATCATGCTGCAGTCTGACATAAATTTCAATAATTATTCATTAATATCTTTTCATAGTTTTATGGAACTCCAGTATCATCAGTTGCAGCTAAAAGCTACATTAAAGTATGCTGTGAAGCATTTACTGTAGCACGTGAAACAACTCAGTAACTGTACTTCAGTGCATACCATGAAATGTAGAAGGGAGTATTTGCTTAAACCAGTATATTATTGCTCAGAGAAGCCGTAGTTTTCCGTTTACCTTCTCTTTCAACACTTGGCAAAATAATGTCATTTGACCTCGTATTTTGCCCTTTCTTTTACTTGTAATAATCTAAATTCTAATAATTAAAAATAGACAATGAGAGGACTATGGAAGTTTCAATTAACTTCTCAATTTTTGTTTTATCATATCAAAGCTTGGCCCTCGGATTAATTCTGTAGACCTTGCCAGGACTAAAAAACTCTTTGCAAATGTAAATATTTTTTTTCAAATCAACATTATCAGGTAAAAGATAATTCTGCTGAGTTCTAGCTGGTAGTTTCTCACCTTACTATTTTATTAATCAATTTTACTGAACTCCTGATTTCTTTTCTAATACTGTTAGCTTTTCTATTTTGATTTCTATGTTCTTCATTAATACTGTCATTACACATGTAGAGTGAGATTTTGCTTTTACATATCTAAACCAAATCCTTTTATCCCAGGCTCCCTTCACAATCTAAAATGAAGCAGTCACTTCAGGAGTGCAGTTCATTTGAGTCCATTTTGTCCATTTGCATTAGGGTGAGAAGAATTTCTCCAGTTGACAATATCTGCATTGCCAATAAAGGGAGCACATGTCAGCTAGCTCAGGTTTAGATACTTGATTAGACACAGATGTTTTCATTTAAGTAGGTGACTCTCTGGCTTGGTCTCTCTCTCTCTCCTAAACTTCAAAGATGGCAATGTTATTGTTCCACGCTGCGTTCCTGTGAGCATTGCCATATTTCTATGATTCTTTTTTTCCTTCTATTTATAACAACTAGTGCCAAACACCCGCTTTGTAACAGTGCTACAATTGATGTGCTGCAGGAATCTTGACTAAGCTTCACCATCACAGACATATTTGCATTTCCTTCCTTATCTTGGAAGTAATGATGATGCCTGCCTGGAAGTGAAGCCTAGGCCCCAGGTGGCTGTAATGTGGCAATTTAAGACAGGAGTCTTTGCTTTTGGCCATACTCAGCTGCTTGTTAATTCCTATCAGCTGGAAGTTGCCACTGTGGCAGCAAAACTAATAGAAGAGGATCATCTGAGCATCACTCCTCAGTGCATGGTGACTTGAAGCCCATATAGCTTGAACACCTGCTGAAAGAAATTCACAGCCATTTCTGCTGTTTGCCAGGCCACGGCCATGGTCACTTCTTCAGGGTAATGCTGGTGTACCCCTCTCAGCTAGAGCTATGTGTATGAACAACCACAAAATCACATGCAAGCACAAGTCCTGCCCCTTCCTCCCCCACTCTCTTCCTCCCCAGCCCATGAGACTCACAAAATCTCCTAGTATAAATACAACTTCACTGGCAGAACATAGGCTGATAAAAGCTTACATGTTGTTCAGGGAGATGTAGGTGGTCTGCTGGACTTCAGATGTGAGATCCTGTACTGGCAGGCACATCTAGCAAGGGAAGAATTATGAGTGCAAGGAGACGTGTTCCAGAGCTTAGCTCAAAATGCCTATTTGAGAGGTTTAAGAGGAAAATCTTATGTTTTGTAAGCTACTGCTTCTTGTAACAGGCAGTGGATTTCTGTATGGTTTACAGTTTTCATGCTTTTTGTACCTGGGTTGCAAATAAATGTGAGGGTTTTATCAGTTGTTGTTGAACTGGTAGCTTTCTAGTGATGTAGATGGACACCACAGATTTCAATAGACTGGTATCATATTTTTCTGAATACTTTATCTGCTTGCCTCTCTTTTCTGATGTCTTTCTGACTTGATGCATAACTTTTAAAGTGTGATGCTCCATGCTGGGTGTGCGCCTCTGAGGCTCTGGACACTGGGCAGAATGGACTTCCATACTCCAGAGAGACATTTTTATTGTTTTCTTCTAGACTGACAACTGTTGTTCAGTCTGTAGTTCCCGTAGATCCTTTTCTGCTGTGCTGCTGCTTAACCAGATGGACTTGTTTTGTAACTGTACATTTCTTTTTACTTCCTTGGTAGAGTACTTTATACACATTTCATTGATTTCATGTTGATTTTAGAGCATTTCTCAGGTTTGTTGTGGCCATTTAGGTTTGTAAATGCTTGCATCCCTTCCCAGATTACAATTTTATTTTAAAAGTGTTTTGTTGTTTTGTGGGGATTTTAAATTGTTTACTTCATTAATGAAATTACTGAAAGATAATAGACCCAGCACACAACTTTGTGGAGTACCTATAATGATGCTCAGGTTCACATGAACCGTGTTCTACAACTATCTACAAGTGACTTAATCTAAATGATATTTCCATGGTTAGCTTTTGAGGAACATCAGGTAGGACAAAGTCAAAGGCCACATTAAGGTCAGCTATATCCCATTTGTTGCATTCCTCTAATATTCCAAGCTTGTTTATCTTGTTAGAAAATAAAAATATTTTTGTTTGATACTGTTTGTTCATGACAAACTTGCATTAACTTTTTGTATGCTTCTGCACTTAGAGAATCCTGGAATGCTTTTGGGTTAGGCTGGTTTGTCCATAACCTCTGTCCTCTCCCTCTCCCTTTTCCCTATAGCAGCTGTGTTTGCTTTTTCCCTTACTGCTGGACTTTCCATATTGCCCAGGAGATTTTAGTAGTCAGCGCTATGTCAGATCTGGATTGTTTGAGTCTGGCTGATGCAAATTTTATCCACTTTATCTAAACATATTTTACATGTTAATCTGCATGAACAGGAAATAAGACTTCAGGGAATCTTCCCTGTAGAAACTGCGCTCTCAAAGTTGTATGCAAACAGAATTTTGCCTAAAATCATAAATAGATAGGACTGTGTGTCAACAGAAAACAGTGCAATACAATTAAGGTATGAAGAAATAATATGTGAAAGTAATATGAAATCCATAGTTAAAAGGGATAATAAGAGTGAAAACAAAACTTAAAAGAAAAAATAGAACAAATATTTATACAAAAATACTAGGATCACTAGCAGGTGGTCACTTAAAGAAGAATGGCATACCAGTTCTACCTAAGGTCAGAGATGAAGGGCAGTACCCAAGTCCAGATTGACACCTAAATGTACTTTCTCCACTGTATATTTACATGTGAGCAAGGGACTTGTCCTTCACTTACAGGAAATGAAGAGTTAATGTTTAATAGGCAACATGTGCCATTTCATGTGCCAGGATATTTGCATGGCATGGTAGATATTGCACAGGACCTTTGGGGGTCTGTACCTTTCTGGGCCAGCAGCTGGAAGTGGTTGGAAACCCTAGGGCATCTCCAGTGGTGGTAGGCACCTGTGCCCAGGCAGGGATCCTGTGAATTGAACAGGGTCTGCATTGACTGTAATAGGAGATTAGATACACAGACGAGAAACTCAGCATGAATGCAAGCTCAGTGTGAAAGCAATGCTGTCTCAGACCAAAATCCTTCCTCTTAATCTCACCGCCAACATAAAATTTTCTTAAGCTATGTAAGGTAACTAATCTTAGCCTGCGTAAGATAAACCCACCGGATCATTAGACAGTTTTCTCCTTTCTCATGAAAAGTTATCTCGTTCTGTATTAGCTATTGATGAGGAAGCTGGCTTTCTGACCTTGCCTAAGGCAAGTTTTGGTTGATTTCTTACTATCTGTACTTTCTTATTTCTGAGGGGTTTTGATATTTCCTATCAGCACAACTAAGGTTTTAACTCACATTTGATATAGCTGGTATCTATATTGTCAACTCATGCGTTATTTGTAATGTTCTGTTAAACTGTTTAATATACTATGGCTTACTAAGTGAGTGAGGATTAAATGATAGGCCTTTTCTTTTTCTGGTCCTGTTCCTTGCTCTCTACTTACAGTTAACCCTTGGTGGGTAGGGGAAATATAAGTAAAGAAGAAATCGAATTCGGCCTTGTTGGTTTCATCTTTTGTCATCTTTTCCTCATTGCTTAATTGTTTGGTACTTTCATTTATGTTTCTTTTCCTTCTGCTGTATTTATAGAACCTCTTCTTATTGCCTTGTATGTCTCCTGTGAGTTGCAATTTGGGGTGTATTTAGCATTTCTTATATATATCTCTTTGAATATGCCATCCAGTTCTAAGATCCATCTATCCATCCGTCCATCTATCCATATCCTTAATACCTATCCAATATCCCTAGCTTAGCTGTGTGCTCTTTTTTTTGCTTTTGGGGTCAATTACTTTTGGATTTTTAAGTCAATAGAGAACACCTCACTGGAGCTGGATTAGTCTTTAAAACTATTTCCTGCCTTTCCTCTGCATCACAAAGGTTATTCGCTGCTGTGCTTTTGAATATTGTCTCTTAATAATTCTTCTCTAGAACTTTTTATAACATGGCACTTTTTTATGGTTTAGTTTTCTTCATTAGAAATGTACACCAAGTCAAACAGGTAGTAGGCCTCTCTGAAAGTTTCTTTTGCAAGCTTATCCCTATTGCTTGAAAGGCGTTTACTGCATACATGTGCTTTTGTCACACCCTGACTGACATAACTGTTCCAGTAAAGCCCTAGTGTAGGCCGAATCATACTGGCAATAACACCCCTTTTTTCAGAGCAGTTTTTTTTCTGTTTTGTGGAACTGTTATAAGCTGTCTGGGAAATAGAATGTCTCTTTTGTCTCCACCAGGAGAATTTAGTGAAATGGTCTCATGAGCAAACTCTTGCTAATGTAGGCCCAGGGTTCAGCTGCGTTGCCTTACTTTTCGTATCTACTTCATTTAAGAACAAAAAAAATATGCCATGTATCTTCTTAGTAGGTCACCCATATTGTTTAATAAAACCATATCATAAAATATATCAGCAATAAAACTGGCCAACTTACCGATCATAATACTAACAAGTAAACAATATTCATCCTCAAATTAAATTTGATAAAATATATGCAGAAAGAACACAGCAAAATATCTTGAAGTAGTCAGTTTGTTTTGCTAATGAACTTCCACATCTGCAAATAATTTTCATATCTGAATCCAGATTTTTGAAAACATGTGATCATACTTAATACTGTAGTTGCCAGTGAGATCAAAAAACTTTCAATTTTTTTTGAATGGTGACCTCTAAAAAACTAAAGTAAATGGAAATGCTGAAAAGGAAAAACATAGCTGTAACCTTTTATTATTTGTGTGACTACCCTAAAGAGAGGCAGAGTAAATATTCTAAATGACTTGTTGCTTTGTTCAGCTGGTGTCAATTATTCAAGGAAGGAACTCGCATGCAAAAGTTGGCATCAGCTAGTTGCAGATCTTCTTGTCTTTACCAAGCCCCAAACAAAATCCTTTTGTGTGTAAGTGATTCCCAAATGATAGCTGTGAATCCTCACATCTCCTCTTGGACCATGGGGCATCCACGTTTTAATAGGAAGTGCTATGAGAGCTGCTTTGGATGACACTGCTTTAAAACTTTACAATAACAGAAAACGCAAAATGTAGAGGAGTATTAATAGAGCTTTTATTTAAAGTTAAACAATCACTTCTAAGTTATTTTGCCAAATGAGTGAGTTTTTATGTTTGGAGGTGTTTTGTTGCTCTTTTTTTCTTCAAGCGTTTGGAAGAGGTCTAGAAGGCTTCTCTGCTGTTGCCCAGAACCCTGCACCTCCTTTTTTTGTTGAGGAGGATTTGTTACAGGCTTTGCAAACAACTGAAAGGTTACTAGATGTGGCCAATATTAATGATATTTACTTAGAAAGATCATTCTTTGCATTGAACTTTGGTTTGTTCACCACAAACAAACTTAGTGCTGCTGGTAAGTTTTGGTTACTCTATAGAACGTACCCGCTAATAGGAGTCATATAGCACGTGCCTTACTTAGATTGAAGTTATCAAGTGAAAACCTAGTAATTTTAAGTGAAGACTCCCCCGAACCACAGCTGCCTCGAGACTTTTCTGTCGTGTATATTGGAGTTACTCAGGAGCACAGAAACAAGTTTCACAACGCCAGGGTTGTCCATGGAAGCTTGTTCCAGAGCTGACAGTGTCTCACTGTGAGGGAACACTATGGAAGAGAATGGATTAGCTTCATTCAGGACATGAGTAATTACCACTTACTTGGTGTTTTGGCTGACCTGTATTAGTAAGCCAGAAAATGAAGAAGGTTATAATCATAGAAATTGTATTAGCTGTTGGTAGTTGTAGAGATTTGTTATTCACTTCCAGGACTAATTCAAAATATGTCATGTTGACCCTTATGTTCACATATAATTTTGTGTTGAGCTTGTGCCTGGGCTAGAACTAATGCTTAGGGATTCTTTGGTGTGCTAGTATGACTTGCACTTCTCAGTGGACTTGCTGCACTTGGTATACAAAAAGCTGAAAGTGATAGCCCCAGGTAGAACATATTTCAGTGAGAAAGTGTAGAGATTGCAAAGATACTGAGAGGGAGGTTTGTACGTAATAGTGGAGTATCTAGCCAGAAGGTGTTTTGCATTACTTGAGCGGTACAAAGTATTCAGAAATATGGAAAGTTGTGTTTCTACACAAAGAAAGTACTCAGAAATGTACAAACTTTTAACTCTTGCGTCCTGTGAGCACTCACAATAGGATAAAGAACTGCTCAGAAGATGGTTCCTAAGTCAATTACTATTTTGACCCAATCGGGATTAAGTTTCTCTGGGATTATTTTTTAAGATTAAGTGATATTACAACCCAGCATGATAAAGTCAAGTTCTTAAACCCATACAACTTGGTTATTTTGCAGAAATGTGGGAAGCTGTGCAGAAGCAGGAAAAACATCGTTCTTATGGAAGAAGAACTTTTATGTTAAGTGGCATGTACATGCAAAAGGATTTTACACAAACTTCCCACAAAAAAAGTGAATGGCGTGTACTCTCAGTAGCAGAATTATAATTTGTCACGTTTGTAGGGTGCGATGGCATAACAATATTTCTCTAGTGAAACAAAACTCTTCAAAATTATAGAATATGTTGTAGGATATTAGCATACTACTGGAAACTTCTAAAATTGAATTCATACCATCTTTCTAAGTAAATTTTTTTAACCTTCTGCCCTTAATTATCCCTTCTTTAGACTTAGAAGAGACAGATACCTTACATGCTACAAGCATCTGTTTCTATCATCCTTATTTTTTAGGGGTTGATACCTTGTCCAGAAATACTGCTTTCAGTCAAAACTCGGTATAACGGTTTCAGGTTAGTAGTTATTTGCCCTGTATTTGACTCACAGGATGACTTTAAAAGTTTTATATCAATCTTTGTTGTTAATTATGCTTAATCCTGGTGAATTATCTTTAAGTTACTTATTATTTTGGCAAAAATAATTTAAAATTTCGAATACAGAAAGGCAAATTCCAAAGCCATTTCTGAGAAGCTGTAACTTGTTCTGTAGTAAGTGGATCAGAGGGATGTGTAGCTTCTTGTGTATTTCTGATAAAAGAGCATTTAAATGAGAGAGTGGTGGAAAGTCATGCATTAGGACTGTGTCGTTGCTGGGGTTAGTGATTAGATATGACAAAAATCACTTTCTGTGCCAAAAAAAAAAATAATCTAGTGCGGGGTTGGGTTTGGTGTGGGGTTTTTTTTTGTTTGTTTGTTTGTTTTCTACAGGGCAGGTCAGTGGAGTATTTCAGTTCAGAAATGTTGTTGCAATGCCTCAGGGTGTTTGTGGTCCCTTCTGCACGTCCTCCATCTGTTGATCTTTCTTCTCGGTGCACATTTCCCTCCCCATTGAAGGGAGGTAGCAGACGGTGGCACCCGCATGACAGTAGCCCTTCGCAAGGGACTGAGCTCAGGTCTGTAGTCCAGCCTGTGAGGAGGAGTATGATGCATCCCCAGGGAAAAGGTTCTTGAAATAGCGGTGCATTGGTGAAACACTGCAGCATCCTCATGCAAGTGCAAAGGAGGTAGGTTTGGAATGCAAAAAGGTCTATTCATTGCAAGCTTTTTGTCAGAACGGTCACAGAGAAAAGAACACTGGCAACCTGGTGATCCCTGTTATGTTTCTGTTGAGGAGAGTTATTGTGTTGCTGTCTCTGAAAGCTGTTTCAGTCTGTTTCCACATTTGTGAAGACTATATCCTGGTAATTTCTTCAAGATTGCGTTTGCAGCTATAATGACTGAAAACGTCCGTTATAAAAGTTAAATTTCTGTAACACAAATTTTAACACAGTTGCAGGTCCCACAGCCTCAGAAATGCAGAACATGGCATCCACATGTTTTACTGGTCAGCTTCTGTGAATATGCATTAACATCAGTATTTTTCCTTATTTTAGTATATTGTATGTATTGCAATAATTTATTAAGACAGAATTCTTACATGTCCTTACTTTTGTACTTTTTTTTTTTTTTTTAACTAAAATGTGGGTTTGTTTTCCATGCTTTTGTGAGCTTCACCTACAAAAGTGTGTGCTACATCTGATGTTTCCCTGGAGCTCAGCTTCAGTACTCTGGTGAATTTTTAATATAAAAACTGTATTTCTGCCAATTTCTACAATGTAGTCTAAGTTGTATTCCAAGAAGAAAAAAAACCCCAGAAAACAACCAACCAAACAAAAACAAACAGAACAAAACAAGAACAAAATTCCTACCTAAACACTCCACTTTGCACCTTGGTGCATTTTACTTTGTAGATTTGCCGTCTTTCACGTTCTTAGCTATGGTTTCCATACCCTCACCACCATGAGGAAGGTGATATCAAACTGATACTTTACATTTCCATGGAAACTTAATCAGATGCATTTTTAGAGACATATAATGGTAGGACATATATGTATAGACGTATTGACATATAGACATAATCATGGTAGGAAACGGATACAATTTTAAGCATGCAAAACTGATCTCTGCAAGAGTAATGCAACAGGAGTCATAAACAGTAACATAAGTTGTAAAATCTCCCTACATAGGAATTGATACCTCGTTGAAGTCAGATTAAAAAGTGAGCTTGAGGGTCTGGCTGCATTGCAGAGACTGTCAGAATATGTAAGCGCATGAAACTGGGGAGTGAGGGAGTCCGTGGCAAAGGAATAAGATGGGATGCACAGGACTTGGTGCTGTGCAGAGTTGGGGAGACACAAGAACGCATTTAGAACTGGAATGGAAATTAACTTTTTTTCACCGGGCCTCTTGCGTTACCCACACATTAGTCTGTTCTCATACTACCTTACACATCAAATGTGTCTTGGGTGAAGAGAAGGGAGTGACAGATTGGTGTGACACATATGAATTAAGTTCTTTGGTATTAGTAAATATCACAAACTCTCCTTCTATTCACAAAGTCATACCAATTACAGTTAAGAAAAACTTTCCTGTTAACACTAGACTGCTAAAAGGGAGACCTAGACTGCTAGATGTGAGCTCTGTACCCACACGTTTCCAAAGTCTGCGTGAAATAAGAGGGTTTTTGGAGTTGGGATACATGGAAGGACTTATAGAAGGGCAAGAAACAAGATACATATTATTTCTGGTTTTGGCCCTGTGAAATTTGTCAGGGAAAAGGTAAAACTTGCTGTAGGTGAGTGACCTAATGTGGCTTAATCTTGATTTGAGACTTTAAATCTTTTCTGTAAATCCGTCTCATATGGGACAAGCCAGAGTCTAAGTGTTGGTAGCATCTCTCTGTATTTTTTTTGTATGCAAATTCAAGTTGCTTGCAAACATACTTGATAAAACTGGCTGGATCAACCTGCTGTTCTTCCTTTTGCAGCAGGTAAAGTACGCACCTTACAGTTTTATCTTGTCAGAGTATGTATAGAAATTCTATGACACCAGAAGGGAAAGCATTAATTCACCTTGATCTGGATCCCGCTACATGAGGGCCATGAAAGCACTTGGCATCCATCTCTGACAACTACCGTTTCTTGGGAGTTTGAGTTTCAGTGACATTGTTTGTAGCAAAGGGACGTGGTGCTCACTTGTTACTGAGTTAGTTTGCTTGTGTTTGTGCTTAGAAAAGGAGTATAATTGTGAATGATAAACCTGTGTGCTTCTACACTGTTCTCAGTAACTTTTTTTCCACCTGGAAATACGATTTTTTTCACGTTAACAGAAGTACCGTTTCTGTCCCAATGAGGCTAGGATCGTTATGTTTATTTAGATGAACATGTCTGTGGCTGTTTTTTTACATTATCCAGGAGTAGCGTTAGCTCAGCAGTTAGGTCGCTTCTTTGCCGCACTTAGTTGGTACAATTTTCTCTTCTTTTTTTCTCTGTGAAGGTACTGTAAGTGGTATTTTAATCTTAATATTCACAAGGCATAAGGTGGGCAGCGGTTGTGAGAAAAACTGGTGTCACTCGCTCTAACGAAAGATAATTACGTTCCGCCCATTTCACAGGATATTTGCACAATGTTGTGTGGTATGTTTTTTTTTTTTATTTCTTTCCCCTCCATAGTTTTTATTAACAGCTCACAAGGTGACAATGTAAAAAAAAAAAAAAAAAAAAAAAAGGGGGGGGGGGGACACACAACAAAACAAAACAGTGCGAGGCCCAAGTCCCGGCGGCTGCCTGCTGTGCCCGGCTGTCACCGCGAGATGGGGCAGGCGACAAGGCAGAGGGGAGCCCGAGGGCCCGCGGGCAGCCCGGCTTCTCCCGCCCCGCTCCTGCCCCGGGCTGCCGGCTTCGCCCAGAGCTGGGACCCAAAGCTGCAATGATGGTTTCGGGGTTGAACGACAAGAACCAGCTGGGAGCGTTCCTAGTTAGTCCTTTCCACGGTTTCTCTGAGCATTTTCTTCATGTTACCCTTTGCATCCGTGAAAATAAAGCTTGCTGTGTTTTTTAAGGTTTTTGAAAATTCATCAAAACACCTAAAAATTATTTTCAGGGAAAAAAACAACCTTTTTTACCTTTTTTTTTTTTTTAGAAACGAAATTTGTATCTGAAATGCCGTAGAACTCCAAAAATTAAATAGTTGATTTATACCAATTGCCTGCCTAGCCCAATTCTAAAGTATAAAATAGAAAGAAAAAACACGCTGCTAATACATGAAAGACACTCTTATTTTTTCCTTGAAAAAAATAAAATGTATTTAAAGTTAGTAGGTTAGCTTATTTTTCTTTTTTTTTTTTTTTTTTTAAATTTTACTGGGATTTTCCTCCCCAGAGATTTTAGCTGTAAGTAGAAGTTTTTCTTTGAACTGGTTTAAACTAAGGCCCTCTTTCTTGTCACGCACAGACAGGGAAACACTGCAAGATGCTGGATTAGCTTGTTCGCTTTTCATTGTTTTCTTTTGTAGCAGCAATCCGTTTAGCTATGGTATGCTGAGTTTATCTGATTAGCACTTAATGAGTGAAGGGAATAGGGGAAATGTTGCCTGAGTTACTTAAGCCTAATAAAGTTTTCAGTACCTTCCCCCTCTTTCTAAATACCTGAACTTTCCTGACCCCCGCCCCTTGCATTTTCCCTCTCTTTGAGCTCGTTCCCATATGAAATGCGTTCCCCCTGCAGCTTTAACTGTCAGAAGTAGTGGTGCCATTAGCCGGATTTTGTTCAGTGCACATTGGTCACAACAAACATCCTGCTCAACAGTGTTTGACAGTCTGTCTGGAGCTCTTACTAAATTCAACTACTGTTTTTATGCTGACTCGCATGCCTTACCTGGGAACACGTACTGACTAAAAATGCATTAACCTGCAGCATGAGTATTTCTAACCTAAAACCATTAGGTATAACTGTAAGCAACGTAGTAATTTACTTAGGTATATTAGCAGTGACAATTTAATGAGCGTTCACTGGAGCTTGAATAATTACATTATATAAAGAAATTCAAGAAAGCTGAGGTTTAGTAATGCTTAAAAACTGTGTGTGCTGTACAGATTGTGGGTCTGTTACCATAATTAAGTCGATAAGTTTCTTGCATAACTCTTATGTTTTCCTCTGGACTTGGACATGATTTCCCTCTTTTAGGATTAATTTTTGTTTTAATTTGATATTGCATTATAAAATGTTTAATACAAAAGTAAAATTCGGAAAAATATAGAGAAATCATCTGTATTAGTTTATGCTGCTTAAATATATCTTTGGTGGTGCTGTTAGTTTTATACAGAAATGCAAAGTTGTCTTAATGCCAACGAAAATAGATCCAAGGAAAGTACAACTGACATATGCGCAAAAAATTCCTTATGCATAGTAGGTTCTATAGCTGTTGAAGTAATAAAGAAAAAGCAATAGAAGTTTAGGTGGAGTGTCAATAAGACAATAGTGTTGCTTAGGAAACCTGAACCTTTATTGGTAGGGACCTCTGAAAATATTTTCAGTTATACCTGCTTAACAATACAAATTTTTAATAGATCTTACATTTCTTTTGTCACTGTCAGTGTCCCCAGTTTATGATAATAATAGTAATAATAATCTTAGCAATAGGCAGTTAGTGATAGCAGTAGTGATCCTGTTAGAGCAGAATGTGTGTGTATGTTTTGAAATAATTTTAAAGATATTAAAAGGATGCTAGAAGTGCAGGAGTACACCAGGGTGCTTGAGAAGGGTAGAAAATGGCCCTGAAGGATTTATAAGGTCTGCACAGCTTCCTGCGAAGCGCACCCCAAGGATTTGCCTTCCCGGGTGAGGTACCGCGGCTGACGGTGTTCACATTCCCAGTGCATTGCAACGCAGAGCACAATGTGTCCAGTTAAACTGCTGTCAATGCTGGAGCCACTCTGGAAATGTCACAATCTGAACTAAATGGTAGAAATTTTGAAGGAGAAATCCCTGTTTTTTCACTTCACTGACAGCCCAAACAGTGTCACTTAAACTTCTTCATGTTTCCATTATTGTTTTGTTTTGGTTTTTTGTCTGCTCCTGAATATGTACAGCTCATGCCAAACTTCTATCCAGCCACCAAGATGGAAAAAAATCAGGTGTTAATCTGTGAATTAGGTATTGAAATATTTTGTAATTTGATTCAAAGATTTATTTAAATCATGAAAAGTATGTGTGTGTGTTTTTCTTTTCCCCTCTCAGGTTTGCAATTATGTGTGGCTATATGTCTCAGTTTGAAAGTGTACAAAACAAAATCAGGAATGGTTATCTCTTTAAGGTATGTTTTTGTAGGGTTTTGGGTTTTCTTAAGCTATTCCTTTAAATTATTTCCTTATGTAGTGTCAAAGACCAATTTTTCCAGCACAGTAATTCAGCCTCACAGGTCTATTTTGGTGCCAATGTTAATGTGAAAAAGTTAGATTATATGTTTAGAAAATATAAGAATTGAAGTAGGATTCTGGGAACAGCATTAAAATTTTTGGTTTATTTTGTAGTCAAAGGAGGGGAGGAAAAGGGAGTAATAATTCCATTTAGAAAATAAAAACACATGAAATATTAAGTGATGAACTAACACAGTTAGCAATCATCATTCATGCCACCCTTAAGAAGTAATACTTGTTTTAACATTGTCTTTTCAAAGATAATTATGTTTTTTTAGAGTTACCAGTTTGTGTTACATGTGCTACTCTCCCCCTGCTTGTCCTCAGCATTGCTTAGGCGTTTTCCATCCCTTGCCCTCCGAGCCGGCATCCCCGCTTTCTGGTTGTCAGTGAGAGGCAGCAGACGTGTTCCACTTCGCTTCGTGGGGCATGCCCGGGACGGGTTCCTCTCACATCACGTCCGTGTTAGGGCTTGGAGCGTCGCAGAGCTTTCCTATGAGAGAGCGTTAATTACATCTGAGCTGTGCCAAGTGAGCTAAGCCCCGAGCGCTGGGACAAGCTGGGAACGAAGGGAAAATGACAAATAACACAAGTGCTGCAGTTGTTTAAGGATGGAGTTTAAAAGAGCCCACAGTGTTAGCAGTGTTAGCCTTTTCAGCGAGGTTTTCCTCTTCACAAGTAATTATTGAAATCCATGTGAATCATTTGCAAATGTTAAGGATTTGAGAAAAGAATAGCATGGAAACATAGCTCTGATCTGAATAGTTTGTGGACAAAATGATAGAATAATAAGCTCTTAGATCTGTATAATTCAGATATTTTGGTGACTGGCTTAATTAGAAAACCAAAGATATCTGGCGGGGAAAAAATGAAACCTTAGAAGTGAAATTTATTTTGAGATGCAAATGGTCGTTAGGAGTGAAATAACTTTTTTTTTTTTCCCAAACTCAGGTTGAGCAATTAGAGCTTTCTTTAGTAAATTAAAGAGAGGAAGAAAAGATAGTCATGACCTGTAATGAAAATGGTTTTGGAAGAAGCACCTCATTAGATACTTTCTGGGTTTTATGGTTTCACTATAAACAGAAACATTTTATTTTCTGAATTTCACGTTATAATAACAATTTGTTGTGTCACGTACCATTTCACTGGGGCAGTCACATTCCAAGGTGGAAGAGACTATGCTTCAGTGATGGGTGCTGGCATGTAAGATCTATCAAAGAGAGTGGTTGCTTTCTCACTGATCTGGTGTGTGACAGTTTCCTAATACTAACTGTAAATAAAATTAATTTAATTGAAGTTGTTGTCTTTTTAAGACAAAAGTTCTTGAAGTCTTTGATTGAACTTAAGAGCTGCTTAGTCATGTTCTAAATACAGCATGCCTTCTTGCATTGTATGCAAAGTTGCTAAATAATTTTGTTTGTGGTTTCCCTCCATGAGGAAGGGGTTTGTTAGTTAAAATATTTTTAGGTTGTTAGAAAAGAACAGCAGCAGAAGAGAATTTTTGAATTTGTTTACGATTTGCAGCAAACTTAGAATGTAAACACACTTGCCAAGCAGACATCTAAAGTGACGCTGATTTTCTTTCTAATAGGAGCACCTAGACAAAGCAATTGAACTTAAGCCTCAAGATCCTTTTTTATATTACCTAAATGGAAGATGGTGCTATTCAGTAAGTTGGTTTTTTATCTAATATATGAATTGAGTATACTGAAAAATGATAGTGTATTTGAAATTAAGTAGTGGGACTTAAAGTAGGTGTTTATCGAAGCAGATATTTTGAGCTAAATGAAGTGGTACATTTACATTTCCTGAATTAACTTCTGCATGTGTGATGTTAACTGTTGATCATTCCTGTCATGTACATTAAGTAAGCTGTGCTTGTATCTCCCTCATTGTTGTGTTCAGGTTTCTTACCTGAATGTATGAATGAAAAGTAACTGATACTGGAAGGGAGAAGGGGTGACCTGTTGGTGTCAGTTCTTTGTTCTGCCACAAACTTTCTGGGTGACCTTGGGCTGATACCTTAGCGTTTTGGTAATTTTATTCTCCATCCGTAACCAAGGTTAAAGGCACTTAACATGCTATGGGATTATGTCTGTGGCAGCAAGGCTACCATACCGTTTTGGTAAATTCCAGGAGAATGTTACAACAAAGATGCAGGCATAAAGGTCTATAATTCACCAAAAAGTTTTGCAAGAGATACAGTTTGTGTTATGCCAACACAAGAGGTGCTTTTAAATATTGTGTTAATGACATAGTGATACTATATAATACTCATATATGAAAATTAAAATAATTGGTTTACAAGTTTAGCTGTTGATTAAGTTTATTTTATTTTTAGAAAAATGGTGCTTGTGTTTGTAATATGAGAGTTGTCTTATTCTTAAGCTCTCATCTTTGATGGCTCAGGTGGCTACCCTTATCGCTTCATCTTCAGTGCTGTGTGGAATCTTTCAGCAGAAGAAAATGTTCTTGCATAGCCTATGCTATAAAAGATCACTGGGACATTTCTCAGAATAATAACTGCTAATGTGCAGTGAATTCCAGCCCTGCCTTTTTCCTCCAGCTACTACCAATGCCAGTCACTACAAAGTGCCTGCAAACTGGAAAGAAGAAGTCGCTGTGATACGCTGCAGCCTTTGACTTTTGTCTTTATCTGCAATAAGATTTAATGCAAAGCAATGTTTCAGTAGTTTTTTCAGATCATATATGTAACTTTCAAAGAGCTTTCAGCAACTCCTTTTCTCAGTTGATTTGAATAAGGAATGACACCAACTTTTTCAAAGAGCTTTTACTTTTGCTTTTCATCACACTGTATTCTTGAATATCAGCATTAGCTATGCAAAACTGAGTTGAAGATTGTCTTATAGTATGCTTGCTGTCCTGCCTTTGAAGAGCATCTCTCTGACCAGTGATTCCTTAAGCACTTTTACACTGTGCTGTGTCCAACAGCTCACTGCAGCTTCCATTTATGTCAAACACTCAGAGATGTTTTTCATGGCTTATTTCTTACTTGAGCTATCGCTTTTGGAAACTTTACACGTAATCTCAGTATACCTCACTTTGTTCCTATTGCACTGTTTTTCTTACTCGTTTCATTTTAGTGACAATCACCACTTTCTGACTGAGTAATACATATGGTGTGTTGCATTATGTCATTACAAACTCATGTTCCACACTTGCAGCATCTATGAAGAACTTCCTTATTGAACATTAAAGCCACAAATTAGCATTAGTATGACCTGATCTGCATTTTATTAAATGAAACAATCCACCTAAACAGATGTAGCCACTGAAATACTTAAGGATTGATTTCTCTTTTTTATTTTTTTTTAAATAATTCTTGTCTTCTGTAACTGCCACGACAAAATAATAACATGAAACACTTAGTTTTTGTAGTACAAATATCCTATGGTAGGCTATTTTCGTAGTACAAGTAAATGCAAGTATAGGGTTGAATAACATTTTGTGTTAATTGCTGGGGCTGTCAGCTCTTGAAAACTTTCTGGTATTTGCACACTTTCAGTAGCAGGATGAGGCTATCATTTGGGAACATTAGTTTTGAGCCTGTCCTATGGAAGCAAGGTCTTAATCGTAGCCCAGTGAAATTGGTGATATCCTCATTAGTTTTAGCAGACTGTATGAGTAGGTTTCTGTGCTGATGCACTAACACAGGTTTTGGCCATACGTGTGATGTAGATAGTCACAGGAGCTTGTGGAAGATGGGGCAAATTACTTGGTCCTATTCTGCAGGCTGTGGTGTTTCATGCTCTGCTAATTACCCCAAAAGTGGACTGTTGGCTCTGGCATTGGTTCCAAATACTTCTTCAGGGTAGAGGTTGCCATACGGTGCTCAAAAACCACATTTGTCACTCTTCCTCTGTGCTGCTACCTGTAGATGGAGTGATAACGCCCCTCTTAGACCCTGTGTTTTTTCTGTTTAGTCTAGCTGCGGTTGAGGCTGGGAAGGCTGTGTTATCCAATGTGAGGAAATTAAAGAAGAAAAGGGATGACAGAGGAAAGAAGGTTAGTTTTCACATTTAGCCTAGCTGACTTTGGTGTCAAGTTAGGATTGGCCACAATATTTGTCCATAAGTGTTGCTTCCAGGGGTTTTATTGTCTGGTTTTAGTCACGTAGTCTTTTACTAGTTTAAAAAATCTAACTAGTGTTGATACTTTCTAGACACTAGTAACAGGTTTGGGAAACCTGATGTACTTAAGTCTTCCTAGTATAGTCAAACATTTCCTATTAACTCCCTATTTAATGTTGGGGGATCTTATTACTATCTTCTAGCGCTGTTTTTTGAGCTGACAAACTGGAAAAATAAGAGACTGTAAAAGGGGGTGCTTCGAGTGTTGTAAATCTGGTCTCCAGTTCATTTTCACAAATGGCAAGTCAGTTGAACAGACTTTTAGATAAAAAGTGTAGTGGAGGCAAATGGAGAAGATTTATTGAAGGCTGAAATCTATATCCAGAGACTGCATGCTGTAGTGGTAAAGCTATTTGATTTGTGGAGTTTTGCCAGAACTTGGCTCAAACTGCCATTTCTCACCTTCCTCAGCGTAACACAGTCCTTTGCAAAGAGCAATGGTACGGCAGTGCCAAGTTTCTTATTCAGTAGTTATTCTTGCTGGGCCAGATCTGATGCTGATGCAAAGTGTCGCAGCACCTTCCAGCAGGAAGGACGAGCTGGATTTTCACTGCCTCACAGCAGTGGGGGTTTGTTTCTGATGCAGAGCCAGTGACGATTGTGTGCCACCCTGTTTAAAAATCAATTTTTGCTGTTTCTTATTTCTCTTACCATTATAAAGCCAGTAGAGCTATACAAAAGAGGTAGATTCTGTTCTGATGTGTGTATCATCTCAGCTTTGTTAGAAAATTACTTCTGGTATCACAATCAGTTAGGCAAGATTTTCAATAATCATTTCATAGATGTCATGATGGTCAAAATTTTCCCTGTGAGACCTGCTGTATATACAAGAAGTCATGTATAGCTCTAATGCTTTTTGGTTTGTTTTGTAGAGGTGATGAGGGGAAAAAAAACCCAAACGATTTATTTATGCATTGAGCAAACATAGTTGAACACCATTAGTAATGGATAACTGCAGAACCCTACCAAATGTTATTTTAATATTCCTTTTTCGAGAGCTGATATGAACTTCTACGTAGTGGTAATTTTTTCCAGGGTAGCTTTAGTGATAATGTTAGGAAAATATGATTACCATATAATAGTAATGAAGATACTTTAAAATATCTAGTAAGCAAAGTAAACCAGTGTTTAGTATGTAAAAGAGATGTTACTATTCCAAAGAAAAACAGCCGCAGTGAAATAACTTTCATTTCAGATTTCTTTGGTGGTGGATGAAACTTTTTCTCCTCAGCCTTCTGTGACAAAAGCAGGCTTTGTTAAGTAGGTATCTTTTAGGGAAGGTTTAATGTTGTAAATATGTGCTTGGGTTGGTTCATATGATTTAAAATAAGTACAGTGTTCAGAGCCTTTCAAGTTTCAGCTTTGTTTTTGTTAAGGGAAAGTGAAAACTACTTTGCTCAGCAAGGAATATTTATTGGAAGTGAATTGATCTGTGGTGCATGGTGTATAGGAAATAGTTTTCCTTTCTTACAGTTTTGGGCACATTATCTGATAATCCTTTGTAATCATACAATCATACAATGGTTTGTGTTGGAAGGGATCTTTAAAGGTCATCTCGTCCAACACCCATGCAATGAGCAGGGAATTGTTGTGTTTGTGGGTTGCTTTAGCGTATATAATAGCTTTTAAAATGAATAGCTTTTAAAAATATAGCTTTTAAAATATCTAGTTAAGACATATGGCTACTTGCCACTACAGGACTGACGCAGAACAGTTAACATATACTTGTGAAACTGGATCAAAGCCTCTGGTAAATACCAGTGGGGTGTTAAAAATTAGATCTCTCGGGATTTTCTTTTTGCAGGTTACATGCCATGTGTTGGATTCATCTCTGGTGTACCCCAATATCTGTTTGGGTTACATCAGGGAACAAATTGACCCAGTTCCTTTGTCTGTGTGCTCTTTAAGTCTGCTTCCCTTACTGGAAAGTGAAAAGCCCAGGGAATTCAAGTTGGATAAATGCCTAAATGCCTGTGCAGAGTGTCCTGGTTCCTCAGCTGGCAAGAAAGAGAATATTTGTGCTGGAAGCCAGTATTTTAAAACTGCTGTCCAGTTACTTAATCTTTTCCAGAAGTCAAAACATTGCAAAAAATTTTTAATACAATTTTACATTAATATATTGTAATAAAAAAGAAACTCTCTGGGGATATTTAAGTAGGTGCCATTAATATTTTACTGAAGGTGGATCAATGGAATGATTTTCCCTTATGGAAGACAATTGTGTGATCTGTCTTCAGTGAGCTATTAGCAAGGAAACATTGGAGGAGGAAATCCCTCAGGGCTGCCAGTCAATCCTGGCTGAATTTTCAATCCAAGTGGGTTAGTTTCCTTGGTACCAACATTCTGGAATTTGAAAAGAGCTGTCAATGGGCAGGGTTTGCATCTCATCAAAAACAAACAGAAGACAAAAACAAAAACAAAAAACCAAACTCCAGCCAGTGTGTTAGTTCACGTGTGATTTTTGCTTATCCTAGGCTAAGGAAGAGAAAGGGATGTGAGGAAATCCCTTTCCCCAGTATTTCGGGGAGAACCACATTTTCTGCCTTGGTCTTTAGAGGAACAAGAGGCCTGATAGGAGCATGCTGGGTACGAACTTTACAGTCAGCTGCAGTTTAACTCTAGGGTGGCATTCTTCCATCTCTGGTGTTGGTAGAGATTTGGGTAGAATAAATGGATGAGAGCTTGCTGTTTGACAAATCTGTAGGAGAGATTGTTTGAGACGAGCATCTCTGTTTGCTTTGGGATACTGAAGAGTGGCTTCCTCTCTGTGGCAGAGGCCAGGCAGTCGTGGTGACCCACTCCCCTCCAGCCCTACGAAAGTTCAGGAGCTGGCTGATGGTCCCTCAGGCCCTTGGTTTTTGCTCCTGAGCGAATGGAACTAGCTCTGCTCATGTATGGCAGCTGGGGAGTGGTGTTCCTTGAGTGACCTAATACATTCAAAACTGATATTCTGTGTAAACACAGTGTTCCTTGCACTGCGCTTGTGAATTTTCAGGTTGCTGGGGGGACTGACATCAGGGCTTGGGAGACCTAAAAAACCAAAACTTATTTAAGGTTTGGAAATCATCTGTAGGGCAAGGGCAATATTCATTCTTCAATTTTGTTGTTGTTTTTCTGACTTTGGTGGTGTTGTTGCTATTACTTGCTGCAGAGCTGTTTTTCTTATTACTTTCTGCCTTCCTATACCTTTCTTGGAACATGTATTAAGTGAAATCATGGTTCCGCTGAAGCTGATGACAGTTACAGTCTCTTTGTACTTGATTTTTTATGGACCTCCATATATGCTTTGCACTATTTAGAATAATCTTGACTATAGATGTCAAATTTGCACTACACCAGATCATGCTACCTCAGGATTTCTGTTGCCTGTGCTTGCTCACACACAGAGAATGTTTAATAAAGTAAGTTGGTATAGTAGGAATGATGTTTCCTTTTCACTGAACATGGCATAAGATTTACTCTAATACAGTTATTTCAAATTAAAGACTGTGCTTGTGCCCGTTTATGGGAAGGGTATAATTTCCTGTTCATCACTATTGCTCCAGCACACAATTTTGTGTCTTGCATAAAAGAGATCTTTTCCATTTGTCCCACCTCAGTCATAGTGGGGGTGCAGACTGGCTGAGGTGAGGCATGGTTAAGCTGTTGTGATGGGATTCACCTCACCTGCCTTTAGCCATCCACAAGGTATAATTGTCTGTGCTCCTTTCTCAGTTGAAGGAAGGAAAGGTGAGAAAGAGAGGAGTGTTTGTCCCAGGCTAACGTAGGTGAAGAGGAATTGCCTAATGGAAATGCCTCCCTCTATTGACTATGCAAGGAACCTGGGCAACTTGCGTAAACCAGGCATTTAAGTTCTGGATGGCTAGAGTTAGCTGCAATGAATTCGTCAAGCCAGTTGTATGTAAGTCTGACTGCTCAAAATGCTACAGAACTCTCAGACTATCTGTGTAATAGTCACAAAGTGCAATGCTGCATCCAGTGCACATTAAAGAAAACTCACTATTGTGCATAAACACATTTAACTTTTAAACATTGTGGGATTAGTGGGGTTAGTGGGATTTGTAATATAAAAATGGCCAAGTGTGTATATGTTTGTGCTTTTTTAACTTGGAATAGTGCAGAGCAGCACCCAAGCCAGACAAAATAAGGACTAAAACCTCAGTGAATCAGTTCTGATTAAATCTTTTAAGAAAATAAAACAACTGCCAGGAAGAACTTGTGTTTTCAAAAGGTAATTATAACTCCACATGGAAAAACTGCTATTTTGTTTCCTCAGTGTTGCATAACAGCAGGCACCTGTGTGTGGTAATTGTATCCGTGCAGTGTATGTATATCTCCAAGGTGTGTTGTGGTCTTGCGGAGAACAGTGTCAGTGTATACATTCCCTTTATTTTTTTTCCCCTCTCTTCTTCCGCTGTGAGCTACCTCTATCTTGATGTGATGGACCTAGAAATATAGACACACTGACACCTCCCCTTCCAAAAGAATATGGAACACTGCAGCAGTAGACTGGTGTGAAGAAAACAATACTTTTGCAAAAATCCTTTTAATATCCCTCTTTATATATCTCAGAAACTAGAGAGCAGATAGAGAAATGAAGCGTGTGAAGGAATTATATACATACCTACAATTTGAAATTTTAACCAGCATGCTGCAGTTTGTGACACAGTATGAAAGCACTGCAGTGTAGAGAGAGAAAACATCTTGTTGCTTAAATGAGTAAGAACTGGGATTCCTGGAGAGCTTTTGTAAAAAACCCCACTTTATTTCTTTACAAGAGTCTTCAAGAGTGGGGTGTGTGTGTGTGAGAGAGAGAGAGAGAGAGAGAATGAAAAAAAAGCTTTATTTCCTTATTTTTTTTTCTCTGGAATATAATTTTTACTGGGTTTAGTGAAAGACTTACTGATGGCATTTAACAAGTAAGGCATTGGATGCTGATGAACAACCAGCAAGACTTGACCAGGATGCCTTCTGTCTCCAAACAATGTTTCTCTTATGTAGCGAGAGTCATTGGGGCCAGATGGGAAAACATGGTCCTATGCGTTTTCCTGTTGCGTGCAGGCCTGTATTTACTCTTTGCAATGATATTTTTAGGGCAGTTTGCAGTAAGAAATACATGGAGCCTGATGTCTGTTCAAAAGAGAAGCATTGTGGTTGATGGTTGTGGATAGTTATGTGTGGATGGATTATTATATTTTACCGTAGTTAACTGACATCTGCTGGATAGTTGCTGGATTTAGCTGGAGAAGGTGGGGAGAGCAGCAATAGCCCTGAAGAGATTGGGAAACCAGGGAATGAGGTGGGAATAATCTAGAACTACCCAAAGCATTTCAATTTTTACAGCATTAGGACAGACTTGAGTTCAAGGCTCAACTCTTATTTGAATTGCAGGTCCCTCTGAAAAAGAGATGTCCCTATGTGACTCATATGCCACCTCCAGGTCTCCAATGAGAGGCTGTCTTTCTTTGCCTGTGTGTATCTCTCCTCTGTGTTGCCTCTGTATAGATCAGGCCAGAAATTGCTAGGAAAACACTGAACCTTGTTTTTTATGATTTTTAAACTGAGCTGTACTCTGTGACAGGAGCCATCAGTGCTGTAGTTCAAATACTGATGAGAAGGAATAAAGTCCCTTCTTCACAGATGTAGTAGAAATTTCCAAAGGAGGGTGGCTTCACTTCTCCATTTAAACAGGCTCCAGTCTCGCATTGCATTTCTTAGCGACTCTATCCTTCTTTAGAGATGTTAGGTGTGTTTTGCCAGGTTATGTAATGGAGCCACATACCTTATGGCAGTAACCACAGCAGTTTCTGTCAGGTGTCAGTATACATAAGGGAAGAATTTATGCACATTGTTTGGCAATATAACAGTTCCCTGAAGTCCTTTGTAGCAGGCCATCTTCCTGAAATGAGAAGGTCTTTGGCAAGTGTTATTTGTCAGATTTGAAGAGGAAAAAATTAAGCCTATTTCTTAACAGTGGCTGTTACCAGCTTGTGTGTAATAAATGAACTTGTTTTACAAGCACCAAAAGCACTCACATTTTGACTGTAGCAACAGCTTTTCATAATACTGAAAAATAGTCAAGTACATGAACTATCACGCTAAGCTGTCTCATGAAAACCTTATCAGGTTTAAAGCACTGTTTTTAGCATTAGCTTTTGAAAAATGGCAAGGTCTTATGTACTTTAAGCTTTGTACGTTGGAATAATCTCATATCAGTAAAGTTGGTGTTCTATTATATATTTCTTAATGTGTATGTCTTCCTGTTAACAGAATCTAAAATCCAAAAAACTTGAGCTGGCAAAACAACAGTATAAAACATTCCTTTACCTGTTCTTTTGCAAAATAGGTTGTATAAGTAGTACAGCGGCACAGGACAGTATATACTTCAAAACTGAGAAGCAACCCTGAAGACTTATTTATTTATTTTATTATTATAGGTAGCTCAGTTGTCTTGGATTGAAAAGAAAGTAGCTGCTGCTCTCTTTGGGACTCCACCAACTTCAACAGTAGAAGAAGCATTGCAGAATTTCCTTAAGGTAAGTCATAGCCAAGAATTTTTCTGTGTGACTGTTTATATGTGCTGCTGCTATATGTGACTGTTGTCAAGGTGTCTGCTCAACGGATTATGTCCAGTAGCTACAAATCCAGGGCTTTCCTAAATTCCACAGAGCTCTCTACTAAAATATTTTTTTCTTTTCTATTTTAAAATGAGTTTGGAGATGAGTTGCTAGCATCTTCCTTCTTTTTCTTTAGTTTTAGGGGATTCTTCAATGACTTGCCATGGTTAATGATTATTGGATTTAATGTGAGATGGATATATATGCCATTGAAACAAATTAGCCATAGCGATAACTGATCATTTGTCTGTTTCTGCAAGATGGTTAACATAGGCAAGGAAAACTCTGACACTGTGGCAGTTGTCTTTTTCTAATCTGCAGGTCTTTTCATTGAATTTCAGTAGAAGCCTTTCTTGTTTGTGGAGATGAAATTACCTTTGTAGTGAAGTAGAAAAAAGCTCTGTCATATAGGTCTGTGTTCCTGGGCATTCTACTTGAATGCACAGTTATGAGAAAACACCACATGAATAAAATAAACCTGTCTTTCAGTGTCTCTTATGTGAATCGTTTCTACTTCTGGAGCTGAAAAATGCAAGTTTTTCACTTGACTGAATTCAAAGCATAAACGTGCATCATTACAATTACTTTCAGACAGTTTCTCAAAGGAATTGGACAAACATATTTTTTTCACTATCAAAAGTGCTCGTTTTCTGTGTTCTTAGTCTATTTAAAGATGGAATGATATCCTGGGTTTTGGACAATACAATACATGACCATCTTCCCAGTTTAAGGTATTTTATCTATAAGGTCAAACTCCAAAGGTGGTAGAAATAATTTTAAATGCTCACTTTAGCTTCAGGTCATTTCATGGTGTGCTGCAGCGTAACTGTGGTTTTAAGTCATCTTCTGCAACAAAAATTAAATTACTGTCTAAAAGACAACTGTTTGGGTTTCTTTTTCAATTGTTTGATAATACATAGTTGTGGTGAAAGCAGCATTGTTTTGGTCCAAGGATACAGCTACTATAAATCTCACTAATGTAATTTTTCTCTCCCAAAAGCTGTTTGTTGCTTAAAGCTGCTTTTTGGTTAGTAGATAATTGGTAAGGTTTTTACTCATCTTTCAAGCTTCCTTAAAAGGAAGACAACCTTGAACTTTTTTAATGACCTGAACTTTTCAGAAGATAGTAATGAGAAAAGAAAGGTGAACTCAGAGTTAGAAGACATGGGTCTATGAAAGAAAAGTAATTATAAAGTTGATGAATACAGTTCATTACCCATTTCACAAAGTGTGAATGGTTGTTTCCTTGTTTATTTCTTGGATTAGGAAATAAATATTAATAATCTAAAGAGAGCAGTGTCTTCCAATGCATTATGTAAGTGAATGAATCCAATAGATATTTTATAGAATGATCTGATACCTTTACAAAGCACTTAGGGAGAGAGGAGAGGAAGCAGTACAGAACACTTTTATGTGTTCAATATCAGCAGCACCTCATGTGCCTGGTTTAGTGTTTCAGTTTTGGGTTTTCTTGTTTTCTTGAGGGTTTTTGTTCAAGTGCTAAACAGATTGTGGTGTACACAGTAGGGATGATTCAGTCTGATATTTGAGGAAGCTTAGTGCATTACTAAAAATGTTATGCAGACCACGTAAATCTCATCACACAAGTTTTATGTCTTTTTTCTTTCCTGTTTTTTATCTAGGCAGAAGAAATGCATCCAGGATATTCCAAATATAATTATGTGTATTTGGCAAAGGTAACCAAGGTCTTCTAAAAATAATGATTTGTAGACTCTGGTATTCTTACACTGGTCTGATTGGAAACAAAATGTTTTTTCTTCTCAGTGCTATAAAGATCTTGGCCAGAAAAACAATGCACTGAAGTACTGTGATTCTGCACTGTCAATTCTCTCAGTTACTAATGAGGTGGGTATTGAGAGTGATAATTTGTTCTCTTGTGACCACTGTCTTGTCTTTGGCACCCACTATTGCATTGTCAGTAACAACATAATGTATCACTTTTTCCTCTGAACACAGAACTTTCCTTTTTCCTCCGCTATAGATTGGTTCATTACAGTTGTCTGTATGAACAGCTTTAAAAAAATCTTTGTTTGGGGAACTGTCAGGGACTTGTCTGTGTCAGAGGCTGTCAGAAATTGAATTGCACTCTTTGTAATTCAAGCCATTTCATTAGAGTATCTTAAGCATAAGCTGTTCAGTGTGTCACTCTAGCTGTGCTGAAATTTTGACCCAGACCTACTTTTTCTCTGTTGAAAGCATTCTGGATTTTTGTCCGTCAGTCTCTGTCTCTGCTCTTGAATGTCTCTGGTTTGTGCTCTCGTCAAGGCTTCCAGGGCAGTGTGTTAACTATAGCAGAGGTAGATGAGTTATTCAGGGTTGCCTTTGCCTTCAACCACAGTGCAGTTAAGGAGGCGTAGTTCTTCCGGTTACATCTGCTGGAGCATAGTTTATTCTAAGAGATTATTAAATTCTTTTTTAGGCCCTTTAGAGTATTTTTAGTATGTGGACACAAGATTTCTACAGATATTTGAGAGATTTTAAGTGATTTAATTTCTCAAATATAAACCAAGTCATGGCAAGAAGGTTCACTCTGTCTGATCTCATGTAGAAGCAAGTTCCATAATTACCGACCTATGACTGGAAATGTCTTACCATCCTAGAGCGTGACAAGTTCAAACCTGAGCTTTGTCAGCCTAAGGGACCCCCTTTGAGCACAGCAGATGTGGTAGTGAGAGAGAGAGGTGATTCGAGAGACGAATTGGCCCTATCCCATTTAATTCTTTGAAGTTAAGGAAAAAGACCATTAAATAACTCTGTAACTTGATTGACAATAAATGCTGTGTGTGGAGCACTAACATGTTTATGTGAAGTGTTCCTGCTGGGAAGAAAGACCACTGCATGCCTCACCAGCAGCTGCTCCTGGGTGGCCTTTATTTTTGGCCCAAGCTATAGTATGTACCAATCATAAGTTAAGCAATCATTGCTTAAGTTCAGTGTTTCTTTAAATATGTATTGATATAGATATGACATTAATAATCTCCTCACGCTGCTTTATTCTTTACTTACTGTTGAAATGTACCTTCAGCTTACCTATTACAGAACACAAGAAAGACTGCTATAAAAGATCTGTTATTTGGTACCTTACATCTTTGCATAAAAGGTAGGACCAATGGTGTAAGGGAGAGAGCATACAACTGAAATTGCTTGAGCTCAGACTGTTTTTTTATATATCTGCACTGAGTATGCTGGTGAATTTTTTGTTTTTCCTGTTTTCAACTTACTGCAGGCCAGGTAATCTTGCAATGAACTCTGAAGCTATCTGGTAAAATTGCAAACAAACGTATATCACAGAAGCTTCTGGTGGGCAGAAGACTATTGGTGTTTAGTAAACTGGAAGTCATTCAACATATTCGTAAAGACTCCTTGAAAAAGTATAGAGATAGCATAGATTGGGATTCATGTTTGATAATAATAGCTGGACAAAATTTTGGTGACCAAAGGTAGTTTCTGAGGCTCCATCTACACTCGGTGGAGAGAGATAGATGCATCCAGGTGCCTCATCCTGCCTCTCTCTGTCCCCTGATAGCAGAGAGAGACTAGATGCGAAGATACATGTAAGATACACCTGAGACACCTTGCTCCTAGACTGTGCCGTTAATGAGAGGTGAATCCTGCCTCTGAAGTCCAGTGTCATGAGTCTAAATGTGAACTGGAGTTCAGTATGTCCTGGGCCACCTGGAGGGGGTTAGTCCTTGGTAAAAGGAATGTCCCACCACATTTCTGAAGTACCGGTAGGCCTGAGAAGGAGGGGGGACCGTGAGGTAGGGTGTGTGTATTCTGGCAAGAAGGGTGGTGATGAGGATAAGAATGATCCTGGTTTGTGAACAGAACGAAGAGTGGCAAATGGGCCCCAAAAATCCTTTGTCCATCTGAAAAGGACAAGATGATTTGTCCTCTTCTGGTTTGACTAATTCTGTAGATATCACAGATTTGTCTGCTTTGTCTTGTTTACTTGTGATGTGTTTTGAGTTAAGGTTAGAAAAAAAGTCCAGGAAAATATGGCATTGGGGCATTAATGTGTAATTCAATTTAAAAAAAAAAAAGCAATCAGCACAAGGTAAAACCAAGTACACACTGAAAAGAATTACTATAAAATGGAGATCTGGAACACAAACTCTGATGATGCTGTTACCTCAAGTCCCATCTGAATTAGAATATTACATGTTGTTTTGGTTATTGTGTTAGAGAAAGACTGTTACTGATTTTTGGGGGGAACATGTTGGAACTGAAGTGATTCAGGGCTTGGAGCTGTACATAGGAATAACATTTAGTCAGGTTAGTTTAGGGGAGGGAAGAGACTTTAATATAAGACTAAAGAGACATTGGGGAGACGGTAATAAACGAATGCTGATAAAGTGCCTGAATTGACTCTAGCACTGTAAAAGACGGGGTTCATGGTCTGAAATAGAAAACGCAGGTCAGCAGCGGTCAGAGGATTTCTTTCAGCTTGCCACACAGCACGGGATCTCAAGGTTGTCAGCAGCATGGTATGTTGTCACAGCAGCATGGTATGTTGTCACAGTCATGTGAAACTCATCACATAGTTTCTCATGTGAGATTTTTCTGTTTCTTCGGACAAGGGAATTCCTTTATTGTTTTTAAACGTTGGCTTCTACTGAGAAACATGTATATGTATAAAGGCATAAAATCGGGAGCAGACTGAGAGACAAAGTTGCTGGAAAGGTGCCACATTGAGGAAACGTATAGTATTTCATGATACAAATCATCGTGCAGCATAAGTATAAAAACTAATAGTAGACAATGGTTTACTTTTTATTGCCTCTGAGCGTCCATAGTTTCCAGTGACTTCAGTGGGAACCAGAGGTTCCCAGCGTCAGTAAAATAGCCCATAGCTCATTTTAATCCTTAGGTCAAATTCTCAGCTGGTCTAACTCAGGGCACTTCTACACTTTGTTTAGGATTAATTTCATGTAACATTTCAAGTTAAGTGAGATGATTTTTGTCTTCAACGTTGTATCACATCCAAATATCACTTCTCTGCATCTGTTCTACCACTTACAGAATATGTTTTTAATTCAAGGGGTAGAGGGGCTTGCAAACAGAGGTAATTCTTGTTAAGGAAAAAAAAAATCAACAACAACAACAAAAAAAAAACAACAAAAAAAAAACCCCAAAACAAACACATGGCCAGTTTCCAACCCTATTACGAACCTAAAAAAGGATATGAAATGAATAATAAAAGAAGAGACAAGTTCTGATTGAATGACTCCTGTAAGTCCTAATACCAGTTTTTAAAAATAGTTTGGCACATTTTTAACTTATCAGTCTATGCATTTTTGTATTTTAAAATAATACAGGCGTTTTGGTGGAAGTTACATCTGGAAAACGAAACTGATGTTACAGTACTACTTTAGAGACTTTTCTCTTTATCCTCTCTACTCTAAACAAAAACCTCCAATGAATCACACAGTCCTTCCTTGGCCGTAAATACTGTCATACTGTAGAGTGGTACTTCACTGCTGGAGGTGCATGGGACATTAAATTGTCCTGCTTTTCTCTGGTTGCTGTCCAGGTGGATAACCTCAGGGTCCTGGGAAACATTCACCCCTTCAGTAAAAGAGAGATCCTGATGTTCAGGGCTGCTGTGAGTTATTGTAAAGTGCGTGACAGCTGCTCTGTTTATCTAGGAGATGTTGCATTACCCTTACTGAGACTCATTACTTTGTAGTGCGCTCAAAGCCTTGGTGAGTGTGACTACATGAAGGGCTGTTGAAACCAGATGTGGTGGACTACTGTGATGGAGGAAAAAAAAGAAATCACTTTTTTTAATTTGGGGAGAAAAATCTAATTTAAACGTGAAAACATGAGCATTTGTTTTGCATATAGAAAGACAAAATGAGTGGGTGAGGGTGTGTGCTTAATTAAACACATAGCGCTTTGCGTGTAAGGGAAATAAGACATTGATTTCTTGTTTATAATAAAGATTGTTGGGTATTTTCAAGGCTGGAACTTGTAGAAAATTGAAGTCTCAATTTAGGATTATAAAGTATAATAGGAAAGAAATTATTTTTTGTTGTATCTGGAGATGAGCATGGGTGTGAGAGTGAACTGTGTGCTTGTAGGACCAGTAGGCTCATTGCAAAGGGTTTAACAGCCTAGGAGAGAAAGAGATTAAAATTTCGCTTTTTAAAAATGAATCTAAAAAGCAGCAGTTGTATTACAAAAAATGTAGTCTTGGAAAAGCCAAAGACAGCAAAGCGCGTAAAATGCAAAGCAAACCTATTTGCACTGAGAGTTGCTGAAAGTCTTACTTAAATGCAGATAAAAACTTCCCTGAAACTGAGAATGTATTTTACAAAATTATTGGTATTTTAAAAAAAAATCTTATTTTAAAAATTAATTTAATTTCAAAAACATTCCTTCCTTCCCAGCAATTACGAGTGAAGGCAATTCGGAGTTGAAATTAACAAGTGAGAGAGATTTAGATATTAGAGAAATTGATTATTATGGCATTCACTTCTTACAGGTGTAGAATGGCAGGAAGCAGAGACTTGTTAAAGACTCTGCCTTTGGCCTCAGTGACACTTGAGACTTTAGAAAAACCCATGCGGAGGAGGAGGTAAATGTAATAATGGGCAGGAACAATGGCTGAATGTTTACACAAGAATGCAGCTGCTGAGGAGAAATCATACCCGTAAGATTTTTCTTACATTTTTTTACATCGCTGTAAGTGATCTCCCCTGTCATTAATTTACATTTTTAATATTGTCTGTAAGGAAAAGAGTGGGAGTTACAGAGGGATGGAAGAGAGGACAGAGTATAAACTTCAGCACACATCAGTTGTTTCTGTTACAACAGACCATTTGTATATCTTGAATTTTCCTCAGCAGATTTTCCATTAAATGCCTCCTCCAGCCACCATAGATTGGTCATATGTAGCAGACCTTGCTGTGATATTTCCAAGAGATCTCGTTTGAAGCTGCTGCAGTAATTTGGCCTAAGTAGGATTTTGAAGAGGAAAAAGTAATTTACTTTTGCTTTTAAAGTGAAGGGTACAAATTATGACTTGTTTGTGAAAAAACTACCCATCAAAACTATGTGAATAATTTGGATTAACCTTATGAAAAATGTTTTTGTTTTCTCATCAAACAGAATACTTTGTTTTCTCAACATCATCAGCTTAATAAAAAATGTCATTGTTTTCAGAGGATATTCTTTCCTTTAGATCTTATGTACATTTGTTCTCCAAATGCCAAGCAAAAGTCCATGGTGTTTCAATTACAAAATAATGGAATTATTCAGATTTGTGTTCATTTTGAATTCTAGGCTAATGTTTTCCTGCTAATACTGTTTGTGGAGTTGAACAAGGATTTCCTGATAGCTACCACAAACCCAAAATTAAAGTATCTTTTGAATATACTTTAAAAATCTTTTCCTTAATTAGTGATTCTATTCACATCGAATACGAGTGCTTCAAGCTAAGGGAATGGGCTGTTTAAAAACTCATTATGACGAGATCAGATTTCAAACTGTAAAATGCTTGTAAAAATGAGACATTTGTAAAAGAGCTGCTAAAAGAATTTGAGACCTCCTATATTCTACATTATTTTGCACTTCAGAGAATACAGTCTATTTTTTTCTCAATGTTTGTTATCAGACTGATTTGCTGTCTGCATGCTTTTGAAGTTCTTGCCAAAAGGTTTGTTTGCATTGTCTGCTTATTCTTTCTCCCCCTCCAAAAAGGATTCCAAAAATGATGAAGATATTTTTTTATAGTGTAGTAGTTTCATACTTAAGGATAAAGTCTATCCTGATGAATACTGAGCTTATTATACTTATGATTAAATTGACTAGCCTATCACAAAGTATTCATTTCAACATCCTGTCAATGGTAACACAGTTTTAGCATAATTCTTAGTGTGGCAAGACTGATCAATGGATGGAGTGTATCTCTTCTGGCATGCTGACGATGAGGAGGTGAGTGGGAGAAGTATTCATGGAGATGGTGGTGCACTGCAGGATGAAGAGGTTCACAACGGGTTTCCTATTTTTGTGGAGTGACTGGGGAGAAGTCAGGCTTCCAGTAGTTTGAAATATATTGTCTCAGAGTCAATATACAGGGTGAAGGAGAAACTCAACAGGCGTCTTTCTGAAGGGGCTGTAACTGGGCATGATCGTGTTTGAGTTGTTTCAGTGATGACTGCACAGAAAGAAGGGCTGTGGGTCCCGCTGTGCTGGGGCGGCAGCTGGACAGGAAGAGATTTGAACACCAAAAGCTCTGCATTGTGTGTAATAGTAAAAGAAAACCAGATTTGCACAACTATTAATTATTCTAAATTGAATTCTGCCATTTTGAAATTTTTCAACAGCAGTCCTCGAACTGGCTGAACTGCTCATTCACAGTCTTCTGTGTGTGAAAGGGTGTTTTTCCCTCTACTTGAAGTATAAGCATAAAATATGGAATTATTGTCAGCTACATTTTTTAAAGCTGTGCTTGCCTTGATCCTAAAAGCCTTGAGAAGTCATGGTTCATCCCCAGAGAAAGATACTAAAAGTATGAAAGAACATAAAACGCCCTAACTTGTGACATACAGCAGTCATACAGAAGGTTGCAAGCGTATGATTGCATTGGTTTATTGAAATATCTAAGGGGAAAACCAGTATTATACAATTGTATTGAAATTAACGCCTACTACAGTCACACCATCTGTGAGAGTCTATCATGAAACTGAGAATGGACAGCATTATAGCTTGATGTGATTTATGTTTTGCACAAGAGCTATTACTGTCTAATTAACGATCCTTGTGCATGTTTGGGAGTCTCTTCTGTTACAGTCCAGGATTTCTCCCGGAGCTGCAAAGGAACGATACAGCTGTAACCGAAAGCCGGGGTGGCTCTCAGCACCTCATTGCTGTTACTGCGTATCAGAGTGCAGCTTCGGACCACCCTTGCAGCCCAGCTCATTTATTATGCCATGCAGCCCCGCTGACTTCAATGAAACCCTACAGGATGCATGTCAGCTTGGGATTTGGCAGTGGTTGCACACAACTATGTTATAGTTGGCTGGTGTAACCATTTTGGCTGTGGTCATGGGGTTGTATCATTTTCTGTTGACAGTTGGGACTTTGTCAAGTGCACACATGTGCAGTGCCTGGGTCGAATGTGTTTAGTGCATAAGGAAATAATTAGCAGAGACGGAAGGTAAAATCATTATCTTTCTGTCTCTGCTTTAATTGCCATTTAATTTTTACATGCCCATTTATATGTGTATGTCTGTGTGGACATATATTTATCAGTAAATTTTTTTGAGCAGAAATTAACTGTCAAAATGGGGACTGCCTCCAGTTAAGCCAACATTCCCTTTTTCCCACCAGCTCTTGCTCTTGTTTTCAACTCTCTCTCTTCCCTTGTTCAGTCCCCGGTCCCCCAGGTCTTTTTTTCCTGTGCATATCCCCTGTGGATGGTGAAACATAAAAGCAAAGCAACTAAATCGGAAGAGGGGAAAACACAGTCACTGACCCTGTAATTTGAATACCTTTTGTGTAGCAGTTTGCAGAACATTTTGAACTCATATTCAACTCTGAAAATGATATGAGAAGTGTTTAATAAATGTAAGCCTTGACAGTAGAAAGTCAAGGTTGAAAATGGCTGTGCATTCAGTCAGCACTGAAATAAGCCTCAGGGTGAACAAATGGGACTGACGCAAATCTATTGCATTCCTTCTATGACTTGCACCTCTTCCTCTCCCTGCCACACTCTAAAGGGAGATCAGAGCCTGCATGTCTTTAAAAAAAAAAAAAAGCCAACCTGATTGTTCATTTTTAGAAAGCCACAGACCCAGAAATCGATGAGGAAGAGAATTGGTCAAATACAGGATTTAAGACTTTCCCTTCCCATTAACAGTGAAACTTTGGGCATCGATGAAGTTTTCATCCTTAAATCTGGAGACGGATACACTGAACGGCGTTGTGGCTTCTCTCTCCTTTTAGTGGGACACACCTCTTTTTCTGGAAGGGCTCTATCCAAAGTTGACATAATAGTTCCCTTCACTGGCCATTCTCAGCTTTGTTTTTAATGCCATTATGGATTTTTTTAAATGCTTTTGCCGTCTGAGTTCTTATTATTGACTGGAAGCTGCTGGCTCAATGAACGCAGCTGGTTAAGTAGTTTGCAACAGTAATAATTCCTGCTTTTACTGATGTAGTCTTGTTTAGAACTGGCAACCCAAAGGTAGGATGCTTTGCATGTTTGCAGTTTGTTCTCCAGTGAATTCTTAGAATAATCATGAGTTTGTTTCATTCTTTTTCCTCAGCCCAGAGGAAGATTCAGGAAAGGTTGCCCAATATTTTTGGGACCTTTTCAACTCATTAAAGCTCATTACCCAATATAATCCTTTGCTTCTAAGGAGAGAGACAATTTCACAAAGTTGTTTGGAGATATATTTTTAAAATGTGATACCCTGCAAAGTGAGTAAAGAATCTCATCAACCCATGAAAAGGTGAACACCATTCAGATAAGAGAAATCCTGCATCTTTGTTATTTTTGGCCTAGAAAAGTGTGAAAAGACTAGGACCGGATAGAAGGAAACCTTTTTCATTTTCATAGCACGGGACAATATCTGTTTTTTTACTGTTTTGTTTACTGGGATTTAGAATCATTTTCACAAGTTGCCCACAGTCAGTACAGAAAAGTGTATTTTCCCTGAACTAATCAACATTTTGATACAAATGTTGAGTTTTCCAATTTTTATTGCAAGCCATGGGCTAGTGCTCCAGGCAGCCTGTAGCGACATGGAGTTTAAGGGGTGCTGAATTCAGTTTGACATTTCCTTCTGTTAGAGTATTTTGGCAAGAGCTTCCTGGCTTTGCAGTGTGTGCCTTTTAAGGCCTCTGATAAATGATTAGGCAGATAGTTTAGCCTATTGTTGCCAGTGGGAGCAAGGCAGTGACTCCAAGAGAAGTGTCCAGCTAATGTATTAATGCCTTAATCCAGACCAATAATATAACGTAGTTTGACATGTCTGGCATATGGTTTCTATCATCTCAATATTCTTCTCTATTCCTCCGTGACATTATAGACAACTAACCAAAATAAAGAGAAGCAGGAATTTCTTCACCCATAAAATGTATTTTAAAATGTTCTGCATTTTGTTCCAGCTCTTTGGTTGATTGGATAATGAAGTGATCCTGAAATTCAGTGATTACTTCACTGTCTGTCTACAGTATTTTCTTTCAGGATTGCCTGTGGCATTATGTGGGAAAGAAATACTGGCCTCTGTCATTAGAAATACTTGCGCAAAATTTGTGATGTGCAAGTGCTTTTGGCTTGCACTGCTAAGCACACGTGGCTGCATGTATTGGGTGTTTATGCCCTTACCAGCGTGCAGGTATGAGGTGCTGACTTTTTAGAAATGTCGTTTTAAATCAAGGCGCGTTTTGCAAGCTAGAAGTTTTGCAATGGCAAGTAAAGCAAGTAGATTGTATCTAGAAGACATTTAAAAAATAAGTAGAATAATGGAGTTTTTGTACTGTGGTTACATGTTCGTATGCATGTACCCCTTTCCAAACAGTTTATACATGGAATGGCCAAAAGGTACGTCACTGTTTACCTGTGAAAGAGTCTCTGGGCTGGGTTTGGTTTAATGCCCCGTGCAAACTGTGCACTTACATATCAGTCTAAAAGGAGCCTTTCCCTTCTGTCCTAGGAGGTAGAAT
Organism: Chroicocephalus ridibundus; assembly: GCF_963924245.1. Taxonomy (NCBI): domain Eukaryota; kingdom Metazoa; phylum Chordata; class Aves; order Charadriiformes; family Laridae; genus Chroicocephalus; species Chroicocephalus ridibundus. Next base: position 38,160,494 of record NC_086286.1, read on the forward strand.
ATAGTGTTGGCTCTGAGAATAGCAGATTACTTGCCTCTTGCTCCCCCATTGGCTCCACTCTGCTATGAGCCCAATAGTGTAGGCAGAGCCCATCAACACCAGTCTGGAAGATCCTGAGGGTGTAGGCAGTCCATGGTGGTTATTGCAGGTAGGTATGGCTGTATGCACTGAAACCACAATCTAACCTATGTCATTAATTACATTTCCCCATGTTTTCTTGTTAATTGCGTAATAAATCATTAGCAAACATCATGGAAATCTCTTTAGAAAAACTGCACACGGTCGGATTGCAAGCTTACGTAAAGTGTAAGGCAAGGCAGTACTTTATGCAGAGTACACCAATAAAAGTTGTGTCCTAAGCTGAAAGGCTTACTGGTCTGCTGAGAGAGGCTATTTGTGGCTAACATGTTAAGTGCTTTAACAGAGCTGTAAAGGGAGGGCTGCCATCTGGCTCTTGTTTTCACTTCAAACTTTATTTTTGCAATCACTGATAAATTAACTTACTACACAGTCTCGTACATTCTGTGGCTGTTGCAGTTGTGTGTTATGTCTGTTGTTAGTAAAGAAATGCGGATAGGCATGTATTAGGCAAACGAAGGGATTTATCCTCTCTAAGTTGATGCATGATTGTCTGTTTCTTTCAGGACAAAGAGGCCCAGAAAGAGCTGGAGGCTTTACTTCTCACACTGAAGCTGTGATACTACACACTTTTTAACTCTTCACGCTGTGATGGAATTGCAAAACTTAAGTGAGACTCTCTAGTGACTGGGAACTGCGGGTAAATTCCAGCTAAGTCAATGGGAAAACTGTCATTGATTTTGGTTGGCTTGGATCATGGCCTTTAAGCATCTGGCAATTATGATATGAAAATGGTGCATTCATTTTTGACTACTTATAATCTTGTACTGAGGTTTAATTTTAGATTGCTGACACTGTGAGTCTGATTCTCTGAGCATGAAGTCCACTGCTGGCAATGGACATACTGGGTGTTAGAATGCAAAATGTATAAATCTCACTCTTTGAAAGATTAATCAACTAGTATGTGATGCCAGCATAGCACTGTGTGTAGCAAAAACAGACAAACAAAATATTTCTATAGTAAATTATATTTATATCAAATAATTTACACAGATGTGTACAAAAGAAAATCATGAATGTTTATGTTTACGCATTTCTCTACTCTTATAAAATTAGAATCTTGTTGAAGTTAAAGAAAAAGCTGTTGCCTCCACAAAGCTCTTTTTACTTTAAACCTACTGTTGGTTTTACATGGAAATGTGAAAATTTTATAAATTAAATATTAAAGTTATATTTTATTTGTAACATCAAGTACAATATTAAAAATCAGACCAATGAAAGTAAGTGTTTTAGATTAATCTATTACAGCTGTGATGTTTAATGGATTTGTTACAGGACCTCCATCAAGTTTGTGAATCCTGGCTCTTTCTCTTTGAACAGTTGCCTAGCATGGTGGGATCAATGTGTCTTCGGAGAACCTAGTCTAGCATGTGACGATCACTATGTTATATAGATGATATAAAAGGTTAACGTGTACATAAAAATAGACTAATTAAAGACCTACTACTTCTGTCTGAGCGCGTAGGACAGCAATGTTTTCAATAAAATGTAACAGGTAGGAAAGGAATTTTGTTCACCAACGGACCAATCCGGAATTCACCAAAGTCTGTAGAAAAATAAAGGCAGGTTTTCATCGGCTTTTAATTCAGGATCTTAATCTAGATGCAGGGGAGTGTAACTGGAAGAAGTAAGCATTTCTGTTAAAGGAAATGCGGTTGGATAAGGACAACTGCACATTCCCTTGACCTATTTGATATGTAAGATAACATGCACAAGGAGGACTCATATGGCACCAATATATTGAACTAGCATTTGGGGCTTTAATTTTGGACAGATGGGGAACAGTGAAATTAGCAAGTAGGAACTACAGTCACCACAACAAAGATTTAAAAATTGGGCAGATGCAAAGGAGTGTGAATACATATGAAGTGAGCTTTAACTACTAACAACAGAAGGCAATAGATGCAGTAGACTGAAAGAAGACAAATGTGTAGAGTTACATTTGAATTTAGCCTGACTCCACAACTCTCATGAAGTACAGAGATTTCTTTTCATAAAGTAGGGCTGTCCATTTTTTCAAACATTTTCTTTAAAAATATGTTTTCAGATATGCATTTGATTTGAGTTCTTACTGTTATCTTCATGGATTTCATTATTCTGAAGATCTTCACAAATTGAAATATACATTTTCTTTGTTTTCAATGTTTGTTCTGGGGGAAAATAGTTTCTATTTCCCTTTTTCAATTCTGGAGTTCTCTTTTTTTTTTTTTCATACACAATTTCAGAGAAAAGGGGAAATACCATATGAGATAAATCCTATCAAATAACTGCTTCTGTGAAAGAATAATTGACTTGTGAACAGAGAAGCTGCAAGGGTGACACATCTTGATTTTGTTAAGAGGCTTTTGGTGAAGACTGCTTTTGACATTTTCATAGCCAGTGCAGGAAGCATAGTTTAAATGGATATACAAGAGTGATTTGTACGTAGAGTTGTTGTTAGCAATTCACTGTCACCTAGGAGGATGTAATAAGGCAGCCTTTCCTTAGATCGATTTTATGCTAATTGATATACTTTATAATGTAGATTGGATTATGCAATAGATATTTCATTTACAAGCAATTATTGCCAATAAAGGCTGAAAGTGTATCAGAGGAATAGATGAGAACAAGAAGTTATTTAAATTAATTGTTGAAATGAGGTGACTTAAGTAGGATTTCCTTCATTAATGGCAAATAGGAAGCATTGAATTGAAGTAAGTAACAGACAGAGGATGGAGGAGACCTGTTTAGCTGTGGTCATTCTGTGGAAACAGACGTGCAGATTCCAGTGAGTGGCAAGCTAATCATGGGTCAATAATGTCATGTTTTGTGAAAAAGCAAATTTCATACTAGACTGAATAAATAAACATTCCCCATTAAATTCACATGAAATAACCTTTTTACTCTAATTAGGCCTAGTAAGATCTAATGAGGTCTGAGCTGGAATACTATATCCCGTTTCAGGCACCACACTTCGTGGGGGTTGGGGGCTAGTTGGAAAAAGTCCAGTGGAGAGAGACAAGAAAGATGGGCGTGCTAGACAACATCATTTTGTGTGTAAAAATTGAAAGAATTTGGTTTGTTTAGTCTGCGGGAGCAATGACTAAAGGACTATTCACATTTGTAAAAAGCTATTGCTGAGAAGACAGCAAAAAAAAAAAAAAAAAAAAATCGTCCCAAACCCTTGTTCTCCATATCCCCAGTTCACAGGACAAGAAGTAATCGCCTACCTTTAGATTAGGCATTAGGAGAAAATAATCCTGATGGTAACTTTGCAAAGCCCTGCAATACATTTCCTGAGAATATTATAAAATCATTTACACAAGTTTTAAAATAAAAGTTGAACAAAGAAGACTTTAAACATTGGCAATGTTTTAAGGCACAGTTCATCCTCTGGCAGAGGTTGGACTAGATGACTTGTTAAGATCCTTCCTGGCCTTGCTGTCCCTGGGGAGTGCACGACTCCAGCCCCCTACGAGCCACGGAGGCTCCTGCTGGGTTTCTGGATTGTGTCTGCACACACTGGCTCTGCGTTGGGCCCAGGCTACCTAGTGAATTTATACTGTGAAACACGTAGCAGCGTGCTTCAAGACTCTAATTTAAAGATGCGCATCATGGCTGCCCTCGACTATTTATTTATCACACCTGTGGTTTTAATCCACATGATTATGTTTTTAAATGAAGTTTCTGGTTTTATAAATGAAATTACTGATCTTTCTTTTCAGCCTTCTGAATTAAGCCTGTTCTTCTGTTTAGTTTTTGGTCGTTACTAGGCTATGTGTTAGCATCACAAAATAACATCTGTGAGAGAAAAGGCTGGTTTTAATTATTCAGTCTAAGTTGTCTTTCTTAGTTCGCAGAAATATTCCTCACTGGGGTAAGAAATTGCTGTTTTCTACAGCTAAGATATTTCATGCTTTTAAAATTTTTTACTAGTTAGTGTACTTGAACATTCTCAACTTTTTTTGACTTTCTGCTTTGCTAATCTGAGAACTTTTAAAATTGAAGCGTGTTCCCTGAATTGTTCTCTAATTGGTCCTTAGAATAAAGCTTTTGCATTTAGTTCTAGGCCTAGGCTATCTGTTCTCTGTGTCATATCAGCTGGAGAAACAGCAAGTATAGTTCCAGACGGCCATATGTTTTCTTTTTTGTTTAAAATATCCACAAGCAGACATTCACTTCCGTAGTTTTGTCTCTGTGGAGGAGCTAGAAGTTAACCATATTAACCCCTGCGGGTCTTTAAGCCATATGAAGCAGATGGGGCTGCAGGCTGGCTGAAGCCATGGTGCCTTGGCCATGTTGCCCGCTACCTCCCTCGGCTCTTCCACTGCGCCATCTCTTGTTTGGTCTCTGTTCATGTAAATTTTCCATCGGAATTTGTCTCTTTACATGTTACTCAGGGGGCCTTGACCTGGTAGTGGGATTCTTGTGCTTCATTATAGTTAAAATGACTAGTTCTGCCTTCCTGAATAATTGAGATCGTTCTGGGGGGTTTTTTGTAGTGAAGCTGAGGACTCTGTCATGGGTTCCTGATCCCTTTGCAATTGTCCCCCTGCAACAGCAGGTAGTCATGACCTAAGTTAGGTATTTTTTGTAGCAATTGGCCACTGCCACATTGTGGAAATGGTTACAGTGATACACCCTCATACTACTTTGTTTAAATTACTGACTTTCCTTTTGCAGAGTCTTAGGGTGATTTACTCATTTTTATGTAGTAATATCAATACACCGACTTCTGGAATGAATTAGGAAGCTGTCCAACAGTGGTGAGTAGCTGACAATTTATAAAGGAAAGTGGCAATTCCAGTGTCCAGTTAAATAATTAAAAAAAGCAAAACCAAAAACCGAAATCCACGCCTACAAACCCTGCTATTATAGTAGTCAAAGCCTGAACTAAAAAAAAACACAACAAAGCAACAACAAAAAATATCCAACAATGAAGAAGTGGCTAGCAGAGATCCAGCCATGTTCAATCCAAACATACCAGCTTATCTGGATCTACTTATCTTCAGCCATCACTACCTGAACGCTTTCTACCTGAAGTATCCTAGAACTATAGCACGGTCCATGGGTTTGCTGGAATTTTCCCCGGCATTCTGGAGGTTAGTCTTGTGGTGTTTTCTTGCAGTGGGCACAATAGTCATGATGGATGCCTCACACCTACTCCAAATCAGAAAATCCTGCAGTAATGTGGCAATTAAAATTGTATTGCAGCATTCACCCAGTGCAAACTCAAGGAGGAGTAACTCTGACTGAAAAGCCAACGTTGTTGTTTGCCTTCTTTTTTTTTTTTCTTCTGTACATAAGGTTATATTCCTACTTTCTAGCACTTTTCCTTCGTACAGACTCTAAAGTTCCTTGGAGAAGAAACAAATCAAGCCGTCTTCACAATATAAAAAGAAATAAGCTTTTCTGGCTTCATCTATGCTTCCGTTTGTGTTTTTTAAAATAAACAACCAGTCATTCTAGAAGTGTCTGTGCGAGCAATGTCCAGTGTGAACTTGAATATGAACAATCTGAGCTCTGTGCTTGGTGGTGCTGCTGACCCAAGATGTGGCCGTGGAGTAAGCTACTTAGCTACGTACCTGTTACACGCAGGCAAACACCTTCTATCCACTCTTCATATGTCTTGTTTATTAAGATTAATTATGAGCTGGTTTGAATTGCCTACCTGTATGAGCCAAAAAACCAGCCACACAATATTGCCTGGGAATATTGTGGCCTAGACATGTCTTTAGGATACAGGCATGAATGGGGATGTACTTTTTAACCTACCAAACCACATTCAGGTTTCTCATTTGTGGAAGAAGGTAATCAACGTGGCTGATGAAATTTCAGCCCCCAGGTGAGAGAAATGATCTTGTTTGTTGTTCAGAGAAATGTGTCAAATCAGGAAAGTGGATTCGGCGATTTACTTGTGTTTTCCTAATCTTGGAAGAGGATAATTTATGAAGTCATTTGTAAAGCTCATGATTGTGGCTCTGGGTTAAGGATTGCTGGTTTTCGGAATGCCAGCCCAGCTTATCTAGTGCCCTGTAAAATCATATATGAAGTCTTAAGGCAGTAATAAAATTCACATTTTTCAAAATAAAAGAGCAGAATGCTTCTACAGCAACACTTTTAAGTGCAGCAAAGGGTTCATACAAAAGCAATGCAGGACCGCGTGTTGGTGTTGATACCACCAGCGTATGGATATTGGCAGTTTCAAACAAAGCAGTGTTCTTGGCACGTTCATCATGAATCCCTGAGCAAGAATCACCAGTGCATGCTGGCACAAAAGACCATAACTGAGTGTGTGACCTCATAGTCATTTGACATCCTCTTTGTTTTAGAAGTGTTTGTCTTACTGAAGAGTAGTTTCACTTGATTTGTCCCTATAAAACCTACCTATGACATTTTGGTGCCATTGAGAACATGGCAAAACAGCCTCTGGACATCAGTGAGACCCAGGCTTTGTGCCAGGATGAGATTTTTTAACAGTACCTGCTTGACCTTGCGTCACATTTGCTTCTGTACATCCTAGTACTTGGTTCGGCTTTTTCCAGCAGCACGCTGCTTTCAGCCCCTTTTACAGCTATTCCTACGTAACCAAACATTGATCCAGGAAATGAGAAGACAGGTCTTTTCAGCTGTCATGGGAGAAATTCTGAATAGATCAGGGGGAAAAAAACAGCCCCAAACGATGGGTCATGGATCTGTATGGTCATTTGAGCAATACTTGTAATTAGTTGTCCACCAGACACGATTTCTGTAAAGGGCATTAGTTTATTCTCTAGAGGTGGAGTTTTATGATCAGTCTAGCCCATTGCATACCACAGAATCTTTCTCTAGCCTTTACATTATAATATTTATTCCCCACCTCAACCCTTCCCCCGTGACTTATTTCCCCATCTGAAAAAATGGGGCGGTTAGTGCTTCTTTCACCCGTGTGGATGATGTGAAGAAAAGCATGTCAGGCAGCGAGGCACAGTTCTCCATCGCGGGGGCCATCGCAGTGTTTGAATGGACCATCGGCTTTGCCACCAAAGCTGGCAGCAAATCCACCGTTACCAGGCTGGCACTGCAAAATGGGAAGGCTGTCCTGTGGGTTTTCTGGAACTGGTAGAGCCAAGCCAAGGTTCGGCCAAGCATTCACACAGCAGTAAGCAGTAAAATCGGCTTCACTTTTTTGGCCTCTTTTGCTCTTTCCATCAGCACCTGAAGACCTGTTGGGGAAGCTGAAGCCTTGGGAAGCATTTATGCTGGTTTGGAAGGTGCGGAAAGCCTGTGCAGATACATCGATAGCTAAATGGCTGTGCTGCCAGCTGCAGAAGCGTGTTTGCGAGCACAGCTGTGAGTGGCCACCCCAGCTGGTGAGCGGTGCGGGGGCTGGAGCCGGTCTGCCCACAGCTGAGGGCCAGCAGGCCTAGCGAGGCCGGGGGAGAGGTGGGCACACCTGGCCGAGCAGTGGGGAGACCAGCCCAGGGCACCTGGGGCTGGGGTTCGGGAGGGTCTTGGTAGTGGAGAGGTTTGGTGCACATGGTTGGACTAAAGCTTCCCAGACAGCTCGCAAAAGATGTTGGGCCCACACATCTGGCTGCTTCCCATCTTTGGGGGACACGTGCCGGTCACTCGGCAGCAGTGTTACTGCAGGAGTTTGCTGGAAGACGGGCTGAGCCTCTGGCTGCTGCTGGCCTTGGAGTCGAAGGAGGGGTGAGTACATGCTCTGCGGAGTATCCAGCTTCTCGCTGCTGTGGCTGTATCGGAAAGAGAGCGTGAGACGTACGTGATGCGTACTGGTGGGTGTTTCACAGTTAAAAGAGAAAATCTGGAAGCTGTCCCTAGGAAATCTAACCGAAGGTAGACGGGGATTGGTAACTCCTGACGAGGAGACGCATTAAGTCTTGAGCCTGTAACTACCTGCAAGCAAGACTCTCCTCAGGGCAGGGCTTTGACTCCCCTCGGGGCCTACAGGACACCTGGGAGGGACAGTCCAGAGCCATCCGCTGTCACCGCCACATCCTCCTCTGGGGCACCAGCGCAGGTCGCTGGTGACAGTGAAATTAAAAGGTTTTTTTTTTTTTTTTTTGTTCTTCCCTTACTTCAAAAAATACTTTTGTTCATCCTCACTGACTTAAATTTATATGGAAAAATACAAGGTAGAAAAGACATTTCACGTGCATTACCTACGAACTGCTATTTTCCTGTGGGAAGAGCTTGTTACTGTTAAGCAGATGAGCACTAAAACCAAGCCAGAACACTAGTGTGAAAACATTGCTGTAGCTTGGATTTGTGGGATGTGCTTTAACTGCCAATATTTTATTCAGTTTCCTCCATAACTGCTTACAGCGCTTTTAGTTAAAATCCTCGCTGTCGGCCCTGGGTGGCGGGCGTGGGGCAGTCAGCAGCTGCCTCAAATGAGCTCGGCTCCATCAGCAGCAAGGGGGCTTAACCCTGAGTCCCAGCAGCTGAGATCTGCTTCGTTAATGGGTAGCCTTAAAGGAAAGCGAAGGCGTGTTGTGTTTTTCTTAAATTGTTGGGCGGGGCGGGCGGGGGGAGTTTAATCCTTAAATTTAGGCTAGAGAAGGAACCTGAATGATGGAGCTTTTCTTACATCAAAGGGTGAACAGAAGCAAATGTTTAGTATGTCTACAATGGTATGAGGTAAAGGCAAGCAGGCTGATTGGCTTCACCTGCACTGCAGCATCCTGATTTCTGCCTTGCGCTGGAGTTACTCTGGTAGGAATGCTGTGTATCTGGTCTTATTTTGAATGTCAAAGTGTAATTGCACGTGCAGAAATTGTATGAGGACCACAGTTTCTGTGTTTGCGTGTGTATATACATACAAAAGTATTTGTGTGGAAGCATATATGGGTGTGTATATATCCATAAGTTTAATAGAAGAATTAAAATAGATACGAATTGCTGTATTTTGTAGCTACAATGAGCAACTTAATTACTTTGTGAACCTATTGAAATTCCTATCGACGTGTGAAGTGAAAACCTGAGATAGACTCTGCCTTCACATCCTTTTATATCCTAACTTCTAAGCGCAGAGTTAAAACTGCTTCGTGAAAGGGAATTGCCACAGCTCAGCATTTAATTGGGCCTCCCGCTGAGAGGAAAGATGTGAAAAATGTCTGCTGAATACAAGGTATTGCTGGATACCTTGTATGCTGGAGAGGAAATGCTAGATGATAACCCCGCTCGAGAGTGCAGGCTCATCCTGACATAGAGCTGTCAATTCCTATTGGAAGCCCCTTAAATCTTCAACTTGGGGCAGACAGATGGTAAAGAAAAAGGTAAAAGGTGCTGTAAATTAACGTATTAGCTTTCTTTGCCTTGGCTTATCAGTGAGCTTGTGAACTCCCAAAGGTTTACTGAGTCAGTAGGAATCAACTCGTAGTCCATCAACCCTGTCTCTTCTAAGAGAGATGGTTGTAATTGATATCCCCAAACCATCATATCTGCTTCTAGGGAATTTGTGGCTGAAGGGAAGAGATGAGGGGGGAGAGCTTTATGTGTCTGGAGACGGGGGTTTGTCTTTTGAAGGTGCTTTTTCGTAAGTAAGAATTATGGTTTGCAGAGAAATGCCCAAGGAGGCTTGCTCAACGCTCATCTGTGGTGTGTTTGACTTTGGATTCCTGCACACAATACTCGGTTACCGAAAATTAAAGTAACTCCTGTGGGAGTGGGAAGGGGAGAGAAATTTCAGGCAAGATTGAAGCGCTCTTAGGTATTAAGTAAGAGGAGACTGAAGCACATCCCTGAACGGCTCCTGCTGAGACGCTAAAAGCTGGTCTGCTTACCCCTGTTAGACTGAATCTCTTCCAGTTTTCTTGCCAAAACAAGTGGTATTTTCAGTCGTACTCCAAGTAAGGCGAAGTCAAAACGTAACCTTAAACCAGTGAGCTTTAGAGGCACAACTGCAGGGGCCGTGAAGTGCTTTTTCCACCAAGCAGACAGGCGGGGCAGTCAGCAGGAACCACAGGCCTGTCAGGAAGTTTGACCTGAGACAATCAGGGCCCCATGGCCAGAAGGGAAGGTGTCCATAAAAATTAAGTCCTCAGCAGAGCTGTGTACGTCTCCAGGACTTCAGTTTCCAAGAAACTGAAGTTTTGGCAAACTCTGTTTTTCAGTGTCACTCTTGTATGAGTCCTTCTCTCTGGAGTTGGCTTTGATTTTTATTTCGATTCTTCTGACACATGGCAGTCAGAAACAGACAAGTTTGGATCCTCAGTTCAACGTTTGCTTTCTGCATTGGCGTCTTCATTACTAGGTTCAGCCTCCAATATATTTATGCTTATTGCATACAGTATGTACAACTGAGGGGAGGTAACACGATATTTACTGAGTTACTCGATCATCATCCTACCAAACTACTTCTAATTACTTACCTATTCTGCCAGATGGGGTCTCTTCTCATCTCTAACATAAGCTTTTGCAACTTAGTGGAGCACCCTTTTTTTTTTTTTTTTTGAAAGTCTCCTGAAAGTTACAAAAAAAATATTTGTTGCACTAGAAACCTGTGAAACTTCCCAGTCAGGTAGTGTTTCACTCAATATAATTATGATAAAATACAGCTGATGTGGAAACTTGGGTATGAAGCAGCCCAGTTGCCCAAATCCACATTTTCTTTTTTCCAGTGACATAATAGATTTTCTGGTTGTTATCGACAGATTTCATAAGGATCTATCTCATATTCAGAGACAGGTTGAGTAATTCTTGATATTGCAGGCATCACAGCAGCCTCAGAGGGATGCGTGGTCTTTCAGCACAGATGGAATTCTCTGATAAATTTTGCAGAACAGTTTAGAAAAATTCTGGTGTGAAAGGATACCCTTCTGAGAATTGCCTTGTGTAAAGCACTTTACAGCAATGTTTGTGTGCTGTGCGCCTTTGAAACCATCTGTTTACACACAGTATTTACCTGTTTTATTTTGAGAAATACTGCATAAGCATTTTAAGACATTTCTCCTATAGTTGACACTCGCCACTTGCAAATTGCTCTGCTTTCCTCATCCTTCGTATTCTTCTAGGTTTAAAACCAAACAACGTAAGCCCTCGACCCCGTCTCTAACTCTGATCTGCAGAGGCATCCAAGTGCCCTGGAGTTCAGTAGGGATTTTCCTGCTGATCTCAAGTGGAGTGTTCCCAGGTGTGGTAGTGAGTAGGGTGCCATAAAATTAACTGTAATTATCTTCTGGGTTTCTGTCGATGCCTGAAAGGATGTGAGGTGACAACAGATTAATGCCCTAGGCTAAAGCTAGCCAGCGGAAGTGTTCAGAGAATACTGTTTGCATGTTACAAAAGCCATAGTTTCTAAACTGACTGTAAACTTAGGGGATGGGGGGAATCAACAGGTTTTGTGGTATAGGAAGGAAAACAGTACCTTTCCACTGCAAGGTTATCAGTGCGACAAGTCAGTAAAGAACTTTAAAAAATCATATTAAGAGCAGATTGAATATGTTGACTTTGAACTGTATTTTTCTTATTAATTAATTCAATTTTATTTTTTCTCATGAAAGTAGCTTTAGCATTTCCCCAGTATTAATATGCAAAGAGGCAAGTCCATCAATTAAATTAAAAAAAAAAAAATATATATATAAAAATGCATCATCACTATTCTTCCCATAAACAGAGACCACGTGGCAGCCTGTAGGTCTTTCCTAATTAGCAGATAACCCTGTGAGGACATGTGGGGGAAACAGTGATGCTGGGCTGCTGCTGCAGTTCCTTCTCTGACAACGTCCTGCTTTGTGGAAGCCCCATCTGTTGTTCCAGTTGTTGGAGTTCTCGTTGGTCATATTGGAGACAGCCACGCAAGCATTAAAAAAGAAAGAAACAAGCAACCTTGACATGTGCCCTGATTCCTCCTTTGACTCTTGGCAGTTCCCAGCTGCCATTTCACTGGGAAGAGGGACGCAGAGGAGTCTGAGCGGTGCCGGGCAGCAGTTGCTGAGGTGCCTGGGGCACAGTGTTCGTTCCAGGAACTCCATGTTTTGTTGATTCCACAATTAAGTGCTATGGGATTTTAATTTGCTATTTACTCATTTCTCATTTCCTTCATTTTTGGCATTCAGACCCAGTTTTGATGAAAAGATTGCCCCGGGACACGAGCACTTTCCTGGAGCTGAAAGTTGGATTAGCAAAGCACTTTCCTAGGATCTCCTCCTTAACACCTGGCTCTTTCCCTAGGGAAGGGGTGGGCTCGCTGTGAGGGCTGTGGCCCGAAATGTGCACATAGGTTTCATGGTAACAGGAATCCCCAGCAAGAGCTTTGGCAAGGGGCTTGACCGCGGTGATGTTTCTAGGTTGGGGAGTGAAATTCGTGAGCCTGCTCGGGATCCCAGCCCTTGCAATGAGCAGGGAGAATTAAGATACCTCACAGTGGAGCAGTGAGGTGTCGTTTTCTCAGGGGGCCTCAGCCTTCCCTGTTAAAATGCCTAAGGTAGCATGTATGTCTGCGTCCTGTGATGTTTTCTCAGTCCATGCTCTAACCCTGGCAATCAGCCCATTTACTGGGAGAAACTGATAAATCCACCATTAGGGAAAGAGACTTGTCTGCTCTAAAGTCCCACCGTTGCCCTTGGCTTAGGTGTACGAGTGCCACCCTGACTTGTTTTATGTGTTTGTGTTTTGTTGGACATGACCAGTAATGTATATTTTAAGGGATTGTATTTAACTGTCAGTGACTCTGGGATGGTCCCAAACGAGTTCTTCTACTAAAATCACCTTGTGTCTGGGAATTGGCCACAGCATTATTTACTGTTGTCTGAAAGGCAAGGGAGGAACAATGCAAACATGCATCTGTGTGGAACATGTTTGGCAATATAATGTTTTTCTGGGATAACTCCTCATTGTTGAATGATTATTGCCAGGGCTATGTCCAAATTCTTTCCTCCTCCTCCTGTGAAAGTATGAAATTCAGCTAAAGTACTTGTATCTTTTTACGTGAAAACTTTCACAGAAAGATTATAGGCAGGTTGTTGGGCTTTGTTGTTTAATGTTTTTTCTTAAAAAGTGATGGAGAAGTGCGAAGTTACTTACATCCAGATTTTTGACTACATGAGAGTTAGGTGCCTAAATGACTTCCAGGGGATATGGTCTTGAAAACTTGAGAACTCCACCCCGAGTTGGAGCAGAAACATATTGGAAGCATCTGATATTTGTTGTGCTGGGGCATAATCCTGGGCTTTTGTCCTGCTAATGTAATCCATCTTCAGTTAATATAAGGACCAGTACAACTTCCTTGCTAACAAATATCCTTTCTCTACTCCCAGAAAGCTTATTTGCAAACATTCAGAACTAAGGAAACTTCAGGTGACCCACTTGTGTAGTGGCTTGTTCTGGGAGAGCACTGTTCAGTTCCCCTGCAGCAGCAGGCTGCTTAATAAGACGTGTGCGTCTTTTTCCAAATGGGAGTGAAGTATAAAAGAAAACATAAATCTGGTCTTTTTTTTCTGCTGAGGAAAAAGAAAAAATATAGAAAAAGAATAGTAGTGGCGTTATTATTCTTATTGTTTTTCCATTGATAAATTAGAAAAAAGCTTGTGCCAGCAGAACAAGCTCTGTCGTAAAAGGTGGGCATCCTAGCCCACATGCGGGAGTGTTCTTTAAGGATGGCATGCAGGAATGTTGTTTAAGGATGGCATGCAGGAATGTTCTTTAAGGTTTTTCTCCTAGTCAGCTTATATGGACAAACTCTGCCGCTCCTTGGAAAGCTTTTATTAATAACTAAAACACATACTGGTGCTTCAATTTACCATGGGTTAAGCTCTCAGCTTTCATCTTGTTGACCATATTGAACTGCCTGGCTGCAGGTGAAGAATGCCCTTTGTCAGGAGATGCTGAGATCTCTTTTGAAGGAGACCAAGAGGGTCTATTTCTTATATATTACTGTAACTGCCTTTTGCTGCCCCCTGTGCATAGCTGAGCAAGGTGCCAGGGGCAGATTGGTGGACTCCAACCTTTGCTTTTAACAGGAGAATTACTTCTGCTGTTTGTGACTCCATTTTTCCCTCTGCAGGGGTGCCTGCGTGTGGAAAACTCTAATGCTGGGCTTCTTACCCCTGAAAGCCCAAGCATGACTCCAGGGTTATTCCTTTCCACCTGGCTGCATATTTCTGCTCTGAAATAAAGAGCCCGTAGGCTCTAATGTTGTGGGTAGTCCAACATGAGTCCAAATATTTCAGCTGTGCCTTGGTCCTTGATTAACAAGTGTATGATGTGTCAGTGTCTCAAAGTGGAGCGGATTCAGAGCCAAAGACAGAGGTGCGGGGCCTCTCTTGCCACTGATATACCCATATTGCTTCCAAAGAAAACGGTGCTCCCTCTCGTGTAGTCTCTGCGCCCGTCTCTCCTTGTTTGCGCTCTTCCCTGGGCGTTCAGGTGGGCAAGATCCCACGTAATGTTGGCTCCTGAAGATGGCACCTGAGATGAATGAAGCTCTTTGGTTCTGGATGTGCAAGTTTCCCAGCAGATTTGCAACCTTACATGTAGATACCAAGTTCACGTTCCAAGCTTTTCCAGGCACTTACTCTTTAGATGCAAAGGCTAAAGGAGCCTGGAGTCTGGTGTCACTGAAGCCAAGTGGCCTGTCCGTTCTGCACTTGGTTTCCGTGGCAGTGCAGGATAGCTCTATAGGTAGCGCAAGCAATTCATCATAGGTATTGACAGCAATATAGGGAATTTTGAACTAAATTCTCGGTACTATGCTACTCTGAAGCTATATTTTGTATTCTCTCATGACCAAGGCTGTAGCTGGGGAGTGAAAAGGAGAGGCATTTGTTAACTAGGATGCAAATTGAAGCTTTCTAGGGCCTTAAGCAGTTTACATGATACAGCATTTTAATTGGTGTAAACCCTTCCAGCAAGGAGGCAGAAGGGGATTTACTGAGCTTGGAAATAATTAAAATCATGCTGAAACTTTCCGAAACAGGTGCTAAATGTGACACAGTGTGTGGTCTCCCTGAAGAGGCTTAGCTTTCCCTATAAATGGGAAAGTGCAACATCAGATATTTCAATGTGTGCACATGGATAAACAATGCTTTTATGGCATATTATGAACAGTTTGGTTTGTGGCTCTTTAGATGCATCTTAAAATCTTGTTCTATGATGACTTTAGCAGAGCTGTTCAATTTCCAAGATGTGCCTCTAAAGCAGGATGAGGGTTGTACCTGTTTTTTATTAACTATATTACAAGCTAAAAATAAACCAAGTTGCAGACAGCTGACTGCAATGTGGACCCTCAATGTGTTTCATTAAAAACAATAATAATTCTCGGGGGCATGGAGACAGAGATCAGACTCTCTTTGCCTCCTGGAAGGCCTTTTGCTTGTCTGGGGGAGGAAAGTAACCTGACAGTCTTTGAAAGTTACTGATATTCATCAAGACCGCTGAACTTTGAGTGGAGCTTTAGTTAATTATGAACTTTAACCCCATCTTTTAGTTTGTTCTTGGACAAAATAAGTGGCTTCATTGTGCCTTGCAGGCTACTGGCAGAGAAGCTTTCTGGTAGTGCGTATAAAAGGATCCCGGGGTTGGATGTCAAAGCTTGACAACTGTAAGCACAGAATTACAAGGAGGGTGGTCTAATTTTTTAGACGAGCACAGGGATGTGGTGATTCTCTACAATTTGTTGTTTAATGGTGTCTGAGTACCTTTGTGAAGAACGGACTCAAGCTGACTTGGGAGTTGAAGTTTCAATAGGGAAAATTCATAGGACCTCTGCAAGCTAATTCCTGAGCACAGGTTGAGGGCCAGTCCCTTGAAAGAAATGTTATAAAAAAAGATCTAGCCTGGCCAGAGCTAGACAACTGAAGAAATATTCTAGAAGAACACTGGACCTTTTTTTAATCTTTACTGGGTAAGCCTACGCTACTACTGAAACCTATTTCCCCAAGAGTCATCTTTCACTGAAGTCTGTCTTCTCTAATAGTTCTGCTATTTAGCAGTCAGAACTAAAAAGGCAATAAAACACATGCATTTAAGCTGAAAACATGTTGTACCTCCTAATAAATTTGGAGACAATATATGTGGCAGAGTTTAATAAAACTTGTTTTGGTGAGCCTCTGTAAACAAACGTTTTTGTGCATTGGATAGAAAAAAGCCCATACAAAAACTAAAGTACAGTTTTGATACCTCTCTTTGATAACTCAACAAAATGTTTCTGGACATTCTGGGAAAGCAAGCCTTCTGCAAATGATTTTGAGCAATAGCTGAGCAAGGATGAGAGAGCAAAGAAAAAGACCACACAAAACAAACACTGGAAGGAAAAAAGGTAGAGTTTGAATTTCTAGCTATTTTTGCAGTGCTGTTCAGTGGCCTGAATTCCCCTGTCCAGATTTGGATTGACATAAATTGTAACATTTTTTTCCTAGCTTTAAAATTTAATTTTCAGTATGCAGTGGATTAAAAAATATGTGGTAAAATGTAATGGCCAGATTAGGGATTTAGGTGTTTGCAAACATGTCGCTCTGTAGCTTTTCCTCTCTTAAATCCTGACTACAAAGTTTGACTGAAGACATTTACCATTGTTGTCTTGATATTTGGAAACATATTAGACTAGATGACAGTACTTTGCAAGGAATGTATTTTTAAAATACTGAGGGGAAAGCTCGGATTCTTTGATTTATCACCAATACAATAAACACCGACTTCTATGCTAAAACTCAGTGAGCAAACAGGGCACTGTTTTTTACCCATGTCTTGAACGGCATGGCTAGTTCACTTACTGCTATAGGTGAGGTTGCTGCGCATAGTGCTTAATTGGTACTTCAAGTATCAAAGACACTGTGGTGCTATGTAGAGCTTTAAAAGGATTAAAACCTTTGAAAGGTGTGGGAGATTTTCACCAACGGGTCGTACCTGCGCACACTCGTCCCGGTGGTTCAGTTGTTCCTTGTTTAGAGCCTTTGCTTGTGAAGCATCCTGGACTGACCCTGCTCCTGCAGGCCACCAGCCGCCTGGTTCCTGAAGTCGAGTAGAGAATTCCCCCTTCTCTGCTTGTGCTGGCCCAGGTCTTCAGGGAGAGCCGGCGGTACATGCGGTTCCTGTTAGTTCAGAAAACAGAAACATCTGGGGAAGATGTGAACGACTTACTGGCTCGGTTCGGCAGCAGGAAAGCCTGTGACAGATCGTTCTGGGCAGACAGATCTCTCCATTACGTGCTGAAGCAAGGAGCAAATGCACATGAAATTACATAAATCCAGCTCAAAACAGCAGGAGATGGGCAGTAATGGCTGTCTTACACAGCCTTTCCCTGTTCCTGCCTCTGAGGATGCTTCCTTAGGGAAGGCTTTTCTCATCCAGTGGGAGTGGGCGGCAGTGCTGAGGAAAAGCACTTCCTAGGGACAGCAGTGGGTTTCCCAGGGTGATGCCCATAGAGGTTTAACTTCAAGAGGAAAGGGAAGTGAAGCAGTGGTGAACATATTATTTGCTATGATGTGTTTACTGTAAAAAATCTGAAGGAAAAAGCCTATAGTGTGGTGGGTAGTTGTTATTACTGTGAAGGTAGAATGGCTAGATCAGCTCCAGGAGGCCCTGCTTGATCAGGGGGTTGGACCAGATGACTTCCAGAGGTCCCCTCCCATCTCAACCAGTCTGTGGTTCTGTGAAAATAGGTAGTTAAATTGGGTTAGACTCCGCAACATGGCGTGGTTAAAACAGTGTGACTTATTTCCTCAATCCCTAGGGAAACGTGTCCTACTAGTGTAAAAGTATTGGGTTTTTTTCTAATCTGACTGCACCGCTGAAGATGTTCTGTAGCTTAACATGTCTGTTCCTAAGCAGGGCAGAACTAAATACCTGCGTCTATCATATGGTGAGTAGTAGGGGAGGGACATGGCGCATCAATAACCTAAACAGTAGGTGTTCCATATGAGCAGGCTGTCTGTGCTCTCTACTCAGTGGAGATAAAAGGTTGGATGGGATGAATTGCCCTCTGCAGGGGCATGTGTCTGTGTCTTCAGCAATTACAACCTGTGGTCCCTAGGGTACCCTGGGGATGGGGCAAATTAGCGTTAGCAGCTGCTTGCATTCTTTTTCCTCATTTTCATTCTCCTCCATGTGATGGTGCATTTCTTTCTGTTTTATCTGGCCTGTTATTTTAGCATCTCTCCTCCTCTGCCGTGCTGTCTTTCTCGCTTTTCAACTGCCCCAATTTTCCCTATACTTATTCCTCCATACATACAGAGCTGTCTTTGCTATTGAGCCTGCAGAACTACTACTGAGTTCAGTGAAATAATTGACTAGAATTCTTTTGCCAGCTAAAGTTGCGTGCATTTCAGGGAAATATATGAAGAAAAGAGCGGGATGACAAATCCTCAGGGAGTAACTTGTTTGTAATTACATGAAGACCTTGACTATATATGAGTGTAAGGATGCAGTAAGCCCTGCTAACTGGATCTTTGCTAGGAAAAACATTGCGGTCTAGTTGGGATACAGTTTGGGGGCTATGAAGAGAGCTAGAGAGGTCCAGTCCCTTCATTAAGTGACTTTTCATAAACCCTAGAAGAAAATATCTGTTCTCTTGAGAGCAAAAGTTTATCTTTAACACCCAATCCTTATGTATCTGTTCTGCTTTCACAATTTCAGCCATTCAGACAATTGATGGAGCATCTACCTCTTCCAAGACCTTCCCTAAAGGTTTTTTGTTCTGCTGTACAGTTTTGTGGCTTTATACCCAATGAAACTACTGCATGACTTTAACTCTAGGAACAGGCTATAACTATTTGCTCAAGCAGAAAAGTGTTGCATTGGGGTAAGAGATAGCTTGGGAAGATAAGAAAGGAATCTTTCTGGCTTTCAGTAAGACCTGAAGATATTTGAAACAGTGTTGTATAGTGAATACATTGTCAGCCAAATGCTTTGAATTCTGGCTTTGCTAATGACTCCAAGGAAATTGGTACCTTTTTGTTGAAAGGCAGAGGACAATATTGTCAGTGTGCCGTGGATCTGTGTGCACAGATGCCAAGTGTCTTAGTCTTGATGCCAGCAGAAGTAGGATTATTTTTTTTGTGCAAGGTTTCAGTATAATGTCACTGGAGGATCCGCCTTGTAATTTTCTGGTGAACCTTCTTAATTTAAATATTTATCTAAACCTGATTATTTCCCCCCCCCTGTCCTTTATGGGAATTCATCCTTGTTTAACTTTATTAAACATTTTTCTGCGGTGTTTGTGCCCAAAGCTCACTGGCTGATCTGCCCTCAGCTCACTGTGGCGCAAGTGCTTGTGCCATACCTGGAAGCAGCAGGCTTGGCAGGGTGTTAGGCACCTGAGAGGAAGAACGCTCATCCAGAGAAAGCTGGTGGAAAACGCTTCCCTTTTGTTCCTGTGCCACCTGGAAGGGTTGCCCAGAAAGCTTCCCTGCAGGGCATATTGTTCTGGAGCGTAGGTACAGCTCTTCCTCGCTTCTGCCAGAAACAGAAAGATGAATGTAGTTATGTCTTGGAACAAGTTGCAGCATGACACCGTGTCCCAGCAGCTATACTATACACATGGGTGAAGGGAAGGAAAAGGAGTTTTCTTACCGTGAGACAATGGCTCATTTAGGAATCTCATTTTTCATTAGGGTAATTATCATGAAGTCTCGGTTTAATTTCTGGTGGCACTTTTTATTACTTGAATTGAGTTATTTAAATTTCCTGAACCACAAAAGATTAATAGCCTCACAATTTATGATTTTTTTCTGTAGAGTGAAAAAGTGTAATTAAAAATAAGATATACAGTAGAATTAAATTTTCAAACTGCAGCGTGAAAGTTTTTCAGAGTACAAAACATAAAAGAAGCATGGAGTATTGTTTCATGCTGTTCTGCAGATGATTGCAAATCATACCTGCTTTATGAAGTCAAAATTTGTCTTAAATCTTGCTTTCTTACTGGGAACAAGGGTGTCTCACACCCCATCTCCACTTGTCATGAGTAGACTTGTCCAAATAAGTGGAAGGTGTTCTATTATTCTTAGCACAGAAAACATGATTACATGAAATCCCTTTTGCTATCATGAGAGGATTAGAAGCCTGTTTCTGCATGATAACTGTTAGGCTCTTACCAGAGCTCAGGTTAGGAGAGGAGAGATTGTGGAAATAAAGTCTACTCTTGTAAAACTGTCCTTGCCAACAAAAGGTGATCCATCACTGAAAATATACCAATAATATCACAGGATAAAAACAGTTCTGGAGCATCCTGCACTATACATGCCGTTCTTTCCCTAGGGGATATTGAGCAACCCTAGATACAACTGAAGACATAACTGTATAGCATGGGAATAGCCATCTGATGCAAACCTCCTCCTGCTCAGCTCACTCAAGTGAATGACACTGACCTGCTCTGAATGGACCATCTAGACCAGTAGTGTTTCTGTCTGGTGTAGTGCCTGTTCCTTTCACCGCTCGCTCTGAATATTGAGAGGAAAACTTCCCCAAAAGGTGTTTAGACTGCTGCAGCTGGGATGTCTTTTCCTTGTTCTCAGGCATGGGGGGATGCTGAGGCAAGGAGAATGACAGACTCTCCATGGCTTTCTGTTGTAGACCCTTTTTTTTTTTTTTCTTTTTCTCCAAATCCTGCAGGCTGTATGGCACAGCCCGATCCCTCGTGTTTAGCTCCTCAGCTCTCATTTCCATGTTTGCTACCCCCCAAATCTATTACTTGAGTTAACAGGCAGTGAGGAGTTAGTATTGGACATCCTTTGTTTGCCCAAAGTTTTCAGGAAAATAATTGCTCATTCTCTCTTCAGCCTCGTGTGAAGACAAGTTTTGGTCCCGGTGCTCTCAGTTTGATGTTCCCTGCTGCTGATGAGTCAACCTCTTTAATACCGTGTGGATTCTTATCACCCTCATCCCGACACAGCGTGTGTACAAGCAGTGTAAAATCACCACCTCTCTTTTCCTGGAAATCAGAGACCCTGTGCACAGTTCCTCCCTAGATGGGATCTTCCCACACTTCAGACATATTTTCCTCCACTAGCTCTCAGCCGCTCCTGCAAATGACTCCTGTGTAGCTCTGCAGTTGATTTATGCACCTTTAATAAGTCCCCTGTGCATTCACTCCCTTGCCCCCCTCCACGCGTGTGCAGCTGAAAGACCTTGGCATCCTGTATCTTCTGATTTAACTGTATGGATGGATCAGTGCCGCCGTACACCCAGCACCGATAAAGAGCGCAGGGAATTGAGAGCCTCTTGCTTGATTTGGCTAGCTCTTAGCTTTCTGCTTTCGGGTTGCAACAAGATCTGCTCAAAGTATTGAAGGACAGGACAACACTAACAAAACAAGGAATTTCTTGGTTAGTGGAGCTGAAGTGTCTGAAAGTTGGCAAAAAGCCCCGAAGGAGGACTATCAAAGCATTAATGACAGCCATCTTAAATGCTCCAGGCTGTTTGTACTTAACGCTAAGCTTGTTTTCACCTGACAATTAAGTGAGTTGGCTTGATCTGAGTACAAGTGACTGGAACACGAGAAAACTCAGCTGCAAAAATGCAGGGCGGTAAACAGCAAAGAAGTTGTTGAAACTTGAATCGTTGTATCTGTGTTGCGCCGTATACCAAAATAACGGCACCGTTCAGAATCCAGCCCTTTTCTTCATCCACGAAAAAACCAGATCCCCCTTCAGTGTTATCCCAAGTTGAACTCATCGTGTGAGAAACCGAGCGGTCTGAGTAAAATTTAACCAAGCTAAAGATGCAGCAAAGGCAAATGTTAGCTGTTCACTTTCCATGGCTAATTCCTCGATTTTTCTCAGATAAAATGTAAGCTCCCGATCGCCTAGTCTTTTGTTGCTCTGCCTGGATAATCTGAACCAATTTCCTACAGACAGACCTACGCGTCAGTCCCTGCCACTCACGAAAACATACTGGCTCTGGCCAGTTGGAATTTGTTGTTGTGAATTTGCATTTAATTACATTGTGCCACGACCATGCTGGTACTGATGGCTGTTGTGCAGATCCTGGACTGACCCCCCTCTCCTCTTTTTAGCAATGGTGGTTTCTCAAGTTCCAGTAAGTCTTGTTCCTTATTTTTGTATTATTGCTATTTATTTCAGCAGCTCTGAACTGACTCCCACTGAAGCCAGCAAGTTTAACTATTAGCTTCGTAAGGAATGTAATGCTACACTTGAATAGCATAAACATAATCTGTACCCCACGCTGCTAGCGCAGCCTACTTGCTTCCCCTCTTTGTTATGTAGTGGGGTGGTCTGACAGCTACTGGTTTTCCAAGAAACGTGTGCTTGTCTTAATTTTTCCCTGTGCTTCATGCTTTGGGGTGGGTTTTTTTTGTTGTTTTGGTGTCCCCAAACATCAAATCTTATCCTTATCTCGGCTTGAATGAAAGATGTTCCTACAATTCTGGGAGATGGATTAAGTGTGTGTGTGTGTACACATACACAGAGAAAGCAAGCGTGAGATGACTCATTGGCTTTCGTGACCCACTGAAATCACTACAGCCCCAGCATGGAGAATTTTAAAGCAAAAATATCGTCTTGAATACAGCTACTTAACTTCTCTGTGCTTTATTTCATGAAGAAGGAGCAACGTGGATTTGCCTAGTATTGCTATGTCGACATCCAGTCACAGGTTGGTGAGGGAGGCAGTGACAGCGCAGACACAAAATCTCTCATGAGATGCGCATGACTTGCTGTTAGATGTGACCTCGCCCAGTTTTGAAAATGATAGTTTTTCTAACAACTGCTCCAATGAAACAGATGGAAAATGGAAATACAGAATTTAGAAAAAAAAAAAAAAATCAAGCTAATTTGCTGAGTTAGTCTTACTCTATTTCCTTAACGCTTGGTACTGGCTTACAGCAGGCAGTCAGAAACTTTTGGTTCCCTGCTACAAATAGTATTTGTAGGCATCTCCAAGAATCTCTCCAAGAATGCTTTCTTCGTGCCAACTTCTGGCTGCATCAGCGCTGCGTCTTTTGGCACTGAGGTAGCAGGTCTTGCTGTAAAAATGTGCCTGTCAACACTGAAGAGGGAGTCTAGCCTTCAGCTGCAGACAGCTGGTAAAGCAGAAAAATACCTAGAAGTTAATGGGAAGGAGGGACAGTGTGGCAGCGTCTCTTCAGGCTGTATGAAGTTGCTCTTGGCTTTTACCCAGGGAGGACACCTGCTCTGTATCTACACTGCGTCCCACTGGTCAGCCTCAGACAAAGGATGGGCTATCTTTGGACTACATGGGATATCTTTGGACACTACACTTCCTCCGCGGGTCCTGAGTTACTTCTAGGGGGTCTTTGTAAGTCGTCTTCAACTTGTGCTCCTTCTGATTTCACCAACAAGTTCGCCAACACTGGGCCTGCACTTAGAATCCTGCCCCTGTAGGGAGAAACTTCAGCTGAAAATATCCCAAATCAGGAGGGGAACCACTGTTAGTCAGTCTGACCAGCCTTCTGTCCCACACAGCTTTTGTTCCTCTTCCACAGGGTTAGGGAAGAAATGAAGGTCTTCCCTACGACCGCTCTAAAGTAAGCAGGCTTGTGTAGTAGACTGAGGAAAGAAGACAAATCAGGGTGGGGGTGCTGCTGCATCATGAAGAAATGTTTTATATATGCAATAACAGCCACCCTTTACCACGGGATTGCCTTGATTTTGTGAGAGGTTGCTCTGCAAGGGCACGTGAAGGCCTGTTTGGCCCTGAGATTTCCTTCCTGGCACTCCCGACTATACACCGAGGCCAAAACAGCACAAACTGGTCCCAAGGGCAGTGGTGGGGATCCAGCATCAGGGGTATACAGATGCCAGCACTAGAAAGAGGAGGGAAAAAGAGAAAGGAAAAACAGTTTGTGGGCTTTTAAGGGGGTTTCCACCACCACGCTTAAAAAATCAGGGGAGGTGGAAGTAAACTGAAATGCCAGAAGTAAGAACATAGCATAGGAGATTGTACGGGCTGAGGAGAGATTAACACGTATTAGAAGAAAGCAAAAGACATAAGAGAATTCCGATCGATGCTGAGACGAGCAGCAGGGAATGTTCTTAGCAAAGAGCGTGACGAAGTTGAACACAGATGGCAAGGTCCGAATAAGCAGGCGGACCCGGGAAGCTGTAAGGGCAGGATGGAGAAGAACCTTAAAATCCAGAAATGGGAAGAAGGTGAAAAGTACATGAACAAATAGCTGAAATAATAATACTTGCCAAATCAGAAATAATAATTTTGTTTATCTTGATGTTAGAAAGTCATACATAAACTAAGCAAAGGCAGTATAAGAATAATTTTATTTAGTGTTTTGGTAACACAACGATACATCTCAAAATTACCATAAAAGTTAGCTCGCTCGACAACTGCATACATTCTAAGTGGGTGCTACTAAACTTGAGTGACTTCGCAGATTATATGAGGCATTATTTGACCAACAGCTATAAAGTGTGTGACCCCCGACAGACATGAGCAGTGTGAATGGACGTTGCATTAGTAGCCAATGCACAGTTAAAGCTTTTGGAAGAGTACAAAACTGCCAAAGCCGTTTTTATTAAAATACGAATCGGTGATCCTTGCGTTAGAATAACTATTCAGTTGTAGGTTACATCCTTTATAAATTTTTTAATAACAATAATTACAGAGGTACAAGGAAAATTGTCTTTCTAGCGTTTGATCTAATGTAGATCTCCATACAGAAATGCGGAGTATTTTATAAAGCTTTTCACAGGTATAGGCTAAGTTCTGGGATATCACAAGCTTGTACATAATTCAGAAAACACCTGAGGTTACTCCTTGTGTATGTAACAGAAAGCTTTTTTAGCTCTAAAAATAATAAAAAAAGATAGATGCTATATGAAGCCAGAGCCTTTAAACGGGTACGTTTCTACTCTGCGGGGTTACGGAGCAGTACTTTTAGGCTCGATTCAGGTTTTCAAAATCAGGAGCGAAGCTTCTACTTAAGAAGATCAGGATTGTGTCGTTAACCCAGCTCTTCCCAATGTCAGTATGAATTCTGTGGCTGCTGCCAACGTGACTAAGACTGGCCATCTATCAGAAGACCCAGTGCAGATCTTTCTTTGCTTCGGTCTCAGCAGAGCTGAGTGTAGCATTGCACCCTTATTTTTCTAGCTCTGCTCATACTTTTTATAGTACTAGGCTGAACACGGCAAGCCATGTGAGATACTCTCCTTTCTGATGGATTTCCTGTGTAATCCAAGGTCATCTGCAGCTCCAAAGAAATGCCCAACGCTTTTCAAAATCAGGCATTTACATAGTACGCTCTGCTTTTTAGAGAAATACACGCAGCTTTGTGTACACAAACATTAGCCAGAATTTCAAGGCCATAAACTTTCATGTGTATTTAAAATAATAGGTTGGTTTATTTTCTAATTTTATGTCCTTTGCCTCACAAAAAATTTAAAAGTACTTTTTCTTCAGTTAATGGGTACATTAATTAAGACATGTAATGCTAGTTTTCCTTCTGAGACTTTGTTCCAAGCAAACCGTACTAGAAGTACATAGTTGATTTTTGGATATACCATTTAACTCAAGCTAACAGAATGACGAGTGAGCAGGGGTGTACTTGCTCTGTCCTTTACTTGAGGCTTGCTGCATGAAAGTTTTAATATAAAACCCCCAGATTCTCACTTCTAAATACCTCGGCCCATGTGGATTTTACTGGACTTACCTATGTGCCTAAGGACAGGGATATTAACTCTTTACTAGAGAAATACAAAGTTCAGCTATACCTTTATAAAAGTTTCTAATTCAAATATCTATTTTGTTCATGAATATGCTAATGAACAGATTAGCATATGGTTTGTATCACCCTTGCCATTTGGTGACATATCAAATCTCATCTTTCAAAATTTAACAAAAAGTTACTATATTAGGACATTCTGTTCATTCTCATATAAAATATGAATTTTATTTTCAAATGTGCTTAGAAGAAAGTCTTTTTTTTTTTTTAGTCATTTATGTAAACACTTTGGAATGCTAAAGGCAAGGCTTTACATTGTCATTTTACCAAAAATCATCTGAACATTTGTTTTTGAGGCATTAATGTACATCCCAGCAGTCACAACACAGGAGCTGCCATGCGCCTATGGCAGTTTCCAGCGGAGACAATTCGGAAGCAGGCTGCAGTGTTCTGAGCAACCCCTTTTTTCTTTCTTTCTTTCATTTTTTTTTTTTTTTAAATAAAGAGATTTCACTTTGGGATGCGGAGTCACTGAAGGCGAACTTAGAGTTAAGGCACAGCGCATGGAGACACGGAAAGGATTGTACAAACAGTTCCTAGAGATGCTCCAACCAGTCAGTACACAAGAAGCGCTTTACAATGGCGACTTCTGTGAACAAGCTAGAAAAGAAAAGGCTTACTTTCAAATTGCATGTGTTTCATCATTTAATATATTAAATTGTTCCCCTGGCTCTCCTTCTAGAATTAAAGAGAGGACTGAATTATACCTTGTGCAGTTTTCCTTCCTGCTCTTGTAACTTGTAATATTGGCTATTTTCCAAAAAGATCTCCAGCACAAACTATAACTTACTTTAGTCTAAAAAGAGAGAGCGGGGTTATCTTTAGATGCAAGGTTTGTTGCTTAGGCATTTGCTGACAGCTGGTTTTCATTGGCTGCTTTCTCTGCTTGCAGTCTTTGGACAGCCTGGTCAAGCAAATCCATAGTATCTCTAAGCGTAACATTCAAGGTAAACGGCTTAGGTTTAATGGTCAACCCATAGGTAAAGTCCATCTTAGGGTCCTCGTTTGGATTAGCAGTAAAATTGCACTGATGCACCAGTATGGAGGTAAAGAGAAACAGCTGCACCTTGGATAACTCCTCTCCAATACACCGACGTTTTCCCAGTGAGAAAATCATCACGCTACTAGTAAGATCTTTATTGATGAATCCATTCTCATCCAGGAATCTCGTCGGATCAAAATCCTCTGGGTTGGACCATTTTGCTGGATCGTGGTTCACTGACCACTGATTAACAAAAATCACGGTGTCCTTGGGAATGAGGTAGCCCATTATGAAGGTGTTGGTTGTGGTGGCATGTGGGATAGTAACAGGCACAAAGCTGCTGAAACGCATGGATTCATACAAGAAAGCCATGATGTAGGGCAGGTGAGGCTGATCTTCAGCACAGGGCAGACGGTCTCTTCCAACAATCCTATCCACTTCTTCTTGCATTTTAGCCTGCACATTCGGATACCTGTCATTTAAAGTAAGATGCGTCTGTACGTACATTAACGCTTTCAGAAGATTTTCTTAAAAAATGATCCTTGCTGTAAACATTTTTCACAGAACCTTGCCCCTACCCTAAATAATGCAGTTTGAGCAAAGTTTAAATATATTGCAGGAATGAGTGGACCTTGATGGAAAACTCTGAGAAAAGTCCAAACTTCCCGTGCAATGGTGTCATTTTAGATTTGCTCAGGTTTCACTTTAATGCCGCATGTAACTGATTCTCAACATAAAAAAAGGGAACTAACTTAAAATGTGCGGAAACTGAATATTCTGATCCAATTTTGAAAACTCATTCTAAAACTAAAATTAGTTGCTTCTTCTAAACATTGCATTTTCTGTGGGAATGAGAATTTGGCTTGGTATGTGGCTTCTAAAAAGTTAGCACGGAGTTTGTTATCACTAGACATATTGCATACATATGGAAGTCTGCAGGTTTTTAAACTGAAAAAAAAACCCTTCTAATAATTGTCAGAACAGCTTTACGAACATCCCACTCTTAGTTTGTGTATACTTTTTCTAATTAATATCGAAATATGTTTTCCTTAGAATGTATTTTAAGATGACCGTCTGGAAGTCTGGATAGTTTGGAAGGCTACACAGTAACCAAACAAGATCAAAATATTAGTAATTTTTGCTTATTTTCTTTTGCTTGCCTAAAAGCACGCTCCAAGGAGCCTTTATTTGCTTTAAGTATCCGAGTTTGGCCGCTGCGTCCTTGCCTTTACCTCCTGCGGCTGTTCTGCATGTCGAATGAAGGGCAAATATCAGAAACGGGGCGAAACCCACAGGCCATGCGAACCCCGGGCATCGCACCCTCAGCTCGAAGCGTAAAATATGTGCCTGTTTTTCAAGAAGCGGCACCAAGCAGCTACTGTTTGCGTGAGCCTACAGATTGTGCAGAGGATGAAAAGAAAAAGCCGGGACAGGCAAGAAAATCAGCGTTGTGCCTTTTTCTATCAAACCACCTCTCCTGGCTGAGGTTTTCCCCGCTGGAAGGGCCGGTGCCGGGGGCGGAGGGGGCTGCGCTGGCACCGCCGCCTGCCCCAGGGGTCTGCCTGTCCCCGGGTCACGCCACGGCGACAGAGGCGCACGCCGCCGGCAAATTAACATAATAGAGGGTTTGTAAACCAGTGCACGAACTCTTTATCTCGCTTAAGCAGCTGTTATCCCGTTCCTATGATCTCCTTGATCTTGACCCGGGAAAATCGGTTCCTTTCAGGTTTTATTCGGCTGCCGTTTTGGCCAGCCTCTCTTCACGCACCATTACCCCATCGCCGGAGTGAGGGTGGTTTGGTTGTTGGGTGTTTTGTTTTTTTTTTTTTCCCTTTCTTATCTTTTTCTGGCCGCTTTCCCAGAGTTTCCGTGTTAGTTAATCGGAAGCGGCTGAGGTACCCCGGCACCACACGGGCGGGCCGGTCCCTCAGACCCTCGCCCCGGCGCCGCCGCTCCCCCGCCTCCCCCCCGCACCCAGCCCTTTCGGCGCCCGTTCGGGCCGGTTGATGCCTTCCCGGGGGCGACTGTGTCCCTGCGGCGCCATTTAAACGGGGATTCCGCCCCCTTCCACCCACCCCCCCCACCTCGGGTTGACCCCCGGCCTCCCTCCCCGGAGCCGGTGCGGCGCCCGGTATCCCGCCTCCCTCCCGGGCGGTGGAGTCCGCCGGGCGGCGGTCCGCCCCGCCGGCACCTACCTGATGAGGAAGATGAGGAGCCACTGCAAGGCAGTGGAGAGGGTGTCCTGGCTGGCACCGAAGATGTCGGTGACGGTGGCGGGCACATGCTCGAGCTGCAGCCGCGGCTGCTCCCGCTGCAGGCGGATGAAGGCGTCCATCATGTCGCGGGGGGCGGCCCCCGGGCGCAGGCTGCGCTGGTGCTGCAGGAACTTGCCGCGGACGAAGCCGTAGAAGTCGCGGTTGAGGTCGCGGAAGGCGCGGTAGGCGGCGCGGACGGGGCTGGGGAAGCGCTGGAGCCAGGGCAGGGCGTCCACCAGGCTGCCGGCGCCCACCGCCCGCCCGAACTGCTCGTTGCGCCCCACCAGGCGCAGGAACTCGCCGTCGCCGTGGCTGTAGCGGCGGCCGAAGCACAGGGCGCTCATCACGTTGGCCACCGCCACCACCAGGACGCGCGAAGGGTCGAGGAAGGCGCCGCCGGCGCTGCCGCGCACCAGCAGCGCCACCAGCGCCCGCGCCTCGCCCACCAGGTGCCGCTCCAGCAGGCGGCGGGTGGCGGGGCTGCCGGTGGAGAAGGCCCGCACCGTGGCGTGCGCCGCCCGGCGGTGCAGCTTCCACAGCTCCGAGTAGCCGCCGAAGGCCAGGCTGCGCCCGCCCGACACCAGCCGGAAGGAGGGGAAGGGCGGGCGGCCGGCGAAGGCGGCCCCCTGGCGGACGAGGGCCTGGCGGATGGCGCGCTCCCCGTTCAGCACCACCACGGGCCACCGGCCCAGCCGCAGCTGGAAGACGGCGCCGTAGGTGCTGGCCAGGCGGGCGAAGGAGAGGTGCGGGGCGCTGCCCAGCTGCGCCGCGTTGCCGATCAAGGGCCAGGGGAAAGGGCCCGGCGGCGCCCGGCGCTGGCCCTGCCGCCGGCGCTGCTGCTGCTGCAGGAAGAGCTTGCCCAGGTGGATGGCGGCGAGCAGGCAGAGGAGGAGCAGCAGGGAGCTTTGCAAAGGGGGGACGCCGCGCAGGGCTTCCCCGAGCCTCTCGAAGGCCATGCTGCAAGGGAAAGGGGAAGGTCAGCGGGCAGCGACCCTGCGGAAAGGCTGGGGAGCTCGCCCTCGCCCGCAGGCAGGGAGAAGCTGGGTCCCGGACGGGCGAGGGGACAGGGGAGCGCTGGCGGGGCGGAGGGGAGCGCCGGTAGCCGTCTCGGCGCTCAGAGTCGGGGTGCTATGCGCTCCTCGTGTGCCTAAAGCCCGCCCGGGTCCTGTGCGAAAGACAAGGCATAATCGATAATCAAGTGGCAAGCGCTCAGTAAGGGATCAAAATCGTATTTGGCGGCGGGACCGCCGCTCTCAGCCCCCCGGTGAGGGAAGTTTGCAGGGCAGGACACAAAAGGTCACGGCTGAGGGAGGCAGAAAGGGAGGCAGGAGGATGCTCTCGCCTACGAGCCTCCGCAGATGCAGGCAGCCGCCGTGCGCTGGAGACAGGTTCATCCCGGCGCTGCGCATCGCACCTCCCGGCGAAAGAGCCCCTGCGAGAAACGGGCTCTCCGCGCCGCCGTCGGAGCTTCCCGCTGCTCCGGAGAGGAAACCTCCGCACATGGCCACGGAGACCCCTCTGTCCCGAGCCCTTCCCTCCTTCCCGCATATTCCTGCCCGTCGCGGCAGCGCAGGCCGGCGGCCCCGGGGGTGGGCTGCGGAGGATGCCTGAGGTCCCGGCGTGACAGAGCTGACTGGTTCCCCTTCCCATCCCCGTGCCCGGGGACCACCCGCTCCTACCGTTTGCTCCAGCCTTTCTGAAGCAGCGAGGGGGAGAGGGGGTGAAACAAACGGCCACCTCGGGCGCCTGTAGCAGAACTGACCTGTTGCACGCTGCTTCCATCCGAGACCTCGGGGAGGATGGAGAGGAGCCGGGCAGCCGGCGGCAGCTCTAACGGGCAGCCCCAGGAGGACAGCGGCGACGTTCAGATCCCAGCCTCCGGGAAACTCATTAGGAGCCCCGGTTCCTGCCACCCGGAGCTTGGCAGGTCATGTGCAGGCAAATGCCAATTGCACCCGATCCCAGCGCAGAGTTATTATCACCTTCCCAGCGCTTTAACCCTTCGGAGCTCGCCCCGCCGGCAGCCACCTGCGGACCGGGGGCGAGCGGGCTGCCGTCCCCTCCCTCCCACCCGCCTGCTGGGCTGCGGGAACGGGACGGGGCCACCCCAGCCCGCTGCAGGGAGTGAAGGCGAGGGGCTCAGAGGGCGCGGGGAGGATGGCCCGCTGCCCCCGGGCTGAGCCGGAGCCGGAGCAGCCGCGTCTGGGCGCCTGGCATTGGTACTCGCGGCTTTAAATCCGCCGGCATCCGCGGTGCGCGGCGCGGCGCGGCGCGGCGCGGACGTGCCGCAGTTAGCCCCGCTGGCCCTTCCCTTGGCTTGAGGGGTCGCAGCTATTTGCCAGCTGCCCTTGGGTCCTCGCCAAGCGGAGCGGCTGAGCCGCGGATGCTTTTATGGCCGGGGCCAAAAGTTTTAGCGGAGGAGGTGCCGGGAGGGGAGCGGGGTGGCGGGCGGGCTCGCAGCCCTCTGTGTCGGCAGGCAAAGTCGCGCCTGCATCTTGGGGGCTGAGGAAGCCGGAGAGCTTCCCCTCCTCCGCCTGTCGCCTCCCCGTTGCGTGCGGAGTTTGCATTGCGTGAGCCGGGGCTGGAAAGCCTCCAGCCATCTCCTCCCCGGGCCCCTACCCCTCCTCGCAATACCTGACACCGGCTCGGGGGGGAAGGAGGCAGGGAAGCGCCGGGTAGCTCGCACCCCGGCCGGCCCCGCTGCCCTCCAGCCTCGCCCTTGCCCAGTGCTCGCTGCTCTCCGGCTCACGACGCTTTTTTACTCTGAAATCTGGCACCTTCGCCCGCCCCGGGAGGGCTGGCGAGGGGCGAGGGGCGTGCGGCTGCGGCGCTCCAAGCCCCCCCCGGGCTTTCCGGCGCCCCGGGGTGGAACCGGGGCTGCAAAACCCCCAGGCATCCAGGAAACCGTTCCCCAGGAAGTCAGGACGCTCTTGCTTTGTTGTCATCGTTTTTGCTGTACCAAGCAAAATTTAAAAATACAACATTTATTTCAGATTCTCTACAGTCACGTCATGAGAAGAAAAGAAGGTGTTTTGGTAGCATTTAGGGATTAGACAAAATTAGATGCTGGGAGTCAGCCCAGCTCAGGGTGTGAATCGAGGCCTGGCCAGGCTGCTACTGCTTCTGTCTTTGCTAAGAAGTGTAATCGTGGCTGCTGTCACTGTCCCGGGCTCCTCCAGTGAGGAGTACTACCTCTCGCTCAGACTGGCATCGGCCATATCTCTCTGTGTTTCTCAGAGCACACTGTGCTTCTTCCTGCCATTGCCAAGTGACAGGGGTGTAAAAACCACTTTTTCTGAGCAATGCCAGAAGAAGTGACCTTCCCTCTTCCCAGCCCTAGCTCTGGGGTGAACTGGAAGGATCCTGCAGTCCAGCCCAGCGCTTGGCTCAGCTTCAAAGAGGAGCAAAGATAGCGCCATCCCTATCGGCATTAAGGTTAGGGCAAGCTTGGAGGGAGACTAGACACTTTGATCTCTCTGTCACCATCAGAAAGGTGAAACCACATTTCAGCTGTGGCAAAGTGGCCTGTCCCACCCTGACGGCCACTCTTCCCTCCTTCATCAGTCATATGTCAAAGAAGAGACATGGACTTCTCCCTGCAAAGGGTGTTCTGGGCACTGGATATGGGTGGCAAGGACTATCTCGTATCAGTTACCTGAGCTCTGGATTATAGTCCTGGGCATTTGCCATTGCCAGCAGGTAAATTTGCCTTTTTCCTGCTGACTGTGGTAATCAGTTGCCTAAAATCCAGGCATTACAGCTCTTCTTAGTAAGTCCCTAAATCCTTTCTTCCATACATCACTTAAACTAGTGGTATTGCGAAGTGAGACATTACCATTTACTTTGGAGCAAGCAGAGCAGATTCCATTCCAGCTCCCATGTAAATCTGAGTTTGTAAAGAAACAGTGTCCTCAAGGTGGACACTGTTCCATTCCAACTCTGGTTGGAATTGGTACAAGGAAGAACACCTCAGCATGGGGCTGCCAGAGGTGACATGCTGTGCCATTTCTATTAGGCAGGAGAGAAAGAAAAAACTATTTTATATGTTTTGTTCTATTGGGGTAATACCAGCTGATCCCCCTGTACTACGTGCTGTACAACCAGGATATTTAGAGTCTTGGCTTACTGTTTTCTCTGTTGGAGCCTGAGTATTATTTTAACTG
This sequence comes from Chroicocephalus ridibundus, assembly GCF_963924245.1. Lineage (NCBI taxonomy): Eukaryota > Metazoa > Chordata > Aves > Charadriiformes > Laridae > Chroicocephalus > Chroicocephalus ridibundus. Next base: position 38,193,665 of record NC_086286.1, read on the forward strand.
TATGCAGTGAATGTTCACCCAGTTTTCTAGGCTCTGGTTCTATGTGACTTTGATTAGTCCCTCACCATCAAGCATAGCTTGGGTGAAGCATTTCATCACACCAATGAATTAGTGTGGTACAAAATGCAGGCCATGGATGATCAGGCCCTTGGTCTCTTATATGCCACAAATTGCCCTCCTACCTACCCCTTTATTTAGTTTTTTGTTTCTTGAAGTGTAGAAGTTCAGAATTGCTCTTAGATAATGCGTGGTTCTTGAAAAACCTACTTTATGTAAGATATGGAAGAGAAAAGGAGTTGAAGGGGCAGAAGTGGGTGGGTTTGGGATTAAGGCAAAGGAATTCAGGCCTAATCTGTGAAAAATCCTGATTGATTTGACAGGAATGCCAGACGCAGGGGGCTGGCAGAGTCTGTGGGGACATCAGTGCCTCTGTGACTCTGAATTAAGGTGCTTTATGTACGTGGACAAGAGTCCTTGTTGTGGAGGTTAAAGTTTGATAAAGGAGGAGGAATTACACAACCTGGAGAGTCTTCACTTGCCGTTTGAGAGGAAATGTTTATCTCTCTGCCACAGTCCTCCCTTTTCCAAGGAAAACCCTTAACCCCTAAGAGATTTTTTACAACTGCTAGGAATTACCTAAATAAGGGTTTGCAGACTCAATTCTCAGTTTTCCTTCTAACTATGGCAGCCGTTGTCTTTTCTTTTGGACACTGGCAAGGTGCTCATAAATCCTCATGAACAGCAACTGGATTTTCTCAAGGACTTGATCTTGTCCCGTTTTCTTTCCTTACCTCTTCCTTTCGCAGCTTTCCATAGAGAGCCCTCCCACACTGGGTTTCTCCGTCTCTTTACCATACCTCGAACTACGTATCTTTTCTTCCTCTCTCTTAATTTTACAAAATCTCAAGGTGGATTATATGACAGTTGAGCAATATTTTATCCTGGGATTGCTTCATTACAGAGTTTGTACAAATTGTTTACAGTTTATAGGATGATCCAAGCCATTCTTCATTAAATAATCCCTTGGAAGTATTGTTTCTGATTGTCTGTTTCTGGGTGTTGCACAATACTATATAAGATGAAGAAATGAGTAGTGTTAACTGTAAATCACAAATCACTTAGAAACTTAAACAAATGCAATATCCTATTGTTTCAAGCTGCGTAAAATTGTACAGGCATTCTGTACCTCTGTACATTGCACAGGCATAGGTACCTCTGGAGTTCGACTCTAGTCTCAACAATATTGCTGTAAATCAGGAAAATCACCATCAAAACAATCAGACTGCAATCAGAACTAGAAGCTGTAAGCCTCCGTCTTTACAACAGCTCACTCGGATTATGTTTGTACTGCAGTCCAGCACGATGTGGAGTTACCACTATGCTCCAGGTTTCCAGGAGCAGGAGACGTGCACCAGGCACTCAGTCCGGACACAGTGCCACCCTGGGGCAGCCGGCTCAGCAGCCACCGTCTGTCCTTGCTGCTCTGCACCATACAGATGTGCCTGCTTGCTCAGGTTTTTCTACACCATACGGAATTGCTCAGTGTTAAAACTAACCTGAGGCTGGGGTACCACGAGTGTGGATGACAATGAGATCATGTCTGACGCGCGTTCCTGGTTTTGGCAGATTTCTTGTGATGCCAAGCATGAGACGTAAGCAAAATACAAGGAGCCACATCCTCAGTGCTGCTCAGAGGGCCAGGCATACATAGGACCCAGCTGTAGCTATGTGATTCAGGGTTATATATTTAGGCCACTCACTGTGGCCTAAAATAAAGCATTTGTGGTATGCTTTTTAAAGCATATGTATTTGTGGTCAGGAATCGCATTCTTAACCTTCATTAACTTGCAGTTCTTCCTTGGACTTTCACTCTTCCCTGCATTCCCACTGACTTCCCAGCTCACATTTTCAATTCTTCCTTGCTATTGAAAAGGCTAAATTGGGCTCCTAATTCTGAGCCAAATTCCCCCAGCTGCTGTGGAAGGCAAGAAACCTCCCAGTACTTGCTAGGGCTCAGCTCGGTGCTGGTCTGAATTGTAGCCTCTCCATCTTTTTGCATTTTCCATGTTACTTGCAAATTAAGGGCATACATTGCGGTCTGCTTCCACACAGGTAACACACAGGTATGATTACAGAAAATGAGGACATAGCAATGTACTTAATTCAGGCATCAAACTTGATCATGAAATTGTTTTAATTTTGCATCGCCAAATTCCTACAATATTTCTTTCCAAAGTTTGCCGTCTTTTCTTGACAGTATTAGATGAATCCACACTGCTAAGTCTTTCCTGAGAGGAAAACAAAGAGCTGGTCACTTTGTGGCTACCCTTGGAGAAGCTTTTTTAAACCGTCTTCTGCTATGAGGCAAAAGAGCAAAATCTAGTTCACACACTGTTGGGCACATGGCATTTTTTGTGTGTCTTTGTGTCTATGCTATACAAATGCCCTATATCAAAGTACTCTGAAAGAACTACTCTGAAGAAGATGGACAAAAGAGCAACACTTAGGGAAGTTTAGATGCTGCTCAAGATGTGCGTTATTGTATCTATCCTCAACCTGTGGTGTGTGGGCAAACTGTTGTGGCTGCTCACTCTCCTTCTGGAGCGAAGGGGCTCGCTGGGGCATCCGCCAGCTTTCCATCCTCACGCTGTTTCTGAGGTTTGCAGAACCAAGAGCCGTTTTGCCAAGGTCCATCTTCATTTTGAAGTATAGAAACCTTATAGTCTGTATGATGTGCTAGGTCACTCTAAAGCTTAAAAATGATAACATTGCTTAGGGCCAATATTGTTAACATGTTAACAAGCAGTAATATTCTAGTTCTCATTTGTTTCCCAGACCTTATTGGGTGTTGTAGTAGTAGTGGTGGTGATGGAAAGTTTGTAGTGCACTTGCTTTACTAACTCTAAGAGTTCAGTATTTGCCATTTTAGAAAATGCCAGCACCCTTGTATGCTCAAGCGTAGTGATGGATGCCAGCTCAAAACAGCCCTGGGCTACAGCTGAGAGCAACATCTACCTCCCTCACAGGCCGAACTGTATTCTGTAGGGGTGAAGGTTTTGAAGATTTACCTGTGAAGTTCTACAAAGTCTTTAATACAGATGTGCAAAATAGGATTTTTCAGAGTTTGGAAATGTGAGTGAATTATCAAGGGAAGAGCAAAAAGCACAAATCTGGGAGAAAAGATATTATCCAGACAAATGTCAAGTCCCCGCTTTAGAGCTCGAGGCTACAAAGCTTTGCAAAGAAAAGGCCACAACCATGTTTTAATAGGAACACATTTTCCTTGTTCTCATAAGTGGGTTCAACAGTTTTTGGACTGAACGTTTCTAAAAATTACAATGCGAAACATGGATTTTTCAGGGACAGAAAATTTCAGGTCAGATGATTAAAGTTGGATGAAGTTACAAGTAATGGAGGACCTGGATTTCCTATCTTGTGTCCTAGGTGTCCTGCCCATTGATTAGCCCAGCCTATAAATGTTCAGCTCACCACTTCCTAAGCAATAATTTCCCTTGATACAAATATTGGTCATTTGGGTTCTTCAGTCTGTATTGCATGTGTACCACTCTTTGGTGCCTTGACAGCAGAACAACTCGTCAAAACGTTGAAATAGGCAGCACAATTTGAATCTCATAGCCTCTAGAACAATCCAAGTTGAATTTTAGAATTCTCCTTCCTTTGGAGAATAAACCTGGTTATGTAGTGGGGGATGCAGGTCTGGTCTAGGTAAGGGAGCTGCAGCTCCACGTGTGAGCATTACTTTGTCCCCTGTTATGATACCTTCAGTCTTGCTGCTTAAGGTTGTTCTTGGACTGGGCTTCAGACATCCAAGAGTACTTCAGGAAGTGATGCCAGGGGTCTAGTATAGTATGTGTACATGTACATGTACATGTACATATACATATACATATGTTCTAAGAAGTTCTAACTTCTGAAAAGCCTCCTCTGCTTACCTGCATGCTCAACTGGATATACCAAACTTGCTTGCGCAATTAGGCATGGACTCCGTAGGGTCTGGTGTAATTTCTTGTCCAAAGGATCGAAATTCTATAATGGCAAGTTTTCAGCATTTAAAAAAAAATTATTATGCTTAGTACCGCTCCTTTCAGGTTTTCAGGTGCTCTGAGGGAGGAAGTGGTGCTGGCCACAAACTGATTGTCGAGAAGGGAGCTGAACCAAACAGGAACACAATAATTTGTGCTTAATGAGGGCTTTCCCGAGCTTTTGGTGATGAAGAGACAGGCCTTTAGCTGGGATTTCCCAAAGGAGATTTATGTCACAGACCTAAGAAATTTCATGTCAGTCAAGGAGTTGCTTGTAAATGTCACCCCTTAGATATCCCTGCTCAAAGGAGCGAGGGAACATGCTCACCCCCTCCTCCCTCCCATTACTGCAGGTCAGTAAAATGGTGAATAGTATTTGTGAAGAAGCTGCAGAGTGATAGATTTTCCACCGGAAACAGTGGTTCTGGCTACATTGGCTTTGCTGAAGTATCCTGTCAGATGGAATTGTGTGAATCCAAACCAAGACCTTCATTGACCTGGTTGCTGAAACTCAGCAGAGCGTTCTTGGCTTCCTCTGCTCTGTTGTGCAAGGGTTTGGTGTATTTGCCTCCAGCGGTAACTGCATTTCAGTGGTTAATGAAATGACTCAAATTCTAGGGACTGGGGTGTATGTGGGTAATACTTTAGCCTATAAAATTATTCATGCTCTTCCCTGGGGTATGGGAAATGGGAGTTGTTTATTTGCACATGTTTTAATTTGAAGGAAGACTTGGAGAAAGCATATTCAAACCAAGGGGATAAGGGAAACTCCCTTTGTGGTATCTGTGGTCAAGGATGGAAAATCCATGTAAGGGCTGCAATCTTGATCAAGACAGTTGACAGTTGACTCCTCCTGTAAGACTAATAATAATAAGGATTTCCTCTATCCCTCAGTAAATTCGGCAGGGAGAGAAAACACTCTTGACACATACAGATTGCTCCTAGCGTTTGGAAGCAAACCCAAGGAAGCGTCTGTTTCTGAGCCATTCAGGTCTTCTAACCTTCAGCAATGGCAGATCAAAGACCACGAGGGAAACAGACTGCAGGTGCCAGTCAGGGCAGGTTTCGTCTTGTCACAGCACTCCGGGAAGAGGCATTTGCTAATGTCTGTTAATCTCATGGCACGCCAAGGGAGAAAGACAGAAAAAAATTGCCATAAATTCTTCCCTTTCCCAAGCAGCCCACACCCAGGCTCAGGGTGGCTGCACGAAGGCTTGCTGGCTGCCTCCAGAAGGGAGAACAGTGCCGGAGCCCGTGCCCACCCGGGGCAGCAGGGTGGATTCTGGGGTCACCCTGTGGGGTGCTGGCTCTGCCGGGGAACGGGGGATGAAGCAGTTGCAGAGGCAGCTCCGCACTGGAGGTGCACCCTCATGGCGAAGGTGAAAGCAGCGGTAGCTAAGACCACAAAAGCAAAGGTCTCCCAAAGAAGAAAGCCCACATCCATCTTGCCCACTGTCCTCTCCCACAGAAGCACTCTCACCCTACAGTCAAGGAGGAAGCGTAAAATGTTGTGCGTCACCGTGGGGAAGAAGTAGCAGCAGTGGAGGTAACAGGGTGCTTTACCAGATGCAGGGAGAAGGCAGGATTAGGCACAGCTTGGGGCGCTCTAGGGGATGGCTTTGGCCAAAAGCCAGGTTTGCCCCTGTCTTTCTTTTGAGGTGTAAATGGCATGCAAGCAGCCTCCTCTCAGTGGCTTCCCTGTGAAGATAAATAACCTGATTCCCCGGTTATTATCCCCCAGCTCTCCTCCCCTTCCCTCTGACTGACTTTGATTATTGTAACTTTACATGCGCTTTTAATTTGCGTGCAGGCAAGTACAAAGGCACAACCGGATATACCTGTTATTTGCCAATGACCTGAAAGAATATAGTTTATGTTAAGCCTTGGGTTATGGTAAGGTTTGCACGCGATTCCTCAATATACATGCTGCAGGCAACTGATGGATGGAGGTGATGGAGGGTGGAGGAAAGTTTTAAAGTGACAGAACCTGATTTGGTTCCTAGTTAATCTACCAGTTATGTAAAGGCTATAGTTCAATTTTGTGTAGAGCCCAAGTCTGTCCCTCTCTTCAGACAAGGAATGCATGATCACGTTATCCGGGCTGTAGTTTGTTCATGGCCGCTGCTGTTACCGATCTCAAGAAAGCTTTATGAAAATTGGGCAGAAAAGGCGGGTAGGATATTTACACTTCCCTGTTTGTCCATATTCTGGCATGGCAGGGAGAAGATTGGAGGTGGAGGAGGAAGCTACAAATAAGACGATTTGTGGCAATGGAGTCAGTGCCGAGTGTGCAAGGATGCAGCACTACCGAGGTGTGGGGGCCTATGATGGAGAGGGGATCCACATTTTGTTGCACGGGTCTCAGCCCCCCACACTGCTTGGGGAGATTTCATTTGAGCTAGCCTCCCTTAGCAAGATTTAAAGAATATCCACCACCCATGGGTTGCCTGGTACTTCAGGAGAAGAAGGGAGAATAGTTAGTCTTGTAGTTACAGCAGAAGACTGCGGGGAGATGTGGGGTCCAGTGCTGAGCCTGCACACTGACTTGCTCACCCTCGAAAGTGTGGCTTTCTCTTCACAGAGAAAGCCTAGTGACATTTTTTAAAAAAAAATATATGTTTCGGTGGTTCCACATCAAATTAACTAGGTCTTCAATCAGAAAGGAAGTGTTTTTATCTGCCAGGCAAGTAAACTAACCTTGAGGTCTGAAACTTGAGTGGTTTTATTTCTGGTATGTGTATTAACCCGGTGTTAAAGGCTGCACTGAAGGAATTAATTAGACATTTCTTTTGGAGGTTCAGGAAAGGGAAAGGATCCTGTTCATTCTCAGCACCACCTCATATCTCCAGGGAAGTGAAAACAACAGGAGTTAAATGCAGTTTTGTGGGACTTACAGGACAGACTTTGCTACTCTCATTTCCCTCAGAGGCAGTAGGATGAGGTACAGAGAGTCAAGTGCTACTCTTACAAATGAGGCCATCATAAAATGATTGTTAAAATAACAGAAGACAAGATGACTTATTCTTAGAAGAGTGCCACGTAAGTTTATGTTTCTGGACATAAGCACATTTAATCTTTTCTGTGCCTCAACTTCCCCATAAAATTGGAAGTGATAATAGTAGGTGGACCTGCCCAAGATCCGTTCTACTGTTCTCTAGCTTGTTAAGATAGACCTTGAACAGCCAGCATCCGGGAAAATGATGTTTAAATTTGCAGGATAGCGATTGAGGGACTGAGTTTTCACTCGTTTTAAAGTCAAACAAGCCAATGTTTCCTTCCATCTTCACAAGCCCACAGTACAGCAGGCAACCACGGTCCGCTTGTGAAAGGCATTTAGCTGAAGCAGTCTTGAAAAGAAGTCTCTTTGCTTTTCTCCTCTCTGCTCTATTTCTTGCTTACTGTTTGCAGACCTCCAGCTTATCTGCCCCTTTGAGGAATTGGTTTTATTTAAAAATTTCTTCTTTTCCTTATTAGTTTACTGTTTACTATCGTGCTTTTCAGTTCTAAGCATCCAAAATACATAAGACTTATGCATATCTTCATTGTTATTCTTCTCCATTTGACTTGATACTTTGGCTGAGTGTAGAAAACTCGCATCTAATAGCAGCTTCTCAGAGGTCATGAACTCTTAAACACACGATTGGTCTTTCTGTGGTCAGTGTATTTCTGAAAGCTAAAACGTATGTTCAGGCTTGTTCTGATGAAGAAAGCTTTCAATTTTGTTTAAAAAAAATTAAAAATCACATATAGCACTCCATAGCCTGAATTTTAAATAAGTTTAACAAAATTATCTAATGTTGCTGTACATACTGATGCACAAAACAAGCCTTTAAATTGTTGTGCGCTCAAAACCGTGAAAGAGTATAAAACTGTCTGCTCCAGCCCTGGAATAAAACATTCACAACAGCAAACCCTGTTGTGACAGGGTTAAACAGTGAGGAAAGGGTTACAGGCTGCCTGCTTGTCACTTGATTCAGCAGGGCTTTAGATGAAGATGTGTGCCCTTTTTCTGGCATGGAAAGCCTGGGAGCCCCTGCAGCTGGCTTTGGATGAGGGAACAGCTTTGCTTTGTGTTACTTTATGAATTTGATGTTTAGATAATAAACTGTATCCCGGAGCGAAAGCTGAAGAAGACTTGGGTATTTCTGTGCCTTGACCTTTCCTTTTCCCCTGGGCAAGAAAGCCCACCAGCGTACAGGCTGTGAAAGAGCATGTGACAAGCATAGTAAAATATTTTCCTTTTCCTTTATTAAAGTAATCCTGGTTTACGTTATCAAAGAGAAGTGTGAGGAGGCAGGTATGAAGAAGCTGTAAAGAAGCAGCAGGCCCGTGTTTCACTTGTACGTGCAAGAGAAAGTCCTACCAAAGATAATGGGTTTTTTGATGAAAGTAGAGTGAGTGAGATTGGTTTGTGATATCTATCTAATACTCAGCATTTGCACTGCTCAAGTCCCAAAGCAGTGGAGCGTAAGGTCTTCTGTCTTCTGTCTACTGAAGATTTTGAATTCCCAGATAGGAAACCTGACATTAGATCAGGAGGACAATCCAGCTACTGTGACCTTCAGCTGGATAAGGATCACGGAAATAGATTCCAAGTCTGAAGCAGTGCACGTGTGAAATACGGTAGCGGTAACAATCTGCTGCAGTGTTACTTGCTGTTGCCGTTCCCGTGGTGGGCAGAGCTCTGCCTGCACGGCACTCACTGCTGTTGAGGTGGAGTGGAGTGGGAATTCACTTCCCAAAAGGGTGCACAGTCCAGGTGTGAGAGAGGAAGGAGATACAGATCGTCCTGGTAGGTGTGGTTAAGCAATGGTTTCAGCACGCAAACTTCACTGACTGTTGCACCGGTGGAAAAAGTGATGGTGCCAATCTTAAATTAGGAAGATTTCTTAAAATGCCAAGAAAACAAAAGTTCTGAAAAGTATTGATGAACTCAACATTTGCTAAATTATCCCCTTGACTTAAGCAGCAAACCTTTCAGTAAGTTATTCCAGTTAAGAGAAATTATGGGACATTTGGTGCAAGTCAGTATTTCCCCGTTGATTCAAATTAGAGGGAAAGTCTTCAGCAGGCTGCAGGTACAGGGAACAGGCTTAGTACCCTAAGTGATTTGGGTACACTGCAGGGAAGACTGGACACCAACAAGATAAAGTAATAAAAGTGCAGAGGACTGGGCACAACTGAGATTGGTTCATTGTATCTATCTAATAGTCGGTATTTTCAATGCCCGTGCCCCTAAGCAACAACCTTCCATGAGAAGGCAGCCTTTGCACAAGCATCAGAGAGGCGGGTGTCACGATAGATGACAAATTAAACAGAAAGTCTGGGGCTGTTGTGAAAGGCAGATGTCGGTCTGCAATGGATAAGAAGCAGAATAATACGTAAGACACAGGCGGTGACCGTAAATCTCTTCCTGCCCCGATGAAGTCTCAGCAGAGGATCTCTGTTGACTTTACTGTATTCAAGAGACATGTGGACAGACTGGAGGGAGATAAGATCAGAGCAGCAAGAATTATAGCAAAATTTAAGAGATTGAAATGCTTTGGCTTGCTTAGGTTGATAAGGACTCAGTATTTGGGTGGATGTTATAAAAAGTAATGAGGACCAAGGCTTTTTTTCTGTCTCTAATGGGTGTATGGTCAAAACTTACCTGAGCATTGTAGAAGATTTTAACACTAGGAAAAACTTTGTACCAAGACAACAGAGCACTGGAAAAGGCTACCCATTGGAGGTTTTGGCAAGTTAAAAAAATGTTTCTCTGCTGTTGTCAGCATGTACATGGTTTTACCTTATTTTGATGAGAGTGAATGAGTTTGACTGTGGCCCAGTTCAGGATTTGGATGGCCTGAAAGGGCTTTGCGTGTGTAAGTGTGGCAGGGGTGATGGTGGCCTTGGTGCATTTTTATGCACTTTTACCAAGCAGTGCAGGTGGAGGGCAGCCAGGGAGCTGCCTGCTCTGAGCAAGCCCATACACCTCTTCTCTTACATGGGTATAAAGTTGACTCTTCTTAGTCCTGCTAATGTCACTCACATCTGAGTGCTTTTTCAATCCTGATAGCTGACAGCCTTGTTTGTTAGACAATTTTACCATTATTTTTATGTTCCCATTGAGGAGTGTTCCTCCTTTCTGGTAACGATAACAACTGCGACCTCTTCACTTAACTCTCCTTTAAGACCTTATTTCTTGGAAGCCAGAGAAGTGATGCAGATTGCACACAGCTCTCTGGCCAGTTGTGTCCCAGCACACCGAGCTATAGGATCTGTGGGCGCAGGCTAATGCCACTTCAGTTTGTTTACTGGGTCATCTGGCAGGACAAACTTAATCTGACACAGTTTTTATGCTTTATGCCAGATGTGTAAGGAGGTATGATACCCGTCGGTGCAGGATGAAAAACTCCTATCCGGTCTGGCATAAACTCTACATAGGTGATCGTATCTCTTCAGAATATTCTGGACTAATCTGAACTGACAGAGTGAGTTTGTAGCAGTTTTACATAGCAGTTTTACAAAGCCCATGTTATTTTAGATCTATATTCCAAGTGTATATGCCACGTGGAATCGTATTGTCGAATTGTAACCTGACTTGTTCTGTGTGGTGGGTAGTTCTTATTCTGTCATCAAGGTGAATTCTGTTTAGTAAGCCCTCACTGGGCATTCTAAAAGGGATTATTTTCTGTGGTTTTAACATACTCCTCCTTGACATATCTTGCTCTACAGCATCCTTGTTACATATTACAGGATGAATTTTGAGTGGGCTCTTCATTATTTGCTCTTGATGCAAGGTTTAGGCAACTGCCCAGATTACACAGCAGAACAGTTTGTAATCTGGAGTAAGTATCTCTGTCAATCAATTGTACTAAGCTATGGAGGAACAACCTAAGTGTAAGTAGTTACTTACCTCTAAATTCCAGCCAGCATCTGAAATAGATCACCTGGGGATGCAAATGTATTTGCATAAATGTACACAGATCATAGCGATAATAATGTGACTAACATTTTTTTGTGAGGTAATCACAGACCCTTTTGCAATCATTCCTAAGCATAGCAGTACAGCACACTTGTGAGGTAGGTAATTATTAAAATTCCATTTTAGAGAGGAAAACACTGAAACAACATGATCAGGGACTTCCCAGAGGCCATCCCTGACATTTTTTACTTGCTTGGCAGTAAAATAAAATTTAATTACTTCTGTAAATACTAAATACTTCTAAATATTTCTGTACTTTATCTACAGACTTATTTTCCTTTTTTATACTTTTGCTTGGCATTACTTATTATACCTAATATCTTTTTACGTTCAAGCAGACCCTTGCTGAGTGTTCACACTGATGCACAACTTTTGACAGATATTTTCCATCTGACTAAGAAAATGTGACAAAAGCCCCAAGCATCTTTCTACACCAGGAGAAATAAATACATGCGCCCACTTCAGGTGTTTCCCAAGGTCTGTTTTGACAAGCCAGACCTCTGTTGAGGCCAGCTGCTCACCACACTCGCTTCCATCTTAATGCCAAGTGATGAAGCTGACTGATGACACCGGCTCACCCTACTTGAAACGTTTTCCTGGCACCTTTTATAAACTCTTTTGGGAAATCTGGCAGCAAAACACAGATTTTGGGGACAGGGAACTACTGGAGCGAGTCCAGCGTAGGGCAACCAAGATGATTATGGGACTGGAGCACCTCCCTTATGAGGAAAGGCTGAGAGAGCTGGGACTCTTTAGCCTGGAGAAGAGAAGGTTGAGGGGGGACCTGATTAATGTTTACAAGTATCTAAAGGGTGGGTTTAAGGAGGACGGAGCCAGGCTCTTTTCAATGGTTCCCAGCGACAGGACAAGGGGCAATGGGCACAAGCTGGAACATAGGAAGTTCCGTTCAAATACACGGAAAAACTTCTTTACAGTGAGGGTGACAGAGCACTGGAACAGGCTGCCCAGGGAGGTTGTGGAGTCCCCTTTTCTGGAGATTTTCAAGACCCGCCTGGATGCAGCCCTGAGGGATGTGGTTTAGGCAATCCTGCTCTAGCAGGGGAGTTGGACTAGATGATCTCTAGAGGTCCCTTCCAACTCTGAAGATTACGTGATTCCGTGATTCCGTGACTTAAAACACCAAACGTGGTAGAAAAACACTTGTGGCAAAAAATACTCAAGTCCACATGGGGTCAGGGAGTGCATCTTCTATTACATCCGCTAGGTATCACCAGGGAGAAATCACTCCAGCTCCTGGGAGAAGAAACACGAGCACAGCTCATGTGCAGAGACTCGGAGCCACAGCCTCTGCTACAGATGTGCTGCTCACAGTACCAGCAATGCGCTTGTGGGAGCATCCGGAGGACACAGAGCTCCCCACTGTGACCCCTTGGTCCTTGGCTTCGTGTCCCCAGATGCAAGGTGGAGCAGGCTGGGAGGTCAAGTGGCTGAAAACTACAGCTGGAAATTGCAGAGGGGGAGTAAGGAGCTGCAACCATGGAGGACTGGGGAGGATCTCCAGGGGTAACACAGCCCACTCTGCTGCTGACAAGCCCAGATCAAATACGCCTCTAACAACAGAAGTGTGTCTGAGCTCTCCTGAAAACCATCCCTGATGGAGATCCAACTTTGTCCTTTGACAGTATATCTAGGGCTTTGTTGCCCTTTCCCAAATGCCACACTTCAGGTTTCCTTCTTGCAGTTCAGACGCATAACTTTTTATCCATCAGGGATCCGGAGAATAGGTTCTTCTGTCTGCAGCCTTTTATATACTTGAAGTCTGACATGTTGTCTCCCCTCAAACTTCTCTAGATGGAGCCTCCCAGCCTCCTTGTAGATTATAGTTCCAAGATGCGTGGCAATTCTTGTTAGTTTTTTTCCAGGCACCTTGCTATTGCTCTGTGTTATTCTTAAAGCCAGAGCCTAAAACTGGAAAGAGTATCCAAAACAGAACAAGTGAGAAGAACAAAAAGACCTTTTTTTTTTTTTTAAAGATAAATCTTGTGGCACACAACCCCGGGATTGCTATTTGTATTATCTTGTGGCTCTCTTCAGGGTGGAAAAAAAATTCTTTTCAATATTATATGTCCTGCAGTAAGATCTTGTGAGGTAATGAGAAAGGTTGAACAAATGCACTATGAAGAAGTTAAGTAATAGTTAATATAATAGTTAAATAATGTGGATGTGTATCTAGCTTTGAATTTCATTGCTTTTAATACTTTATTATTATAACAGTGTTGTGATAATTAAGAATATTTCCTGTTCCCATGGGAATGACACAGGAGCTTATGTGTCCTCAGGAGCAGCTCTTTCTACTTTAGCAGGAGCTATTTTTATGATCTGCTTGGAAAACACTTTCATTATTCTTGACTGCTCATCTCCCAGCTGGTCTGTTTTGATGCTTAGAAAAATACAGCAGTGTCTGAGTATTTGGCTGGAGTACACAGGTAGAACCGTCTTCTTCATCCAAGTTATCTTTCATTTCTTTCCTTCAACAACTGTCCATGTCACCTCTTCAGAAACTGTCTCTGGTGACTGTGGAACCAGGACATTTCAATGGCATATCTTTTCTCATTTAAAGTATCTGCTGTGTTTTATACAGAAAACAGAAAGAGCGTATGAAAACCAGTATGAAAACCAGGCAGACATGCGAGATGTTAATGCAAGGACCGATTCCCACTAGGATTATTTTCCTGTCTTAAATTGATAGAAGTTCAGAGGACTCATTTAATTACTGCACCAAATTACCAGGCATTTTCCCTAATAGCTACATGAAATGTGGGATTGCAATGGGATTTGGCAGAAGTTACAGGCATTTCTGTATCCTGGTAAGGTTCCTCGTGTGTTCGGTCCCCACAAATCTTCTCTGGCTTAGCACACTGAGTGGCATTTCCTTTGACTTGGACCTTCTTCAGAGAAGCAGGAGGATTCAGGCTAAACCTCTGTGTTGACAGTAGACCAGTTTTTCCATGGTATATGCGGCCAATTCCTTTATTTTCAGTAAAATCTTCTTCTGTGACAAAGCCCGTGTCTTCTAGCATGAGAGGCATATGCTGCAACGAGAATACCAGCTTGAAAAGATTGTGGGTGAGAACGAAGACAAGAATCATTGGTAAAGAACGTTACACTTAAAAGCACCATAAAAAACTTGGCTACGCCGTGGAAAGTTGAAATGATTAAAAAGTGAGATGTGTCATTTTTTTTTCTTCTAGCTACATGCAGCATGTGTTTCCCATGTCTCGTATTACAAGCAAATGTGAACTGAGGGTTTATGGTAATACCACCAAGGAAGTATGATATCATCTCCCCCACAGGTGGTAAGTCAGTTTTCCAAGGTGTGTTTACGCGGCGCGTTTCAGAGCACTAGCGCACGCAGAGGATACTTAAGCAATATCTGTAATTACGGAAGAGTTTGAGGAATAAACACTGTCTAGCCAGGTATGAGCTGTAAAACACCTTATGGCAAAATACATGATGTCATTCATCTTATCTTGATAAATACTTGTTAGGGCACGAATTTGACTGAAGTTAAATGAAGATGATAATGTGGTTTATAAATGCATAGCATGTAGATCTTATGTAATTATGTATTAATAAGATAAATAGTCTGACAGTGCAGAAGCAAATTTGCTTATATTTTGACATTTTAAGTCTGTATTTCAGGATACTGGTCTGTTTTTATCTAAGTTGTAAACCACAAACATAATTGATTATTACAAGATTATTAGAGGAAAAGTGACAAAAATGAGCATCCATCACATGGCCAGCTTGATATGTTTATTTTCCTTTTCGGTCATCAGAGGACTGAATAACCAAAGATTGTTAATATTATTGAAGTATTAGCTGCCATTTATGTTCTTTGTGTTTATGTTTATTGAGCCAATTTCAGGCAGTTAAACAGGCTGCAAATGGTATGTACCTGCTAAGTCTATTTGCCATTTGTTATCCTTTACATTGGAAGCACGTATATAAAATCACAGCACAAATAAGTGCGTAGAGGTGTGAAAGGGAGTAAAATGCAGTAACTGGTTCTCTGTATGTCACTTCAGTTCCAGTGCCTGGCTCCAGGACAGATTCACAGCTGTCTTTCTCTGGGGCCTGGGATATTTTGGTCAGAAAATGTTAGAGAAGAGGAAGGCTCTGTGTTCTATTGCCACTGCAGTGCTGGTCCCTCACTTTGTTTTTCATCGTTGTTTTTCCAAGTCTGATCCCATTCAAGTGTCTTAGCAGATGTGCCTGACCACCTACAGCCTTATTGGACTGTTCTCTTTCCTGGCTTTTCTTGCTCAGCTATTCATGAAATCTGAACTACGTGTTGATCTCTGAGGCTGCTCCAACTTCCCTTAATGCAGCAATTATTTAAAAGAAGAAGTAGGCAGCAGTTCTGCAAAATATTTGTCCACGTTTCTCTTCATAGAATCATAGAACCATAGGGTTGGAAGGGACCTCTGGAGATCATCTAGTCCAACCCCCCTCCTCTTGGATGCTTTCCTTTAACAAGCAGATGAGGCGAGCGTCTGGTTTTAGCTCGTTTCCTGGGGAGGCAAGGCAAGCGCAGTCCTTGCCGACTGCACACGTGTGTGTCTTAGTGCTCTGCAAACAGCTTGTGAACCCACTCTGGACTAGAGGGACAGAGATCCCCGTGGTCTTGGATGTCTCTATAAGCTTCAGTCAAACCGGGCTGAAGAGAGACGGACTGTCCTGGGATTGCTGACAGGTAGGCTTCATCACAAGCACATCCTTTAATAGGCACAATTCAACCACAGGGCACAAACCCACAGGGGAAGGTTCATTAGTTTCACTGCTCACACAACTCCTTGTAGGACTAATGAAAGCGTATGCACTGAGTAGCTTACGTCTCTTGGTCAGGAGTGAGCCAGTGCTTCTGTGGGTGCTAAACTCTTGAAACTTATAAAAGATCTTATCAGAGCATATTTCTCCTGCCTTCCACATCAGTCACTCAATAAATTTGTTTTCTGGTTAGTTTATGCATTATGGAGCCCCACGGGGCTTAATACTGCACCTACTTTTTAGGCATATGTTGTTCCTCAGTCCAGCCTTCCACTAAGGAGGGTTGCTACATCGATCATTCTTCAGCGCTCCTTTTTTTCCTGCTGTGTCATGTTTTTCTCTTTCATGCTGTGCTGGAGAGTGAGCATTAATAGCACACAAGTTTTTGATCAAAAAACAACAGTGAGCAAAACTGAAGTGATTCTTTGCCAGTTTTACTGTTTATGTGACAGCCTTTTCAGCGTCTATTTATAATCTCTTTTTAATCTATAGAACTGTAACTTTACTGATATTTCTTTTCCTTCTTCTCACCTCCAAGGAGAAGCCTCTGACTGTCAGTCAGTCTTTACACACGGCTTTTCCTAGCGGCAGCACCAGGCCCGATTGGTTCCCCAGAGGGTGGCAGGTCTCCTCTGTCCCCATCCCCTCCTGGTGGTGTGTGTGGGGCCGCAGCAGAGCTGCTGAAGCACCCAGTGCCAGAAGGGACTGGCCCAGGGAGGGGCAGGGCGCACAGGCTGTCTGTGCCCATCTTGGCACACCAGTAGAAGTTGGTATCGCATAAGACTGGGTCAGTGAGGGCACCTTGCAGCAGTGCAGGGGCAGGCTGCTTTCTAGGATCATTTGAGCCTTTTCTAAGCTATTTAGTCTGCATATTTTGGATGCCGTGAATATGCATATTCAGGACTTGGGCCATTGGCTTG
Source organism: Chroicocephalus ridibundus (assembly GCF_963924245.1). Taxonomy (NCBI): domain Eukaryota; kingdom Metazoa; phylum Chordata; class Aves; order Charadriiformes; family Laridae; genus Chroicocephalus; species Chroicocephalus ridibundus. Next base: position 38,210,386 of record NC_086286.1, read on the forward strand.
GGTTTCCAAAGCAGGTGGTTTATTTGAAGTCTGTCACAGTCAGCCCAGCCTTTTTGCCTCGTGGCCTCAGATTAGTCAATCCCAACTCATATTTTTGACAGTTGATACAACAGAGCAAACTCATTTACAGCTATAGAGAGAGATTTACTATCTGCTCTCCATCTTTTTGACCACTAACTGTGGTAAAGTCAGTAGCGATCCAAATCTAGATGCATTCAGCTGATTTGCATTTCTTTATGAGAAAACTCTCTATTTTTGCCCATACTCCCTTATTACAACTTCAGAAGTAGCTGAGTTGTTTCTAGTTTCAGATTGAAGCTTTTGGGTTTTGCATTATAAAATACATGAGACCTCTCCAAGTCACTGATGTTGCTCAAAGGGATGAAGTGGCTCTGGGAAGAAAGTTAAAATAGCCTGAGCTGTGGAGAATCCAAGTATTTCAGTTTTTGTAATTTGCGACTCTAAAAATTACGTGCATTGCACAAACAAGACATTTGAGTCTGTTTTCCTGCTAAGGTTTTTGAGATGAGGACTCACTTGCAGTAAGTTTTATATGATGTAGCACAACCCATTTACAGTAGTTTTCAGTCCTTCAGTAATTTCATATCTGTAATGTGGGAAATCAGATTTTGCCATGAAAAGTATTAAAAAACAATGACATTTGAAATCTGAGTCTCTGCTTTCACTAGAACAAAGCTTGTATTCTCCTTAGCCCAGCATTGCAGTGTAATCACTATTCCTTTTAAGAAACACATTTCTTAGATGGATTTGAAATGGTAACATTGAAACCTAGCAATGACTGAAGAAATGTGTTGGAAAGATAATGATTTGCACAAGTCTGCAACATTTGCCGTCAGCAATGCTTTAGAAAAGGAGTGAAGTTTCGAACTTGAAAGGAAAGAAGGCAGCATTGGATTTAGAAGCTTCTTAAGGTGACTCATGTTTCATCCACTGACATCTGAGGTGAGAGCTGCTTTTACTGGTGACTGACAGCACAGAGACAGAGTCACCCAGGAAAGCACCTGATGGTCTAATTTACGCATTGCTTTCCTCAACCTGAGAACCGAGAAGTGTACAAGCAAATGATTTTCTAATGATGCCTCAGGCCGATGCGTGAAAAATCCTCGCTTTCTCTGGAACATGCTTGGTCCAGCAGTTTGATCTCTGTGTCTTTAGATATTCCTCACCAGGCATGATGTGTCAGTCCCTTTCTGGTTGCAGGGCTTTCTGTTTCCCCTCCTAGCACAGGAAGAGTACAAAAAGGCTGCTCCCATCCCCTCCAATGAATCCAAGCTTCCAGAGAGAGGGAAAAGATTTGAGCTTTTTCATTTGGGAAGGCATAAGCAAAAGGGAATGTGTAAAGTTAGACAACTTAGTAAAGCATTTAGAGCAGTTCGATCTGTTGCTTTTTTACCTTTCTCACAACATGGGAGCAAGGGGGCAGTCAGAGATGAAATATGAGCAAATTCCAAATAGATTAAAGGAAATGCATTTTATGTAATGTACAGGTGGAGCTTGAAACTCATTGCCAAGAAATAGCAACTAGGCTCAGGAGTCAGCAAGACTGGGAAGAGGACTGGATACTTCTGTGAGTAGCGGGAATGTTCACAGACACTTTGAAAAGGCTCAAAAACAGGTTTAGAAGGGATGTAAAACTTGAGATGGCTGTGAAATTTGCACAAATCAACCCTCTCAGCATTAAACTTACAACTTCAATGCTCTTTGTCGTTTGATCTTTTGAGCCTGTAGGTAAACGTACCTGTCAAACCTCACTGGTGTTAAGCAACATATTAATTTTCCTGTGTATCAAGAGTGTGCCTAGCTGCTATGGGGTGCTGCAGTTTCATGGGCAACACTTTGTCAGTGTCTAGTTTGGGTTTTTCCCAATCTTTGGGTTTTCAGTGTCATCTCCTAGGGAGAAGAATTCAGCCTCTCCTTTTTCGAGATTTTAGACAGGCGGGAGAGCCTGGTCATTATTGGTATGTGTGCTATTTGGTCACCTCCAGATCTAAGTGCTCCTGCTCCAAAAAAGGAAGATTTCGGTACTTGCCCGGTCATTGCAGAAGAGGAGATTTACTGACATGTTATTTTGTTCTTGTAAAGATGTCAGCCTGCGAGATTCTCCCTCCCTGTTTTTCTCCCTCTGGGCAATTGCATGGTCACTGCTTGCTCCTTTCCTCTAATTTTTATCTGCTCAGGGCATGCCTCTTGAATTGCAGGGGTTGTGTCAAGAGGTGAAGAAGGAATCTACAGGTAAGAAAAGGTGAAGCTCTTGTTGTAGGAGAGGAAGGACCTGGCTGTTGTCCTCATGTCCCTCTGGTAAGACCAGAGAGAAGAGCCAAGAGACAACCCACAGTTGTGTCATCTGTGTCACCCACATTGTGAAACCTAAACCCACAAGCCAGAAAATAAGATGAAGGCTTGCGTTGTCACATGGGAAAAAATACTTACCAAACCATAGTGCGGCATTTCAGACCGTCTTCTTATTCATTCTTAAAACTGTTTTATTTCCTTCTAACCTTAGCCATCAAACAAAATATTTGAAGTTTTTAAGAAGCACAGTTACTTTTTGCTTTGTAAATAAGAGACTAACTTATTCAACTGTAGCTGTCTCTGAGATCTGTTTTTTGATTCAATGGAAAAGTGATGACAAGTGTTGTCACGCAGAAATTAATTCTTTCAACATAACTGTCCGGGCTCTCGAATGATTTATTCCATGTAAAGTATTTGGCAAAAATGAAATCTACTTAACCTGTTTAAACAACAGGGGACAATTATTAAACTAAACTTTCCACGCCACCCGCCTGGGCGATGCGGGTTAGAAAGCGGCACCCTCACCATTACAGCGAGCGGTGCAGAGGCTATTAAACTGATACTGGACAAGGTCCCATAATGGGGAATTTTCTCAGTGAGAAGAATGCCAGTGCTTGTTTTAGGCCAGCACCAAAATCATTGTTCTTGTTCTTGTTGTTGATTTTCACTGCATTAGAACACATTACAGCCTTAAAAACAAAGGTCTTCATTCCCCATATCCATTACTTTGTTCTCATGAGAAGAAACCCGTGTCTGCCTGTTATAATAAACTGATGTACCAGATTACCGTGAAGTTAATCGGAACTGACAGTATAATAGGAGCGATTGCAGCTTAAGTTGCAATAAATTTGTTTGTTTATAGATGGGATTTTGTAACAAAGAAAGTGTTTTATAAATCAAAGAGATCTCTCACCAAACTTACCTTACTGAGGAGTGAAACAACATCTAATAACTAGAAAACAGAGATGTTCCGACAAAGCCATTTATCTTAATTTCTTTTGAGATGGATGGTATGTGAGCATTTTGTTATCTCAGCCAATGCAGCATTGCCGTTGTTTAATTCAGTCCCACAGTCCCATAATATTTATCCTACACCCTGATGACATGTGACTGCCAGTTTCTTCCCTTCCCTTTTGCTTATAGTAAGTTTCAGTTTTTCTGGTTTCAGGAAAAATCTTGGCTATGAAACCAGGAGACAAATGCATTTTCTAAATTCTATTACGTATATAAAAATACCACAAAAAATTCAAATCATTACAGTCACTCAGCTCCAACTCATGTTTTTTCTTTCTTGGGTTGGCAGTTTGTTCTTATTGTTCAGTCCTGCCAAGATGGATCCCATCAGAACTGCTGTCCTCTCTCTGTATGTCCCAGTCTTGATCTCTAATTTGCAGCTTGATCATAGGAAGGATACAGTAGTTATCATCTCTTGGTCACTGTTACTGTGCTAGCCACCTTTGCATTCTTCTTAGCAAGGGATATGAGCAGATTTGGAGATATATTTAGAAAGTACTACCAAGAATTTTTGTATTAGCTTATTTGCTACTTCCAGAAAATTCATCTTTTGCTTTTTGGTGGATGGACCTTGAGTACAGGCTTCCCACATAATTGCATTTTACCCTTCTCTAAATCTACTGATACTGAGTAATGAATATTTTAAAATATTTTAAAAACTGAAAAATCTTCACATTTCTACAGTAGAAAGCAGTGCTTTTGTCCCTGATGGATTAAGAAATATGGAGCTAATTTAATACAACATGCTACAGCGTTCTCCTCTCAGTGTAATAGGCTATAGATCTGTAGCTTGCAACTTGACCACAGGAAAGCTGTCAGCTCTTGCCTGCTGCTACCGCAGCAGTCACCTTGGCTAACCACATTACCAGAAGCCAAAGGATTTTGCATTTTGATAACATGCAATACAGAGAAGGCAGCGTGGCAGAGCTGAGAAGTGCTGCTGACATAGTGCCACAGTGCGGCAAATTGTAAAATATAAGAACTGAGAAAAGGAAGGACCTTTTTGATTTTTGTACACCAAAACCCTAAAACTGTTTCATTTAAAGCCTGTAAAAATAAGGTTCATTCTTAGATCAGGTTGTTCGCCTTCACTGCTCCTACAGCCAGGCTGCTCCGGACTGCTCCCCTTCTGAGGGTCAGCTTGGTTGGATCTTCTGCCATGGTGCTCACCCCTGGATATTAAATAGCAGCAACATAATATCTCTGTTTTTCTTTTGTCAGGATAAATGCCTTCATTTTTCTCTTGTATCATGTATTCCCATTCTCTTGCCGTCTGGGTGGCCCTTCCCTGCCTGTCTCAGAAGGAATTCATCTTCCTGAATACACATACAGCAAGAACTTTATACACCATTGTAACTGAGATTTTACTCATCTGTGACATTAGCAATAATATTGCTGTTGCTGGAAACACCCTTGTTTTTTCTCAGCAGGTAGTAATGAGAAATACCTCCTCACATTCAGCATAAGGCAGTGTAGTTGGCAGGATCCAGGGTAATGTGTGCCTATTTCATAGGGTACATTGTCATCGTGTCTAAAAATCACTAGCAATAACTCACCTAGCCTTTTTTTCATGAATTTTAATTTGATGGTTAAGATTTGTAGTTAAGGACTGGATAAGCCCTGCGCCAACAGGCTCGGTAGCTGCCAGGCCAGATAGATCGGGATAAGGCGTAGGCTGTGCCTCTCTGAAAATCAACACCAAGGTTTCCTCAGGAAGCTCATTCTCAAGCTTACCCCAGGTTAGCACATTACATTTTTATTGCTGTGGTGTTTTGCGCTTATTAAAAATCTCCGTTGGAGGGAGCCTGTTAAAACCTGCCAGCAGCTCCTTCCCTTTGGCAGCTTCTGAGCCTGGGGTGCTCCCGGCTTGCTGCTCTCTGACTTTGTAGTGTATGCAACCTGTCCTGGCTTTGATGTAACCCTGCCAGGAAAGTGACGCTTTCAAAAATACTTTAAAATAATTTTAAAAATTCCTAATACCTGCATGAAAAGCTAAGTTTTGGATAAAGAGCCTGCCAGTGGCAAGGTTTGGATGGTCTTCAGGAGCAAGGCTCGCTGCTGTGGAATATCCCCAGATGCGGCTTGTGGCCCGTCTGCAGAGCGGGGGCACTGGCTGCAGCCCTCACCTCCTGCAAAATCTCCCCCCTCCTCCTCCCAGGACTCTTTCAGTTGGAATTATTTGGGTTTGCTGACACTAGTTGAGCTCATGGGGAGTGAAAGGGACAGGAGGGCTCTCACAAGCCAGGAGATGGCAGCCCAGACAAGGGAGGGCAGGGACATCTTGTCCCCATGCCGCTGCATCGCTCCGGGATGTCTGTCTGCAGCCAAATGTTTCTTGCTGCATGCCAGCACTGTTGGGAGTCTCCCATCCATATTCATTCAGGGCCTGCCCTCTTTTTCTTGAAACTGTGAGGTTTGAAATTAAACATCGTGTTGTCCATAAATAATCTTAATTGGGAGCAAGCTCACTGAATGTGGACTTTTGCATACAAATTAAAACCTGCTGTATTGAACTTGGGACGGTCCTGAAACAGGTTTAGTGTTGCAGAGGGACTTTCATTTTGTGCCACTTCACGTCAATTAGTTTAAAACTGGCTTCACTCTTTGTAAGGGTAAACTGGTTACTCTTTGTAAGGATAGCTGTTCCATAGGCAGCACTGCATCCAGAGTCTCCATCCTACAGGGTGTTCGGTCATAACGTTAATAAGAATCATTTAACTGTGCTCACAGCAAGAAACTCTGAAAAACATGTCCTATCGTTATCTGCCTCCAGGGTCTGTCCACACTCTTACCTCCCCAATTAGATCAAACTTATCTGTTGGCTGTGGAAGCTTAATTATGTAGCTTACTGTAGGCACTTACCTATATCCTTTGAGTTGGCGTTTCATCCCATTGACTTCAGTGAGATCACTTCTGCGTGTGCATCCATCTGGACAGAAATATTTGCAGAAGTAGAGTCTAATCCACACTTGGCCTCCTTTTTTTTTTTTGCCCGCATCGTCATCTGTGAACGTTACAGTAAAGTCACCACAGCAATTTCAACCACAGCAGAAATGGTATCACCTTAATGAAGTCAGTGCAGTTAGTGCTGGAACAAATGTTTAAAAAGTGGGATATCTGCTGAGCAGGAGTGGAGAGGACTGGGGGATTTGAACAGTTAAGAAAGATAGTAAGAGAGCTACAGTTCAATTTATTTTACAAATGTTTTACTCTTTTGAACAAAACTTTATTTGATTTTATTTAATGTAACAGAAAGGTTTTAATTTATCATTTGAGTCTGTAGAAATGTGGGATAATAGTAGAAGCTGTTGGCAACCCTTGAAGTTTCTCCAAATGGGACTTTAAGTTAATCTGGAAAGAGCGAATATTTACACAATACAAGTCTGTAAATCCTTTTTCCTTGAGGAGCTTGCACTGCCCTCCTGTTGGTCCAGTGCGAAGGCAACCTGTCTCTGTCGGCACTTTGCAACCATGGTTTGTAACGCGTTGGCAGAAGACGTTCTTTATACCTAATTCGAAACGCACTGAACCAAGCAGGAGTCTCCCCAGTGATTTCAGTCAGATTTCAACTGCCCTCTTAGACTATGGCTGCTTTCCCATGCCAAGATCCCAGTTAAAATAATCTAGATTAAAGATACTACCAAATCCTGTAGAGCCAGCTTTACAAAGCCTGGAAGTGAAATACTGGTGAGGTGAGCTGAGGGAAAAGCCATGGCTTATATTGGTTTTGAGGACAAACTTTCCTGACCTACCTCTCTGAAGTGAGCCTGCCCCGTGTGCAGAGGACCCCTGTCCTCTCCCCATCCCACCAGCGAGCCCTTGCTCCTTCGGCACAGCCTGGCACCCACACATGGCTGCATGGGCAAACGGTGAGGCACTTTGTCCCCAGGAACCACAGCAGTATTTCGCTCTCGCTAATCTCACTAAAATTGCAAGAGGTTGAAGTTCCTTGTGTCCTCGTCCCTCTTCTCACCTGGGTGCCAAAGCCCGTCTGTGCATGGTGGAGACTGCCGCAGCCCGGGCAGGGTGGGTGCCCGTGTGCACTTCTTGAGTCCCTTATTTTGGTTTATTTTAAATATCTGTTCCCAGCCTACTAAAGGTAAATGGAGGATACAGACTGAAAGAGTGAAGCTTACACGGTTGCTTTTCTGCAGCCTACCTCTCTGTTGTTTTTCTTCCCTCGCTATCTCCCTTTATGGAGAATTTCTTTATAAACAGAGAGCAGGAAAAAAGACCATCAGCACCTACTGATTAAGTGTGAAGCACCTTTCCAGCTTAGAAAACACAGAGTTATTGCAATACAAGCTGAGTCAGATATGGAGAGAAAAGTAAATATTTGGAAAAAGAGGGGATCTAATTTTTGAAAGCTCTCTCTCTTTCAGTTGATTTCCAAAACAAAACCTTAAAAAGAGCCAACGAAAAACAACGTGAAAGAAAGTGCAAGAAATATTATTAGTGAGATTGTATCTACTGAAATTGGCCAAGTACTTACATAGGTTGCTGAAAGAAATTTGATGCTTAATTCTTTCAGACAATTTGGATGTTGCCAGAGGTGGTGTTCCACCTGCCTACAGGAAACTATCTGCAACTTTACATCTCTAAAAAAGTTTTAAAATTTATATTAATCATCTCATTTACAAGCTACTGGTACTATACATGTTGCTGCAGATTAAATGACTCATTGGCTGGGTTTCAAATAGTAGAAAACAAGGCTCTGCTCCCACATCTTCCCTTTCTGTCACGCTGATTAGACTGCTATTTGCATTCTTTTTATCCCATCTGGAGCCCTCAGCAGAAGGGATTGTTTAGCCCTGAAAGATTAAGATTCAAATTGGTCTGATGGCAATCTGGTAGAAATATATCTTGTTTTCATGCTGGCACTTTAGCATGCACTAAGTTTCCATTAGGTTTATGCAGGCAAACAAATTACTGTGGCGGTAGGTCAGCTAGCCAGAAACGATGGGTCATGATCCCGTTATTACCCTGTGCTTTATTGCATGGGCTGCCTGGGAGGGATCAGTCATTTCCCGTGGGTACCACAGGGTAAGACCATATAACCGCAGGCAGTTACTGAGGAGTAGCTGGTATGTTACAAATTCAGGCCTGGCTTCAGCCTTGGTATCTCCTTCATTTGATCTCCTAAGGCAGGAAAGATGCTTTTGGAGTTAAGCAACTGAAGAGGTGCATCCAGGCGTGAGGCAGGTTCCCATCGCTCCATGCATCACGCACAGTTCCCTGTTTGCAAACAGGGACGTTCCCAGGGCAAAGGGGGATGTGCAGGGGCAGGGTCCCTTCTCCCCCTTGTGGCAGGGTTCATGGTGACCAAATTGAGCGTTCTCTCACTCTCTTGTTGCTTCCTGACTCTCTTGTCGCTACCGCCTGCTGAAGGAGATGTCTCTTCATGTCTGATGACTTTCATTGACTGATTATGAGCAGGCCTCTGGGCTAGTGGGGTATTGCCCTGCAGACTCTTTGACTGCTAAATGCTCTGGGAATTTGCTAGTCCATTCTTGAATGATTAATTTCTCATGCATACGGATATGAGACATCTGCATAGAGTGGACAAACTTGACACAGGATCTACAAGAGACACGTGATCTGGGTGGCACCTGGGGGCAAAGAGATCCAGGACATCTCAGATACCTCTAAACACCCATGTTTAAGCTACTGCCTTGAGATCTAGGCTGTGTCTGATCCACCCTTCTTCCCCCCAAAACCCTACAATAGAGTAATTAATCTATGAAGGGCACAGGAGGGCTAATAATTACCCATAAGCGCTGCCTTTTTTTATCTTACAGAGCATAAAGTCAGGTTTCTGACAGCAGTTGTTGTTCTTCCTGGTAATCTTACTTGCTTTACATTTTTTTTACAGTTGTGTAAGTCTTTATATCAGTAAGCAGATATCTGCATCTTGAGGTCAATGCTTTGTGGACTTAGAACCAGGCAGTGTTTGTGTGCCCTCGCAGATGGAGATGGCTGGCAGCGTGCAAGGCTACGCCAGGCTCCTGGAAGCAAAGCTGCCTTTATTGCATCTCCAGGAGCCTTCCAGGAAACAGAGAGAAGGAATGTCTTACAGATTAGTTGCTCCACAAATAATGGGGATGAGTGGACTGATTATTGACAACTCGACACTAAATTGTAGCTGTAAACACTAAATTGTAGCTGTAAACACTAAATTGTACTGTTTAACCTGGAGAACAGTTACCATGATCCTGTGAATCATCAGTCTGAGACATATCAGCTCAAATAAGCAAAACAGATACTGCAATCTTTGCTGCCTAAAATATTATGCCCTGCTTTTACTGGAAGTCCTATGAAGGGGCTTTCTATGAGGCCTTTTGAAAAGAGGTGACCAAGACCTGATTAGAAAGCTCGGGCCTAATTTGGTCTCCTTCTTGATGTCTGTACTTCTGTGAATTCCAATAGTTAATAGCACTTACCTCGGCATATATCCTACAGTGATGAATGGTGTAGCAGGGGTATTGGCTGTGTCACAAAGTATAGGAATGGTGACATCTTTGGAGGACATCCACAGCAAAAGCTTTGTGTTTTATGAATGGTTTGTTCATGAAACATACACAGATCTTCAGTCTCATATGCAAATACAGCCTTTTTGGGATGCAAATACTGTTTTAGTATATCTTCACAGAAGGCCTTTGGAAAGCTTTGGCTACTATTTGCAACTAGTTCTCATTACTCAGGACTAGTTATTTAACCTCTCTTCCTTAGCTCACTTTTTTTTGGTCCAAGAGTACATTTCACTTGCCTATTCTGAATTGCACCTTTTGCATCAGGAAAACACAGCATTTGACTTATAGTAATATTTCTCTCTGAGGTAGGAAAGGGATTTTACTGTTATTGAAATTCCCTTTTCAAATGTGCATAAACTACTATTTTATGGAACAGTGGTAGGAAAACCATACTGACTCCATCCCAGTGCACCAGTTCTGAAGATGAAAAACAACAGGAAAATACAGATAAAGATCATGAAGCATGTGATGATTGTTGTGTTTAAAATTGTATTTTCTAAGATTTTTAAGGAAGTACAAAGAGAGTAAAGGGAGAAACCTAGAAGCCAGCCTGCCTGGGAGACTGGATCATTTATGCAGTTCCAAAAAAACCTCCAAGTGAAAGGGTGGTTGTGGAAAGTACCACCGGCCATTGCTGGTGTCTACTGTAAACTGTAAATAGACAATGCAGGATAAAATTGGTATGTTAGGTAGACATCAAGAAGGAAATGAGAAAAATGGTTACCAAACCCATAGAACTAGTTACATCCAAACTCAAGGCTTTTTCTGGTGATACAAATATGATATGAGTGGTGCTTCCTAACAGACTTTTTTCAGGTTTTATTTATTTTAGTGGGAATCTATGGGAAGGCAGAGGAGCCCGTGCAAGCAGTGGGTAGCTGAGAAAGTCTGGACTGGAGAGTTTTCCTTTCCTTATTCGGGTCATTTGGAGCCTCATAAACATTTTCTATTTGCTTTGAAAAGATTGCTGGTTTATGCATCAAGTGAGCCAACACACAGTGTTGGAAAAGGAAGGTCAATAATGGCGGTAATAAACCTTATGTTCAATTTACAGCAGACCAAAATTAAGACAGTTGGAATATAAAATGCGATCAGAATATAGCTTTTTACCTCCAAGTATGGAATCAATCTCTCCCATCCTGCTCTGTCCTTCCTAACCTTCACCATTGCCCGGCCCAGCCTCAGGCTTTTCAGATCATGGTAGATCATCTCTGACAATTTACTCCCCATTTGTACCACTCCCATCCAGGCCTTTTTTTCGTAATCTCTTCCCTATTTTACTGGTTCTTCAGCCTTCCCACCAAAACTTTAGTCCAGTTCTTGACTATACCACTCCCGAAATATTGCAATGTCTTCTGCTTAGCTGCCATTTTTCACTTGCTTCTCCAAATCATATTTGTCCCTTTATCTCGATTTGGGCAGATAGCCTCCAACCACGCACATGCACACACACTTTTGGCTCACTCCTGGGGCTGCCCTTGCTTTTTGCATCCTATTCAAAGCTTTCTTTTTATCTTTTAAGGCCCTGGAGGTAAATATTCCCTGGCAACTCTTCTTACTTCTTCATACTACATTCATCTTCTACCAGTGCTTCACCCAGTTCTTTTCCATTCATGTCCTCCACACAAAACTGAGAAAACAGCAGCAGCCAAAGAAAGATCTGAATAAGGACTGTCAATGTTACCCTCTTGCACCTTAAGAAAAGCATGTTTCAGTCCAACAAATTCTGAATATAGACATTGGAGTTCTTAGAAAAGAAAATAGCATTACAACATCCTCTTTAAAGGGGTACTCATTAGTGCGATAAAGACCTAGCATGTGAGCAAGTGCTGATGAACCTGCTTTATCTCTTTCAAGTGCATAAAACTGTAAGGAATTGTAATAAATACCCATTTACTCATTCAGGCCTAGCAGACTTGAAAAATCGTAAATCTCATTTCCGGGCAACATCGTGCATAGCGTGTTTTATGTGAAGCAATAGACTATGCTATAACTTCTGTGTTAATTGAAGGTACAAAACCAGAGAGCTGATAAGGATTCCCATTAGCCTGCAGCTCCACTATTCACTATTACTTTTCAGGCATAGTATCTGTTACACATTCCATCATTAATATAGAAGAAAAAGCACTTATTCTTGGAAAATGCCCTTCACTGTTCCGAATGACTGTGATCACCAGCTCGGAGATCCTAATTGCAGCCTATTAGGAATAATGAGATTTGCATGGTAGAAGCCAGAGAATTACATGGATAAAGGAAAAATTTCACAACGTGAAAGGTTAATATAAACATATACTGCCTGAGAGTGCAAAGGACACATAAATTGGTGGCTCATTACTGCAGACTGACCCATGGGTAAGAATGTCACCCAGCTCAGAGGCTTTCCCAGGAAGTTTGGCTGCAAAAGTTACAAAAGATAAGGACATGCTTGTGGAAACCGCTAAACTAATGAGAGCTGAAAGTTGTTTGAAATATCCCGATGACCTCACAGATGGGATGCTTATTAAGGTATCTGCATCAGTCTCTTTTTTGTCTAACAGACAGTTGTAAAGCTTTGCCGAGGCGTAGCCAACAGTCCGTGAAGGTGTCTCCATGCTTTCTGACATACCAAGGGCTTTCTTTTTTTTTTTTAAATGGATTCAAAATGAAAACCAACATGCATATCCAATTTTTGTTTGCGGCATATTTGTGGAATAGCACAGGCGAGGCAGTCAACTATGATTACTTCATCAACACGGGGTCTGCCCGCTACCTACGTGCCTATCTGCTCGAGTGCGCTGGTCAGGAGCCAACTGCAAATTTAGGTCTTGAAAGTCTGAAGAAAAGCGCTTTATGTGCGAGGGTCCCATGAAGGCTCCATAACGCAATTAAGCCCCATTTTAACAAAAGGCTAGCCATTTTGCTGAGGCATGACATGAGTAATTAAAATATCATTTTAAAAAAGACAAATGAGTGTTCTTTTCTACTCTCAGATATTGTTTGAGAAAGATGGAGGGACAGGATTATGATTTTTGTTTGTTCCTGGGTCCTCTGAGTGGAAATGATGGGCAATGCAATAAGCCCACAGCAAAACACATCTACCCAAGCTCCTATGGGGACCCTATCGCTGTAGCAGCTGATATAACTGAAAGAGTCGCAAAAGCTATTTCATTCCCTGCAGGAAAGAAATAGGTTTTACAAGTGCTTTTCTTAGTTTGTCGTAGATGACTGTGTAAGTATAGAAGTGTTTTAAGAAAATCCAGGCAAGGAAGAGAAGCAAATAGACAGTACAAATTGGTACGTGGATTTCACTTGTAGTGAAATGATGCTGGACAGCATAAGATCATGGTGGGTTCAACCAAAAGCATGAGAAATGGTCGTAGGTTAAAAGAGGGGAGCTATAGTTCCAGTGATTTCTAAAGATGAGAAAAGAAATGTAAATTTGGGAGGAAAAAGATTATGTAAGGTGTGTTGAAGTAAGTAGATTTCAGTGACTTTATTTCAGGAACTCTTTTGTTTGATTGCTTTTGCTAAATCACAATGAGATGTAACTGTTGCAGTGCTTTTGGCCAGATTGTGATGGATATCTCCTGTGAGACAGAGGTCTGGTGGATATTGGATTTGGCTCATTTCCTTGGGTTGTGATGGGGTTCATGGATGCTATGAAATCTGTTGTGTTAAAAATACATGGTCATATTGCAGTGAGATGCTGCCTGCAATGAGGAATTCAGTAATACCCCTGATGCCTCCAAATCCCATTAAAATGTTTGGCAACCTTTATTTAAGGGTTTACATTCAGATTTAAGAGCCTCATTTTAGGTTCCCCGATGCAAAAGGGTACCCTGTCTCTTTAGGAAAATAGCAAATGAAAACAAATTAGAGACCTGCTGCATACAGCACCAATGAGGTCTTTCCAGGGCTGCACAAGCTAACAAACCCCTTCAGTACATCTCCTCTGACCTTCTGGCAGTTTCCTTGGATCACCATCAGAAAGTAGCTCAGCAGTAAGCCATAGCCACAAAACCACCATTTTACTGAATTTCTTCCCTGGCTCCCTTTGCCTTTCCCTTTGGGCATGTTCTTTTGCTGAAGTCCCATAAAAATCTCAGCGGCTTCAGCTGTGGTGGGCAGGACCCCTCTGAGGAGATGCACAGGGCACCCTTGTCCTCTCCCCACACCTTCTTCCCACCGTGGGCTCTGTTCTGCGTTAAAACAGCAAAGAAATGCAAGAACAGTGATTAAAACAAAAATTGGGGAAGATTCCTATTGTGGCTTTGCTTGCTCTGAACCGTTGAGCATGGGTGAAGAGAGGGTGGGCATTGTACCCCAGGGAGCTCTGTTTCCTAAAAATGCACTTAGTGGTGTGGAAACCCTTATGAAGCCTTGCCCTGGCTGAGGTGGTGTCTTTGAGACCATCGGTTTGCTGGCCAGTGAAGGTGCGTAAGTTTGCATGAGGTGCTTGAACCTATGCGTCCTCCACAGCTCTCCTCTCCTCCCTGCTCTCCCTGCCGGCCCAGCAGCCGTTTTGGGCTAGGACTGGTGCTTCCATGCAAACGTGATGAGCAGCTTGGGTTAAATGTTGATTTTTCACATCCGGAGGCATTAAAATCCAACAGGATTTTACCCTACGTACGCTGAGAAGCATGTTTATTTTGTGGAATTTGTTGTTCCTGCAAATGAAGATATTATTACATGTAAATGCATCATACTATTGCCATGACATTTCCATTGTGCTAAAAAATTGGACTGAAAATTATTGAAAATCTGGTGTGATGTGTCTTTTGTGACTCCCATAATTAGGAGGGAAAGAGGAAATCATGATTATTCTGAGAAGTTACTGAAAATAGTGAGGAAAGGGCAGAAATATTCCCAGTTGAAGCCTGTCATTTCTAAGCACCCTGGTTATTCTGCTGGAGGATACAAGATACCCTGTGTGTGTGGCGGGGGGGAGTTGCTCTAAGGATTCGAGTTCAGCAAAGGTTGTAATTCAGCTTTTATAACCCTGTGCTGGATCTGAACTTCTGAACTCAGTATTGTCTTGGGTTTGTTCTCCTGCCGGTGTGCCCATCTGCAGCTGCGATACCGTTACATTTCCATTTTCCCCAGCGTGCTGTCATGCGATTGCATATTGAAATGAAATGGAAAATGATTTATTGTGCAGGATCAGGGATTTTTCTTCTGCAGTGTATGGATGTAAATCTAGGGCGATTTCCCATGCTCCTGGAACTACGTTTTACTTGAAAAATATTTCTAGAATCAACAAATGGGAAAACCACTCCAGAGCGCCAGAAAAATAGGAGCATTTCTCTCTGCCTTCCTGTGTTGGTCCAACAGGGCTTTGCTGCGGTTGCTAATGACTGTGAAATGTCTTACACATAAATTCTCTAAACCCCTTCCCATAATTACATTTCGTAATTCTGTGCAACTGAATACACAAATGATGTTAAAATAACAGTCGTGTAATACCTCTGAATTCTCAACGTGAAGCTATTGTAACTTCAAAATAGCTGCCACAAAGAGCTGGTTTACAGAATGGAGGTGCCTGAGAAACAGGAATTCAGAAGGAATCAGTGATAAAACTCTTTGTGAACATTACTCTACATATTACTAATACGTCAGAAATCCAGCCAGTAGAGAAGATAACCGAGCACTGAAATAGATGGGCTATTCTGATGTTAAATGAGGCACAGATGAAGTACATGTCATTAAAATTATTAAATATATGGTAATTGGTGTTATTCTAAGCTCACATTTTATACTGATATTGTCCGGGGGTGGATTTCCGCCAATCTTATCCACAGACCCAAGCAAATATTTCTCCCACTGGGACTGTTTAATTTCATGATATCTGAGTTTCTTTGTCTGCAATAATATCTAAGTTGTTTGTCTTCTTATTTTAGACTGTAAACTTCCAGAGCGTATAGCTGTATCTCATGTATAGCCCATATCATCCCAGGGCCTGTGCCTCCACTGGGGCTTTCAGGAGATATTGTAGCAGAAATCACAGTAAATAAATACTGCTCAGAAGAAGAGAATCATCAACAGCTGGATTTTCACTTTGCCTCACTCATCTAATGAGAACATAGTCCATTCTTGACACAGGAAAGTTACTGAGAGGTGAATGATGAGGAGTGCTTATCCTCAGTAGAGGATGACAGAAGATGTGGCCAAGGTACTAAGACTGGGAGAGATTTCATCTATGATGTTGGCAGACACAACACTCTTAAAGCCAGAAAGATATCCAAGGGCTCATGTGGGTGGGACTGATGAGGAAAAAGGTCAAATATATGGCGTTTCTGGAGAGTTTCAAAGGCTTGGGAAGGCTCCTCCATTGGTTCCTACCGATCCTGACCGCTGATTTTTCCTTCAATATTTTTTATTTCCAGTAAAAGCAGAAAAGGACAATGAGAGTTTTCTAAAATGTTAAACCTTCTTTTCTGTTAGCCAAAGAAATACTAAGAAATGGGAAAAATAAAAGACGATAATTCATTTGTGACTTTTTCTGGCTAATGCTATTTGAAGAGCCCGTCTGCACCAGTCAGTGTGTTACTCCAGGGGCTGATTAGGGGGCCTGGGAAGGGGAGGAAGACGGACTTTGCCGAAAAAACCTGCTTTTTCGCACTTGGAACAAAAATGTAATTTGATAAGCAAGGCAGGATGCTGCAAGCAGGATGAGGTGGCAGAAGTGACAGTAATCATTCTCCAATCAGGCAGGCAGCCGTGAGTTTTGCATCTCGGCTTGGCATTGCACGCCTGTTGCGGTAGCTCCGAAGGATTAATTTTAAGGATAACAACCTCCTTCAGAGTGCTGCGACCTGCAGTGGCAAGGGTGATGGGCTCCCCTTCAGATTGAATCACAGCACGATGGCTTAGTTGTTTTTTTAACCCTAACAAGGGCTGTCATTAAAAGTTACTGAAGCCTGACTTTTCCTTGCTCTTTGCCAGCCCCCCTCAGCCCGGGCCGTGGGTCCCACGTCCTTTGAAGCCAGCTGAGCTCCCTTTGTTGCTGTTTGGTGCATAATGACGCTGGGCAGCTCTGTGGCTGAGGGCACCCATCAAGACCCGGTGAACCGTGGCTGGGGGAAAGGCTAATACCTAAGTGAGCTGGGAAGCAGTCCCCTGTAGTATTCCCTGAGCTCTGCCTGTTGGGATGAGACGTGGCTGTGAAAAACGCAGTGCTTTTGCCAGTCCTCTGCAAAGGGGAAAGGAACCCAATTTTGCATTTGGTGTCATGTAGGGTATTGGATGAAGGAAGGGTTTTAGTTCTTTGTATTTAAGGTTACTCGCATTATGTAAGTCCATTAGTGACACGGTGCTTTCGGCCACTGAAGACAGTCTCGTTAGCTAGAACATTCACTTATTAGTATTGCTTCAGAATCATAGAATATCTCATTTCAGAAAAAGCTGCCTGCTGTCAGGAGCACTGCTTTCTTAGGCATTTACTTTTCCATTTTGCCACACCACAAGTATCAATAATTATTTCTATCACATATTTATCAGCAAGAAGCTGCCAATGGGATGAGAATACAGAGAATAATCAAAGAGCAATGAAGTCAATGGAAAGACTTCCCGTGGGCATTCAAATGGGCCTGTAATTGGTATTCTACTCTAAACACAGCACAAAGGGAAGAATTTCTGCCTAGAAAATGCCAGCATCTGAGGTTTTTTTTACTGGTAGTTAAAAAAAAAAAAAAATTAAATAAAGAAACTTGGGGCATGGGGTCACTTGGCACAGACCCTTCCCGTGCGATATTCGCACTTTCCCTTTCTCCCTCTGCCACCCCCCTGAAGAAGGCTTTGCAGCTCCATGGTTGCTTTCACCCTGGGATTGCCACTCATGGCTGTGCGTTGTTACTGCTCTGTTTTCCTCTTACACGAGCAGAGCTGATGCTGCTTGTTGAAGGGAAGAAGAAAAATTAGTTCTGCTAATGGCTAGTTCAAAGTTCATGCCTTGCAGGAGTCTTTATACTCTGTAAAAACTGAGTACAGCAAAGAGGTGGCGGCGCCAAGCAACCTCTCCTGTAAGTGGGAGCTGGGCAGCAGTGGCCTGTGTCTCTGGGCCCTTTGGCAGTTTCACTTGCCTTTTACAACCCATTTGGTGCTGATGGGAAATACTTCTTTTCTATGCTTCTAATATGCTTCCCACACTGGCCACTGCCTGCAGAAAAACATGAATCGCAGTTTTTTATCCAATGCACTCACTTCCCCATGCCTTTTCATTATTTGCAGTGTGCTCTGTTCTGCGCTCCCCATGACTTCTGCTCTTCCCTCCTCCAGACACCCCTCAAGTAAGTCAAGCTCTGGAAGCAATGATGACTCCAAGATGCTCCTTCTGACATGATTTAAATTGAATTAAGGCAATAATTCACAAATCGGAAACATCTTTTTTTTTCTAATGAATGAAAACACTAGCTATAAATTCCTGAATCCTTCTGGTCTGTGCCCAATTAAATGTGGTAAGTGAGATCTTGCTCTTTTCCCAAATTTACAGTTGTGCATGACGATCTGCAGAGTACATCTGTCTACAGCTTTATTATTCAATAAATTTCATCCACATGGTTCATTGGTAATTAAAGTAATAAACACCATGGAGTCACCAGTTCACCTAAATAATTTCAGAGAAAGAAAGCAAACAGTCCAAAGAAGATCCAGGGAAAACAAGTACAGCCACTGAAGACCCTTTTGTTTTTCCTTTTACTCCATTTCTTTGCTTATTTATGTATTCCCGCATTCATCCAAGGCCCAGATTTCTTACTGTATCACTGGGACCATTGATTGTAAAAGCTTTTCAGCCTCGCAAAGAACAAGCGCAGATGCAGTGAGGGGATGAGGGGAGCGGTGCCCTTGCTCCTCACCACCCCTCTGCACTGCCAACAGGAAACCTCACAGTCATCCTCTCCCACCCTTCCAGCCCCAACCAATGGCTTAAAGACTTGCCAAGTTCAGAGGACAAAAATCATCATAGTTAGTATATGAGTATTTAAATATGTTTGTTTGCAAAGCTGTACTCATATGACAAGTCACCAGGACAAATGTGTAGTCACTCAGCAGGCATCTGTGAGGCTTTTCTAGCTAAAATGGAGCAGCTGAGGCTGGTCATCTCGTCTAAGGTATTCCCAGGTTAAGAAAAGTTTCCATTACAGGATCAGAGCTGACAGCCCCCTGGCTGAAGCATAGTAATGTAGTACAATCAGGAATTTAGCACATTTAAACAGACTAAGTAGGACTATAAACTTGCAATCATGGCAGAAATTAAATGTTGCTGCCTTTCTGCCCACGCTACACCCCCCTCTGCGAGTTCAGCAAAACGTAGGAGTATCCGTCATATGCTTTGCTACAAGGTCCCCCCATCATGGCAGCTTGACTGCAGTTTCACACTCAGCTTGGACCTCTGGTGTAGACGACAAAATAAATGAAAAATAAGGACTGGTGTAGTCCTTATTTTTCACATCTCTTACGGCACCACATGTTCCCAGATTTCTTTATTTAATGAACCATGTACACGAATGGTATTCCCCCAACAGGAAGCCAACATTGTTCTTAGTCATGTCAATTAGGCATTAATCCCACAAATGTAAACATTTATATTTGAGTAAGAGAGTAAGCCTACTGATTTACTTTTTTTCCTATTGCTTATCTCTGCTCCCAGTGTACTCTTTCTCAGTCCTCAGATGTTATTGGTCCAGATGTTAAATAAAACTCTTTTCCAGTATGTTTCTTGAGGAATATAAGTTTAAATAGAAGTAAGCACATAATTGAATACTTTATCCATAATCAGATTATCATGTGGATACATTTCTGCCACTGTTGGCCGTCCAGAAAGACAGCACCCATTTTACTCCAGTCATCAGATAGGATACGCATACCACTTTGCAATAAAGTTTGCAAATACTCACTTTCACAGTGGTATTACCCAGAAACTGAAGAATGTACAGGTTTGTTCTTTGATTGAGGAGGACAGAGATTTATAAAAAGGGTTCCAATAGCTTTGAAAATGAAGAGGAATGACTCTGCCGGTCAGGAATTAAGATAGCAAGGAGAGGTTGTCGAATGAGCTCTCCCAGACCTGACCATGGGAATCTTACCAGAAGTGGGGCTGGCTTTGGAAGGTGGTAAAATCACGAGGTGTCACTCCTGTCCAGAAATGCTGCTTTTCTCGAGAGGGGTGATGTAGGGCACCTTGCAGTGCCTGTGAGGGTTTACTTAGACTGCTGGAGCAACGCTGCATCCAGAGGGTATAAGGGCAGGTCAAAGCCATCTCTGCTCATCTTCTCCCTTTTTTGAGTGCTTTCTCTACGTCTGTAGGACATATAGCAGATTCCCACACCGTGCGTTTCTTAAAATATGTTCTATTCAGAGGCAGAATGTCATAACACATTAAAATTATTTCAGATATTGTCAAGTGAAAAAAAATGACACAAAACTAATCCATGAAGATACTCACCATTTTATCACTGGGTTAATTCAGGACTTGGCGTGAGCGGCTCATCTCTGTAGACTTTTAATGGGCAGGAGTCTATTTGCACAACTGCTGAATTGGCTGATAGCCTCTGTGTTGGAGGGTGCATGACGAAACTGGAATTCAAACATAATTGCTCTCCTTTGGAAAGTGGCTGCAGACAAGGGGGCATGAGACCAGCAGGTTTTTAGCCACCTGCCTAATCTCCTAAACCAAAAATTGTTGAAATAAAGCAGAGCTGCTCAAAATGTGATGGTTTGGGTTTTCATGAAAACCATTTTCTGCTTGGATGGTTCTTCCAGGTTCACACCCATTGATATTGCTCTGGTTTACAGGCTGGCATGAATATAAAATCTCCAAACGGCAAGTCTAGCCAAAATAAGACAGAAGGCTTTATACCATGAAAAGCCATTGAGTTTCAGGTGTGTTCCTAAACTCATAAATTTCACAAATGACACATCTGGATGAAAACCACATAGGTTTCCTTAGCACTCAACTGAAAATTGCAAGGGATTCCAGCTGCCCCTGTCTCTTGTAGCACATTAAATCAGACAGAGGGCTATTAGCCCATGCCTGACTGATGTTATTAATACTACTCTCCAGTGACAGATCCCTACCCGAGGACAACTCCTACCCAGGCGAGCAATGAAAGAAATGAACTTACCATACATTAACGGTACTTTTATTATTACTATTACCCTAGTTTTACGCCCTCCTTTTGTTTCAGCATCTTCTTATTCTGGCACTCATATCAATTTGTGTCTGATAGATACTTTAAAATGTTTTCCTTTAATCTTCTGAGGTTTTTTTCCTTCTTTCCATTACTGTATGCTCCATGTAAGGGCAGCACTGTATTCTCTGGATGCCACCTCCTAATGGTGGCCAATGTTTAGGGGCCCCCATCTGTGAAAGAGCTGATGTTATACTTGTCATGAGACCTAACACAAGATGAGCAGAGATACTACAGGTACTGCCTCTGTACCTGTTCTCCAAAGCCTGGCCTGTGAAGAAAAACAGAAAGTCTGTGTTGGTTGAATAAATATTGAGGGTAGTAGTTGACATACAGCCTGTGTAGGGATGGTCATTAGGGTAGGTTAATGTGCTATCTTAAGAAGGGGTTTTTTTTATACAGTAAGGTTATATTTTCACTGAACAAGAACTTCACGTTTACTCCGGTGAAAAAAATACAACCCTGACTTTCACAGAATCTTCTGTAGCGATCAGTAATAACAACAGCGTAGTTTAAAAAAAAAATGAAAACCTGAAGAACAGATTTCGGTGGGGGAAGAGAAAAAGTCAGCATATAATGACTGAGATTAGAATTTATCCTTTCACTTAGAAGACATCTGTTTCCTATTTGTATGCAGCATATGCTGTTTTATACAGATGCCACACAGTATATCAAGATGTTTCTTACCAGTTGTCACAAAATATTGAGCAGAACTTCACATGTATGAATTAATTTTTGTCAGACTATTGTTTCCCCCCGGTAGTTGGAAAAAAAATATATTTAAAGTTTAGAGACATTTTCTTGGCAACGAAGATGTGATTTTATAGGGGTGCATGGAACTGTAAACGTACTGAACGCCTCGTAACAGTGATTCACACAGGCTGTACTCATTTGGTGGATTGTCAGTTATAGCCTGTAGGCAGTATGACAGCACCAACAGCGGATACTGTGGAATCATCACCTTTCATACTCGTTTCCTCATTTACTAGTGGATAGTAGAAAAATCACTGGTAAAGCATATAAGGTCTGTATGTTATTTGGCTGAGCTGAGAACAGCAAATATAATAACAGTCATACACAAATCAGTGAAGCATGCAACATATGGGCCAGCTATTACTGTGTATAAAGTTGGCTCAGTCTCAGTGTGAATAAAAAGCGGTGAACATATATATATAAAACTTCAGAAACAAAGATCCACTACTTAAAAATGAAATTGCAGACTCAGAAGACTGTGTTTGGAAGGGGCTTTAGAGAAGATCTACGTCAAGTTCTTTCACTGAGAGAGGATGAACTGCATTTAGGCTTTCCCTAAAAGGGTCTGTCCAGTGTGTTTCTGAAAACTTCCAACATTCCTAATGAGTCTGTTCTGCTAGTTCAGGACTCTGATCATAAAGGCTGTTTTTTTTCCCCAACATCCAAATTAAATCTTCTTTGCTGCAAATTAAGATAATTTCTTCTTATTTTCTCTGAGTGGCTGTGGAGAGAAATTTACCACAATCCTCTCTCAAATAACCTTTAGAGCAACCCACTGGAAGATTACTACCTAATTGCCTTCCCAAACCTGCCTGCATCTAGGGTAAGCACGACCAGTCTTCTGTCATAGTCAATACTTCAACATCTTGTAAACCAGGCTCCTTCTCTCCAGTTTCTCCATGTCTTTTATAACCAAACACAACGTGGCATTTGAGGTCTTTCCTAGCAAAGTAAGAAAGCTATCGTTATCCCCTGTGAGATATATATGATGCTGCCATCAGTACAGATGGGATGAATTAATGGCATTAAGTTATTACTTCATATTCAGCTGAGAATCAGCCTCAATCCCGGCCTCCCTTTTTGACTAAGCACTTACTTGTCTGTTTGATTTTTCTTTCCCAGGTATTGCACCGTGCACTGTCATTACTGAATATCATCCTTGTTTGGGCTTTGCTCTTTCTGATTCCACACATTCAGTTTAAATTCTATTCCCATTCTCCAAAATGCTTTAAAAACCCTCCAACATGGTGTGTCACCTTTCCCCCCAGTCTCCTCTGTCCTCTAAGCTGTTCACTGGAATATTCATTACAACTCTGCTCAGGAAAGGCCCTTTCAGGAGACACCAAACTCCTGAGAAGTGCTGCTTCAAAGTGTTTTTTCAACCAGCTGGGTGCATTATGTTTATACCAATGCCCACTACCTTGCTTTGGTATCACGTGATGCTACTAAAAACCTTACTGATGTCAAGAAGTATCTGTATCTAATGCTTCCAACTTATCGACCAGGCCAAAGACTGTTCTTCAGATACTCATGCTGATCATTTTTGGTCTTCTTGATATCTTCAAAGTATTTGCAAACTGTATAGTTATTTGTTCAACAACTCCTGCTGGTATTGAGGGTAGAATCACTGGTTTACTGTTTGCCAAGACAGCCCTTGCCAAAGACACGCACAATGTTTGATCGTCTGCCAACAGAATGGGCAGCCTCTCTGCCTCCTGTCTTCAGTGGCGCCAGTGTTCCCCTCTGAAGCGCCACTGAAAAGGGAAAATATCTACAGTACTATCTTCTCAAATTATGAACAAAATCTTGGTTTTTAAAGGGAAAAACAGATGAAAAAAAAATGTGGCTGACTGATCTCAATTTTTAAGTGAGGGGTGGAAGGTTTGGGTATATTTTGGGTGTGGGAGAAAAGACTGTGAGAAGTATCTTTATAACCACCACATTATTCCCACTGTTATTCCTTAACTTTTTACAGCCTTAATCCATCTGATAAGTCTCTCTCTCGTTTTCTAGATTGGCTTAATTTCTTTAAGAACCTTCTGGGAATGACCTGCTTCAAAAGCCTTTCAGAAACTCTGTTAGACAATATCAGTGAATTTGATACTTTTGTTTGTTTGTTGCATGTTTGTTACCTTCAGGTAACTCTAGTAGATTTGTGACATACAGCTTCATTTCACAAAAACCCTGTAGCTTTTCATCGATATACTGTATTTATCCACATGCCTTCTGGCTGTGCTCTTCAGAACATTTCTGTTGTTTTGCCTGGTGTAGACATCAAGTTTGCTTTTCTGATGGTTCCCTGATCTGCCTTGAAATTCTTTTTATTTTGCATCTCCAGTGAAACAACCCATTTTTGCATCTACCGGTATTAACCAGCACCATTTCTTTGGCACAGTACACTGTTTATGCACTGGCTTTAGCCAAAAGAGGTGAGATTCATTGTGTTATATGAGTTTTACAGTAGATTCTTTATATTTTCTCGAGCCCTCAAAAGCTGATTTAATGTTTTCACAGCCATCGTTCTGCGGAATAAGGCCAGATCCTGGAGTGGCACAGATTAACATAGCTCTGGTGCTTTCAGCATTGTGTTAGAATTAATAAAGCCAACTCGAGAGGTGACGAGTTCCCCTTCTATGCAATTAGCAAAATGACTTTTTAATTTGGGTATCACAGTGCATCCGTAAGAAATAATATTCGATGACTGCCTCCAGTTTGGAAATTGCCCAAGCCCCTCCTAAGACTCTGAAGTTTGCTGCATTTTCACTCCTTTGCTCTCCTCCAGCCTGGTATCCCACTAGAAACATGCTCTGCAGTGTCTTTTCACCAAGGGTAGAGGCCTCTGTTAATCTGCCTGCAGGACCCCCCGGCTGAATCTGATATCTGATACCTTAATCTATCTGTTGGTTAATGTTTAAAAAGAAGTGTGCAAGTGTTACGTTCACGGTGCAATTATTCAGGTCTTAGAAAACACCTACTGTAGCAAATAGGCATATAAGAGAAAGGGAGTTAGAGTAAGCACTAAGTATTTTTCTCCATTTAACACCTTTCACTCACCAGGAGTGGATTACAGGAAGCAACGTGACTTCCTAGCTCAGGGAGTTACCTTGCTTCTGAAGCAGCTTCTGAAGGCCAGCAGAGACAATGTGTTGAGGACCAAAACTCCAGAATTTCCCATTGTGTTATTGCATTATGGTAAAACCAGAGCCAGCATAGCGTGACTGACTTGCTAAGCCCAAGGTGTAGCGTGCCAGGACAGTTGCCAAGTTTTTAGACTATGTCTTTGTTGTCTTTCAGGACGTCAACTGCCAAGATATGTGGTTTTGGCTGAGTGGAAGCACTTTTTGTTTCAGTATGTCAACATAGCAGGCTGGTAGATCAAAACATATTATTACTAAGTTCCGACAGGCATGGGATACTGGCAAAGAAAGGGAGTTCTTTATCTCTTCAGCAACCGGGCATCATAGGATGCATGCCTGTGATGTTTGCTTTTGATTCATTATAGGTTTAGGAACACTGAAATGGTTGCAACTTTATATCTCAAACTAAGGTCATGGGCAGAGGAGAAAGCTGTTCTTGTCATTGTTGATTGGACTTGTGAGGAAATGAGGATATTGACTGTAGGTCTTCAAGTGTGAAACTTGCAGAAATGTGGGTTTTACATAACCAAATGATTATTCATTCACCATTCACTGTCTACTTACTCCCAGGACTGAGGGGCATCTATCTGTGCACTGCAGAGAGCTTCTAGTTTGGTTATGGTTTCTTGTTGCCTTCCTTTGTCTACCAGTTATGGCGCTATCACCAAACACTCTCATGTTTGCTGTGTATTCATTCTTTGTATGCTGCATCCTCCATGCCTATGCTATAGTATAATCGTGTGGTTAGCCAATCTTTAGCAGAAGCAAAGGGAGCCTTCACCACTTGCCAATTCTGAAATCACAGGATATGGTGCGTGATGTTCAGCTCCATCTGCCAGGGGAGCTGTATTTCACTTTCTTCCCTGTACCTCTAAAATGCTTGCGGGTAGAAGCGACTACATTGACTAGAAAGTCAGTGTTCACCTTGGTGCTATGAGTGAGACTGTAAGCTAACCAGTCCCCTGGGATAAATCGAGACTGCAGTTCTTCAGTGTTCACCACTGAATATACAGAATAAGAAGAAGATTTAATGAGCTCCAGTAATTTCTATTCTGTCCCTTCCTTTAGCCAGGGAAAGGCAATGTCATCCAGAAATACAAACACTTTCTTGTTGATTACTCTTTTTGATAGTTCTGGTTGGTTTTGTTCAACTAGGATTTCCTTCTGAATTTCACAGAAGGTCTGTCTGCCTTTCTGCTAGGTTTGAGACTTGTGCTTGATCAGGAAAAGAAGTTATTTTTCTGTGACCTTTGCTAAAATAAGAAGAAAATCGTAGGACTGATCCTTTGAAGACTCAGGATAGTTTCTGGATGTAAGAGTTACAGAAAATAGAAAAAAAGATTGCACGCAAAGGTGGATGCAGCTTCCCACAACAGCGCCTGGGCTTGCCTACCCTGCCCTGTGGGGGCCAACCCCCCCCCAGGCCACCCCAGCAGGGCCACCCCCCCAGACACACAGCAGGGACATCCACAAGCCTGGTCCACCCAAGTACAGTGGGAACCTGCCAACCCCATGGCACTAGCGTGCACACTGTCTTCTGCTGAAGAAGATTTCCAGTTAAAGACTGGATTCCAAGATTCAATTTCCAATTAAAAGGGAAAAAAATGTTTTTGAGTAAAGGAAGCCTGCTCTTAAGAAATCAGAGGTAGACTTAGGCCCCAGGGATTCATTCTGTTCTTGTTGCAATCAGTACCTAAAAGACAGTAGTCAAGAAGCCATCTGCTGAATTAACTGGCTTGAAGGGATCGCTAAGTGTCAGTGGGGAATTACCAGCCCGCAGGGGATTTTGGTAAATATCTTTCATGGAGAATGAGTCTCATGAAAAAGCTGCCTGGAATTCACCAGTGACACAGAAGAAACATGAGCTGCTGAAGGCAGCTGAAGGCACAATTGCAGATGGCACAGAAATCAGAGGAATAGGAATTAACAGCTGAGGGAGGTCACAGAGAAAAAAGGACATTGTGGCTCCTTCGATGTGATTGGAGCAACCAGGTAGTGGGAAAGCCTGCACCAGGGGGTCCGTATCACTGCAGGTGCTCAGGAGGCTTGTACTGAAGGGTGTCCATGCCAGGGGTGCCCGTGCCCAAGGAGATGCCCATGGGGGCTACAGGGTGCTGAGCACCCCGGTACCAGGAGCGTGGGATGGGACAGGAGGGCAGAGCCACCGCAGCTGCCCCTGCCACCAGTGTCTGTCCCCAGGCTGGGGCCGGCTGCAAAGAGCTGGAGAGAGAGACAGCAGTGGTTTGAGGAACGGGAGGCTGATGGGCACAGTTCATTGAACTAATTGCAGAGAAAGTGAAGAGGTAATTCAACCAGAGTCTGAGTGTGTACTTGAACGGAAGGGGAGGATACCTGAAACTATGGGGCTCCTTAATCTCACAGATAAAGGCAGAAAAAGATTTAGTTTCTTGAAGCTGAAGTCAGCCAAGTTTAGCACTGGGTACAATTAGCTGCTGAAATGGCAGGAGGTCAGAAAATCTCCAGCGCTTGGAGTCCTCACCCCAAAGCTGGATGTTTTAGCCAAGAGCAGACTATTGCTCAGGCACACATGGAAACCGAAGATCTCAGCTGCTGACCAAGAGTCCACAGCTCATGTTGTACCAGAAAGCCTGCTACACCGTCACCCAGTCTCTGTGGGTCTTGTGTCTGTGTTTGTGACAGACATTTGAAACCAGGATCAAGTCCGCTGGCCAGTACTGGTTGGGACACTGCTTGTAGTCACAGCTGGAAGTTATGATTAGAATCATCTTCATTATCGTCATTGTCCCTATCCCTATTGTCATTATTATCTGTATTAGTGTAGATCAGGACCACTTTGTACTGAGGGCTGTAGGGACACTGTGGCAACTAAAGCCACAGGGTTCCCTGACCCAAAGAAAACTTCCTTGCCTGTTAACTAATAAAATGCATAAAAGAAATTGCCTAGCGATCTTGCCTCCCCTCTTCTCTTTTTTCGTTAAGCCCTTATGGATCTTATGGATCACAACAGTTTACAATAGAAAAAAAAAATCCCTATGTCAGAAAAGTAACTTAATCTTTATTTCCTTTTTTTACTGAATAGTGGGAAACCTAATCTATACTGCCTAACTGGGTGTGTTTGGCTGTTCCTCAAACTAAAACAAGACTCAGAAGATTAAAGTGGAGCTTGGCTCAAGATCAGGTGAATCAGCACAGTTATAATGCCACAAAATGGCCTGCAGGATGGCCTTCTCTTCTGTAATTATATAGAGTTTTTATGCTGTACAGGCAAAGGAAGTAATTTAATTTATCTGTTCTAATTAAATATGTGATATGAGGAAACAGTGATATGTCAATTTAAAAAATGCTTTAGGTTGTTTTGGTGAGAAAGTGAACGGGCTGACAGCAGATACTGTGCTCTAATGTGACTGTAACTTTCCCATTAATGCTCACTCTCTTAAATGTCATTTATATAACAAACTCTAATGGCAGGTTTGGGCTGATATATGGGATGAAACTTCATGCAGAGAACTGGACTTAGAATGCAGGCATTTTCCCCCACCTTTTTATACTACGTGAGTTTATTTTGCAAGTTCTTGCAAGTCACTTGGGGCAAATTCTCATATCCACAAAAATGAAACGAAATTCAGTTGCCACAGAACCAGGACCAGTTGAAGATATCTGGGAAAAGTAATTCCCATAGGCTGTAGTGGAAGCCAGGTTTGGCCCACATGTGACTATGCTCTCATTTAACTGGAAAACAGTAGTGTTTCCTTAGAAGGAGTATTTGAAGGCTGACATTCAGTATTTCTTTTCTCATTTATTGGTAAATGCCTGATCATAATAGTCCTGCCTTTGGTTTCAAAAGCCAATGGGAAGAAGTGGAGAGGAGGAGGATTGTGATGAGTGAAGGAAAAGCATTTAGGGAGTCAAATTGTCAGATGCTGATCAAACGTGGAACAAGAAAATTAACCAGGATCTCCCATTGTGCCTGTCTTATCTAGGGCCAAGACAAGCTAAAGAATTGTTTGGGAGCATTCATTAAAAAAATAATATCAGCATTTTAAGACCACTAAGAGTGTGCCATCTTAACGCAGCACCATGTGTTTTGCAGGTGCTTTCCCATATTTTTATGTGTGATTTTTAAAAAAGGACTGGGATTCTTAAAACCTGCCCCATTGGTGAAGAGGACAAATGCTTTTGAGGAAAAAATTATTTTGTGCTCTTAGTGTTTGTTTGCTGTAAGCTGGCACTGTTATTTCATTATCTATTATTAGCTTGTAATGGTGTGAGATTTGCAGAAGGACTTGACAGTCCAGCTGTTTAGGGGTGAGAAAATACGCTGTAAATTGGACTATAGCTTTTTTGCTGAGCATTAGAGCTAGGCTTTGGGGAAGGAAAAAGAGTCTGTGAAAGCTTTGTCCTGCTGACTGTGGTATCATGCCCAGGGAGCCATCCCTGGCTCACAGCTTGGCCTGGGAGCTTAAAATGAAGATAAAAGAGAAAGGGTGTTACCTGTACCATCCAGAAAAGCTTTGGCAACGTTACCCTGGAAAGCTACCAAGGGAAAGCGGTATTTCTGAGAGAAACTAATGGCTTACTCAGCTCTTAAAGCTGGTGGTGGTAACGACTTGAGGAGCAGGGTACCTTGCTTATGTAGCCAAATGACTTTTGCTGACTGCAAGTGACGGGTTTGCCAGGGCAGAGCCCGTCCCAAGGTTTGCTGGCAAGCCAGGAGAGGAATGAGGCGAACACCTGCCTCTGACTTTCAGGAAAGGGGTGCACAAACTTCCAGGGTGAAACCCCCGGCTGGGTGCCTGCTGTCTGCAGGGCGATGCTGCCAGCAGGCACGGGGCAAGATCACTCCCTAGTGCCACCTGAGAGGAGCACCAACTCCTCCAGTGCCCTTCGTGCCTCTCCTCCTCCAGGAAAAAAGGAAAGGTACTCATCTCCAGCTGCACCCCGTGCCCTGGGGTGGCTGACAAACAATTCATCTACCACTGCCACAAACCGTGAAGCGCTCGGGAGCTCAACAGTGCCTCGCCTGATCCCCTGGACCACCAGTGATGGGCCTTGGGGCTTCGACAATATTTCCTACTTATTTTGAGAGACAAATATGCAGCTGCAGTTATGCTGTGGGCTGGTAGCAAGAACAACGTGTATTCTGCTCTCCTCCTGGGGCTCGGGAGAGGTACGGCTGGGGGTGATGCGTGATTTCAGTGCCGCTATTTCCCCACTGCAGCAGCTGGTGCCATTGGCACTGGCAGTGGGATGGCAGCAGTCTTAGGATGGTGGCATGTGGCCTGGCTTGGCATTGGCAGCCCGACCTCAGTCCTTCACCTCCAGGGCGGGTTGAGGCTGGCAGCGGTATTTGGGAGCAAAGGTGGGAGAGGAGGCTGTGGAGGGAGGAGGCAGCGTGAGAAAAGGGAGAGGAACGATGGGGCTAAATGAGAAGAAAAGGAAGGTCGGTCATAAGAAAGAGCAGAGACGGGATAAAAAGACAAGAGGAGAGCAGGGAAGAGGGGAGTGTGCAATAGAGAGATGCTTTAAAAAGCTAAAGGAGAGGCGAGTAGCCCTGTCCCCATGCCAGGGTCTAGGCTAGGCAAATGGCTGCTCACGTGAGTTCACGGTCACACCAGCACCTTTGTAAAACTAAGATCAAGACATTAAATGACCCCTAAAATGCTTCAGTGGCTTCCCTACAAAAGCAAAACCCAAATGCTGCCATTTATTTTACACAGTCACGCACACCGGTGCATACACACGAGTGCGTGTGCTTTAGAGAGGCATCTGCCTTTTGGTGTTTAAATACCTGTTGCTGATGCTGCTCCCACTGTTCTCAGGATAATCGTTTTTCACAAGTGCACAGCAGCAGATGGAGACATTTTTGTAACCTAGCTCAGTTCTCACCCCTCCTGCAACTTTTCCCCGAGGAAATTCTTCTCAGAACCCCTGCCTTAGGCGAGTCACTAGTGAAAGCCTGATTTTGCCAACGTGGTGACAGTGGCAATAAGGAAACACAAACCCTGGGATATTTTCAGTCTTTTGAAAGCTTTGAAATAGCTGCTACCATGACAGCACCTACCTGTGTTCCACGCGCTCCTCTCTGCACACACTGGGTCCCCCCTCAAAGGCTTGGCTTCTGCGTCCACGTCCTGCAGCGCCGGCTGACCCATGGGTCGCTTCTGCTTCCTGCAGTCAATGTGTGCTGTAACAGCACTTCTGTAATGGCTGTCCCATGTCACTGCAGGAGTACTGCTTCCACTGTGGGAAATGGAGTGTTGCTTCCTCTGGCTGGGGGAATATTTGGCGTTGTTTGTGCAAGCAGCGAGTCTGGGGGTGAGAGGAGGAAAGCCGGTTGTGGGAGCCAAACCTTGGCCCAGGTCCAGCCCGGCAGGAGCCCCATTGCCAGCGCTGATGTGGTTTTTGTCTCGGCACCTTGCTTAATCCCTCCATCTCTCAGTTCCCACCTGAGAAACTCGACTCTTCGTGCTTCAGGCTTTGCGGGAGAGGGAGCTGCCTGTTACATGCTCCCGGTGGGATGACACACAAGGGTTGAGCTGATGTCAGCTGGACGCCTACCTTGTAACTGGAGAGAGCCAGAAGACATAGTGCGAGGTGGGCTGTCAGGATGTAAAAAGGTGCATGAGAAAAAAGACACTAGTTGCCAGCAGCTAAGTAGGTGTTTTACACCCACTGCGAGATAGTCCGAGGTGCTGGGTCATGAGGTACGTGTCGTGAAACATCTGCAAAAGAGCAGTGTCAGGAATTGCAGAGCTCCTCTGTGCATTGAGCAAAACCTGATGAAAGCAGAGGTTGTTCTCACATTCCCATTCTAGTGACACTACAGCTGGGAGTCTAACTTTCAGTCCAGGTCCGATGTCCAAACATGGAAATAGCATTCCCATTCATCTGCCCCAGGGCAGAGGGAGCAGCGGCACAGGGCTCAGGGCTTCCCCAGGCACACGAGTGGGAATCAGCTGTAGTGGAATGGCTCTAGTTGTCTTTGTAGCTCAGGAGGCTTCCTTGTCGCCTCCTCTCCCCAGTTTCAGCTGTGCTCACCAACGCCAGCGAGGCCCCACTCATTCCCTCCGCTCTGATAGCTGATCTGGATCCGTCATTCGCTTTCCTAGGTATCCCGGGCTCTCCCAGACACGGCGGTGTCCCCTGGCCGGCAACTGTGGGTGTGTGCACCCAAGCAGGGCGCAGCTCGGTGGCACTCATGCGCGCGGCTGTGGGCAGTGCCTGCTCCTGTCCGATCGCTGCTTCCTTCTCGCTCTTCCAGCCTCACTGGGTCTGTCCTGCTGGGTCTGTAAAACATCCTGCCTAATCCCTTTCAGCTAGTTTTAACCTACCTTGCCGTATATATCCTCAAACCTGCTCACGTATAGCTTTTAGTAAGATCCATGTGACATACCAAATACCCTCCTGAAATCCCGACTTGTTGTACGAAACCTCTTCCCCTCTCCCCCATCCAGCTTAACCCCATTTCCCAGATTACTGCTCCATTGCCCGCCTCTGCTGACAGCATTAAAACATATGGCCTACTTCATTAGCTCGCCGTATGCACACACAGGCAATTTGCTAAGGACACTCATAATATTGCTGCTAGTATTCCAGTCTCCTTTTAATTACACTTTGATAAATCCACCAATATTTATTTTTCTCTCTACTAATAACATTTCTGACATAAGGCCTTCTTATATCACCTGTACGATGCAAGTTGGCCGTACCTGTGGTTTTATTTTTTTACTGCCCTGCAGTGCATGCTTTTTTTACTTCCTATCATGTTAAGCAGAGGAGGCAGGAAATCTGACACGTGGTGGACCAGGATTTGTCATCCTTAGGAGCTTCGGTCAGTTTGGCACTGCTGTTTGAGCACAGTGTTTGAGCGTGGCCGGGGCCAGGCTGATACTCACAAACCTCAGATTTTCATTGCCCCACAAGGCCTGTGTAGGGAAGGGTGGAGTTCAAAATTACAGGTACACATTTTACTTCAAAATGGTTTTGAACAATGACGCTGTTAACTGCGTAACCATACTTCAATGGTCGTAAACCAACATGGCAGTAGAGAGTCTGTCATTACTGTTCACTAGTGGTGACTATGCAGTAGGAGCCGTAACAGCGTCCTCCTTGGAAAAGTTCTCCTACTCCTAATTTTTAAGTTTCACCCAGTGGCACGATTGCTTTGTGAGAAGAAGCACTTGACAAAGAAAAAGACCGCTGTGAGCTCTATGCAGCCTCACAAAGCCAAAGTGTTTTAACAAAACCCAGCTTTGATGTAGCCAGTTGTAAAAATAGATTACGTTTAATTATTGAATCTGTCCATATATATATGGGGGGGCATATATATATACACACACATATATACATATACCTTGCACAAGTTACTGTTTCAGTTTTCCTATTTAGTTCATGCTTTTTAAGAAATTTTCCGCCTCCTGCTTGGCCTTCGTTCTTTGTTATATATGATAAGCATTCGCTGGTGTCTGACGGCATCTAGTTCAAACGCCTAGCGAGATCAAACTCAGGAGAACATAAATGGGAGCCATAAGGCACTCTATAAAATAGCCTACACCTCTCATGAACTGGAATGGATGTTTGTCAGTAATGAGGCACTGCAATTAAATGGAATAAGCCTTGGCAATAGCTCTGCCATATCTGCCTGTAGAATGCTCCCTCAGCAGCCGCGCTCCCATGGGAAATTAAATATACAGCCTGTACATTATCCAGCCTTACTGTCTGGGTGCCTGCAGCCAAGGAACCCTCAGCCCTGCCTCCAGAACAAAGTCCTTGTAGAGGGAAGGTTTGGGGCTTCCCCGAAATGTGCGTGCAAGCTCAGGAACGGACACTGTCCGAGTCCCTGCGACATGCCCGCCCTGGGGAGCAGGCAACCGCGAGAGGCAGGAAGATGGGGGAGAGACCTTAGCTCTTCTCCTGCTTTGGCTTCCCTCCTGTGGACTCTTTCCCCTGCAGCAGACGTAACCGTGGGTACAATGTGAATGAAATAATAGTAATAATAATCATAGTAATAGTAATCATCATCATCAAAACAGTGAAAAATAGTAGTGCCTTCTTAGGATGAAAAGCTCCAAATGCAGGTTGTCCCTTTCTCAGGAGATCTCTCGCTCTGACTTTTCAAGTGGGCATTGTCATCTTTCATTACCCTTGTGGTGAACTTTCCTATTATCAGGAAAGTCACGCAAGCCTGAGGACAGCAAGGAGCACCCTGCTGATAATGCTGGGATGAAAGCGTCTCTCTGCTGAAACAGGCATTTTGGGGGGACTCAATTATTCTCAAGGATTTTTTGGTTTAATGGCTGCTGTCACCCCACAAAAATGTTGTAGGAGTGAAAGAGAGGAACCATTTTGCCAGCACACTTTTATCTAAAAGCACAAGGTGAGGACCACTTTCCATGTCCTCCTGAGTCATTTGCAGTCCATAGTCTAGGAACTACTCACTTGCTTTTTGTTGTCGCAATGTAGTTTTTTCTTAAATTAAGTGTTTACTAGACTGGAGAATAGAGACTGGAATTGTATGAATGACTGATTTCTAAATTCTTTGGCTGGGCAGGAAAAATGAAAGCACAATTTCCTTCACAGTGAATGAAATGTGTTGGTTCAACACCTCTTACTTTTTAAAGATAATTTAGTCAAATTCAGCTTCAGAGTTTTCTTTAGAAAACAAATTTTCCAAGATGTTTCCCAGGGGTAATCAGCATTCTCAAATCTCCAAACTGTTAGACTTGAGATTGCATTTTTTTATAAACAAGATGTTCAAAAAATTTCTCACATCTAAAACTGACGCAACACTTCAATAATTTCTATGACAAAAACTATTAAACAGTTTTGTGCTATTAAATATGATGGTAAGGGTGGCAACATAGGAGTTGTACATTGTACTTCAGTGTAATTAAGTTCTTTCAATTTTCCCATGAAACTTAGCCGCTTCAAAGTGTATTCTCAGAAAAGGCTAACTTCTCCAAGCTAGGTAAATCACGCCAGAGTGTAATAGTCTCTGCATTATCCCCACTTTCATGTAATTAGATATTTCAGAGACTTTTTTTCAGGACTTTTCAAAAATAGAACTAGGAAAAATCAAGAAACAGGACTGGGCGTAGGGAGTTGAATAATGAGAATCTCAATTAGAACGTAAGACAGATGGAAAAAAAGAATCATGAAAATACTAAGGGAAATTAAGAGCTTTTAATCTGAAATAAAAGTAGAGATGACAATAGTACTTAGGATTTGAAGAGGAGGTGTATGCAAGGCAAAATACTACAGATACATACAGCCAAGTGTGGTTTAGAGATCAGTTCAGCGTAATGACATGAAGGCATTTAAAAATATTCATTTGATCATTACTTTCACAGTGCATATGTGTAAGAAATACTCAAATGTGTCTTAGTTTGGTAAAGAACACTAAGAATAGAATTTACAGAGAGAATTAATAAAATACAAGATCAAATCAGGTACTCGCATAACAAAAATAAGTATTAGAGAGAGCTGAAATAATCTGTCTGTGTATAAGAGGTCTGTGTCCTCTCACTTCACTGCATTCACAACTGAGTGCCCTCCAGCGTGGTGGGAACTGCCGAGCTCCGACACTGTCTTCTGAAACACCTGGTATCGACAGCTGTTGGGAAAAGGGAGTGGACTTAATAGACCGCTCTTCTGATTTGCAATGGTAATTCCTGCACTGCCTTTGCAGAAGTCAAAAAACACCCAAATGAGCAGTTGTGTAGGGAGAAAGAAAGAGAAAAACGGAGGAAGGAAGGAAGGAAGGAAGGAAGGAAGGAAGGAAGGAAGGAAGGAAGGAAGGAAGGAAGGAAGGAAGGAAGGAAGGAAGGAAGGAAGGAAGGAAGGGAGGAAGGGAGGAAGGGAGGAAGGGAGGAAGGGAGAAAGAAAGAGAGAAAGAGAAAGAAAGAAAGAAAGAAAGAAAGAAAGAAAGAAAGAAAGAAAGAAAGAAAGAAAGAAAGAAAGAAAGAAAGAAAGAAAGAAAGAAAGAAAGAAAGAAAGAAAGAAAGAAAGAAAGAAAGAAAGAAAGAAAGAAAGAAAGAAAGAAAGAAAGAAAGAAAGGAAGGAAGGAAGGAAGGAGGGAGGAAAGGAAAAGGAGAAAAGGAGAAAGAAAATAACGGACAAAACAAGATTTCTCTTCTCCAGCTGGGGATACTATGAACCAGCAGAGACATCCCCTACCATGGAAGCTTGGTTAGACGCTCAGCTGATGTACACCAGCAGAGCTTCCCTGTCTTCAGAGGGACTATTCCAGCTGACACCAGCTCAGATCTCACCCATAACATTTACACTTCCCAATCAAGTCAAAGTTTAATTCTGCCAAGAAAGAGGAATGGTAAATACGGCTTTCAGTTACTGTGGAGGAATTAGGGGTCCTGTAAATCTGCGCCCCATCTTGGGAAGTAGACCTCGGGCCACCCTCCTCTTGGCATGGGGTGAGGGACATAGGAAGCGATGGGATCTTTTCAGCCTGGTGAGAGGCATGTTTGAAGGATATATTTTAGCCACTACTAAATAATATGGTTATCTAGCTAACTAATCAGTTAGCTAACAAAAATGCATTGCTACTGGTCTCCAGAGAAAAATGTTTGAGCTTTGTCACCAATGGAACTGGCTGTTTTGTCCTAGTCTGAAGCCCAGCAGCAAATGAAAGCATGTGCGATCTGGGTAATCAGGTGATCAGAGCCCCAAAATAAAACGGGAGCTGCTTCATCTGTGACCTGGGATACGGAGGTGTAGTACTGCTACCCACTCTCAGGGGTGGTGCAGTCTCTGGACACACTGAATTCGTTAAATGAAACTCCTTTGCTCTTCATTTGTGTAGCTTCTTTCACCACAATTATCTGCTGTTTTAACATAGCATTTTTGTCCTCTCTGCTGGATCCTTAAAACAACAAATAGTGTCTTGGCTACAATGACAATGGGGTATTTAAAGGAGTGGGCAGAGTTGCTGATAAAGGGGAAATTCCAAGTACAGGCAAAAACATTTGGGATTGCTTTGTGGTTGAACAAGCAAGGGCAAAAAGCTTATTATTAATATCAGATTATAATTTCCTTTAAAAACAGAATAGGTTTTCACGACCCACGGCATTGAAGTTCTTTTTAAATAGACAACCTTACTAAAAAGGTTTCTCTTCGCTTGTGGCTCGATCTAGTTAGCTAAGTTGGATGATACATTATCAGCATGTTGTAAGAGAACAAGCCATTTAGTGTAAGATCTAAAAACATGAAATTTGCTTGTTTCTGGGATAAGGAAATTATTTTGCTATTTTAGCAGAAGGTGGTATCCATCGGAATATCCTGCCAATATTATGTCACCGGTAGGGCCAGTTCGTCACTTAAGAGCTATTCTTTTATGAATCACTGAGTTTTGCCCTATGCAATCTGTTTATTTCAAACTCCTGCTCCTTTGGGTAGGGACCACATCTTCCTAGGGCCAGGTATGATTGAATGTGCACATGTCTTCATTTTTATTTCTGGTTTATAAAACAGAAGTGCCTGTCATCTTTTTAAAACAACCGTCCTTGCAGCTATTCCATCATGGCACGCTGGTTTCATTTAATATTGAATCCAGTATTTCTAATCCAGAACGCAGCTCATTTATTTGTTATGCACTGAAATGTCATCCTGCGTACATTACCAGCACATTAAATTCCTGTCCAACTCTGGTTTCACAGTGCAAGGAACGGCTCCCACTGCAAACCTGTGCCCTGACGTTCCCCAGTCCCAAGCTGGTGATTTTTTGAGTTTTCCTTTGGGTCTTTCCGTGGGGACTGTGGCTGCCGAAGCCCTCTCCCAAAACTGTGTTTCCCTAACGTAGGTAACATTTACCTTCAAAATTATGCTGGTTGGCTGTATAATTTAAATTTAGTCATATAATCTGAAGATGCTCTTTATTCAGTTTTAAATATTATATATACCAGTTGAAGGTGGCAATAAACTCAATTAACTAGGCTGATATAAACCTTATTTAAATCAAATTAAGTGCATTTCTGCAGTGGTTAGCATCTATTTCATTAATTGTGATTAAAAACTGCTTGGGAGTTAAATTGGTATGACTTTGAATATAGATAAAGCCAAAGGAAGACAGAACTGGCAGCTGAGCCTGAACCGGACTGGAAAGGTTGGAGTCATTCTTTGTAGCCAGAACACCAGAGC
Source organism: Chroicocephalus ridibundus (assembly GCF_963924245.1). Classification (NCBI taxonomy): domain Eukaryota; kingdom Metazoa; phylum Chordata; class Aves; order Charadriiformes; family Laridae; genus Chroicocephalus; species Chroicocephalus ridibundus. The sequence goes on from NC_086286.1 coordinate 38,248,432, forward strand.
TTTGTTTGTTTTAATTAAAACTGGGATCCTGCAGAATGTAATGGATGTTGTTTAGAAAAGCTGCCTGCTTGTTTCTGATAATTGGATTTTTCTAGCCCAGATTAATATCCTACTATGCCATTTCCCTGGGTCGGAGAGGATTCCTCCAAATAATTAAAAAACGAATGCTGAAGACTGTAACCACCTCATTAAGATAAACTTACAACAACATCTTGAGTTCACATAAGGAGTTCCTTTCTATTTTTTCTGGAAAGAGGCCACAGTTTGTTTAGCCTGGCAGCGGCAAAAACTGATTTTTGTGTATGCAAAAAAAGCTTTTTATGCCATTACTGCTGAATCATTGTGTCTTGAGTAACACGAAATTGGACTACTAAACTTTGACGGGGGTCTACGGAAACCGATTTTGAGATGTTTACAGTGCCCATATAATGAAAAATAGAATATGTATGTAAGTGTAAATATTCCCAGAGAACTTCTGGCATGTGGTCTCACACCAGACAGAGACTGACAAACACACCTGCTGATACTTGATGCTGGAAAGAATAGCTATTCTCTTTATTCATCAAAATTATGTTATTTATTTGTGGTTTATGCTTAATATATTATGTAGCAATATAACTAGTGCTGTTTGTTAAGATGAAGGCTTGTTTACTCTATGATCAACTAGTATTATAATGACAGAACAAATTCACAAGTGCTGGATTTTGGGTTGGTTTTTTTTTTGTTTCTGCATTTTTTTCTTAAGGTTTGATACAGAAAACTTCTGATACAATTTAGCCCTACAGAATATAAAACATGGAAAAGCCTGGCTAGCCTATCTAGGAAGAAGCTGTTGGAAAACCTCAGTGGAAAAATATATGGAGGAACTGGGGGAAAATTGGAGGGGCAAAAACGTCATTGTGAGTATCTAAGATATATATGAAGATGATCAGAAACATATCAATGAACAGAGTTGGGGCGCATCTGCCGTTGCCTGTGCTTGTGCCTGTCACATACGCAAGTCACCCAGGCCCTGCAAAGTACTAAGGTACAAATCTAACTTTAAACCTGAGAGCAGACCCACGGCACTTGCACACGTTGAAATCTTTGTAGGCTCACGGGGGCTCCCCTTGCTTGCTGAGGGATGGTTTTAGATTGAAACTTGTGCAATGCCTAGCTTTACTCAGAACTTCTTCCCAGGGCAAATTTCACATCAAAAGCTGTAAAATCAAGTAATGTCACACTTAGGGAGGTAAAATTGTAGTATCCACTTATAGAAATATTCTTTTAAAGCAATATTAAAAAAAATATTCTTATTTCTGGCCCTGATCACAAACGGTACCTTGTATACTCAACCAATGCCACTTAAAAGAATATATGGAGAGCACTCATGATGTTTGTAACTAAGTACTGGCTGAAGGAAGTGTCTTTACACAGAGAAACAGGGGGCTATGTTTTATTCTCAATTAGGGATGTGCATTTCAGTTCTGTAGTAAGGTAGGGGTGAAATGTTTCTTTCCGTATGACTTATCTCAGGTATTTTCTTTGGGGTACATAGTTCCACCGGATATTTTAAATAACTATGATGGAGATTTCATGTGCTGGGTGAGCTAGGCAGGTCCCAAAAGCGTATTTGAAAACTGTCCTCCAGGTGTCAGTTGGAAGCCGGGATGTAATGAAGCTGGGAGGTGCCAGCAGGCACAGTGATTGTATCTGCAATAGCTGCACGTTTTGCATGGTTTTCTGACATATTTACTTGCAATGTGTAAGAAGCCTATGTCGTGATCTTTTCTAAATGAGAGATGCAAGATATAGGCAAATTATATAAACTTCATCTTAATTCTGGGGATATTTTCTTGGGATTTTGGGGGATAAAATATTGCATGAGAAGATCTGTCTGGGGCCAGCGCAGTGAGTCGGCCTGGTGTGCTGTCTGCAGGGGTGGCCAGCAGTAGATGGCTGAGGAGGAGGATAGGAAGTGAGCCATTTTTCTAGGGTGTTCCTTTCCCTGGTAAGCACTTTCAGCTGCTGGCCGTCGGTGTGATAGAGACTTCCAGAGGCATAAGCTGTACCCAGACCACTCTGTTCATCATATTCTTTCGGATATGATGGTTTAATCTTTCTGAAGCCAGCTATACTTCGGCAGCCACAACATGCTGTGGGAATTAATTCTGTATTTAACATGTAGGATGTCCCTGTTTCCTGATATTGATGTGATTCTCATTTGCCGTGTGCTCATCTGCAAAGATCCTGGGGCATCACTGACCAGGATTTCTCCACTTTCCTCCCAGCAGTGTTCAGGTTAAAGCACTCACTAATATACATAACACGTTCATTTTCTGCACGCCAGACTGCCGCATACTGACAAATACCTGCCAGCAGCTATCGGTTTTGGGAAATTCCAAGTAAACATGATCCCTCGGCCTCTCACAGGTAACAGCTGCTACTTTTGCTCAAAGGGAATTCCCACTGACTTTGATCTGTAGGAGAGGACATCACCCCTGGTTTGCTTCACTACCGTGAGGTAACAGACATTAGCTAAAATGTTTGTTGAGGACATATGATAGCAGTTACTTCCCAAGCAGCAGGCCAGACTTTTCCACCACTTACCTTAGTCATACGCACTTTGCTCTTAATGGAGTGGTTCTCTATCCACCCCAGTGAAAGCACGACCAGAGTCTGAACCAAAAAGCAGCAGGTAAGAACAGGACAAAGACCAGTTATTTCTCTGGTATGACCTGTGGAAATCTGCAGGCATGTTGGATTTTGGCCTTTTTACCTTCTAAGTTTGCTGTCTTCAGTGCATGGAAAAGCACTGAAGCTGTTAGAAGGTCTTCTTTTCATTGCATAACGTTAATTGCAATATCATTCATTAAAACAAAACAATTATTAGCTGTGCTTACTTTGGGCATGATGCACTGGCCAACCTCCTGGGTTTATTTTGTGCTGGGCACTCTAGAAACTTGTAAGACCGCTCGCCCAAGAGAGCTTATCACACACACATCCTGAAAAGTGGATGAAATAAGAGAGAGAAGCTGGATGGGCAGGAAAAGGAAAAGGAGGGTAGCAAATGTAGCACGAGGCACAACAATTCATAGTCAGTCTTGTGATGCAGCCTTTTACAATCTCAGTGGCCAAAGCCGCATTGACCATTTCCACTGACTCTCCCAGACTTTTAGCCTCAAAGTTTTGGTATTTTGTGTCATTCTGGCCTGAAAAAGGCACAGAGGTCCTTTAAAATCATTGTATTCTCCACATTTGGTGTGTGTCAAACAGGCAGGCAATGCAGCATCCTGCCTTCTGAGCATCAAGGAAATGTCTTGGGGATTGTTTAAGGGCATTTTTTCTGTACAGACATCTGATAATATGAATTAACATGGAGAAAGACCTCCTCTAACACTAGATCTATTGAGAAAGCCCCAAAATGTTCCAGGTGCTTTCAGGAAAAGACAGGCAGCCAGTGCAGGAACCACAGAATCACAGAATGGTAGGGTTGGAAGGGACCTCTGGAGGTCAGGGTCACCTAGAGCAGGTTGCACAAGAACACGTCCGGGCAGGTTTTGAATGTCTCCAGAGACGGAGACTCCACCACCTCTCTGGGCAGCCTGTTCCAGTGCTCTGCCACCCTCAAAGCGAAGAAGTTCTTCCTCATGTTTAGGTGGAACTTCCTACGTTCAAGTTTGTGGCTGTTATCTCTTGTGGTAATGGGGGGTTTGAGTGTGTACCCTAACTCACAATTACTTGTCAGAGGTGCTTCACTGCAGCAATACTTCTCCTCCACAGCCCTGCTCTCAGGTGAGAGGAGTTGCTGAGTGCAAGTGAACATTTTGAACCACTCCAATGCTGCACTGTTTATTCTCATTATACAGACAGACCCTGCCCCCATGTTGTTGTCCTTGGACCAGAGAGCTTCGGAGGAGGTTTTGCCTCATGTTCAATGGCCAAGGCCACTATGCACGGCCAGATTTATCTGGTTGTGAGCCCAGTCTCCACCCCAAGCTTGTTGTGTGACTATCAGCCAGTCACTCTGGCTTACTGAGTCTCGTTCCCTCTCTGCTAAGATGGAGACAGCAGTATTTCTGTGCTTCACAGTGGGAGCATCCTTTATCTCTCTGGGCATGTTCTCTTTGTCATCTTATAAATTGTGTCAAGACAAAACCTGGGGATTTTTATACATTTATCCACTCTGGTTGACTGGAGCAGTAGCAGCAGATCCAGGCGTGCTGCTGATGACCTGGCAGCCCTGGGGCTGCAGATGGCTCAACAGCAGCTCACAGAAAGCCCACAGCACTCACGCTGGGCAGTCGTCCTGCCTGCTCACCGCACAGCTGGTGAGTGCCAAGTGTACACTGTGTTAGATGCCCTGGGCGAGCCCTGTACCTTGTGGTACAAGTTTGTGAGATGCAGAAGCCCACTGTAGGTGTGGATCAGTTTTCCTATGTTCATAGGGTCAATGTGATTTCTGGGTGGACATGCCCTTTGACGGGCTGCTGCAGCTGCCCAGGGGTGTTGTAGCCCGTGGGCTGGTGCTGCTGAAAACCCATCCTCAACTGCCACCTCCTGAGCACGGAGGGAAAATGCAGCAGAAATTCCTGCCTGTGTTCAAGGCTTCCTCAGGCGGGGAGGTACAGCGCCAAAATTCAAGTCCGGGGAAGATGCTAAACACAACGTCACTGGGTTTGTGAATGAAAATTCACAATTTCAGGTGCCCGAATAGGAGCAGGGGTGCTCACTTTACAACCATGGCCTGAATTGCTGGTGTGGGGAGGCAGCCAAGAACTCCGCAGAGTGAGAAAAATCCGATGTAGTAGCAGGTAACAGCTTATAGTAATCCTTTACATGAAGTCATAGAATTAAAGTGCTAGTGCGCTGTCTCATTATAGAAAGAGATTCTCATCAGGAGAACTTTGAAATAATAAAGATGCCACTGCAGCATCAGCTGCAGGAAAAAGTTCCTTTTTCTTCAACAAATCCAATACTTCAATTAAATCAAATTCAGCTCAAGCACAGCGCACCAGTACCTTGGAAGGCTCGATTTTGTTTGGCACCACGATGTTATGACAAACTTGTTGCTGATCCTCTCAGTCATGCTCTTTTTCAACTGACAGTTCTGTAGTTTGCAAAATACATCACATATCCTCGTATATAAAATGAAGATAAAACTTATCCACCTAGATCAAAACCACTTCTAAGCAGGGTTATTTTGCCCTGTATGTTTACAACGCCTGGTAAAATAGGATCTCATCACAATTTATGCTGTCTGGAGGGTAGTGTGAAGTAAAAGAAGACTGCTCTGACCTCATTTATGGGTACCAGGTATGTTTTATTTTTGAAACAGTGATGGAGAAAAAATAAGGAGAACAGGATAAAAACCAAAACCAAATACTGTGCTTGCTTGTACCTACACATAACAAACCTCTATTGCCACCTGCTGAGGAAACACTGAAAATGAGAATGAAGTCCCCAGGAGACTACTAATTGCGTTATTCTTGTTCTTGACATATTTTAAAATTTATATTAAATAAAAATACTGCAAGGATTTTAAGAAACTTAGATGAGCAACTGTGAGTACAATAAACTGGGTGTATATTTAAATCCCCAAATGATAGGAGTTTCTTTTCAACCCTACTCCAGACTCTAACGCCTTGTAATCAAGAAATGATCCTATTATTCAACTTCAGTTTTCTCTTTCTTCGCTCCTAAATTAGCCACCCAAAAATTATCCTAAAATAAATTTGCATCTTTTAATGTGGGAGAATAGTTTATTACCAGCACTGTGACTCCTTAAGGACACCGCTTTAGCACTCAGCAATACAGAAAATAGGCTGTTTTCTTAATCAAACCCCATTATAGAGAAAGAGTACACATCCCCAAATACAGCACTGGTCCTTCATAATAGAAAATAGAAATAAAAAAACCTGTGAGGCCTGTTTTTGAATATCCTTAAAATGTTTTATGCCACCATGAACCTGCTGATACCTGAAGAGATGCACTAAAATGGAGAATCCAGGCCAAATACGGTTTTTCCTGGGACCATATTATAAAATTATTATGCAGTATTCAAAGGCACCTTTGCTCATCATTCACTGGTGACAGAACTTAAGCTGCAGAGAAGGCTGTTAATTCAACCTAAAAACGGCCAAGTCCTGTAAAATGTTGGGAATGCAAATCCTGACACAGAGGCCAATAGAAACCAAAAGGGTTTTTTCTTTGCATTTTGCGCCTATCATCTGTTGCATGCTGCTCGCCTTGCAAATCTGCACAAACCCTGCTGCTCTGCAGAAAAGAGAAAAATAAACGGGAACTGGTTTGGGTGGACAGAACATTGTTAAACAGGGGGCACAGTATTCAAAATAAACCAAAAAGAAACTGTTAACTAGGTATATTTCTCTCAAAGTAAAATATCTCTAAGGTAGGGGCTTGTTTTCATTTTGAGATACAGCATAGAAAGACAGTGTAAAACTATAATAATACAATATTAAGATAAACCTCTGGCCACAGCAGTAGCAGTTTTTAAAACAGATGTACAACGTTTCACAAAGTAACAGGGCAAAGATAACAAATATGTCACAGTAGTTTAGCCATCAAGTTATTAGGTACCTTTTAAAATACTTTCAGATGAGAAGGATGGAAGCAAAAAAGTATTTTTACCCAGTTACATTTACTGAAAGAAAAATAAACAAGCTGTTTGTGTTGTTTATGCATTTTCTTCCTGAAAGGAAAAAAAGGACTTAGAACATTCAGGAGCCTTCTCATTTAAATGTCTGAAACAAAACACAATGGAAGGCATCAACAGTTTGGAAAACAAAGGCTGTCAGTCCATCCACTGCAGACTTCCTGATAAATCCTAACCCCGGTGAGATTTAACAGGCCACATGGTTAACAGCAAAGACCACCCAACCAGGAGCACAAATGAAAATGGTTAAGCCCGACTTTATCAGACAGGCAGACCTACAACACCTTGGTGCTCTGATGAAAACAGCACAGTAACTTTGAGGCTGCTTGTTGGCCTAATTAATGAAAAGAATAAACCAGAAGGATTTACTAACAATCACATAGTAAAAGAAGCAATAATATATGTATTTGAGTAGTTGATGTATTTTCACACGTGATGATTTAACTTCCAGTTGGACCTTGCTGTGGCACTGTTGTGACTAGCTTGGGAAAATGGTTTTCCCACATCTGCCTGAACGCAGGACCATTGAGCAGACTCAGCAACAACACAAGTAAATAAAAAGGTGCTCACATGGTGCTTACCAGGCTGGATTTGGGCTGGAAAGCAAGACGGGTTGAAATGCTTTCCACTTTGTTTTTCCCTCTTCGTTTCTGGGATGCTCGTTGAGCAGATGGGGAAACTGAGCCATAACTATTCTAAGTCACACCCTAGAATCACTGAGAATTAAAGAAAAAAAAAATATTCCTAAATCCTTGATCTAAAGGACCGCAGTCATATATACTCAGATACATCTCTCTACCTTACTGGCCTTGTATTTTTTTGCATTTTCGCGATGTTGATGCTGTAGCAAAAACAAACATTTCCAGGGCAAAATACAAAAAAAGAACCTAACAAAAATGTGCATTAATACATTAAATACATTAAATATAAAGCATATTAAAATGTAGTTCAAGCTACATATATAGTTTCTTCTATGCTGCCTAGTAATATGTTGTTTCCAAAATATAAAGAAGCTGGATTTTTCTCAGTGTGACAAAGTTGTTCTTGAATATAGTTGACAGAAAAATCAAACATTTAGAGCCTGTGATGAATGGACTGAACAGACACTGGAAAACGGATGAAATTATGAGTACTGCTTTGTTTTCCTCACAACATTCACTTCTCAAGTCAACGGATCATCAACATTTATTTTGAAACTTGGAGAAAAATATCTCAGATTCGGTATTTTAAACTGGCCTCATAAACCTTGATATCTATAGGCGACTAACAGGGGGGATTGTTTGGAGGCTTGATAATGAATGGAAGTTTCTTTGGAGGAAAGGCCATTTAAAACATTTAAAACAAACATAGCCCAAACACATTCTTGCAGCACACAGCTGCCAAGGAGATGGTACTAAATGTATGTACTTAACGTGCTCTTGCTACAAAAGCCAGCTCTCTTCCACTACTTTTTATTGCCATCCTCTGCAAACTTTGTCCCAAACGCTACATACCACTGTGATTCAGAAAGATATGGAAATGTAACTGATGAAACAGATGATGGAGATCAATTAGCTGAGTGAGAAGTGGAAGGCAGAACTCACTTGGGGGTGATCTTATAGAAATGGACACACAAATCTTACTTAACCTTGTGAAGTTCCACTGATGGAAATGCCAATATTTTCCTATGTTAAATTAGACCTTATGTGAATTTATCATCTAGTCTTTGGTTAGGTGACTTAAGAAACACGGCTTGCACTTCTAAAGGACTGAAATTTCATATATTAGCACCATAATTTAATTTTGTATTTTTAAAAATGCACTTTTTTCTGGCTTTTGAGGACTGTTCAGCAGAAGGCTCTCATGCAACCTTGTTTTTAGTAGATGGAATAAAAAGTCAAAATATGCTATATGGAGCAGGCAACGTGATTCTCTGTGTCTAGGTCCCTTGCAACATAGGCAGAAAGTTGCAGTTTTTGCTTTAGACACAGCTGACATCATCTCTGCATTGTTATGTCTCTTGTGTGTGCACAGCGTGATCTAGAAAGCCAGTTATAATGGAGACAATCCCACTGCAAGGCTGATAGTAAAAGCAGCGCACAAAAGAACACCATACTGCTACATATAGCAGAGATACATTGCATTTGTATTTGTTGTACCTCTCAATGTGTGCAAATGATTTCCAGATGATGAGTTTTATTAGTATAGAATTAAGGTAGGATTTTAAATTTCATTTAAAGGCCTCAAGATAACCTGGGAATAAAAATCCTCACATTTTAGAGCTGGAGTTGAAAAAATACTTGCTACATATGTGAACATATGGGATCTGTGATGCATCAGACTACTTCAATTTAGTTCAAAGCCCTATTACTGGTGTTGTCAAGTGACAAAGCTTCAGAGGAGAAGACAAATAGAACTGAATAGAACTCTGCCCCCTCTGGGCAGAGACACCGTCAACAGGTGGCTCAAAGCCCCATCCAGCCTGGCCTCCGACACTTCCAGGGACTGGATTACTGTATTTACTATATTTATTTATTTTATCTGCTTTGCCGTCTGTTCTTATGCTGCTGCAGCAGTCAGCGCCATGACGTCAGGACACGTAGGCATATCTGAACTGGCACTCAGCTTGGCAAGTCAGGTCCAACTAGCAATGAACTGCAGACAGGAATTCAATAGACACAGTCTGGCCAAGAAACGTCATAAATACATAATTATGTTTCAGCCTCTGTTTGAAATGATGGAAACTACACCCAGTTACCACATCTAAATGTGAGGTCACAGATTTTGAAGGCTAATTCTGTGCTATTTTAAAGAACGAACAGAACTCTTGCCCTTTATTGTAAACCTGGTCACAAACATCGTTATCCACAGTAATACAGAGCATTAAAATAAATGTTTTATAAACAAAATACTTTTATTAGACTAGTACATGGGCTATTTTAAATCAAGAGTTAAAACACAGGTGGTACCAAACTATTGTTTCAGTTCATTTCACTAAAGTCAAAGTTTCTGTAGGTTAACCTCAGGAGATAACATTTATCTGAAAAAAATAGAACTTTCTTAAAAATATAGATGGAATTACTTTTTCCTCTTTTTATTTAGTGTGTTTCGGCAATATAAACTAGACAACTTTGCTAATAGAGCATAACACTAAGCAAAATCATAGCTGAACTGGAACTGAATATAGACTGTTTTATTGATCTATTCCTGCTTCTGATGTGAAAATTATCCCATCACTACATTTATGTTTCCATTTCATTAAATATAATTATTTTTCATTAGGCTTTCTGTAAGAGCTCCATCCAAGAAAAACATCTTGAGTATTTAGAGATACTCCAGACACCTAATCCAGTTTATTGGGTAACTGCTTCTAAGAACCCTAGATAGAAAAATCACTTCTACTGTTTCTTCTTGTTTTATAGAAGCATCATAACACTGTTGCCCGATCTGGACACTGGTAGTCACATCCAGCCTGGTACAGAACCCAGCAATGGAAAAAATATACTCAGCTGTGGCCTCTGCAGACCACACTATCACCTGAGTGTTCAGTTACAGTGGTTTTTCATAGATTTAAGAAAAAGACTGGCCACGTGCAAAACAAAGAGCAGCCTCTTCTAAAACAAGAGACCCTCGGACCCTTTATACAATAAGCAGGCTCAACATCCTACTTCAGAATGATGCAGTGGCAAGAGAATATGAGCCTCAACTTATATATCCTTCAAGGCCACAGACAGAATTGTGAATTATTACTATTTGTTGTTTTAAATCACAGAAACCTCATTCTAACCTAAATTCTATTACCCTGATGCTGTGCAAACACTGCAGAGTTATACTGCAGCTCCTCTGGGATGCTGTTGTAAGCAAAGTTGTTGCTTTTGTATCAGACAGTATGGTTAAAACAGATCACTTCAAATGCATTATCTTTTCAGGGATCCATCTAACCTTTTGGATATGTTTCTATTTTTACACAGTATTCCTCATAGGCTCAGTGATCTTTATTATTTTTCTCTCGGTCCTTGATTATAAGGAATGTTATTAGCAACGCTTTGCTCATCAGCTAAACCTGCAACCATTTTCATGCTCTTCCAAACGCAAAACAAAATCTTAAATTAGGCTTCTTACTTCAGTAAAGGTGTGTCAAGTCAGTCCCAGTGGCTCATGTTACATGTGGCAACTTAGTATACCACTGTAATTGGATTATTTTTAGCATATGCCCATTTCCTCAAAGGTACAGGTGGGGCCTGCCTCTATTCTCTTCATTGATCTCAAAGGTCTTGGCTAGATAAGATGAAGAACCTGGACGGCTTTACCTTTTTTTAAGGGACAATTGGATGAAAGGGGTTCAAACTTCAATGAGTATTTCCTTTTTTTTTTCCCCACCCTCAATGTAGGAGCAACATATTTTGATGCAACCTAAACTCTTTGACAAATAATTCAATCCATATCAGTAATAGCCTCCTCTAAACTGAATCTGTTATCCTGTGCAAGACTTAAATACATTAACTTAGATTTGTGTCAAGTTAAACAAAGGAAACTTTCTTGCGTGTAGGATTCCTTCTACACACCCATTTCCTGGTAGGTTTCTGTACTTTTTGCTGACCTTTTATTGCTGCCCACAAGACAGACACTCTTCTGCCAGCACCTCAATATCCCTGCTCTCAAAAGATTCGTCATGGATTTATACTGAAGTATAAAATGCGATTGCTCAGATATTGTCATATATCCAGCCCAATATATATATATATAAAACAGATTTGGAAAAACACAGGTTTTCCAACAAGTGTTTATACTTCCATTTAATATGGGAATACTTTCCCATTATATAGTAATAATATGAAGTACAGAAAAAAGAAATTATTAAGATAATGATCTGGGAAAGAGAAATCTCAGTGTTTTAAGAGAGTCATCTCCTGCATCTAGTGGAAACAGCATATATGCTTTATATATTTAAAATTGTACATAGTACCGTAATACATATGACATAATTTTCCAGTTTCCTGGAAGGGAGTCATGAAAGCCATTTACAAACAACTAGCTCATATTTTCTCCAGAGTAGATCACATGAAATACATGTAGAAACTGGAGTAAGGAGGGATTGTGTAGCAGTGCCATTAAAACAGTCAAAAAAAGCACTGATCCTGCAGTTGAATCTGAGTAGTCATACACCTGAGCAAGATCAAGAACAATTTCTCCAAAAAGTCTGATCAAAATCCACTAATAAAATCAGACAGAACAATAATAGTACCTTTTAAAGAGTTTGACAGTACAGTAAGAACATCGAAAATATCTCTGTTTTATCAATTACATTCCAACAAAAATCATAATCTGAATTACAAGTATACTGCATAGCTGCGTAAGCACCAAGATAATAAAAGGTAAAAACTTATCCATCAAGTCCCTCTGATAAATGGTCCCCTACACAAATGCAATTTTTAAATTTATATTTATGTACTTTTGGCAAGAGGTACAGATTCCATAAAAGATAAATCACTGCAAAGCCTGAAAAAAAATTCTACAACTTGAAAAAAAGATCAAAGGTAGGGCATTTTCTAGTGGTCTGATACATGATAAATTCTGCCAATAAATTCTGGTTTTAGAAATGGCAAAATTCACTCCAGTTCCTGAGATAAACTGCAGATCAATTGTGAAGATTTACCAGATCGTACCACACTCTCTTTCTCACCTTCTTTTACACACTGCAAACAAGGTTTGAGCTGAAGCTTCTGCTAAACTTACAAGTCAGCAAAGCATGTGAAAGATCAAAACATTCAAATTTTCTTTTCTGCTACAAAAACAAGAGACTGGCGATGTAGGTCAGAGACAGATAGACTTTAGCCACAGTCTGTCAAAATAATTTCTAGACAGAGGCAGTTCTTTTAAATTAGCTGCACTTGCACCTTTTAAATTAATCTAATTCTTTGTTTCTATCCTGTTTTCACTGACAACTGTGCTTTTACTCATCCATCTGCTGTTGAAGAAAGCATACCGAACACGAGTTCAAAATCCTAGGGTCGAATCTTTTAAAAGAGCGTGAGTCACCTAACTGCTCAGCACATCTCTGGAACCGTCAGTGTGCTTCATTACCACTAGCCGTATAGTCAGTTCCTAACTTAGAATTAATTTTGTGCTCCATCTTCTGTAAAACTGCTGGAAGATCCAGAACAGAAGAAATGATATAATGAGGTACTGGGGAGATATCTACCGGGGTAGTCATTGCTTTGTTCAACCAGACAGTCGCCTGCAAGCCGGCGTTCAGGCCTCCTTGAATATCTGTGTCTAGAGAGTCCCCAACCATCACACACTCTGCCGGCTGCACCCCCAGGAGGTCGCAACAGTAATGAAATATGGATGGGGCTGGTTTCTCTTCTTTCTGCTCTCCCCCCACCACAATGGCGTCGAAGTAGGGCTGGCAGCCGCAGGCTTCGATCTTTTCCCGCTGCGTCTGCTTGTCGCCGTTGGTCAGGAGGAGCAGGTGGAGGCCTTTCCGCAGCTCGGTGAGCATGCCCCGCGTGTCCTCGGACAAGGTGAGGTGCTGGAGCCGGGTTGTTTTCCACAGGAAATAGCACTCGGCGGCCAGGTGCCGGTTGGCCTCCCCGCCGGTGGTCTCCTGGATGGCCTCCTCCCAGTGGGAGATCCGCAGGTCGGTGATGCACATCTTGGCGGGGTCGTGGCACTCCTTGAGGAGCTTGGCCTGCACCTTGTCGCAGATGAGGCGGGCCTCCCCCTCGCCGTAGTGGTGCTTCGACTGCAGGGCCTTTATCACCTGCAACAGGCGAGAGAGGCCCTCGTCAGCCCGCTCCCAGCGCCGTTAACGGCCGCTCTGCGGCTCGGGTCGGGGCCGGGCAGGCGGCACGGCGGCCGCTGCCCCCGGTGCCGGCGGGGCCGAGGGGGTGAAGGGAGGGGGGGGACACAGGACAAGGGCAGTACCTCCTCGATGGCGCGCCGCCCCGCCGCCGCCGTGTCCACCAGCGTGTTGTCCAAGTCGAAGAACACCGCCTTGACGCCGTGCGCCCCCATGGCGCCGCCTCTCGCGGGAGCCGCCCCGCTCTAACGGCCGAGCCGCCGGGGCGGAGGGAAGCGCCCCGACCGCCGCCACAGCCGCCCGTACCGGCGCGCGGCAGGGGCGGGGGCGGCCGGGGCCGGCCCCGGACCTGCTCCGCCCTTCGCCGGCGCTAGGCGGGGCCTCGGCCGGCGGCGGGGTGTCGCGTCAGGCCCGTGAGGCCGCGGGGAGGAGTGGCTGCCTCGTCGCGCTGCCGTTAAACGCGCTCCCCGGTGCGGGCCGGGCTGTGGGTGGAGCCCGCCGGGAGAGGAGGGTGGAAAGGGCGCAGGGCCCTGGAGCGGGGTTGTGAGGAGACCCTGCCGGGATCCCCGGGGGGTGGGGGTGTGCTGGGGCGGGCTGGGGGAAGAAGGGCGGCTTGGGGAGCTGCAGCGCCCCGGCTGCTGCCGTGTCCGTGTGGCGGGGTTGCTGTCTCTGTTCAGGGTGGGTTTCTGGGTGAGGTAACCGAGAGCCGGCGTCTGGTTTGGAGAATATCTGTTGAAATGCTGCCAGGGGACAAGTTTGCCGCGAAAGGATTTTCAACCCCCCGCAGGGTTTCCACCCGGGAGGGGCCGCGGGGCGGCCCCTGGGCCTGGCTGCGTTACTGCGGTCGTGACCGCGGCCGCCGTCACGGGTGAAGCCTGTTACCGCCCTTAGGAAGCATTAGCTGGAAATTCTCTTCAGGGTGTTGCTGCCTGTTGCCCAAAGATGCTGACCCCCGTCATTTTGTACTCTGGAGTATTCCTTAAACAGGTGTTGGTGAAAAGGGACCTGCACTGGGAGGAGGACACGCACACACGAGGTGGGGTTCAATTCAGTGTGCAGGTGCAGCACCTTTCCCGGTTCCACTGTTGCCTTCTGAAGCATGTCCTCCTGCAGAGTCACCTGGGGGCAAAGCAAGCCATAGTCCTTTCCGCAGCACCAGGATGATTTGTTTGTGATAAAGTCAAAGCCAATGACTCCGCTAGAAACACTTCGGTATTTGGAGAACTGGTATGATATTAGAATGTTTGAAATTCCAAAGATCAATATTTTCTAGAGCAAATGAATCAGAAATCTTTTGGGCCTTCATCCAAATGCCTATGATAGAACAGGTTTTGCAGTTGTATGTACTAATCTGTGGTTTCAGAATAGGTCATTTTCCTGAGGGTGAATCATAGAACGGTTTGTGTTGGAAGGGACCTTAAAGATCGTCTAGTTCTGACCCTCCCTGCCTTGGGCAGGGACACCTCCCACTAGACCAGGCTGCTCAAAGCCCCATCCAGCCTGGCCTTGCACGCTCCCAGGGGTGGGGCATTGACAACTTCTCTGGGCAACCTGTTCCAGTGTTTTACCACCCTCACAGTAAAGAATTTCTTCCTGATATCTAATCTAAATCTACTCTCTTCCAGTTTAAAGCCATTACCCCTTGTCCTATCACTACATGCCTTTGTGAAAGGTCCCTCTCCAGCTTTCTTGTAGGCCCCCTTCAGGTACTGGAAATGAAGTTTAACAGCAGGCTTGATTTCTCAAGTAATATTCCCACTGGTCTTTGACAATGTGTTTTGATAAACACAGTATCTTTTTTTTTATCAGCCAGCAAGAAAATTTTGTTCATTTGATTTATGTTAATACTGCTAGTATCGATTAGACATTAATAATTAAACACCGTTCACAAAGCCAGAGCAAATTTTGTATCTTACCAGAGAAACTGGAAGTTTGCTACAGGCCAGTTTCAGTTCTGAAAACTGCACCTTTGATAGCAATCCCCTTGTCTGATAAAAGACGTTGGGTCACGCATAAGGCCAAAAAATTCGTGCCAAAGAGCTTGGTGCATGGCAAGTAAAACTACAGAAGGCAGGCATTTAAAGGAGAGGGAGGGATTCCGGGAAGAAACAGACATGGCTAAGGATCCTGTAGTTAAAGAAATAGGAGGAGTTTTAATAAAATTGCTCTAGTTGACATGGAATAAAATGTGCTACTTTGATTTGATAAAACAGAAAAAGTGTTAGGCATGTGGATTTCATGTGCCTCTACTGAATTACTGTTTTTCCAGAGTTTACACAGAAGAGTGGTTAAAAATAGCTGAATTTCTAGGATTCTCTCTGCTTAAGAAGATGCCATCTGTTTCAGACAGTCCTGCATTCCAGTGGATTCTATGAAATGCATACCTTTCAGAAAAGATACGTTTACCTAAAAGTAATCTTTGTGCTTTCTTTGACAGTTGGTCAAAGAGGTCCTAAATGGAAAATAAATGTCTTAGAAGATTTTATAAGATATATGTATCTACTAGAAGCTTTCATATACAGAATTGAAGCAGTTAAACCATGGATTATAATTATATTTTAAACGTACTTTTATTATTTTCATTTTTCTCATCAGCTGGCTGTGTGTGGAAAACTTCTGTTCACTTCAGAGTAGGCCTGCAATTGTAAAATGTGCTTTCGTGTATACTTGTAAAAGTCACTGCAAGGTTGTTTAACTTCAGCCAGCCGTTTGCCATGCTGTATTTGTGTGAACCCCATGGCTAGCAAATCAGGCTACTCATCACAGCTTTTTCTATCAACATTTCAGCATACGTGATCTGCGTGCCATCTTCTGCTTTCGGACATGCCTGCTACTTTCTCAACCTTCTTTCTGCAGGCTCCCTAAAGGCTAGAAATGCCTCACAGAAGCTCAGAGCCAGGAAAAGAAAGGTGATCAGAAACCTAACTAGGAGCCAAGCTGAAACACAAGGTGTGTTGCACATTCTGGAAGTGATAATGTAAGAATGCCATTTTGGTGTCTTTAAATGAGGTCCATACATCGCGTTATGGAATTGCTCAACGTGGATTTTAACAAGGAAGAATGTCATGCACTTTTTCAAAGAAAGCCTGTTTCATCCATCCATATAAAAATGATAATTTGTGAATTATGTGACTCGTATCATGGTTTGTCCTTTTTTTCTACAAGATGATTATACTTAGAAGTTCAGCATTTTGAGGTCTCTGATGTTTTTCTCTGCATCCCCGCTGGCGGCTGAATGGGTTCCTTGTTGTTTGTGTCAGCGCTATGGGAGAGCAGGTGTGCTTCCTGGGTGCCGGTGGGTGCCCAAGCCATTTCCCCATAGTAAGGATGAGACCTAAAGGTTACCGTTGCCTTCCTTCTCTCCTCTATAGCTTTCTGGTTTCTCCCAGAGAGCGATCTTGCAAGGGGTAGGGGTGGGAATTGAAGCACAGTCCAATAGGCTATGTATCTGTGATCAGGAGTAGATGTTGAGTGCACACAGTGAAACACATCTGCTCCGTAGATATGGCCTCTGGAATCTGATTTTGGAGATCTCTTTTCTGTCCTGCTTTTATATTCTGTGCTGCTTCTCCAGAATATAGTATTGATTTTGTGGGTGATTTTTTTTTTCTTTATCCCAATAAGAGACTTACTATGAAGTGCCTGAATGTTCAATGATACCCATAGCGTATTTTAAGTTTAAAGAAGGGTTAAACAATGAGAGAAGAGAAATTGCATTTGTGTTGGAGAAAGTTATTTGTTGTTTGACACCAAAACTGGACTGTGAGTTTAAAGAGACCTGAGCAGGCTGAGTGGATTGACTAACAACAGTCGTCTCCGATAAATGCAGACAATCCAGACTAGAAGAAAAAATTCCTAAGTTACATTTTTAATTTTTTTTTTTCTTTTTAGCTTTTCTAAATTCAGTATGTGCACTTTGGCACGATCTGTAAAAAGTAGAAGACCACTTCTGTAAAATCAGCTCTTATCAATACAGGAAGAAAGTGATGAAGCACCGTGTAAAAAAAAAAAAAAGTATGTTGAATTTTTTTTTCTTTCTTAATTTACATCAGTGGTACAATTTCATTTGGAATGGCTTGTGCTTACTGGTCACCTCATTTAAGAATTCCCACAGGTGTAGGGTATTGGAAGGGTAGAGAAGGTGTCGAAGTGTTGAGGAAAAACTTAGAGAGAGAATGCAGTAAAATGGGATGCAATAAAATAATATCCAACCAAAAGGATAGCAACTGAATTGAAAATTCAAAATGTATAAAAGGAAATCCTTTTCGTTACATGCCCTAACTATGATTTGGAATTAATTTCTTTGTGAAGCTGCTGAGGATGAGACCACGGCAGTGTGGCAGAAGAGTGGGATACTGATAGGAACACTAACATCTGCAGCTGTAGTTAACTCTGCCACACTTTGTAAGGGATATGAGTGTTGACCGGATAGTCAGAGAGGGAGAAGGGCTACTAAAAAAATATTTGGATGTATTTGGGAAAAGCTGGGTGCATGACTACTCTCCGCTGTCCCTATAGCTGAGCTGTGGGGTGGCTGTACCTGCCTTGTAGCATCTGTAACAGAAAAAGCCAAGAGCTGGCCAGGGGAAGGCCGGCGGGGCAGTGCAGCTGGTGGGCGACACGCCTTTGAGAAGGGACTCGTGTGCGCCGCCGCCCGCGTTTCCCCTCAGGGAAGGGGCGCCGAGCACCGCTGAGGTGGCGGGGGGTGGGCCCAGCGCGGCTCCCCGCGGCCTCGGCGGTGGCCGCCGCCCGCCCGACCCCATGCGGGGCTGCGGGGCCGCCTCCCGCCCTTTCGGTTTCGCTTCCAGCCGGGGCGGGCGGTGCTGCGGAAACGAAACCGGGGCGGCGCTTGTTTGCCCCGCTCCTCTGCCGCCGTACGACGCCGTGAAGGACGCCGGAGCTCCTGGGGGTCTCGGAGCGCCTGCCACCGCTCGGAGATAACGGCGAGGGGGATCAGGGGATCCCTCCGGTCCCGCCGAGGCAGTCTGCCCGCACCCCGTCTCCAGCGGCGCTCGGCGGCTGCCTCCCGGCAGCCCGGCTTCCTCTGCGGTAGGTGTCACTGAGCCTGACGGTCATCGCCGTTTGAAAGCATGTGTTAAAATGCCCCTTTGGTTCCCCTCTGAAGGAATCAATTCTAATTCTGCCTGGAGAATCGCTCCTGGGTTGTTGTCTTTTTTTTTTCTTTTTTTTTCCCCAGGATTCAGTGAACGATTCAGCCTTTTCCTGCCAAGAAATCTGCTAAGAAATCTTATGTAAACAGTAAATTCTCTGCTCTGCTTTCTAAATCTGTTATACCAAGCAATGAGTCTACAAAAATAGTTGAAGATCAAACACTTGGATCAGATGTTAGAATTAGTTTTCTGTGAACTTTGTAGTACTGGCACAGTTTTCTATTTGATAGCACAGTAGTGGCCTGCCAGGATTAGGGGCCATCTCTATACTATGACTGGAGGCACAGACATATCTTTGATTATTGCTTTGCAGAACCTTTTTGAGATTGTGAACATGATGGAACGTGTGGAACGTGAGTATATGGAGAAGATCAACCATTACTGTCAAAAGAATAAACGTATACTGCATTATGCCGACATCGGGATGACTGGCCCATCTCATGATCCTGAGTAAGTTAACTATGCATGTCAATATACATCGGGACTCTTGATGCAATGAATGGACTGGGTAAAGCTTGCAGTCGTAAAAGTTAATTTGCTGAAAGTGAATATGTGGTGCAAGAGCTGGTTGAAAACGTTAAGTGAGTGGGAGGTGGGTGGGGAAGATGTCATGTGATAGAGTTTGAGGAGAAAACCTATTTCAGAGTTGATGGCCCTTTTTTGGAAAGCAACAGCAATACACGTTACTGGTAACTATATTGTAAGTATGTTATGCATCTCATGAAATCTCTCAGGAGGTGGGGTGGGTTGCAGCAAGTATTTCTGTTTATCTATACTAACTTAAGTGCCTTGATTTTTACTTAGTTTTACAAAGCGTAGAAATTATTTGTGATTTATGTTGATAATTTCTAACCGTAAAAGTTGGGTGTATATTCATTCATTTGGTACCAACATGTTTTATGTGTAGTTAATTTTTGAACATCTGTTACAAGAGAGGGGTCTTTTGCTTAAGCCGTTTTGATTTTACTTTTGAAGACAATTATAGGTGATGGAATATGTTTTATTTTTTAACACAAATTTGGTGGTTTGCTATTTTTTTTTCCTTGCTGGAGATGTTGTATACTCAAGATCTATGATGTTTCCTTGTGGTTTTTTTTTTTTTTTTTAATTTTTGCTAGTTTGCATGAAGACAAGCCTTATGCTAATAACCAGTATGTTTCTTTTAAGCTATAGTCTTCCCTGTTGCCAGCCAGCACTGTCTGTGCTGGCTTATTGTTAGACCTGACTGTAGTCCCAGAATAAATTAATAAGTATTATCTGTGTCTCAAATGTTAATCAGTTATCTTATTTTTTTTCCCCATATATCTCATGTAGTTCAAAAAAGTAACCCTTATCACAGAAATGGCCACAGCTGTGGTTACATAGCTACGTCTTCAAGCTTCAAAAGTGATGGCATGGGACTAACAGAATTTACACACATTTCAAATTTACTCATTTATCCCATTTATTGCACTTTTTCAGTTTTTTTCCGTGTGCTATGCTACATTCACAAATATAATTCAACCCATTCTCTTGTATCTGTAAGTGATGTGAGGTGTGACAGTGGTATCTAGGAAAATCCCGAATAACTTGGGCTGTTCCAAGGAGTACAATGTACGAGTACAGTGTCTGGCTACAGTGATGAGTGCTGTAAATCTCCTTCGGTGCCCTTGTGGTGCTGTTCCCCGCTGCTCTGCCTGCTGGCAGTATGCATGGGCCACTGCTGGTCCTGAGAGCTGGCTCCCTAACTTTTCTGTGCTGTGTGCCATCTCATTAGGCCTCCTGCAGTTGTCTGAGGCATGATGCAGAGACATCTCTTGTCATCTCCTCCCGTCCTGTCCTGGGTTTGGTGCTGTAGCTGCTTCCACTGCAGTGTCTGGCAGGGTCAGTGCTGAATGCAATGTAAGAAGGTTGAGAGAGCCCAGGCTGGCTTAGT
The DNA here is from genome assembly GCF_963924245.1 of Chroicocephalus ridibundus. Classification (NCBI taxonomy): domain Eukaryota; kingdom Metazoa; phylum Chordata; class Aves; order Charadriiformes; family Laridae; genus Chroicocephalus; species Chroicocephalus ridibundus. The sequence goes on from NC_086286.1 coordinate 38,268,954, forward strand.
CCTGAGTGGCTGTGAGCTTTCTTGGGCTGGGAACACAGTGTGTGGACAACCAGGACAGTCCTGCCTAAAGCTTGTCAAGTCTGGGCAGTGTTTATTAACTTGAGGTCCATGGTGGATAAGCATGACTGTACATTTGGGACTGATTCAGGTAATTCTCAACTCACGTAATTAACTCATGGTTCATTGAGACTCAGACTGTAGATTTCCTCAGGATGCTTATGGTGAATTTTGGATGCAAAGTCATAGCTGAATGTGTGTAGTATTCAGCGCTTAGATATGGGCTGGCTAACAAACCTTTCCCAAAGAATGATTTTTCTTTCATGCTTTTTATTGTGCGTATGCTGTGACCTATGTGTAGAGTATGTGGCACGCCACATTATCCTACTGCTCACCTCTTTAAGATCTCTTGTTAAGCCTTGCTTACACAATGACTGCAAGTACTATTCGGCATCAGCATTGTTTTCCACCCAATCGTGTCATTAAAGGGGGGAGTGAAGTTGGAATAATGAAAGAAGTGAATTCCTGAAGTAATTCCACTATTTGAGACAAATTGTCTCAGAGAGAAACTCACGTCGTTAGACTGCTTCTTTGTGTGAATCTATCTCGTTGACTGGGAGCTTGTGTATCTATATGCTCTGCTGCGATCTGAAGTACAGATGTACCCTGAGGTTATGATAACGGTCACTTTAACTTGATGCAAGTCTGTGCTGCTGCCAGAAGTAGAAATCTAGTTGCTATTTTCTCCTCTGTTGCCTTTTGTGCAGGGCCTGGGTAAGAACTGATTTGGCTGAAAACCAGCTATTCATTATTAGGTCATTTGTTATTAGGTTATTAGTTCACTGTGGTGGGTTGACCCCAGGTGGTAGCAAAACCCCCATCTGGCCACTCACTCACCCCAGTGGGATGGGGGAGAGAATCAGAAGGGTGAAAGGGAGAAAAACTTGTGGATTTAGGTAAAGACGGTTTAATAAGTGAAGCAAAGCTGTCCAGTGGAGGGCCACAAAGATGATCAGAGGGCTGGAGCACGTATACTATGAGGACAGGCTGAGAGAGTTGGGGTTTTTCAGCCTGGAGAAGAGAAGGCTCCAGGGAGACCTTATAGTAGTCTTTCAGTACTTGAAGGGGGCCTACAGGAAAGATGGGGATGGACTCTTTATCAGGGACTGGAGCTATAGGACAAGGGGTAACGATTTTAAACTGAAAGAGGGGAGATTTACATTAGATATTCGGAAGAAATTCATTACTGTGAGGGTGGTGAGGCACTGGAACAGTTTCCCGAGAGACGTAGATGCCCCATCCCTGGAGGTGTTCAAGGCCAGGCTGGATGGGGCTTTGAGCAGCCTGGTCTAGTGGGAGGTGTCCCTGCCCATGGCAGGGAGGTTGGAACTAGATGATCTTTAAGGTCGCTTCCAACCTGAACCATGCTATGATTCTATGTGCAACCAAAGCAAAATACAGAATTTACTCACTACTTCCCGTTGGCAGGCAGATGTTAACCCATTTCCAGGAAGGCGGGGCTTCATCATGTGTAATGGTTGCATGGGAAGACAAACATTATAACCCCAAGTGTCTCCTCTTCTTCCTTCTTCCCCCAGCTCTTATTGCTGAACGTGATGCCATATGGCATGGAATATCCCTCCGGCTAGCTGCTCTGTCCCTTCCCAACTTCTCACACACCCTAGCTTACTTGCTGGGGGGCCAGAATGGGGAAAAAGGAGAAAAGGCTTTGATGCTGTGCAAACACTGCTCAGCAGTAGGTAAAACATTGCTGTGTTATGTTTTAGTCCCAAGCCCACAACGCAGCACCATACTAGCTGCTATGAAGGAAGTTAACTGCATCCCAGCCAGACCCAGTACAGCCAGCTCCAAGCTGCATCAGCTCCCTGTTCTGACTCCCGGCGCTGCTGCATGGGAAGTGGTGTGTGCAGTGGAGGGGGAAGGGATCAGTGCTTGAGTGTGGAAGGGCAGGGCTGATTTTTTAGTTTGTTTTTTGGAGCTGCCTTTAAATTCACATCTCATGAAGCACTACATGTGGTTTTTTGCACTTACTAAGTAGCGTACGTAGCAGTGTTTCAAAGGTGAGTATAATATGATGTCTGGATCCATGAAATCTAATCTTTCCTCTCCCTACAGTTTTGTAGTGCTGAGATATGTCCCGGTGTTAGGGCTTCACAACCTTGCCTGCAACAATGCTGCCTCATGCATTCTTTTGCTTTTAAAAACTTAAATCATTTTGCTTTTAAAAAGCAGCTAAGCATTTAAAAATACCTCTAGGACAAATAAAGTGCATGCATTTGTGGCTAGGGAGGAAACATTTAAAAAATATTTCTACTAAAGAATTATGATATAATATATTAGGTATAATAGATATTAGATACCATAAAAACACATTAATATCTCCACAGTTAACTTACAGTGCTTTGTAGATAATAAAAAGAAAGTTGAACCTGAAAATGGTATTAAGTATATATGAGACAAAATGCAACAATGTTTTAGAAAAGTTTCCTTTGTTGCAGGTTCACAGTTATGGTTAAAATAGACAATATAGAATATGGTACAGGCACTGGTAAAAATAAGAAGGAAGCAAAAGCAGCAGCAGCAAAAAAAACCTGGGAAATGATTGAGAATGAGGTGAGTAAATTGTATGGTTTCTTTTTTTTTTTTTGGTAGTAAAGGTTGAAGATGAATCTCTAAAAGTAGTCAATACAATATCATTGTTTTCTTTAATTCGGAAGAACATCTAATAATTTATTTAAATTGTCTGTGTTCTGTCTTATTCAGTGCTTTTCTACTTTTTACCACTGAACTGTTTTCCTTGTTCTACTACAAGGTTGGTGTGTAATATCGAGAGTGTTTCCTCCTGCGCTGTTACAGGAGGATGAGGAAGTCTATTTGCCTTTGTTAAGCTGCCTTTGTATATCCAGAGTGGACAGTGTTCCCTTTTCATCTTGACAACTGCTCAGTAATTCCATGTCTTCAAAACAGTTGCGGGGCATCATTCAGTGTGTCTGTTGCCACTCTGCTAGTAAAATTGCTTGCTTTTGCTTATCTGATTCATCTTTGTTTTCTTGTCATTCTTTATATGCTCTTTATCCCTCCTTGATTTAGTTTAGGTTTGAATTTTTCTCCTTTATTTTCTGCCGTGTGTTTTGTGGTAGCCATTCTGTATTTTTCTTTTTGACTAAATGCTTCTTAACACCTTTTGAGTGAAATCTTTCCTTACCTTTCCATATGCTTTTTACTGTGTCACCATCATTACTTTAACACAATTGCTGCACGTTTGCTAATGTATTTTCAATGCTGCCTAATCATGAGACAGCTGAAAAGTCCCACTTTGCCTCTTGTATATGCACAGGAGCGTTTGCAGGCTTTGCTAATAGCAGCATCCTGCTGCTGTCCCTTTTCTTGGCTCTGGTCGGGCTGTGAGAAAATTCAGAAGGCAGCATTTGCTTTTTTTTTTTTTTTTTTTATGAGACATTTCACAGCTTGTTCCCTGTCGTTTCTTAAAAGAGGTGGGAGGAGACATGGTGATAAATTGTTAGATACATTGGTGCAATACTTGGAAAACTTGATTTACATTTCTTTGAAAATTCAAAAGGTAATAATTCTGGGTTGGGATGACTGTCCTTTGCCACAAGGGACTCCGTTAATGCAAACTCGTGATTTCTTAAAAATATTTTGAAATGCTGACAAACCTTGCAGCTATATTAGATTGCGTACACTGTTTATTTTAATCTATTTATTAAGTTCAAGTTTTAAAGTTATCTATTTTGTTTGGTTTATAGGCAGAGAGTCCTTCAACTATGCAAGTTGCAGGATTAAATACAAGTCCAGTGACCTTAGCGCCTTCACCAGCCACTGACTATGTCAGCCTACTAAATACTTATTCACAAAGGACGTCACAAAAAGTTGATTATCCTAAGAGAAACTGTCCTGGAGCCGCCCACGCTCCCATGTAAGATGTACTTTGTCTTGGTACTCGCTTTTAATACTTCTTTGTGTTTACGAACACTACCGTTAGTTACCCTGAGTAGTGTTAGATGAATCTTTAGAAATACAATAAAAATTTGGTGGCAGTCTGTGAATCCACTGGAGCGTCATTAAGATGGTTAAAGAGTTGGAGGATACGGCATAGGAGGAGAGGCTTAGAGGAGTGAGGTTTTTCAGCTGTGAGAAGAGATGGCATGATTATAAAATGGTAGTCAGTGTTGACAAATTGCCAGTTATTTTGGTTGTAGCTCTGGCACCTTTGTGGACCTCTTGGCATGTATTTTGGACACCCCTAAGAACCAATTGCCAAGGAGAGCCCGCTTGTGTCCCCTTCTGTATGTATTGCAGTCAGTGAGTTGTAGAAACATTCCAGTTACTGACAGCTGAGGGATGATAAATAATATCTACGTATTTTAACTCTCCTGACAATATCTGCTGGAAAACTCCCCTCTTCCACTGCAAAAACAGCTACTTTAAAAACTAAACCGCAGGTAATTTGTGCTTGTGGTGCATACGATATGATGCTTTAGAGGAGTTCAACCTTAAAAAGTGCTAAATATTGACTCTCTGAAAATTGGTTATCTTGAAGGCATGTCAAATTAGTTATCTACCATTATTAATTAGACTAAGTGTATATTGGAAATACTGTCCTGAAGATGTATATTTCATATTTCCATTCTGTAATGTCAATTGACTGTAGTGTTTAAAATCATTAAATTAAGACTTGTCATATGTGATCTAAGACTTTATTCCCTGTTGTATTTTACAGGTTTTCTTTTAGCTGTACAATTAGTGGTGTTTTGTATGGAATTGGTACTGGACCTTCTGTACCTGCTGCAAGACAAGCTGCTGCAAAACAAGCACTTGAGAATCTAAATCGCGAAGGTTCTCTAACAGTATGTGCTGTATTTAGCCTTAAGACAGAAGTTTAATTCTTGTAGCTTTATGAACAGATTTCCTCATTGTATTTAAAAGCATATTCCATGGATTCCACTTAGGAGGGAAACAATCCATATTTTGGTGGGTTGATTGGTCTACAGGACTCTATGGGTAAAATTTATGTTGTGTTTCTATATTCAATTGCTGGATGAAAAAACCCTCACAGTTGATATCTCTGGGTATTTCAGAGTATGCTCTGATATGTTGTCATTCAAGGATCCACATATATTAAAAATTTTTGGATCCTGACTGCTCTAATATACCAGTTGTCTCCTGTGTGAAGTGTTGTCGAGCTGACTGGCTATGAACGTAAATTTTTTACTGCCTTCTGTTGAATCAAAGATCTATTGTGAAATGTGAGCAAGGCAAAAGCAGGAGTGAGAATCAACAGGACTTGGCTTCTGTAGTGTTCCAAGGCAGCATCTAGTGAAGCAATTACGAACACCATCCTGTGGAGAGCAGAGTTGTTGTCTTCATGTTGGCAATTGTATTGCCATGCATGCACAAAATTATGAGAATTCTAATAGTGATCCAAACCCACTTCTGAAATGCACAGAACCGTACATACGAATTAACTTAAATGAAGGGTAGTTTAAAGGGAAGGCAGGCAGTGAGGGGCAGGAAAGAAATCTTTTTTTACTTTAAGTACTTTTTTCATTATTTGGCTGTTTACGGTGAATTTTAAATGCTTCTTTTATTGTTGGTTTTTAGTTAACCATGTAATTAATGGCCTATTATAGCTCTAGGATCCTTCCTTAATATTTTCCTGTGTTGCGAGCTCATGGGTCTTTGCATTTTCATCGCTCTGAAATTTATTACCTCAAGCAGAACCTCTGTAGCAGTTATTCTAAATTTGGGGTGGGTTGTTTTGGTTTGGTTTTAATTTTTATTAATTCTCAGTGATGTCTGTGTAACAAACAAAATGTAACTAGCAAAAGCCCAGCACTCTGAATTCCAAAAAATGAGTTTTGTTTGTTGTCTATCATTGAAACGTAAATGCTTAAGTTTTTTTTTACTTTTTGTCAGGTTATGGTCCGTAACAATAGTAGGTGTTGCTTTTAATGTTACGTTTATGCTCTTATGACATGGGGGGAAATAAAAAGGGGGAAAGAACCTCCACTAAGTATTTAGGATTGACGGTTTTAGTTGACCCCAATTTAGTAATCCAGGTTTCGCTGAAGACATTGAATGTCTTTTTGTACAGACTCAGATTTTCAGTTCTGCTGATTACATACACCAAAGCCTATATGTATCTCCTTTTCCACACGGAACATAGCATATGAGGTAAACAACGAAGACATTTGCTTTTAATAACTGTTATTCTTATCCTGATTTTTAATAGATCCCAGACTCTACTTCTGCAAATGTGCCTAAATAGTTTCAATATGAGTGGGAAAATGTCTTCAGGGCCCTGTGTCCTCTGGGTGGAAGTTAGGCAGATGCCTTTCATCTGCAGGGCTTTCAATGTTCAGCGCAGTTGACAACTTCCATTTAGGACCGTGTAGTCTTCCCTTCCCCCTCTTTGAATGGCATCTTTTGCACTAGGGATTTTTTTTTACATGATTTTGTTAACCATTCTTGGTTTTTCTTTTTTTCAGATGGAAAATGAAAAATCTAACAGCATTTCTACATTTAGTGATCATAGTAATTCCTCTCAAGTGCCAACTCAGTCTGACTGCAAGTAAGCTGGGTTCACTGATAATGTGATAACAAAATGTATTTATTAATCTTAGAGGGTCACGAGATCTATTTCTAAACAAAATCTGTCGTAATTTCTTTATTGCAGTATAAAGTCATTTAATTTGAGCTTATATTTCTTAGACTTTAGAGGAAAATTTGTTGTACTTCTGCAATTTTATTTGAGTCCTTATGGGTTAGCTTATAATAATTTTAAAGCTTTCTGATATATTTATATTTTGCCATGAGAAGTTTTTTCAGAAGCATTTTTACTGTGATGTAAACGGAATAACCTACCTCAGTCAGTAGCATTATTTCATGCCATTTTTAACACACATTTTCCTATTGTGACACTCTTGTGAACTCAGTGTAATTCAATTTTGGTGTTTCCCTGTGCTCCACATCCTGCTTTCTTCTCTGTTTTTTTTTTTTTTCTGTTTTCATTCTCCATAAGTCTTCATTTCCACCAAAGGGAAAATTTGCTAGGCAAAAGAAAATGGACATGCATAAAGTTTCGTTTGTGATTTGGGAACCCTAGGTCAAGTCTTTTGTGTCCAGCAGTTAATTTGACAGTAGTGCCACGACCACTTCTTTTATGTTCTTTGTGTGATTGTAAAGCAAGCTGATAACATACAGTGCTAGAGGTGGCTGCACTGCCTTGAAATATAAATCTGTATTTAACCTGTTTAATTAAAGGATATAATAGAATATATATCATACAGATATAATGATATTGTATCATAGAAATAAAGTATATTAAAAAATGTTATTGTTTTACTAGTTTTCCAGCATAAAGGTTTGTAGTTTAAATCAGTCATGATTGTTAATGCTTTTTCAGGTTCTGCTTTTAAAAGCTGTGTATTTTTTTATGCTTCTTTTTTTCTTATGGCAATCGTTTTATTTATGATTGTGTTATGTTCACCTAAAACTAGTCTATTATTTTTCAATAACAGCAGTATTTGCTCTGAAGTCTCAGCTACAAAGTTGGAAGAAAAAATGAAAGACATGGCAGTATGTGAAAAGCCTTCACCTTCTCAGGTATAGTATGAAAACGGTTTTCCTCATAATTACATTTTAGACACTGAATAGAGCAAGCTTCTTGACAGAGTGTAGCATCAGTTTGTTCCTTTATCCACTAATCACTGGAAAACACACGTGCATTTTTCCTAAGAATGTTCAGTGCTTACTGCTAACCATAATCATTTACTGCTGTACTGTGGGCCCAATTTATGTACTGTTGACCAAACAGGTAGTACTCCCAAGAAAGGGGATGAATCTAAGCTCATATTCTTCTGTGGGAAGAACGATGATACCATATATAGCATACGTGAAATATTTTAAGCTAAGATATGGCTTCGTTCTTCTTACATTGTTTATATAATGTATGAACACATTTCTGTACAATTTCTAGATATATTTGCAGAGACATTTTAAACTAAGTATAGTGAAAATATTCAGGATATCTCACTTAGGTGTTTTTTTTTCTCTTTTTCACATAGAGAAACGCAGAAAGTTCTGCCCTGAAACCCAAAAGGTATGTGTTAATTCTAGATTGCTATTTCCCATAAACTATATTGGAAACCACTTAACTGTTTCTATATGTAGCAAAGAAATGCCATCATTGGGAGGTACATTTCTTTTCTCTTGTCATATATTAGAAAAACAGCTCATAAGTTTTGCTTTTATCCTCATTAAAGAAAATTGGCAGTTAATTTTGATAATGCAAGAAACAAGGAAGAGAAAAAAAAGATGGCAGAGTCAGATGAAAGTTTCACAGATGTGGGCACAAATACCAGTGGGGAGAATCAAAGTCTATACACCGTGAATGAAAGGTAAGAAGGATTATTTTTTTCAAATAAGATCTGCATGGCAATTACAGTATCTAGTGCTCTAGATTTGTTTGTTTCTTTATAATAATACAATGTGGGAAAATACTGCTGTAAAAATAACTTTCAAAGAAAATTGGTATTTGAGATTATTTTTTCTGCGCATTTCAAATATAGTATAGCAACTGACATGCAATGGTATTTAATACTTACAACCAAAAGTAATTTGTATGAACATGTGAGGGTAATTACCCTACATAGTTTCATGGGTCAGTTTCTGTTGTTTTTTTAATCTTCAAGACTATGATTTAGACCTGTATGGGTGTTGAGTGATCCCTGTAGAATGATATTTCAGCAGATGTATTAGATCTGTCAGGATCACTTTTATATCTTGTAAATTTAATGTTAAGTATACTTGTTATATATCTTTTTTTTTTTTTTTTAAGATTTCTTGAGAGTTTTGAAAATATAGAGCCCATTGGCGACGGTGGTTTTGGGAACGTTTTCAAAGCAACAGGAAGGCTTGATAAGAGAACCTATGCAGTCAAACGAGTTAGGTTCACAAAGTATGTACTGTATATTTACTTCTGTTTGGTTTTTTTTTTTATTTTAGGACAACGTAAGTACTAGGTTTTAGTACTTTGTTTTGACTTTTTAATAACCCTAGGAGCATTTAAGCAATTTGCATTATTAATTGTCCATTCTTTCAGGTAAACTGTTTTCTTTATTTCAAAGTGAAGCTCAAAATGGCATGCAACTTTGCTAGTTTTTGCATGCACTGGAATAATTTCAGATGCATCTGTAAAAAAGTAGAATTATTAAATTCTACTTTCTCCAAACACACTAGTGCTGTTGCTATTAATATTGCAAAATGTGTTTGAAGAAAACCTGCTGATTAATAGAACATTGAAAGCAGCACTGTTACTTTTGATGGGTTACATGGAAAATTTACTTATCAGTAATGCGTTAACGACTGACTATAATTAGGGAAAATAGAGAAAAATGAAAGTAATGCATTTTGTGGTTTGTAATTGGAAAATTCTTTATATAACCCATTATTCTCACACTTTGTTACTCGTCCCTTATAAATCTCAACATAGAATCATAGAATGGTTCAAGTTAGAAGGGACCTTAAAGATCATCCAGTTCCAAACCCCTGCCGTGGACAGGGACACCTCCCACTAGACCAGACTGCTCAAAGCCCCATCCAGGAATGATGATCTTAATCTATTTTTTTTTTTAAAGTAATTTTCTGTAACCAGTACCTAGTGGAGTATTTTATCAGCAGCTGAAAAACTTTAATTTCTTTTAAGTAATCTATTTGAAAAGTTTCAAGTTGTTGGAGATTCTCGTCCCCTTATATTGTGTAATTGCCCTTCAAATTATTGTGTTCTTCACAAATATATGTTATTTTCATTTGTATTGCAATCCTGAGAACTATACTAAAAAACATTCTACTGATTCTTCAAATAAAGACTGCTGGTCTACTGATGGGTTTGAATTTACTTCACTAGGCGATGTTACAACAAGTAGTGCAGGCCAAACGTAGTAATAGTTCTTCACGAGTGTTTGCACTGATTTCTGTATATGTAAACAAACTTCACAGAGGTGAAAAGAAAAATGGGTGTTTGCTACATTGTGTTTGGCCACCTAATGTAATTACGCATTGCAACTATCTGCTTTTTTCAGCCTTTTTTTGAATGGGGCTTTCATTTCTAATATGGTTAAAACATTTTTGCACTTTGAATAACTGGGCAGATGAAAGAAAACCCACAGAATTTGTAACTACAATTTTGAACTTGTATCGAGGAGAATATTATGTTCTTTTTCTAAATAAATGTAAAAATATCTGTATACTGCTACTTGTTATCATGTCTTTTATTTAACCTAATATTAAGTTTTTATAGGGAGATGCCATTTGATTTTGTTTTTCTTTTTTTCCCCCTTCAAATAGGAATGTACTGCGTGAAGTAGAAGGACTGGCAAAACTTCAGCATGAAAACATAGTGCGGTATTTTTGGAGCTGGGAAGGGTATGACCATGTAATTGATCCATACACAAGGTAACTACAAGATAGTAGTTGGCGCTCACAAACTTGTCTGCCATAGTGAATTTTGTGTTGTAAAAAAAAAGGCTGATGATTGGTTATAGAGCATTATAGAAAGATAAGCGCGTACACATACTTACATACTTCTGTTATGAAAAAAGGCACAGCAGGTCATATATAATTAAGTATATTTGTATCTTATTTTCCTTGATGAATAAGATACAGTATGTAGTTTTATCTTTCTACTTTTTCTTAATATACACAACTTGTTGAATCTATAGAGGAGTGTAAGAGTGCAGAACTCAAAATCTGGGGCTAGAATTAACAACAGAAACTAAAAAATTGTCTGGCAGTTGGCTGCCAAATTCCTGATTGGAAGTTTCCTTTTTTTAGGAAGTACTGGTCAGCCAGTAGCTCTCATAGATTTAATCATTTCTCTAAGTTAGCATTTTAACCATGATGCCTGGAACATTTTGGTTGTTGAGAACAGAAATACAAAATGGAATGCTCTTTCATTTAAGGTAGTCTTTCAACACTAAGACTTCTGGGAAGACAGTGGTGAGAGTTTTACTCTTAAGTTGGATTATTAACTTTCCAAAGCTTCTGTGGTAGGCTTTTTTCACTAGCTGTAAATTCACACCCTTCAGATAGGTTGCCACACTTACCTAAAGTCATAAAATATTAATGGCTTCAAAATTATGGTTGGCGTGATATCTGTTCATTGTGCTCAGTAAGTGAGGAATAAAATGGGGAAAAAAAAGTCTTGTATCAAAACCCATACTGGAGCCTCCATATCACTTACGCATTTTATATTGAACAGTTATTGGGTAAAAGACAGAAAACAAGTCCTCAAATGTGAGGTCCCAGCCTGGAATTCCACTTAGTGCCCTGACCTCAAGGCTACAGAGAGTCCAGAGCCACTTAATGCTTGGTTTTTTAATGCCTCAGGCAGCTTTATTTCAGGGCACTCAGATCACGCAGTGCAAGGAGGAAAAAGTGGTGCCGCGTCCTCTTCATATTGTCCTTCCCCTCACCAGCTCCAGACTCAGCCTATCCTATGGGCCGATGGTGAGGGAACTCTTATGGAAAGTGTGAGGCTATCGGGTGGGTGAATGTACTTCATCTAGATTTCCAGATCTCAGAAGGGTTTCTCTAACTCGCAGACTGATGTCACGCCACACTACCTTCTTGGAAGGACAGAGGTTGAAAGAATGTCATCATTCTGGGTAGGAGAGAAAGGCTAATGCTGTATTTGTTGAGTAGAATACAGAATACTTGCCAGGGACTTGCAGCAGTTCCTAGAGGGCAAGATGGGAGCCTAGGACAGCGTTATTTCTCTCTGTACAGGATATGCCTCTAGATATGAGGGGACCAGAATTTGAGCACTCAGAAATCTTTCAGTGTGAACGAGGAAGCAATCAAAACGTTGGAATATTCCAGGTGTATGTAGCAAATGAGCAGGGATTCTTTGGCTTGCAGTTCTATCTATTTATAGGATCTAGGATCTTTTGTAAAACCAAGAGACTTGCAGACTTTGTTTTGGGGAAGTCCAAAAATAATAATAATTAACAAAAAGGTTTTTTAAAGAAGAGTAACCTGAGAATCATTGATGGTTTGGGAGGAACTGTAACTTGCCAATTTCAAGATGGTATATGATTTTCTTTTGCAGGCAGATGTCAGACCAAAAAATTCACTGTCTTTTCATCCAAATGGAATTATGTGAACAAGGGCCACTGGATAACTGGATTGAAAAGAATAGACAAAATCAAAAGTATCACAAGATGGCACAAAACATATTTTTACAAATAGTGAAAGGAGTGAAATATATCCATTCTGAAGGGTTAATTCATCGAGACCTCAAGGTAAGTAGGATAGGTCATAAAAAAATTAAACAAAAGTAGTAATTATTGGAATTTCAGAAAATGTTAAATCATTCTAGTCTTTGCTTAGTCTGTTATGTACCCTTGTAGTGTGCCTCTTCTGATATTGCTAGTGATTAATTTTTTTTTCACCAACTGCCTGGACTTCATCCTAAAATCAGAAGGTAAACTGGAGGATCTCAGAATGCAGTAGTTCAAAAGAAATAGTAGTCATCAATTAACAGACATTTTCACTGTATTATGTATTACTGGGTCACAAGACTGCTTATTGGAAAAAGAAATACTAACTTTACTTGATGAAATAATTAAAAGAAAGTGTAAAGTTGAGTCTAGGAAGTTTGCTCTTGCTATATTGTAAAGGGACAGTTTATCTATCCTAATACATACTGTGTTTGATAACAACATACTTCTAATTGCTCTTGTATAACATATGCATACAAATATTTGAGTGCTACTTTTTTGGATAGAATTTCAGTTTCTACAAGTGCACAATCATAAAAAGATTTTATTTCAATATAAACATTATAAAGGACAAAGTTGCAAGCCTTCAGGGCTTCATATGCCAGCTGTAATGTTGCTTGCAGAGTTTTAAATCATTTGCTTTGTGAAAAAGTCATTGGTGTGGTGATGTTCCTAAAAACGGCTGTAGTGGGTCACATTAAATGTTGATCTAGGATGCTCTTCTCGTATAGTGGCGAATTCCAAACGACTAGAGAGTATTAGCGCTCAGAGATGACACAGCGATGCTGTCCTTGATGCATATTCCATGGATGCCCCATCCCGGGAAGTGTTCAAGGCCAGGCTGGATGGGGCTTTGAGCAGCCTGGTCTAGTGGGAGGTGTCCCTGCCCGTGGCCAGGGAGGTTGGAAGAAGGTGATCTTTAAGGTCCCTTCCAACTCTAACCATTCCATGATTCTATGATATTCCTTTCCTCTCAAGACTTCCAGTAACCCAAAGTTTATGGACTTCTTGAGCCAGAGATCGAAATCTTTTGTATTTTGCATTCATAGTGTAGTTCCAGATCATGTTCACGGCCCGCTTTTAGAATCTTCTCTTATGGACAGATACATTCTTATCTTCTAGAGCTTTACTGTAACGAACCACAAATACACCCTAATTATTTTCCCTAGGTGCCTGGGAAAAAGAGGCCTAATAAGTGTCTTTTCTCCTCACCCATTAATTTTCAGCTCTTCCCACACTACGTGCTATGTATTTTCTTGCGCTTTCAGTCCTACTTTATTGTCATCTCAGCTCAATCTCCTACTTTTCCCTATTCCTATGAATCTGCTGCCCCAGTTCCTTATCCATGGCATCTGGCTGTAACCTGCTTCCAAGTCCTATTGCTAACTTGTCTGTCTGCATTTGAATTTTGGAACTTTTCTCCCCACTTTGATCTGCTGTCAGCTTAGATGCTTGGACATCTCCGATCTCCATGTCCCAGAATGAAAGCTGCAGGATAGGTTCAAGCTGAGATTAATCCCATTTGTGCCTGGTATGAATGGAGTCTTCAAATAGCGTAGCCAGGTATAGGTACTGTATTAAATGTGTGTGGACATGGCCAAACTTGAACAGAACTGCACTGGGATGCCCTAACTCTGCAATTGACTTAGTACAGATAATCCTGCTATGCCTAGAAGAAACCACGATTTGAGTGGCATTCCATGTGAGTTTAAATGCTTTGCCCAAGTGTATCAAATCCCAGGGCTAGGATTGGAGACTAAAAAGCAGTTCTGAATAGGAAATTTTATATGCACAATGTATTTGAAGAGCGTTAAAGCTTGATACAGTTATGACTGAGCTGGTGGGAAAAAAAGTTGCAGCTACTGTGGCATCTACTACTTTAAATTTAGTTTGTGTTTTTAAAAATGAATTGAACGTCTTTCTGTTTCCCACCCCATCAGTTTCTTAATGCTAATTCCTGTGAACAATTATCAAATTTTATGGGGACTACGTCTGTGGCTGATTACACTTGACAATAAACCTTGGTCATATGGTGTTGTGTTTTTTTTTAATATATGTATATAGCCTCAGAATATATTCATATCGCATGAAGAGAAAATAAAAATAGGAGACTTTGGTCTTGTGACTTCTGTGGCATACGGGACTCTGACTAGGAACAGAGGAACAGAATCATATATGGCACCAGAACAGGTAATTATCCCACTATATTAGTGTCTCTGTAACTGGATTTGCATTATAAACTCAGCATTGGATGTTCTCAAACCTAATCTAACTAAACCAAGTTGCCTGAAGTTCCCTGGTATGACTGTATACAAGGATAACTGTATTCTGGAGAAAGCTGTGTGCAAGTGTGATTTTATTTCGCTGTGCTAACCTGCAGGGTGAGACTGCGTGCTGCAAGAAATGCTCTTGCAAAACCATGCAGCCATGTATTTCAGTTTGGATTTAGGACCTCTGTTCGCTGTGGCATTTGAGTCCTCCTATTTGTTTCATTATTTGTGACAGAGAGATGTTGGCATGCCTTATCTGTATAGGTCTGTCGAAGTCTTGATTTCAGTGTGTTTTATGTGACATAATAGTAACTATTTAACAGCAGAAAGGGTTAACAACTAATAATAAGATCAAGTAGGGCCAGTCCTGTAGCCTTGGGCTGGAAATTTCTACTGACTTAAGATTTTGCTTTAAGATGTGCTGTCCAGTTGGATTTGATGCCTGTATTGTTTTTATTCTCATCTTTGTAGTTTGGGGACAAATACGGAAAGGAAGTAGATATTTATGCACTGGGATTAATTTGGTTTGAAATTCTTTCGGCAGTTAGTCGTCATGAGAAAAGTAAGGTATGTAATCTTTAAATTAAAAAAAAAGTCTCACTGTCACTGTTTTGCCTTGCTGCTGGTATCGCACACTAGAAGTAATCTGTATATCTAAAGTAGTGTCTCTATTTACATCTTCCCCTTGATTCTTTTCTATAAGGGACGTAAGTCCTCACACCTTCGTTGAAATGTAATAACGGAAGTAAAGAAATATTACTGGTTTTATTTCACTTACGTCCAAGTGACATACACATTAAAGCTGAGAATGCTGAAGAATAATGTCTAGCAAAAAAGATTTCAAGTTTCTGATAAATCTTTTTGTTTGATCAGAGTATTTGAAGGGAATATTTTTCTAATTTTAGAAAATAAGAATTATGAATGGGAGAGTTTTGTCTCTGCTGTGGTCTCATCCTCATTGCACAGCGGAGCAAGCACAAAATGTCTATAAAACCCAAACAGTTTTCCAAAATGAAAACAGAAGTGATTTGGAATATGTAGCTTTAACCAAAAAATATTTTACTTCCAAAAGAAAACCAGCGTTACTTAAGCTTCTTTTCAAAAGGTATCTTTTATGTGTGTCTTGCTTTTTCTTGGTACTTTGAACATTATTAGTGTAACAGCTCATATGCTCAAACCTACATATTTGTAGGACGGCAATGTAGCTGCTGAGTATCTTGTCTGAAGTAATTGTAAGATCTATGTACATGGCTGGACCCAGAAGCTCTCTAACACTGTTGGCTTGGTCCTTTCGCCAATAAAACCATACCGATGTGTCTGCTCCACTCGCAGGTTCAACTTGGCTCTGTTTAGCTAAGACATCTTGTTCCTGCTTACAGCTGACTGTGCAAATGTGTCCACAGTCCCACAGTATTTACAATGAAAAGGGCAAGACCAATGATTTAGTCTCATTTCCATAAAGCATAAAAATCTCGTGTCTGTAGGCAGGCGGGGAGGTCAGGTGGATGGAAAGTCTTAGGATGGTCTTCAGCTGCTCCATTAGCTTAAAAAATAATTCCACTTAATGGAGCATGATAAAACTCTGTTGTATGGTGTTGGCAAGCCCTGCTGAAAGAACGTAATACAGAAGTGAAGGTGATGGTTATGAGCTGAGTAACTGGTTCAGCTGATGATCACCAGCAGGTAGGGTCACAGGCCTAAACCTACTGCTGAAGAGTAGGAAAAAACTTGAAGTTGATAGGAGCTGTTATTTTATTGAATGCAAGGAGTTGCTAAGCCAGGCTATAGCATCCATAAGACTAGCTAATGATTCAGGATGCATAGCGAAGTGCGCAAGAATATGCCCGTCGTCATCTTCAGGCACACATTACACTAGTTAACAGCAAAGTGAATGATGTGGACTGCTCTGTTTACCAGAAAGCCACATCATGTGGAAAAACATAGCTGTTACCCAGAAACAATTTCTGAAAGCATATAATTAGAAATTCTCTATATGTTAGTTGCGTTGAACTCCACATAGCAGTTTCTGCAGACACAGAAATAAGTGTGTGGTACTGATGAACAAGGTAAAAGGAGGAAGTACACCTGCTTGGCTTGCAAATAGTAACATCCAAAGTAGGACATGCAGTCGTCTTGCCTTTTTTTTTTTTTTTTTTTGTGTGTGTGTAATGTGGTAAGAGGATATAAACCCACTACTTTTAAATTAAGGGAAGAAGGATAAAGCTTCTGAAAGAGAAAGGATTGCTGAAACAAACACATCATTGTAGAGTGTGAAACTTTTAAGCTTGAAAAGGAACAACAGTTGATGAAAAGACCATAAAACCAAAACAAAGTACAACTAAATGGAAAAAACTTTCAAACTGTTCACAGTTACTTTCTTTTTGAAGCCTCACCTTTTTTGTAGACTTGTATTTTCCTAAATACTTCAGTAAATTATATGGGTCATACAGTGAGATGCAAAACATAATCAGTGAAAACATACTAAAACTGTTCTCTCTTATGAATTTCAGATATGGGAAGATGTTAGAGAAGGTAATCTTTCAAAGAGCTTCACCAACCGCTTTCCAACAGAGGTATGGGATGTTAATACATTATTTCAGTTAGTTTATTTACTCATAAAAAATAATTTATTGACATTTAATTTCTTTTTGCAGGCACCCATAATCAAAAAGATGCTTTCAAAAGACCCTTCAGGAAGATACTCTGCATCTGAAATACTTGACTTTTATGAGTGTGCTCAGAAAGTCAACTCATTTAAAACTCATACTCGGTAAATGCCCTTTAAGGCTTTCAGACTGCATTTAAATCCAGAGTTTGATGTCTCTTGAAACTGATGAAATAATCATAAATGTCAGAAGCAACAAGACGACTTAGGATATGTTTTTCTGTTGGTGTTTCACCTTCCTGCCATTGAGGAGCTCCTCAGCCAAAAGGGTCACATCACCATTCACGCCCGTCAGCTGCAGACTAGGACAGCGTACTTCTGCAAGCAATCACTTGCGATTTTTAGCTGGAAACACAGGTTGTGGATGAGCTGAACTATATTGTACAATAAGTACAGGAACCTAGTCCTTGTCTCCTAGAAGATTAAGTCGATGTGATGCTAACTGGCCTGTGCCAGATCCCTGTATGCATGCTCTTAACATGTGCTGCATCCATTATCAGTTGGGATTATCTATTGCTTTCCATGGAAGAAGCACTGTCTTGTGGTATGTGACTCAAACCTTTGAGTTGTTCAGTGATGTTTTTAATAATTACTAGAATGCTCTCATTAATACCAAGACTAATTTTGGTAGAAAAGACACTAGGAATAGGCGTGGGTTATTCTTCACTGAATTTCAGTTCTTTAAGGTGAACTTTCTTATCTCTATGCACTTGTTGAACACCTAGCACCTTCAGTGCTGTAGAATTTAAAAATACATACTTTTAAAGTAAGCATTCCTTGAGAATTTAAGTGTTAAGCATTCAGCTTCTCAGAAATCTAGTTTACATTTTTTTCTTAAAATTTTGAAAACCTTAGGTTTTGGGGTTTGTTTGGTTTTTTTCCTGAAAGGAATACTTAAGGTGCTTTTTAATACAGGGAAACTCTCCAGTTTCCTCAGCAGTAATCATTTTAAATCCTGTGCTGAGAGAGCACCTTAAACATTCTCTCCCATACTGCTAGGTTTTAATTCCTTATTGTAATACTGAGGCATGCCTAACTTTTAACAAGTGTACTGAATACCTCTGATGGCCTTACTGTCAGCCTCAAAAAAGGTAGCAGCAGTTTGTGTGTTACTCTTTAGTTATATACTTCAAAGAGTGCAGACTTGCCTGGACTGGAAGAATTGTGTGTGTGGTAGTGGGGAACAGGGAGAAAAGACAGGCACATTCATCCTTCAGATGCTTGTCTTTGAGCTGTGTTCTGTCAAACTATTCATTGCCATGGAACCCACATACCTCCATAAAGGCAAATGAACAGAGATTTCTAAGAAGAAAAATAGCTACTATGTGTAGTAAAGTAAAGTACTGTATGCTTTTTCTGAAGCGTTAAATGGGTTTAAAGTGGGTGCTTGGTTAAAAAGATTAATGTAAATGAATGCATAGTAACTTTTACATTCTTATGAAAATTATGGATGATCTCTTGAAAGTATTTGTTTCTAAATAAGAATCTGATTTTACATCCTTTTGTAAAGCCTGAAGTTGTTTTTTTTCACTCCCTATCATGAATCGCAAATACATTGAGCATTTCACTGTTCTGGACTAACAAGTACTTCCTCGCACTGGTCAAGATCTGAGAGAAATGATATCCTGACACAAAATACCGCTAGTTCCGCTTCCTCTTCCCTGCCACCCATAAATCTACTCTTATAATACGAAAATTGGTATATGACAAACTTTGGCTGGGTATCCTTTAGAGATCTTGGACAGAGCACCCATATACCATCACATTCTTACTGTTAAGTAATATTGAGCTTGTTCCAGTAGTTCTTGATACCTTTTTTTTCCTAGTATTTGTATACTTCAGCAGTATCTTTCTATTAGTGACTGTTTACAGTAGGAACTGCTGTTCCCTAAAAATAAAGGTCCATTAAAATGTATTTTTTTTATAATATTTAAAAAAACCAAACAACGCAACAACACAATCTGGTACTATTTAGTTATGCAAAATATGCACTTTTACATACAACAGAATATTGGTTCCAATAACATCACTGTAATGTTTCACAAGCTTTTTTCCCCCCCACCCCCAGGTCTAAGGTAATAAGGAAAAAAAAAAAAGCTGATGTTTAGTCACCTTTGTAAAGAGGAAAAAAACCCTGTTTAACACATTATACAACAGAGTAACTAGCCAATATTTATTCCCTTACTCAAAGTCAAATTTTATTATCAGCTGATCTTGTTCAGTTGGGCAGGGCATAACCAAAGACTGTGGAAGGCTTAACCTGCCTCTCAATTATGATACTTCAATTATAAATGCAAAGTTTAAATTCCTATTAAATTGTGCATCAAGCAGAAAATCCACAAGATGCTTCAGAAATGTGAGTTTAACCTGTCAACATAACTATTCTTCTGCATACATTGGTGTGAATTCTTTAGTATGGCACAGCTCTGAAACTTCAAAAGATATTATGAACTATACATACTTATCTAGGACTCCTTCCTTTAGAAACATTTTACTCATGATCTGCAGCACTGTTTCCAGGGCAGTTTGAAGATAAATCTTCAGAGTCTACAGGATAAGCAGAAAAAAAGTGAGCAATTCCAACTCAGAGGAAGGGGGGAAAAAAAAAAGTTGCTAGAATTATTTGAAGAATCCACTTAAAGCAGATTAAATAGAATTCAAGAAGGTTTGCAAGTTATTAATTCCAAACTTTGTTTTAAAACAACAGTGAACACAAATTCTGCCCTCTTTGGTGCAGTGAAACTGGATAGTGTTCTGTTTCAGAAACAACTACAAGCTTTCACAGCTTTTTATGGTACTAGTTTTAAGATGTGAATTTTGTTTTCTCAAAATTAATATGAATACCAATTCAAATAAATGCCAGTATGATTGGGGTTTTTTTGTTTGTGGGTTTGTTGGTTGGTTTTTGGTTTTTTTTGCGTGTATGTAAACACCTAAAAATTGGCTTATAATCAAAACGTCCAAAGCTTTCTGCAAAAAACAGCAGCCTGGAAGGGAAAATTTGCCATGTAGGTTTAAAAGACTGCAGTTAAGAGAGAAACATAAAGGATATATTGTGCTATTTGAGTCTAGCTGCATAACCAAAGTAAAACACTTAACAAATTTATTCTCACCTTCGTAGGTTGTTCCACACCAAATGCAATAAAAGTGTTCTTCTCTCAAATAGGCAGTCAGGATGTGTAGCTTTTCTGATACCTAGAGATATGTACAGGTATGCGATGACGTGGGGCTCACGTGACATAAAACAGTTTAAGCTACTAACTTTGCTAAAACAGATTGTTTAACTTTTTGCTATGGAAAAGCTACACAATGCTCAGTCAGGCATGAAGTTTCCCAAATTTGTAGCAGACGGTACAGGAATTCATGATCTCTGGAAAGTTAATGGCTGTTGTTTGCTCATCCTTCTTTCCAGCTAAGAACCCTGCACTGAAGAGAGAGATAAAAATATTACCTAGCTACCTTATTTCAAGTATATGATATTTTTGGTGGAATTTTTCACTCCTAATCTCTGCAAATCAAACACACAAGGCAACCAACAGCTGGATAATCTATTTCTCAAAAAACGTGACTTTCCAGTGTCCATCTCAAGCTAATCTGTGAAGCATTTTCAGAAATTACTTAGTGATTCTAAAATACA
The DNA here is from genome assembly GCF_963924245.1 of Chroicocephalus ridibundus. Classification (NCBI taxonomy): domain Eukaryota; kingdom Metazoa; phylum Chordata; class Aves; order Charadriiformes; family Laridae; genus Chroicocephalus; species Chroicocephalus ridibundus. Next base: position 38,289,846 of record NC_086286.1, read on the forward strand.
GCCTAAGACATGAGATGAGGCATCCAAAATTAAAACTCAAAAAGCAAGTAACTTTGATCTTGCGTATCTTGGCTAAGATACAAAAATGTTTACAATTTCTAGGCTACTTTTCCAAAGATCAGCTTCAAACCAGAGAAGCAATAAAACAGTGGTTTAATGTTTTATATTTTGTCATGTAACTGCTATAAAAATCACTGCTTTAAGATTGCAAAGAGGCCATTCACTACAGCTTGAAGAATGACAGGTAAACATACATCCTTTATACATGTATGTACATATACATACATATTTTTTAAAGGAACATTAAATTTAATTCTGAATCAAGCCATTAGTTTAGTTGCAGAGCTTACACTTAAGTCTGTGCTTGTGCATTCATCTTCCTTGTCTTCCTCATCCTTTTTGTCTTCCTCCTCAGGTTCTAGCCAATACCAAGTCTCCTTGGGAACATCAATATCCTTAAATAATGAAGGATTTAAATGAAAATTATCTGCCTTTGTAGGTTTTCTTGTAAGACAATCGATGAAAGCAATTTCTAATAGGTGACACGTTAAGTTTTAAAACTTTCCTGTATAGTATAACCAAGAAGCTGTAGTGTGAAGCTAAGTACAGCCATCCACAAGTTATTCACTTTTTTTAAAACAAGTAAATGCATGCCAACATTAAGTTCTATTCCACTTATGTTCAGTACGTGTAAGGCTACACAGCAACATAATCACACACCAAGGCTGTGAACAGATACCCTTTCTTATCGGTTGAAGATATGCTGCCCCAAGTTATTTTATCAAGAGATCACACAGTGCTTCCTAATCTACCTCAGGTAAAGTTAAAGGAAGAAGAGTCACCAAAGATGATCTAAGCTAATTCAGCTGACTTCATATGAAGCAGACTAAGGAGTATCAATCTCAGCAGAACTTCCGGGCAGTATTAACCTCTAGGTTAGAGGAAAGAAAAATAGTTCAAGTGGCAAAAATTTATAGCAGTTCACTGCTATTACCCCTGTTATTCTTTGCAGGTGAAAGGTACTTTGTTTTAGCTTCGTTTTTAATTTAAATTCTACTTTGGTGAATCTACTGATTCCCTCACTGATGATCTCCATTCTTGGAGATACTCAAGAGCTGTCTGGACATGGTCCTGGGCAACCTGCTTTAGGGGACCCCGCTTGAGCTGGGAGGGTTGGACAAAATGACCTCCAGAGCCCCTTCCAACGTCAACCATTCTGTGATGATGTTGCTCCCTCACTTGAGGCAAACAGCACTGTCATTTTGGACAGCCTGACATCGGCTACTGAAAGATATGCCAACAGCTCAAACATAATCGCAAGAACGCAGGAGCAAAACCAGGTGAGCTCTCATGATGCAAATCAACACAGGTCCTCACATAAGTTTCCAGGAGGTTAATATACACCTTCAAATATCTTAATGGTGTTAATATATAATTTGAAAATTTTTAAAGGACTGAAGTGTTGCCAAACATCAAGACTTGGGGCTAGTTAATCCCACAATTTTAGAGAACTTCCAAGAATTAAATCACTACTTTGTTTGTAGCATGTATCTCTAACCTATAAGCCTTCCTTCCAACCCTCGCAAAAAACAGGTCTCACTTTTTGCATATCTAACTGCTGGCAGGCCCTCTGGCTTTTTCGGAGGTCCCCTTCCATCTTACGTTCTTCTTGTTTATTTTTGAATCTTATTCTGTTAAGAAAAAGTAGATAGCTAAAATAAACAGGCAGACAAACAGTGAGATTCATTAGTCGACAGTTTTTCTAAAACAGAATTAGTAAGGCTAGAATCTTAGACTTTCTATCAGATCAGGACAATGTTGAAGTTAAGAAGTCCTTCTGATGTTGTTTCTGTGGGAGCACACACATATTTCTTGGGAATTATACCTTCAAGGCATTGCTTTTTTAATCACACTACACCAAGCACCATTTCTTCATCGGGTTTTCATGAGATATGAAAAAAGTGGTTCACTAAACATCTGCAAAATACACAGCCTTCCCTAGGCTTTCCTTCTCCACATAGAACAAGCAAATCAGGAGAAAATAAAAAGCAATACCTAAACCTAAACAAATTTACTCTGATTTTTAAAACCATTGTAGCAACATTGCTCAGGATTATCTGTGGATTTTATATTAAAAAAGATGACATGGTTCTCCAACTTAAAAAGTCGCAAATGACTTAAGAAAAGTTAGTATGCATATTGTTTACATTATTAACATTAACAAAAATAAATGATGCAGCACACACTTTTAACCTTACAGTATTCATCTGCTTTTGCTTTAGAATGAGAAATAATTACTCTGTACTTTAACTCTTACCTCTCACTCAAAACATTCAAAAATAGTAACACATTGAAAGAAAAACCAAACTTAAAGCATCAGAAGGCTCGTTGTTTAGACATTGCGTGGAATATCAGTTACATCATTTCACCTGAACTGATCTGCAGCTTGTTCATTTGCTTGTTTTTTCATATGGAGTTTTTGTCTATAGTTTTCCAGTTTTTCTTCAGCTTTTCGCTTTTTTAATTCGTCATGACCAAGCCCACTTCTGCCTATGTAAGTTCAAGAGATGAATGTAAGCAGTTGAGAAGCTCCAATACCAAACTAAGAAATTAGGAAGTATCACAAACCTGTTTTTATGTTCAGAGGAATAGGTTCAACAATGCCTTCTCCTGTGAGAGAAAAATAGGTGAATTTAAGAAATTGGGTCTTTCTCAAACTATGATTTGTGCAGTACATTCAAGGAGGCAAGCTGCTTTTGCCATTAAATATGTACATTTTCTTGTAATATTGTTGCCTGGAAGTTGAAAAAAATGTCCAATTAATGTACATTTATTGCGTTACAAAGGACCCAGCTGAACTGAAACTCCCTCTCTTCTTTAGCCTGTCTGCCGGATCGCTATATACCTTTTCCAGGACGCTACCCAACTGAAAGAAAATGGTTTTCACTTGACAGGTGGGATGAAGACTGTGATGAAGACTGCTTTGTTACAGCTTTCTGTAGCATTTTTCATTCTGGAATCTCACAACTTAACAAAGATGAAGAATAAAAATAGCTTGTCTGGGCCAGTTCATTTGCCGATTGTCTGCTAGAGACACGCTGAACTGGCACAGTAGTTATTGTTTTACTCATTTTAGTTCACCTATTAAGGCTTCATAAGGGTAGGCCAGTGTGCACCATTTCTTCTTCAGAATCCAAATATAAATCCAAAGGGAGGGGTTGACTATTTTTTGGAACACTATTAGCTTTGCAAGGCCATCAAAACATCCTTAATCCAATTCCTGTAGGCATGCACCTACGGAAGTGCATTTATTAAGCAGCAAATACCGCCGCTTCCCTTGCATCTCTTGATAGGCCGTACCATTTTCATTTCAGTTTTTAGAGATTTACTCTCATCTTTTCTTCTGACACTCCTAGTCTGGCCCAAACCACGACACATGTTCACAGTTCAGTAACGCTAGGGCTCTCAGAGAGGCATCTATTGGCCCTATCTACAAATGAAGGGGCAGCTACAGTCTATAAAATATGAAAGTACACCTGAATATAGGCACACGCTTCAAGACAGTGACAAGCTTACCGCTTTTGCCAAGGGCCTGGCCGCTTTTGTAGCCCATCTTCTGGAGCAAAGCAAAACCCTTGTTCTCATTGCCCAGTGCACTTTGCAATACCAAGTCACGTCTCTCCTTTTCTTCTTCTTTTATACTCTTTTGCCTGTTCTTCTCATTGGCTTCTTTTTGCTTTTCTTCTTTCTGAATAGCTTCCTTCATCCGTCTCACCATGGGCAAGCCTGGCCTTACATCCTGTCTAAGAGTTAATTCCAGTAAATATTAGGACTATTTTTTAAATATGCGTACAATCACTTAAGAGGGAGGGAAAAAAGAGCCAACCACTTACTTAATAAATAAATCGGACATGTAGTCTTCCTCTTCATCTTCCTCCATCTTTAGCACGCATGCCCTGTTCCGACCCCTTGCCTATGAACCCCGTCAATCCGCCTTCCCACGCATTTTATTTCTCTGCGGGTCGCCTGAAACGCAGAACCCGCAAGAAAAACTTGCCGCTCGGGTCTGCTGCGCTCGGTAGGCGGCCGGAGGCTGAAGGGGTGCGGCCCTGACGGAGGAAAACAGGGAAACCCGAGGGTCGCTGGGCCCTGCCCCCACCCCGGGACACCCGCCCCAGCCTTCACGCCCACCGCGCGCTTTTCCGGGCTCCGCTACCGCCGGCGGCCACGACGCCCCTCTGTTCCCCGGAACCCTCCTCGCGCTGCCAAGGCGCCTGTAAAGCCGGGGGGGAGCTGAGGGGACCCGCGCACTCACCTGCCTCCGCTCAGCCCGGCCCGCTCGGCTCCCGGCGCCTGCGCACCGCCCCCGCCCGCCGGCGCCTGCGCGCCTCTTGCTTCCTGCTGCTCGGCCGCCGGTACCTCCGCGCTGCCGAGGTGCGTCGGGGGCCGGGCCCCGGGCCTGGGGGTAGAGCCGCCGGTGTCCCTCGCCGCCGCGCTCGGAGCTGGCAGGGCGCGGCCGCCACACGGTAGGAGCGGCGCGCGCGCGCCGTGACCGTTAACGGCGGCGGGCGGGCGGTGTCGGCCCGGCCCGGCCCGGCCCGGGCCAGGGGGGCTGCAGCGGAGCGGGGGGGTGGGTCCGCGGCTTCACCTCCGCGGCTCGGCTCGGCGCCGCTGCCCTGCCGGCTCCGGCTGCCCCGAGAGTGGAGGGAGAGGCGGCGTGCGGGGGGTAGGTGGGGCGCGTGTCGGTGTGTGTGGAAGGCAGCGCGCTTCTGGCTGGCTTCGGGCGCGATTCCCCTTGCTGAGGGGCTGCCGCTGCTACGCGGCCTTGAGGCGTTGACTTCTGGAAGGGTTTTTGACCCGGGCGAGGCGCACTGGGAGAGGAGCTACAGCTGGTTAACGTAAGCGGTACAGGCAGAGGGACCCAGCCGCAAAAAGCCTTTTCACCTGAGGCGGTTCTTCAGGGGGATGGCACTGCTCCTAAACTTGCCCGGTTTTCAGCTTTCTCAGTCTGCTGAAGTGCACGCGTGATGGAGATCTAAATAGTTCTTATGTGATCTAATAAAAAGAAAAAAAAACCAAAAAACCCATGCAGCTGGAGAATAGAAAGGAACTCTAGTTCATCTGAACGTTTTATAATCTCTACAATGCTTCAGCATAATTTACTGGGTGCTATTTGACTTTGGTAGGCTTTTGCGCTGCATCCTGTGGGAGATAACGGTGTATTTATTGCTTGTAACAGGTACAGTAAAACCCAGCCCTTGCCAGAATCCGTACAACTTGGTAGGCATTTCTTGCTGATTTTTGGAGCAAAAGTTTGGCCGGTGTAGGTGAGTTTTGGGTTGCCTGCATACATAGCTGTATGTTAGACTCTGAGTCTTCAATTAGTCACCATCCCTAGAAGTATTTAAGAAACGTCTAGATGTGGCATTTCAGGGCATGCTCTAGTGGCAGAGATTGTAGGTTGTTTGGTTGGACTCGATGATCTCAAAGGTTCTTTCCAACCATGAAGATTCTATGATTCTAAATATTTGTGTAATTGTTCTTGTATCCGATCCTTTGGGCACCAGTGGCACAGCTGAATATATGTGCAGATTTGATAGCTCAGAGCTTGTGTTTCCTAAATTTAGCTGAAGAGGTAAGGTAGTGTGTGGAAGGTGGATAAGGGCTTTGTGGCTCTAAAGGCCAGGGGGAAAATTAAAACTTTTATCTGGGGAGGAAAAGGAGTAATGAGCTGTGCTGTCATGCGGCACCCCTGTGGTGTGCAGGTGTGATGAGCAGTGTAGATCTCTGGGATGATATCCAAAGAATCATCATGCTGTTATTCGTTGCATTTCTCTCTGTTCTTACGTAAAGGTGTTTTGAGGTGATGTGTCTGTGCATTATTGACAGGCAATACCTCCTCAATTCTTTATGACTTAAAAAAACTCCACAAAACAAAAGCTAGAAGATGTCTTTGGAGCCCGGGGAAGTGCTGTATATGCTTTTGTATGTGGCTCTTCTACCTTTGCTGATCTGTCGCTGGAAGTGTATGCAGTGAAAAATTACCAAAGAGGAGGGAACAAGCTTAGTATTACAGGCACTGTGATGCTTTAGTTTCATCAGCACCGAATGGTTAAGGTAAATTTAGAATAATACTGCCAACTACAGCTGTAGTATTAATGTCAGCCTTTACTATTGTCTAATCTGGGGACTGTTTTTTAAAAAAATTAAAATTATTTAATTTAAATCACTTCATTTGACTTAAAGAATTTGTTGGGCTTGACCACGAATGAGGAAGCAGCTGTGAGCACTTGAGAGCAGAAGTGGAACGCTGCAGCTGTCAAAAGAGGATGTCTTGCATAATAGTCCTTAGTTGCTTTGCTTTTTCTGTTTTGCTCGAGATTGTGTTTTCAGCATTACTGCATTCAGGTTTTGGGGTTGGAAGGTTTTTTTTGGCTTTCTAGTTTTCTTTTTGCTGAAGATGATTGGCTTTGTTTTGGGTTTTTTTCTGGCTGTTCTGCATTAAACAGCTATACTTTGTTTACATGTTGTTTGCTAAGGTTAAGTTGTTTGCAGAGTGTTTGCTTACAATGATAGCGTGCTTTTGGTAGCGCTCTCCTGTTACTCCCCCATTCACTGTTTGAGCAGGATCTCGGCTGTTTGATCTGTGGGTTTTTGCCTGTTGGGGAGACTTGCAGTCCTTTGGCTGCTGCTTGTATTCCAGCCTGTCGCACGTAAGGCTAGCTGGGTTTCAGAGGGCTTATTTGTACAGCCCTTAAAGAAAGGCTAGTGGGATCTGGAAAGTCTTAGGTCAGTGATGCCAAATGCTGTCACTGTTCCTGCTTCTCTCAAATTTGTGACAGGTGGAAAATCCTACTTGTGATAGGTGCATGTCCTTCTCATCTTGTCTGTTGAAGATGTTGAGAAAGGTGGTCAGGTTCAGGCCCAGGCTTTGGGAGTGTGGTCAAGAGTTTTGATTAGGGACAATCCTTATTCTGTTTGATGTAAGAGGAGACAGTGAGATGACTCCTTTGTCTTTTGTGTATTTTTTTTTTTTATTTAAACAGCGACTTCAGCGTATTTTTCTTGGCTAAGAGTTAGCACCCTGAAGTTGTCTGCAGATGCTCTTTTTGCAATTAACAACTCTGTTCCCTGAAATACTAATGTATGTACTCAGTTGTAAATATGTGAGTAGTTTTTGTGTGGGACTGCTTAGCTGAGACAAGTCTACGCAGGCTGGAACCATGATACTGTAATCTACAGATTTCATTGTCATATTTTCATTTGATTTTCAAAGCTTTGTACTGCTGTGCTGTACTTTATACTAATATTTGTGTTTTTATTTTACAGTTGCTACACAAATTTACAAGAAAACTGGAATTTAAGCAATTATGGAGCTGGCTCATAGTTTGTTACTGAATGAGGAAGCATTAGCTCAAATCACAGAAGCAAAGAGACCTGTCTTTATCTTTGAGTGGTTAAGATTTTTGGATAAAGTGCTGGTAGCTGCTAACAAGGTAATTTGATGTTGTTTTCCCCTTTTTTCTAAAACATTTGTATCAATTTCATGCTAGAGAAAGTTGACAGGTAATTGCCAGGTGATAACTGTATGATTTCAGATTCAGCCTGAAGAGCCTCTGTATTAGTTTGTAGCTTTTCAGTGTTTAATTGTAGGCAGTCAGCTCGACTCTCTGTTATCTAACACATAGTTTGGTTTGAATTCTTCATTGTTGTAAATATTTGGAAGGCAAAACCTTCCCTTCAAGAGTAGGGATTCTTGATGCTAAAGCAGATTAAAAGATGTTCTAGGCAGGTATTACTGTATTTTTAGTAAGTGTTTTAAAAAAGTAAAAACTAAATAGGGTAACAGCTAATTCTGAGCATTTGACGTCTCTCTCTGTTATTGATTGTATTTCAAATCTCTGAGAGACAAGCAACTTGCTGAATTACATCCAAGTGGGAGTGGTAGAAAATATACTTCAATCTCTTGTAGGTTTTTCTGGGTGTTAGAGGCAAGATGCAGCATTAAATTACTTTTCTTTTTTATTAATTTTTTCTCCATTAACAGACAGATGTCAAGGAAAAGCAGAAGAAACTTGTAGAACAGCTAACGGGACTCATCAGCAGTTCCCCTGGGCCACCCACACGAAAACTACTAGCAAAAAATCTTGCTGCTCTCTACAGCATTGGAGACACATTTACTGTTTTTCAGACGCTTGACAAGTGTAATGACATCATCAAGAGCAAAGATGATACTGCAGCCTATCTGCCCACGAAACTGTATGTTTAATATTATTAGGGAAAGGGGAATGATTTTTAAGCAAAGAATCTGCCTGTATATGTGCACGTTATGTTTAGTTATATTTTGCATGCTTAGTTGGAGTTTACGTATACTTGATAGAGCAGGATTGAGGTTGTGGTGGAGAGCAGGACTCAAAGGTGACATGTTGCTGTCTGAAAGTGAGATGCTTTCCTCTAGGCAAAGGGGTATCTTATGTTTCTTCACATGCTTATGTCATGGAGAGGAGAACAGTTGATGAAGTAATGCAATGAAGAAATTCCACGGGTGGGATTATTGATGATTGCACTCAGGTATCCCATTTAAGATGGAACCTGCAGGTTGTCAAACAAGAGCATTATCCATGCCAAGGGAATTTTAACCAAATGTTCAAGTTTTTTTTTTCCATTCAAGTATTGCCTGTTTATATTCCCCTACTGTGGTACACTGCACACGTTTCTCAAACAGAGTCTGTATACTTGGATGTGCGTGTGCATTATGTGTGATACAGTTTGTCTTTATGTATAGGAACAGTCTCACGAGTAGGAATCTGGTTAATGCCACAAACAGCATCTGCTAAAACTGTTTTTAGCACTTTTACACACATGCTGCTTCATGTGTTCACAGTGTCTAGTGAGCCCAAATTTGGGTTGCCTTCAGACATTATCATAACAATAGGATTGAACAATAAAATCTGAAATAGTCACTGTTTGGGCAGATACCATCCTTTTATTTGAAGCCGCTGCAAGTCTGTGAGGGACTTGTATAAGTGGGAAGGGTTTTGTACTGTAATATGCTCTGAAACTTACGCTAACAACTCAAGTGGTAGTCCAGAAGGTTTTTTACTATATTTCAAACTTCAGTTTTTGATGTTTGTGTAGAATTGTGTAGGAGACATGCCTGTTAAGGGGTAGGCTGTGATGAGGTTGTACAAATAACTTTGCTAAAAAGTCATTTACCCAAGAATTTCAGGTTTAAAAAAAGCGCCTTGTTCCTTTGTGATGAAAAAGTGCATGTCTTCAGGAGCTGCTTCCGTGACTGTGGAGCAATTTGTGTATTAAACTGCAGTACTATGTTAAAACATGCCTACTATCTAATGGCAGGGCATGGAAAATGTGTATATAACTGTGTATGGATCCAGTGATTTTTACAGTGCCTATACATTTTCTTGTGTCATGCAATAATTTATGCATTTTAAGTTCTTAGACTTAAAAAAACCCCATCATTCAGTATCTACAAAAATGTGTCAGGATATATTAAAGGGTAGGGGTTATCTTGCAGGTGCTTGGAATAGCCGGTTTCTTGCTGAGATTTCAGCATATACTTGTTTTCTCCAGAATTTTTCTCTATGTGTGTAGATCTTGTAATAATACCCATTCAAATACATTTATGTTTCTAGAAGCTAATAACTTTTCTGTTACTTTTTTTGTAAACAAAAAAATGATTTAAATGCACACTGTTAGACAGCCAGTATATCTAGTGGATAATGAATAGATTTTTATTCATCAGTGATGATTAAATGTTCGGTTTAATGTTTCTATTTAATAAGTTATCTTCATTTAGATAATAGTGAAAAAGAGTACACCTCTTAATGTCTTTTTTCATAGGGCTGCTGTGGCATGCGTTGGAGCATTTTATGAAAAAATGGGCAGAATGCTGGGTAGTTCTTTTCCAGAAACAGTGAATAATCTTTTAAAGTCTCTAAAAAGTGCAGAGGTAAGTTTCAGATTATTTTATATATATGGTCTTGATTCCATTTAAACTGAAACCTGCTTCTTTCTAAGGTGTTTGCCAAAATACCTGGATTCTTTGTCTTCTACCTAGAAAAATGCAAATCATACACATAGTTAGTATCAAGTTAAACACACACTTGTATTTTTACTGCAGAGAGTTTAGTGTTTTGTCATATGAGTATTATAGTAGTTCCTTCATAGTAGTGCCATCAGTAATTAAAATTGCAAAATGGTTGTACGTACCATTTCTAACTATAGTCTTAGGATTTCTGCTCATATATCTTGAATAAACATTCAGTTGTTTAAAAATGAGTAATAGATACTAAAGTTTTGCAACAAAGATGTTCCTCTGCATGTGAGCAGGATACATTGTGCCCTGAAAAGAAAGAATGTGTCATAGTATTGAGAGAATGTGTCCTTGGCAGTCAGTGGGTCTGATTTGATGCAAATAGGTCTGTTGAGTTTATGTTTGGAGTTTCTTTTTGTTTGGTTTGTTTTGTTTTTTTAAAAAATCTGTAACAAGTTGGAAGGAGTACTAATTGTGTGGATCTTGTCCTGGCAACTGTTTGTTTTTTTTTTTTTTTGGCTGTGTTGTTGTACCTGTGTGTGGGTTTGTTGGTGGTTTTTTTTTTTTTGGTTCCTTCCAATTGTAGGTGCCTGCCTGTATGCAGGTTTAGTAGGAAGCTGTTGACTACTTGGGCTTCCTATTCTCTCATATCAACTGTTTTTTCTTTTTTCCCAAGGCTGCAGCAGATGAATGGTGGGGCAGGACAGAAGCATCTTGTCTAGGACCAACTTGTTGCATTGCCTCAGCTCATCTTAATTTATGTGACAACTGAGGCAGTTTTAATAAAGCTGTGTATAGTGCTTACTACTATCTAAAACCAGCTACGTATCAGTTGTGTATGACTTCAGTGAACTCTACTATCAATGTTTCCAAAAATATTCCTGCACAGAAGCAGGAAAATGCAGAATTATGCACCTGGTTCTTGATACAATTACTGTGTCTGCATTTTTACATAAATGCTTTTCTTTGTGTGTATGTCTGTGTGCAGTCTCAGGGCCGCAGTGAAATTCTGATGAGTTTACAGAAAGTCCTGAATGGACTTGGAGGAGCAGCAGCTTCTTGTCATCGTGATATTTATAAGAATGCCCGATCTCTGTTGACAGACAGATCTATGGCTGTACGATGCGCAGTGGCTAAGGTGGGTGTATTTCTCACCAGTCCTAGAATTTCTTGTGCTTTGACTGCAGCAACAACCTGCACTTGACCTGTGACCTGTTGTTTATAATAGGAAATTTGGTAATTACTTGGGCAAGGTGAGTCCTTACTAGTTTATATTTAAGGCTCAGACATTGGACTTATTTCATGTAAATGGAGGTACTTAATCCTGTCTTCCCCACTTTGTGAGTAAATATGTGATAGAATACATTAGCTGTGAGCTTCAGTGGGAGGAGTTTTTGGTAACATAGTTCTTTTGCTATGCTTTCCTTTTTTAATTTTCATTTATGTTTTAACCTATTCCATGAGTCTGATTGTTTACTCAGCTAAGTTATTGGATAACTTAGCTGAATAAACAATGTGTGTGTGTGTGTATGGAAATTAACTCCTAAAATATTCATATTAAAATATTTGCTGAATAAACCTGACAATTATACTGATACTTAGATAAAAGGTAAGAATGGTCTCCATTGGTGCTCAGCAAGTTTTTTTTTCCTACAGTGTCTGCTGGAATTACAGAATGAAGCGGTGTTTATGTGGACAGCAGAACTAGAGAATGTTGCAACGCTGTGCTTTAAAGCTCTGGAAAACTCAAACTATGGTGTGCGAGTTGCAGTGTCAAAGCTTTTGGGGACGGTCATGGCTACAGCATTGATACCAAAACAAGCAACAGGTACAAGGCCTTCTGAATTCCATTTCCAAGTGTACAAACTGCACCTTCAGTACCATATTACATGACAGTGTTGCACAATATATTGTTCTGGTAGATGGAAGCTTCTGTGTGGATTGTTGGGTTTTATAAACTCTAAGCTAAAAAGAGTAGAGAGTGTTGTAGTTGTAATCAAAAAAAGAAAGAGAGACCAAACTATCAAAAATCATCTGGGAAACATAGCTTATTTTTTAAGCATGTAAACGAGCTGTTATCTGAAATGTTGGCTAGATTTATGTTTGGAAGACAGTTTCGAATCGATAAGACTGGTTTTAAGATTATTGCTTGTATTGGTTGGAACTTCAGGATTAAAAGATTGCTTCTCTTTTTGCAAAAGTGATGCGACAGAACGTGAAGAGAGCCACGCTGGAGGAGGTCTTGGAGCTCATGGCCACAGGTTTTTTGCGAGGTGGATCCGGTTTCCTAAAGAGCGGTGGAGAGATGTTAAAAGTAGGAGGATCTGTCAATAGGGAAGTGCGAGTTGGTGTTACCCAGGTTTGTCATAAGCTGTAATTTTTTTTTATTTTTTTATAATAAAGTAACACTTATACATAACTGTAATCTTTTAGCAGGAAAAATACACACTTCTGTTCTTTGTTTGTTTGTAAGTTAACTTACAAGTCTAGTTTGATTCACCTGGTTTGTAAGATGTACAAACAGTGTCATTCACCTAAGGTACTTTCTTTTATTATTAATGTGCAGTAACAACAGATTAAAACGTGTGTTCAGGAAAGCTTATTTGATCAGTGTCTATTAGGTAGAATTAACTTGCAAAAATATTTGAAAACTTAATATGTTAAAGATGTCAGTTGTGTGTTTAAATTCAGTTTCTTTTTAGAGAGGACGCACCGTCCTTTTGTGTGTGCTGTCTCTCTTTTCAGCTGCTGGGTAAAGTTTGCAGCCCTGATTTGTTAAACTACATTTCTTCTCTCCATCTGTCTGTCTTTAGTAGGTGAAATCTGATGAATGTGGAAGCTCTGCTTGTCTGATAGAGAAAAGTGGCAGCAGCATCCCTTCAAATTCAGTCATTCTCACTCTGACATATATTTCAATATAGTGCAGTAACTTGCCAAAATCCAGATTTTTTGATCATAGGGTATTTTGTGAAACCCTTTTATTTTTCTTAGCCTTTTTCAGGTGAACTTGGCAAAAATGCCCAATCTTCATTGTGAATTAGAACATGTTCATACTGCTGGTGTTATTTACATTATGTTCTTAAAATGTTTAGAGGCACATTTAGAGCAATGGACTGGGTTTTCTTGCTGTCATACAAAGAGTATTTTGTGCTTCGCAGTGTATGTAGCAGTACAGGAGCTACTCTTGGTGCTGGAAACAGCTTAGCCTTAAGGACAGACCTGTCTAATGGCTTGATTCATCCTCCTTAGCCTCATTAGGGTTGTTTATTGCTAACTGGTATTGCTACTGTACTGCATTATGCATGACTATAACGGTAGTCTTTAGTCTTCAGTGACTGAATATAGTCTCTTGTTTCTGTTTTAATTGGATCTGTGTGTAACTTCTGAACTTGCAGGCCTACGTTGTCTTTGTTACAACATTAGGAGGTCAGTGGTTGGAGCGCAACTTTGCTACGTTTTTGTCACATGTACTTGATCTGGTCTCCCATCCTCGTGCAACTCAGACCCACGTGGATGCAGTTTACTCTCGAAGATGCGTGTCCTTTATCCTGAGAGCAACTGTGGGCAGCTTACTTGGGGAGAAAGCACAGATTGCAGCTGCCAAAGATATATGTCAAGCCATTGGTAAACAAATGAAGGCAGTGGGTGAGAACCATTTTTCTTCATTATAGACCAGTTGAAAGTTACTGTCGTTACACTGGTTTAGCCATTTTTCAGCTTTCTTCTACTGTGAGGAGTAATTTTGTTGTTATGGTAAAAGATAATCCAGCTGCTTTGTGTTTGAAATATGATATCCAAAATGCAAGTTCGACTTGAAAAGTGATTGTGTAAAACTGGCTTGTTATCCTGTGATGGCTTTTGACATTGCGTTTGCTTAAAATGGAAGTGGGGAAAAAAGTGCGCATTTGCAATCTATCTTGGGATAGGTCGTATGGAAAGTTGTGCAGAATTCTTTACTACCAGTGTTGAAGATCCTGTAGGTCAGGATCTTGTCGTCCTTGTATATCCCCCACTAATATCCATACTGATATCCAGTTGGATTTTACAGGCAACAAATAAAGAATTAATCTGAAGGCTGGAATTAGATAAGATAAATGTGGCCCCTTTGCAAAATATTTAATGACTAAGAGGACTGACAAAACTATGTTGGCATTTGTTTCTTATGAAATGAGTTAATTTGAGCTGGAGATTGAGAAAGTAAACTGGAATTGCACAACAATGCATTTACCAGACATCTGTTTTTTATCCTTTTCTGCTGCCATCTAATTGGAGTTTAGAGTAATATTTAACATATGGAAATGGAATTGATTTTGAAACTTTTGCAGCTTCTTCTCATAACTATTTTTTGATAGGCTAGGTATATTTTGATAGGGTAGGTATGGAACCTTAAAAGGGTTCTGATTACAGTAAGTAACCTTTTACTTCCAGGAAAATAAGTCTATTGGAAATGCAACTTCTGAGATGAAACAGTTGCAGAAATTCCTCCTTCTGCCACCTTGTTGCAGGAAATTCTATTATGTATTTGGATGATTGGAAGAACTGTTTCATTTTTTTGAGCATTTCTGATGAATTTGATGATAAATTTGAAGGATTTTTAATTGGTAATGATTGTTTCCCTTCATATAAGGGGGCTGATTTTCTAAATTTGCAGTGTAGTAGACACAGAAACATTAAGCTGGTACTAAAGTCCCTTTTCTTTGAAGTGACAGTGGCTGCTTCTGGGGTATTGTGTAGGAGAAAGAACCTACAATGGGATCTAGGAACTTAATTGGATAACTTCAAGATGATTAGAGGTTGTGATTAATTATTTACTGTAGGTCTGGGGTTTTTTGTTTGTTTTATTCCATATATATGCATAAGTTACTATGTATAGATACAATACACTCATGCTATATATGTGTATACTTGCTTTTGCCATGTTATACTGTTAATCCTACCGCTTAGTGCACTGCCAACCATAATGACTGCTGGACATCTATATTTCAAGGTTTTAGGATGAGTGTATTTGGCTGACAGCTGTAAAACTATTTCTCTTCAGCATGTCTTTGCTTTGCAAGTTCACACTGTGATGAAACTTGTGTTTTTGTTTTAATATAGGGTTGATGTAAAACCGAACTGTCCCTTTCTATCCTGTATATGTTCAGGTGTGATTCAAATGGTAGTTAAGCAACATGCTTTTGTTTTCTTTTCTGCAGAAGCAGTAGTGAATGATGCTAACAGTGAAAATAAATCAGGAGCTGCTGATGTAGCTGCAAGCCAGCATGTAATGGTGTGCGCCCTCCAAGAACTGGGTAGTCTCGTTCAGAGTCTGAATGCCACTGCATCTCCTCTTATTCAAGAACCCTCTATTGGTATGCAAATACATTTAAATAGATTAAATGAGACATTTAAGCAATAAATATGAAATATCACGAAATTTAGTTAAATAATAAATCAATATGTAAGAAATAAATTGGCGAAACTGGCACTCCCTGTAGTACTCAATGTAGCTATGTTTGTCAAGATCATTGTGTTTAGTACCCGAATTTTAGTTCAAGTTTGACAAAGTATTAAGCAACTATTGTGATTGAAGTCTGCCTAAAGCTGTATTTTAGGGTGAGTAAAGTTGTGATTTTTAGCATTGATTTGTTTCCAATAGTGGTTTTATAGGAAATACATTGTTTTGCTATATAAAGTCTGAAATATTTGCTCCTGGAAAGCTCTGTTGCCTTCAGATATCAACTTTCTGTGAGGAGGTTAAGAGTATTTTGTCGAGATGAATCTGTGAATAGTCCCATTTTAAAAAGCTAGTTATTTGCCTTAAGTTGACGAGGGTTTGTGTGTGTTTTTCTTCTTGTTGTTGTTTGTTTTTTTTTTTTGTTTTTTTTTTTTAACATCCGAATCCACATTTATACTATAGAGTTGCAGTTTTAAGTTTTTTCAGTTTGTGGATGCCTATGTTTTTTCCAATGGAAGCACAAGCTCCTTTAGGCATTTCATTATGTAGGTTGTTGTCTTGATGCCTATGACGTTCTTCTCATGCTGATGTTGCTGGAACTGTGGGGTGGGGAAGGTGGTGCTCATATTTATTCCTTCTGGCTGCAGTGTCCTGTAAGAACAGAGGGCACTATACCTTGGTGTTATTTCTTCTAGCTGCTATGAAGTAAGCAGGTAGAAGTTGTTCACTAGCTGCAGAGAAAGCAAGCGATAAGGCCTGTGGGCTTTGAAGTAGGAGTTTGCAAAGTTAGAGATCTGTATGAAGGAAGGTGTTGGTGTGGAGACAGGTTGGACTGAAGAGCTCACAGTTAGAAAGCGCGATTAGCTAGGCATGGAGGTTTGGAAAGTGTAGAAAGATGGTAACTTGGCGCAGGGAAGACAGCATTGTCTCAAAAGCAGAGTACAGCAGTCAGTGACAGCTATAGTATGTGCTTGTCTACAATGTGAAGCAAAACCATAGATCAGTCTTACTGTTGCACTGTTATCGGCAACTTGTGTGAAGATGGGTAGATTGTAGGAATCATCTCATCCAGTGCCTGTTCCCTTATAGAGGGTTACTGCCTCTTCTCAGTTTTTCAAGTGGTAGAAGTCAGTGCTATGGCTCTGGCAGCTCCAGCTTTGCTGGTAAAACCTAATGTGGAGCAGCATAATGCTAATAACACTTCTGTCTTTCCTTAAAGAAAAAGGTAAAGTCATAAAATTCAAGTACTTTAATTGTGACTTTCTTAACTTTCATGTTCCCTGTCTAATATTCATTCAGTTTACTTGTCTTTGTATATTAAAAAGCACATCATAACTTTAAGACTGTAAACTCTCTTTTCTATAGGTCTGTTGGAGACAGTAACTTCAGTTCTTCTTCATCCCAGCATGGCTGCTCGACTTGCTGCGGCATGGTGCTTGCGGTGTGTAGCTGTGGCATTGCCTTTTCAGCTGACTCCATTTTTAGACAGATGTGCAGAAAGACTCAACAATCTGAAGACCTCCCCTGAAGCTGTTAGTGGCTACAGTTTTGCAATGGCTGCTTTGTTAGGTGGTGTGCATCAGTGTCCCTTAGGTATTCCTCATGCCAAAGGAAAGGTGAGATAATGAGTGTTTCATCTACGAGTGAGTTAACAGATACCTTTTGGTCTAAAAGTAATAGCTTTGCAAAATGTGTGACATGTTAGCGAGTTAAAGCATTATTGGAATTGAACTTGTGCCTAGCAAGAGAGCAGTGGCCAGAGTGTGTGCTTATAGTATTTCAGTTGCAACATTTACCAGCTTTTTTGCCCTCTCTCTTTCAAATTTACATTCTTGTTTGGCATATTAATGAATAATTGCTGAAGAGACTATAACTGTCTGTGTTGTCATATGCATAAAAGTAATGATCTTTATTAAATATAATCTGTATTCATTGTTTCTAGAAGGTCAATTTAAATTATTTGAGAACATCTGTAGGGTGGATGTTACAGTAGCTAGCAGTGGCTAAATTTATACTTTAAAAATCCGTTGGTGTTTTTCATTGCTGCAGATGGTGGTCAGTATTGCTGAGGATCTGTTACGAACTGCTGCACAAAACAGCAGACTCTCTTTGCAGCGAACTCAAGCTGGATGGCTTTTACTAGGAGCACTTATGACTTTAGGTTCGTGAAAACAGTTGCTTTTTGTTTTATTTTAGTGCTTGTCCAACATTTCTGATAATCCACTGTGGCAAATGGTCTTCTACGTATAATCAGTGCAGTATCTAGCACACAAGTATTTATACCAAGGGAAACAAGAGTGTTGGTGCATTTATTTCAGCACGTTGTTTATGCTGGGGAGGAGGGAAACATTAGTGTTTATGTAAACTAAAGGATAGTAGAAGGTGTTGTACCTAAGAAAAAAAATAATTCTGCTCTGTTTTTAGAAACACAGCCTTTAGTCATTCTGTGAAAAGGGCAAAATTGCCCATAGTCTTCCTTCCTTAGTACTGTGGTATAGAAGAAATGGACTGAAAATAAAATGTAATCAGCATTCCAACAAGTTGTATGTGTGCCTCTGGATAGGCAGCAGTACTGATTAGAAATGTTATCAGTTTAAAAGCCATTCAGTTGTCTTTTAAAAAAAGCCAGCCTTCTGTTCATATCTGCCATCACAAAAATATCAGAAGCTGTATTTTGGAGGTTATAAGTATACTGTCAAATTTTGCAGCAATAGTGGTGTTTTTGTTTTGAGTTTTTTATACTGGAAAATGTGATAAAGTTCTGCTGGAATCTGTAGTATTTTGATCTCTCGGCAGATACCATTTTGTGTTTCATCTTGCTTCTCTAAATTGTCCCTTTATTTTTTTTCCCCCGGCCTATTGTCATGTTTTTCTAACAGTGTATCACTATTTTGGTTGTCCTTCTCCAGTCTATTTTTAATGTACTTGCACTGGATCTTCTGGAGCTTTTTCAGAAGTTTTCTTTAAACTTGGCCATTAAACTAGTTACATAATCAGTAACTGGCAGTTATTTTTCTATTCATTTTATGAAAAAGTTAGGGTAGGCTAAAGAGCTTGCCTTCAAAATTGTAATATAAAAAAAAGGAGAAGAGAGAATAAAAAGATAATAAAAAGACTGAGTGCAGTGATTATATGACAATGTATAGAATTGCCTATTTACTATTTTTAGTACTGATATCAACAAACAGACTTATCTATACTTTTTATTTGCCGCACTTTCAACCTAGAAATGAGAAAGAATTTCCTTTGTTTTTCATTGTTCAAGTATGGAGAAACAGCAAAAGCCTTCATAGTAGATTGTTCACGCTTAATTAAATATAATATTATACTGTCACTTTTTTTTTTTTTTTTTGCATAGGTCCTTCTGTTGTTCGGTATCATTTGCCTAAGATGTTGCTGCTATGGCGGAACGTGTTTCCACGTTCCCTGAAGGAGTTGGAAGCAGAGAAGGCGAGAGGAGATTCTTTTACCTGGCAAGTAACACTGGAAGGCCGTGCTGGGGCTCTGTGTGGTAAGAATCTCAAACTTTGAGATTACAAGTGTGTAGTAAACCAAAACATGATCCCAAGTATTACAGGGAGAACTCTTGTAATTTCCCTGCTTTCTTTGAAAATGAGTAAGATTTGTCAGATTTTCATCAATGTGACCTGGTTGCAGCATATAGTTTCATAAATGTGTCACACAGTCTTTGAATAAACATTTTTAATTGCTGCTTTTTGATGTTCCTTTAGGATCTCTGTCTTGCTTATGCTTTATATTTGTATGTCTCAGTAAAATTTTGATTTAAATTTTTTTGTTATTAGCTATGAGAAGTTTTGTTGCTCACTGTCCCGAGCTCCTTACAGAGGATGTGATCAGGAAATTGATGACACCAATAGAATGTGCCATGACAATGATGTCGCAGTAAGTAGGCAGTTTTTGCTCTTTATTTGCCTTTGTCGTTTCCTGGACCTGAAATAGTAGAACTAATTTGTTTTAATGCATATTCTAACCTAGCACTGCACTGTTGCCCCTTGTCCGTGTTGAAAAAAGCTTTTACGAGCATTGTGTTTATGGTTTTCAGGTTTGTAAAAATATATTATTGCATAGCCTGTGCTGAAAAGCCTACCATGGTAATTTTTATTAACTGTGTTTTGGATTTCCAGTTCAGTGAGCTCTTGAGTTCATGGTTTGCTTATCCTTATGCAAGAAGTGAGAAAACTAAGATACTGGTGTACTAGATGTTAATCAATAAACTCTCTGATGAAATGTACAAATGAAAAGACTTCAAATGTTTTACAGAGTAAAAGAAAAAAACATAGTTTCGGGCTGGGTTTAGTGGTTTGGTGTCGTGTAGTCCATGTCCACCCTACCCGCCTCCTGATCAAAGATAAGAGTTTCTTCTGAGGAGGTGCATGTCTCCAATTTACAGCAGTGTGTTTTTTAAAAAAAACAAAGTTTGCTCAATACAATTACCTGTGAAAACGTATTGAAAACTTGAGTAATGCTGCTCAGGGTAGTTCACTGAACACTTGTTTTCTTGTCTTGACTAGAAACATGTCTTGTGAAAAGAAATCTGAAAATACTCTTTTCAGTAACTGCAATATTTCTGAGTTTCTTTTTCTCTTTTGATTCTATAGCATTCCATCAGTAATTAAAGCCCATGGAGCTCATCTCAAAGCTAGTGCAGCTATGGTCCGTTTAAGACTTTATGATATATTGGCTTTATTACCTCCGAAGACATATGAAGGTACATAAATTTTTAACAATTTTTATTAAAGTAAAAATTCTACTTACTCCTTGTGATGTATTTTTGGTGCTTGCCTTTGAAGCAGTTATAAAATTCAAAATAGAATACTAGGAATCTCCAAGGGTCTTATACTGTCAAGATGACATACAGAAGATAAGGAATATAGTACAACTACAGAGTAGAATATTGCAAAATATTAGAGTAACACTTAGAGTATAAAAGTTACAGTCCTGTTTGTAGGATTGGCATGTATGGAGATCATGTTATGAAATGCAATTTAGGTGTTTTATTTCATTTTTACTTAAAAGATAGAGAACATCATGCCCCCATACTCAAAGGGCAGATGTGAGAATGAAGATTTAGTTTTGGTTTTTGGTGGTGTCTTTTTTTTTAACCTGATTTGATCTATTAGACAGATTTATGCTATTATTATTAGACTGCCAGGCACTGTCACATGACCTGACAGATTAGTTTTTTGTTTTTTGCTTGTTTGTTTTTTGTTAATTCATTACATTTACATGATCACGTGGATGAGCAAATTTTTGCAAAATCTGGATTGTCATCCTGGAAGGGATGGCCTGACCTGTTGTTTAGAACATTGATTTGGGAATTGGGAGCCTGGCGTTCTGTTTGAAGTCTTGCTCTCAACTCTGATCTTGTCAGGTTTACTTCTCTGTCTGTTTGCTACCTGTAAAATCGAGGTAATGGTACATGCTTTGATTTGTAACATCTGATCTCTAGCTGAAATGTTTTGGATAAGAAGCAGCAATGATTCTTTTTAATGTCCGTCCTTTTAGGATCATTTAATGCACTCCTTCGAGAGTTGGTAGCAGAATTTACTTTGACAGACAACTCTGCTAATACAACCACATCACTCCTAAGGTCTCTTTGTCATTACGATGATAGCGTTCTTCTTGGCTCTTGGCTGCAGGAAACGGATCATAAGTCAATTGAAGACCAGGTAATAAAAAACCAGAATGACAACAAATTATCTGCACTGTCTGTCTGTGATGTGTGTGTGGGGGAAGCCTTCTGAAACTGATGCTTCATGCCTTGTTTTTACTCTTATTTCAGAGGTTTGTTAAGTGTAAGTCCTTCCATCTACAATGTACCATTTTGATTTAAAACTGCCTACAGCTGAGATACAAATAGTGTTATGCAATTTATATGGTTGTCCTTAGTGAACTGACCTCATTTCTTTAAAACAAAACAACACTCCCCTGATCAACCTAGTCTAGAAGTTGTTTTCATATATTTTTTTGAACCAGGATAAATGTAAGTTCCAATTAAAAATGTTTCATAATGAAACTGCTGTCAAAATATCAGTATTGCAAATGGTGTTATAGCAAAACAAAATTTAATTGGTTTTATAGGTGTAGTATGAAATCTTACATTTCATTTGGAAGTGTTGACGCAATTTTGTTGGCATTATAAAGCTGTACTTCTAACCAAAAAAAAGTGAGTCTTTGAAACATAGGAATTAAAAATTTAAAAAAAAGGAAGCAAGTATTGCTATGGAGGTCTTTAAATAAAATTTTTGAGATCAACTGGTAGTGTTGATCCAGTTGTTTTTCATATGGTCCTTGGAGAAGAAATGTAGCGTAGAGAACAATTTGTTAATTTTAAATAGTTTAGGAAACTATGTAGTAATAGCCATGTTTTTGCTTTCCTAATTTGTGATAACTAGGACTTCTTTTAAGAGGAATACAGAGCCACTAGATTCTAATTTTGTTTTATGATTAAATAATTAACAAGTTATGAAAATAAGTCTTCAGAAAACAGATGATTGTTTAATTGTGTTTCCTGAAAGAATGGTGGTTAGAAGTATTTTCATGATGATAGGAATCTCAGTAATTTTAGTATTGTTTCTAAATCTTTCTGTGTAGGTTATCATTACAGCCAAACCTGATTATTTAATATACTGTACTGTAACTCAATGCTCAAGCAGAGAGTGAATGAATAACCTTTTTCCTGAAGTGTCACTTGGTACCGTGATTCAGAAGCTACTATAAATACCAGAATTCATCTCCTTTCTCTAATTTCTGTCTCTTACTACCAGAATTGACAGTTTGTGCATTTATCCAGCTGTTAACTGCTATCACCCTCTGGGATTTAGCTGGCCCTTTAAATTCTAGCGTGTGTATGCAGGGGCGTATTTGCAACTGCAAATGCAGTTGCATTCAGGTGTTTTTCACTGCAGCTGCTTTTCAGGTGTTCAGCTATTTTGTTGTTTGAAGGTACTGCATAGTTGTTTTGGTTATCCCTAGTTCCAAATTCTATGTGCAAAGGTGTATTCAGAAGTATTCATATTGTGTGGCATTTTGCAGCTTCAGCCAAACAGTGCATCTGGAAGTGGTGCTTTGGAACATGATCCATCTTCTATTTATTTGCGCATCCCTGCTGGTGAAGCCGTACCCGGTCCCCTTCCTTTAGGAGTATCTGTCATCGATGCATCTGTGGCTCTCTTCGGTGTGGTTTTTCCTCATGTCTCTTATAAACATAGGTCAGTTTACATCACTGTTCAATTTCAGAATCAAATGCCTTGTTCTCTGGATAGTTATATGTTTTGGGTTTTTTTGCTTGAAATAAGAATCTACTTTGATATTAACTGTCTTTAAATTCGGAGTTTAGTATTTGGTATTCATTGCATCTTAGGATTCCAGAATATGTCTACTCAGTTTCTAAATAAGGTGATTTCCTCAGTTTTATCAATTTTGAAGATCAGAGTTCAGAGGTGGAGGCTGGATTCTCCTCTGCTCTTACTGCATTTAACAGTAGTAATATCTCTGCAACCAAAATTTCCTGCAAAAATATCCACTGTGATTAACTTCAAGTCAGCCTTGAAAACATAGCAGTGGCATCCAATTTCATTTGGCTTCCACAAGTAAGACCATTTGATTTATACTCAGCAAAAGATTTCATGCATGATGAAGAAGAGGGAATGGAATTCAGCGTATTTTCCTTTATGTTCCACATTACTATTGCAGAGTTATGAGTTGTCAGGACTACTTTTGTCATTCAGTTTAGCTAATTTGTCACTGAGCACAGAGTGAAAGCAGCTCTAAGATGCATTTCAAAGTAAAATTATCCTTCAGTGCAATCCTGATGGGAACAGTTTTTTTCCTAGCAGTCAATCTCATTTTGCACTAAGCGCAGGATAGACTTGAGGCCAGCTTGTAGCACTGTATCTGTTGTTAGCTGTGGAAGGATTTGGCTGGGGAACTGCCGAGTAGTTAAGAATGCAGATTATTCATTATATGCCTCTTCTTGTTTTTTTCTAGGGAGTAGTCCTACTCCCAGTAACACTTTCTGTCATGGTTAAATTGGGGGAAAAGGGAGGTTAAATGGGGAAAACAATAGGAATAATAATAGGAATATGGAGGGTACCACTATTTTGAATGGTAGTGAAGAGGCAGCATTTTTCCCCTCTTGTCCTTGTAGCTTTCTAGTTATACAGCCAAATGTATTTGAAGACTCACTTCCCCTTGGTGGTGTGTTGTCTTCAAAAGGAATAGTAAACATCTGAGATGAGCTAAAAGAACCAGCAAAGTGCATCTGTGGATGAGCTGAAAGAACCAGAAAAGTGATGTTCAGAGTAACTGTACCCTCTCCTAGCTAAACTGAATACCTTCTGCAGGCCCTGAAGCATAAATTCTGTGACTGAACTTAAAAAGCCCTTTTGTTGTGTGTGGTTTTTTTACCAGCTGTGTTTCAGTTTGTATTTTGAAAGAATATCACTTAAATGATGTCTTCCCTTTGTTTTAGATTACAAATGTTGGATCACTTTGCTGAATGTGTCAAGCAGGCTAAAGGTGTTCGGCAACAAGCTGTGCAGCTTAATATCTTTACTGCTGTTCTTAGTGCCTTGAAGGTAAAACTCGTAAACTTGTAGAGGATGCCAAAGTTCAGTTTGATTCATCAATTTGTATTTGATACAAAAGGTTGTTAGAATAACATTACTAAAGCTACCTCTTAAGCATTCAAAAGTTTGAAAACACGAAATTGAAGTTTTTTCAGATAGTAGCTGAGCTCTTGTCTGCATGTATCAGTACAGAGAATAGATGAGGCTCATGTAGTCAGTATTCTATGGTGTTCAGTCTTATCTTGTTTTATTTCCTTTTTCAATCCTATAGTTTTATTTGCACTGTACTCGTGGATTTAAGTACTCTTTCATATATCCTCAAAAAACCCCTCATGTCAGAGTAGCGTCCAGATGAGGCTCATGGAAACAAAAACAAAAATAGATTTAGGTTTTCCACTTTGGATGTCTTAATTCTTAAGAGTCTTCTTCTTAAGACTCCCTAAATTGCGTAGAACTCTAGATGCTTACGTCTGGTCCCACTGACTTTAGTTACAGCTCTGTGTTCTCTAGCTACACTTGGAAATTCAACCTCATGCTATCAAGTCAGGAAGCTAGACAGCAAGTCACAAATAATATTCCTGAGAAATACTTAGTTTCAGTGACTTGCATGGTGTTTTAGAGTGTAGGATTTTCTTTCTAGTCAAATTTCTTAAGGCATTTCTAGTTTTTTCCTGCTGCTGTTTTATATAGTTCCCAGTTCACGATTCTGTTGGACAACATCTGTCATCGTCATCCTTGTTCATCTTCAGAGCAACTAAGTGTCCTGTGCACTGAGGAAGCTACCCTTATAGAAGTGCCAGTCTGTAATTAAAGATTGGATGAGATTCTTCTTGTCTGACTTTTGCCATACAAAAAAATGGCTGCCTAATTTAAGTTATTTGTTACTGAGGCTCTGTGTTGATGAGCACATCATTGGCAAAACAGCATCTCTTTTCCTTGCTTTGATCTTAGATGCGTGAACCATGTTGCTACAAGTTGAAAAGTAGATTCTGAGACAGATGCCTGGAATTTCCCATGCCATGCCAAATGGCCAAAGAATTGTCAAAATTCCTAGAGCTGAAATGAGGATTTCAGAACAAAAAATGAGAATCTGTGGTAGAGCCATCAACTTCTTCCTCTATATTATGTGCAGTGTTTGTATTTTTGCATCGGTTTAATTATTTTTCCCAAAGTAAAAGACGTTTTGAAAGTAGTAGTGAAAGGTGATGTGCAATTAATGAAATTTGGGAACCAGGGAAGCCGCAGAAGCGGTGTTTAGTGCTAGTGTTCTGTAGAATGTTCACGTAACAGGCTGTATGTTTGCAAACATGTGATTAAGAAGAAAAAATTTTTTCATCTACCCAAAATGTCTTTAAGAGATCATTGCAGAAACATAACTGAGCTGTGGTTTTCCTGTCTGACAGAAAGAGATGTTGCAGTTAGATTTTAGAGCTTCTTTTTTTCTGGAGTATCTGTGTAAAGCTAGCTCAGATTCAGTAGCACGAAGGTGCCTGTAGCACGGTAATACGTTTGGTAAGAGACTGGTGCAACAGGTCTTCCTGTATGTGAAATAGGTATTGTGTTAGCAAACATAAGGCTGAGTATATTGTTGATTTTAAGTTTTAAATATTTTCAACTGGTATATTTTAGGATAAAAGACCACAAATTTAAGCAAAAATAAAAGTGCATGATTTTTAATTGAAGATATCAATATGTATTCCCTTTCTCCCCTGCTTTGGAATGCTTTTTCGTATTTTTTTTTTCTTGTAGGGTTTAGCTGAGAATAAAAGCACATTAGGACCAGAAGAAGTCCGTAAATCTGCTCTGACACTGGTAATGGGTGCCCTTGATAATCCGAACCCTATTTTGAGATGTGCAGCAGGCGAAGCTCTTGGCAGAATGGCTCAAGTAGTTGGAGAAGCCTCTTTCATTGCTAGAATGGCTCAATACAGTTTTGATAAGTAAGTTGGTTTTGATTCAAAAAAGGAAATAAGAATATAATTTAACATAGTTTGGAAGATTCCTCTACTAAATGCCATATTGATTATTCTCTTCATACTTGATTGCTATGATTATGTAGATCTAACAAACAGTCTTCTCTTTTTGATTTATTTTATGTGATTCTTCCAGGAATAAAGGCCGAGTTGTTAAACTACTTGGGATGTGAAATGATACCAATGAATAGTTTTTGATGAGTTACTTAAGGTGCCTAAACTGCTTCAGATAGATAAACATAGCTTACACTAAGTATGTGTGTAATATGAATTGTGCGTTAATGGTTCTGTTTCATCAAAACATCCTCTTTACATATTGATTTAACTTATCTGCTGGCCCATAATTTTTTCCATGTTCTGTTGTTAATCTCAGGTCTTTAGAAAGATGTCTGGTAGATATAACAAGACAACATGTTTCCCAATTTTCAGCTTTAACTTAAGACATCAGCCTATCTGTGAATCAGAATGCGCCTGATTCAGGGCTGCAGCCCATGTTTTTGGCTGGCCAGGCTGCATGCACATAGCCTCAGTCCAGCTCTTCTACCTCTGGGTAATTCAATTTTTCCTATCATCTCATCTTGTAATAAAGTACATCATCTTTACTGTCTTTCCTTGAATTTCAGTTACTGGGACTATTTCCTTGGATTCTTATCTAGGATTCAAGTTGTTAATGATTGCCAGTCTGTTGACACTGTCAAGTAATTTTTTTTTTATATTTGAGAGTTGCATTTACTTTGTTGTTCACTGACGTCTAAGAGCATGCTTGCCTCTCACACACAGACAACCTGGGCAGAAAAAAATTATCTTTCTTTGTTCTAATTAGGACATCCTTCTGTTCTCTCCCTTCCCCACCCCTAGAAGGTTTAAATTAAAAAGTTATGTATGTGACATGCATTCAGAAGCAGAAGTATTGTTGAAAATACTCAACAAGTCATTGCTTCTTACAACTAGGTCGTTCAGAATGCAATTCATTCTGGTTTAGTTTCATTAATAAAACACTATTTAAAAAAAAAAAACAAAACCACAAGCTTTATTTGAAAAGTCATAGAACTCAGCTGTAGAAGGCGGCTGCTGTATTAAAAAGTTATTCAGTTGACTTTGCCGTGGAAGACATAGCTGTGGATTTCTTTGTAATTTCTCAATATGTGTTGTCATTTTTCCATTCTTGATTCCTTTTCACTGGAGTGGTCTAGCAATGACTTTTCTGATTGTTAAATTAGTCTGCTGTGAAACATTGGTATACACTAGGTGCTTTTCGTATATTCTTTGGCTTCCAAAACTCTTCTTCATCTAAAATGTCAAGTTCTGACCAGGAAGAAAGAAAATAACTATTAATTTTTTTTAACTTGCCTTATATGTAATCCAGTTTAATAGCAGTATAGATTAAAAACATTGTTTTTGCTTTTATTGTTAAGGATTCTCAAGGTCTTGTAAGATGGCCTGCAAAATTCTGTTAGTTGTTTGCACTGTTATGGAACTTGAAGGGTTCTTTGTAACAAACTTAGTAAATTACATGATTTCCTTTTATTTAAATATTGATAGGTTAAAATCTGCTCGAGATGTTGTATCAAGAACAGGCCATTCTTTGGCTCTGGGCTGTCTCCATCGATATGTTGGTGGAATTGGTTCTGGACAGCATCTGAAAACTAGTGTCAGTATTCTCTTGGCTTTGGCACAAGATGGAACCTCTCCTGAAGTCCAGGTAAAAAACACAATCATCACAAAACTAGTTTAAAATGTTCAGGATTAAAATTAAATGTTAAATTACCTATTCAGATGTTCTTTAGTAGAGATTGTCACAGGTAAGACAAATCATACAGATGTAGCGTGTGCCAGGGAGCATGAAAAAAGTGGAACTTCCCTTACAAAGTCTTACAGTACAGAATCGCAAATGTGTACTGCAATTAAAATGTAATCTTATTGTTAGTTAAGCAGGCAGTTGCAAGTGGTCACGTTAATTCATACTGACAAGCGTTATAGAGAAGCTAAGTAAACGTTTTTTAAGCAAGGACATACAGAGCTAGGCTCAGTCTGCATACAAAGTTTGTTTAAATTTCCTAAATGTATTACTGAAAAATATTCCTTTGGTTTTTTTGATAGACCTGGTCTCTCCATTCACTTGCCTTGATAGTAGATTCTAGTGGACCAATGTACCGGGGATATGTGGAACCAACGCTTTCTCTAGTTCTTACTCTGCTCTTAACTGTTCCGCCATCGCATACGGAAGTACATCAATGCTTAGGCCGATGTCTTGGAGCTATAATAACTACTGTTGGGCCTGAGCTGCAAGGTTAGTGGGAATTTGAAGAGAAGACAAAAAATCTAACTTGTACAAAGATAATATATTGCAGTCTGAAAAGGAAGCAAATAAATTTTTGTTCGTTGCAGCT
The DNA here is from genome assembly GCF_963924245.1 of Chroicocephalus ridibundus. NCBI lineage: Eukaryota > Metazoa > Chordata > Aves > Charadriiformes > Laridae > Chroicocephalus > Chroicocephalus ridibundus. Next base: position 38,318,294 of record NC_086286.1, read on the forward strand.
GGGGGGGCAGGGGGATGTTGACAAATTTAGTTACAATCCTGCAAGCAACCTCACTTCTGATCCTACTTATTATTGCTTAGCGCTTTTTTGATTGCAGTTTGAGATTTATACAAAGAAGTTGCAGTGGTGTATTGTGTTCTGGCTAGTGGCAAATTTGCATGGTAGGTAAAAGATGAAAGAAACCCTCGCTGCGTGTTTTGCCCCTATTTTGGTGTATAGGTGGGGCGAGAGGCAAGATTTTTCCTCTGCTTTCTCAAAACATGTTGATTTTATTTTTAGCTGCTGGCAATATCTTAAGCTTGACATCATTGATAATGCTGTGAACTATAACTCATTTCCACTCATTCTTGATATTCTTAGATCATGGTACCTTACTGTAGAGAATAAGATTTTCGTCATGCCAAACACTATCTGAAATTCTGTGTCTCCGATGGCAAAACCACGGACCTGTTTTTTAGGAGTATTTATAGGATCATCTTTGATGCAGTGACAGAGAGACAGCCATTAGTGAAATTTTAACTCTAAATAACTGAGCTTAAATTTCTCATTATGAAAAATTTCTAGATGATTTAATGGAGGTTTTGTATCTGCTTGTTATGTGTTAACTTTTTGATTTGGAGTGTCACTAGCTTTTTAAATAAATAACTTATGTAGAATGTCTTCTGCAGGTTACTTTTTTCTGTAAGTCAAGATTTTTTTATAAACCTGATGAAGGTTAATTCTTAAAATAGAGAGGGATTATTTCTCAAATTAAATACTGTTCTTTTGAATCCTTGTCCTATTAGAGCAGTGCAATTCATATGATTGAGCTAACTAAAATCACCTGCCTACATGTATGCTAGCCTAAGTGTTATCTGCTATTTTAGGAAATGGCTCAGTGCATAAAATGTTGCCCATATGTATAGAACGAAAGAGGCTTTCAAAATTGAAATTCAGATAATTTTACTGGTTTCATGTCTTGGGAAGATATTCTTAAAATATTTCTGACTGAAGATCACTGATCCAAAATTTCATTTGGACAGGACATTGTTTAACTGAGCTAAAAAGTAGAAGTTGAAACACTGTGTAGTGTTTCTTTGAAGTTGTGTAGATACTAATTTGTGTTGGGAATTCAGAAAAGTTGCATGTTAATCTGAACTCTAAAGCTTTAAAATTCTTGTTTCTCAAATGTTTAAAGTCTACAGTTGTCGTACAAAAATTATGCTGTGTTAAGGATATCATATTACATCATTAGGTAATGGAGCTACAATTTCAACAATCCGTTCTTCCTGTTTGGTGGGATGTGCAATCACACAAGACCATTCAGACTCACTTGTTCAGGCAGCTGCCATATCCTGCCTTCAGCAGCTTCATATGTTTGCACCACGGCATGTCAACCTGTCCAGTCTGGTTCCCAGTCTCTGTGTGAGTACAAAATGCAGCCCTTTGGTTTCTCAAAGTTTGATGTACGTGCTTAGCAAAATGTTAAGGATACCCATATGTAATAAACAAGTCACACTTGCAAAAACATGTGAGTGCAGTAAAAGGATGCCTCTCCCCAAGCTGTTTTAGATCTTTTCAGAATGCTGCCCAAATTGAAGTCATAGAGTCTGAGTCTCTTTCACCCTAGATAGCACAAGATAGCAAGCATTTATATACAATATAACTGAGTAAAACAGATGTTGAAACGCTCCGTTTCCTCCAACTGCACACATAGAGGGAAGTGCGTGAGCTAGGGAAAGGTAGGAGATTTTGCATTTATTTTAGTACTGTCAGCATAGTAGATGCTGACATTCAAATTCTTGTGCTGCTGCTGTTTGCGTTGCTTTCTCCCTCCATTAGTGTTCTGTCAGCAAGTCCTGGCTTAAGCCTGGAAGTGCGGCAGAGGCTGGAATCCGAGGCATACCAAATACGACTTTAAGAGGAAGGGTGTTGTGTGTGGGTGTGCATTTTGGTGTGGGTTGTTGTTTCTTGGTGTGGTGTTTGGTTTTTTGTTTTTTTTTTATTACTACTGGTTTAAAAATTTATTTTTTAGAGGGTTCAGTAGTCCAATACGGAGAAATCTGAAAAGCTTCTCCCTAATGTCTGTTGGATGTTTTCCAAAGTTCTTGGTGTCATTCTTTGTGGAACTGGTGGTTCTGTGTTACCTGAAGGAATACAATCCTGCTAATGTCTGCATTGGGTCTTTTTCTTAGTCTGACATCCAGACTTTCCCTAGGGCATCCTCCCATTGTTACATGCTTCCCCCACCGCCCCCCCCGCCCCATCCCTCCAGTGGTTTCATAACCACTAGTGGTTTGTTTTGTAACTTAAAATGTGCAATATTCTTTCCATTAATTAAATCCCTCAAATGTTCTGTGTTTTAGTTCCATTAAAACAGCCTCAGTGTAATATTTAGAGGTTCTTAAAATATGCTTGTTTTTTTAGGACTAAAATGTTGTATATTCATATGTGGAATAAAGATCTACTGTTAAAATGCTTTATAAACTATACAACCTTTTCATTTAGGAAAGCAATTTCCATCCACATAATAACCTAATACTGAGAAAGCAAATGTGTATTTGGTTTATTAAAAACAAATTCCCCAGGGTAAATAAAGAATCAGAGTTTCTTAAAGAGCACTCTTCATCTCTTCCACTGTGGAAAAACATAGAGTTTTTTGTGTAGCTACTTCCTCTCAGGAAAATAGGGACCATGCACCATTCTTCTATAAGAAAAATATTTGCTTGTACTTGAGGTGGTTCAAAAGGAATTAGAAGCCAGTGTTGGTTAGCAAAAAATCTGAAGCTTTCTTATTGAGAGGCACTGACTAAAACTTATGCTATAAATTCTGGTACAAGTTTGAAATCAAAGTTTTTATGATAGCTGTGGTGCACCTGATGATGGCTTTTTGTTTAAAAGGATGTGATTTACAGGTATAGCAGAATAGGAGGTTGAGTAGTACTGAAGAGTGTAACAGATTGGAAAGTCTAATTAGTCTAAATCACACTGGCGCAGTAGTTCAATATTTAAGCTCTTATCTCTTTAACCAGATAACAGCTGTCAGCTCTGTATATGTCAGATTTATTTTCATATTTTTACATTATAAAAAGCGCTTACATCTTAACTTTCAAGGTCTTGTAAAGAGCTTGGTACCCAGCAGCTCCCACATGAGTATATAATTGAAAAGTAGAATGCTGTTAGTTCTTAGCAGCACTGATTTATTGATGTGGGGGTGCAGCAGTTCACTCACCTGTAATGGTTCTGATTTTTAGGTTCATTTGTGCAGCTCCCACTTGCTGCTTCGCCGGGCTGCAGTTGCATGTTTACGACAGCTTGCTCAGAGGGAAGCAGCAGAAGTATGTGAATATGCCATGAGCTTAGCAAAAAATGCTGGAGACAAAGAAAACAATGGCATCAGTAAGTATTTCTTTCATGTAGCTTTTTTATGATGTGTGTGTATGTGTGGTTTGCCTTCAGAGAGGGGGAAAAAAACAAAACCAAGAACCTGCCCCAACAACAGAACAAAAAATTAAACCTGTCCCTTCCAGCTCTGATAACTTCTGGCCACATCCCTGCTTACCCCTTGAATTAATAAGTTCAAATTTAAACTTCTCTGTCCCATTAAGACTGGCAATCAAATAGGGAATGCAGTACATACACAGTGGAAACATTTTACAGTTTTTCTGGTATTTTAAGTCTTGCTCTTCTGAAAATTTACTTAATCATATGCTGTTTGATTGAGATACCTGGTGGTGTTATATTCCATTAGCAGCATGTCTGCAAAGCCTGTGGACTTTGCTGGCAGTTTCAATTCTTACATGTATTATTTTATTCTGAAAATGGGAGGCTCAACAGTGTTGATCAGCAGTCTTCATACAAACATAGAATTGTGAGCTTATTTGTATTAAATCACATCAGTGAAGTCTGTCTCTGGAAAGACTCTAGAGAGTCCAATACTATTAGGTTTTTTTTACAAATTTGTAGTGTATGTATCTTGGAGAGACAGATTTTTTTTTTTAAAGTAATAAAGGTGTTATTTGCCTTGCAGAAAGTAAATTAAGAAAAGTAAATTAAACGAATTGCTCTATTAAAATCTTTCTAGTGTTAATTCAGAAGAAATTCAGTAACATCTTGGTGTATCATTGCCTGAACTATACACACAGAAATACTTGATGTCCAATTCTAGTCTGTTATTCCAAATTTTAAAACTGAGTTACTGATTTCAGAAAAGATTTCTCATTATCGCTTTGCAGATATGAATCCTTTTGCACCAGGAGCTAGTTCTCGGCGAGATGCTCATTCCCGGCATCAAGGGGTTAATATAACAGAGACAGGACTCGAAGGTGTCCTTTTTGGAATGTTGGATCGGGAGACTGATCGGAAGTTGTGCTCAGATATCCACGATACTCTGGGACATATGCTTTCATCGCTAGCAGTAGAAAACCTTTCTCACTGGCTAATGCTTTGTAAGGATGTCCTTGCAGCTTCCAGTGGTAAGTGTTCTTAGTGTTCACATAAATGACAGTATGTTCTTAATATTAGCATCTTCTGGCAATATTAGTTTGGAGCTTGTCTTTTATCCTAGTTAAGATATAGCTTATATTGTATATAGAACTTTGATTATAGTGCATTAAAACTTGCTTTAAAAAAGTGCCATCAATGTTATGTTAAGTTTTAAAATACCATTTTTAAGATTAAATAGTTAGCTGCCTTAAAGTAGGATTTCCAGTGGAGAAGCAGTGTGATTATTACTCTGACATTTCAGTGTCTTAGTGAAAGCAGACATATTCTTTTTAGCCTTTATACATCAGGACCATGCAGAAAGAAGAGTGCTGTACACACTCTGAGCTTTCTTTTATGAGGTTTCGTTAGTTACTGATGTGATGGTGGGTTACCATGGTGATGAAACTTTTGCTGCCTGTTCAGCTTTGCAGACTTGTTTGCAAAGGTCTTGTCCTCTGACACCTTATTCCTGTTTTTCAGCTTGTAGGATGGTTGTGACGCAGATTCTGCTCATTTCCTTTGTATTTATTCTTGTTTATTGGCATGCTGTGAGTTCATCCTGAACTCTAAGTGTTCTAAATGTTGCCAGCTTTACGTTTACTGATGAGTAATGCTACCAATGATTTCCTTATGCAATGTAGCTACCACATATCTGCCCAGTGAGAAAAACCTTGTTTCCTGAGTTTGAAGTTGGCATGTCGTTTTCTTATTTCATGTGGGATGGGTTTTAAAGTTTTTAATGTGGTTGTCCAGTCTCTTATTTATTTATTAGTAGGTGAAATAATCTCCAAGAGAACCTTATTCAAATAAATTTTTCTCTGTACTTTAATAAGCCAGCAACTTAATTTTGAAGTGCTTTGATCCAACTAACTGGCATGTGAACAAAATCTGGTTTGCCTTTTACGCAGAGATTTACAAATCAGACACCTAAGGTCCTGGAAGCCTTCTCAACACACTCTTATGTATTGGCTTCATCCATGTTAGATTTGCCATAGCCCCTTTCTCTCTTTATTGAATGTCTTGGCTCTTCAGATGCTTAAATTTAGACTTTCTAAGAAGCATACCTTAGTTGGGGTGGGTTACCCTCACAATAATCTCTTCTCATTCTCCTGTAATTATTGCTAGAATAATTTTTTGTCAGTATCTTGGCATTTTGCTAATTTAGAGCTTGCCAATGAGATTTTATGTTCTTGTTTCTGAATAGCAGAACTACATATGCACGTTTGGTGAGTTGGTTTTCGTCCCTGTTTGGATTTGTTTTTTTTAATGTCATCCCTGAAGTATTTTTATTTCCTTGAAATGAAATCTCACAGCATACTTAGAAAACAGGGCACACACTTGGAGAAAAGAATTTTTTTGAATGCTAAGCAGATTTGTGGGTGCCATAAACTACCTACTTGGCTGCATACCTGTCCCATGGCATGGAACTTTTTAGTTTTGTTTCAGTTTAATGTGTACTATAGCTTTTACTTGAAACAGGAGCTGTGTAGTTCAAAGCCAAACTGATTCTTTGATTCTGAGCCTGGTAATTGCCTTACCCTGTTTATTGTCAATTTAATAGGTTAATTTCCAAAAGTGAGACGTTCAGATATGGGATTCAGCTATAGTTGTTACCTGTAGAGAATTAATGTTACAGGAATTTATTTCATATCATTTAAGCCAAATAAAGAGTAATATAGCCCAGATTAGAGGTGAAAAACACTTGTTCAACTCCTATGCCTTTCTATGTTTTTCAAATATTGTTGTTTCAACAGAAGAATTAGTCTGTTTTGAATCTGAGTGTTAAGGAAAGTCTTTAATATGTCCTTAGCTGTCTTCTGTGGATTGTAACAGTGGGATTCTGTTGTAGACATGAGCACTGCTGCTCCCTTGGGAGGAGGCAAGGATGAGGAATTGGAGAAGAAGGATGAGATGGATGATGACACAATGTTTACCACCTTGGGTGAAGAGGACAAATCCAAGCCTTCTGTAGCACCTCGTTGGGCAACTCGTGTGTTTGCAGCAGACTGTCTGTGCCGAGTTATCATGCTGTGTGAGAATGCGAACAAGGCGCACTTTGATCTGGCACTGGCTCGTTCGGCCAGACTTAAAAACCCAAAAAGTAATTACAGAATGTGCATGTTTGGTTTTGGTTTTAATTTTTTAAATTTTTGACACCTCTTTACAGCCCAAGATTACACAACCTGGAAAAAAATATAAGCAGTTGTATTTTCTTTCAAATGACTAAAAGCAAAGGAAACGGACAGCAAAAGGCAATAAAACTGTAGTTGTATAACCATTCTAGTTACTGTACCACGAACACAATGAGATTTGTTGGAGGATATAAATTCTGACAGACTGATCTGCTTGGAAAAAAAAACCCCTTAAATTTGCAAACCTTTTCTCCAGTCTGAAATAAAAGCAGTAAACTTCTAGCTAAGGGTGAGCTGGGAACAGTTTCTCTGAGTTTAACATAATGACAGCAATGACTGAAGACTTCAGAGATTATTTTAACATCTCCAGACTGAGGATGCTAGGAAAGAAAAAAAGATAAGGCCAGGTAGTTATTGCTGTGTGTGGCATTGCTTGTGGAGTGAGGGATGTGGGAGGGAGTTATAGTAAAACACAGAGCCGGTTCATTCTTTTGGTATCCATGAGAGTGATTAATGTTAGTTTTAGAGCTCATGTTTTGACGATACTTTTATGAGTTAGAGGATCAGAATTGAGAGGTCAGAGATGACAGTTGTTTTGTGAATAAATGTTTCTCTAATGGATAGTGAGAGGTTTCTGTCCTTGAGTTGTCCATGTGTATTGGTTCTGGTGCATAGTGATTGTTTGCTTTCACCTATGTAGGGTTCATGAGGACTGTGTATGTAGAATAAATACCACGAGCACCCTAGAATGCATGGGATTAACAGATTTTAGTGTCTATGTTGTTGAAGGTGTCCGTTATGATACGGAGATTTTTTAAGTCTTTGCTTGTGTTGCTTTGCAGTCTGGTTTCCGCACTGTGCATTGGCTTTGTGGGAATTGTGTTTCTGATGGGATTTGAGGCTGAAGTCACTGTTTCAAGACACATAAGGAAGAGTTTTGGGAAAGTTTATTTTGAGAAGGCATTGTATTATAGAGAAAATCATGAAATAACTGCTGCTTATGGGATCCTGCAGAGGATTGCATATAATAATCCTGAGAATTTACATCTCTGAATTTGTTTAAAGTGAACTTCATGTGTTTGGTGTCATTGTAAAAAGGAAAACTCAGCAAACTTCTACCTCCCCAGCTTCACCTTCCAAAATATATAAATTTTACTGATGTCTGTGATGGTCTGAAAAAGTAAGTGCAGACTTTACCATTTGGTAATCTTTAAGTGATTTCCAGTCTTTTTTTACTGGCATGCCTCTGAAAAGTTTCAGCTACAAAATAAACTTTTCTACCTTGAGGCTTGAAAATATGTAGAGCTTTCATAATTTGTGGCTTTTGTTTTTAAACAATTTATTTTCATATTAGTTGTACAACATCTCATAATTTAAAATTGAGAGTAAGGAAAGAAAATGAATAAATAGAAAAGAATAATCCTTTTAGAAATGTTAGTGAGTTATATATTGTTCCTTTCTGCATGTTGTCTGCTGCTTACTTAGTCTTGGAAGTGGCTTTTGGGAGCAGAACTGGAGGCATACTTGGTTTTTAGATGTTTAGGTGTTGATGAGGTTTTTCTTTATCAGCAGGGGTCACTATAAGCATAGGACTCGAACACGGATTGCCTTGAAGATTTTCTGTAGGTTGAGGGGGATCACTAAAATTAGCTTTACTAAATGTTCTCATTTCTTCTAGGATACTCAGCCACATTTACATACTCTATTCAATGCAATTTCTATATATCATCTATTTCATTTTGTTTTAAATTTGTGCTTAATTTTTAAGGTTGTTTTAGGAATAAAAGTCCTTGTATCACTTAAAGTGGGTTGGGAAACCCAAACAAACATAGGTTACGTTCTATCCTGCCTTCTTCCATACCCTCAATGTGGACCTTTGAAAAAGAATAGGTAAAATTTGTACATGTCAATGAGGAAAATGTTATGAATACCTGTCATGTTAGCTATCTTTTAAGTTACTAAATAGTTCTTTCCTTTTTGTTCTAAGATGACTTCTTAGTACTGCATCTCTCTGACCTTATTCGAATGGCGTTCATGGCTGCGACTGATCACAGCAACCAGTTACGAATGGCGGGTCTTCAAGCTCTTGAAGACATTATCAAGAAATTTGCATCAGTTCCTGAGCCAGAGTTTCCAGGCCATGTGATACTGGAGCAGTATCAGGCTAATGTGAGACATCCTTTATAAGTTCAGGACGTTGTCTAACTATGCCAACATGCCAGTGTTAGCTTTGAGAACATTTTGTAACTTCAGAAGACCTGTGAAGAGATTTTTGTGTGTGAAAATGTAGTGAGGACACTCTTATTTACCTCTTCAAAATTTATTTTTGTATGTTTTCCTACTTACTGTAAATTAGTAGCTGATGAAAGTAAAAATTCAGTAGCTATTGATTCTTGAAAGCCAAATATTACAAGTTACACTTAATTTTTGGCAAGAGTGACATTTTATTTGTAGAATTAGGAGTTGGAAAATAACGCTGATTCAGTTCCAGATTGAATCTAAAAAATCTGTTTTCTTGGGAATTAATGAATATATTTCTGTTTAAATTAAAACTACAAAAGTATAGGAATGGGAGGTGGGCAGTTGAAGATTTATTTTGGGGTATTATTGCTTTATTTTGTTGCATAGCTTAACTCTTTCACCTCCTTTGTCTTCACTGTGTTTTCAAGATCTTTGCAAATACTTTTTAAAGGCAAGCTTTCAATCTTTTCACTTCCTGCCTTTTTCTTCTTCCTTCTGTAGTGCTGACTTGGTTCCCCGCTGCCTTGTAACAACTGCCTAAAAGGCTTTTTTCTCAGTATTTGGGAATACTTTGGGAACTCGATGCAAATACAACCATAAACATTTGATTTCACATCATTATTCCTCTGGACATCAGAAAGTAGTATCCTCTAATCTAATCTAATATTTCCATGATTAAGAGGATACTCATTACAGAAGAAAGCTAATACCACATATTTGACAGACGTTGAAGTTTACAAAGGCAATGGGCAAGCAGGAAAAAATGGGTTTAGGACATTTTTTTGTTGTTTAAAGAATACTACTGCAAATGTCTGCTACACAGCAAGGATAAGTTTGGGGTGTAACTATAATGCCAAAATTGTCAGTCTTTTCTTGGTTGTTTTGTATATGTGCTGGAGCCTTAAACAAGGTGAGATGAAGAATGTTGTGTCACTACTGTTTTAATTGGATTTTTTAATTTTTTTTCCTGTCAACAGGTTGGAGCTGCTCTGAGGCCAGCTTTTTCCCAAGATACACCGTCTGATATAACTGCAAAGGCCTGCCAGGTACAGAGAAAAATGTTCAGATAGTATAAGCCAAACTGATTTTTCTTCTCTTTGGAACCAGGATACAGAAGAAAAGTAGGAGCAGATGGCTGGAAAAATTTTGTAAACCTAAGCCATGATGGTTTCCCAACATCTTTTGAGTCTCCTAGTAATATATTTTGTTCCTCACAAGTGCAGAAGACCTTTTAGGGAGCTACATTAGAAAATATTTAGTCTTTCTGAAACTAATCATGTCTTCATGGCAATTCTGCACTTGTTGCTAAAAGGAAAAAAAAAGGGGGGGGGGAAAACCCCACCCTTGTTTAATGAGAGCAATTGTAATGTATTTATTGACATGCCTTTCAGTCTGATCAAATATTTGGATTACTAATAATTTCCTTTTAAACACTAAACTTCCGTTCGGGTTAGTACTGTGTTTTAGGTTTTAGGAGATCTGAGTGTTCTCACTGCAGTCATAGTAACAACCTGTGAGTGAATATTCAGTAAAAGATTTTTATTTTTTTTTATGCGTGTGTGTTTTTTCTTGTGTGTGATCTTCTGCTACTGTAGTTTAAATCAGCTGTCGGCAACATAGCTGTAGTGGTATCTGGTATGTGGCTTACACAACTAAATTACTACTGTAGTTTAAAGCAACGGTTTTATTAGCTATGCAAACATCAATTTTAATACGATAACTTGGTGAGTTTTGTTTAGTATATCTTGGTCCAGCAGGACTGTGATTTTAGGTTGTTGCTTTCTGCTCTTAATTTCCAGCAAAATTTTAAAGACAGATCAAATATGGCATAATTTGTAATCTATACATAAGAAAGAATATTATCCTCAATTTACAGAAAGCTTCTGTGCATTTAAAGCAAGAGGAAGAGGCCGTTTGTGTGAAAACACGTAACTTTCCTTATAACATGTCAAAATCTTCCCTGTTCAACCAGTTTCAAAGTGGATGTGTGCACTTCAGCATCAAATGGCTGGAGATTAGGTTTGGATATTTAACTCGCTCACTACAAGTTGCATGGACAGAAATGAGCTGTGCTGAATGAGTTTGATGTTGTTACGGTTCTGTGTCATTACTGAAACAGCTGTTGACTTGCCCAGCAGCAGGAATGAAACTCGTCTTAGTCCTACTGTGAATTAATTATGGGTTTGTGACAGATTTTCAGCAGCCTTGTCCTGTGTGCTTTCAGGATACTCTTTGTGTTTACTTTGCTTTAAATATGTCCATCGTTCCAGATCATGAAAGGCCCTTCCCCAAAGGCTTTCATGGAACTGGTTGTCTAAAAGGAAAATAAATAAATTGGAGATAGGACAAAAATGCTATGAAAAAAGAGTTTCTAAAACCTGAGCCACTTGAGTTCTATGGGGTTGTTCTTGCTTCTTTTCCTCATCCTTGTCGAATCACCACCAGAATCAACGCAGCTCCTCTGAAAGAATTTGTCCCTTTTTGTAGAAAAGCAGGTGCACGAAAATTCTCTGGATGCCTGCATTATGTCTGGGCGTGGATGTATTTCAGAGGATTAATGCCAATGTATGGGTCCATTTAATTCAAAAGAAAAGAAAAGTGGGGAAACACCCAACTGTCCATGCACCATGTTTGGCATCGATTGTTCTAGAATGTGGTACTGTTGGTTCCAGATCAGAGACCAGTTGTTTAAAGACTTTTATCTCACTCATTTCTAGGTGTTTTCTTGATGTTAATGATCTTGATAGCTTATTAGTATGGAGCCTTAATATGCACTTTGAGAGGTGGGGGTTTTGGAGATGTATTTTTATTGATTGCTGTCCAGTATATTCTTCATGGTGAATGCAATGACCCTTTACTTGAATGATTTAACCAGACACTGGGGAACAGAGTAAAAACTAATTATGGAAGATTAAAAAACTATTTTAAGCATTTTCCACATATCTACTAAGTTCCATTGTAATATGCTTTGCAAATATAGCTTTTGTAACCACCCACCTAAGCAACTCTGTTATCATGGGTGGGGAGAAAAAAAGGAAAACCTCAGGTGTTCTGATATTAAGCAGGAAGAGAGCTGCTAAGTTTTTTGTGGTGGTTGGTTTTGTTTTCTTACAGATTCTTTTTCATTTATAAGGTTGTTCATTTTTTCCTAGCTTAGAATGATTCAAAACTTTGTTGTTTAGGTATGTAGCACTTGGATAGGAAGTGGGGTTGTAAGTGACCTGAATGATCTCCGCCGAGTTCACAACCTGCTTGTCTCTTCCCTGGATAAAGTGCAAGCAGGAAAGGGATCTTCTAGCCAGCTTTACCGAGAGAGTGCAACTACTATGGAAAAACTTGCAGTTCTGAAAGCATGGGCTGAGGTAAGCATTGACCATTAAATCTTTACAAGTTTGAAAAGATTTTGCAGTGTAACAGCAGCCTCACACCTCACTGGCTGTTCAGTGAGCCTTGCACCTGGCCTCCTCCTTACCTGTTGCAGTTCCACTTCTGGGATGTTTTCATCTCTATATCTTTCTCTTTTCCTTCTTCTGCTGTTCTTTGATCCATGTTTACAGTGATGCTCGATTGTTCTTCGTTTTACTGCACTTTTCTGTATTAAAGTATGTACTCATACCCTATCAGATTTTGATTTTCCTCCCATGTTATTGGTCTTAAACTTAAAAAAACTAAACAAACAAACCGTGAACCAAAAAAAAACAATGTTAAAATATATTATAGGAAAATATTGCAGTTGATTAACTAGGAGTTTGTCATAGAATCATAGAGTCGTTTGTGTTGAAAAAGACCTTTAAGATCATCAAGTCCAACTGTTAACCTGGGACTGCCAAATCCACTACTAAACCATGTCCCTCAGCACCACATCTACATGTCTTTTAAATACCTCCAGGGATGGCGACTCAACCACTTCCCTGGGCAGCCTGTTCCAGTGCTTGACAACCCTTTCATTGAAGAAATTTTTCCTAATATCCAATCTAAACCTCCCCGGTGCAATTTGAGGCCATATCCTCTTGTTCTATCGCCTGTTAACTTGGGAGAAGAGACCAGCCCCAAACTCACTACAACCTTTCAGGTAGTTATTTGTAGAGAGCTAGAGGGTCTCCCCTGAACCTCCTCTAGACTAAAGAACCGCAGTTCCCTCAGCTGTTTCTCATAAGACTTGTTCTTCAGACCCCTCACCAGCTTTGTTGCTCTTCTTTGGACATGCTCCAGCACCTCACTGTCTGTCTTGTAGTGAGGGGCCCAAAACTGGACGTAATCTTTGAGGTGTGGCCTCACTAGTGCTAAGTACAGGGGGGCAATCACTTCCCTAGTCCTGCTGGCCACACTATTCCTGATACAAGCCAGGATGCTGTTGGACGACTTTGCCAACTGGGCACACTGCTGGCTCATATTCAGCTGGTTGCTGACCAACATTCCCAGGTCCTTTTCCACCAGGTAGGTTTCCAACCACCCTTCCCCAAGCCTGTAGTGTTGCATGGGGTGGTTGTGACCTAAGTGCAGGACCCGGCACTTGGCCTTGTTGAGCCTTATACCATTGCCCTTGGCCCATCGATCCAGCCTGTCCAGATCCCTCTGTAGAGCCTTCCTACCCTCAGGCAGCTCAACACTCCTGCCCAACTTTTTGTTGTCTGCAGACTTACTGAGGGTGCACTCGATCCCCTCGTCCAGATCATTGACAAAGATATTAAGGAAAACTGACCCAAATACTGAGCCCTGGGGAACACCACTTGTGACTGGCCACCAACTGGATTTAACTCCATTCACCATGACTCTTTGGGCCCAGCCATCCAGCCAGTTTTTGACATAGCGACGAGTGTGCCCATCCAAGCCATGAGCAGCCAGTTTCTCCAGGAAATGGCGTCAAAGGCTTTACTAAAGTCTAGGTAGAAAACATCCACGGCCTTTCCCTTGTCCATTAAGTGTGTCACCTTGTCATAGAAGGAGATCAGGTTAGTCAAGCAGGATCTGCCTTTCATAAACCCATGCTGACTGGGCCTGATCACCTGGTTGTCCTGTATGTGCCACGTGATGGAACTCAAGATGATCTGCTCCATAAACTTCCCCAGCACCGAGGTCAGACTGACAGGCCTGCATTTCCCTGGATCATCCTTCTGGCCCTTCTTGTAGATGGGTGTCACATTTGCTAACTTCCAGTCAACTGGGAACTTTCCCTCATTTACCAGCAGTCCTGGCAAATGGGGAAGTGGCTTGGAGAGCACTTCAGCCAGCTCCCTCAGTACCCTCAGATGGATCTCATCTGGCCCCATAGACCTGTGTGTGTCTAAGTGGTTTAGCAGGTCCCTCACCATTTCCCTTTGGATTATGAGGGCTTCAGTCTGCTCCCTGTCCCCGTCTTCCAGCTCAGGGGGGTGGGTAGCCAGAGAACAACTGGTCTATTAAAAACTGAAGAAAAGGCGGCGTTAAGTACCTCAGCCTTTTCCTCATCCTTTGTCACTATGTTTTCCCCCACATCCCATAGACGATGGAGATTCTCCTTAGCACTCATTTTATTGCTAATATATTTATAGAAACATTTAACTTATTGGCAAAATGTTCATAATAAATTACAGACTTAATGTAGATATTGTTGGGGAATAGCTGGAATACCAGAAATCTTCGACTATTTACAAAAGCCAGAGTTAGTACTACTTATATTGCCTTGCTTCCTGGAACATTACTTGCATGCTATAGAGCTCTACGTATAATTACTGTAATTGCACAAATAGTATTTTGGTTTCTTTTAGTGTAGTATTTAAGGTTTTGGGTTTTTTCATTAAATTTTCTTGGAAGTTACTTTTAAAATGACAAAGAAAAGTATTAACATTTCAGCTGTGTAATGTTAATCACCCCATACTGTAATTTTCTTTGATATGGCACATCTGTTGTGTGAAGACACTTATTTCTATTCTATTTCTTTTCTAAAGGCGTTTATTTTTTCTGGTATTTCTGCTTATTCCCATATTTATCTAAGTTTTTCAAAATCCTTTTATCTTCTCATAGCATCTATCAAAACCAAACATATATATGTTCTTGTTTTCATGTAACGCGTTTAAAGCCATTTGCATGTGTTTATGATACCGTATCTGCTTCCAGAAAATGACAATTGCTCTAATTTATCTAGTAGCTCTTAATGTCGGTCAAAGAACTCTTTGCAATAAGGATACATTGATTTAATAAAATCAGTTATTTAAATCACTATGTCTGTGTGGAGCAGGAGTAATTGAGACTTTTTAAGGAAAAAAAGCATGTAGCCAGATTGTTTTAGGAAAGCGCCATTTATGCCCCTAAGTATTATATACTGGTAGAAATAAAAGAAAAAATATTTAAATAAAATTTAATTATATTGCAAATCTCTCTTTCACAGTAATTTTCCAGTGGGTCATCTCTGCATGGAATCTGTTACTTTCACATGGAAAGTCTGCTGCTTTTTTTTCTTGTAAGGATCTCACAGCATGTGCTTTCATATCTATCTTCCTTCTAGGTGTACGTCGTTGCCATGAAAATTAAGAAAGAAGCAGAGACCAAACCAAAGCGTGTTTTAAAGAGCACAGAGGAGGATGAGGATGATTTTGGTGCTGTAGATGAGTTGCCACCAGACAGTTTGATAACACTTGTACAACCTGAGCTGCCTGCACTTAGCCGTCTCTGGTTAGCTGCACTGAAAGATTACGCTCTTTTAACTTTACCAGCTGAATTTGCTACCCAGCTTCCACCAGATGGTAAGCACTGGAATTTCTTTTTGTGTTGCTGTGAAAAAGAGAAAGAGACCCTTAGTTGAGACTTTAAAATTGTTCTGTAAATTATTTGGCAGGTGTGGTTTTTTTTATGCAAGTGATAGATTTCTGGCTGTGTGTAATTGGAATGTATGTTTGAAGTTTGAGTGTGCTTTTTTCCTTCAACCTGCTGTGAAGATATTCTTTATTTGAATCACAGAGTTGCTTAATACCATGTCTTTGTAGAATTTAGAATACTTCTACACCTCTAATACTTTGGTATCAAATGCAAAAAGATGTTTACTATAAGAAAAACATAGCCCTTGAGATTAGAGCGGATCCCATGTCACAGTATTTTACTGAGTTAAGAATGAGTGTTCTATATGTAAAAAATTCTGCAGGACCTCATGACTTTGCCTGCCTTTCTTGCCCACTGCTTACTGTTCCATTGTGGCCATTACACTTTCTTACGAGAAGTACTAATGTTGCTCATTCACAAGGAGAATTGGGATGCACTGTCACTAACAAGGATTACAACTGAATATGTACATGATCAAATACACTCAGAGTAAATAATCTAATAAATTTAGAGTACTATGTGCTTTTTGTCTATTATTTGCAGATAATTTCAGAATTTATCTTTGCTTTGCTAATTTAACAGGGGGAGCGTTTTACACTCCAGAAACAATTGATACAGCTAGACTGCATTACCGAAATTCCTGGGCTCCCATACTGCATGCAGTGGCACTTTGGCTAAACAGTACAGGATTTAACGCTTCAGAGTCAACAGAAGAGACTGCTGCAGCAATGCCCAACTCACAGAAACGTGCTACATCCATTATGTTAAACCAGACACCTGGAACTCCACCTAGCACTAAATCTTTGCCAGAAATAAACAAAGATCGAATGCACTTAATTTTGGGTAAGAGTTACGTGTTTAGAGTTCAGTACCAGCACGTTATGGTATGAAATGGTGTGGGAATAAGACGTCTTGGGAAGTTTAAAATGGATCACGTGTCTAGACACTAATATTTCAAAATACCTCTGTCTCCTCCTCTCTGTATCTCTCTGCCTCCTGTGTTCTTTATAGTTTTGGCAGAATATTTGTCAGTGTGATTATTGTGATTTTTATAGACAAGTTGGATATTTAGTTTATTTATGTAATTGAATAAAATGAGTAGGAACTCTTATACACTGTAATTCAGATGATATAAAATGTTATGATTCAAAGACAAAAGCTGTAAGGTTATTAAAATACACACCCTCATAAAGAAACAGTTCAGTAGAGACTGATTTTTGAGAAGTCACGTGGAGTGGCTTTTGCATCAGTCTTTCATGTGTGAGTAGTGCTTGCTATTTCCCTTTGTTGTTTTCTAACAGCTTTAAGAGATGGATGCGATCACTTATTCTGAGGATTGCCAATAGTTTGCCGAGATATAGAGTTATTCACAACCAGAATTAAGTGCCATATGTATAATACAAATATTGCATAATTTTTGAGGCTTAATTTCATCTCAGTTATCTTTAAATTTAAAAGAGTTTAATAAAATAAAAGTCAATTTACAATTGAAGGATTCGGAAGTCGTGGATTTCTATTCAGTAATCTAAGTTGCTTGCTGTTACTGTTTATTATTTTTCCTGCCAAATTTTGGGGAGGACATGATGCAGAAGAGAAAGTGAATACAATTCTGCTATTTCTAATACATAAACTCTCTTTCCCTTTAGAGGAAGAGGAATTGAGCAAAACATGTATCCCTCTGAAGTTGTTAAAAACCTGCTATACCTATAAAGAAATTTAAAAAAGAAAACTTGATTTTATGATGATGTGAACCTTCTTTTTAATTATTGCTCTTTTCAGGTGTTAGTATACAGTTTTTGTGTTCCCCACGACCTGAAGAGCCTGTTGAGCATGTCACATCTTGTTTACAAGCACTTCATACTTTATTGGATTCCCCTTGTGCCAGGATCCATATTGCAGAAGATCAGGTACTGTATGAGCATGTTGTAACAATCAGCTTTTTCTAGGTCTTTGTCTTTCATCTGCGGTGATTACAAAAGCTGTAATTATTTCTGCATGAGAAAAGTATTTGCTTGTCATAAGCAAGTGACATAACAATTAGGAATTGTTAAGTCCTAATTAATTTTTTTAAATATGTGTTTTGTTTTACTGTAGCTCCTTGGTGTTGAACTTTTGAGTGTACTTCACCGACTCCTCCTGACCTGGGATCCTCCTTCTGTTCAGCTACTGGTTACAGGAGTTGTCCAGCAGATAGTAAGAGCAGCTCAAGATTATTTGCAGGAAAAAAGGAACACCCTAAGTAAGATTTTGAAAACACGGCTTGCTTTGCAGAGTAAATAAGCAACAGGTTTTCATACTGTGAAAGGAACTCAAATACATTAGAGTGTGGTTACGCTGAGGAGGAAAATGCTGTGTATTCCACAGA
Organism: Chroicocephalus ridibundus; assembly: GCF_963924245.1. Lineage (NCBI taxonomy): Eukaryota > Metazoa > Chordata > Aves > Charadriiformes > Laridae > Chroicocephalus > Chroicocephalus ridibundus. The sequence continues at coordinate 38,336,291 of NC_086286.1, forward strand.
TACTCCTGACGTATTCATAATCTTACCTGCTGATTTCTTCTCTTGTAAGATGTAGTTTTTCTTCCTCTGATCATTCTAGTGGTTATTCATGTCCTGGTTTTCATTCATTTTTTCTTGAGTATGAGTGATAAAAATTATAGCCAGCACACCACTTCAGGTCCTACTAATACTTTGCTCAGTTTCATTAATGTTTCTCTATTGACTGCCTTCTAGCACTTAATTTACCTCTTTTCTGAAGCTTAATCATTTGGCCCCCAGTGTAGGGTCTTGTGGTGCGTCCCTGGCACAACTGGCATTCATGAGGTGAATGAGCTCCTACTGGAACCAGTGTGAAAAGCTGCCTGCCCAGGAGATCTTGCCAGGAGTGGGCGCAGACTTGCATCTGGGTTCTTACTTCACTGACATTCAGGGTGTGTCAGCAACCAGGAGGTCTGGGAACAGGGTGTGCAAACAGGAGCGAGGCAGTTGGCATGGAAAGGCATGCTCATGCAGCCCAGAAGTGCTGCTCAAGACTGTACAAGACTGCTAGAGTCAGCATAATGATGGCAGTGACATACCGCAAGACACAGTCTGCCGACTGAGGGACAATCACCTCTGGCACATCAGAGGTCCAGTGACCTGGCTTGACATTCAGATGAAAGTCCTGATGTGACTGTCCTCCAGGTGCTTGTCCGTGCAGCCAGGGCTGGAGGTGACATTGGTCTCACCTGAGAGATGTGAAGGAAATGCATGTGAAGGTGAGCAGATTGTGTAATGTCAGGAAGGGCAAATGAGAGAATGGCCTGTTCTTCACAGAGATCCTGCAGGCGCAGGACCCCAAGACCCCTGTGTCACGGAAGGAGGGATAGCCATAGGCTATGCTGGAATATGGCCCTGGAGGATGGGACTCCCATGAAGGTGGAGGCTGCAAGGTTGTGACTTCTAGCAACAAAAGGCTTTATCTCCACGCATCTAGTTGGAGACACTATAGGATCTGGCAAGAGGAGAAGAGGAACAAGCTGTCAGGGTAGATATCTGGGCCAACCATCCCTCTTTGGCAGCTCAGAACTGAAACCACTAAGAGGAAGTGAAGGGTGATACCAGTCAGGAACTCTCTTCTTGTTTGCCACAGACTGCCTAATCAAGAAGAGAAGGTGAATGAAGCCATATTAAACCGACTGGAAGATGCCTTTAATCACAAGTTATGGGAGTCTCGTGAGAGATTTTTATTATGCAGACATGCTGGAAGGGCAGCACTGCAGGATGCTAACAATCTGAAGCTTTTGGAAGCGTGTGAGGCACAGGTTTTTTCAGTGTGGATGCTGGACTGTCCAAATAAGGGAGGTGCTCAGTGGATCTGCTACTCGCTAATACAGAAGAAATGGTTATGAAGGTTAATGGTAGCTGTGGCTGTAGCAGCCATGAGATAGTGAAGTTCATGATCCCGAGGCAAATGAAGAAAGCAAGTAGCACAGCAAAAGCTTTGGGCTGACTTAACAGACTTGGGCTTGTGCAGGGAGCTTGCAGACGAGATCTTGTGGTAAGCTTCCCAGAAGGGCACAGGAAAGAGATGGTTCATGTTTGGTGACAATATCTCATCCAAAAGTGCAGGATGCCAAACAGGCATAGCAGGAGGCTTACTTGGCTGAATGGAAACTTCTGACTGAGCTCAAATGTGACAAGGAAGTGTATGGATGGTGTAAGTGGGGCCAAATTGCTCAGGAAGACTACTGAAGATGTCTGCTCAGGTATGGAGGGGTGGAATTAGGAAAGTTACAATTTGGCTGGAGCTGAGACTGGTGGCAAATGTTAAGTGTGACAAGAAGGGCTCTTATAGATATGTTGGCAGCAAGAAGACCAAGGAAATTTGGACCTGCTGCTGAATGGGTTGGATGATCTAATGGCAAAACATGGGAAAGGGGGAAAAACTGAGGCAGTGTTATCTTCTTTGCTTAGTCCTCCTGTGTCTCTGTGTCTAGTGAGCAAGTTTAGGGTAGAGAATTGCTGTCTCCAGTAGATGAGCATCAGGTTAGGGACTGCTTAGGTAAAAGTTAGACATACCCTGGAACCAGATGGGATGCATCTGAGGGAGCTGACTGATGACATGCTAAGGCTGCTGCAGTCATCTTTGAAAAGCTGTGGAACTCAAGACTGTGGTACTGGATTGCGCAAGTGGTAGATACAGTGGAGGGCAGTGCTGCCTCTCAGGGGAATCTTGAGTTGCAGGGCTGAGAACCTGCTGAAGTTCATCAAAGACGAGTGCGAAATCCTGCATTTGGGATGGAGTAACCCTGTGCACTGGTATAGGCTGGGGAGCTGACAGACTGGATAGCAGATTTGCCAAATAATGAGTTGAATGTGATCTTTGGTGTGCCTATGCAATACTGAAAACTCTGTTACTGGGCTGAATTAGAAAAGTATGACCAATACATTAAGGGGTATGATTTTCCTTTCAACTCAAGCTTGTGAAGATGTATCTGGAGCAGTGTCTAGTTTTCTTTGCCCTTCCCCCTCATCCTGAGTAAGAGAGGTGTTGAGAAACTGAAGGAAGTCCAGTGGAGGTCCACTAAGCTGTTTAGGGAGATCAAGTATGTGACACATGATGGGAGGCTGAGAGAACTGAACTTGTTTAGTCTGCAGAAGAGAGGGTTAATATGGGATAGAATAGCAATCCCCCTTCTTAAAGGGGATTTAAAGAGAAGACCAATCCAGACTTTTCTGAAAGGCACATGATGGAAGGACAAGAGGCAATGAACACAAGTTGCAGTAAAGGAAATCTAGACGGGATACAAGGAAAGAAATTGTCACCATGGGAGCGGTGAAGCAGTAGAACAGGTGCCCAGGGATGTTGTGTCATTTCCATGCTTGGAGATGTTCAAACCTGGACCAGCTCTGAGCAACCTGCTGTAGCTTTCAAGTTGGCCCTATTTTGAACAGGATATTGGACTTGGATGACTTATGGAGGTCCCTTTCAGCTTAAATTTTTCTGCGATTCTCTGAGTTGATCTACCTAAATCCTGTTCCTCTACTTTGCCTTTATTGACCTTTAGTAAAATTACTTATTTCTTATTTTATCCCCATCTTTTGTGGTATATTTCAGCTTCTCATGTTTTGCTTAGGCTTTCCATCAGGATGTTCTGTTAGTTTGTTTCTACTTTATGTAAAAATATCCTTGATAAGGGTTTTGGCATCAGTCCAAAAGCTACTTTCTGAGGTACTTTTAGTAACTTTTTCCTTTTAGCAGAGCATCTCCCTGTTCAATCATCCCTTTACCATTTCTTTAAAAGTATCGCATTGGATGTACTGTTTCCATCTTTGCCAGGTAAATTAGTTTCCAAGTGGTACCCTGGCAAATAGTTCATTGATACTGGTTAGGTTAGATCTGTTATGTTTTCTTCTACCTGAAAGAAATAAAGTAAAACCCAAAGAATATTCTCTTACTAAGGAAAACTACCATCTTAGTCTGGCACAATATGCTGTTGAGAAAAAAAAACCTGTTAGCTTTTACCTGTTTTCCACGTAGAAACAGAGAGAGAATTTTGCTGGAACTTGAGGAACCAGCACAGCCAAAAATGCAAGCTCTGTTCCTTCATATGAATTAATCGAATTGTTTACTGCAGGCCCAGTAAGTTGTATTTTTCAAATCTGTGAATGTGATAACGCTAGCAATCATTTAAATTCCCAGTAGCTCCATAGGGGTAGTTCAGGCCAGCTTTGACTTACTGAATCTCTGTTTGTGTTTAATGGGAGAAGGAGAAAGACTGCAGCTGCCCAAGCTGCCATTCAAAAGAGAGACTTTTGGAACTGAATGCACTGAAATCATGAACTCAGACATAGAATCCTACAATGCTTTTCTGTTCTCTTATTTCATAATCAATGTAGGCTGAAATAAAATTTTGTCGGAATGGAACATTTACTTAATAGCCATTAAATTAAAAAATACTGTTGGGCCTATTTATTTGGTGGTCATTGCTGTTAATTTTACAATTAGTTTTAAAAGAAGCAAAATAATTCCTGCATTTTTATTTTGTGTAAGTATTGCTATTTTTTTTTCCTAGTTCGATATGGATTTTTAAGTATTGTTGCAATCACAACACTTCTAAAGCATTTTAAACCCCTTTACGTCATTCTAATTAAAACATTTAGTTTGACATGAACCATGTTTGTCATATCTTACTGTGAAGCAACGTTTTCCTCTTGATTTTTAACGTTTTTTTTAGAGTGTTTCATGTAAGCTTTGGTATGGAATCCTCCTTAAGTGTATTCTCAGACATTTCTTTCCTTTTTTCAGATGAAGATGATATTGAGGAAAAAGAAAATCCTCTTGCTTTAGGAGAGGGAGGTGCAAGTGGTGGTCTTGTGCCGGGAAAATCTCTGGTCTTTGCAGCCATGGAATTGCTCATGTTTATCCTAGTACGGCACATGCCCCATCTGAGCTCAAAAATGTCAGATTCTCCAAGTCACATTGCTGCCAAATCCCACCTCTCTGAGGAAAGTGCTCGTCTTGTGGCCGCCACTGTTACTATACTGTCTGACCTGCCTTCTCTGTGTTCTCCAGCAGGTAAGGTATTGTAACAAAATATATGTGAGTGGTCACTATAGGGGAGGCATAATGAGCATATGATGTTAAAAGCAAATGAAGTATATTTTCACGGGATACTTTAAAGGTCATCTATTGAAAATTATATTTAGGTTCTAAAATAAATGAAGAGTTCAGGCTTTTTCAGTGAGCAACATGAAGGAAATGACTTGATTTTAAGTTTGCATGTGTGCTGCAAGTTTGCTGAGGAAATGAGTTCTATATCACTATGATGTTATTGGGTTTTTTTCCCCTTCCTTTTTTTCATGATTTTGAAACCTTTTGGCCAATTGTAATCATATTGTTAAAGAATATAGACATCTCAGAGATAATTAAATTCCTGAGAAGTTCATGAAAAGTAGCAGCTGGATGAAAAGAGAATCCTACTGAGTTAAAAACCAGCACAATTCAGCTGTGATACGCTTGGTTTTTGCAGCCGTTGGCTGTCAGTCATCCCAAATGTGTCTCTAAACTAAATGGAGCTTTCTTCTGCCCAGGGAGACTGTCACAAAGGATATGTGTAAACTAGGGTAATTGCACTGACTGGAGTTCATGGGTGAAGGACACAATTGCACGGGAAGCTGTGCTCTTTGAGTTTTGCTTTTCAGAGAACAAATTGCTTAATTGTTGTCCTGTGGGTCTCTGGGAAGTTTCACACGCGGATGTAGATAAGACATTTTGCAGGTTGGTCCCTTAATGAGATGCATGCTAAATAACATATTTTGACAAAGTCATGCTCAGAACACAACATGGGCTGTCTTCAAATGGACAATCTGTGTTGTGCAATTCTTTAAAAAACAGTAGATTTTGAGATGATCTGGTGTCCTGCACTGTTTTTGTTTGATTCCTGGTTCTTTTTCTTTTCTCTCTTTTTTTTTTTTTTTGGGGGGGTGGTGGAATGGGCAAAAAGAGTAATGGTACTACTTGTGTTGATTGGATTGAAGGCATGACTCCCAACATTTGCCAAGTCACCCGCAAAAGTAGCTCAGAAACTATTGTTAGTCTACAGAGACTAAGGCTAGAGTTGTTGTTTGGTTTTTGGTTTTTTTTTTTTTTCCCTCATCCAGAAGATGTAGCCAACTGAGAGCTGTAGAGGGGGGTGGTGGCAATAGTACATGCACAAACATTTGTGTTAATTGAACCTTTGGATGTAAGGGAGACTGTGAACAAAGAGAACAGGGGGGTTGGACTAGATGACCTTTAAAGGTCCCTTCCAACCCAACACATTCTATGATTCTATGAATTCATCACTTTCTGTGACTGAGTGGGTTTTTTATATTTCTTCTTCTTTCTTTAAAACATGAGCATCTTGCAGTCTCCATCGGACAAGATCCTGGGCAATGTGATTTAGAGGAACTGCTACTTCGAAAAAGGGGGTTGGACTAGATGACCTCCAGCAGTCCCTCCCAGTCATTAATTATTCTTAGTGTATTTATCCTCACAGTGTTCCCATAATTAGGAAAATGGCAAGATTTGTGTTTCCACAAATGTGGAAAAATGAGGCATAGAAAAGATACAGAAAGAGAATTGACTGAAGTGAGCTGTAGAGTGATATTACACATCTAAACTCAATAGCACCCTTCTTTCAGCCCTACAGGGGCTTAAAGCCTACCCCTGTTATTGAAACTCCTTCTAATAAAGTTCCCATGTGTCTAAAGTCAGGTTATGCGCTACTTGACCAGTATTTCTTGACTATGGCTAACTTGCATCTGCAGGACTAGCTGCACAAAACAGATAGGTGTTGATTTCTTTAGAAAGGCAATGCAGTAGGAGGAGAATTGTTTTGTCTCATTTGTAGAGTAGTCAGATGGCTACAGCTTTTGCCCAGGATGTGAGACACCCAGATAACTTCCTTACTTTGCTTCTAGGGCTTGTACCATACACCAGCTTCCTTGGAAAGTGCCATAACTTGGTTTGGATACCTGTTTCTTGTTGTTGTTATTTATTTTATATACTCATATGCAGATCCTGTTTTAAGATATTTAACAATCTGGATGTGTTCAATATGATACATACCATGTGTCACATGCCATGTAGGGCAAAACTTTAATAGCTGAATCATCATTCCTGAATTGACAGCAACATTTGAAGTGTTGGCTTGTATGACTTGTGTTATGATACGCTTCAGTGGTACTGATGAATGAATTTGGTGGTAAAATATTGAATGGCTCACATCACTTGCTATTTAAATTGCAGTTTATCTTGGTGTCTCCTTTGTCTCCTAGCCATATATATCCATATTGGGAAAGCTGAAAAGGTTATCTACCACACTTGTTGGAATTAACTTCAGAAACTCTATTTTGTGTTTGTTTTTGGGTTTTTCTTAGGATGTATGACAATCTTACCCACTATCCTATTTTTGATTACAAGAGTATTGAAAGAAACAGCAGTAAAATCAGCAGATAACCAGGTCCCACCTCCAGTCAGTGCGGCCCTTCAAGCGATAAAAACTATTGTTACTCTTCCAACAGTCAAGACTGATGAAACTCAAAAACAATGGACAGGTCTTATCCGCAGCACTCTGGCATCTATCTTGGAATACTCTCAACCTGGTAAGTGGTTTCCCAGTGCAGGAGAGTTAAAGTTACAGAACTGGGCTTTGCTGTAATGAAAAGGCAAGTATTATGTCTGCCTATAATATAATAGGCTTCATGTCTGAGGGTTGGGGATTAAAAGTGGTAATGAATTGCTTGTAAAATTGAAATGGGAGAAAGACCTGAGTGCACAGAGCATAACTGATCAAAGCTATTTAATAGTTGAAGACAAGCAGAGCATTGGCTTTAAGAAAATACAGTTACATCTCAGGACTTCCCATCCCAGATTTGTCCTTGTTTTCTTTGATACTATTGATCATAATCTCCTGTTTTGCCTTTTGCAGTTCATCTCAAAGCTGCCCCCCCCCCTCCCCCCAGCCCTTTCTGTAGGGTATTTTTCTGTCCTAGTTCAGACTTTCCTCTTCCATTTTGAATCCCTTTTTATGATGTGATTATTTCATGCTTTAGGTTTTTCTTCGGCTGACCTTACCAGTCTTCATTGTTTCAGCTAGTGACTTGTTTCTGGAACTCAGAAATCTACCTTCTGGTATCTGTCAGTCTTTCTGACATCTGCTGACTGTCTTGCAAGTAAAATCTAAAGGAGTCGTAAACTGAATTCACTTCAGTTCATGGACCATGCCTTAATTTCTGTCACTACTGGCAACTGTAGATATGTTGGCAAGGTCTGAGCAAACTATCATTTCCACCCCTCCTTTCCTCTTTCCACAGAATACCTGCTAGCTTAAAGGAAAGGAGATTTTAGTTGCCAAACCAGTGTTTGTATGGGAACTGATCTCTTTACTGAAACTGTAATTGTTCAGTACTGTACATGGATTCGACACCTTGAATTAAATCTCAAGAAAAATGGCAGTCAGTGTATCATTTAAGTGTTTGCTGACATGATTCATGTAGTCTTAATGACAGTGAGTGTTAAAGTGAATAAGTGTGAAGACAGCAAGTGATAATTGTGGCATGGTTCATAGTGGAGCAGGATATTCACAATACTCTTACAAGCTTTCAGTGGTGAGAAAAAAATCCTATCCCTGCCAAAAAAATCTGTTACCCACCAGCAGGATGTCTACTGTGTCTCTTTAGAGAACTGCAGACTACTTCTCTTGGTTCACATTCGTACTTTGCCTTACCCTTCAAAAAGCAAAAAAGATGTACGTCTCAGCACATAGTTAGCAAAAGAGAGACACAAAGATCTGTCATTTGCATAATGGTAGTTCAGCCAAAAACCATCCCATTACATCGCCCAGGAGTCATTTATAGAGACTGAAGAGAGCCTTGAATAGAGTTACTCATGTGAGAGATAGGGACTCATGTGAGAGATAGGGAGCAAGTAGGTAGTTGCAAACAATCCTGAAAATGTCTGAAGGGGAAGGATCAGTAGATTTGTGTTAACCAAGTCAAACTCCTAATTGGATTTGTCACATCAGCTTTTGTCTTCCAGCCTTTTGTTACTGTAAAGATTTCCCAGTTCCTCTGTCCAGAAACATTACTGGCTTTAGGCTTTTTTGCAGACTTCAGAAATCTTTGTCGGTTCCTTGCAAGAGTGTATGTTTTCTTTTTCCTTTCCAGTCTTCTGTGGAGTAGGACACATCACACACATAAGAATCTAAGCAAGGTCTATTGCATACGATTTCAAGTCTCACAATAAAATGTAAACAAATTCAAAATAAAAAAAAATTAAACACATTTTTCACTTAAAATGTTTGGAGTAGTTTTTTGAAATTTGAGGTTTTGAAGTTTGAGTTTTTGAGGTTTCGCATCATGGCTAAGCCAATTGAATGACTAGCTGACATCTGTAAAGGGCAGTCATGCTGTTTTTCTTTTTGCTGACTATGTAGCTGCTGTTTCTTTGTGCCTCTCAAGGGACAGCAGAACCAATCTGGCCAACAAACCCAGAAGAACAGTACTTTATACATATAAAATATATATATTATAATAATTATATATAAACATAGGGGTTTTTTTTCCCTGCTGATGTAAATTCACGAATGAGATCGTGAAGACAGAGCTTGTGCAAGGAAAAAAAGGATGACAATGGCAAATACAGGCTAAGTGAAAAGTGGGAAAGTTTAAGTAGGACTGTTTTTATTTGTGACAGGTAGTGTCAGATCAGCTAGTCTGTTATGTGAAACCTCATGTCAGGTAAAAGTTGTTGCCATGCTGGGTATCAGTTTCTTACTCTGCTGTACCAGCTGAAGAGAATAAAAAAAAAAAAAAAAAAAAAAAAGTGAAGTATTTTTTTAATGGGGAAAAGATCTAAAAAATACATTTTTCCTCTCTTACTTACATGTTGAAAACAAAAAATACGACTTGGTCAGAGAAAGTGTGGCTGATGTTTTTTCCTTGATATTTAAGTTTCAGAAAGCTTGACTGACTTTATTAAAGCAACTATTAGAATAGAGTTGCTCAGCTTTTTGCCAGTTGCTATCAATAATGATAAAGTGATTCTGTAGTAAGTAAATGCATATTTGTATGCAGCTGCAAATAATGTCAGGTACATTTATTTCCTCTTCGTGAGTTTATCCATGTTCATTGCCTTTTACTAAATAAATTGGAAACCCTTTTTGGAGTAAGCTAATAGCATGTTTGTCTTTTGTTTTTCAGAAGCCTCTAAGCCTATTCTTGATGAAGTAAGCATACTTACAGCTATTGCTCTCTTCCTTTTGTCAGCAAGCACTGAAATAATTGGAGTGCAGTCTTTACAAAATGGATGTATGAACAGATTTAAAAGTGCATTAAATTCCTGTGATCCTTGGGTAAGATCATGTTATAGGAATGTGAATAATATATAGCTGAGAAAAACTAATTGTTATTTACTTAACTCTATTTCTTGAATGCTTTGTGATCCCTTTACTTCAGAGACAGATATTGATTGTCAAAATAACTAGAATTTTCAATAGCGTATTATAGAAACTCTTTAGTGAGTAAAACAACCCAGGGTAAGCTCTTCTAGATAACGTGTGTTCATGGCCTTGTGCCATGTTCTCGACTTGCAGCTTTTTAAAGTGGTGACATTTCTGCATTAATACTAATCTTTTATAATACAAACTAAACCACTTTTTCTGCAGATAAAATTACAGTCCACAACATTTCTGATGAATTTTATATTTGCTTTTGCAAAACCTGTGCTTATTTCCCGTGTCCAAAGACAACTCAATTTGAGTGCGAAAATGTAATTTTGTGGTCACCATCAGAACATCTACAGATTTTTGAATCATCTGTCTCCTGATTCCACTTCTGTCCTTTTGTTTGTCTTTATGAATATTCTTCTAAACTATTTTCTCACTAAAGAGGGAAACTAAAATTTGTAGACTGATTTTGTTCAAGCAGGCTAATGCGCTGTATAGGTAAGCTTAACTGCTCCAGCCAAGTACACATCGGTTTGAGTGGGTATACAAATCTGTAGGTGGGAGCTAAAGTGAAAGATATATAGTGTTTCCACAAGTGAGCATTGCAGAGATTCTCGAGAAGAAAAACACACAAAAAATGCTGATGTGTTTAGGGTCACAGTGAGGCATTTAAAATCACGTTTAGACTGATAATTCTTCTCTGCAGCAGGGCTGACATTTTCCAGGTGGACATAAAATTCAGTTGGTTCTGAAGCCTGACTTCAGGTGGAAAGCTACTTAAAATTTTAGCGTGTGAATGGAAATGTTAGTTGTATTGCGCAGAAACTTTTATGTCATATTCTCTCTCAGCTCTGTCTAAACACATGAACAGTGAGAGAAGTTCATCTTTGACCACCACTCTGCTGGAAAGCTGTCCGTGAGCTGGAACTTAAACCACTATTCTTGTAATTCACAGAGAATGCTTTGACAGCAGCCAGATTGTGTCCACTCTCCTGGCTGATGTGCAGAACATATACTCTGTAATACTTGTGTGTTCCTTCTAGTTTTTTAAATGTAAAACACTCATTGTTGGGGTCAGTAACTAGACACCTGTTTGTAATAAAAAATTATACTGATTGTACTACAAGCATTGAACCGATTTTGGAAAAAAACTCTTCTAAGGAAATACCGCTGCCTCATAAGAAATACAGGAGTATTTTTTTAAAGTGTTACCACCTGCAAAAGTCTGAAAGGTTAGATATCATGTATAGTAGTAACCAGAAGGCTGGTGAGCTCAATTTCATTTTGCCCCAACAAGGGAACTTAGTTGAGGGACCCTTGTCTCTCAATGCTAATGAGTACGTTTTACAGGACAGTGTGCTTTACATGCTTTGAAGAAGCCCTGATTTTTACCTCACAGGAACTTTTGTAGACATCTGTGAGTGCAGAATAGTCAAAAGATTTATATTGTATAAATGGAATAAAAGAAGTTTGGAGGAAATTTTGCTGTCAGATGGAGTCATAAAACGCTTATTTGAATTATGCATGCATGTAAGAAAAGAGACTTTTACCCCTTATTTCAACGGCTAATAATCTTAACAGCTAATAGGGAGTAAAGTTTAAAGAATGTAGACAGAAAGGGAAGGGAATTATTTGGAGTGGTATAGAGAGATAGCGGACACAGGTCAAAGATGATGCTGAGTAAGGCATTAGGATAAAATGTTCTTCTGGGGAGCTCTGTTAGAAAGCATAGAAATGCTTCTTCCAATACCATTATTACTTCTGGCCTTAAAAATGGATTTGTATAAAAAAAAAACAACAACTTGCAGCCCTATACTAGTGAATTAACTTGTATTTTCTCACTATTAGTTTTTATTATCTATCACTTGTATTCAATGTTTTTATCTATACATCTATGTTTCCAGTCATCCCTAGATCTCCTCACGGATGATTGTGTTCAGTAATACGTCCTCTAGAATGTTTCTGTTCAGCATGTGCTCAATAACTCATCCTGTTTGGACTTGAGTGCAGTTTGAAAGCATGAGCAACGTTTTATCCTTGTATTTGTTGTGGGGCTTTACCTTTTCAAAAGTTCTGGGTTATTTGTGTGGTATTCTGGAGGAAGATTTTTCTACATCCAAATGAAATGCATTCATAAGTTCATCTAAACAAGATCATCAGTGAGTCATTTTCCCAAATGTTGACTTTAATAATCCCCGCTTTCCAGAGAAAAGAGCGGGAGGGGGGGAAAAAAACAGAAGGAAGACAAGGAGGGGGTTCTGTGATCCAGCTCACTGTATAGCCACGTGTATACTCCTGTGCTACTACCAGCACAAGATGGAGAATGAGAAGGAAGGAAGGACAGGCCTGCCACTTTTGGCTACAGCCTTGGCTCACGTTAGAGCAATAAGATCACTTTAATCTGATCTGAATCATTTTTATGGGCTGTTTTATCCTTCTGAGATTGGAATAGCATTTCATGATTTTGCTATTACTATATAGACATATTTACTATTAGTGCTGTTAGTTTTGAGACTTAAAGGTGTAGCTCTCTGTGGACCTGTGTGACTGAATTGTATCACATTAACTATTCCATTATTTTCTCTGAGTTCATTTTGTTACTACTACTTAGTACCTGCATGTTCTTTCTAACTGGCCTTCCTTTTATTGAAAACTGGGATAATATTATTTTAGCAGATGGGCTGTGTTGCTGCTTTCCTCTTATTCAGTATGTTTCCTTCCCCTTTAGTCTTCTCTTTCTCTTTTTTTTTTTTTTTTTTTTTTTTTTTTTTTTTTTTTTAGTATCACGTGTCTCACATACATAGATAAGAGAGTTTATTAGAATTCCCTGAGTTAACAAATAACTTTCAGGACAACGTATTTATCTTGATTCAATTAGGTTCAAGCCAAGTGTTACCAGCTTCTGCTTTCAGTGTTCCAACACACCAATCGTGCCCTGTCAACTCCATATATTCATTCATTGGCCCCTATCATGGTTGAGAAGTTGAAAGCTGTGGAAAGGAGCCGCCCGAACAACAACCTGGAGCTGTTAGCAGTCCAGGAAGGAATTAAAGTCCTTGAAACGTTGGTTGCCCTTGGTGAGGAGCAGAATAGTAAGTACTTCGTTTTTTCTAGAGAAATGTGTAATGCTAAAATAGAATATTGAGCATTAGAAATCTTGCAGTTAGGAACTTGATGGCATAGTCACAAATAGACCGCGTCTGCGCAACATGCCTTTCTAATTCCAGTACTAGAACTTTCGTACACCTGGACTCGTATAGCACACACACTCTGATATGCCTTTGTATTTCTGGTGGTTGCAGGAAAAAAATTCTAAAGATGAACTGCAGCACTGAGTGGTGTTTTCTTCTCTTTGGAAAAGAGTAGTTCACACTGTTCAAATTTACTTTTTTGACATTGTTAACTTTCATTTACTTTAGCAGACTCATCACTTTTATCTGGTTGCTTCTACCAGCTCAACAAAGTTTATCTAAAAAGCCCAAGAAATTGAATTGTACTGGTCAGAATATCTTGATTGTAGGTGGAGCCTCCTGTTTGCTTCAGTAGATAGAATACAGTATTTGTAGTTTAAGTTCAGTTATTCTTTAACTGAAACAATGCGTTTTCTAAAGGCTTACTCTGCCGACATTTGGCTCTAAACGCTGATAAAGTTCCTTGTAAAAAATATTACTGTTGGTTTTGTGTGGTTTCCTCTGCCCCACCCCCAACACATACTCTCTGTTGGTATTTCTCTTCATTGATGATAAAACACTAAATGTATGTTTACTTCAGCCCCATTCTGCTTCTGGCACAGTTGTTTGAAACACATTTAAAGTGAGACAGTAACTGAAGCAAATGAGGAAACAGAACATCTGATTTTTGCTGGCTGGAGACAGTCACCCTATGAGTATGAATTTAGTAAAAATCTTTAGGGGAAAATCATTAATACTCTGATAACCTACAGAATTTTAGATAAATGAGTTACCATTAATATTTAAGTTCTTTGAACTTAAAATTTACAATTAATGTTACACACTTCAAAGGCATACTTGTATGCTTGCTAGATACAAAAATTAGCGCTATTGCTTAAGTTCAGCTCCTTTTTTGTTCTAAAGATAAACCCTTTTGATCACTGCGCCATTTTGGGCTGTGGCCTCATTAGGTCACACTAGCCCAAGCAATAGCTGTGTTGCTGGTTTTTGGGATTGGAACCTTCCAGGGTGGAGCAATGTAGCAGATAACTGTCCTTGACTTTGTCGTGAACAGTTGCACGTGTGGTTCTGTTGTGCTCACTAGAGGCCAATATTCAGATTCAATCAAATAATGTTCCTTTCTGCCTGAAAGTGTTTTGAAATCCTTCAATATGATAGGCACTCTATATCTTATGATCTCTTATCAATGATCTGTAAACAGATGGTGCAAAGGCATCTTTAAAGAAGTATCAGGAACAAAATAATTATGATGAACAATAATAGAAGTCTGAAACACGGTCCTGGTGAGAAAGATTTGAGTGACCAAAGGACAGGAAACCATCTACATTTCAGTTGGTTTTTATTTGATCTTTTATTAATTACAGTGTTTATTGTCAATTCTGAAAACAAAATTACCCTTATCAGTCTAGTAACTGATAAAATTATTTTTCTTTTGTTCTCTGATAAGGATATTACACTATTTTATTTTCTTTCATTTTTAGGAGTCCAGTTGCTTGCCCTTCTCGTTCCCACTCTGATCTCCTATTTATTGAATGAAAATGCCTTTGCGTCTGCATCTCCAGCATCTAAGGATCTTCACGAATTTGCACTTCAGAATCTAATGCACATTGGTCCACTTTACCCACATGCTTTCAAGACAGTAATGGGAGCTGCTCCTGAATTAAAAACACGTCTAGAAACTGCAGTCCGAGCAAGTCAGGCCAGCAAAGCAAAAGCAGCTGCTAGGCAACCACCACCCACAGTACATTCCACCCCAACAATTAAACTGAAAACTAGCTTTTTTTGAATTACTTTTATTATTTTTGGACCATTAAGTAGTCAGAAGCGTTACATTATCCCCGATGTGTTACTGCATATATGTCTGTAATTTTGTGTAATTTGTATGTGAAAGGCTGTCTAATAGAGCTTTGTGTAATTACTTGAAATCCATGCATTGCAAGGGAAGTGGTGTTACTTGTACTTGTATAGATTTTTAGGAAATTGAGTGTGATCATATTTATGAATTTGTGTTATAAATTATCCACAAAAAAAAATAATATTCTCTATCTGACTAAATAGTGTTATTTATTTTTAAAAGCTACCCCAAACCTTTGAGTGGTTTTTGAAATCTGGTGATTGTTATCCTACCATTGTGCAAACACACGGACACAGTGGGGACGGAGGGAAGAGGGGAAACTGTTATGCAGTACTTACCGTGTACCATGGGGAATTTCAAGTGTAGAAGTATGCACTTTTTCCTTTGAAAAACAAAGTAGGGAAGGGGATTGTCAGACCTTGTAGATCATTTCAGCTTGCATGAAAAAAAACAACAAAGAATTGAAAATTTTCAGTCTTTCTCAAGGTGAACAATCAAGCATGCTACCTTAATGAGTTGTCCTTATTTATGTGGTGTATATTTCTTTCAGATCCGTTTCCATGCTTGAATATTAATAAAGGATGCAAAGAATCTAATCCCCTATCTCTTCTAAGATAAATTTTAAAGAATGCATTGGAAATTGAGTTTATAAAGAGAGCTGCCTGCTATCTGCGGGTTTTTTTTGTAGGTGTAGATTTTGGCCCTTGTAAGGTGCTGTGCATTGGCAGTCTTCCTATTCTGCCAGACGCAGGTTGGATATGACGATTCAGTGCTCTGCTCTTTGTCCAGGTTCCTCGGTATTTAACCTTCCTGCAGGATTTTAGTCTCATTGGATGTATCTTATCTGTAGTACTTGATGAAGTTTACAGGGCCATATTACTTGAGCGCGCCTGTACTGAGTAAGGGAGCAGAACACAAGTGAGAGCCAGGCTCCTCTGGTTTTTCCTTCCCCTACCAGGCTTTTCTTTTTCGAAAAGCACGTGGCTCCCCTCAGTCTGAGTGAGTCTCATCTACAGATTTTGGAGCTCGGAGCCCAAGTTGCTGTGCTGGCCTTACAGCGCAGAGCCAGCGACTCCCAATGTCTGTCTGCTGCCAGACCTCACCCTTCCTATTGGCAGAAGTGCAGAACCATGTATTTTCTTGTGTATACAAGACTGACTTACGTGAATTTTTGGACACTGCTATTGAATTTATGGGCTTCTATAGGGATCTTTCTATACATTTTGCTTTATAGGGAGAAGCCACGTAATTAGAAGCCTCGGCTAGGCCTGATGAGTTTCATCTCTCATGTTTTTCTGGATACTTTGTAAAAACTGCATCATTTCAAAAGCTTCTACTTCAACCCAAGTATAAGAAAGGGATAGTAAGTAGAAGAGAATGCGATTAATACTTGGTCGAAATATTTGTAGGTCACTATTTTTTGCATAGGCACTTGCCTAGTCTCTCTTCCTGTAAAACCTTATATAAATAACCCTTTGAGTACCTATGCAAAATGGAGGACAAGACAATGCTTTTTTTTCCCCTACTGTATTTGGTGTGTGCAAAATAGTTAGCATAAAATCAGAAAAGCTTTTATTTCACAGTGAATATTTTAGTACTAATGTGAGGACTCAAGAAGTGGTGCATACTCTAATCTTTCCAAATTTTTATCATAAAAGGTGTTAACTTCCGAGTCTTGTTCCACGGTCCTACGGGAGTAAAGATACACGCAGAAGTAAAAACAACATGAGGAGGAAAGTAATTTCACTAATTTCTTCATCTTTGTATGTGTAGTGGGAATTAAACTGATTAACATATATCATTTTCTAATAAGTGTTTCCAGCATTACAAAGCCATTTTGCTCAGAAGTTCTGAACTTGGTTAACATTTGAAGAGAAAGTATTACGGAGACTCTTTTCGGTACAAAATTGAACACAAAAATTTTGCAAAATAAAAATAAGAAAATAACTTTATAACCTGTTTTAGATTCCCTGCCCCCAGGTAGTCTAGTAATTAATGACTTTGATGTTTGTTGGAAGCTTTTTGTCTATAATCAGTTCTTATTTACCTTAACTTTTATCTCAGCACTTCTATGTTTTGGTTAGGCTCTAGTTTACAACATGACTGGAAACTCAGAAGGCTGGGGGGAGGGGGGGGAAGTGTAGCAATCAAGCATAACTTAAGAAGTCTGTAGAAAAATAGAAAAAAGTTAGCGGAAGGGAAAACGGCACTAGATAGATGTAGAGGGATAGAGAAGGGAAAGGTTTTTCTTTGTATACTGCGTGACTGTATACAACACGCTCAACTTCCATTTGTATACACCCTTCCCCACTTTCTAGTCCTTGTTTGCTTCTTTGCTTGCTCCTGATACTAAAGGTATAATCACGTGGTTTTACATAATATTTTGCATCAAATTTCATTTGATTAAAAAACCCGAAATAACTTGAAAAGCTTGTAGTGCTTATTGGTTTTTGTCACCCTCCTTTTCATCTTTTTCTGTGTCGATGGCCTTTGTAATGTGCTTTTTCATGAAGCTCGTTTGCTGTTTCCCCTTCACATCTTTTCCTCTCTCTCTGCCATTTCCTTCCTTTCTGGGTGAGCTTGTTCTTCTACCTCGCTTCCCCACCGAGGTCCCACGGAGCGCGCTCCCTCTTCTGTGCTTTCTCCCCTCTTCCTCCCTGCTCTGTGACCATCTATAGCATTTCCCAGATGTCTTTCCCTCCTGAAGAGCAGTTGCCCACCAGCCTCAGCTCTGCTCTCTGAGAGCGGGGTCACGCGGCGGGCGAGCGCGGTTTCGGAGGGGAAACAGGAAGGGTTGCGGGGTGAGCAGCGGGAGCCCCTCCCCGCCACCTGCAGCCTCGGTGGCCACGGGCCACCTTTCACATGTGGCTCGTACCACAGCCCTGCTGTAAGGCCTGTTGGTAGCCGTGTTTTGGTGTTGGTAAGCAGGCCCAACTGCGTGTCTCCGGGAGAGGCAGGAGGGAGCGGTGGTGCCATCAGCTTGCGCCCTCAGCCCGGGGCTCTGCCGACAGTCTCAAAGTGTCTGGTTTTCCCTTTCCTCGCAGAAGATCCACCACGGTAATCCCTGGAAAACGTTCCTTTGCTGTCCTTTTCAGCATTTCCACAGATTTTCACGAACCCCTTGCGGCCCTGGGGTGGGATGATAGTCTTCCATGCTTTGACACCCGGCCGGGGGCGTGAGGGCAGGCCTCGACCCGAGTCTGTGGGACCGCTGTGGGACACCTGCCCTTCTCCTGTCCGCGGGGGGGCGGGCCGCGAGCGGTGCCGAAGCCATTTAAATCCTGCGCTGAGGCAGAGATTACGATTAATCCCTGCTCCCGCTGCTGCTCCCAGCCGCCATGCCCCTCTCTATACCCCAGCATGGCACGTCACGGGGATGAGGCTCGCTCGCTCTGACGTCATTCCTCGAAATACGGGCAGCGCGGAGGAGAAAAAGGGGATTTGAGGAAAACCTCCCTGCCTCTCTCCCCCGCCGGCCGCCCCGCCGCGGAACTACATTTCCCAGAATGCCGCCGGCGGAGGGGGCCGGGGCGAATCGCTCTCTGGGCTTGTCCCCGCCGGGCCGCCGTAGCAGCCGGCGGGGGCGGCTGTCAGGCGGTGAGGGCGGGCGGGACGCGCCCAGGTTGTTGCTGCTGCCGGGACGCGGCTGGGTGCGGGCGGCGGCTGGCGGCGGAGGAGGAGGGAGGAGGAGGGGGCGGCGGCGGGGAGCGCGGCAGACCCGACCCGGCCATGGACGAGCAAGCGGGGCCCGGCGTTTTCTTCAGCAACAACAACAATAATAACGCTCTGCTTCTGCCGCCGCCGGCGGGCGGGCCGGGGTTGGAGCCGGGCGAGGCGGCGGCAGCAGCGGCCGCCGCAGCGGCAGCAGGAGGAGGAGGAGGCGGCGGGGGGGTCTCAGCCACCGGAGCCGCCGCGCCGTTGTCGGCGTCCCGGGCTCAGTACAGCGTGCCGGGCATCCTGCATTTCCTGCAGCACGAGTGGGGCCGCTTCGAGGCGGAGCGCGCCGAGTGGGAGGCGGAGCGGGCGGAGCTGCAGGTAACACCCGCGACCTCCTTCGCTCCCCCTGTCCCCCCCCGTCCGTCATCGCTCGGGCGGCTGTTACCCTCCGGCTGCGCAGGGCCGGGGGATCCCGGTCCTGCGCAGCCGGAGGGGAGCGGCCGCCCCCCGTCGCCGCCGCCGGGCTGAGGGGCGTGACATGGCGGCCGGCCCTGAGGGGAGCGGCCCCGGCCCGCCGCGCCGCTCCGGCCGCCTCTCCGGAGTTTTCCGGGTGCCCCTCCATGGCCGGCTGCCTCAACTCGTCACCAGTTTCAAAAGCCACTGTTAAAAATTGTGTGTTGTCCCCCTCCCTCCCGTCCCACGGTGCTGGCTCGCAGCCCCTCTGGGCCCTCGGCCCCCCTGGGCCAGGCCTGCGGGACCGGCCGCAAGTCCTTTGGTAATTGCGGGACACGTTACACTGTGTTTTCCTTTGAAAAGCAGTGGGGTTGATACGCTCATTAATGCATTAAAGGGCTGATAGTGATCTTGTGGTTAAAGAACTTGTGAACTGCTGGCCTGGAGCCAGGGCTGCCAGACACTTCAGAGATGGGCTCCTTACGTTAACTCCAATAACAGCCGATAATGCAACCGTTGCCCTTGTTCCTCTTTGGCTTTCTTCACAAGAAAATCTCTGTTGTAAACCTTAGCGCTGTCCACACGACCAGCAGCCCACTGTTTGGTCCTCAGTTGGCCACGTTTGAGACTGAAAAGTGTCTGCTCGGCTTCCTTTTTAGGTCTCTCTTCTTTGTCTCTTGCTTCCTGTCCATCTCTTTTCTTTCTGTGTCTTTCCTTGAAAGTGCCGTCTTTGTCAAGAGAGTCTTCAGCCTCTTTAGCAATGCGAACTACTTCTCTGTTTTTGGTTTTCTTGTTTTGTTTTTTTTAATTAGTAGGGAAGTCGTCTTTTTAATTTACTTCCTATGGTAACATCAAATGACTGCTCTGTGAAGGGTGGCAGATGTGACATTCTTCGCTGAGGGTTCCCTTGTAGGAATTTAAAGGAAGTGGTCCTGAGGACAAAAGAGTAATTTTTATTTTAACTTCAATGATTCAATGAAAAATTCATTAGTAACTGAATCATGCTTCTGTTCACTGCGTCCAGTAAATACTATGTAGAAAGTTACTAGCTTAGCTACATATAAGAAGAACATCACGTGTCACATATCCAGTGAAGTCTCGTAAATGTCTTGACATTTTTTCATAGCTGATGTAGATCTCAGAAATGGCTTTGGAGAAAAAAAAAATCTGTTTCATAGGACCTAAGAAATTCTGCCAGTGTGTTAACAGTAATGACACTTTGCATATTTTTAGTGCCCATCAACAGAGGCTAGCATGCCATTCCTCCTCCCCCAAGTATCCCTCAAAAGCTTGGTAAATGTTATGGATGAGAGCAGAGGAAAGAAGTAGAGTATTTAAACTATTTGCCAAAGTCATGCGTTGTCAGTGGCAGAACTGTGAATATAACCTGATTACAAGTTGTTTGCTTGAACGCCTTTGGTTCTTGCCAAAACATCTCAATAAAGTTATAATTAGCTGTGGCTGGCATTGCCACAAGCTGTAACAGCATTTATCTGCTGTGGAGTCATGTTCAGAAAGGTGCAAAATTCTTGGCTGCCTCTATAGACATCAGGCGTTGTGTCTGCTGTGACCATTTGCAGTTGAATGTTCTTTGATCCATGTGAGAGGTCTGTGTTCGGGGTTCAGCAGCTACAGGATGGCTTTTAGAAATTGTACATGTACAGCTGAAGGATGAGCAGCGTTAATTAAAAACCAGTTCCGTGCTGCTTCTGAAGCCTTTCGTTGGCCCGTATATTTGGAAGTGTTTAACAGAATAATGGAAATTCGAGGTCGGGCAGTTTCTCTCTCGAGAGAGAAAGATGCAGTGCTCCTGATTCTACTTTACTAGTCTTCCATCCAATGTAAATTTAAATGTTAGATTATCTGCTCTCTTGGGAGGCTGTGTGGCAGAGAACTTATTTTGTAAGGTTGTTGTAGTATCCCATACATTTTATCTGCAATTCATCCTGTAGCGTTGACCTTTTTTTATCTCCAGTTTCCTACCTGTCGTGATGTTGAGATACTTCAGATACTTTATGCCACAGTGTTACCATGCTTGGCTTCTGCTCTGTAGTTGTTGGCTAGTTAAGCTGTACTCTGTCTCTGAAAAACACCTTGTCAGTCAGTCCCACTGTGACTTCCTATCTTTGTTTTCTTCCCCTCTAGGCTTCTTTTTATTTTATCTTTTTTTCCTTTTACTTGTAATTAATTGTGTGGAACTAAATGTGATATTCAGGTAGAGTACCTTTCTGTTGCGTTATGTGATGCTTGTTCAGGTGACACATACACACACCCCTTTCCTGGAGTTTATAACATACATGAGTTGGCAGGCCCAGGCAGCTTACTCTCTGTTCTTAGTTACTGGTCTAATACTGCATTTGCAAGGTTTCTCTTCATATCAAGTGCCTATATTTTGCTTTCCCTGGCAAATATCCATGTTTACACTGAATTTCTAATTATTTTTCATGAGGTTTTCAAATTATTGTTGTCTCTATTATATAATCTTCCTCATTCAGGGCAAAAGAGGATATCAATATTTAGATCTATGCAAGTTTCATTCATAAGCTGTGTATTTCAAATCAGAATGAAAACAGATTCATCCAGCTTATCTGCTAATTATATATTTCACTTTTAATACTTGCATTCTGTTTATGGTACTTTGACATCTGCAGATTGAAAAATTATTCTAAGAATAAACTTTCATGATGCCCTGTGAAGTAGTTCACTACAATAAACACTACCATTATTAATCGTCACTTTAGTATTCACAATCTGCATTTTAGAATGTTATCATTTATTTTCATATCTCTTTAGAAGTGAGTAATTTTCCTTTTCTGAGGTTCTTCTAGCAGCTGCTTGGGAGAGTTGACAAGAAAGGGTTTCCTGTTCTGCAAAAGTTTTAAACTTCAAATTTTTTTTTTCATTCTGCATTTTTCTGGACCATGTTTCTGAGACATTTCAGAGTTGTCATTATGTATTGGACAAGCCCATCCCAAAACAGCCGAGAGTTTGATCAAATGCATATGCAGGGCACTGAAATGCCGGTCTTTGCTTGAGGCAAGCAGGGTTTGAAATGCCTTCCATATTGGTGTCCTTGCCTTAACCATACATCTTCTGACTGGCTGGGGGTGATTCTCTGCTGTGGAATTTAATTAGCCATCTGCCACCCCTGGAGGGGAGCGGTGGGAACTCTGCCCCCGCGACTGGGACCCCCATGGAGCCGAGCGCTGCCAATGGCGTCCTTGTCCCAGCAAGCGACAAAGCTGCTGAGCTCTGCTTCTTCTGGGCTGGGTGAGCTCGGAAGGCTTTGTGTGTGTGTGTGCGTGTGTGTGTGTGTGCATGCGAATGGCTTTTGTTTTGACTAGGAATTTTGTCTCTGCAAGCAATGCATATGTTGCTGTGGAAAGTTTTGCTTCTGACAAACATTTTTCTGGCAAAAATGCTGATTTGCAGACTTGGCATTTCTCCGCATTTCACAAATGTTCTAAATTGCAACAAACTGCTATGCTGTATGTAACTGCGTGTATAGACACCCCGTGTCCTGCTAAGGAATTTTCTAGCGTTTGTCCTCTTCACTATTAAAATCTTCATTTCTTCTAACTGATAGCCATTTTCTTTAGAGTAGTAGACTGCTTTGGAGTAGTGGGACCTTATAGGATTATGTTAAAAATATTTTTCCTAGGCAAATTTTACTTTGCAAAGATTTGCAAGGAAGTTATGGAGAATGGGTGGATACAATGTGCTTGTCTTTCCACAACTGTGTTAAAAATATTCCTTATAAGGCAGTGCCAAAAGAAAAACAAAAACACCCAAATGGCAGGGAAAGAGTTAATGAAATGACATAAAACGTGGTTAAATGATAGGGAACAACTGTAATAGAAGGAATGTGATGGAAATAATAGATAAGCACTTGAGGTTGGTCATGGAAGTCAGATTGAGTGATGTTAGCTCTCTGGGGGGTCACGGATGGTGATCCTCCCCCTTGCTGCTGCTTTTCTGAGGCAAGAGGCAGGCGGTGAAACCAGGCGCGCTTCGTGGTAAGATTGTGTCCTTGGAGATAGACAAGTTAGAGTAATGAGGAGAAGGGGCAAATCAGACAGATGGCTGTGGCTATTTATAGTGTGGTTTAGGACATTCGTTACTTGATTCAGAAATAGTTGATATTTACAGTTTGTTGGCTTTTAGATAACGGTCCTCTTATTGGATTAAGCTTCTAGTTAAAAGTCACTCCGATAGCTGGATAATCTGGAAATATTGTTCAGAGAAAAAGTAATGAGCGGTGAGTTGATGAAATCAGTTATTTAGTGAATGGAAAACTCCTAAGGGTTTGGTTCGGCCAATAAAATAGAAGATAAAATACAGTTGGAAGAAGTTTTGGTTCCAAAGGATTTGGTTTGGCCAATAAAATAGAAGATAAAATACAGTTTGAAGAAGTTGTGTATAAGATTTTTGAATATGATGTGGGTCGAATCTCTGAGGTTCTCTGTGAAAGATGAATTGGCACAAGTGCTGTGGAAGTCTTTGATAAAATATTTTTTCTCATAAGGCAGCTATTACAAAGAAAACAGTGATTAATGTCAAATTCCTCTCCACCCCAGAAGGACAATATTTTCAACTTTATTGTTTCAAATGTGTCAGATAAATCAAAAGAAAGGCAGAAGAAAATAAGTCATGATCACAATACTGAGGCGTGTTTAGTTGTGAAAGATGATACTTAATGGGTCTCAGTGACTACCAGAGATGCTTTCTTTTGCTAAGTTTTTTTAGCAAACTTTCTAGTTGCCAAACTCACGCGAAGCAAAGCGGAGAAGCTTCTGTACTCTTCTTTCCTGTTTGCTTATATGCATGATTGCCAGCTAATCTCAATTGATAAACTGTCATGCCTTGTTTTATTTAGGCTGGGAGGACTAGTGGGATTAAATGTTCAGTGACAAAAGCGCTGCATTATAGAAGTGTTTGGCTTTTGTAGAGAAGTAGAATGTAAATATAAACTGATGAGACTGGTCCTTTGCAGGTCTGTACCTGGTTTTTATAGTAGTTTTGTTTTTTTTTTAATTGCGTAAATGATCCAAGCATTTCCCAGCATCAGATTTTCCTATTCTTCTCAAATCTGTTAAACCTGTCACTTAGTTTAAATGTAATGAAAAAGTGTTTCTTAAGTGGCCCTAATTCTTTTAGGAAAGTGCTGCTGTAAATATTGATGTGGCATGAACAAACAGTTTTGCAATGTTACATTGTCTCCACATGGTCTTTAAATCTTAAAAACACTATTTGGAGAAAGTTATGCTTTAAAAAAGTAGAGGATTTTCTGATTTTCATGATTTGCTTTAGAATTGTTGAATTAAGCAAAAATGAAATACGCTGTTATATTCTAGGTGGAAAACTTTGGTTTTCGATGAGAGGTTAGCATATAGTGAAACATCCTATGTGTCTTTACTAGTGTGTGTTTATAATTTAAATCAATTTCTCTGTCCTTCTAAAATTGTAGCCCTCCTTTTTCTGTTGAAGCTCTTGGCTCATGTCAGTTTTATTGCATCAGGGGTAAGTAACTTTGCACTGTTTGAACAACAAGTTGCAAATATAACTTAGCCTTTATTGGCGTTTCAGTAGACACTGAAACTTTACTTACTAATTCTAGAACAGGCTGTGTAAAATTCCCCAAGGAAGATCACATGCATCTCAAGAGACTTTTGGTTCATCTTAATTTAATCCTAAAAGAAATAAGGCTCTACAGATGCCAAGCCTCAACTAAAATTGATATCCATACACTGTTTTCTGAGAAAATAGGTATCGGTCAGCAACCTACTCAACGTATTTGGCTTCACAAGTCCTCCTTTCTAAGTTCCTTAGCCAAAAAGTGGCAAGAACTGACTTAGACATAAATGAAGGATTTTTATGTTTTGTTTTTAAATGCTGAGAAATGCTTAGATACTTGAAACAGCTCTTCTGAATCACTTCAGGATCCAAGCTTTGCAGACAATACACTAGAAAAAAAATTATCTGAAATGTGAAAACAAAGGTTCACTTTGTCATCGTGACCTTTTCTGTATGGGCCTGTAGATGGATTCATCTAGAAGATGTTCTTTTCCTATTTGAAAATTTTGCTATATGCTAACTAACATTGAATATTTTTAAAATAACGCAGTGAGAAAGAAGTTGAATTAAAGATTGCAGTGTGGAAAGACTGCTTTTTTTCTGCTCTTAGCCAGGAATATATTTCACTTCAGGGCAGTCACATAGGGCAGGATTGCAAAAGCACTGGAACAAAAATGGCATGCACAATATTCATATCCAAGCTTGTAAACAGGAGGTGAGAGCAAAATCGGTTATTTTTATATCTGTTTGGCTTGACGCCGTAGTCAGTTCAGGGTGGTGGTGCGTCCTGGAGTACAAGGAGTAGCTGTTCCTGGCTGGAGGGACGAGAAACAGGAGTGTTTGCAAACGGTCCTGCGGTCAAGTCTGATTCGCTCCTCTTTTTGTTACTACAGCCAAATCAACAGATCTCCTCCAGATATGTTCCCCTTGTCTTGCTATACCCCAAGGGTTTCATTCAGCCTGTGAACCTCCATTGCCATGTGGGCCCTAAGTCTATTTATCAGTCCTGGTGCTGACTGCTGCTGCTGCATGTCTGCCTTTCTTCTACAGCCAGTGCAAATGCTCAAATAGAATTCCTTTCCAATTTGGACTTCAGCTCATAATATGCAATTATTTTGTGACGTGTCACTGCAGTGTTGCCTATGGAATTACATCACATTTAAAACTTGCTCTCTTTTTGTCCTTACATCAGTTTACATGGAACATGCTTCTGGGACTCAAAGTCGGGGGGCGGGGGGGGGAAGTTAATGCTCACCACTTAAATAAGTGTACTACAAAAATGACTGGAAAATTACAGGAGATTTTTACTTATGAAGAATGATTAAATAAGCTGAATATATATTGCTTGGCTAACTCAGCAAATATTTTGATGTTTGCAGTTGTTAGAACAGTGAAAGGCAGCACTGAAGAGTGGATAAAAGAAAGACTGGCTATCTGTACAGAGATCTGCCCAGTAAAACACTTCAAACTGCAGAAAGAGAAGTCTTCCTGTTGGTTGAAATGCTTAATTTAGTCATCAAGGTATTGCCAGGAATAAATTACTACATAATTTTTGATTCTGGGTGATCTATTAGGAATTTTGAATTCACTGATAAGAAATTGTTTTTCAAACGGTCTTTTCAAAGAGATGAAGAATGGAAGTGGCTTCTTCAATCATCTTTTTTTACCATGAGCTAAATCTTTGATCTCTTGGATGGTTTAATTTTTTCAGGGCTTAGCTCTGATGCTGGTGTTAGGACATCTCTGAGAAGTCCAGCAAAAATAATTTGCCAGTAGATTATGCATGTGTTAGTCCCACGAGGCGCTATCATCCAGCGTGAGCGTGCGGGTGATAAATGGGGTGAAGAGCTTCTGTGCGGGATGAAGCTAAATGCGCCTCGGTACCTGCCGCTCGTTTCAGCCTGTGGCCCCGCTTCAGTTTTGTGTTACTGTAAATGGCTACAGGCGCTTCAAAAGCATCCTAGCCTCTCTGTGCACGGAGTGCTAGTGGGTGTGTGTTGCACTGTGAAGTGTGGTGCCTGAAAAATGGTTTGCCAGTTGTACTACACCACTGATGTTTTCCTTCTCCCCTGCACCTGTTTTTTATCTCTTCTGCTCTCACGCCCCCTTCGCCCCCAGGCATACCTACACGAATTTACAAATATACTTAAATATGTAGCGCTTGAGTGAGCCAACTATAATCTACAATACTGAGCACCCCGGCAGCCTGCAGAATCCTTCTGGTAGACCAGTTAGAACAACTGTTTGAGGCTCATTCATCTGTATATGTTTTTAGTTATTTTAGCAGCTACCTATTTTTTGCAATAGTTTTCTTGCGGTTTTCTCTGTCAGTTTTTGTCTCAACCTGTGAAGACCTTGTTCTTGAATTATGGAAGCAGTATACACAGAACTGCACGTCTTAGTAGCTCTTACTTTGTCAAATGATGCCTATTGACTTTCAAGCGCCTATAAATTTGAAGTGACATTTACTTTAAGATATTAAGATAAATATTTAAAAGAAAACAATGGAAAGGCTTTTTGTAGTTCTTGAGTCTTAAGAATTAAAAAAACCCTACAGTAAAAATCACCTTTTAACTTGAAATAGCTGTGAAATTCAGGAACTGATGGAAGTTGATATTAAACGTGCATCATTTGTTTAGCAGACATCAATATTGTTTCTTTTAAAACATTTTCTGCTAAAGGAAAATATTTTTTTTTTTAATCTCTTGCCTTTCTGTAATGTCAAGGTGTCAGCCTAAGAAGGTGTGCAGATATAATATACTTTTTAACATCCTTGTTGTGGTTGCTGGTTCCGGGAAATTTAAATTTCAGTTTATGTTTCAAAACATTGGTAAAATCCAGATTTCTTAAGATGGAATTCAATTATTCCATTATATTGTTATGGCTGCTAAGCCTGTATTAGGAAGTCAACAACATTTTAAAAAATGTTTCTAACCCTGTGTTACCTAAAACATTACCTCACCCTTTTGTCCACTTCCCAGTAATATGACCTTAGAGTCTTTTGGGGAATTTCTTAAAACAACATTATTGTTGCACGTGAGACTTTTATTTTTTTTAACATAAAAATGAATGTTATTTTTAAAATCTCCCGGTAAAGAAGTGGAATAGTTAAGGTATCTAGAGTGCTATTAATTTAGACTGGATGTGCATGAAACTTCCAAGTTTTGTTGCAGTTGATAATACTAAAAACTTTAAGGAGATAAAGTGAAAAAAAAAATAATACTGCACTATACAATTGTAACTGAAATAGGCTGTTCTGGGCATCTTTCTTCCCAATATTCTCTGTTTTTTTGTTTTTGTTTTTTTTTTCTCCCGACTCACTTGATTTTAATTTAACAGTTGATCTGTAATACAGTAACTTGTAGCACTTAGCCTGGAATAAACTTGAGGCGGATGCTGCCTTGATTCCTCGCTGCGGAGCCAACGGGGCCGGGCGCTTTATGGAGACGATGCGCCCCACCCATAAAGCAAGGCACAATACGAATTTTTGTGTGATCCCCGTAGGCGTTTTAGAGGTTTGTGGTGACTCGCTTACAACTTGATGCATTTTAACCTTATTAGCTAGAAGGTCATTTGTCGCAGAACCTGTTTGTTGGGCATATTTGTGAATTCTTGAAATTTTTGGCAAACCTTCCCAGGAGTGGCCCAAACACCAGTGTAGAACAGTGTTGCAGATCATTCAAGGCGGAAGCGATCCTTCTTTGCTCTCCTGCTCCCTCAGGTAGCGCAGGCTTCAGGATTGACTCGCGATAAAGCTGCAGCCATGGGAAATGGCCTGTGCAGTCTCAGTCTACTGATAAAATGCTGTCATTTACATCCAAATTATAAGAAAACTGTAGTTGTGCAGTTCAGTTACACTTTTCATCGTGTTTAAACCCAGACCTCTTGTACTTTAAATGTTGACACAGACATTTAGATGGGTACTGGATAAATATTTTAATCAGAAACAGTAAACCTAGAGTTATCACTGTTTTGTTCTAGAGACAGAAAATACTGCTAGATCTCATAATTTGTCATTTTCCATATTTGAACTCGGTGTATTCATTTATTCAGTTTTCATTTATACTACAAGTTGTTTTACTTATGGTGTGAACATTTAGATTCTTTGGTATATTTTCAGTTAATTGCCAAACATTGTAAAGAATGAAATCTGCTTATGACACATGGACTGTTACAGTATTACTGTTAGTATAGAATTTCAGTTATTATTTTAATGCTGTCCTTATGTGCATTACAAATAAACCTGAATATTATTGTTAAGAATTTCTTAAATAAAATTCAAGCTTACGTATATAAATGACGTTTTGTTGTCCACTGAGGCTGACTTAATTGTAATTATCCAGTACTTATATAGATGAGGGATAAGGGTTACTAACATCCTGTGGGAAAGAGGGGGAATATTCTTCTTACTTTCTGTATATTATGAAAATGACTAAGCATTCCCATTTTCAGAGCTAGAATTTCTCAAAAATAATGAGTCTATGAGGATGCCACTCAGAAGAAAAGCATGAACAAACTATGCTAGAAACTGTGCAGCCTCTAGAGAGAGAGCAAAATTGTTCTCAGGCTCTCTAGTATACTTGTCTGTTTCTTGATTTTACCAATAAAGCTACGGATCTGTAAAGTGTGTAGATGTATATATAACACCTATAGATATATATATGTATATATAATCTTGAAAGATCCTGGCAGTAAGCTTGTGCAGGTCTGGAGAGATGGCTCTCGGGCCGTGCTTTTCAAGGAGTAAACACAAGGATTTCTTGGAAGTCCAGGAAAAAGAAAAGTTAGAGGACATCAGTGAGAGCATTGTCATACGACTGACAATAAAAAATGTCCAAAGAATCAATTAATATTTCTTCCTATGCAATATGTGTATAACATATACAGTCTGCCAGTGGCCCTGAAGAGGTAAAGCACAATCCTTTTCGTGTTGAAACATACGGCATAGATGTTTCAGCTCCGGACATAAAGTTAGGAACATTTACATTATTTTATGTGCTTAAGAATCTTCTGGTAACAGGTTTGAATTTGGATTCCCAAATGATTGGTCCAATAAGTCACAGAGCCGGGCCTGTCCTGTATCAGAAGATCATTTTCACATGAAGGAGGTGTCGTATGATATTTCTTAATCAAATCCATTTAAATCTCTTTTTTCTTACAAAAGTAAGCTGTCAAAACTACTGAGAAGTTGCATTATTTTTTTTCTCTGTTTAGGCTGTTACCAGTGGAAGACGACTTTAACCTCAATTGTTATCATGGTAATGCTGGCCTGACCCTTGTAGGTAGAGCAGTGCATGAGCCAGGCCATTCCTGGCTGTCCTTTGCCGACCTGCCCAGTAAAAATGCTTCATTCCAGCCTGTTCGGTCAGTTTGTTCTTAGCTAGAAATGGCTTGCAGACAGCAGGTCATATTATAGATCACCTCAGCTTGTGTCCTGATGGCATTGGATGGTCTTTTTCATTCCAGTCAAGTGCATATATACATCATGTTTTAGTATTTTTAATAGTATACTGTGATGTTCTCTCACTTTTTGGCTAGAAGGGCACTTGTTTATTTCTGCTGGACCTGTTTGGAAGCAGGGAGAGAGAAATTACTGTTGCAATGCACTAGTATATGCATTACAGTCTGAGTGTCTGTACAGTTACTGCAAACTAACTTGTATGTGCTTGAAGTGTTCCTCTTGTTACTGAGAAGGATGGTGACCTTGTTGAGCTGACGTGCATCTTGCACTGTTACGTTCTTCAGGGTAGGAAATGCTGACTCCAAAGCCAGCATTTCTGTCTTCTGTGCCTTTCCCTAAACCTGAGCAAAAAATGAACTTTAGAATTCAGTTGAAGTTTTTTTGTTCATCCCAGTTTCAGTGTTAAGTGAGGAAAAGCTTGATGCCAGGGTGACAGAGGCCTTTCTTTTAATTCAGATGAGGGTGTTTTTTGGCAGTCGGATGCCTTTTCCCCCGTTGAAGGTGAAGACCGACTTCACTGGAGATCTGCCAGTGTTTTTTTCAGTCATCATAAACTGGCTGCTCTAGTTGGTGACTGGTGGTTAAGGATTCTTCAGGTGTCTGTCACGCTGTTTACTGGCTGTACTTGAGCAATGAAATTATGTCAGCTGGTGTCATATTTTAGAGCAGCTGCTATAGCTGGCTACCAGCAAATGGCCTTTTGGAGTAAGATCCGTCTTGCCTGATCTCCAAACTCCAGTCGAGTTTGTTGTGTGCATTCCCTTTGTAGTTGGTGGAGAGAAAATGGCACTTGCAGACACTGTTTTTCTTGCCTTGGGGTAAAAATCTGAAGTCAGATTAAGCTATTCTTTAGAAGTGTCTGTCTCCATTAACTAAATTATCTGGGGGCTGCTCGCAAGGTTGTGGCAGGTGAGGAGAGGATACTCCTCCTTGATTCTCCCAAGCTTTCCCTACAGATTGGTAGAGACTGCAGTACCTGTAGAAAACACTGCTTATAGAACGGCGATGGGCCTTTATCTAAATGAAGAGTGTACTGGTCTTCACGTTCAACAGCTGATGGTTTAGACCAGTTGCCTTTTATCCTGTTTGTGCTTCTCAGGAGACAGCTGAGATACTTGGAGACTTAGCTGCAAAGGTGGCAGAAGGCTTCTGATTCTGCAAATGGCAGGCAGTTCACAATGCAGGTGAGGCCGAGGTGTGAAGTGGTGACTGCCCATAGGTATTTTTGTATAAAAGTGTATTCGTGAGTTGAGAGAGCACAAGAACCTGCCTCTTAAAAAGGACTTGATTTGAGCATGAGGTACAAAAGCAGGTAGTTCTGCCTTTATGATTAGGAATGAATATCTTGTATATATCATCATTTTCTATTTAAAGAAGATTTTTCACAGGCAGCTAAATACTTATTCTCTTCTGGAAGTCAATAAAGGTTGTCTGTTTTCCACTTTTATTTACTTATATACCATTTCTCTCCTCGTCTCCCTCACCAAAATACCTTTCCTTGTTTTCCATTTCATCTCTCTCTTAATTACAATCTTTCTGGAGAGCTTTCTTTAACCTATTTTAGTAAGTATTATAATTAACACTTGGCACTGTATTGCAAACAGGTTTTTTTTTTCTTTTTCTTCTTTTAGCTGAACATGCTGTACTTTAGTTCTTTGACTGGTATCATGTATCTAACGTATCAATAGAACTGTACGCTAATTATATACTACTACAGTTAGTAAGCAGAAACACTTTATCATCTTTTCTTGCTTATTGTTGGTAAATGCTTTTATCTGCTGAAGGCTTTTGTATGCTTATTTTATCTATTCCTTATCCTTTATTGAATGTTTAGCCAAGAGAGGAAATAAACCCTGTCAAATGAACGAAAATTGCTTTGTTTCTTATCTTTTTCTTTTGTCTGTAATGAGCATGCAGTTTAGAAGGCTTATCTATGAAGTGTTTTGACTAAGTATTTAATGTTTATGAAACACAGTAAGCTAATTTGTTTTGAACTGTACAAATCAATTTTAAAATAACTTGGGGGAGACACACACATTTAAGAGCTATGCTAAATATTTTTAAGGAAGCAGATTCTAAATTGAACACTTCCTTTTGCAGGCCCAGATTGCCTTTCTTCAAGGTGAAAGGAAAGGACAAGAAAATCTAAAGAAGGATCTAGTGCGAAGAATCAAAATGCTGGAATATGCGCTTAAACAGGAAAGGTATGCTGCTTTATTGATGAGTACATGATGAAGAAATTCTGAAGACAGATACTTTATTTTGCCTTTGTGTTTGACAAAACCAAGAAATATTTATTCTGTATATATTAATTTCTCAAATTGACAAATATTATTATACTAAATAAACCTAGTAGTCTAAATATCTGCATTATGGTAAAAACAATATCTAACATTGTATGGCTCCAAAAACATGCAAATAAACCTCATGGTTGATCAATGATAAATACTTTTTCCTTGGTAAATTCCACCTAACTGTATAGATTATACCCCAGAACTACAGTGTATTCTCTTTTTGTTCAAAGTTCTAGCTTTGTTTAATAATGTCTGAAAACTGAAATCTTGAATAACAGTCTAGTAGTTACTAGGTTTTAATCTTGCTAAATTTTTAGTCTTTTCAGTATTATAGACACTATAGGAATGTATTCTGGAAGCTAATTGTGGGAGGAGTGAAAAAATGTTTGTGTTTACCAGTTAATCAAATGTCTGTTTCTTTGTTCATGGGGATTTCAGTAGAAGTCCCCAGTCTACTTTACCATTTTATTCATATGTATACTTTCTTGTTCTAATCTTTTGAGGCAAACAAATTGGGTTTTTTTTATCATGCTTCCAGAAGTCTTTCGGTTCAACTGATCTATTTTAGGCCAAATTTAGTTTTAACTTTTTTTTTTATTAGTCAAATGTCTTTTAAAAATGCTTCACCTTGAGTATATTTATGGTACTACTGCAAAGCAATCATTCCATACATACTATTTTCCTATAAGGTAATTCCTACTTCTGTTTAATAAAACAGTAATGCAATAACCTCTTTTAAATAGTTTGTATTAGTAGAAATAAGATTAGAAATATAGTGATATGCAAACGAGGAATAGGATATTGCTACTAGCTAATTTAAAAAGGACACTAATAGTTGTACATCACTGTATTGCATTTAGATTTGCTCATCTTACATGGGCTGCGTTAGCACATGTGATATGATTTATACCATCCGGTTTGGCTCTTTCTGGTAGCAACCAATTCATCCACTAGCATGGAGCTGCAGCCAGTTTCCTGGACAGGAGTAGCCTCAGGACTCCAGCTCCTTTTGAGGAGTTCTCGGAGGCATGCTTAAGGTAGATACCCTTTTTGCTCAGGCTTGTTAGGGCACTGATCGTCTATCAAACAGCAGAGAAAAAATATCAAATGTATGCATAATGGAGATTAAGGTTTATAGGCGTGGAAAGGCTTACATTTGAGGCATGATTATAAAGATTAGAGTCACTTTAAAAGAAGACAGAGGCAATGGAGTACATTCTTGTGCAGGTAAAGATATTAACTGTATGGGGGTTGGAACTAGATGATCTTTAACATCCCTTCCAACCCAAACCATTCTATGATTCTATATGCTTTATGGTATATAAATTCAGTAAGATTTCTTGTATTTAAAATCGAGGGAGCTATTCCTGATTACTTAGGGATACCTCTAATACTTTGTGTTCATAATCCAGACAAATTAGCGATTTATCTAAAATTATCAGACTATGTAAATGCATTTTCATGTGCTATCAGAAAAGCTTTGTAAGATTAAAAACTATAATCAAAAATCAAACTTTCACATGGATAGTGAAAATGGTCCCCCAGTGGCATTCAGTGAAATCCACCTAAATTAAGATGTTTAAATCCTAACGCAGCAGTCACTGTCAGGCTTAGGAAAAAACACCCAGTGGTTTCTTTTTAGCAGTTTTTACATAGGTATCTTTCATCTTTTCTTGCATTTTTCTGCAGTATATGGTATTAGCCTCAGTTACTCAGGTCAGTAGGCTACAGTCAGCTGATAGATCCAGTTCGATAGTTTCAGTATGGGTGTGCAATGGTTTTTAAAGTACATGCGATGCTTGTGAATGGTGTGTGCTGGAGACAGCTATTTGTGAGTTTGTGGTTTTATACAGCAGTATTATTTGCCAGTTTCTGAAGAACCAATCTTTTATTTCTGCTGGAAATATCTCCCAGCAAGTGTTCTTGCTTGATACTTAAAAGAATGGCAGCATACTGAGCTTGGAAGCACCGCTCTCTTTCCTAGCATTTTCCTAAATCAGACGTCGGCCAGGTCAGTCAGTAGTCTGTTGGGATGCTGGCTTTTTCCAATGGGATCTCAGGGATGGAAAATGAGATCCCACAAGGTAGGAGGAAAACATTGCTGATCAAATTTAGGGAAGGTTGGTGCCGGTGGGAGGGGACAGGAAAGCATTCCTGCATTCATTCCTTTCTGCCTTGGCCTTGCAGTGTACCAAATCTTTCTTAGCTAGATGAAATAAGTTATGAGTAACAGAACAGAATATGAAGTTGTGGCCAGAGTAGTCCGTGTTCACAATGCTCTCAGGAAACCATGAGCAGGAAACGAATGGCATTGTTTTTCTCAGTTACAAGCTTTTATGAGCTGCTGTTCTGTATAGTGGGTGTTCAGCATTTCTTTTATCAACCAAATGTTTTCAAAGTTTACTATAAATAAACAAGTTTGGAAGCATTGTCATTGTTCTCTATTTCATGGCACTTACATAATTTCATAGCGAGTAAAGTAGAAAATGAGTTTTACTGAGGGATTGTCATGTTTTCCTGATCTTTAGTTTCATTTTTGGTCTTTGCGTTAGTAATTGTAAGATTATCTTTTTGCTGCGTGTATAGGAAACCCAGTTATTTCTGTTGAAGAGTCTTAATACACTGAATAGCAAAGAGCTTAGAAGGAGGGAGTTAACAGTGAAGCACTATCATTTGTTCAACAGCATTTTTGATGTAGTTTTGCCAACATCCAGTAGATTGCAGTGTGAGGCTGTTTGCAGCTGAGGGTTACTTTTTATTACTTTATCAATACTAGCTTCACCAGCAGTAAATTGCATTGTTTCCTATGGATTTTCAGGAGCTAGCTGAAATGCAGTACTGTTCCTCTCAAGTACATGTCGTATTTCATCTAGTCTAGCTCATTTCCTGTCTTAACATATTTCAACCAAGAACTGGACTCCTGAGCCACGTCTCTAGAAACACTTGATTTAATTTTATGTTGTTTTCTGCACTGGTGTGTCTGATCAGCGCAAGGCTGGCGCCTTCTCCTCTGGGTAGAATATCTTGCCGTGCTGTTCCTGGCAGTCATTCTTGTTTATGTCTCTTGGTTTGGCGGCGGCTCCCAGATCTTCTACGGATGTTTTGGCAGGCTCCCTCAGCACAGCTGGATCAGATGCTTCAGGTCTGGCGACAGATATTTCCAAGAAATAGTGGCCCTTTTTGATCGGGATCAAACTCGTTTCTGTGTGAAGTATTCAGCAAAATTTCGCTGCCCTCAGTCTTAAGAAATTTAGAAGGATGAAAGCTTTTAGCATTTTCCTAAACAGTGTGTTTGTGGCAGCCATACCGAACGTCTCCAAGCACTGTTTGCATAGAAGACACACCGTTTAAAGAAAATACCACTAATCAAAAAAGGAGAGTTGTGTAATGAAGTGCAAAAGCCAGAGCAGTGGTAATATTCATATTTATCTGAGTAAGGGCATCTACCTGGTAACATAGTTTCCGAGCCCCAAAATAGCTTTCTTCCAAACGACTTGAAGGCTAGTTTTCAGATGAAAAATACCTTCTATAAAGTTGTATCCTTCAGCTTGTTATTTTCAAGTCATTTTTCAGTCTCTGCCTACTGTTAATAACTCAGATGTAATTTTCGGAAATTGAAGGTAAATCATCCAAGTTGAAGAAATTTCAGATAATAAAGGCTCATCTTTGTGACTGTTTCCCTTCTCCTTCCCCTGCCCCGAAACAACTGTCCTTGTTTTTTGACCAGATGATATGAAGGTTGGAGAAGCTGATTTTTTTCTTTATACTTATTTATAGAAAAAATACATTTGCTTTTTTTTGTGATAATAGTATTGCACTGTGTGAACTAGAGTTCAGTGTGAACTGCAGAGGGCCAGTTTAAAGCTGTTACAAAGTGGATTCTCTCATTTCTGAAAAAGTGGAGAAATTAAGCATGAGAGGTAGGCAGGAGATATTCTGTTATTGTAGAAATAGATTAAGTATAAGCATACCAATGGAATAAGCTATATTCAGAATTTTTACAGAAAAGAATTAAAGTTTATTTTGTGAGAAGTTTCATAGCCTTTGATTGCAGTATGTGTAACAGGTGAAGACTCTCCCTTCTAGTCTTGGAGTCTGAATCCTTATGTTCAGCCCTTTCCCTAGTATGCTTTAGAAAGGAGGAGGTTGTTTGTCTTTCATACCTGTGACTTTTTCAACTGTACCGTAAGAAAGTTTCTAATAATAAATCTCAT
This sequence comes from Chroicocephalus ridibundus, assembly GCF_963924245.1. NCBI lineage: Eukaryota > Metazoa > Chordata > Aves > Charadriiformes > Laridae > Chroicocephalus > Chroicocephalus ridibundus. The sequence continues at coordinate 38,372,943 of NC_086286.1, forward strand.
AGTTGCTGCCTGAAGAAGTATAAAAAATATTTCCCTGATGCACTGTTAGCTACCTCTACAGATGTTTTTTTTTAAATATTCCTCTGAACTTTAGAAGCTGACCGTAGCTGAAGATGAGTTCACTGGGTCAAGTATTCTGATATGGTGTTCGTGTTTCTATTGCACATCTAACTGGTGTCTTGCCCAGTTACCTGAATTTATACTAATTGCTTCTAATTAATACAGATTTGAGTTTGGCGTTGTTGGTTTTTTTTTTTTTTTGTCATTTTGTGCAAGCAAAGGTCTGTGGCTTTTTGTTTTTAACTTTCCCAGCAATATTAAAAATAAGGATTGCTTTTAGGGATTATCAGCTCTTCAATTGCCTGTCTTTGTTAGGACATGATTCTTCTGCTGTATCTGTATTTCTATTGGTCTCTGCCTGTGATATACAAAGTTAAATCTTCTAAGGATGAAGTCTTAATCCATCTTGGCCTTAAAGTAAATTTAAGGGCCAGTAGTGTACAAGACCATGTAATCTAGATTATCCTCTTGAAGTAAAGAAGAATAACAAAGGCTTTTAAAACTCTTGTATTATGAGAAGGAACCAGTTAAAGAAAATGTGCTACTAATAGTTTAGAATGTGCATAGACTGAATAATCTCACTTTGCTGAACTGGTTTTATTATGCCTTTAATGAGGGAGGAAAACTTCAATAAGAAGAAAGAAAAATGTTACTGTTGATTTAAGAGCAAAAAAAAATTAAAAAATGAGCATACCTGTTTAACAGACTGGAACAGATATAGTGAGAAGTTTAAAAAAAATGCAGGCTGAATTTTTGAAAATGGATTTTGGAGAACAGGTGAGAGATCTGAGGAATAGCAAAGGCATAGGGAATGATCCTTTCAGTAAACCCAGCAAACATTTTACTTTGGTTCTCAGGGTGAAAATTGTTGACAAAACTTTTTTAAGAAGATTCGTGAATGCATAGAGGATAATGGAACTCTATATAAGATCCATGAGCTAAAAGCAAATGCCTTATGCCACAAAACTAACTGCTTTCTGAAATTATTTGCAGGAATTGAGTAGACCACAGTATAGGTCACTAATCCAGATTAAAGTGAAGTATTGATATTTGCTCACTTTCGGTAAGTCAAATCAGAATGGATTAAACATTAAGGTCACTTGAATTGCTGTCTGCATAAAAACTTGAAGTTTTTGACAAAGCATATGTTTAAAGTTGGTGAGGTAGGTTAGTGACGGAGCAGAGGACTTCTTAGTTTTTGATTAGTCATTACTTTTTATTAGTGATGGTAGGGGAAAAAGTATACATAGCATCAGTATTTAACAATAATAAAGTCCAATTGTTTTACCAGGGTAAGATCTCTTTGCTGCTAAGATGTAGGAAACAGATAGTTGGAAAAGGAAAGATAAATATTTTGAATAAGCATCCAGCTTTAATTTTGTTCTATTCTTTGTTATCTTTTCTGTACTGACCAGAATGTTTGTCTTTCACTTATTGCTGTTAATACATTTCAAGTGCATCCTTTCTCCTTTCCTTGCTGGTTGCTCAGCTGAGTTAGAGCTTAGTGCTGTAGCTCTTGAGGAAGGAGTTCCTTCATCTCTCTTTGTTGCTATGCCTAAGAAACATTTCTTCACTCGGCACTTATCCTTCTCATCCAGAATTAAATGTTTGTTATAATTAAAATGCAACTGGATTAGTAGGAAACTAGTACTGGCGATACTGAAGCCTAAGAGGTCCCAAGCATCGCTTCACTCGGCATCATTTTGTTGGAAGTAATGAGTTTTCTTGATGAAATAGGAACAGGCAAAAGAAAACAGTAATATAATGAAGCTGTCTGAGAAACAATCAAGAGGTTCAGGTAACTTGAAAACAGTCCTCCTTGATACAGTCATTCGAGCTTAATGATACTTGCCTCATACAATGATGAAATGTCACACCCATTAATTTTTTTAAAAACCAATTTTAAGTGGAAGAGTTCCCTGGTGAGTAGCGTTCCCTTCATCAGTGGAGCTGATCAAACCCATTTTCATGTTGGTGTGTGTGAGGTTTTTGGTTTGGTTTGTTTTTTTTTTTCCTTTTTGTCATTTGCAGCCTGTATCTTGCTGCCTTACCCCTAGCTCTGTATGTTTGCATTGGAGCTGGTGTGTGTGTGGTAGTTGGTCGTCCCACTATTGCCAGCCTGCATTGCCTGAATTCTTCCCTGCCTTTCTTTCAGGGTAGGAACTAGTATGAGTGCCACTTTTCTACCCAGTTATGGATGTCTACAAAGCTTTATTAGGGAATCAATTTTTTTTGAGTTGTCTACATTTCCATTTTTTTAGAAAACAATCATAGAGACAAAAGTTGCAGTGAGTGCGAAAGAACAGGGGGAACAGATAGAGAAACTGGCTACAGCTCTCTTTACCTCAGTTTCACTCTTACTGTTTTAAAAGATTAATGAATCTTTAAAGCTTTTATGTACATTTGTAATGCTGTACTACAGTGGCATTATTTTGTGTGTTTAAAAGACTATAGACGCTGACTCTGTTGGATGAAGCTTTCAAATTAAAAAGCATTTCCCTTTTTCTTTTAGCTACGAGTAGCTACTCTTCTAGCTGCTCGTGCTTGGTGGGGTTTATTACAGTAGACCTTCTGTTGGCTAGTATTTTTGGAAGAGAAGTCTCCATTTCTGAACTTGGTTGAGTGGCAGATCTAGAAGCTTTAAAATGAACTGGTGTAGATGTGCTGTTGTCAGTGCTAAAACTCATTTAGAATAATTCTAACTGAAGGTCTGCTGCTGTTGGAAAGCACAGCATTTTGAAGAATAAAACTAAGGTTTGCTTAATTGAGGTGACAATATGAAATATGAAGTAGAGGGCACTGAATTGACATGGATAGTAAAAATGTTTCATAGTGATGGCTTAAAAAAAAAGAAGAGGGTGCGGGGAGGGAAACAGAGTAGCCCATGTCCACAGGGAAGGAACCTTTTCAGTAGCAAGAACATTTTGTAAAATTTTCAGTATTCTGATCCCTGTGTTTCATCAGTATTCACTTTGCAATTACTTGTCAAGCTTGTGAAAAATAATTAAGCAAAATTACATATCTGAAGTCTTGCTTAAATAATTTCTTTGTTTTGTTCCTAGCCTAGAAGAAAGGAGTGGTTTTTTCAAGTGAAGACAGGTGACATTTATGTGTTTAGAGAGACCCTCTAAATGTGCTAATAGCTTTTTTCTTTTTTTTTCCCTTTTCTTTCAGGGCTAAATATCACAAATTAAAATATGGCACAGAATTGAATCAGGGAGATATGAAGCCACCAAACTATGATTCTGGTAAGAATTTATTAAGAACGAGTTCATTACTGGCATAAAAGCTTCACTGTGGTTTGTGCAAATGCTGACATGATAGTGCCGATAAAATAAGCCACTTAATGGAAGCAGTGGGAATAGAGCTAATTAATAAAGACTGTTTTTTACTCTTATAAAAGTAAAAATATATGCTAATGCTCTGAAAGAGTCTATTAATAAATCAAATGAGTTTAGATTTTAAAAAAACACAAATGAACAAACTGCTCCTGGAGAAAATAATTACTCTCTTCCTTAGTAATGTGTATGAATGTTTTGGAACAGGGAGATTTATAGCTATAGAATCCTTTTATCTTTCAGTAATTCTTCTGAATAAAAAGTTAATGTCAAAGGACATTGAATGTATAGTACGTATTTTTTTTGTTCAATTACCTCAGTGGTACTCCAGGAAGAAAATAATGAAAGTGCATGTTATACATAAGTGAGAGTTTGAGAGTGGGGAATTTTTTTACAAAGTTCTAAAGATTGTTGGAAATGCATACAAATAACTTCAGTGCTATGCTGCAAGAGGACAGTTTTTCACCATGGTCTCTGGAAAGTTGATTTGTTTTTCTAGACATTGCATCTTCTCCTTCACTCAAATATTTTTAAGCACTGAACTTGAAGAATTAAGAATTTAAATTACTTTCATCCATCTTTCTATCTCCCTATCTTTCCTTGGGGGGAAAAAAAAAGTGTACAGAGATCTGATTATAGCTTAAGCCCTTGAAAGGAGAACTAATAGGTGGTGATTTTTGTATCTCAGTCCCCTGATGCTCCTACTACTGCAACGAAACTAGAAACATCTGTACATAGAGGAAGAATATAGCAAGTCTGCAGACCTTAGCTCTGTCACTTGGTTTATGGAAGGGATGGTCTCGTTTACTGTCATGGTTAATTCTTATCTCATTGGATTCAGAAGGTCATTAAAAAACCCCAAGCAAACAAAAAAATCCAACCCCAGGCCAACAGATGAAACTTTACACCAGTCTTTTCTTGTCCAAGATATAGTGAATTCTTGGGGAACTTTATTTCACATTATTATCGAGGTTATTTCCTTAACTAAAGGAATAGTTTAATTTGGTGTAACTAAGTGGAAGACCCCAATCTGTATCTGGACCACTAGAAAACTTTGTCCTGATCATACCAAGATCCTAGACATCCTTGAGTTTTGTAATTTCTCAGGATGCAGCTATAGCGTGTTCCTCCGGTTTCCAGCTGAGGAATGTAGTGCAAGGCCTGGCTTGGCCAGTAGAGCCGTAGCCAGCGTGTTACTTCTGCAAAGTGAACAGTAGTGGAATTACCTTGGTTAAAACTTCATTATCCTGATTTATCCCATTGCATTCTATGTACGTAGCTGTCAGAAATGTACACTTTTGTTCTACATTAAATCTGGACTGACGAAAGATGCACATTTAAAATAGAAACTTTGTGATCATGCTCCTTTGAAATTGTCTTTGATAGATACTTACTTGTATGTCCATGTCTTTCCTCACCCCTCACCACCGGCCCCTGTTTTTCCTGCCCAGTCATGAAAAAGTGTGGGTTTCTAGTAGTTGTTCCAAATGGGTCCTTGTTTTTTGTTTTCTTTATGATCTTTTGGGGAGTCAGTATTACAATTTAGCAGAAAGAGTTCAGTCTCCTGATAAAGGGATGCCTTTTTTTTATTGTTTGTTTGGTTTTTTTACTGCTTGTGATATCTTCTGCTATTATTTGCTCATAATGCAAGTCCTTTCATTCTCATCTGTAAACAGCTGTTATTGCTAGTGGTCATCAGTTTTGAGGAGACTAAGCAAAAAAGAATTCTTGTCTGTAGAGGTACTTAATAGTGCCTTCAGAAGGGGTTTTGCTTTTTTTTTTTTTTTTAATTTTCAGGCAGATTTACCTCAGTCACGTTTTAATTCTCACAAATTGAGCTTTGGTAGTTGTGTGTTGCATCCAGCTGTGTTCAGTTGTCATCAGAAAAATCATTGTGCAATTGATTATTTCCTACAGTTGCTATTAAGTGGATTTGTGAATTTGTGATGGATAAAATTCATATGGCTGTCCTTGCATGTGAATTCTGATTAGTCTTTGATAGCTTCTTTGGGTGGGTGGTGTGTTTTTTGTGCGCAGTGTTAATTCAGTTGTTTAAAAGTAAATGACTTCCTGGTAAGGACAATAGCTTTCCCACATTGCATATCAAGTTACTCATAGGATTATACCCCAGGTTTTTCTGGTTCTTAATTTTTGTTTACACAAGAAGATTGTTAATGCTTTAGTGTTTGGGCCACAAGGGTTTCAAGTGTTGTACACGCTTTCATAGATACTAAACCAAGATCTTTTATGTTGGGAAGCATATCCTTGTGTATCTCCTGAAGGAGGCGAAAAAAAAATCCCACCATCATGTAGTATGAAGCTATATATGGAATAAATGTGTAACTGTTGGTTGCCAGCGTTCAGATAGGTTTCTCACCAGAACAGCCACATATTTTTTTGTGGATTTTCCTGGAGCAGTACCGTTCGGATACAAACTTATGGTTGCGGAAAATGTGGTGAAAGTTTTTCAACAGCTTTTCAGGTTGAAAAATAAACAAACAACCCCTGTTGTATTCTTTTTTTTTTTTTTTCCTTTCACTGAACTAATACAAATAGGGATGAATTTAAAGTTGATATGAGTAGGTCTATTAGGTTTATGTTGAACAGTCAGATATTAAGGAAATTGGTGAGACAGTAAATTGTAAATAGACATGCTGCAGTTGCATTTGATATTGTTAGCAGTTTAAGATGTTTGTATTCAAACTTAAATTATGAGTAGCAGTTATATTGGAAGATTAGTGCAAAAATGGTACTCCAGATTGTTTATGTTCCCTTAAAGAAAAAGGAATAAGATGGGGCTTTTGAATGCGAGAACAAAAGGGAAGGCACTGATGACTAGTGGATCTTGTTCTCATACAGTAGGATGTACCTGACAATCTTTATGTGTATGTAGTACTTCAGTTATGTGCTATGTGCATTTTTTTCACTCTTGGTTGATTATTGGCACTTTGAATCTTTTATTTTGTTATTAAACCATTCCTAATCATTTTAAGAAAAAGGAAAAAAAAAAAAGGTTGTAATGAAATAATCTTTTCCAGATGAAGGGAATGAGACAGAGATTCAGCCACAACAGAACAGTCAGCTAATATGGAAACAAGGACGACAGCTGCTAAGACAGTAAGTGTTGAAAAAAGAACTCTAATAATGAATGCAAGGGAGAGAATCTGGTAATGAAATGTGGTGGTAGTGGTATTTGATTTTTTTGTGTTAGATTTTCTTTCAAAAAAAGTTAGTGTGTGTGATGAAGTTCATTCAACTTCTGGCGTACTTTTCCTAGGTTTCTGAAAAATGTTAGTATTTCAGATGAGAAGCCTTGTCAAGTCACAAACACTGCATCTCCTTTGCTTTTCTTTCACCGAGTATAATAAAACAATCTGCCTGGGAAAACAGTGGGTCATGACGCTTTGCAATTCTTTTTGCAATTAAAAAACAACACACAAGTAATTCTGTTAAGAGCTATGTAAAATAAAAATAACTGGTGTTGGAGAGGGATGACTTATTTTGGCCTGCTCGAGGTGCAGAAAAGACTAATATCCAGAAGGTTAGACTAGAATGTCTGTTAATCTAAATTAGTTTTTGAATTGTGGTCATAATGAGTTAATTTCCAAGATTTCCAAGATATTTGGTCACACTTTTGTGTGGGTTTTTTGCCTTGATTTAAACTGAAGAGGTCTTTTAAAGACCTCTCATCAGATTGTCTCTATCTGTTTTTTCGTGCATTTACATAATCCTGTATGCTGATAGTTAGATTCTAAGGTCTTCTAGTCAGCTAGCAAAACTTTTGCCTTCTAGTTTTTTTTGGTTTGTTACAGAGGATTAAATGAGGGGGGAGAGAGACAGTAAGGACATTCTGGAGCTTATGTTAAAGGACCTTTTCCCAGGGAATTATACAAAATTTAAATTTATCTGTTGGATGACTTGTACATGCCTCTCTTTTGCAAAAGCTCAAATCTTTGCATGTGTGTTGAATACATGCAAAAATAAAGTCTTGACTTGCATCAGTGATTTTGAAGACCAGTCATTCCTCCTCAGTGCAGTTCGTAAGTAGGTGACACAGTGCTGAATACAGAGTGCATATTACTGATGGACTCTGTTTTGTACAGGTGACTTGTTTCATTTTTATATAGCTAACAATCAGCACTTCTCTCCTGATGTGGTTATGTTAAATAATTGGAGGAGAATGCTCTTGCCGGAAGAGTGCGTGTCCTTGATTTGTAACAGATGTTCTTGTAAAAGAGCATTTCCCCTCTTTAGAGTCCTCTAGAATATTGACCGTTTAATCAATCCAGTGCTCCTGAGAAGACGGTGCTATTAACTTTGTATTCTAGAGAAAAGGAGAGAGTCCAATTTTGCCTTTTTTTTTTTTTTTTAAATCATTATTTCCCCCCTGTTTCCCCCAAAGGCAATATGGCATATTGAAGAAAGAGCCAACTTTAGACTTTGAGGCTTTCATACAAGCTAGTCCAGGATTCTTGCTGCCTAGTCATCATATGCAAGACAAATTTGTATTTTGCAGACCCATTGCAGAATAAGGAAAAGGCAAGACAAAGATTTTATCAAATGTAGTGCATTACAAATAACAGCTCTTGCTAGTAGCTACAGAATTTGTTTTTACTCCTCCTGTTTTCTAGGCTTCTAATAATGCTTACATAAGGAACATATCTGATACTTCTTGTAAGGCTTCATGTGTAGTTTCCATGTGTTGAATAATAAAATGGCCGTGTTGTACATGCAACTATGGTGATTTTTATAAGCCAGTTGTAAATATTTTAACAGAAAGTGCTTTTCCATCCATTTTAGTAAATGAATGAATAACGTATTGTAAAACCTCTGACTGCTAGGCTCTTTGATTATTTTTTTTTTTTTTTTTTTTTTCCCCTCAGTGACTGTAGAGGCTGGTACTGCAAGAGGCGATCCCTCTGCAGCTGGTACAGGATGATTTATAAGCATGTTTCATTAGCACAGTACCATACTTTGCTAAGCTAAGGGGTTGCAGATGGGTTTAGGGAGAAGTTTTCATTTAACTGTTTTGAATTAAGTGAGATGTGCATGGAAGATTAGCATGAGTTCGGTTCCTACAGGTATCTACAAGAAGTGGGCTACACCGACACGATATTGGATGTGAAGTCAAAGCGAGTACGAGCTTTATTGGGCCTCTCAAGCGATGCTTCAGAGAAGGAAAACAGAAATCAAGAGCCAATGGTAAATGGCACAGAGGGTCAGATTAAAGAAAACGCAATGATTGGGTAAGCATCAGGATGACAATATTAACTTTCTGCATAAATGCCCTTAATGGTATAGAACAAATTTTCATTTACTGAGAATATTTCAGGACTTTTTCCCTAGTTGGAGATTAGAGCAATTTTAACTAATTTTATTACAGTAAGCAATAAGTACGGAAATAACTCTTAAGATTCACAGCTTAAAAGCACCATATGTTTTTTTTTTCAATTGGATGCCAGCACAAAGTCAAATCAAGCCTCTTTGGGATACGATTGCTAAGTGGTTAGAGGTCAGCATTGTTTCAAGTTAACGGTTTGTTTGTATTGCTGGAAACTTTACTGTATTGATTATGGGCTTTGCTTTTCTGGTCTGTGCTGACTATGACATGATAACCTATATGAGGTACAGGATTTTTTTGACTGGATCTGAAAAACAGAGTCACTTGTTACATTCTGATTCCTGTAAGTTTTTTGATTTTCCACTAATGGATAGATATATGTAAATGTGACTGCGATGTAAGGTATTCGTTTCTGTCTTTCAGTATTTCTAATACTATGAAAAGTCAGTCAAGGAGAGTAAAAACTTGTAGTGCTTGCTTTTCCTTTTAAGTAATGTTGAAAACATAGGAGGCTTTTTTCCATTTTCTTCTGTTTTCCATGCAGAGTTTAAAAAAAAAAAAAAAATTCAATTTGAAGCTTAACTGTAAGGGCTTCAGGAAAACAATGCTTGTTCTTGTTTAAGATATTGTAGTTGCAAAACTTGAAAAATAATGAAAATTATGCAGAATTGTTTGTCTGAACAGTATGTGAGGTAGCTGTCCCCAGTAGTTCATGCTGTATCAGTGAGCACAGCTTTCCTCAATGATTCTCCATCTTTTTTCCTTTTTTATACTGATGTGGCAAAATTCAAGACCTTTTATTTTCTAAGGTCTAATGCTGTTATACGACACATTCTGTCTGTTAAAAAGTATTTGTAAAATTTCATTATACCCAGCAGATAGCTGCAGCAACTTCAGGCCAACAAGTTACATAAGGGCAGAGGTTCATTGTTATGTAATTAAATTTAATGATGTGAGGTGGAAAATTTGAATGTATGAGAAAACCCGCAAGCTACTAAAATATATTGTGCTGCTACATAGTGGACAATCCATGCCATTTATGTACAGCAGCTTTGTTTTTGAAGAACAAGGAATGCTTGATAGATTACAATAACAATTTTAGTTCAATTTCTGGTGAAGGGAATCACTTCTTCTCAGGGAAAGTGAGTAAATAAAGCTTCTCTTCTTACACTTTAAAATTCATTTAAATGTGTTTACTTCAGTTTTGAAACAGATGGACTTAAGGTAGTTGATTTGAGGGATGAAATGGTTGGACAGTGGGTTTTGATATAGCAGTTTCGGATACATTTACATTTCTTTCCTATCTACTTGCCTTCTGGGTAGATCTGTTACTAGGTTTAACACTTTGTAGTCTACCCTGTGGCTGAGGATATTCACTGATGGAGAAAAATGTGTTCCCTTCCATTGTGTCTCTGTGAGCTTGTCAGCTGCAAGGCTGGTCAGGCCGCACACTTTGAGAAACTGTTTTTGTCTCACTTGTGATGGATAAGATGGCAGACTGTATTAAAAGGCTTAGGGGAGGTGTTATGATACATGGTGCGCGAGAGGTGACTCCAGGGTTTTACAGTGAAAGAATTTTCCAGGGATCTTGTTCAACATAGTCACGCCAGTCTTCATGGGCGATTTTTGAGTTTGTGGATGTCAGCTGAGATCTCCCTCACTGAGAGGCAAAAGTTGGGATTTTACTAAAATTCCTTAGTCAATGTGAGTACAGGGCTAGCTTGCAATGCTGTGATTCTTCTGGGTGTTTCAAGTTCTCTTTCATACCATCTCTTTCAATTTTCCGTGCAGGAGGCATTCTGTGGCTTTCTTCCTGGCAGAGACTGCCTGTTATTTAACAGCATTTTCATCTTGTGCTACTAGATACTGTAAAATGTTACACCTCACTGTTTCTGTGGCATGAGGCACTGTTCACCTCCTCCCAACTGCATCATCGCTTGCCTCTGAGATTTCAAAGTGCAGCTTTATGGCAGATGGAAGTCAGAAATGAGATGTGGTTCTTGATTTAGCTCATACTTACCTGTTCCCTGCCTCATCTATTGTCAGCATTGTATGTATAGAATAGCTTCTTTTCGAAGACTATTAGTATTGAATAGGTAATGAAGATTTAAGGCACATGGAACTTGCTCCTGATCCCCATTGGAATTCTTGCTGAACGTTTGGAAACTTAATTCAATGTTTTTCTACCTGTTTGGCAGGACTGGGAAAAGTCTAGGTGGCTCAACTAGCTTAATTCTGTCTCAGTGTTGAGGTAGGGGCGCTTTCTGAAGCAACTTCACCAGTGCTAGGCAGCTTACCAGGAGGGTGAGAAGGTTGGCAGTTCTTTTAGCAGCCTCTTGTTCTTCCTAGCGTGTGTGTAAAGTGAGAAGAGAATCAGGGCCACAGCAAGCTTGTACGGTTGGAAGGAGCGCAATGAAGAAGCGCCTGCAGTTTGGTAGTAGTAGTGGAGGAAACTTACAGTGAGAGACCGGAAGAACAAGAAATCGACCAAAAAATTGCTGCAATCCCAGGAAGATTAAGGACATGGGTGTGTGTTTGCCAGGACCACCGGACATAGAGACAGTTGCAAACTAAAATGCAGATGAAGATGCTCTCTGTCTGTATGGATACAGTGAGACTCTTTGTAGGAGAAAGCTTTGCTGTCACCACAGAAGCCTGTGAACTGCTTAAACCAATGCAGTTTGGGAAATTTTGTAGTTCAAAACATTTAATGAACATAAATATCACATATCTGCTAACATGTCTGAGGCTAGTGGTCAACCTGAAGATGTTGTAGTTATATTTGAAGAGCAGAGTGCTGGACAAAATGTAATGCATGGAAATGAATCTCATCTAACAAGGAATATCTCTGTTAAAGTGAGAAAACACAGCTCATAGAACACTTGATTTGTTTGATTTTGGAAGAACTGCATAATATTGTGGATCCAGCTGAGACTGCAGATTTTAAGTCTGATTTTTATAAAAATATTTACATGGAAGAAAGAATGTGAGAAGCAGGGCAGGGGGATTGAAGAAAGAGAAAGCTTGTGGATGAGAAACAATGAAGACAAATCAATAGGAGTTTGGAAAGAACGAGGGTGAATGATGAAGAATAACGTACAACAGAGGGTAAAATGACACAGTGAAAAACAAAAGGAAAATGGACACAATGATGCATTTCAGGAACAGGAAAATGGAAGGCATATTAGCTTTAAATTTCCTTAAAGGTTTCTCCATATAGCAATGTAAAATGCAGAAAAAACAGATTAGCTAAACTGCTTTCTGTACAACTGAACACTCATGTGATAAATCCCAAGGAAAGTAAAAAATGGTATTTGCTTTTACGCTGCCATATGGTTACCTCTTAGGGAGGAGAGAGGGTGTAATGGAAATGGGAAACAAAACTTCCTTTATGTTTTGACTGTTGTTTATTGGTAATCAACCAATACTTCCTCGGTGAAATCAAAGTGTTGGATAACAAAACAAAGAAATTTCAGTACTTGTCAGCGCAGTCTGATTGTTAGCATGTTTTTTCTCTGAGCCCGTGAATCTGTGTGTAGTGATTGTTGCTGCTACTCAGCCTCCTTCATTGTTGCCCTGGCATTTTTGCTCTGACCCCAGGGATGTGGTGGGTAGGGAGGATATTCCTCCTCAGCTCACCTCAGTACATCTTTTACAAATTTTAATGAGTTGTCTGTTATACCAGAATTTGTCTGTTATACCAGTTGTACCTTGTTGTCTTTTACACCGGTTATACCTACTTCAACAGCCAGGGTTTGGACACTCAGTGCAGTAATATCAACAGTAAGTCAAGCCTTTTTATGGGAAAGGCTGGTGAGAATGTTTGGGGTGATTATTGTGAAGTTGATGCTGTTTACTTTGGTATGTAGAAGCCTGCAGTAGTGACTGTAGTGCAAATACTTAAGACAATAATATTTATTTGGAGCAGACAATACGTAAGTTGTATTCTCTTAGGCTCCAGTTATTTTAGAAAATTGTCATCTTGTCCCTTATACCCCTCTGCTTATGTTTTTTTATATCTTAAAGAGTTGCAGCTACATCAGAGAACTCCCCACATATATTTGGTTTTTTCTTCTTTTGGTACAGTGATGAACAAACTACTGTTGTCTGAAAGTCTCTTAAAGCCAAATCAGTTTCTTTTCTTGCTGTTACATTAAATAGTTTGTCTGTTATCTATTACTAGCTGCTACATCTGTGGCCAAACTTGTATTCTTACATTGCCTATTTATTTGCTAATGTACAGATCCTCTTGAAAACTTTAGCACTCAAGACATCATGTGGATTTTGAATGCACCCTGGAAGATTTTGATTCCATAAATGAAATGTTAATATGATAACCTGAGATAGATATAGACCTGTTTCCACTTTTTTCATGGAATTTAAAAGGGAATCTGTTTTCAGTTTCTTCATATCAGCTCACTTGCATTACAAAAGATAAGTACCACTTGGCATGACTGGACTCAAAAATAGATACTAAAATAATAACTTTATAATAATCGTTGACATTCTTAACACCTGCAGTGAGAGGAATGGGTGCTTTTCCCCCAACAAACTGAAACAGAAATGAAAGCTGTCTGCAAATGTCACTTGTAGCCTTGAAAACATGAGAGTATTTAAGTATCTTTGGTTTACTTGTTACCTCATTTAATAGCTTTATCTTATTGACTGAAACCTAAACAGTCAAATTAGTTTACCTTCTTGAAGATGTATGTTTGACTACTGTTTGACATGAGTGGAAGCAAATATAATAAAGGAGTAGAACTGGAAAGGAATGAGGGTATACCAAGCACATGTATGTATATACTCATATATATGGATATGTGTATAGATAAAAACAATATAGATAAATGATCTGAATTCTTGTTAAGGTTTTGATCATTACAACTATATCTAAATAGACACTTCTTAAAGAAAAATGATCCTGAACGATATATCAGTCTCTCTCTGAAACTGATCTACTGCCCCTGTTTTTTTTCTATTGAACCGCTTGTGGCTTCCACTGCCTGTATTCCACATGAGAAAAAAGGCATCAAACCTCAACACTTGAAAGCAAATCCAAAGATCTTTTCAAAGATTAAAATTAAACATTTTGAAGACCGTATCTTTCTGATGTACAACAAATCATTCCAACTGACCCTTTAGTGAACAAGCGTCTTTCTATACCAGAAGGTCTCGAATAACTCTTTTTGCATCTCTAAATCCTATTAACACTGACCCATGTAATGAAACTGCTGCGTATTGGCTGATGAATGTTGTGTGTTGACTCGCTTATAAAATGGTTTATTTGGGAAAATATCTCTGAATTTAACAACCTGAGGTAATATCTCCCATGAAAAAGGTTCCCAAGATAGCATACAAAACTAAAATACTGAATTGCAAAAAGAAAAAAATTCCAAAATCTGTTTGCCTTAATCCCTTTACTGGTGGTTTTTTTTCACCTTTTTCCTGTTTGTCCCTGCCGCTATCTTGCAGTGACCTAACAGGCATTGCAAAGATACCTGGACACTTTCCACAGATGAATTGAAGCAAGAAAAAAAAATTGGTAAATTGGGGGTTTGGGTGAAGAAAGTAGTACCAATGGGCCACTCTTTTCATTAAATTGGCACAGATCTATGGCTTAAGGGTTCGAGGGAAGCCTCTTGGAAACGTTGCATAAGACACACGGTACAGAAGGAATGGGGAGAGACAGAGAAGTTGGCAGTGGGAGAGAGTGAAGCAAAGAGAGGGGAGGTGAACGGAGAAATAACTTAGAAAAGTTACTTCAGTTCTTCAAACATTGAATATATTTTTTATTTTAATTCTTTTAAAGTCTTGTTTATTTGACATATTACAGTTATCTGATTATAGATTTTACAAGAGAAGTGGCCTTTCCTTTCTAAATGGCATTCCTTCGTGGTTCCAATTTACATCCAAACCATTTTGTAAGTGTTGCTTACCAGTTGTAGTATGTATTGCACTGGTTCTTATGTTGTGTGGTGTGAATTCATAAGAGGTTTCAAAGGTTGTGGCAGACTGTCTAGCCTGCCCCATGTTCTTCGTGTGTAAATTTTGATGATTGTAAGTATTCCCTAGTTTTATAAATTATTAGTTTGATATTTTCTGTGCTGCATTATGACAGATTTTGTGCAGTATTGAAGATTTAACAAACTGTTCTTAAATACAGCCCTCATAGAAAGGGATATATTTGAATTTGCATGCATTTATTTATTGTGTCCAGTTTCGAAAGAACTCAACTAGCCACACCGAAAAGACTGTGCTAAAACATGCAATAACTAAATGCTATGGGGAATTAATAAAACTTATGACCTTGCAGTAGCACGTTTTGATAGGAGAAAACTGAGCCAATAAAAATGGCTCAAGAAAGAGGATGCTAGAATAGCTCTTTGAATGCTGGGTCACAACAGGCTTTTTCCTGTACAGGCCCCCAGAAACATTTCTCAGCCTAAGCTGAACTTGTGTTTATTTAACTTTACTGTGGTATTTCTTCCTGCTTCTGAATTTGTCAATAAAATCTGGTTTTATTTAAGATAACTTGTGTATGTCTTGGATAAAACAAACAAACAAAAAAACCCCTCTACTTTTTCCTTTGGGGGCAGTGAGTAGGACCGAGGCAGTTAATAATGGCCTCGTGGTTGGGCAGTTCACGGGAGAAGTTTATGAGAATCTCTCTGGACATGACCACGGACTCCCAAGAGTTATTATCAACAAAGGAGAAAGTAATGATAGATATATTGAATGCGTTGGTTACAAAGAAAATACATGTCTGTTATGTGGCTTTAGTCTAAATTAAACGTGACTTTGCAATATGAAATGTTCTGGATCGTGTTGGGAGCAGGAAATGTATCATCAATGTGCTGTTTTAGTTTCCACATAACAACTTCACCTTTCCTGTAGGTTATGGTTTCTACTTTTCACTCAGTAAGAAGCAGAATTTATGTTAAGATCCTGAATATTAAATGTTGAGAGCCAATTGAACACTATACATTTTGTAAAGCTGCTAATATTTCCATGTCAGGGACGACTGGATTTTTACACAAAATACTTATCTTGAGCCATGTGACTGTAGGGCAGAAAATTAAGAGTTGTCTGTATGGCCCACTGAGGCCCAGCGAGAGCCACGGTTGCTTTAAATAGTACACGTAGAATATCCACAAATCATATTTCTTAGATTTCATGGGAAGAGATTATTATTATTATTATTTTTAGTCTTAAAGGGGCCCCAGGGTTAAGACAAACCTCAGTTATAGAACAGCCTATAAAATACAAGTCAGTATGAGATTTTCAGGGCAGTCACAGCTGCAGAAAATTCTGGCAACCTCTCCTGAGGAGAAAAATATTCATGTGATTTCAGGTTTCTGTTACTTTAAGGGAAGTTAAGTATTTCAGTCCCCAGCCCATTTGTAACGTGAACTTTGTATTTTAAACAGGAAAAAGTGTCTTATCTTTGGGGATCAGAAGTTCCCTGTGTCAAGAGTAATATTCACAAAATCTGCGTGCTGCCTATCCATTAGTAGTAAGATTGAAAACGCAGCAGCATTAATGTAACTGTACTTTACTTTCTGGCGCTGCTTACTCTACTTGTTATGATTGTGACAAGCAGTTAGTCCTGTTGGACTTAATCATGTGCAGACACAAGTAGCAGGTAGTCTCTCTGCCCCAAAGACTTTCCTCTCTAATTGGATAAAGCTACTGGAGAGGAAGATATCAGGCACAGAGTTAACAGTATCTGGTAGAAGATTATTTTTTTTTTTTTTTTTTAAGGTTCAGTAAGGATATGGTAAGTCGGCTGGGATGAATCATTCAAAGAAAGAAGGCAAGGTTAGGTTCTGGGGAGAAAACCATGGAAGTGTGCTGTTGCAGAGTATGATTGAGGAAGGAGCAGTGGGAAAGAGATTCAGAACAAGCAGCTGAGGACCACGTTGTTGAGGAAGTCCTGCCAAAATCTGGTTGCTCTATGCTCTCTGCTTCGGCAGCTTCTGTAGCTGCTCCTGCTGTCTGGAGTTTCTGGCTTGTTCTCCCCCAGCAGTTTTTCTTTAGACAGTATGGCTGGGGAAGAAAGAAAAAGCAACACCTAGGTTCTTGGACTTTGAAAATTATGTTCTTCCTTATATATGTTTTGATTCAGGACAGTCCAGTAAAGAGGAATTGTCCTATTTGAGACCTTTTTGGTTGGTTTTTTTGGTCTCCTTTTATTTGCAACAGGCCCTGAATTTGCCATAGTCTTGCCCCACTCATGCCTGTAATACTGTACCGTTCATGCATCAGTCCCAGCCTGTGGAGCTCCATTCTATTGCCTTCACCCATTAGTTTTTTTGAAAAGTATTGTAGACTGCAAAAGCCCTGGAAATGTTGAATTGTGTTTCTTTTTCTAAAATGGACTTTAAAGTAATTAATTATACTACCCTTTCTCTGAATATATTTTTACCATTTCTGCTTTTTTATGTTGCTTTGTGAATGACCCCGTAAGAGAAACAAACTAAACAGATGGAAAGCTTCAAGCTGCCATCAAAGTACATAACATAAATTAGCTGAGGCTAGACATTTCCTTAAGTGTATTTTACAGTATTCCTAAGTGTTCATGCTGACAGTAGTATCTAAAATACATTATGTTTATGTTCTACTAAAGAATGAAAAATAGATAAATTATTGAGTTACTTTTGATTTGACTGCTGAAGTGTGTTGGAGTACAATATAGCCAATCGATCTGTCTGTCAGCTTGAAGCTGCTTTTCCCTGTAGAACTTTTGAATAGTTAAAATATTCTGTCACTTCTTTTTCTTTTTTTTTTTGTTTTTATGAATTCTTTCTTGGAATTTGTGCCTTAGCACAAATAATCTTCTGTGGTACTATGCTGACTTTGTACATTTTTGTACTGTGCAGGAGTTTTGAAATACATGATAAACTACTGTGTTTTCCAGTGCATGAGATGCCTTTTACTGCCCTGTGTAAATGGAGATATACAATTATGTATATATCCTGCCCAATAAAGTATGTAATAATTAATATGATAATTGAATTCAGACCAGTTACTTAAAAAAAGATATAACCTTCTCTTCGTGGTCACTTTGAACTTCAGTGTGAGGGAGCCTGATTTAAGATCAAATGAGTGCAGAACCAAATGTAGGTATGAATTACTGCAAATACTTTTAGAAGAATACCTGTCTCTTAAAAACAAGTTCTGTTGATTAAAATTTTATATTCTGTTTGATATTAGTTCAGGCACTGCTATTTACTGTAGCATGTCTGATAGTTGCTAATACAGAACAGAAGCCATGATGTTTTACATGGCAGATTTTTACATGGCATATTACAGAGGAAAAAACAGAAATACAATTGTGGCTGGATGATTCAGTCCACTAAAAGTTGACCAGGACAAACAAAATTTGCTGAAAATCAAGAAGTTAGTCAAGTGAAGCACATTACAAGTTTTGTCTTATAAAGATTTGTGTATTGGAAACAGCAAAATAACAGTACTGTAGGATTTCTGTGAAAATGTACGTTACTACTACGGATCCATGAGGTCTTATAGTCTGCTGAAGTGGTGATTACTTAAGGAAAAAGAAAAATATTGCGAAGTGCTGTCAGGTTTGTCATAGAAACAAGAGGGTCAAAACACTGCAGGAAGGAAGGCAAATTGGAAGCATGTTTGAGATTGTTCTTAGATAAAATATGGGAAAGTGGAAGGAATATTCTCAATAAAACTAGTGACCATGAAAACATGTATATCATGGTACAGTACACTGCTGTGTATGTGGAATTTCTAATAGCAAGTGAAATCTTTATTGGTATTTTTGGGTCATAAAGATGAGTAAATGAAAAAAGGGTAGCATAGCAAATTGTCTTAATGAGATGCAGACATATTGGGGCTACAGAGAAGCCACTCCTGCTAATTGTTTTCATGTAAGCATAGAACTGCTTGAGCAGAGACTGCATAAAGAAGGAAGTGTGCTGCTTATCACGCCTTATTACACATCGGAGTTCTTGCCCTTGGATGTTTCCTGTAATAAACCTTCGAAAAGTGTTATGAAGAAACACTGGAATAAGTGGGTGATGGATGGATAATCAGGTGTTTACACTGCAGGGAGTTTAAAAGGCCTGACTCTATAGGCCTGTCAGTTGATTGAACCTTCTGAAGTGGGTCATAGCAGAAGCAACATTTAGCATTAGCAAGGCACTTGCTGGTAGTCAGGGTGACAGTACAAGACAATTTAGAGCTCCAATTCTGAAAAGAGAGAGAGAGAGGCTTCTATGGTTTCAGTGGTTGTGAAAATCAAGGTGTCATGCATTTAGTGATGAACTATGAAAAACAGACTACTGATTTAAGGTAAGAAAACAATAAAGCTTGTCTTTACTGCTGTAAAGTCATATAAAGAATGTACAAGGTTTTACTGGAAGTAATCGTTACAATTCAAACAGAATAATTTTTTTTCACCACTTTATCTTTGAGGGGCTTATGAAGAAGTGCCTTTTCTACATAGGAAACACATAGGTACCTGTTGTTAATTTTAGTATTGCTTTAATGATGGTTACAGTCCTGCTTCTTGGATTCTTCCTCTTCAGTTATTAATATGACAGCCCTTATGCTTCCTGTTCTGAGGCACTGCCTGAATTTGTGCCAGTGCAGTCATTTTACCCAGTCTTCATCCATTTCCTTATTTGTTTAATGTTAACGTCTACATAAACATTATTTAGTCATCGATATTTTCCCATTATATTGTTTTATAGTGGCAAATTTACCATGTTAATGAATGATAGATCTAGTTTGATGTTTCCCAGGAAGGTGAGGAACATCAGATAGCAGCAAAAATTTTCCTGTACCCTGATGTAAATGTGGGAGACCAACTTAGTAGCTGTAACTCACGTCCTTGTTGCTGAGGCTTTCAATGGTGGTATATCAGTACTGATATTGCTTTTGGGGCACATATCAGATTAATGTTGCTTTAAAATGCTTTTAAAATAAAAAAAATGAAATCTTTGTCCTGGTAATTGCAGCTGGATGAAGAAAAATTGTTGGTTCTAATAAGATAGTTTAAGGAAAATGTTTAGGTTTTTAGTCCACAAACGTTTTTACCTGTAGTAGTCCATTTATACCTCTAGGCTTATTTTAGTCTCATGTGTTGTTGGCCATCATAAAACAGAACAGACTGGTAATTGCAAAAGTGACTTTGTTATGATTTCTTTTGACTCATGATGGCGGTTGTTGTTGTTGTTTAGGAAACCTGAATTGACTGACTCTGCCTCTCTGCTAGAGACCTTCAAGTTTCTTGAAAATGCAGCTGCAGATTTCAGTGATGAAGAAGATGAAGAAGATATTGAAGGACGAGAGAAAACAATCATTGATACCGCAACAGTGAGTGGAAAAAATAATTGAAAAAGTTACGAAGAACAGAAAAAGTGAGATTAATGAGATGCCTATATGCAAAGTTTATGACTGTGTATGTACACGTGCAAATCGTTAATGCATCTTTATGATGGTCTGTCCAAGCATGTGTGCATAAGAGGAATTATATATGCATTTCTGAGTTCATGCATATAAGTTAAGCTTTGCCATCTTTATTGCTTTAAGTTTGCAGTGACAGATTAAAATTTTTAAAAATTCTTTCTACTATTCTGTACTGCCTAGTATTTTTGATATATATTGGATACAATTTTTACGGTAGCAGATGTCCTTTTTTTTACAATTTTCAGTTCGAAGGTTTTGTTTGTAATGTTGCATGTCAAAATGCACTGTTTCTTGAATATTTATATAAATCTATCGATATTTAAAATGACATGTAGGAGTTAATCCTTGTAGGGTACAGAACTGAAATACCACATTTCTCCTTAAACAGGTTGTGGAAGGAAGAAAAAGTATAACTGGAAAAACTCTAACATGTGGTTAATAACCTTTTTTTGTTGATTTATTCAGTCAAATGCCTGAAAATCCGTAATGATCTATACTTTGCTATACCATTTGGTCATATGATTACATAAAATAGATACATACAATCAGTACTCTATTTTATCCTCCTCTTTTCAAAATTAATATTTATTCTATGAGTTGTGTTTCCTAACAATTGAAGCAGATAAGAGTGTTAGGGTGGGTATGTTGTTTCTATGATCAGTTTTAAAAAAACATCAGTTTTTAAAAGAGTTTTTAAAGACGATCTTTGTAAACTTGTTCCTGTCATCCATGGGCTGTGAACAAATGTCTGACACTCTTCTGTAAAATCATCTGTAATACAGTATGTTCAGTAATCGTGCCAAAGGAATGAAACTTGAAGTTTAGAATTGTTTCAGGTTTTGAAATTAGTTCATGGTATTTAGAGGAAACAGTCATTCATTCTCATGAACTGTGGGATGTTGGCTTATGTATTGAAGTCTTTTCAGACTGACCCTTAGCAAGGTTCCAAGTCAAAATATCGTGATAAATGTAATTTTTCTTTTTTCTGTAGAAGTAAAATTTGTGCTACAGGTTTCATGTATCATGGCATCAACTTGCCTGTTAGTCAAATAACTGTAAAGCATATAGTACATTTTGATTATTGAGGGAGAAGTAAATTTACTGCAGAAAGCATATGATGAGATCCTTCATTAAAACATGTATTTTTTTTTTCTTTTCCCAAAATTTGGTAAGTCTTTTTTACCAAATTTTCTTTTGAATTTGGTGGGGAAATGCAGTTTAAAATGGAAGTACTGTGTTTAAATAACAGTAATATCTGAGGAAGCATGCAGGGTGGAATGATTTTTGCCAAATTTAAGCAAATTATCTCTTGTCAGTTGTTTGTGTTTTGTTTTTTGTTTTGTTTTTTTCTAGACTTGTCTTTTGGTACACATGTAGAGTGATTTCAGAAGTGAGAGTTGAAAAGGCTATTTTTAGAGAAGCAGAATGAGTTTGGTTTTCCTGAAGTCCTTTATACAACTTTGTGGGTTTTGTGTTTTTTTTTTTTTTTTTTGTTGTTGGCGGTTTTTTTTATTTGGTTGGGGTTTTTTTAAATCTGTATTAAGAAAAAGTTTGTACCTTACCTGGTATTAAAAAAATTAGTAGTGGACTAGAACAGTGTAGATTCATTATCAAGTGATTGATTATCGGTGGACACAGGAAGAAAGATTTAGAGACAGATTTCATTTTGACTTAGAAATTTGCTTATTCCAGATTTGCTTATTAATGTATGCTTTTATGTTTCGTCTGCAACTTCCTGTTAGGATTTTGCATAGAAGACAAGGCAGTACTGCTCAGTATGAAGGTGTGCATGTAACTTAATTCAGCTTTTTTCTCTCCTTCCTGACCTTTCAGATTGTAAGGAAAAGAGTGCTATCTGACAGCAGTGAAGACAGAGATACAGAAGAAGCTTTGAAAGAGTTTGACTTTTTGGTTACCTCAGATGAAGGTGATGGGGAATCGAGAAGTTCAGGAGATGGGACAGATTGGGGTAAGGAAATGTAATGGATTGTACCAGGAGAAAAAACATTGCGCTTAGCATATATTGTGATTGATGATTGAGATCTGTCTCACAATCACAGCACCTTTCGAGTATTCCTGCAGTAAATAATTGGCAGACTGAGGCCCTCTTAACATAATATTCTCATTTTTCTGTATACTGCTTTGATGTAAGGATTCTTCAAGGTTTATGCTTTTGGTCATTGTCTTTTTTCCATTTCTTTAATAATAAGGCAGATAGAATTCAAATTTTTGTGAGTGGAATTTCAATGTGTTTTTCCAGTGACCCATGCTAATGAAGTGCTCTGATAAAGCTGTATTTTATAAATATGAGCATGAAAGTTATTTCGCCATCTTTGCCTTCTCCCACTTTGATACAGAGAGTAATCTGAGTCATAAAGACTGAATTGTACTCTTATTGTGTGTTAGCAATTTGGGTGATATGAACTATTCAGTTGCTCAAGTTTTCTTTCATAATATATCAGAAGAATATATCTTTAAGCCTCATAGTCATAGAATGACACTTCACAAACTGTTCTCTGTCCTTTGAGGTTCATGTCCTGCAAACCAGAGCGCCAGCATCCACTTTACCTTGATGTAATTATTCCACATAAACCCACTGCATAGGGAAGAGAAGAAGGAAGAGAACTGGTTAGATATCTTGATGGGGAGTTGTTTCCTCCTTGAACTGCTCTGGAAAGTCTTAGGCATAAGTGGACACAGAGGGAAGATGGAATGGGAAATAAGTGAGCTTTATAATGGAACTGAAATCTTGACAGACAAATAAGCCATGGTCGCTGTGGCTCTCACATGAGCTCACCACTCTGAGCTGGTGTATTTCACTAGAGCCATGTCCAGCTCATGGCTGGACTCCAAAGTATTGTTCAGTGTGATGTAGCCTTTCTACTTAAGAGGATGCATCTCAGTATCTTTAAATACAGCAGTCAGTATTCTGTTCACCAAACAAATTTAGGAATGTTACTCTTTTGTATGAAAAATATTTTTATTAGATTGTTCTGATACTTCTCTTTAATATTGAAATTTTATCCATTTATGCCTGATAAGTTTAGCTATTGCTTGTGTCACCAAAAAGTTAGTATGCTAACAGGAGGTTTTTGTTCTCAACTTCACGCTTCTGGGTTATTTTTACTTTCATTGATGACAGCGGAGTACAAGTGAGCAAAAGTCTAACATTAAAAAGAAATCATTGTGGAAAGTAGTAGTTTCATTTCTAGAAATATTAAGGGTTCTTTTTGAGTTGTAGACATTCGTGTTTTTCAATTACTTGTTTTACAACCTGTCTCTTTTATGGTAACTTTATATAAGAATAAGCTTCTTCAATGAACTGCCATTATGAATCACTTGTGTTAACTTGTTTTAAGTAAAACTGTTAAATGTAGCATAGAAGAGTGATGTGTAGTGAGGATAGAAGCAAACAGAGGAAGTTCTTGCTTCATTTTTGATCCTGAGCATTGCTGCTCAGTTACAGTAATCTGAACCCATTTGGCTTGAAAGGTCCTCAGAAGTGTTCAGGTAATTTTTAAACTATAAAGAATTTACTCAGTAGTAGGTCAGGATCCACTTGTGAAATTGAACAGAACCTGTGGGACATGCAGGCAGCATCCTAGGGCAGTCTGTAGACAATTAATGTGCTAAGTATTTTTCTGGCAACAATACAATCTAATATAAATCCATCTAAACTTTTTGTTGGAGGAGAGCAAAAAATCTTGTCTAGCCAGGAAGGAAAAGCATGATTAAAACTTATAACCCGGTCCCAGAAAGAATACATACTTGTTTCTCTCTAGCATGATTTTCTCATACCTTTTTGGAGTTTTTCATGCGATTTTTGGTGATTAGTGATAATTAACTGGGCACATGTATTAAGAGGACATGACTTAGCACCACCTTTTTTAGAGTCTCTCTTCAGCTTATTACTGCCTCTGTTTTCATAGCTGCTGCAAAAACACTAATGCCTCAAGACTTTGGGTCTTGAATTAATCTGTCACTCATGAGTATAGAATCATGACTGGAGGGTTCAAAGGAAATCATCTAGTCCAACCTTCTGCTCTGGTCCATTTACAGCAGGTTACACTGGCCTTCTTCCTGTCAAGTTTTGAATATCTTCCAAGAAAGGAGTTCCCATAAACTCTCAGGGGCAGTATTCTGGTATTTGACTGTCCTCGTGGTAGAAAGTATTTTGTCCTTCTGTGATGCAAATCCGAGCAGAATCTGCCTCTGTGTTCTCCACACCTGCCTGTTTAGGTAGTTGTAGGCAGCACTAAGATGCCTCTTTTGCCATCACCGAACACACACAGTACTTTCAGCCCCTCCTTGTAGCTCATCTGTACCAGCTGCCTTAACCACCTTAGTGGCTCCCCTGGACTTGCTATACTATGTCAATACTAGGTACTTAGCATTATAGTTACACGGTTTCCCAGTGTAGGAAATATTATACTGGATGCAGTACTCGCGGTGTGGTCTCACAAGTGCCAAACAGGGCAATAATCACTTCCCTCACGCTACTGGCCATGTTCTCGTTAATACAGCCCAGGATACAGTCGATCACCTTTGCTGCAAGAGTATGGTGCTGACTACTGTTCAATTTGTTATGTTGATCCCTAGGTCTTTTTCAGTATAGTTAATTTCTAACAAGTCAGTCCCCATAATAACCATCTTCTGTCTGATTGTAGTGACTGCTTCAGATTGTGATTGATAGTGTTGTGCTTCTTCTAGAGACATTTAATACCCTTTCTGCACATTAGTCTGAGGATAAGTTTATTATTGTTCATATTTTAAAAGGTCTAGAATAGTTTATTGTTGCACAAAGCAAACTTGGTCTGAAAAGAATTAGTTTTTAAATAATAAGGTTGAGATTTTAATGAGGAAAACAAAGCAAAAAGATAATGCATTTCAAAAATTTTTGTAGCTGTAATGGTCATGAAAATAAATATATATGAGGAAAAGCTGTAACACCTCCCTCTTCTCGCAAATTATTTTTCTAAGCTGCCTCAGTAGAGTCTTTCCATATATGGAAAAAATGACTTGGAGATTTGAACTCACGTAACACATTTTGTTCAAAATCTCCAAATACGTACTGTTGGAAGAATACTTATCTGTATCGTGTCACAGGGGAGGCAATTTGAGAGAGATGTTTTAGGGGAAAAAAAGAAAAAAAGGAGGGGGGGGGATTTTTTTTTTTATTAGGCTTGTTGAAACATTTTGTGTATTTTTTCAAAGACTAATAACTCTGGCCTTCCCCTTTGTGTGAAATTTCATGGCTTTAGTGCTTCAAGATTTTATTCAAACCTTGGTGACCTGTGTACTGTGTTCCAAAATGATTTAAATGTGCTGCTGCTTTGTGTAAATGACAACACAAAGACAATGAAACGAGAATTTGAAATGCAGTGACGCAACAAGTTGTAAAGTTCTGTTGACCAGTTACATAGCTGCTGCTTCTAGATATAATCGTTTTTTCCCTGGAGGAAACAAAAAGCTGAAAAATATGTCCTGGTTTATTATAAAGTAAACGTTGCTTACATTTATGAACAGCTATGTGCTTGGTTATAGCAATTAGGCATGTGAAATTTCATCTCAGTTTTTTGTTAAGAGAATTCTGAGCAAATAAAATGGAATGTGAGTAGCAGTTTTACAGCTTTCACAAGCTTGGTGCTATTTCTGTCTGTTCAAAATAAAAGACAAATGCCATTGACAGCAGCTGTTACCTCCTTCAGTGGAGATCACTTGGTGACATTATTGAAAAAGGATGTTTCATTTGTTTCACTTTGTTTAGAAAAGGAAGACCAGTGTCTCATGCCTGAAGCTTGGAATGTCGACCAGGGAGTAATAACCAAACTCAAGGAACAATACAAAAAGGAGCGCAAGGGGAAAAAGGGGGTGAAGAGTAAGTGGAAAACATTGCACCTTAAAATCATAAATCCCACATCTTTCACACCCTTAATTCTATCTCTCTTTCAATGTTTTCCTAAAATTACTTACTCTTTTACTTTGCTGCTCCTGACTGCTTTCCTTTTCACCAGTTCTCAGGGGTTGAAATTAATGACAGTCAATCGAGTTACCTGATAAATAGTTGGATTAGATATAACTTCTTCCAACCAGACGTTGGATTCGTTAAAAATTCTTGCTTTGAGCATAGATTATACTTTTGTTATTCAGAAATTTAAATTGTAAAAGGCATTGGTTTAACAGTTCACACTTTAATATAGAAGACTTCAGAACCCTTTATTAGCTGGAAACATGGCAGTTTCACAGGGAGAGTTAAAGTCTGGTATGTAAACTAAAAACCAAACCAAACCAAAACGGAAACTGTCTTGAGTACCCTGTTAGATGACAGAGGGAGAAAACAGGTTAATTTCTACCCCTGTTTATACTTAACATTCACAACATGAAAGTCATGCTGTCATCACAATTTGTTATGCAGGGCTCGAAATAGGAAGCAACTCTGACCATCAGTTTATTTGTAAATTACAGGATTTATTTATTGACTTTCATACCTGTGGGACTAGCCTTTTAAAATGTTGGATATTTTTATCCAAACAAAAAACTGTGATCAGTATCTGAAATACAGTTTCTAGCCCTGTATTATCTTTTTGTTACATTTCTTGAAATACAAATCTGTTTTGTAAAAATCAATGTTTTTTCATAAGTAAGCCTTAAAACTTTTCAAACTCAGATGAAGTGTTTAAAATGAAACACCATATTCACAGCTATATTTCAAACATCTAGCCATATTGAGAATTCATGTGTGAATGATGTAAATTAATGATATTGCATGTAGCCCAGTAAGAAATTTGAGGGATATTTCTCCCTTTGTGGGAAGATGCTTATGAATACCAAGGAAACTCTCACTTCCAAATAGACATGCGTAACGATGGGACAGGTGTCAGATCCTCGCATCACTGAGGCTGACTTGTTTTCTTTCTTTTTCTGTTGATACTAAATGTGATAAGCTGCTGCTCAGCAGTTGTTATATTGCGGACATTATGCAATCAAATGCACAAACTAAATCTCCTTTTTTTCTTTTTATTAAAAAAAGTAAATCATTACTGTACTTCAAATTTCTCAGGTGATATTTTTGTCGTCTTTGGAATCATTTAAGTTACTGGAAATTAATTGCAAGTCTGACAAGAAGCTGAGCTGGACAACTAAAGTGTTCACATTTCACAAAATTGATTCTGATTCTAAATTTCTTTATAGTTAAGATAGAGAGAACATACCAATATACGACTTTGGTGCAAATGAGTTTTGTAACTTGTCTGTTATTTTAAAAATACACAGATGTGCTATTAGTTCAGGATAAGTAGTTTTAGGGTTAACTTAGCAGAAATTTAAACAAACTGTTGAAATTATATTCTTGAACAGCTTTTGAGTGCTTTTTATTTTTGATAATAAAACAATATTTAATTGTTAGTATAGACATAGATATTATTGGAACATGTTTTATACATTTATGAGAAAAATTCCTGATGTAAGGCAGCACTTGGACATCCAGTGCTCCTTCATGAATGTTACTACTGCTCAGTACATTTACAGTACCTTTTGGAGTGATTTGATTGGTTTGATCTTGGGAGACCAAATGGTTTACTGCAGTACAGAAATTAAGCATCTTTCCATGGACAAACCATCACTGGAAGGGCATCAATGCAATAAAATCAGGAAGAAACACAGCCTGTTTGCACATAGTGAAGAAGAATGTGAGGAAGGAAGTCCGGGGGAAAAAGAAGGGACTAAATATCTTGACATGAAATTGTACAAAGCTTGTTTCTATGACTTTAATCTCACCATAATTGGTATTTAGACACTGAACTGCTACTAAGTAAAATATTGTTTTTATAAATCGGATACTATAGTAAAACAATCTTGCAAAATCCGACTTACTGTTTTCCTGAACCAAGTAATATTTTTGTGACAGACAAGTTAAATACAATTTAGTTTATTATCTGTCATTATGATTAGGGTGGACAAAGTAGAGTTTGCAACTGCATTAGTAAACTTACGATTTTGCAAGGCTGTAGTAAACACTCCTGTGAAGTAATAAGAGAACAGAATCATAGAATGGTTTTATGAGAGAATACATATATTGGAGTACACTTCTGTGTTAAACCTGCTTAAAAATAGCTGTATTATTTACTGGTCTAGGAAAAAAACATAATGGACTATGGGTAAGACATTTTCCCATTCTTAATTAAACTTACAACAGGAAAAACTACCGAAGATATGTTTCAGCCTCAATCCTATATAAAACAGTCAAAACAGGGATGTGGGAAAATGATGGAGCAAAGCACAGGTAAGTGTCAAGAAGGGCATGGGTCTTCACCATATCTAGCTTCAGGAAGTAGGCCAGTGAATCCAGTTGCATTCATATTTTAATATAAGTATAACTTTTTGGATTATATAGTTCACGATACTACACTACTGCACAAATAAATTTAAAATAATCATGCTTTCATAAGAATATGCTGCACAAAGTACCTGATGCACAAATTTTAAAATATTCACAAATGTCAGCTATTGTTTTGGAAAAGTAAATATTCTAATAATCAGTGTGACTCAGTTGGCGGCATTCTTCAGCATCCCATGCAAGTAGCAGTGTGAGTTTATAAATGTGGGGTAAAATGTGTGTTCACAATTCTCAGTTGCTTCTGTCACTTTCTTTTCAAGAAATTCATTTCATGCTGGCTGATTAGTTACTGCTGAAAATAGGTGCTCATTAGTTTTTCTGTGGTAACGTTATAATGCAAGGTAGGATCCATTGTTGCATGTGCTGCTGTAGTGTATCTGATATAATTAGTGCCATTGTGAGCTATGCGTAAACCATTTAATTTTTTGGTTTTTTTTTCTGGTTAGGGCCCAACAGGTCAAAGCTGCAAGATATGCTTGCAAACTTGAGAGATGTTGACGATCTCCCTTCATTACAGCCATCCGTTGCACCTTCTTCTAGGCCGAGTAGCTCAAGGCTCATTGAACACGAGATAAACCGGACAGATGAAGGTAAGCATTAAAAATGTGCATACACTTTTGTAAAGGGTAGATGTTTATAGTTACTTCTGCTTAAAGATTATTCTCTAAAACTTTCCAGGCACTTTACTCATTCAGCATTAGGAGTTCTGTCTAAGTGCAATAAATGGCATCCCCATTCCTCCCCTCTGGTCACTATTAGTAAGGTCAAGACACTTACTGAGGTAAAGTGTTGTCTTGAATACCTTTGAACATAAAGGAAAAAACTAATTTGGCACTGGTTGGCTTTGCAAGATGAAGATCTTAAGTCACTTGCTTTTGTTTGTGCTCAGGCCTGGCAGTGAAGTGGGGAACATGAACTCTCAAGGACATAAGAGCATCCGTTTTTCTCCCTGTGAACGTAATTTTAAATGAATGTATATATATACATATACACACACACATATGTATGTGTTCTTTTTTTAAGTGAAAAGGTAGAGGCTCTGCAGGTAATCGCAAGTGGCTAGGAATAGCTTTTAAGTGTACATGGTGATTGTGTAGTGAATCATACAGAACAACTTACAGCTTGCCAGTGTTATTAATTTCCATGATGTGTTCCAAAAATTAAAAAAAAAATCTCATAGCAGCTTGTCCAAGTAGGGAAAACCACACACCTTTGTAATGAGGCATGTGGTTACCTTCATTAATATTATCTCTGAAAGATGCTAAATCATGTATTTGATTCAACATTTGAATTGCTGTAATATGCAGCATAATAAATAAATATATGAGCCTATATTAATTTGTAAGAGATAATATCATGTGCTCTTTATTTAAATGGTAAATATGTCTTTGGAAAAATGAGCAAAACACGGGTCGCACTTAGCAGTTTTTCAGTAAGTGTGAAAAAGTAGGTCGGCCAAGTTATAATTAAGATGCATAAAAAGCCCCGGCATGTGGCATAGTTACCAAAGAACTCAGTAGTTCTATTTCCTACATGCTTGGTGATTTTCTTTATGAAAGAAGGGGGTAACTTAGCAACACTTTGAGAAGTGGAGGAATTTTTCGTTGAATGTTTCCTTTACAACTTTTCTCACATGTACTGAGAGCCATATTAGCAGAGCTCTATTTTCATGTCCTTTCAAGAATGTGTTTTTTAATTCAGAGGCTCAGATGGACCTTCACAAAAACAAAAAAAGGCAGCTGATTGTCATCACTCTGAGTTCAGTATTAAAAAACTATCAGCTGTGTAGTAATTTTTTTATAAATCTGAGACTCTTTGATGGTTTTGGCATGCAATTTCTTAATTCTAGTTATTTTTTCAAATTTGGTGTCCTCTATGTATTGGGTGTTGAGTAGAATATTACATCATAAGTTCAAAAGAGAGAAAAAGAATGGTAGTTCAAACTTCAGGGTGAAGGAGGTAAGAGATGTTTGTGACTCAAAGGTAATAACTAAGAGACCTAACCAAAGGGCAGAGCTTGAAGGGCTTTTACTTGATTGTAAAAAGTCATAGGAAGCAAGCAGGACACACTAGAGGTACAAATATGGAATGGATAGACCGTAGAAAGATTAGCTTACTTTATGCTGGGTGGACTGTAGAGGAATCAAATAGTGTCTGCACCTGATGCATTCAGAAAAGGGGGAAGCAGCCTGAACAGATCAGGGTGTTTTAACTTAGTGCTGTTAAACTAAATAAGACACTGAGAATGCGATGGTGTTTGCTTTTCTCTCTCCCTGGTAGCAACAGTATTTGCCAAGGTTTGTATTTACAATGGAGCTAAAAGGGGAAAAAAATGTAATTTACTGAAAAACCTTTGTAATTTGGGATAAAAGGTATATAAAATTGAGTGAAGTCTCTTGTGTCCAGAAGACAACACATTGTCATCTCTTCTGTCCACCTTTTGTGAGGTAGAGACTTGGAGAGCTATTGTACAGGGAAGTTGGTAAAGGCAGAGCTTCTTTCGAATTGTACCAATTGATGCAGAGCCTTATGTGACCTAAGTGTGTGAACTGCACTCCTCTTAGGCTTTGATGCCCCCGTTCCTAGTGAGTCTGCTTATGGATGTGTTTGTTACAGTGACTGGAGCACCTGTAGGCATGCTACAGTAGCTGTAAACTAGTGAGTTTGGATGCTGCCAGTAAAGACCTGGAATTCAGTGCCGACTCACCTGTTTGGTAGTTAAACTGTCTTTTTGGAACAGGCTGCCCAGTGAAGTAGTGGAATTGCCATCCCTGGAGGTATTTAAAAGACGGTAGACGTGGTGCTTAGGTACATGGTTTAGTGGTGGGTTTTGGCAGTGGTTAGGTTGATGGTTGGACTTGATGGTCTTAAAGGTCCCTTCCAGCCTAGACGATTCTGTGATTCTATGTTGAATACTCAGCTTCCAGTTGTATTGCTAGATTGGAGTGCATGTAAACAGATCATTGTAGAGGTGCTTTTGGATGTGTGTGGATACAGTGTTAGGAAGGAAGAGTCCAGCTGCTCCCACCAGCTCTTCTTGTCTATGTTTTTGCTACTTCTCCAGAGCCTATTTGCATATTTTATAGCAGAGTTGGGGAAGGGTCTGAGCTTTTTCTGTGTTACTTTTGCATTATATATGGGTAAATGGTAGTACACTCTTCCCACCTGTGGCTCTTTGAACTTACTGTCTGACAGTGAGTCATACGCACCCCAAGTGTAAGTATTATGTTCAGGGGATACTCTTTATTGGTAAGTCCAGTGATTATCTTTAGAATGGCTATTTTTTTTATGCAACATTTCATATCTTTTTGTCTGCAGCTACTTGAGAGATGTTTGGTATTTTGTAAGTGGAGAATATGCTTTCATTAGTCAATGTTGTATAAACCCATGTTTCAGGATTTTTTTTGTTTTGTTTTCTTGCAGTGGAAGCTTTAACATTCCCTCCTTCTTCAGGGAAATCTTTTATTATGGGAACAGATGAAGCCCTTGAAAATGAGCTGGGTCTTGGAGAGCTGGCAGGCCTTACAGTAGCCAATGAGGCGGATTCACTGACTTACGATGTAAGTGGTTATTAATGGTACCTCAAGGTCCTACTGTCTGCTTGCTGAAGGCAGGTGCAAGTTATGTGTGACTCAGCAGAAGGCATTTTCCTGTTAAAATTATGTTGCCAGAGGATGTCACAAATTTTTACCTGACAGATCGGTTCTTTCCATACACAGCAGCCTTCAAGTTCTCTGCAACCCCCTCTCCTTCTCTCATTTGCCTGACATGTCATTCAAATATTTGAAAGTAAATGTAATTAGTGATAGTGATACAGATGGATAATTGTAACTCTAGTGATGCTGTGCAAAATTAGGAGTAGCGTGGCCAGCAGATTGAGGGAAGTTGATGTCCTCTCTACATGGGTCTGGTGAGGGCATATATCTGTGTGCCGTTTTGGGCTCCTCCACTTCAAGAGGGTTGTGGAGAAACTGGAGAAAGACCAGTAGCATGTGACTGATAAGGAGATGTTGAGGGAACTAGTCTTGTTCAGTTGTTAGGAGGCTGAGGGGTGCTCGAATAGCAGCCTACAGGTGTTGGAAGGATGCTTACAAAGATGACAGAGCCAAACTTCTCCATAGTGCCAGGTGTTAACACAAGAGGAAACGGTAGCAAATTATGGCTTGAGAGATTCAGGTTGGACATTAGGAGAAGTTGTTACGTAGGAGGTGGTACTGAAGCAAGTTACTCAGAGAAACTGGGGAATCCCTGTCCTGGGAAATGTTCAAGACTTGACTGGGGGAGAGCTGTGGCTTACTTTACCTGGTATGGGCAATGGTCTCATTTCAAATGGGAAGCTGGACCAGAGACTTCTTAGGAGGCTCTTGTGGCCAGCACTTCCATGGCTCTATGTGTAGCCTATGGCTTCTTTTTCTTTCACTTTTTGTGAAAAATCTTTCTTAAAATTGCTTCTTTGCAGTCATACACAATTTTTTTGTCTATATTTCTGATTTCTTGCAAAAAGATACTTCAGGTATGACTTTAATCATCTGCTTCTTTGTGAGCTATCAACTTCAGATTAATCTTGCTATTGCATTGTCCAGCTCTGTCAAGGTTGAGATGATTGTCATTACAGAGGTGATTTTTGTAGTATTGCATGTTGGGGAGGAATCATACCCTTTAGTAAATCTGACTCTTAAGTAGTCACCATTTGGGATTTTACTATCACAAATCAAATCTGAGACTTCAGAAATAACCTGCAGGTCCTTATTTTGAAGTTCTACCCTTGTATGTACTTGTAAAACAATAAGTTACATAGTTAATAAAAGTTTACATGCGTTTTGGGAGTGACACTGCAGAGATGTGCTCTTCTACTATAGCAAGTTTCTGAGCATGTGATATGTTGTGAATCATCAGGGTTGCAATGATACACAACTCTCTGCTAAAATTCAGTGTTTTGGCATTATCTCCTAATTTGGGCTCAGATCTTAATTTTTTTGCAAATCTTCCCTGACTTTGTCTCCAGAAAAGGATAAGATGGCATACAAATTTCATTTCTTTTACAGTTACACCTAAAACTTTGATGCAGAATTTTTAAATTCAGAGTACATAACAAACGTAAACCATCTGTACAAGAGCTTAATACTTTCACTGCTTGACTTCATTGTTCCAAGTGTCTGTATAAATTATAGTGTTTGTCCATGTCTCCATATCCTGAACTAACAGCTTTCATTTATAGAGTCAAGCATTTCTTTATCCACCTCTATCCTTTTTTGCATGGTTGAGAATATTAACTTCTGTTTATTAACCTGTTAAATGCCTTTATGAAGTCCTGTGATCAGGAATTCATAGTCATGCTTACCTCACCTCTTATCTTTTCTAGTGCTGTCGATTTAAAAAAAAATAAATTGTTTACAGGGCTTTTTGCTCCTGTCACTGTGCTCTTTATTGAAGCAAAATGAAAGGCTAGTTTTTTCCATTTCAAATTTCACTGGAAGTTTAACTTATGAATAATACAATTTGTTTTTATTTTGGACTACTTAATGCCGCCTTCCACCTCCCAAATGTTAATCAGGTAGTGTTAGTGGAAACTTAGTATGCTTTTTTAAGTGTCAATTTTGAATCATATGGAAAATGAAGTTGAAAGATTTCATGTGAATCGGTTATTACATGTATTTGCTCTCAAGAGCTTCAGACATTTCCTATTTTCAGTCCGTTTCTTCCCACTGACACTTTTGCTGGATTCTTTTCTTCTAAAACACGTCAGCAGTAGCCTACCTCGCTTCATGGTTTAAGTTTTTTACATGTTGCTTTGGCTGTCTGTAACAATTAAAGAATGGTTTTCACTTGGTAATTGAGATTATTAATTTAGTACTTAAAAAAGAAAATTTTCCTTTTGTGGGTAAGTTTCTAGAATATCTAACAAGATGAAATTTCCCAGATTGCTAGCCAGTGCTCTCTAAATGTTATCTTTTCATTTTATTTCCTTTACACATCGCTGTCTTAACAAATGTTCACTAATAACAAATGTTCACCCAGTCCTTTGATCATCTTGGTGGCCCTCCTCTGGACCTTCTCCTTTTTTGTATAGCAGGGACCAAAACTGAACACGTTATTCCAGGTGTGGCCTGACAAGTGCTGAGTGGAGTGGGATAATGACTCCTTTCTCTCTGCTGGTGATGTCCTTGTTGATGCAACCCGGCATCCTGTTGGCTTGCTTTGTTGCAGCAGCACACTGTTCACTTACATTGAGCTTGTTGTCCACCAGGACCCCCAGGTTCCTTTCCACGGAGCTGCTCCCCAGCCAGTGCTGTGCTCCTAGATTATATTTTCCCAGGTGCAAGACCTTACACTTGTTCATAAGGTTCTTGTTAACCCACTCTTCCAACCTATCCAGGCTTTCCTGCAGGGTGGCGCTCCCTTCCGAAGTGTCCATTTCTCCAGTCAGTTTGATATCATCAGCAAACTTCATCAGGGTATACTTGATCCCATCATCCAGATCGCATATGAAGATATTAAACAGCATTGGGCCCAATATCGATCCCTGGGGAACCCCACTTGTGACAGGTTGCCGGTTGGAAAAGGAGCCGCTTACCACCACCCTCTGGGTGTAGCCTGTCAACCAGTTCCCCACTCACTGCACAGACCACTTGTCTAATCATCTTAGACTCCTTTGGAAGGACATGTTTGAATGAATGAGGAGCATTGTATCACAACAACCCCATGCAACACTAAAGGATTGGGAAAGGGTGGCTGGAGAGCTGCCTGGCAGAGAAGGACTTGGGGATGTTTGACCTCAGGCTGAATATGAGCCAGCAGTGTGCCCAGGTGGCCAAGAATGCCAATGGCATCCTGGCTTGTATCAGAAATAGTGTGGCCAGCAGGACTAGGGAAGTGATCCTCCCCCTGTACTTGGCACTGGTGAGGCTGCACCTCAAAGATTATGTCCAGTTTTGAGCCCCTCACTACAAGACAGACATTGAGGTGTTGGAGCGTGTCCAGAGAAGGGCAGTGAAGCTGGTGAGGGATCTGGAGCACAAGTCTACAAGGAGTGTCTGAGGGAGCTGGGGTTGTTTAGCCTGGAGAAAAGGAGGCTGAGGGGAGACCTTATCGCTCTCTACAACTACCTGAAAGGAGGTTGTAGCGAGGTGGGAGTCAGTCTTTTCTCTGAGGTAGCAGGTGATAGGACAAGAGGAAATGGCCTCAAGTTGTGCCAGGGGAGGTTTAGACTGGATATTAAGAAAAAGTTTTTCATAGGAAGGGTTGTCCTGCATTGTAACAGGCTGCCCAGGGAAGCTGTTGAGTCACCATCCCTGGAGGTATTTAAAAGACACGTAGCTGTGGTGCTGAGGGATGTGGTTTAGTAGTGGACTTGGCAGTGCTACATTAATGGATGGACTCGATATTCTAGGTCTTTTCCAGCCTAAACGATTCTATTATTCTGTGAGAACATTATCCTGCCAGAACTGGCGTGCACCGTTAGGCCATCTGAGGTGTCTGTGTGGCTTTTGCAGATGTGACACAGGGCCTGTGCTGCAGGTCTGGCAGCTGGAGGGCAGGCAGGGTTCCCTCCGTCACCTAATCAGCATTAGATGCCTATGTTGAGGCAACCAAATTCCTCTCCAGATGTCTGTGAATACTCTGTATGTCTTGTACCCGTTTTGCTGAGACGTTCTTGGCCAATCTCCAGAAAATCTGCCAGAGCTGCTAACTTTGCAGTCCTGCCCCATCCTTGCACCAGCTCCAGCGTTTGTCTGTTCCCTCATTGAGCCAACTCATCTCAGTAAACTGGCAAAGAAACTGAGCTGTCTCTCTGAGCAGACAGTACATAATTACTAAGAAATACGATGAAGCTAATGCTGCTGTTTTACAGCTCCTTTCTCATCATTTAAAATCTATAGAACCTCTTAATTGAAGCATATTTTTTATTACTAAACCCAGCAGTAACAAAACTTAAGAAAAAACACTTTTGTTTTTATACCTTTTCTCCCTACACACACATTCCAGAATAAATTATAGATTCTTGAAGTGGCTCAAAATCATTGTCTTTTCTTTGCAGTTAATGAGACTAAAATATTTGTGATTATCTGTAGCTTTCGACATAATGAAATGATCAGTATTTGAATTACAATTGTTTGTTTTCCTGGTTTTCCATAACCATCAACAGCAGTGGTTTCGGGAAGGTGAATTTAACTATGACAGCGATAAAAGTCTGTTCAGCATTTTATGTCAACATTTGTTCAGAGGAGCAATATTGAATAACTGTTGTTTTTTAAGGGCTTTCTTTTTGGATCTGCTAAAAATGCATTTATTGCCAAATACCTGTGTCTGTATATACGATAGCTTATTGCTTGCCAGTTATATTCTTAGTGTATAGCCAAGTCCTTTTTTGGACTTTTTTTTTTTTCTGGCAAGCTTTACTTGTCTTGCATTATTACAGAACTTGTGTTGCCTTAGGTGAGTAAGTTAGGGCTCCTTTCTGTGCTGCTAGACACTTCTCTGTTTCTTTTATGTCTTGACTTCAGAGATGCCATGTCAGTGGTCCTTCAGATATTCAGGGACTACAGCTTGGCTGAGTCAGGCCCAGTGTTAATGAATGAGCCAGTAGGTATGGATCAACTCTCAAATACCAAACTGAGTTCACAGCAATATCAGTTAGAAAGGTACTTTTTAGCTTTTAAATTGTGTAACTTAATAGATGTGTAGTATTTCAGATTTGCACAAAGTATATTAGTGTGGATGCGACATTACTTGTTGCCTTTGTGGAATACATCTACCTTTGTTCTCATTTTGAATTGTCTGATCAGTGTTAAATGGACCGTTGCTCAAGAGCAGGTTGTTATGAAAAGTGGGTGAGGTGATTTGACATCTTCTGAAAATGCTAAACTAAATTTCTTCCTTTCCTTGTGCCCCTCGTACTTTCCAGATTAATTACAAGTTTGGCTTTTGTTTTTTTATTAGATAGCAAACAATAAGGATGCATTGAGAAAGACTTGGAACCCCAAATTCACATTAAGAAGTCACTTTGATGGAATAAGAGGTCTTGCTTTTCATCCGGTTGAACCAGTCTTAATAACAGCTTCAGAGGACCATACGTTAAAAATGTGGAATTTACAAAAAACAGCCCCAGCAAAAAAGTAAGATTTTTTTTTTCTTTGTTTCAAAAAACATTTTTACGCATAAAGGAAAAAAAAAATAATTGTAGATGCCACTTCACTGGATGGCCCTTGGAGTTCATGGAAATTGTTCATTGAATTTAAAAGCAGGAAAACAAGGTCTTAGAGAAGGATGGAGACTTTTAAAGAGTGCCAGAAGAAATCCATGTGTGTTTGTGAATGTGTTTTGTTTGTGAAAATGAAAACCATTCACTTTTTTATATTTTCCTTTTAGATAACACAGTAAATTAATTTACTAGTTAAAATATTTGGATGTGGCCTGTTAGTGTGCTTGCATGTGTATATAAATGTATAAAAATGCATTTTTATATATGCATATGTATGTATACACATATATGCATATACATGTGTACAGCCTTAAAATTTGACAGAGATGTTGCTAGGTTCCTTTGTACGTCATCTCATGTGTGTTGCTGGGGATTTGCAGAAATAAGAGCAAATTCTTAGCGGGGCTAATATTCTAAGGGAGTACATCATACCCTTTAGGAGGACTGGGCAAAGCATGCGGTCTTCCTTCAGTCTGTGACCAGCACCTGATTGGTAAAGTCCAGAGCAGCAATTTTTTAAGTCGTTTGTAACTGTGTTACGGCATTGGTATAAAAACAAGGTGTCATAAGCTCCTTTCCTCTGGTAGGGATTGGGAACACTTAATGATATATTCCATGTGATACTGATGGCCCTCCACTCTTTCCCCGCCATTGGTGTACCTCCCTACTGGTTTGATTGGTGTGTGAGAGTTGATGGGCTCTCTACCCTGAAGGTCTTTAAAAAAAAAAAAAAAACCAAAACCAAACCAACCAACCAAATCTTACCATATTTTGAAAGAATGTAAAGAATTTCTAGACATATGAAAAATCATGTTGGGAGAGGAAGTGGTGGGAGAAACAATTCAAAAGATGTAGCAGTGTTTTTAAGAATTTAGCAAGTCTGGCACAATTTTGTGAAGCAGTGTGTAAGATCATATACACATTAACATTTTCTTGTACTTCGTTTAGGAGCGCTTCTCTTGATGTAGAGCCAATATATACGTTCAGAGCACATAAGTGAGTATTTCCCAAGAAACATTGTCATATTTTGAGAAACACGTGATTTTTAAGAAGACACAGAATTTCTTTAAAAAGTAATTTCCACCTTGTCAGCTAGTGATTTCATGTGATGTTTTTAGTTCCCGTGTTATTTAAAATATCTGCATGTGTTTATATCCTTTCTGCATAATTATGTATGTCTGG
Source organism: Chroicocephalus ridibundus (assembly GCF_963924245.1). Lineage (NCBI taxonomy): Eukaryota > Metazoa > Chordata > Aves > Charadriiformes > Laridae > Chroicocephalus > Chroicocephalus ridibundus. The sequence continues at coordinate 38,411,903 of NC_086286.1, forward strand.
AGCTAGGTACCCCGCAGTTTTAAAAAGAAAAAAATCTACAAATTATACAGTTCAAATTTGATTAGGTGTTCTGTTCATCATTGCAGCTCTTGCCTTTTTGTCAGATGCGTGCATCTGTAGAATGAAGCTGTTTGCAGTGAATTAAAATCTGCTGAATCAGTTTCATGAAAGAGCCTTAGATCTTTAAAAAAGGGAAAAAAGCTGTTTATGCAAAATAACAAAGCCTATAGTTTAAAAATGTGACACTTCTCATATATCCTGTCTATAATGATTAAATTGTTCTGATTGTAGTACCAAATACCATGGAGGTGTTTTTTTTGGTTGCAGTCTGTGCAGCCAGTGAATGGTATCTAACAGGGAAATTTTGAAGATTCCGTTGACACTGTTTTTCCCGTAATGGAAATGTTAATAGTCAATGTTTCTTGGGGGGGGTTCTTCCAGTGGACCAGTGCTCTGCGTGGTGATGAGCAGTAACGGTGAACAGTGTTACAGTGGGGGAACGGATGGCCTCATCCATGGCTGGAGTACAACCAATCCCAACATCGACCCCTATGACTCTTACGGTACGTTGCTGTCACACACACCAGTGAACTCACGCGTTTCGTGACATTAGCGTTATGTGGCTACAGTGGTACAATTTGTGGGTAATGCTTCTCTGAAAATTTAAAAGAGAAAATTGAATGTTGGGTTCAATTATTGCAAGTAAATTTTTGTTTTAATACTGATGCTGGTTGATGAGGAGATAAGATTTGTCCTTTTCTTAAAAAAGGCCTTGATCTCATCACAGTTTTGAGAAACAGCTAGGTTGAAAAAGTACAGGACTAAACCTGATACTTGGCAAGTACAGAAAATGTGTATTTTAATGTTATCTTTTCCACAAATGTCTGTGCGCTTGAGAGGAAAAAGAGGTTGTATAGTCTGAGACCAAAGCTGTTAATGTTGTCTGCAAACAGTTTAAAAGGCCCGGTTCAGTAAGATTTACCAGATGTGAATGGATGACAGCCTTGTGTCTGTGTTTTTTGAAACATTTTTCATTTCTCGTAGCTTCAGATGCAGCTTGCCAAAAAGCTGGCTTTTGGAAAAAAGGGACTGATGTGCCATTAATTAATGGTTGTTTGAGGGTGAATTTTAATACCAAAGTGTGTTTTGCCAACTTTGATGCTGTCCCTTCTGCTGAAACATTGCTTTGTTCCATTAGTTGTAAACTGGATGACTGAATGCCGCATATGCTGATTAAATTCAAGCATCTTCGTACGAGAATAATTGAGACTTCTGTATTGATGTGACGTGATTAGTCTTGGGTTGTTTTTTTTTTTTTATGGATTACTATCTTATTAAGGTTGGTCCATAAACACAGACCAAGATACAACTGTTGAACTTAATTCAAATTTTGTTTTGAAATATGGTTTGTTCTGTTTTGTTCACAGATCCTTCTGTTCTAAGAGGTGCTTTTGTAGGCCATACAGATGCAGTGTGGGGTCTGGTTTACAGTGGAGCACACCAGCGTTTGCTGTCCTGTTCAGCAGACGGTACTATACGTCTATGGAAAGCTACAGAAATTGCTCCAGCTCTCAATATATTTAATGATAATCAAGGTATAGAAAATTGCCCTACCCTAAAGTTCACAAGCATCACTGTTCAGACTACCATGGTTTTGGCTACCAAACAGAAATCTTTCTCATTTGCTTTGCTGTATTTTATATCTTTATGAATGTTTTTGGGAAGAGTAAATTTTGGGTCCTTTCTGCTTTGACACCAGCTGGATTAGATACCTACACGCAGGGGGACAGTCACATACATCTAAAAGCCAACTGCTGCAGATGAATCTTAGGTTTAGAGAGAGGTAATGGTATTCCTGCATATCTAGATCCATGGACATTAGGTTGCTTGACATTTGGTGTCTCCCTCTCTACCTCTTCCTCCTCCTCCTCCTGGCATCTGTTGCAACCGGGGTTGTTCTTTCACATAGCAGGTGATGAGCAGGACATTTGAGGAGAAAAATTCTACAGGATATTTCCTATACCCAAGCTCTGCTGATTTGGCCTTCTGTCCTGTAGTGTTCAGATAGCTACGCTGTAAGGAGATCAGATGTATATATACCATAGTAGGCAGGCTGGACGAAGTTTTAGAATATGAGTTTATAATGCGTTTATGTAACTTTCCACACTGCACATGGTGAGTTGTGGGGTTTTTTTAAGGTCTGAATTTGCCCAGGTTAATGATAATGGTTAATCATCTGTCATGTAAGTGGTTTTACCACTTCAGTTTCATGTCCTTTTACTTGATGCAATGGAGGTTTATTTGAGGTTTGCTCTTACAGTTAATAGGAAGGAAAAGGGGACAGGGAATTCCTACTTTCTTAATTTCAAAGTAGATTTCTGTCCAGCCTCTGTTCCAGATTCATCATCGTAGTAAAGAATGTTGATAAGCATATCAGAAAAATAGGATTAAAGTAGTTAATACTAGTTAATAGTGAATATTAGTAATAATTAATATTAAAATACAGGCCAATGTATTTAGATTGGCATAATGTAGATTTAAAAAATGTAACTAACTTCCTTTCATAATCATGGCCCTTTTGATATTAAAGTGCCTACTGGTTGCGGTTTTTTGTTTGTTTTTTTGTTTTCTTTACACCAACTAAATCTTCTGAAAATGTACTCTACATTGTTTTCTAGAAATGGGAATTCCTTCGTCAGTAGATCTTGTAAGCAGTGATCCAAGCCTCATGGTAGCATCATTTAACAGTGGACACACTAGCATTTTTAACATGGAGACACGGCAACGAATTCTTACCCTGGAGTCCAGTGTGGATACTAGTATGTATCAAAAAACCAACCAAACAAAAAACGGTTGTTTAAAATCATACTGTTGATAACCTTTTTGGTGTTTCCAACAATTAGACAGTGTCATAATAAATTATAGCATGAATTATGTTACAAGCTGTGTTTTGAGACGTAGTAGTGATTACTACTACAATGGACCTTGTGGGTATTTCAGTAGCAGAGAGTGCACATACTTTTCAAAGAAGGTAGAAGAAATAAGCCCACACTATCTGGATTACTCTTCAAGGAACAGTAACACAAGGAAAAGCATAGATTTCTTTAATACAGTCCAGTGATCTTTGCGGCTTCAAGATTTCCATTCTCTTGTCCGTCCAAAATTGCAAGATAGAGGTAATATCAGGAAAATCTGAAGTTGAATTTATTAAAAATTTGGGAGAGTGTGTGTGGATTCTTTTTTTTTATTTTTTCACAGCGGTATCCCTTTTCTAAATTTTATATACACTCTTGGCTCACTTCACTGGGGCTTGAGTTGAAGTTTTCACTGTAGAAGAAAAGCAAAGTTCCAGTGGAATAGTATTCACAAGGTCTCATACAATGCCATGGATCGTGGTAGTGGCCAATATCAGAAGTTTTGGAGGAAACTGCAAGGACCATACTATCAGCAAATGATTTTGCCCTGGCGTTAGGAAAGAGACCAGAATGACCTGAAGCATGAGGTTTCATATTCAGGCCAAAATGGTAAACTGATAACAATATAAATATTCAGTCTTTTTTAAAATTTTTCATAATTTTTTCCCTAAAAGCTTTATGTCGCCAAATTCTACCATTTAATTATATTTTTTTAAAGGGAGTAAGCCCTTCTTGTTGGCTTTGCTTGTCTGTTTTAAAATAGTTAAATGACTGACATTTTGTAAGAGGGAATGGAAAGTGCAATCTCCCTTCTTTATATTGTTCCTTACTGTGCAGGATTTCTTTTTTTTAACTGACATCTTTGTTCCTTTCTGAAAAAACTGTCCGAAATCAGTTATCTCTGTTCAGTGGAAGTTGCCTTTATTCTTTTTTTTTTTTTTCTTTATTTTCTGTTTTTTCACCACCTCCTCCTTGCTGTAGTTCAGCAATATTCCTTTAAGAAAACGAGACTGCGGTATGACAACCAGCGGTCCCTGTTTAGTATCTCGAGTTATATAACAGTACTACAAAGCCCACGTGTATTAAACAAATAAATAAATTATTTCTACAAGAACTAAGCAAGAGTAAAAGGAATCACCTGAAATGCCCTGCCACCACCACTCTACTTGGCATTTTAAAACTGTGAAGATAGCTGACTGTGATGCAGTCTCATGTGCTTTTAGTAGTTTTAGGGGAGAGTATTAACATGAATGCATTTGTGGTTTTTTCCTTAATTTACACTTACATAATTAAGTGTCCTGTGGATGGTGACACTACTTGAAGGTTCAGATTTTTATAGGAGTCTTTACCACCTTAGTAGCAAATGGTCCTATGGTAGTATTCCATTTTGTTTATTTCAGTAAGAATTTTGATTAGATGATGTGAGTGTTATTTGGCAGCAGTTTAACTAAATACAGTCAGCTCCCACATGAAAGAAGATAACTGTATTTTGATGTTCTGCGGAGGTTTTGTGGTAATCTATGTCTCTTAAGACCACTGTTGCACTAGTCTGTGCATCACAGCAATGACTGTATTCCTAATCAGAAAAACTCCTATGCTATTTGTGTGTTTGTGTATATATATATATATATATATATACACACACACATATATACACACACACACACATATATGATATTTCAAGATTCTTGAAGGCTAGGAAAATGGCTCTCCTATGAATAGTTTAGCATGATTTCCTTCAATAAGAGTTTTATTAAATAATAGGTGGGTTTTGCTCTGTGAGGGTATGGGATCTTGTTTGTTTGGAAACGTACTGCCCCGCAGTGTTAGTTTTCCTGTACTGTCTGTATGTTATGAAGAAAGTTTGGCTTGACAAGAGGAGGAATGTGTAGGTGGGGGAGTACAAAAAGGGTATTTTAACTCCGTTTTTGGCTTCACATTCTTGCATCATGCGCCCATCTAAAACCGTGGCCAAAAGTTGGACCTTATTTGTTTGTATTTGCACCCATACATGTGGTATATGCATGCCTCTGTGTGTGTGTAATTTGGAAAGTATTTTAGAGTAAACCACATTACATAAGGTACTAGCTGAGAGTTTCGTTATATAAGGATTATCTTGCAAATAGGATTGATTACATATTTATTTCTTACTAGCAATCTTTCAAAGAACTTAGCGATTTATATGTATTCATATGTGTGGGTTTTTCCTTAGCAGTCAGTTCCTCCTGTCAGATAAACAGAGTCATCAGCCATCCAACTCTTCCAATTAGTATCACTGCTCATGAAGACAGACACATCAAGTTTTACGACAACAATACAGGTACGTATCTTTTCAGCAGGTCCTAGTCATAGCAGCTGCATGACGTATAAATAGAATGTCATTATGTTTAATATGATTCACTGAAGTGCTGAGGGATGTCAAGAATTGGATATTGTCTGAAACTGAAATCGCTCATCACCAGTAGAGCCCAAAGATTGCCAGGCCACTTAAAACTTTATTGGCACAGCGATAAGGAGCCTGCATCATTCTCTGTCCGTTCTTTTAAAATGCCTTATGTATGGGGGTTATCAATATTTAACATAAAAGGAAGCTTTTTCAAAATCCTTATGTGCTTATGTTCATGTTTCTTCTGTTGTATTGTCTGTCTTATTTTGATCTGAGGACAGGAAGCTCTGGCCATCCTTTAGTGCTTCCAAGACCTCTGCCTGATGGCTTGGAGGTGGAAGTTTCTTTGTAGGCATCGTTCTAAATTTGCTCCACTGTATTTCTCCAAATCTCTCACTTCTGCAGAAACAGCTGGACAGCTTAGAATACTTTTTCTAATTTGTAGTGAGAGTTGCACTGAGATGTGCAATTTTCAAGTCTCTTTGGTTCTAAAGGACTTTTTGATAGAAATGATGGTATTAATCTGGTATTCTGACTGTGAATCTTGATAATCTTCAGTTTGTAACTTTTCTGCTTCCAGGTCACACTGTCTTAAAAGTTAAATTGAGATCTTTCAATATTCTTGTTGATTGTAAGTTTACTGCTCCCCAGATGTATGTTAAATAAGAAGAGGTGAAAGCTCAATGGAAGCTGAGGAAAAAGCTGAAAATAGCTGATTTGTTTGGTGATGTCGTTCTGTAATAAATAGTAGAGGAAACTGCTGCTCATTTTTTTCTGTTTTATTATCTTCTGCAACAAAACCCCACACATTTGACCCATGATCTTATTTTTAACATTATTACTGTAATTGTAATAAGCTGTGGTAGAACATAATGGCCTTAAGTTGTGCCAGGGGAGATTTAGATTAGATATTAAGAAAAATTTTTACACTGAAGGGGCTATCAAGCATTGGAACAGGCTGCTCAGGGAAGTGGTGGTATCGTCGTCCCTGGAGGTATTTAAAAGATGGGTAGACTTAGTGCGTAGCGCTATGGTGTAGTGATGGCTTTTGTCAGAGTTAGGTTGATGGTTGGACTCGATGATCTGAAGGGTCCCTTCCAACCTAGGCAATTCTATGATTAATTCTCTCTGAGTTGACTAAAATTATCCCATATTCTTATGTAGTTTGTATTCATTACTTATTAGTATACTCGGCCCCTGTCCTCATTCTCAGTCAAGATCTTATTCCTGAACTTGCTTAATTCAATTAAAGGGCAGATATTTAAAATGCACAGTGATTGCAGCTTCATGGTGGTTTTGCAGACATAAAACAAAGGTCTAACAAAGTTAGTGATACTGATACTGTGGCTCTGCTGAGGTTGTAAACATTAAAAGAATGACTTTTTTCATAATTTTAATGATTCAATCATGGGACAAGATCTTGTATTTATAATATGAGCTGTGGTAGAGTTTAAGCGGTGAATACAGATAACAAACTGAATTGCGGAAAATAACCTAAGTAAATTTTTTTCTTTCAAAGGAAAACTGATCCACTCCATGGTAGCTCACTTAGATGCAGTTACAAGTTTAGCTGTTGATCCTAATGGATTGTATTTGATGTCTGGCAGTAAGTACATTCAGATTTCATTTTCTTTTTCTCATAATGGTGGCAGACATGAGAATTATAAAGAAAACTGTTTCCCCTTTCTTTAGGTCATGACTGTTCGATTCGCTTGTGGAATCTTGAAAGCAAGACCTGTATCCAAGAGTTTACTGCTCATCGCAAAAAATTTGATGAGTCCATTCATGATGTGGCATTCCACCCCTCCAAATGTTATATTGCCAGTGCAGGAGCAGATGCCCTGGCTAAAGTGTTTGTATGACAGAGTGCTTCCCTTTCAACTCTAGCTTTGTATATATTTAACCAGCTGCACAAAAGAGAAGAGGAGGGCATGAGTCTTCTTATCCTGCCCTGTAATTCAGAGAATGTTTGTAAGTGTTTAGTTTTGCAGGGTGCTGTTTTCTAAATTGACATTTGTTCTGGTTTTTGTGAGCTCAGCTGGTGCTGAGAGCTTGGAAACTCTCAGTTTCAAATAGTTAAAAAACAAAAGAAGTGCTTTTATTTCAGAGGGTATGAATTTTCGTCCAGGCAGGCCTTGGGTGAAACTAGGTCTATGTATTCTCTATTAATAAAATGGAGTACTGGAAAGAAGGGGTCTAATTGCATCAGGGAGTAGGAAAAGAGGGAAACTTCCTAGGATGCTTCTCATTGAGGAATCTTAATGTACTTAAAATTAAATCACCTGGAAAAAGTGTCAGTTCACATGCTCATTACTGTGTCATGTGAGAGGCACTTTGTCATCCCTTTGGTATTAATAAAGTAGATCTTATTCAGAGAGCAGTAGCAGATAGTTAATCTCAGCCACCTGGCTGCTAGCCTAAGAGAAATGCAATTAAAGGAAAGCAAATTACTAACATAAATTAAAATGCAGTAAAGTTTTTGTTACATCTTCTGTGTTATACAGTAAATATTTAGTTTGCAAAAAAATTTATATAATTTTTTTTAAAGACTGTATTAGCGTGTGGCTAGAAGCTGAGCCTTTAGTCTAGTCCCGATTAACAACAGACTGAAGCAGTCTGTATATACTGTAGTAGCAGATTTAACTTATTCAGATTTATAATGCTGTTTATTCTTGGAGATCTGGCACAAGAAATTATCACAAAGCTTTCCAAAGAAGCTGTCCTACAATTTAACTGTCAAACATTCATCTCTGTTTTCTGTTCCTGCTAAAAAGGGTATCATTCTGGGCATTAAGGATAACAGCGAAATATTTCTTTTGAAGATTAAACCTATACCTGATGCTTTGTATGAGCCCTACTACTGCAATAGGTGGGAACTGTACAAAGTTCCATCAACTTGAGAGATTCTGCTACTTCTAGAGGTATTTCCCAGCTTCATCATTTGTGGAACTTTTTAACTTGTCCACTTCACTGGGCGTATCATGCCACTGATTAGGTTATCTGAAGAATGAGTACTTGTAATTACTCAACAGATGTGCTTTGTTTATGTATTCAAAGCTTCTCTGAATGACAAATAACTTTTAATCCGATCTTTTAGTCTTCGTATTCCTTTTTAAAGGAAGGTGGGTGGATTCTTTTCTATTATGTGTCATCATCAGAGGTATTACTGCTCATAAGCCTGAAGCTGGTGTTTTCCTCTAATGGGAACAGAAGGCAGAATTTCTGCTGGAGATGATTTCTGGTGCTGATGTGAGTAGGAAAGAACCCAATGCAACTCTCCACATACCAGCCTGAGGTTAAGACTGGAAACTGATAAATAAATCTTTACCTTTAAACTGACACTTCTTAAAAAGGAATCTTTGAAAGATACCAACATAGGATTTGACTCTGTTGTTTTTAGAGTGGCATTTGGGGATGGGACCACATTTAAAGCTGATCTGACAGTTGAAATCGACTATATTATTTAGAATGAAAGGTTGACCTGTGCTGTTTGAGCCTGTGACACATTGTATTTACTGCTAAAATATCCTGGAATACCTTTTATTGCTCAGAATATTCAGATATGTCACTTCATGATATTGATATGCAATATATTTCCATAGATAAGATTAGAACATTTACCATGAAACAGATGACTACAATAGTAATTCAGATTATTTAGTTTTTATAAAGTGTTTTGGTTATGATGGAAAGGGGGAAACTTGGCTGCAAAACTGAGCATTCAACTTTGTGAGAGTTCTGTGTATTTGACTCATTCTTTCAGTGTCGTTATTTTATTTCTTTTTGAAGAGGAAATTACAAAGATTTATTTGAAAAATTCTAAAAGTTATGTATATTATATATGTGTATATATATTGTAAACATGTATTAAATGTCTCTAGTAAGGGAAGACTCCATGGGTGCATTTTAATGTTTTAGTATTAAGAGTTCTCTTGAGTTTGTGTATACAAAGGATAATGGTGTGAGTATGAAATGAATGTTGTGCTTTTGCTTACACAATACAATATGTAGTTACAGTTGTTTAAATTGCTGTACATAAAACTAATAGGCCGGCATGCTTGTTTTTAAAGACTGTCATTCTGATTACAATTGGAATGTAAGAAGTGGCTGTTCAAATGTGAATTGAAAGATGCTTCCTTCTCACTGTTGAGCTCTTGCTCAAATGGAAAAGTGATTTTTTTTTTTTTTTTTTTTTTTTTTTAAAAGCTGGCAATAGCTAGAGGATGAGGTGCCTTTAAAAAAACAAAACAAAACAAATGTAGCCTTACAAAGAGGTTGTGGAGTATATATATTTTTGTGCTGGTCTTCATAATAGATGTCAATGTCTTTTTACTGTACTTGCTCACATACTTGTAGGACTGCAGGGTATTGTGCATGAGCCTGTCAGATCTTCTGAACATCATCGTAGGAGTTAGGGATGAAAAAATTATTTAGGTTATCTAGTCCATCTGCTTGCTAGAGCAGGGTTGTAGACTTGTGCATTTTAATATTGTCTTGGCCAGTGAGGTTTTATGTATGTTCTAAACAATTAGGATTCCATTTGAAGATTGTTTCAATGATTACGTCTCACTGACAGGAGGATTTACATGATGTTTAGTAGTTCTTTTTTGTAACTTCATGCCAGTATTCTAAGCCATGTTTTGTGCCATTTTACATATTCTCATTGTCTTTGTAATTTGGACCCTGCACGCGCGCACTGGTTCTAGCTGTGTATTTCCATTTCTTTCCACTTTCTTCAAGCTATTTTTTTAGTCTGCTCTTTTTACACAACTTTTTCTTGTTTTCAGCTTTTTAGCTCAGTTCTCCATATCTGGGCGCCCACAACACCATTCCACTTGCATGATTTGTCGGACTTAGTCTGAAGGTCATCTGTTAAGTGTGGGTTTTGTTTGTTTGTGTCTTTCCTCTGTAACATGATGCTTTTGTGTAGGAAGACCAAACTTTTGGTCTTCTGGCTACTATCTTACAAATCCAGATCTTATTTCGGACAACTGTTTTAAAAAACTCTGAGCATTGTTGCTTCTCATGTTTCTTCTTCATGTTATATTATTATGATTCTTTGCAGCTAGATACTTAATTCCTGTTTCATGATTATCTGGGGCTCTATAAGCTTTGAACTTCTGATCTCTGAGGGCACTAACTTATTTTTATTTTTTCCCTTTTATGTACAGTTCTTCCTGGTTCAACGTTATTGGTAACTTTCATGAATGTGATACATATAATCTATTGAAGATGTAAAAAAAACCCTGGACCTAAGTCTTATTCTTGCAAAAAAGAATTCTTGTGGCATTTTACCATTACTATTTTTCCCATATCTAATTTACATGGTACATTTTTTAATAGTTAACTCATATAATTTTTTGTGTATGTTAGCCTGTGCTACTGACTTTGGTTTCACTAACTAATTTCAGGGGAGAATTTTCAGTCCTGTACATTGAAAATTGGTCTGCTAGATTTAAATATTCTCATTTCTAATTTACTTCGCTGTACTGTTTGCTTTCACATATTTGATTCAGTTACCAAAATGCTTGCACAAAATTATTTGTAGTAGCCTGGAAGAAGCTCTAGATATAATTACATTGTGGAAAATATTGTCTTCACTCTTACAAAATGCTAGTGTCTGCATTTATTTTTGTGCCTCAAAGAGAAAACTTTTGACATACCATGTAAAAAATTTTATTACTTCTAAGAAAATCACACGATGAATATTTTGGGATCTCATTCATCTTTATTTTGGTAAAATATGTTCTTTAGCAAGAAGCCTGTAGAACTATATGCCATGTACTGTAGGTTATTTTTTAGGCCATATGTTTTCAAATAACGTTCCGTTAAAGCAGTCCCATACGTAATGTGCTTGAGTAAGTGTGTGATGTTCACCGTACAGCTTTGTGATTAGGTCATACAACGCTATTTTGCAGTTGTGAATTTAAAGTAACCAGAAACTTGTCCTTTTGAATAAATGTGTAAGAGATAAAGGAGTTAATTACACCACCTTTTTCAGTACACCTGTTTGATCACGGATGTATCCCCTTTGCTCACGTTTTGCCAATGTAATTTTGGAGAGCAGCAATTCCCATAAACTGATGTATCATTTGAGCAGTGTTTGATTGGCAGAAGTGTTAGTCCATCCCAAAGGAAACAAAACCCAAAAAGCGGATGTAATCATCAGATAAGCAAGTTTTGGGGGGTTTTTTAATGCCTTTCAAGACATGTATTTGGAAGCGTTTGCAGGCTGTGGTTTGGCATTGTCTTTGCAGACTGTCCTAGGGAGCCTACTTGACACCTGTGTTAAATATCTAGTAAAACTAGTAAAACCTAGTAATGTGGGTTGAGTTAAGGGAAAAAATGCAGCCATTGTGGTTGTCCCTGTGCCTGTACAAGAGACTGTAGCAGTGTTCTTCCTGGAGACCTCTTTGCTGAAGCATCTAACACAAGTAACTTCTGTAGTGTTGGAGTATCTGCAGATGAGATTATTTGTATTTTTACTTTGAAGATCTGTAGGCAGCGGTCATTTTGGATTTTGTGCTGAACGGCAGGAGACCATGTGCTGGACTCCGTTGGGGATAGATAGTAGGTTAAATGGCCAGAACCAATGTACCCTCCATGTGACTGGTGCCATTGCAAGAGAATTTGGCTGGGAAGAAGTGTAGAGTTTAGAGTTTAGTAAAGTGTAGAGTTTATCACAAAGGAAAACATTAAAAGGTTATATTAAAAAGTTTGGAGAGGCTCTCCCATAGTGATTCTTCAGATTTATTAATTCATCCATTGGTTGTACGTTGTATGAAAGATAAAATCTACTAAATAACCAGATTCCAAATGATGCACTCTTGTGTCAAAGCAGAAGGTGGAGATCGTTCAAATTTCAAAATTACGTCACTTTAATGAGGGTGATAACAAGAGATTTGTAATAGCTTATTACTTAAACTCTAAAAACAGAACTTACTCTTCTGGTAACATAGTCTTCATGTTGGGGACCCAATTATGCGAAAATAAGTTCCTCAGACACTGTAGTGGGACTACTCTTTTGCTTCTGCATAAAGATTTATTTAAAAGCAAAATTGCATGAGACTTTGTCTAATGATGTTTGTCTGTTAGTATTGAACCAAAGCCATAAGATTTGGGAAGCAGAGTAGAATTTTAGGCTTGTTTCTCGTTTTTCTTGCCTTTTTTTTTTCTTTACTTAAGTCATTATCTACATATTTAGTATCTATTACATACAGTGTCATCCGTATGACTCACTGCACATTAAATAGCCCATTCTATAGAAAGTACTCCTTCAGTACTTTCTCATACTAATGAGACGTGAATGGGACCGGTGATTCCAGGGAACTTGTGACTCAGCATGTATGTCTTTCAGTTTTCTAAGAAGTGAGCTGATAAGATTCATGAAAGTAATTGTGAAAACATGATGCTGTTTGTAATATAGCATCTAAAAGAATTCTGAAATTTGTGGCTGTTTAGTGGAAATTGTTTTGGACCACACTGTTAAGAATGAAGAAATCGGAATATGATAGTAAACCACTTTTGGTAAATTGGTTTGTATAAGATGGTATAATCTTTGACGTGATAATTAGAATTTTCTTGGGCATCTGCTGGTGGTGAGCATCATAGGGGCACTAAATGGAGCCATTAGTATTGAGTGACAGAGGAAGCACAGATTTCCCTGGACAAACTACTCAAATGTTTCAGGAAGCTCTCTCTTTCCATAAGGACCTGAAGGCATTGAGAATATTTTATCTAATATTTAGTTGAAGATGGTTACAATAGGTGAACAGTCTTGACTCTTTCATCATCAGTGTCTTTAAGCTTAAAGACAAACACCATTACTGAAACGAATGGCCTGTAAACTGCTAGTCAAAATCTCCGTAATTTTTCTACTGAGCAGCAGAGAAACTGATGAAAACCACAGCATTAATCCATCCAGTTACACAGGGGGTGTTTTACAAGAAATAACCCATATTGTAAAAGATAGTATTACATACGACAGAGCAAAGGAACAAACACCTGGGGAGTTGGGAGGTATGACTAGGATGACCTTTATGTAAATAGTCCTTGCTCAGGCAAGTGCTCTTGTTCGGCTGGTGGGACTAATCCCAGGAAGGAGGATGGTGGGAAATAAGACCTTTAAAATAATGTCTCTGCTTGTGCTAATGAACATACCTGTTGTGCAGGTTATCTATCCTTTTGATATCTGTTAATTATCTTCCCACTTAAATCCTCCTTTAGGCTGTATTTTCTGAGAATCTTAAAATCTCATCTGCAGTGGAGGTTCGTTGCAGGGTAGATTGCATAAAAGACAATTGATTTTCTCTTAGAGTGTTTTTGAAGGGTGGTGGGGTTTCATCTTCAGCCCTGCCCCGCCACCACCACCACAAGGCTGATTTGTACCTCCTTATTGCCAATTCAGTTAATTCTACTGAGTTATCTCTTACCCTGTCTGCTGACTTAATTTTGCTGCGTTGTAGCCTGTCCTGAAAACTTATGAAGTGTTGTGTTATTTAAGAGTTTTTGAGAATCTGAATTCCGCTACAGAAGATGTAAATCCAGTTGAATAGTACAATTTGTGGGTCTCAACTGGTTCATTGTCAAGAGACATCTGCTGCTAGATGCCAAAATCCGAATTATGGCTGAGCCAAAAAGGCGTTTAATAATAATATATGCTTTCTAGCCCAGCTTTCTTCCTGGTTAAGTCTGGGTTGTGGTATTGTGTGTTAAACTAGTTTTGCCCTGCTCGTGCTGCCAAGCCACGCTGTGATCCTGGGAGTTCACACCCACCTTTAAACCATGCCTGCACGTGTGGTTTTTAAGCTGCTCCAAGCCTTGTGTTGACAGGGTCCTCAAGCCCGGTCTGCTCCCATTCCCTCAGTTTGAATTGCAGGCTCCCAAAATTACTTCCTTGCTATTCCAAGAAACCCTTGGTCCTCGCACCAGAGTATTAGGCTGGGACTTTGAGAAAAGATTTTATGCAGCTGGATTTGTACTATTCTGAAAGGGAAGGGATAACTTGTTGCCAAATATTTTCATTATTTTTGGATTACTTACTAAAAGCAGCCAAAAACATTGTATAAGGGATAAATGATGGACTTCAAGTTCATATTTTTCCATTAAGAATTTATTTTTTTATTCTTCCTGTCATCAAGATATAGTGCTTTTTGAATGTAGCTTGTTTTCGGATGTCCGGCTCCTAGACTTGTTTCCTTGCAGTCAAACATTTACAAACACCCATAGATTTTGAAAGCTGTCTCGTATGTGTTAGCACTGTTTCTGGAAATGCAAACTGAGCATGTTAGCTAATAATTTCTTGTACCTTTATAGCCCAAGCAGACTGAAAAGCAGTCTTGTGCTACTTTTTTCCTTGAATCATGCATCTGAAAAAACTTGTAGAAGAAAATCCATGATGAGAAGGCTATTGTTGCTGTAAGATTTTCTGGTGACATTTGTCAGCGTATCAACTACCTGCATTGTATTTCATTTAAATATCTTCAAGTGGTATCTCTTAAAAGAAACTGTCAGGTTAAAAAAGACAATTTTCTTTGCCTTATGGACCGTAATTTGGATTTGTTGTTCTTGTTTATTTTAATATTTTTTTTTTCTTGCTACAAGAATAACTGTTGAACTTAGAATTACCTAACAGTTCTCTTTTGGAGAAGACACCACAGGTGATAACCACTTAAATGTTAGTAATTACAGTTGCTCTTCTTCTGTTCTGGGTCACTTCCATGACAAATAGTTGATATGAAAAGGCTACTGTGACTGATACATCAACAGCTAAAGGAAATTCAGACTCCCCTTCAGAATTATGCTGAGGTTATGATTTTGCACGCCAGTTTTGAATGACTACTTCGAAACAATGTTGGGCTTCAAAAGTCTTGCGAAGTGGTGGATCCAAATGAGAAATACCTGTTGAGTTGATAGTCTGCTTGTCTGTTTGTGTATGGCTCAGTACAAGGCTGTGTCAGAATTTCAGTGCCACCAAATGACCTTGTTTAAATGCTACTGTCGTACAAAAGTGAATGTTAATTTAAGTGAGATATTCTGTTTTCTAACTTGTAGAGGAAGTAGTTTTCTTGGGAGTAAGGATCCATAAATTTCATGTATTTCATGATTTCAGAAAGGCTTCTTAATCATGGGACATGAGAACAGAGAAAAAGTGATTCATTCTCCAAAGATTTAATAAGCATTTATTATAAAAAGTATAAATTTTTGCTTTAAATGGAAGTGCTTCTTCAAACACTTAATATTAAACTTCTTAATAAAATTCAGTATTTTAAAATCCTGGGTAAATATCTAAAATGGCAAAGACAGAAAATTCAGAGGGAGATTATTTTGAAATATGCTAGTATATTTTTGAGCTTCTCAGTTGCAGCCCTGAATTTTCTCTTTTTCACTGCAATTCATATTTTGTGAGACTTCTTGGATAGGTTATATTTAAAGCTACATTCACTTGCCTGAATAAGCCAAGTAAATATTTTGTCATTTAAAACTATATAGATCTGCTTCTGTTAGTGTGTTGTTTAAAATGAGCCCACGTGGAGGTAACCATGCAGGTATTTGTGTTGGTATGACAGTGGTGAAGTGGGGTAGCTGTATACTGTACCCGCGTTCTGTGCTGAGCAAAATCACATGGACTTCCAGAAATAAGCAATGGTTTTTAAGAGCAGCTTTATTTAATGTTACAGCAGCAAGTGTCATTTGTACCATATAATTATGTAAATTGGGTGCTAATAAATACTATTTTTCAACAATTTTGTGTTGTGTTCGTAATTCTGTGTTCATAATGGTTTTGTCACAAGGTGCGTGGTCTCGGAGTGTGTGCTGGGAGGGGGGAGCGCCCTCAGAGTAGGACAAGTAGGCACGCGTTTGGAGGGGCGTGAGGTGACTTCATGTGAACTTCCTCTTGAACTGTGCAACGTGTTACCATTCACAGTAGTGTCTCAGATTTTCTGTTCTCCATGTGTCTTGGTTTTGTACTGCTCTGCCGTATTGTTGGCACCCTACAGCTTTCCGTGAGCTTAGGCACGGGGTCCCCAGTATCTTCATGGGGCGAACGGACACGCGGAGCGGGTAGGGTGCCGTTGTGCAGGAGCTGGTCTGTCAGCGGTGCTTTGGTCGCAGCGAGACACGGCGCGCTTCCTGGGGAGAACATTCTTTTAACAGAAAAAACAGGCGCATGGTTCTGCCCTCGGGGAGGGGATGAGGGAGAGCAACCACACATCACAGATGGTAGTCGTGTTGCTACGGGAGGATGTTCAGAACGGCACTGTTGAGGGGGTGGCATGGGAACCTACACAGAACTGATGCAGAACGACTTGTTAGCGAGTCCATCCTGTTTTTTCTACGCTTGTAGGTGGGTTAAGCGAAGTTCTCATCTCCTCTCCATGGTAGGTAAAATAACCCTTCTGCTTTAGTCCTACTCGTCTTCCCTCCTCACAGGAGAGGAGGAATTTCTTTATGAAATGTCAATACAGTTGCATTCACCCCAGTGCTCTGCCTCCAGACAGGGTCAGTGGAAGATTCCTGAGGTAGGGAGAAAGAAGATTTCACAAACAACGTAGGAGTGACCCTCCCACATGGGAGGCCTTCCTAACATCCTTGTGGGTTTGCCTATAGACAAGACATGTCCCCATAATGATTTGGGTGCGAGAAAAGTGAGCATGTTCTCTTTGGCCAGATGGTGAAACTTTTAACTACCATTTCACTGTGCTTAAAAAGAAGTCTTTTCTAGGAGTGAGTGTTGGGACTTCTTGAACTGCGTTATCAGAGTTTTTATTAGAAATCAGAAAAGGGGTTATACTGGTGTTAAGAAAAATAACACTTGCGTTGTGCCCTTCGGTATGACTGACGGCTGATGGCGAGTGATGTAGCTGATGTAGTGTTAAAACCTGTGATACCCCCCAGTTTTAACAAGGAAAAAAAAAAAGACTACTTTGAGGAATTTGAGTCGCTCAACTATATAGATGTACACTTGCAATTGTTTGTAGGTAATTTAGGAAATGCAGGTTGCCCGGTACTGTCTAAGACTTCTCAAACTGAGATGGGAACGGAAAAGGGATCAAGTTGTTGCCATAATGTTGCTGATGGGCAGAGAAAAATAACTAGAAGAATGATGGAGAGAGAGTGACTTTGTTCAGCTATGAAGTAATTTGAGGTGTGTATACCACAGAAGACTGACTTAGTGATTAGCGTCTAGGTAATATTTCTGGTATTTACTGCTTGCTTTGACTTGAAGTAGATAAAGCAGATAATTTTCTGGGGAGTTTACAGGTAGGGTGTTAAATCCACCAAGGACATTTAGATTGGGTTGGTCCTGTCTGGATGCTTAACCCCAGAGCTTTTCCTGGTTACCGGAACAGTTCCCCTCGTGTGCTGGAGAGCTGTTGGAGGAGGAACGTGAGGAGGAAGGGGAAGCTTGTCTGCCCACCTGTCAGAAAAGCAAAATTCAGCAGCTGCCATGGGGAAACTATCTTCTTGCTGAACCAGCAAAGCGGCAGCAGCTGAGGAGCAGGAGGGCACACACAGCAGGTGATGCCTTCTGTGCAGGGTGGCACAGTGACAGCAGAGGTGCCGAGTGTCCCACCTCTGGACCAGCAAGGTAAGGTGCGCCAGCGAAACAGGGCTTTGAGTTACCTCTCTGAAGAGGTGGTTGAACTTTGAATTGAATTTGGTTGCTCACCCAGAATATGAGTGGCTAATGCTGGAGTTAGAGGCAAGAGGTGCTGTCATCGAGCTCCCCCAAGCTTCCAGAGCATAGACATCCGTATTTATGTCCAGGTGGGTGTTCTGCGCTGTGGTTGCTGAGCAGTGATGAGCCACCAGCCCAACTCCGAGGTGCGAAGGTGCTTATTTCCTGTGGAGAGAGTGACCAGACAACCCCCTTTAGGCCATGTATCTAGTGGCTAGTTCAGATAGCTGCCTGCCTGCCTCCAAGTCCAACCCTTTGATGCCCCTCTGTTTTGGATGCCTCAGCCAGATAGCAGGTTCCACTGTACTGGTTGGGCAACTGAAACTCAGTGGCCCAGCATCTGGACATCTAGATCCTCTTTTGATTCAGCTCTGCATCTACAAACTGTGTAGAGACTCTGTTAATTTTTTTTTTCAGCTTCCAAAAGAAGTCTGGTTGCGCATAAGATGTGATCTTGCGAACTCGGGAAAGTACATATGATTTTGATGCCTTTCAGCCGTTAGACTCTGCTTCGATGACAGACTCCTCTGATAGGTAATTTGGTGGTCCTTCCTCTCCTAGCTCACTCTTAGGCTTTTTTCAGCTGAGCACATAAAAGCAAGGCGTTGAAACACCTGGGGCTTTACCAAACTTGCCAGGTCTTCCCTAATCTAGTAAGAACCTCAACTGCCTTTCAGAAACTAAAATGGCGTAGGACCTTATTTGGTGTTTATTTTTAACCACATAGGAGACGACATGTACTGCATATGCCTTTGGGACAATTTTATTGCAAAAGATATAGCGACTTGTATTCATAAGCTCAAAATAGCTTGTATATGTTACAGAAGGAGTTCTGCTGCTTTCTTCAAACCAATATACCCCCTCGAGCATTTATGAAGATTTATATGTAAATTATCTTGTTTTTTAATAAAACAGTATTTAGAGACTTTAGTAGGTGGCAAGCATTTTGGTTACTATGAAACATAGAGGTTAAGAGGAGTGTATTCTGTGCTGATCAACTCACTTTTGTTAACAGAAGGGTGTATTCTTACAAGTTTTGAGGCTTACGCTTAAGTTTACAGTGTTTATGAGGAGGACATCGAAGTTTAGATGAGTGTCGGATTAAATGACTTTCACGCTTTGAGATCCAACAATTTCAAGGTCATCCCAAGAAGTTAATAACAATGCACGTTGGCAACCGAGCGCCATAGTTGGTCTGTAAACTGAAGAGAAACCATTTAAACAACAAGAATCCCTGAAATGCCCCATTTATAAATGCTTGACACTGCAGACAGCTGTGCAGCTTCCCTGTGAAAGAGCGTTTGAAAGCTTGCTGTCATTGCTTGAAGTTTAAGCTTTTGGAAGAAGTTAAAATGTATATCCTAAAGAACATGTGTGGCTCTAACCGTTCCTAATGTCTCGGCCGTCTGTGCTGTGCTTTTGACAGAGCACCGGCAAAACACTGGGGAGTCTCCGCAGAGTACGACTCTTCTGTGCTGCAAGAGCACGGCCAGCATGGAAAACAATACGCGGTGCTAAGCTGTTGCATTAAAAATTAAATCACAATATCGAGTAGCTAAAAGTTAAGGCTTAGGCCTTTTTCTCAGCTAGCCCCAAATTAAACCCCAAGCAAACAGGTTTTCAGACGATAAATCTGGTCTCTGAAGTCCCCAGTAAATTAATTCAGTTTACGCGTTTTGAGCTTTGTCCAGCCCAGGTAATGTCCCTCGTTGACAGAGGAAGATGCTTTCAGCAGAAGGGTAGTGAGGGAGGTGGGTCAGGAGATGGGGGGTATCAGGGGTTGCTCTGCTTCTACCTAACTCTCTGTCCTCAATCTTTACTTTTTTTTCAAGCTAAGAGATGGCCTCTGCTCTGGAAGTGCAGCAGCACATATCAGTGTTAAAAAGTCTGCGTGCAAATTTATTTTGTCTTTGTTTTGCTTTTTTTGGAAGCTGGTGGTGCCCTGCATCTTCTGTCTGGGTAGCGTGATTGTACTGACGATGTTCAGTTAAAGCTGGAAATGAATGTTTCTTCTAAGAGGAAGATCTGAACCTTCCCTGGGTAAAACCGCTGTTTCATCCAGGATTGGGTTTGATATCCTCTTGAGAGGACCCCAGCCTGGCTTATGTTACCACACCAGGGAGATCATGCGGAATCTGCGGTTCTCCTTAGTTTGCGTTATTCTTACTTAATTGATAATTTTTGAGGTACTTCAGTCATTTTTCCAAACATAATGATTTAAAAGATTGTGCTACTTTTGTTGACATAACCGAGTCTCCCTTACGGCAGTTTGCTTCAATTAACATTTTAATGTGAATAATAAGCATCCCGGGTCGTGGTTATTAAAACTATAAATGCTATTAAAAGCCTGGTTTGCGAGTAAGACGTGAAATTTGAGTTTTAATTTCTTCCTGTTTCCTGTTAGTTCCACAAGCCTAATGCTTTGCGTGTGGCTTTGGTTGCCATAAGGTGCATGAACACGCACGTTTTTATTGGCTCTATAACTCCATCCCGCTCCTTCGATACCTTTGCTTAATGAACATGTTTTCTTAAATTGTACTGGATGGAAACATAACCAGCAGCTGCTGCTTCCTAATTAAAGGGCAATTCTTTTGGGCCTCTTAATGTGTCACTCCTCCCCTACTGACTAGTGATGTGGCTAGTTCTCCATTTAAGAAACAACCGTGTGTTTTCAATAATCCAGGGCTGTAGTAGGTAGCACTTCAATCCATAAAACAGAAGTCAATGCCAAATTAGGGAGAGGGTGTCTGTAAATGCTCGAAATGCTGCTTTTCCCAGTGTGCAATGCAAGACTTCAGATAATTCCCTCTTAAATCCTGTTAATGGCCCTTGAATAGCTCTTCTCACGCTAGAGACTGCTGTAAACTGTTCTAGGCTGTGGTTTAACGATAGAGCGGTGGGTCTCAAATGCTTTTCCGATTGCAGGCAGCTTAAACCTATAATTTTTCCCAAAGAGACTTCTCTGTCCTGGCAGCTCTTCCATGGTCCTTCAGGCCTTGAGCCACACAAGAGCAGAGCAAGAGAGCGAAGGGGACAAGACACTTCTCAAAATCAAATATTAATGCAATGCTGTAGGAGACTATAGATTCCAGTTCCTGCGTGTTGGCTGCTGTGTGGTTTTGGGGCTTTATTGGGGTTGACACATGGTTGTAAGGTCCCACCGCTTGACTCTTCTCTCCCTTGCTTTCCAGTCACTGCATTTGGATAAATCTCAATGCTTGAGTTTACACTAGCTGAAGCTTAACTTGCTGGCAAGACAGCTCTACAGAGAGTGCGTGCTTTTAAGAAGGTACTCAAATTTGAGTTATATCGCCCCCCTCCCCGAAAAAAAAAAAGTGTCTGGTGTTTCAGCCCTGACACGGGTGCTGACTGGTGGGCAGTGCCACATGGAGGTGCTTCTGCCACAGCGGCTGAGCAGCGTGGCTGCTCCCTGAAGGGACCCGGCTACTTCAGGTACATTTTAAGGAGCTCGTGTGTGCCCAAAGGTGGGAATCAGACAAGCCGAGGCTCTATACTGGAAGCAGCTTGTCAAACAGCTCCAGTTATTTTCTCCATGTGTACTGCATTTTGCTATCCATCCAAATCAGAGTTTCTGAAGCCTGCAAGGAAAAAAAGATAATAATCATCAGTCTACACAGAGCGTTATCATGCATAGGGACAGAGCTGCGATCAACCTTGCTGACTGGGAAGTGCCAGGGAAAAACACCTCCCGTATTTCTTGAACTGAGGGCTGGCATTACTCCTGTGGCACTCGGTGTGCCTTCAGCGTGGCGCCCGAGGGTCCCGCCTTGCCCAAGTCCATCAGTTCCGTGGCTGGGAATTAAATTCTGTGCAAATGTTTTGGATGAGCTGATTAACAAAGCGGTAAAGGTTGTCAAATTCATCCACGAAGAAGGAATGCTCCTTATCGGGGTCCGTTGCGATGGCTTCCAGTTCATCTTGGGCTGCCCAGGCAACTCCGACAGAATAAGCTATAACTCCTGGAAAGAAACCCAGAATTCAGAATGAGCATAAAAGTTGTCATTGCATTAAATTTGATTTAAGACAAATATTGCAAATGTAGTTGCCAGGCCACAAAAGCGTGGGCAGTGAGTTGCAGTGCGCTTTCTCTGTATAAACATGGTAATTCCAAATTGGAGGAAAGGCCTAGTTTGTGCTTTGGAAGTACCTTTTGCCAACAGCAAAAAGGCTTAAACAATAGCAAAGCTCCTGCTCTGGGGCTGAACAGCAGGTTCTTGTTCCAATGCAAGTGTCTTACAATTGTGTTGGAAGATGTACGAC
The DNA here is from genome assembly GCF_963924245.1 of Chroicocephalus ridibundus. NCBI lineage: Eukaryota > Metazoa > Chordata > Aves > Charadriiformes > Laridae > Chroicocephalus > Chroicocephalus ridibundus. The sequence continues at coordinate 38,434,167 of NC_086286.1, forward strand.
TACCCTGATTGGAAAGCCAAAGGAGGCTTCGTGTGTTCCTAAGACAGTAGAAATCCCATGAGATCTCCTAGGCATAGCTGCATTTTGCTAGATTTATGTGATTTTTATTGTTTTATCCCCTGAAGTTCCTCACTCAGACAGATGCTGGTCTTGTTAGAGCTCAGTGAGACCCGGGGGGGGGGGGCGTTGCTACCCTTCCTTCATAAAGTCTCACGCAGCGCCTTCAAATCGTAGCAAACTGCGTTTCTCTGCCCTGGGTGAATGCTGAGGCATGTCGGGAGAGCAGGTGGCGATAGAAGAGCTTACCGTTGCGGTGAGCTGCCATGGCCGGCACTCTGACATCGTCGTAAGACCTGCCATCTGTAATGAGAATCATGATCTTTCTTTTGTTGGGTTTGGATTTGCTGAAGAGCTGCTCAGAGGCGTAGCTGATGGCTGCTCCCGTGCTGGTGCCACCGCTCCAGTAGCTGATCCTTTTGATGGCACTCAGCACGTCCTGCTTCGTGCTGTACTCGTCAAAGCTGAACTCGAGCCTTTGCTCGTAGGTATACTGAACGGCTCCGATGCGGGTGTCCGTGTCCGAAATCTCAAACTCCTTGCTGATGTTGGCTACAAACTGGAGGACTGTGCGGAAGTTGCTGGTGCCGACGCTGCTGGAGCCATCGATTACGAAACCGATGTCAGCTGAATTGAGGCACGTCTTGCTGCAAACCAGCCGGTCGCTGTCGCAGACCCGCTTCACCAAGGGCTGGACCACCTTGTGGAGGCCGAACCAGCTGGGCACGTTGATGGAGTAGAAACCGTTTGTCCTGCACACAGCCTGCAAAGTGACACAAGGGTGAATGCGATGGAAATTCGGTCCGCCCGTTTCAGCTGGGGTATGTAGCTAAATTGTAAATATAGGCTCCTGGAAAGAGCAATGCTGGAGTCTGAAGCGGCCTCTCCTCCAGTCACCATCTGCTTCCCTGGGAAATGATGTCAGTGTAACATCACAGATACTTGTGTAACGAGACCGTTTTTTCTGCCTTTTTTTTAAAAGCTGTGGGATGGAGCTGATATTACAGTAGTGAAAAAAAATGTAATAAGCAAGTTTGCCACCTGTCAGGCTTTTTCAGATGAGTTATATTGTTCACAGGAAACGCATCCAAATCCCAGAGCTGCTGTTAGCGTGGCTCCAGTGGGCGTTACGGGAGCCTGTGTGTTTGCCAGGTGGCAACTTCAGCTCCCATCGTTCAGGGCAACAAGGAAAGTTTTGCCTGCTGACAAGCCCTACTGCCTTGAACTGAAACCCGGGCCTGAGGTTGGGCTATCCTTGGCTCATACCCTTCTAAGCAGAAGAAAACCCAGGCAATTTTGGTGAAAATGCAAAAAGATTCCCTGTTGTGCTGGCTCTGCCAAATAGTAAAAAAAAAAAAAAAACCGACATTGATTTTTATAACTGAATACTTGTAGGGAGCAAATTTGCAGGAGGCTTCTATAGGGTTGGTGGGAGTCAGGTGAGTGTGGGTCGGGAGTAGGGGTGGCACAGAGAAGGGAGTGGGACAAGTCAAATGTGCGTGGGGGCGGTGGCGGGGACAGGCTGGATCAGATTGTCCTTGGCTTTAGTGCCTTTTAAATGCTAATGCCTCAGGTCTCCGGGGAAGAATATTTTGTTAGGCCAGGCTTTATCTGTCAACTTTCTGTGTGTGTGTCTGAATGATTGAAAAGACCGAGGCACTGTTTTCTTGGTGCCTGGTCTCGACTTGCATAAAGCCCAACAGCTCCAAGGGAGTTACGGTTCCCACCAGTCTGGCCTCCTCGCCGTGTCCTGATCTCGTTTGCTCTTACTGTCTTGCTGCTGTTTTAGCGTCACGATGCAGCAGTGTCAAGTCACTGTTCCCTCTTTACCTTCCTACTCTGAGCCCTCTCTGCTCCCCCTCCTGCCGTGCCCCTGGCAGGGTTGCAGAGACTCACTGTAGCTTTGCCCTTTTGAAAGCATTAAATGCAAATGAGGCTACAATCCAATTAAACGCTGACCGGAGACAGCGCAGCTCTCTGGGGCAGCTCTGAAATTCATGGGAGATTATTTCATGCAGACCGACATGGCTCAGGTGGGAACCTGTTTTCTGAAAATACCAGATAACTCGACCCTGCTTCCTGAGCCCAGCCTGGTCTGGCACTTGGTAGATGCCTCTTGCCGTAAATGGGTGCCAGCTTGCCCCGAAGCACTGTCGAGTTACCGCCAGTGTCAAATACATATCGTTCAAGGCTTGCATTCTCTTTTTTTTTTTTTTTGCTGCACATGGCAGGGATTTACTCTTTTTCCAAGAGCTACCATGAAGCCCATAGCAGCCGAAACAAATAACAGAAAAACAACCTGCGTCAGATCAACAGTGGAAACAGAATATTTGAGTTAGCCAGTATAGCTGAACGACCGGGATGTGCCTGTTTTGGGAACGTCCCAACGTGCATGCGTGGGACCTGTTTGTCAATGCAACGCTGGCATTAGGCTGACAGTGCTCCGCAGCCTTTGCCGGGTGGGAGGTGCACAGCGGGAGGCTTGCGGAAAGCTCAGGCTGCAACTGTGCTTTGTTGCACTACTGTATATTTGGAAAACCACTCATCTCAGTTTGACTGCAGGTTTGTGCCAATGTTTAGTCAGTAAAAAGCCATTTGCTCCATGATGTACCTCAAACCAGAATTTTACTGACTTCATCCCCTTGCTGACTTCAGCATTGCTGCTGCCTGGCTCCTCCTACAGGAGACCTCAAGACAGTATAAGCAGGACAGGAAACAACCATAAGTGGTAAGAAGGAAAGGGAAATGCCCTGAACGAAATAGCTTGGAAAATGTAGTCTGTAGCTCCCGGTCGGAGCCCAGCCCAGTAAGTACCTTGTCCACAAAGTTTGGTTCAATAACGTTCTGCTTTTCACTTTCAGCGGCTGCTTCAATGGTGACGAAGAAAATGTTGATCCCTGATTCTCTGGCCAGCCTGGAGGCCTCCTCCACGCGGTCGGTCGGCCACCCATCCACCATCACTACAACCACGTTGGGTGCTCCACCTCGGTTTCCCTTAGCGTCCGAAAAGAAGTTTTTGTTAACAAATGAAAGTGCCTTCCCTGAAATAAAAGAGGAGATGAGGAAGAGTTACAGGTCTGAAAGCACTCTGCCTGATAATACCTAATATCTCACAAGATGGTAGGCAGAGGGCTGACTCCAGTGTTGGAGCCCTGCTGGGAAATGGGGAAAGCAGTTTCTGTGGCTGTGCGAGCAGGAGGGCAGGTGGCGGCTGTCGGTGCCAGGGCCTCCTGAGCCCTCCAGCGCTGAATCCCATCCGCCCCCTCCCTGGGTGTGACAAGCTGGGTTAGCGAGGTTCCCTGGCATGTCGGTGAGACCATGTTCACGAGGAGAAAGGTAAATCCTGTCCACCTTGCGACGGACTCGCAGCACCCTGGACCAGCCCATGCAGGTCACGTTGGGAGCGGTACCCCCTCGCCAGCCCTGCCCTGGTGCTGAGCATGGCTTGGTCACAGCCTCCGTACCCGGTGAGGGGCAGTGGGCTAGCTACAGCCCAGGCTCTGGAGCCCTCCCTGAGTGGAGGACATGCAAGCAGCCCCATCACCTACCAACGTTGGAAAGTCCGCCTTTCTGTGAGATTTTCTCAATGGCATTTCTTAGGTCCTTGGAGTTGGCATAAGTTTTTAAGTTAAATTCCGTGGAAGGGTCATCGCTAAAAGAAGAAATGAGAGAAATTGTCATTTTTTTGCTTCACATGCAACAATCCAAAAGCTGTAGGACCCATCTATGCTACCCAGCTCCTGAGAGTGAGCTGAAGTGAGACCTTTAGCACGTGTCAGCTGCAGAGCCACAGCTGCCAGCGTGTGCAGTCGTGCCCGGCGGCAACGGGAGCAGTTGCACGAGAAGCTCTTACCCGTACTGAACGATGCCCATCAGGGGACCAGCGCTGCCGATGCCAAGGGCTTGAGCCACGTTACTGAGGAACTGCTTCTGGAGCTGAAAGCGGCGCTTACCGATGCTCCAGCTCCCATCCATCAAGAAGGACAAATCGACCTTGCAGTCTGAGGAGAGACACAGAAACACAGGAAATATTTTTGGTCCTTTCTCATGGCTGTGCTTCTTGCGAGGAGCAATGGCCTAAAAAGTCTGCAGACAGTGACTTGCCCTGCTGCGCAAGCTCTACCTAAAAGCCTTTGACAGGGACGAGTCACAGCTGGGGCTCAAGCCTGTCCTGCTCATGGGTAAACACGGTCCTTTGCATTATTTTCTCCCATACAACATCCAAGCCCAGCTGGGTGACCAAAGGGCAAGAAGCTGTCCCCAGGTGTCAGTCTGGGAGCACTGGCACATTTGGGGACTAGGAAGGGAGAGGTCAGCCGCACAGGAGCAAGCTGACTCGTGTCCTGTGCCCTCGGAGCCACGGCTTGGGCTCAGCCCGCTTTATTCACAGCCCAGAGGTGGTGAGGGTTTGTAAAGCCAGACGCGACAGCTGAATTGTGCAGTCTGGCCACCTGCAGCGCACAGGCTACGTGGATTTCCTTGGTTATGCTTTTGTGGGCTTAATTGGTATAATAGATGTAATGGGAATGGTTCTTCACATACTGCGTTAGTGCTGCTCAGAAGGGAGGGATGGTCCTCTCACTTCCCTAAATGTGCAATGCCCAGGATGTGCCTCAGGGCAAAGGACATCATGGCGGGGGGGGGGGGGGGGTGTCTCTTCAAGGAGCTGCCGATGGCAGTCCTGGTGATGCGGCGCTTCTGGATGAGACTCATTTGGCAACTTCATTCTGGGCTGGAGCTAACATCGGGGAGGATGATTTCATTTGGTGCATTCAGACTGAGCGAGGGCTCTTTTTGCATGTAGCGCTAGGCTTGTACCCGTGTGCGCAGCAGCAGCAGCAGCGCCTTGTTGTGTGTTGCCTCTCTGGGCTGAAAGCAGTATTCTAGAAAAGCTACGCCTGCACCCAAACAAACTCTTCTCCCCAGTTACACAGATGAAGCTGATCTTTGCGCTGTTGCGAATGCCGTCTTCGTCACTGCCAGCCTGCTTTCACATCTCTGCAAGTTACTGGTAAAACATTCATCAGTTGGACTGCGACCAGGAGCGGGATCAAAATTTGGCTTAACTTAGAGCGCTAATTAACATTTTCCCCCTCTGGCGTCCGGGTCATCCCTATCTTTTGATTTCCCTCCGATGATGCCTTCTACCAATCAGACTGTCCAAAATAGTGTGTTTTAATCATTAGGTAGCCCGGAGGCTACAAAGCGCCGATTGTTCTTACTGGCTTATGCAACTGCCTCCCATCTCATTACCTTCAATTTTTTCTCCCGTAGCTGTCTGTTTTTTCTAATTTTAATAATGCTGAATTACAGAAGCGTGACTGAGAACTGTTTCGTTCACAGCGTATCATGAGACAAGATGGGAACCCACAACAAATAATACCTCAATTAATGGCCAAGTTTCCCTGAGTTTCCTGTCCTTCAAAGGGAGCTACACCATAAAGTCTATATGTGGAAAGTGGGGAGTTTGTTAGCCAGCAGGGTCCCGGCATGCAAAGATTTACACGCACTTATATACAGACTTTATTTCTGGGGAGGATTCAGACAGCAGGAGTATTTCGGTGCCGGGACGTTAGTGAGACTCTGCAAGAGCACAGGCTAAAGGTGCTCTGGAGGGAGCTGAGCGCTTTCTGATTTGCAGGGAGGCAAGATCTGAATTACAACTTTTATGGTCCTAGAGGTATTAGCGGGATGAGGGGTTTGATTCTGGCGTGCTTTAGCTCAGTTCAGCTGCTGGAAACAGCCTGCGTCTCTGCTATACTGAGCTCCGCTTGCCTGCAGTGAGATTGGGTGTGTAGCGCGGATCCTTCCCCTTTTCTTCTTCTTTCCTTTATTTTCTATGTCGGTTTTAGGTGTATTTGGCGTCTTAGGGGGGGAAAAAAATACTCTTAAGTATTAGGAGGAGCGTCTGTAAATATACAGACATCTGGTTCATTAGTTAATGTAAGGAGTCCTTGAAATCCCAGTTCTGCGAGGGATGGTGTTCAGCTGCTGGAGGATTGGCAAGAGAGGACCCGCGTGCTGGTGGGAGGGTGAAGCCCCCTCTCCAGGGGGGCTTCCCGTGAGGAGGTGGCAGATGACCCCATCTCTCCACTCAGAGCTTGCTTTTTCTTTCTCTTTCTACACTGGGCCCCATCTGAAGATGCGTCAATGGGCAAATCTGCCTTTAATTTTAAAGGGCTGTAGAAGATTTCCTTTTCAGAGCAGGGGATCCTACATCTCCATACCCGGACTAAGGGATCCTTGATGCTCCCACTGCATCCCCTCTCTCCTTGCTGCGGCAGGCACCGGGTCCCTTTCTCAGGTGGTTTCCTTCCCTCCCACCCACAGCTGCGGGAAGGATGCGCGCGCGCTCGGCATAGGCACGGGAGCCTGCTCTGGTCAGCAGGACTCGCTTGTCTAACCCTGGCCGCAACACACTGGTGTGTGCTGTCCTCTGCCATCAAAGTCCCCAAGCGAAGCTCTGCGCCCCAGGAATGTGGAGCTGATACTGCCTGGGAAGAAGCAGTGGTGAGCAGCCACCATCTCCCTGCCCAGGTAAGCTGAATCTTGGCTGTTATTTCTTTCCCAGTAGAAGCAAAGACCAATTACATGTATGAGAGGGGTCAGCAATGAGCGCACGTTGTTCCTCTGCAAGGGGAAAATGTGTTCCTTGAGTTTCTTAGATTTTCTTGAAAACTTACCTTTTGCTATTTAATTTTAATGCATTCTGGCATCATGTAATTAATAAAATGGTATCGCTTAATTATGAAATTAATTTTGATGTACGTACTTGGATTCCCCTGGGAGGTGGACTCCAGTGGCTTTGGATTCAATTCTTCCTTTGAACTGAAGCCTAGAGAGAGGAAGGAAAGGCTCAGTCAGTGCGCGCTTGGTGGCTGCCCTTGCTCTGGAAGGAAGCAGGCAATGAGGCGGCTGCAGGGTCCCCCCTGGCCTGAGAATTGATGAGGGAGGGAGATGAGGATGGGGAGCACATCCATGGAGCTTAACCTTTTTCCACCTACATCGCCTCTAGGATGAAACAAGAGTGGAGGCATTTCTAGAAGTGCCACCAAAAATCTCTCTGAGCACCATCTCTTGACTCCCTTTTGCAAGTCAGTCCTTTCCCTGCAAGGGCTTGAGGGCAGCATGGACAAGTAGAGGGTCCCTCAGGTGCAGAGGCTGATGGCCACGGCATGGGGTGGTGGCCTCCCAGCACTTTGTCCCTGAGAGAACCGGTGCTGCCACCCCGATGGCTTGTTGTGCCCCACCCGTGCTTTACAGTGAGCTGCCCAATGTCCGAAGGAGACAAGTGACAGATTTAGCCCATTGCTTTTCTGTCTGGCGAGGAAGGCATGGGCAGCGACTCACCCCTCTGTGTTACAGCTGGGGGAGCAATGCAAGCCACAGCTCCTCAGGTGCTCCCAGAGGACTGGGTTGTTTTGGAAAGCAGAAGAGATACAGGGTAAATGGTGGCAGAGAGCTGCAGTCAAGTCACGGGAAACAGTCTCATGGGTCACTAGTGGATTTTAGCTGAGGCCCCAACTAAGATGTTTGGATGGTAGCAGCCTTGGGAACATGAGTTTATGTCCTTGTGAGGTGCGCTGACTAGCAGAGCATCGTCAGGCTGGCGTCAGAAGGTTTGACAATGCAGAACTTCACTCATGACTTGAATGTCTGGTGAGAGTCTCCCACAGTACAGCGTGTCCCTCCCGAGCAAGGGCAAAGAGCTGTTTCTTCTCACTACAGCATGACAAGATTAAGGGGATTTAGCTGGGATAATCCTCAGAAGAGACAGCAGTGATCAGACAAGCCCCAAACCAAACGCTCACCAAGGAAGCAGTTGGTCAAAAGAACAGAAGAATGGCTTATTATTTTTGTAAACTGCTTATTAATTTTTATAAAAGGAGGAGGAGGAGGAAGAATTCCTTAAATCTTCATCACCAAATGAGTCAAGGAAAGACTACAGAGATAGTAAAAAGGTGACTTTAGAAAAGTGTGAGCTTAATATAGGAAAAAAAAGATGAGAAATTGCTAGGTGCCACAGAGTTTGTCTTTCCACAGCAGCCGGCCGCGAGCAAGGCAAGCATCAGCGTATGTAAAGAGAGCAGGCAGCAAAGGGACATCAGCGAAGGTCACCACCTAAATATGACGGGAGGTGTAACAGTTCTGAGCATGTGCGCTGCCTAAGCTGGTTGCTGAAGGTATTAATGACAAAGCCATAACAATGCAGAAAACAGCCAAGAAAATGGGAGGGGGGGGGGTCGGCAATACCAGCTCCGGCTCCCTCCATCACCACTCCTATTTCCATTCCAGTTACGTCTGATGATCCACCCCTCACGAGGGGAAATGCAACTACTTTTGAGTCCTTCCACCTGCATGGTGAAAGCTGTGCAGAGTTTTGGGTCAGAGGCCAAGTTTGTAATAATTCTGAGTGTGCAGTGCCTAACGTAAAGCTGACCTGATGCCCGATTGCCCGCTGGGAGGCTATAGCACGCTGCAGCGTCCTTGGGGGACAGAAAGGTTGCTTTGGCTTCTTATTTTTAAATTCAGCTGCCGGTGTTGCCTGTGGCTAGAGAGGGGACACTAAGCTGGCTGGAGCCCTGGCCTTGGCCTTGTACAGGAGCCCACATGGTTGCGTATGAATGAAATAGGTAAAGGGCACAAAGCTTAGCCCTGCTCTGCTCACGGCAAGAGCTAGCGATTTCTTTATGTGTTTTGTTTGAGAATTTCCCTGGTTATGACCGGCCGGGTTAGGACAGCCCCGGGGCTGGTGTCACTTTGTCACCGCACCCCTGCTGCCCGCGCATACTTTCTGGACAGGGCACCGGGGGCTCTCCGCCCATCCCAACACTGGGGCTTGTGCCAGAAATGCCTCACCCCCCACAGTTAGTGGAGCCGACCTTCTCCTGGCAGCGCAGGCTGGCCCCGTTGGAAGGCGGGCTGGTGAGCCAGGCTCCGGCTGGCTTTGTCCCTCCTGGCTGGAGCTGTTGATCCGCATGTGGCTGACTTGTGCCTCTTGTCTTGCCCTTCCTCCGCACACCTGGGACGAGCTCCCAGGAAAGGAGCAGGGGAGAAGGCTGGTGTGGGTTTAGGGGAACATCATTACAGGGAGGCAGAGCGGTGGTGCTGGGGCAGCACTGCCTGCCGCTGGGCGCTGGCTCCTGGCTGAGGAAAAGTGATGTTTTTGGAACAGGGGTGATGCAAAGCAGCCCTACCCAGTGAAATTTGCTGCAGCAAACAGTTCTGACCTGTCCCAGGCCTGAGAGTCTTGCTGCCAGAGACCAAATCTGACTTTGGCTTGAGGAAGGGCACGAGGCAAATCCTGTACACGTGCAGCTGCTGCTCCTGAGAGATAAACCCTCCGCCATGTGTGGCACTGCGGGGCACGGGTGACAGAGGAGCATTTTAACTGAAAATACTTGATGGGAGCAAACCCACCAGCTGCAGGCACGGAGAGGCACAAGTGTGACCCGGGGAGGCACCAGTGGCACGAGGTGCAAGCAGCAGCGGCGCAGGGAGGGGAAACAGGACAGGGTTAGAGGAGGAAAGTGAATTTTGGGCTTGGGCTGGTGTGTGTCCATGGGTGCTCCTTGGATAAAAGTGAAGGAGGGCAGTTCAGCAGCCAGGCACAGTAGAGTGAAGGAGCAGGAGCTGCAGGAGAACACTTTGAAGGAAGTGGCCATGGGGCCAAGTGTTTCTTGCAGGCGGAGGCCAGGCTGTGCACTCGTGTCTGGTGACCATGCTGCTCCACCAGCAGCCACGGCCGCCCGAACTCAGGAGAGGAAAAGCTCGCCAATATGATTTGCCTGTGTGTAAACGCCTGCAGGCACAGTCCCACAGACACTTTCAGGTGGTGCAAACCAGCCTTACCGCCCAAAGGCAGAGCACTCCTCTTGCCAGGTATCCTCCTGCCTGCTCCTGCCCCACCACCGGCTCCTGTGCCTGCCTGGTGTCGGTGGGATGCAAGGCGAAGGGGGAAAGGGCAGAGTTAAACTGTGAAGAAAGAAAAAGGTTAATGATGGGGGGGACCGGCTCTCTGACGCAGCTCACCCGCTGGCCATGCAGGTACCTGGGCAGAGGGTGGCTGGGAGGCAAGATGGCTCTTTTTGCTCTCAGCGCTGGCTTATGGTTGGTTTATCTGACGCAGAAGTTATGGGTGACATGAGAGAGAGAGACAAAGGAAGCAATGACTTGGACCCATACAGAGCCTCTCTTTGTGAACCACATGGATGACAATGATTGTGGTTTTTTTCTTTAAAACCTGAAATAGTTGGCAGCTTGCCCTCCTGACTGTGTATGTTCCAGTACAGGCTTTAATTACACAGGCATATACCAGTTCCTCAGTAACAGACCAAAGCCACGCTTCATCCTGCAGCCTGCGCGCCGCATACCTCGCATGTGCCAGCTTGGTATCCCATATGTGCAAGTTCTCCCTGCTTGCCTTATTTGCGGAACAGAAAGTAGGTGGATTTAAAGCTGTAGTGAAATTAGATATTAACATGTGCCATCCATGTTAGCAACTAAATTGTATAGGGAAGCTAATTCATAGTTATCTATCTGCCTCATGTGTTTATCTGCATCCAGTAAAATCTGTATCCCAGGCACACAGCTGACATAAGCCTTGTTGGTATGGAAAACCCAAGTGTAGGCGATGCAGCACTTTTCATTTTTATTTGCCAGTGCAATTACCAGTTCTTGAAGGTTGTGGGTCGGTTGGCTGATTTGTGCTTGGTGTAACAATAAGGTCACCCACCAAATAATCTTCCCCAACTAATTGGGGAGGTGGTCAGTCTCTATGGGCCTCCCTGTTCTGCCAGTCCAATTTAATGTTGTTATTGCCATGGGAATTTCAACTTGCTGCATGGGCAGTCTACTCCATGCTAATTAAAGTTCCCTTCAGTGATTGTCACAGCTGTCCATGCTGATTAAACTTCCCATTCATTTAAGTAAGACAGCAGTGACTACGTCCATGCCAGAAACCATTCCTTTGAAGTGACAATCTGAATTCATCAGACTTTATCACACTAGTCTACGCAGGCACTTCAGTTGCTGAGAAACTGTTAATACAACATCCCTTCCCCCATGCCCAGCCTCTCATTGCATTTAATGCAATCTGTCATTTTCTGCCTCAAAATACCCCGCTGCACCCCTGGCCCTAGTGCTGTGGCTTTTTCAAAATAAGCACGCTGATGGCTTAAGCTATGGAGGAGAGAAACAGTTCCTCTCTCTGTCTCAGGCTGCCTCTGATGGAGAAGGGAGATCTCTTCGTGTTTGGGACGATGCAAATTTTGACTCAACAGCCACTGCTGCCGACACCGGATTTGCAAGCTAATGCATATGGGTCGTGCTGCTCCTCGCAGCCGGTGCAAGGATTAGTCACGCCTCAGCTTTGAAGTAAGCAGATTGTTCAAGGGAACGGTCTTTACAAGGGCCACCAGCACAGCCCTCTTCTAGCAACGAAACCAGTGATGCAAAAGACATCTTATATTGGATGGTCCAGCCCCTCGTAAGAGAGAGAGCACCCTGCCATGAATTGGCCTGTAGTTTGTGTAGTCTGCTTTAAATCTTCCCGAGGAAAGGGATCCCTTAAATATTGAACATGTAGAATCTGCAGTTGGTAGCTGCTCCTGATTAAGAGTTGTACAAGTCTTGGTCTTGTTGCTACTTGAGCCTGCTACAAGGGTAGGGTTTTTTGTTCCCTCACTCATCAGTAATTATAAAGATGTTGTCACCTCCATATGGTCAGTTTTTGAGGCTAAAATGTCAGAAAATCTCAATGATGCTCACTATTCTTTACGCTCGGCTTAAACTCTCCTTTTCTTATCTGAATGTCTTTCTTAAGTACATTGACATCAGAATAACCTGTCATCTTCTTCACTGATTGCAGCTCTAGACTGTGACTCCAACTGTGGCATTCCCAAAATACCTTCTTATTTACAAATGGATTTCAGTAGCTAGAACCCCTTTCCTGCAGCGTAGCTGCCAGCTCTTTCCAGAGCTTATCTGTTCTGCTCCTGCTTTAGGCAGGAACTTGAGACTGATGCAAGCACAGGATAATTTTAGCTACTAAGATGTAAACGACATACCTCATTTATAATTTTAAATACTGTAATTACTCCTTAAAATGAGATTGTTATCAGCAGTGTCATGGGCCTGATGAACAGATATAGCTTTTCCCATGTGTGATGGAAACCCATTATTCCCAGACTAGTTACTGGATGCTTTAAATATTTACCTGTGTCAAAAAGGCTCAATCCAGGTTTCCACAAGTCTGTTTCCATTGCTTTCACACATGAAAGAGAAGAAAAATTATTACTGAAAATAATGGAATTACTAGAGATTACAAAGTTCTGACTCAATTTAGAAAGGTCAATTCATGCAATGAACTATCAGTAACAACTAAGAGCTGAAGAAATCAGTAAACCTGAACAACCTCTATGTGTACATTTCAAACTGTATTTAGGAGCCTCATATCACTGCCTTCAGAGCACTGATCTTTTTTTATGAGTTTAAATACACCCTTAGGTCTGTTTTGGTCTTGGTCCTCTAATTTGCATTGATACGGAGGCAAGAATACTGACTTCAGTATACTTTTGCTTGGCTTAGATTGTTTTCCACTGAAAATCTGAAAGTACCTCTCATCTACAGATTTCTCTACCTTTTGATTTCTCTACCTTCTCTACCTTGCCTGCTGAAGAGCCTTCCCAAAAAGTGATGTTTTACTAGGGGTTATAGCCCAATGAAAGCCGCCCTTGCAGTTGACTAGGACAAGAACAGTACAAGGAGACTTGGTGACACCCTTGACCCCTCACAGACCATCTCCACGTTTGTACAGGGTGGTTGGCAAAGACATGTATCTCAGGCCTATTGAATCCATACTGCTTACCATGCCTGAGTTTCCCTGCTCAGACCAGCACCTGGTGTACTCTTGACTGGAGCCAGTGGGTGAACCACAATGTAGGTCTGGAGAAAGTGATGGGCTTGCCAGTGTCCTCCAGCCTAGTGAGAGCACTGACCTTGTTCTGAGGTTGCCATCCCAGAGAGGAGCGATCAGCTTCTCTTTTGGGAGGGAGACCTGTTTCTTGAGGCAGATGGCTGAGTAAGGTGTGTGGTCTCCCTTAGGGTAGGGGGAACAGTGTTATGTTTTCCCCCTTCCCTCCTTATGCTGAGCACTGCTTAGACACCCTATGAAGAATCTAAAAACTGAGGAAAGCAAAGGACTGAGCAGTCAGTCATGATACACACAGAAGTTTTGCTGTGATTTTGTTTTGGAGGAGAAGTAGGGTGAAGGAAGGGCAGCTCTGGGTAGCGGGGAAGGAAACAGGAGGAAAGACAGGAGGAATATTCCTAGTTTATCATCCGCCTGGGCAGAGTTGTTTGCCAGAATTTTGTAGATCCCTCCTCAGAGTCATGAGGAAACAGCAGTGACTGGAGCTAGGCGTGCTGGTTGCAGAGCAGGAGGACCCTATCCATGGACAAGAGCTGGTGCTCTTTTGTTACCAGAGTGGCCAATGCGTCTCCTGAATGCTGTCACTGAGAAGAACAACAGACTTCAGTGAAACCAGCCTATGAGTAGATAATCTCAAAAGGTGTGCTTCACGACACCATCACAACTCTTCAGTATAATTGTCTTGAAAAAAATTCTGGGATAAGTGAGTATGGGATTTCAAGAGAGTTAAGGGCATTGTCAAGAGCTTGGAAGAGTTGGGACCTTCTGAAGAGAAGCTGTGCAGGCAACTGGTGTGTTGGGTAGGGTGTTTTCCCAGCACACCCTTTTGCTAACCTGGGCCGATGAGAGGAAGTTCCTCGACAGCCTGGCCAAACCCACAGAACTGATCGCTGCTGTTTGCAGAGCAGCATGCACACGCTTGCTAGGATCAAGAAAAACAACTCTCCTTTCCAAGGAGGCAAGGAGTTGTTCAGAATTTCTCTTTGATCGTTAGAAAAATTGGCGACATCAGAAAGAACACATCAGAGCTGCCAAAACCTGGGCTGAAAAAGAGATCAGGGCTCATCGGGAATACAGCAAGTATGTGTTTGTGGGTTTTTCCCTGCTTGTTCTGCGATGGAGAAAACAGAATCATTCATGATGGAAAATTTGTGCTTTGTAATCACCTTCGGGAGGGGACCTTAAGGTGCCTTAAGCAATTAGGTGGGGTCAAACTCTGACTTTGATTTAAACTAGACTCAGCACTGTGTTCCCCTCCTTCTCCATCAAAGATTTGGCTAGCCAGCACTTCCTTTGGTCCAGATGTTAGGGCTCTTCCCATTTCAGCCCTGCTGGGAAGGCACGGCGGTCACCACAGGCCATCCCTGCCCTATATGTGGTCTTCTAATTAGTGCATTGCCATGACTGGCATGTTTACAGACAACATATTTGCTCTGCTTTTCTGCACAGGCAAATATTGCCCTCCTGTTTCCTCTCTGGATTCTGACAAGGGCAAAGGGAGTCAGGGGAGCACAAAACCTGTGAGATTAGAGAAAAGAGAAATAGCTGTGACATCAGTATGGACAAAAAGATATGAGAAAGACAAACATGGGTGGAAACCAGAGAGAAGAGGAGACTGAAACAAGGAGGAGAGATACAGAAGTGAGTAAACAGAATAAATCTTAGGAGGAGGAGGTGTGTATCCATTTTAAATATGCTGCAACTAGGTCAACTACAAATTCTCATTTTGATGGGGAGATTGCTGGGTAAACTTACTTGGCTGGTATTATGCAGAAAGTCCTACTGCATAATAACATCCTTTAACCTCAACATCAATGACCACTTTGCTCTCTCCTGTTGCAATGTTCCTCCTGTGCTTCCCAGCTCGCACCAAAGCCCTTGGAGCCCTGGGGGCACCCTCAGGCTCTGTGGCCTCTCCCTCCCCAGGGGGTTTGGCTGTCTCTGCTCGAGGTCACCTCCACCGCAGCACAGCTCTGTCACCCTGGCACAGGTGTGGGGGCCAGGGCTGTCTGTGAGAAGGGGCTGTGGGAAGAATTCATGGGGGCCTCCACCCGTACTGCTCAGGGACAGCATGGAAGCACAAGGAGAAAAGCCTTTTCTCCTTGCATCTGTTCCTAGACTTGTGCCTTGCTATCCTGATCCTGACCTCGCCTTGCTGCTCTGGTGTCCTGCCTCAGTTGGTCACACCTGCCTCACCATGGGGGACTTGCCTGGCAGCCTGGGCTATCGGCTGGCCCTGGGTACCACCACTGGACCCGCTCTGCTCTTCTTGTTGGAGCTCTGTGGGTCTGCGGCCCTTGTTGGTGAGGGGCAGCCCAGCTGCCGTCCCTCACCCCGCTCTGGCTGCTCCTGGACAAAATCCATCTCTGAGAAACTCTGCTGTCCCATCAAGGGAGATCTAGTGCTTGTATGAGCACCGAGTGCTCTGGAGCCCTGGGAAGCTGTCGGTGGCCTTGCAGAATGCCTGCTGATGGGGCTGCTTGCTGGTGAAAGATGGTGAATTTAACAGCCAGGGAGGAAGGCAAGTACAGGTGATGTTTCTACCCTCAGTATTAAAGGCAACCTCTATGGTCAGAATCAGCCTGGAGGCTCCTGGGAGCAGCAGGAACAGAAGATTTAGCTCAATAGCCGACCTGATGGGCTGCACAGAGCTGTGTTTTTGTTTCTCGTTTTGACTAACAAATAAGGAAAATGGCAAACGCTGTGGTAGGTGTTGATTCCCACGGCCTGAAACAACAGCTCGCCAGTGACCAAGCTGTCCTATGCCTTTCACATTCAGGAAGCTGCTAGTTGGCATTCAGTGTGTGAGGCTTGCCCTGGTCCTCCTCCAGGACACACAAAAACCGATTTGCTGTACTGCTTGAGGGCTAATTTTGGGTTGCTAAAACTATGAAAGAGAGCAGAAAATCTGCTGTTAGCAATCTTGCTCACCCAGGTGGGCTGGAGAGCCGGCAGCCCTCCGGAAGGCAGCAACGGGCTCTTGGCGCTGAATACCTGCGTGATCCGACAAAGAGGCGAGAGGTTAGACGCCAGGAGGCGAGGAGAGAGAAGCACAATCGCAGGGGATGTGATGGCCCACCCCGAACTCTCTTTCTGCACATATTTTCAAACCAAATGGAAAAGGAAGATGGAAACTATGGATTTTTTTTTTTTTAAAAAAAAAAAAAAGAGAGAATTTAAAAGCTGAAAGAGGTTGACAGAAGCAGAAGAGTTTCAATGTTAGTAGGTGCTGCATGGTGCAGCTATTCACCGGTGCACTGGAACAACTGGTAGTGAGTCCTGAGACACTGATCATGCTCAGGGCCTGGAAACTGAAAACATGTGTCTCCTCTCAGGGTTAGACCTTCATCCCCCGAACTTAAATAGACACAAAGTTCCCCTCTTGTTTTGCAACTGCAATTGTTATAAAAGACCTTTATAATCGGTTTTAGAATACTATTTTGAGAACAAATCTGAGTTTAATTATTCCTGTTTCTGTTTTTTTTCTTTCAAAAGTTACACTATTGTCATGAGATAACCAGTGTGATATCTGCTCTCGCGGCATCCTGCTAGGAACGTGGTTAGGAGTGAAAAACAGCGCATCTTACTGCATGACTCAGTAGACGTGAGTGGTGGAACTAGCTACGGGGAGGAGTTAGAGAAGGGATTGTAATACTTTTACCTGTATTGGATCGTAAGATACTCCTGTTACTTGCAGATGTGGAAGACCCCCTGAATGCTTTGAAAAGGTTATATAGGTTAGTACGTGGGACTTAAACATAAGGTTTTCTAGTATTTTAGCATTACAAATCTACTAGTTATTATTAATTTAAGACATACCTGTATTCTGTCCTCTTCCCTGTGCAGCCTGAACCTGTCCTAAATAGACATCAAAATGGAAAGGTGTGATTTATGCCATTTTTCATTCAGGACTGGCTTTTTCACTGAGTCTCATTTTATAGCTGTCAGAGTTAATGGTTCATATATAGAGAGTTTTCATTCGTATACTTTCTCAGAAGTTAACTGTATGTTTTAAGCTTGCTTAAAAAAAGGATTGCCTTGCTCTGTCTCTCATATAGGTCAGTCTAGTTAACATTCCCTTCAGTTATGACTGGTCTGCATTTAAAAGGTTTGTAGTTACTGCTGTGATTTTCTTTCCTTTATAACTTTCCTTCTCTCACTCACACTGGTTATCTATGTTTGTTCCTATTTCAGTACTATCCAATTGTGCTGGTTGTGAGAGGAAAGTTAAAAAAAGCCCAACCCCAAACCAACCCCCCAGACCAGATACTACTCTTTCTGCAGAGAGTGAGTGGATACAAACAAGCAGGCAGACTGTAAATAATGAGACAATGACAAAAATAATGTGGGAGAATTCATGTGTCTGAAATGTCTTCACCACTGTCTACACAAAAGGCTTTTTTTTTAAGGTGATGGGGTTATTAAATTCCCATTGTTCAACAATACTAAAGGCTCAAAGCATTTGCAGACGAAAACCATGTCTTTAATCATGCCTTTCATTTCATTAATTATTCTTAAGAAGCTTGTTAACAAACTTATCCTTTAACAAGCCTTTATTCATTAGTTTTCCCAGAAAGATTAATTCCAAAGCCTGGTGAAATCAGTGGGAATGTTCTAGCTGACCCCTGTGAACACTGGACAAGGGCCCATGAGATTTTTTAATTTTTTTATCAATAAGATATCATAAATGAAACCATTTTGAATGGTTGTCTCAGAAAACAGGAATTGCTGCTCCCTGGGAACTTGATATTGCAAAATTAGGTGACAGCAAATAGCTTGTGTTTGACCCAAGCTCGAACCTTCACAGGCCACTGGAAGCCCTTTGATGGGATTTCTAGGAGCTGTTCTGAGAGACTTTGTACAAATTCCAGATGCCAAAGAGATCCTGTTTAAGGAAATAACAGGCTCATCTGCCAAAACTGGCAAAGCTTTTAAAGCCTGTAAACTTGGAGCTCTGGCTCCAGATGGACCACAGCTAGCCCAGGCTGAGTTTTCAGGCTGTGGTGGGGAAAGTCTGTCTGTGCAGTAGTGTTGGATGGGGTTGTGCAGGGCATGCTTTCCACACGGGAGATCGGTACGTGCCAAAGAGGTGGAAGAAAATTAACTCTGAGCGTGAGAGCTCACCTTGTTTCATGTTTACCACAACTGAGCTAAAATGTGTATATAACACTCTTTACAAGGTCGGTAGAAACAGAGTACGAGAGGGTAAGAGATCGGCTCTGTGTCAGAAGTATCTTATGCCACTTTTTAAATGAATTAACCCTACCCTCAACACCCATGTTAGCAATGTGGATTTCTCTCTGTGCTGGGCTTTGGGGCTGTTTCCTCCTGCTGTACCTTCCAAAGGTGTGTTACCACCATCCCTGCAGTAAGCTGGTTTCTGCCATGCCTTTGCTGGCTGGGGCAAACGTGGTGGTGGTAGAGGGGAAAAGGTTGGAATTGCACTTCCATGGTCTGCAAGGCTTGTTCTTCCTTCAAATCTGAGATGCCGGTGAGCATGTGGCATGTGAATGTGTGTTTATTAAAGCAGAGCTCTGTGCAGGCTGAAGGCTGGGGCAGGACTAGGAGAAGTCTGTAACAAATGGGGGATGGACTGTCACCAGGTGAATCCCAAAAACTGCATCAGAAATGAAAGCAATGGAGTAGAGAAACTCTGGTTGGGAGCAAGTCCTGTAGTGAGCAGGGAGGTGTGGAGGCAGTGAAGTTCTCCCTAGTGCCAGAATGGAGCCCTTACCCAGGGCTTCAGGAAGCCCTGAAGGCCCTTCAGGCCACCCTGAAGCCCAGATGGCCAGGCACTGCTGGAGAAGAGCTTCCAATGCTTTCCCTAGCACTTATGCTACTGTTGTCTCCCCAGACTTTTGTTTTTTTTTCTTTTTACTACCATAATAAGTCGCAGATGGGGATGAAAGCGTGCAGTGGTGGGCAGCGCCCAGCTTGGAGTCCCTGCCTGAGAAGAGTTGCAACCACTGAACCGAGCTGGGCACAGGGTGCAGGGTAGCACCTTGCCTGAGGCTGCCCAGGCACTTGCTGCCTGACGCTTGGTTGCCAGCGCGGTGCCCCAGCGTGGCACTGAGGATCGTGACACGCCTTGTGATTGCAGTGGTCGCAGAAGCACTGGATTCATTCCCAATCCTCATCTAGGGCCCGAGCAGCTGTGCAAGAAAGGATCACTTGAAGAGCTGGGGTAGGAGAGGGCGAGTGAGTTCGTGGCCCTTGGGAGGAGTGTGCTTTGGTGACTGCTGATGGAAAGAGGCAGAAGCTGTCATTGTACCCCAGAGCATGGCTGAACTTAAAGTTGTTCCCAGAGCAGGAGAGAGAGTTTGCATCCACTTTCAAAGCCCGCTGCCATTGCTGCTTCCCCCTTGGGATTGTCCTTTTCTACATCCTGCACTGGTGAAGTGCTGCACTTGCTGGTAGGGCAGATAAGAATAAGCTGTCAAATGCCGTGCTAATCACATCAGTGGTTTTTCATTTAGCAGTTTTGCCACATCAAGTCTTTGGAGCAGGGGTCCTGCGATGGAGCAGAGCCTCAGATTTTTTTCCTGTTTCTGTATCTTTGACGAAGAGAACATAAAAGGGAGAGAACAACAAGAGCTAGGAGGGAGGAGTTTTGTCCCTCCTCTAGTGCTCTAATCTGCTTTTCTTTTGCCCCTGTGAACTTTTGCCAGTACCAGTGGCTGGAAATGGAAACGCTGGGGCTAACAGCAGCCACAGCTGTGCTCATTCTGACTGCTCTATTTCAAGGCTATTTACTTTTGAGGTGTCTTTTGCAGGCGGACTACCAATGCCCTGTGAGATGTAGATCTGTGAGTCCCAGTGAGCCAAGGTGGACAGGAGAACATTTGATTCTGTCCGGTCAAGCCAAACTCTGGTTAAGGCCAACGGCATCATCAGAAACTCTAGCCTGAATAATAGGAGTCCTAAAGGCTCCTCAGACAGTGAAAACTGATAAACTGCTTTGTGTATGGTCATTGTTTCAAATAATTATTCAAATATACTTATACTTTCTGTATTTTATTTTTTTCTTAGCCAGTTCTTCTCTTTTAGAATCAAGAAGAGATCAGGAGAATTCAGGAAGCCAGATACCAAGTGCAGACATGCTGGATATGGTCCTGGAAATGAAGTCTGAGAAATCAGAGGTAGGTCTCCACCACTCTTCCAGCTCATAACAACCTGTCCCTAAATCTCACTTTAATCTTTTGGGAGTTAATTTATATGTAGAACTTCAGTAAAGAAAATTGTGAAGAAACATGGATCCGAATTGCAAGGAAGTGACCATTGAAAGGCTTGAAAAAGTGAGTGCTCTTTTTTCTTTTTTTTTTTTTTTTTTTGACTAAAGGTTTGGTCTTATTAAAGACGAATACAACCTCCCCACTGGTTTCAGTGCTGCCAGAACTTTACCCTCAATAGGCATCTCTCACTGGCTGGGGAACCTCAAGCAGAGTTTCCTAATTGCTAGTAAAGACAATAATGGCCTCTTCTGTGCTTAGCCTGTGGGAATAGGAAATAGAAAAGAGAGCAACAAGCAGCACCAGGTTTACAGGCACATTAGGTACCAAATGATGCAGATTCCCACTGAATTTAATCCCCTTTGGATTGTGTTGGCACTTGTGTAAATCCTGCCATACACATACCTGCGCATTTGACTCAATAAGATTAACCCCTGCAACCCCCGCACTTATTCTGAGATCGCAGCTAAGTTTGACTTAATGATGCTTTCCTTCAAGACCTGAATTACCCAAAAGCTACCTGCCCTGCCATGTGCTTGGCTCTGCATTACTCGGCAGCAGGGATGGCCGCAGTTACATATGTGAGAGCAAAGCTGACCTCCGGGCACTCAGAAAAAGCGACAGGGCATAAAACTTAATGATGGCCCAGCTCCGTTTTCACTCAAAAGCAATCATATCCCCATGCTCAGAAACTTGCAAAGAGTTGAAAACACTCTCCTTTGCTTGACCGCACAGCTGAGCAATTCCACATTGTATGGGAAAATGCCTTTAAATACTTGCATTGCAGGCTGTGGGCTGGAATGGGAGCCGGCTGCTGGATTGAGACGCAGAGCTCCGAGCAGCCGCCACTCTGCTGTCAATAACACGAGTGGCATGCCAGGAATAACATCACATTTACGCCAGGCTCAGAACCACAGCCTGAGGTTTTCGAAAGAGCATTGGTTTAACGTAAGTTCGCATTTCAGAGCTCTCAGCCCTAAGTTTAGATGGCTGTGCAACGCTCTGCATCATGTATCTTACAACAAAATCAAGTCTCCCTTTGAGAGCGTGGGACAGAACGAAGCGGTAGGAAAATACAAGTCAAACAGCACAAGCTTTGTGTCAAGTGTTGCGAAACCCAGCATTTGTCAAGGCTGGAATGTGCAGATATTCACTAGAAAGGCTTCCCCAGAGCCGTTGGGTGATCAGCGTCTTTGACATTCAGGCCAAGCGACTGTTTTTCAGTTTAAATCCAGACTTGGATTCAGTCATTGAGTTTGCTGAGGCTTGAAAGGTTATTGAATCATTGGTGCCTTAAAATACACTGTACTGCATGCCTTGTGGCACATAGTTCTTCACCATACTTACTTGATGCTGCAGCTACCACAGATGCGTATGCTGGGTGGACACTGCTGGAACCTAAAAATAAGAGATTATAATTTTCAGCTATTGAAGCAAATAACCCAGTGTTAATGAATAAGAATAAACAGAGAAGGAAAGATTAAGGAAAACGAGGTGGGCAAAAATCATATGAGAATTCCTTCACAGTGTTTTCATCTTTAAAATACAAAAGCTGTGACAAAAGATATATTACAACTTTCATTCATTGAAAGTTACCACAAAATTAATTCTAAAATGAGTCTTAACCTATTTGTTGAACTCTCAGTCCAGACAGGTGATTCAAAGAACTATTTTTTGACACCTATATCTGAAAATCATGACAGCATTTGGGAATGGAGAGCTTACACCCACACAAATCAGTTTATATGCCAGTATATTAAATGTGAAGATAAAGACTAGCCATAAATTTACTGCAGATGAACTCTCATATTTTTGTGAGAGACACTGATTTTGTATGTGTCTCAAAGGCACAACTCTAACTCCAGTGCATCTGCTGGAATTAATTTTTTTTTAATCCACTCCTAATATTTCTACATTGAATTACTGAATTCATGATTCACAAATCCTGGTATATTCAGCTGCATGTCTTGTTCCTTAAATTTCAGGAAAGCTGTAGGTCTGGACGTGAGCAGTTCAAACATCCATGCTACTGACCTATATCTCTGACCCTATGCAGACCGGGTCGAGTCTTGGCTGCAGCTGCGACTGTTGTGCTTCTGGTTGTTGCAGGTGTTGTGGTTGGCTTTGGCGTTGTGGTGGAAGGATCCGTTGTGGTGGTCGTTGGTGTTGGGGTTGTGGTGGCCATTTGTGTAGCTGGTGTTGGCACTGGGGACGTCTGATACTCTTTGCGGACCGCATCCCCTGTAGGAACATTGACAGGATCACTGCAGCTGGATGTGTGACGCACATAGAAGCATCAGGAATAGCGCTCACTGTTTAAGGTGATCCAGACACTGATGTTGTCCTCAGTATGTCTACCAGCGTCCTTATCTGTAGAGCCATTAGTGCCTTCGTTGCTGTGGATGGTGTGGGATATGGAGCACGTGCCTGTGCTCCGCACACCCTCCGCTCTCCAGAGGGTGTGGACAACAGCCTGTTGTAGCCTTAGTGTTTCCCCTATGCTTTCTCTGCTCTGACCAGGAGCACCTATCAACCCAACAGATGTCTCAGACCTGTGAAATGGTTGAACCAGCCAGTTGCAGTCTCCGGTTTGCCATCATCTTTTCTCAGCATAATTAAGCATTTAGAAAGTCCGTATAAATGGAAATCAGCTGCCATCTGGAAGTAAAAGATGGCCATTCTGAGTCACAGACCCGAACAAAACATGCATTGCCCACCACAGCACTGAAATGCTTTTGGCGAAAAGACAATTTTCAGGCAACAGTGTGCTGGGGAGCGGGTCAGAGCCAGAGCAGGGAGCGTTAGGGCTTCAGCTGAGGGGAGCCAGGGAGAGCACCACCTGGGAGGTGCTGATTTCATCTAACTTTGACTCATCTCACAGTTGCTACTACTTTTAAAATGTTTCATCTGTTGTGAGAACAGTGACAATTCTAGTTGCAAAATTTACATCCTAAATATCCTTATACAAAATTGTTAACATGCTTACAGCTCTTTCAAATCATCGCCTTGAAAAAGAGCCTTCACCGTTATCTTCTCCATCTATCTACCAAAAACTGCCTTAAAATATATTCTGTGTTCACCTCAGCCTTGTTCCTCTCCTGCCGGCCCATATCCCTGGGGATGGCCTGACACGCTGTCTACACTGAAAGGGAACGGTGTGCAGACTATTCATTGCTGCACAGCACAAGCTTTTATTTTATTGCTGGATGTTCTCCTTTTGGAAAGCACCATCATGAAACTGTCTGGGGGATTAATTACCACCTAATGCTAGCCAGTGAAAAACTCAGATCTCGGACAGTTTTAATGGGATAATGCTGAAAGAGAGCTCAGAAGAAAAACAAAGCAACTCAGCTGAAAAAAAATCAGTATGAATGGCTCTCTTTGGGCTGATCTGCTCCACGTTGCTGCGCTAAAAGAAAGAAGGCAGAGGGCACAGTGAAGTCGTCTTCTGTGATCTGGTGCCGCTGGAGTGGGGGAGCAGGCACATCGGCCAGATTTATACCCCAGGCTGCAAGGAGCAAGGAGGTAACACTACTAGCAGAAAACCCAAGGAAGCAGCAGAGTAAGAGCAGAGAAAAGATGTTGCCTTGGTGCCTGTTGGCTGGGTTTCTGGTGGAGCCTTTAACACAAGAGGAGAGCTCTCGAGGGCTAGCTGCTCCCAATGCTCCTGCAGGCAGGGTGCCCATCTCCCTCATAGCATCTTCAAAGGGTTCGCAGGGCACATGCCCTGCGTAGGAAATTGCCAAGAGCTGTAACGCAGGCTTTTGAAGTTCATGGCACCTGAACTCTGAAGTTCATGGCAACTGGACAACCAAAGCGCAGGCAGAAATTAAACTGCAAGGCTGCCCTCTCTCTGAATTGGCGCATGCCCTTCAAGCACCACTGCAGGCGCTTGTGCAATGGGGTAGGTTTGTCGAGTTTGTCGAGGAAGAGGTTGTAGAGAGGGGGCTGGATGGGGCGGAAAGCTGCAGGAAGCTTAGACTGGGAGGGATACCTTAAAAGAGCACCAAGATCCCCAACGCGTACCTTGTTCTGATGCTTTTTCTGATGCATTAGTGGTATCTGCACTCTTCGTAGCTTTTAGGTCTTGCTCTGGCTTTTTAGGCTCTGAAGCAAAATTAAGCACATTAGGAAATGCAGCTCTGGAAGAAAAGAATTTTAAGTCTCCTATTTAGACATTATCAGTCCCCAAAGGAAGGCATCCCATCACCTGGCGTTAGGTAGGTCAGTCAGTCCAATCAGAGCTTTCTCACCAGGCGAGAGAAAGTGATGGCTGGGTGCCTCTGGAAAGTAGTCACCTCGTATTTTTGGTGCCAAATTTAGTCATTTTTATTGCCCCAAAGCTCCTGCCAATGTCAATAGAATTTCTGAAGTGAGCAATAAATACGGGGTTTTACCACTCATAAACCAATACTCATAAGATTAATGCCTCATGTTGTAGATTTTTCCTCTGAGTAGCGGTGTGTCCTGAGAACTAGTGTCACGGTGTGTGTAGGGTGTTTGGGGAATGCCAGATAACATACAATATTTCAATCACTAGTTCACGTTCAGAGGTAGTTCTTTCTTGCCCGAAATTGTCAGATCACCATGGGACTAAATCCGGAATGCCATGAACTGGCTTTGAAGGAAAAGGAAGATTTTTCTGGTCCTTTTTTTTCTTCTGAGACCCAAAGTCATCGAAGTACTTGGAACATTTATTACAGTTCATTTACTGCCTCCCTGAAAAAGAATCTGCCTCTGCTTTTATGTCTGATTTGTAGACTGAAGGATTTTGATCTTCCATATTTTTCTCTTCTCTAGCTATTTTAGAGAGAAATTACTCCTAAAAAAATTGTATTATTTTTTAAAACAACAGCTTTTGATTGATTTTAACCAGCTGTGAGTAGTTACAATTGTGGAAAGGTTTTTCTTGCTGCACCCAGCATTTGGGCAGCACTGTAACCACCAGCAGCATTTAAGGAGATGTCAGTTACTATGAATCTCCAGCATCCCTGGCATGAGGACCAAAATTGCATCTCTGGCAGCTGATCTGGTGTGAAGCAGGATTTTTCACTAATCTAGCAGCAAGTGAGTTTAATCCTCAAAGGGCTGCCTTTACCTCTTACAGATAATGGGTTTAAGTACCCAAGTGTTCAACGTGGTCTCTGTAATTTAAATCAGCAGAAAAAGGTAGCTTTTTAAAAATGAAGAAAGTAGTAGGATATCCTCTATCGCAAGATGGCTCCAGCACCATGTTACAGAGATTTTTATCTTAAGAACAAGCTGTTTCTAGCAGAGTACAGCTGAGATTGCTGGACTGAGGTGCCAGGTCTAAGGAGGGCTGACGGGGCCAAGCGGGGCTCATGGAAGATGGATTGTGACCACCAGATATCTTTGCTACCTTTGGCACAGGGCTGGGCAAAGAAAGGCGGTGGCGTCCTCCAGCACTGAGCTTGATGCAACAGTCATTATTTGCCCCTTTGATCATCCTGGGTTTTCTCTGCGTGAATGCACAGCCTTTGTTGCTAGGATAATAACATTTTCATTCGCACTGTTTGATTCGAGAACGAAGTGAAGGAAACCGCTTGCGTCCTTTGTTTGCTGCAGGAGCAGTCTCCTGGTAGTTTGTTTGCATGCCTGAGACGTGACTTGGTGACGCTCCCCATCCCTATACTGATTCTCACATAATGTGGGTTTTAGCACTGGTGGAAGAAATTGTTGCTTGCAGCCTGCTGAGCTCTGCTGTGAGATGTTTGGGCTGATACTTCACATGTAGGTACATTTGGAAATGAGATGTGGTATTAGCAACTGTTTCCTAGAGAAAGCCAAAATTTCTAAAGTACTGCCTCCCTTCTAGCAGAGCATATTTGGGTCAGTAATTTCTGCGTACCTGTTCAAGACACATATATAAATCTGTACCTCTTTGATTATAAATGCAAAGGTATTGGAAACTGAAGGCATGGCTTTGAGTGATGCATATTCCGTCTGAACAGCTACAGCGTTCAGACGAAAACGCACCTATGTGCAAGTAAAAGCCTAAAGATGAGGAAAGAGCTCTTTACTTTGCTTCCATGGACCAAACAATAATGGGCAGGAGAAGAGCAGGACTCCACGTAACCCCTGGGTGGCTTTGGATGGACGCACCCACTGACAGGCGTTTGACTTCATGGAGAAGACACAGCACATTTTGTTATATCACGTCTCACAGAGGATAAGCTCAGGAAGGCTCAGGCTCAGCAAACAGCAAAAGATCTGTGTTAGGGAAGTATGTACTACAATGAGACGTTCATTTTGGTTTTGTTCACACCCCCAAGGAAGAGTCTGAACATTACACAGTTGTTACAGGAGGCACAAACAAGTGTAATTTCAAGTGATGGAGGCACTTCACATACACTTGAATACCTGCTACCACCTGGTGTAAGACTTATCAAAAACCTCTGAAAACAACTAAAATTTTTAAACTGAGTTGAGTCTTATGGTTTAGGGTGTTGACTAAAAAGGTTATACAGAGTAGCTCCCTATCATATCATCCTTAGCTAAAGCTGCAGTGCATTGCCATTTGTGTCATTAGTATTATATTATTATTTATTACTATATTCTCAACACTGAATATCCCAAAAGATAACGTGAAAAGCATTAGGGGAAAGTCAACATGTAAGACCTCAAATGCTTTTACGTAATCAGTATGACATCATACTCACTAACAGATTTAAAGCAAGGGGGAAACTACTTGGGAACAAAAATCTGTGAAACATGGTATGATCAAAAAATAGGAATTGTCTGGGATAATTTCCATGTGCTTAACGTAAACAAGTATCATGAGGGATTTGGATGAGATACCAAGAGAGACATTAATTTCTGACTCTGAATAATTATATCTTTGTATTACACAACTGGGAAGCTGCACCAGATAGTTGTGAATGAATATAAGGGAAAGTCAGTCTTAATTACTTGCCTGATTTAACAGCTGTGCTTTTTGAAGAAGAATATTCAAGAGTTGATGGGTATGTCACACCTTTTCTTGGCTTGCCCTCTACAAAAAAATCATTGGACAGCATCACAAAATATTCTAAATTTTCTTGCAACAAAACTCCCATCTAACAAACATGTTCAGAATCAGGCCCTGCTTCTTTACTGCCCAAGTAATTTTCTTGAGGATTTCTTTCATCTGATGGTAGAAGCTCAAAACCATGCCACTAAAAATACCAATGCCTAAATCCACCATCATAAAAAAAAAAAAAAAAAAAAAGAAAGAAAAAGAAAAGAAAAGATGAAAACACAGTCCTGGGAAGGATTGGAAGAGGTCAGTTAGTCCATTCCTTTGCTCTCAAATGGTGTTAAGCATAAGGGGACCATTCCTGAAGGACATCTGTATAACCTGTACTTAAACCCACAGCCACCCTAGGCAGCCTTTTCTAGTGCCCAACTATGCAGTTGAGGTAGAAAGCACGTTTGATGTGGGATTCATTTTGTCACGGACACGACATTCTTCTCTGACCTCACTTCTGCAACATGCCATTTCTGGCAACAGTCTTTTGCAGTAATAATAGTGAGAGAAGGCTGTGCTTGTGTGGGGGAACATAGAGTACCTATATTTAGATCTAAAATGAGGGCCCTGTCTTAAAACAATGAGGTACATTTCCCAGTTAAGCTTTAAACCACAGATCTTTTTAGTGCCGCACCGGATGCCATCTGTATCAGTACATATGACCATGCAACTCCATCTCTTCGGGCAGTTTTCGTATTCCTAAGGCACATCTATATCACTGGCAGAAAAGTGTTGCAGAGAAGCACCGTGTTGGGAGGACTGCTCTGGCCTCTAGGAGCTGGAAGCAACTTATCTGTACCAGCTTGGACACGGTGGATGTAGGACTTGTAGACGCCCCCCCAGTGACTCTCTACAAGACGCTGTGCTGTGTCATGTGTCTGGACCACCTCAGGTGAGACCTACCTCCACCTCCTGCAACCCTGAGTCATGGCGGTGATGCTAGGTTTGCTTTCCTTTGTTCAGGTGGTGGATTCTTTTAAAAGTTATATATGGCATTGCGAGCATGTCAGTTGTCATCCTGGGTGGTTAATCCAGAGACCAACAGCACTGAACAGAATTAGCTGCTACAGACTGAGCCATGCCTGGGAACTGGGGGCTATTTTGCCCATGGTGGCACACAAAGAAGGGTATGTGCGAGACAAACTGGTCCTGTATGTGCAGGGATGACCATGGAGCTGGAGAGGCATTGTCCTTTTCATGTCTCTAGCTCATTTGTTTTACTCCTCTCTGAAATTTTAGATGTCATTAAGAAATCCTAGATGAAGACGTTAGTTTGAGTTACTAATGAGGCAATAATGTAAGGCGCTATTCCCTTTCTCATTTACAGTGGTATATACTCAGGGCAGCTGCAATGAAGTCAACAGAGATCCACCAAAGACCAGAGCTGGCAAGTTAGCATGCCAGGACAAGCTGGGAAGAGCTTCCTCCTTGCCCTCGGGTCTCTCACAGAAGCTGGCCTAAATGAAGGACGGCAGGTCTTCACTTCTCCCCAAGCTAGAACCAGGATCAGGAGCCAAGCACAACTAGGGAGCTCTTCTGCCAATTTGGTAGAAAGATGGAAATGTTATAGGATTGCAGATGATTTCTAAATGCATTTCTCTATCCCCAACAGAGGCAGAGTTGTTAGGTATGAGTGGTTGCTACACAGATGCAGCAATAGCATAATCTTCTGATCTTAATTTAGAATCTTTCTGTGCTAATATGACTTAATGCAAACCTGAAGCCCACTGCTGTGCAAATAAACTAGCTGGGGAGGCTGGCTGCTCCTGGACTCTGGGGTTTTTGGTCAACAGCAACTTGCATCCCATTTGTGACCGAGAGGTAGGTCTGAGGCCTGACCTGAACGTAGCCCTGCTGTCTGGAGCGATGGTAATATGTCCTTTCCACGGTCTGGAAAAAGTTACATCTGGGTTGGAGTTTGCTTAACATACTTAAAAATGGTTTTACGTATGGGCTGAAAACCTCAACTCTGGCCGTTGAAGTACAAGCTGTGGTGTGGTGGCCACTCACCCTCTCACGCTTGTTTGTGACTAGCAAACCCAGAGGTTTAGGACTCTGTTTTCTTAACCCACTAGCTGCGAAACTCCCACTAAACTGAATGGAGTCATTCAACTGAGTGCCAAGGCATTTCAGTGCTTGAAAGTGAATACCAGTGCATTTGCATACCTCCTGGTGTGCTGGCAGCTTCCGTCCCAGGGGACAGATCCCGTCCCCCTCTGCCCCTAAATCACACCACTTCATTGCCTGGGTCCCCCGAGGATTCCTCTTCTGTGCTCTTTTGTGTGCCTGCTCATTCACAATTTAAACATCACAAGCTCTTGGTGACGATATCCTAACTAGGAATAAACTGTTGGCATGTTCCCAGGGTACAGTGTCGCATACGGGTCTAGTCTGCTGAAAGGGGATTCAGCTGGAGGATAAGGGACTCAGTTCAAACTCTAAAGCTGTCCTGAAATTAATGCCTTAGGTGACTTTGTATTTTTATTGGAGAATGCTTTATGCAGCTCTGTCTTTTTATGACTCATGATTGTAAAAAAAACCCCACAAACCCGATGCATCTCTTTTTGAGAATGAAATCTGTCTGCATTCAGCCTCAGGCTGCTAAAATGAATACAGCACCCTTCCTGGGGTTTTAGTCTTCTAAAGTTCTCTCTAAAATTCTAATATTTCCGCATTTTCGGTAGGTATAGTGAGAGTTTTCTTCCTATTTATATATGAAATACGATATGATACGTGTTATATAGAATCATAGACTCATCTATGTTGGAAGGGACCTTTAAGATCATGGAGTCCAACCATCAACCTAACACTGACAAAACCACCGCTAAACCATGTCTGTAAGCACCACGTCTACCGGTCTTTTAAATACCTCCAGGGACGATAATGTTAGATTTATGCTTGAGCTAGTTTATAAACTAAGTAGTTTCACTGCTGTCAGTGACAGCAATCAGCATGTGTAAAATTAAGCCCATGAGGGACAAATCTCGCCATGCCTACACATGCCCGGAGTTCTCATCATCTCCTCTTACATGTGCTTGTAACTTTCTCTTGTATCTTCTTTTATAGTGTCTCATTAATTAAGAATAAAGATTTGCTACTATAAATCAAAAATTCCTACATTTTTATGGGATAACAACTGCTGAAGTAAAAAAGAAATCTTATTTCCCATTTATGTACCAGAATTACAATACGCTGTTTGTTGGGGAAAAAACAGCAACAAGTGCAAGTAGCAATTCAGCTATTCCAGGAAATTCCTACTCATCCAAAATAAATCCTTGTCGTAATGTGATGTACCCATGGCAGAATGCTGTAAAAAGTGCATCCAAATATATTAATGCAAACTCCAGATGACAGTTCATTCTGAGACCTCCTTTGCTGTCCACAGATTTTCACATGAAAAGAACATTTCTTTATTTTCAGTGGCTGTTCAGTTGCTTGAGCTGTTGAATTTTCCAGGAATGATGTAGTTAACTAACATCAATTGGTTGTGTCTATCCTAAACCTTCAAAAGTGCGGACCAGCAAGAACTGACCCACTGTATGGATACAGCAGGAGGTTAGATTTAGAAATTGTACATAAAGCAATATAAATTAGACCCTCCTTTCACATGGGTAGAATGAGTGCAAGTAGGTTTAATATAATCTGAAGCTGGTGTAAAGGGGATCTAATTTATATATATATAAAAAAAAAATAATCTGTGAATTTTGTCAGTGAATTGCTGTGTGTGCTATGGAGAGAAAAAAGAATGAGCATTAAATTAAGATGGATTTCCCTGCACTGAGTAGGTATCAAAACTGTTTGGCTAACAGAGGTGGGGAGAATTCATAAGGTACTTGAGATGCACCGATAGGATTGCTTAATATAGGGTTGGCATAAATACAGTGTGGCTACGTGTGCCTTGAGGTGGGTTGGCAGAAATCAGAAGTTGCTTCAGAAGACGCGAGCTCGGGTGCAGGCTGAGGATGCTTCAAATGGCCAAAAGGCCCTTTAGTTCCCTTAGCAGTACTAGTTACCAGGGTGGACAGCAAGAGCGATAGGAAGACCCACCCATCAGTACTGAGACCTGGATTTTACACATCACTAGCAGGAATTAAGGCACCCTCAGAGTCAATCCAGACCGCAGTGTCACCTCCTGCAGTGGGCTCAGCCCCACGCTGGGCCGAACCAAGGACGCCGCTGGCGGGGTGTGTGTCTCTCTGCCGGCTATATAGGAAGCCCAGAATAAAAACTGTCACAAGTGCATTATTCATGCTAAAGCTAGGTGGGGTGGGCCTGCAGTGACTAAACAGGTCTTTCAAATGAGGAGGCTGCTTCCCCCTCCGCCCGTCGCTGCCTGGCTGGTGGGGCATCGGGGAGCAGCCGGGGAGGACAGGCGGCTGCGGCGCTCTACCGTGGTACCTGACACGAGGAAGGACTCCCTCCAGCGCGGCAGTGACAGGGACCGGACCCCGTTGGAGAAGCTCCCGCGGTACCCCGAGTGGCCTGCGACTTTCTGGACGAGGATCTTCCCGCCTGTGTTGTCGATTATACCGCTGCAAGGGGAAAACATGGTGTCTGAAGGTGGAAATTGCCCCAGAAAACTTAAAACCTGTTCAACAACACGAGAGGTATGAAGCGTTCACTTTTACCTTTAAACCAGGGGCTGTAGTGGAGCTGTGATGCTACTACTAAGTCTGCTGCTAAGAAATATTTGTGCTTCTTCCGCATAGAGAAGAGCAGTTTGTTACAAAGTGCTGTCGGGATCTGTTTGCTCTTCCCACTGATACACTGGTCCTGCGTTTAAGGTTGACCTAGTTGCACACAAGAACAAGCCTCTGCCTTCGTTAAAATTCCTGCAAGCTTGATTGAACAGCTGAAGATCCAGGGAGAGGTACTCAGAGGAATTTTCGGGCCAACCATGTGACAGAAATACAAATTTGAGGCAAATCTCCCACTCGCTTGACTTTTTCTTTTGTAAAAATACGATTAATGTTTTCTTTGAATTCCCGTATGTATTATCCGCAAAAAAAACTAAGCCTGGTTCTGACCTCAGCCTGGAGTAAACTGAACACAATATTGCCAGAAGTCGTGGAAAACCCATCAGGCTCTGTTTGCGGTGTTTGACACATGATGTAACACGTATCTCAAAGAGAAACAGAAAACCTTCAGTGTAGGCAACCTGCTGTGGCATCATTAGGAAAGCAGGCAAACAAGGAAGCGACTGTGACTCAAGAGAGGTGGCAGGACTGGCAATAACAACACTGTGCAGGAAAACAAGTAATGGGCAGCAAACAACGGTGAAGAATATGTTAGAGCTGTAGCTTTTTCTGGTAATTGCAAGAAGCTGCTGGTAAAATAACTGTAAGGAAAGGAAATTCACCGTCTGAGGAAAATGCAACATATAAGCTGACGAGCCAAACCTTAAAGGCAAATGTGGAAAACTGAAACCCTCACGCAACAACACGTGCAGACAGCATTTGAACTATGGGGGAAATCACAGTCACTGTCAGCGCTCGCTTGGTAACTTCCCTTTGGGACAAGCTCTGCGTGAAGGGACAAAAAATTTCCACCGTGCACTCGTATTTGCAGGAAGAATTTGTCCTTCGAAAGCCAGTCTCCTGGCAGCCAGCTGCCCAGCAAGGGGCTGAGCAGACAGAGCTGCAGCCAGGAGGTGGCAGCCCCAATGCACACAGGCACGTCAGGTAAGGCCCAAAGTCCCCAAAGCCTTAACTTTTCAACTTTATCCTAGCTCCCAGCTCTTTCACTAAACTGAAAGCACTGCAATAGCTAGAATAACCCAGAATGCAGACAAGTTGTCAATCAAACTTTGTAAGTTCTTACTGCATTTTCAGCTGAATGTATCCTGCCCTTGCGTCCTACCTGCAATTACGGCGTGTTTTGGTTGCGAAGTTATTCTCCGTTAAAATTTTATGCATGTTTTTGCATGGCTAATAAAATTTAGCAAAATCTGTGCTATAAAATTTGAAATTATACATTTTCTTGTCCCGTGTCCTTTTCTGTGGCAGGTAAGCACATTACTCGGCCTTTGATGTCAAGGACAGTTACATTCAAATCTGCAGAACTAAAACCAATCCCAGAAGTATGAGAGTTATATGTATTCATCGCTTGTGATATGCCTATTCTTTTCTGAAGCTTTATGAGTAGCAGCAGCAGCTCCATCCCTATCTTCCACTTGAATCATAATAGTACAATGGTAATTTCCTATGCATGAATGAGAGATCTGCAAATCTCAAGACACTTCTCCTAAAGTTGAGAAACATCTTCAAACACGACTGATTTCAATGGGAATACAGGATTGACAGCGCTTTGTGAGATTGGATCCAAAGCATCGCACACGGTCTGTTTCACAGGTTTTCTATTAGAACAGCAGCCTGCAATCAAAGCTACAAGGCAGTTGAAACTTTAAAGAATCTGAAAAGCCAAGAGCTCTTTACACTGAAATGACGGTTTTGTCTGAGTGCCTTGCTCATTTAAACTCACTCACCTGTGAATTGCAGCATTGCACACACTGGAAAAGGATGCATAAATGTCTGTGCCATAAACACGGTATTTTACGTCTTGACATCCAGGAGGGCATTTTGCAATGAATTCTGGATTGATTATCTTCCCCGCCTTGACATCGCAATCGATCTGGGGTACATCTGTGAGTGTAAAATCTTGGTAAAGTCAGATTGAATGGTTTTCATAGCTGAGTGATCTTGTCATGAAACAATGAGTGAGTGGCAGGGGTGCCCTCTTCTTATGCCTTCATCTCAGTGGTTTTGGGATGCAAGACATGCCTGTGTGTTCTGCATCTACAATATAACACATAATAACCCCTATAGTGAGGGGTGTGGCTGTAACTAAGGTTGGATTAAAGAAGCCTGAGGATATTTCTGACCTTCATTCTTTGCTTTTCTGAAGGAAATATCCGTTATGACACTTTGCTGGCGAGAGAAAGAAATGCAGTCACCCAGGCTGTGTTTAACATGCGGGAAGGAGGGGGTACTGGAAGAGGGGGCTGTGAGTCGGGACTGGGAGGGACCGCACACACATAAGGCGGGATGCTTCCCAAACCTCCCACTGTGCTCATGTAGCTCTGTGCCATCTATAACACCAGGCTGTAGCCACAGGCCCTTATCTTGTTCTTAATTTTTAAAGCTATTTGCTGGGTAGAATCTACTTTGAATAAGGGGTTTAAGTGTGAGCTCACAACCTCGCAGCAGGCTTGTTTGTCAACGAAATGAGCAAAATAATCTGTGGACAGAACTGCTCTTACAGCAACGTAGCTGAAAGTTATACATCCTAGTGCATAGGACATGCACCACTTGTCTCATGCTAATCAGCCACGTATGCTTTGTGTATGCAGAAGGTCCATGTCGCTGTTTATGTCCCTCTCTCTGTGAAAACCTTAGTGCTTGCTTAGATCCTTGTGTGGTACCTAATGACCTCTGAAGATACATTTTAGTAGTGAAATACACAGTTTCCCCTTTACACCTGTTCAGTAGCACACACTTTAATTAGCAATTTGACTTCAATAAAAGAATCTGTTAGTTAAGGTGCTCCCATTGATTCTGCACAAAATTTTGAAGAGTTACTAGAATACAACTTTACTTTGCACTGTTTTTTTTTTTATGCCTGGTGTAAAGGAGCCAAGAATACTACTGGGACTACTTACAGAGCTTAGCTTTTTTCATCTTCTTTGGGGCTTCCTTAGCTGCATATGTACATATAAGAAACGCACCTAAAACAAAGAAAACGTAGAATCAGGAAAAAGGGGGACTATCAACATCAGTCGCCGCAAGTTCCTGTGCATGAGATTTCCCAAATTTGAATTGACAGCTTGAAAAAATGAAATGGGAATATTCTCAGCCACAGCTAGGTTTCTACTTGTTGGTTAATGTCGCAGTCAAGATGGTATCTACTCTGGGGCAGTTTTTTGAAGGGGATTAAAGATCAGTTCAGCTCACACGTTTATCTGTGGAACTCACTATCAAAAGATGCCGTTGAGTTCATGGGGTCCAGAAAACCATGAAAGGCCCCAGTATTTCCACAAGCGGTGGAAACTCTTTGTAATTGGTGTGATAGGGGATATCAGTGAAACAATGTGCTCTGCACATAAAGCAACTGGGAAGTTAGAGGCAGAAAGATCCTTCTTAATAGCCCTGCAGGGAGGTTATCCTGTAATCGTGCGTTGTGGCATTTCTCTCACTGGTGGCAGTAGGTATGGCATAGTGGGCAGCATTATGGACCATGTGAGGTTCTAGAGTGGCATGTCCCAACGTCCTGTCCCAGCAAGGGCGCCGATTTTCTTCAGTAAGTAGAATTATGACATGAAAAGCGTAATAGTAAGAGAGACATATGCTGTTATATTAAAACATACGCCAGAATATACGCGCGTAGCGTACCTTGTTAGGTTTGCTTGCTAAATGCATGACATACAAAACCTCTTCATTCTCTGTGCTTATTTTATAAGCACTATATTATGGGTAATTAATAACTTCATTGCAAGTATCTTGACTTTCCTATTCACCTTTCCCTTCTCTGAGCTTTCAGAAGGAATTGAAACGCTCTGATGTGTTGGCTGATCCTCTCATCATTTGTTATGTTAATCTTACTAGAATATGCAACAGCAGCCTTATTTCTTTTATGCTCTTTTTCCCCTAGACTGGTTGCAGAGTTTGCAGACTTAATCACTCCTAGAACTTGTTCAAAAGAAAAATAACTCTCACAGTGTCTGAAGTGACAGAGTAGAGATGCAGTATTGGGGCCTGTTGTCACTGGTGCAGTTGTGTAACCAAGGCAAAACTGTAGTTAGGAAAAAAAAGAAGCAAACCAGTAGAAAACAAAGTGCAAAGTCCCAACTACATGCAAAGTTAGGGAATAACTTAATGTGGAGAAAGTAATTTGGTCTCTTAGTAAAGACAGAACTACTACATGGATAACTATGAATTTGAACTAAGAATGGCTATCCTGCCAAACTTGAGGATCCCAGCTAAAGGGAATATTGCCTGGGAATATCACAAAGTCATACAGCACCACTAGGCTACGTGGTGGCTGGATCTTCATCAAAGGGAGACATGTAAGTAAAGTACACTAAGAAATCATGCTCAATCAACCACAGTGTTCATGTAAGATGAATTGAAAATTCTGGATTCTCTAAATGTTCCCCAAAAGCAAGATCCTGTCTAACTGCTGAGGGAAATAAAATAAGAGACTTTTATAGCCTTTTTCCTTTGGCACCTTCTTGTTCATGGAAAGAGCAAGAACTCAGAGAAAAATTGGGAAGGGCTGCTCCCACGTAAGAAACAGCTGATGTTTCTTTGGAGGGAATCTTTATATTACAGCCCTTTTTGCAGGACCACTTGTGCT
Organism: Chroicocephalus ridibundus; assembly: GCF_963924245.1. Taxonomy (NCBI): domain Eukaryota; kingdom Metazoa; phylum Chordata; class Aves; order Charadriiformes; family Laridae; genus Chroicocephalus; species Chroicocephalus ridibundus. Next base: position 38,470,762 of record NC_086286.1, read on the forward strand.
ACCTGATATGGACTGCATACAGCTGGTTGTGTATTTAGAGATGTCTGCTTGTAATTAATACCCTTTCTATGCCAAACTCAAGAATTTTTGAGTAGCCTGTTTCTGAAAAGCTGTGCCAAAGCTTACTCCACCTGCCATTGAAAGCTTCATCAGCCATGGAGTCCAGAGGGAAGAGAAGAAGCCAGCAGCCACGGGCTTCTGGAGAGTACAAGCCCATAAACTACCAATTGCAGCATATCAACTGTACTTACCAAAGAAGGTTGCAATGACTGTGGCCTTCATGGTGAGTAAAGCAAAATCTGGATGTGCCACTAAGGAGCACTGAAAAGGAAAAGAAGAGTACATCAGGCTGCATTTGAAGACATCGCAGATGATGCTGGAATGGTGGGGGAAGAGGGACTGTGCACCCTTCTTCAACCTTTCACAGTCCTCACATGCTGCATCCTCTTCTCATGGGCAGCTGGTGTCCCCAGAGGAGATGGTGTTTGGACTGTGACACTCCCACGGACTAATTTTTTTACTTCTGTCCAAGATTTGCTTTTTGCCTCACAAAACCAAGATCTCATTCCACATACTTATTTCTGAAGCCAGCGGCAGGAGAGGGCATGATGGGTACAGACGTGCTCTGGCAGCTGTTCAAGTTCCCTCACTACTCTTCTAAGACATAATCACAAGATCATATTGTCTGCACATCAAACAGCACCATGTAATCTCATAAAGATATGGGGAACATAGGTCTGCTCACTCCTGAAGGACGTTGTGTAAAATATCTTGCAATTGTGCCATTGTTTGTTTCTGAGGATGTGTGCGCGTGCATGTGTGAGCACCTGAGATTAAGAGGACTCTGTCAGAACATCTGGATGTTTTTTTCTGGGTCTGCATATGTGGTTCCTGACCCCTGCCAACCCTGAAGCTCTTGGCCAGGCTACAAGAACACAAGCTTACCAGAGATGACCCCTCTCAGCTCCTCCTGACCCTCCTCTCCCATGCTCTTTTTGCAGTTATTTGGTGATTGTTGAGGGAATCCTGGGTTGGGTGCTCATAATTAATCTCAGTCATTAAAATACTACATGATACTTGACAAATACCAGAGTAAAAAGTCTGAGAGGGAGAAAATATTTGTGTGTTCTGTTCAGTTCAGTTCAGTTCAAAGAAACTGATTATATGCTTACAAATGGAAAGATTTGTACTAGAATAAGAATTAGCTTGCTACCAAGGAAGAAAATACATGGAATGTTTAAGCTACAAATGATCAGGAAAAGCAAGATATCTGCCTCCTGTAAAAACAGCAGTGGCAGATTTCACATAGCAATTCATGTACTCAGAACCAGGGCTTCGGATGCCCCAGAAAGAAATTTAGGCTGACAAGGCAGACAGGGCAGAGAGAAAAAAACCCTGCAATCTGTCTTCATATACCATGTTTCCACATTTTTTATTTTAGTTGCTCTTCTTTTTCAAGTAAGTCATATGCTTCTGGAGTGAGTGTGACTAAAAAGGTATGCTAGACTAAACTGAGTTCAACCAGTTCTAGGCCAATATAATTTATAACTCTTTTTACGTGGACCAGCTGCACCTCTGATTTTTGCTTCTGTGCTATGGTCACAGAACTTCAAATGCCAGGATGTAGTACAGTATCACTTACTAATAGTACTGTGTCTTTCCTTAATGATCTCCCTAAGGCAGTCCTCCTGCTAGGCAGCTAAAGCTGAAGGCAGCAGTGGTTGCTCAGAAGACACCAAACTAAATCCTGGAGCTTTGGAAAGTGGCTCAACATGGTGACTGTGTCTTTCTGCAAAATAATGGACAGTGCAGCTGAGGTGACCCCAGATTGTACAAGCCATAGCAGCAACGGCAGTTATGTGGTAATATCCTGCTGTCAATGTTAGTTTCCCTGAAAAAACCCTGCCCATCCTCCTGGAAGAAAAATCCATTTTAAGCATTTACTGCAGTGTATTTCCACTGTGAAGCTGGTAAAGGAAATAGTAACAAGCTGTAGAAGAGGGTTCAGAGGAACGTAGCTCAGATGCTTTTCTCTTCAGCTATGTCTCAACCCATCACCACATCAGAGGTATCAAAAAACCGTTCCCCTGCAATGAGTTCTCACTGCAGGTCAATCCCAGAAAAAGAAGGGGTAGAATAAGAGTTGCAAGTCATTTGCAGAACCACCATGCACTATTAAAGACTGTACTGACACTGACTTAAGCTCTGGAAAAGGCTTCTTAATATGAGCATTCCCAAAACCTGCAGCAAATAAATTCAGCAGCAGCATCTTTATCTAAAGTCAAAGAGAGCTGTGAGCATTTGTCCTGACAGTATTTGGCTCCGTGATGAGGTATTTGCATCTCCAGTTTAATTAGAGTAGAAAAGGTCTGAGATGGTAAAGGATCCATGTAAAAGCTAGCTTCATGGGCGGGTTGCTGTGTGCTTCCTGGAGAAAGTCCAATACTACTTAACTTTTCCTGTCTCACAAAACGTATAACCACCTGAGCCACCGGGGCTGCGCAAGACTTCTCGTTGCTTTCTGAAGGCCCTGCTGTCCCCAGGCCAAGGCCAGCCGCCCCAGGAGCCATCCCAGTCCTCTTGAGTGGCGCTACCCCAGGCTTGGCTGCAGTTACAATCTCCACCTAGTCTGCTGGCGGTATTGCTTTTAAAAACAGAAAGTGGGCTTTTTTTCCTCAAATATGAATTTCCTGCAGAAAGAGGCCAAGAGTTCATATGTAAAGCCTGTTGGGGGCAAATGAGTTCAGCAGACACGTTAGCCTGCAATAACAGATATTTTATCAATAAGAGAGTTAACAGAAGCATTTAGACAAGGCTGTCAGATTTACTTAACAGATTTGTTGTCATAGCTACACACAAACGCATCCTATTGTGGACTCTGTACTTTTACTGGTGCAGTTTATACTGGTATCCTGATGGAAATAAACTATAATAGTAAAGAAACTTATTTTTTCCAATATATTAATTTCTATGTTAGGCACTGGCAGGCCAGGAAAAATGCGTAGACATCCTGTGACGCAGCTCTGGTGGCAACACTCTCAAGGGGGGGTCCTGGCCTTCAGACCCTGGGCTGTCACATGGGGAAAAGCGCAGTAGGATTTACACTGCTGACGATTAAGTGTCCGGCTTAGAGGCTCCAAGCTTTCTGTTGTGGGAAGCCTGTGTGCATTCGTTGTATTTGGGGCCTAGGGAGTCACCTGATTTAAGCCGTATGAGATCTCCTATACTGTGCACTAGCATGGCATCTGCTACTTCAAACTGGTAAAGGGAGCAACAGCCTGCAATAAGTCCATGGACATCCACTGGGAGGTTCGGGGATGTTTTATCTGTAGATCAAGAATGACACTTTGCTATTAAACACAAAGCTATTGTTCCTTTACCAAATGAACAGATTCCATTGAAACAAACCCAAAAATTTCTAGTTTGGAATATGAGTTTTGCTGAGATTTCTCCTGATCACATTTCCGTTAATGCAGTGTTTGCAGTCCCAATCAGTAGTGGTAACTAGCGACCATTTAGTATTAAGTCTCCTAAACTGTATGCCGGATCTTTGTTTATCAGAGTACATTTTCACATCTTTATCCTTTAGACTGCCATACCAGAAGTTACCCTTATGCCAGGAAAGCAGTTAAGTATATGCATTACATTAACACGTGCTTAAATCCCGGCTAAGTCAAGTACCAATGTAATACCTCCTTCAGTGTTTCCCAGTGCAGATCCTATTTTACCTTTCAAAATCAAATTTCTATTTGAAATGATGTTGATTACTTTTTCCCCACCACGAATACTTGAAAAAGCTTGAATGTTAGGGAAGAGACAGAGTTAGCAAACTGTTCTTTCTGCACATAAAGTAAGATTTTTAGACTGACCTTCTATTAGCAGCTTGACTTTTAAAAAGATCTGAGGGAGCTGCTACATGCTACAAACTAACAGATGGTTTAAATCCATATAAATTGTCACTGTGTGGCAAGCTATAACATTTTCTGATGGAAGTGTAGGTTTTAAGTCCTTGATTCTTGGTGTCAGGCACTGCTGTCCGTTCCACGTGCAAACCGAAATTCTTTGCTGGTGCCACGTGCTTTGTCTCTGCGGGAGTAAGCAGTTTATTTCCTGTAATCTCCTGGGCCGCAGAAATTAATGTGTGTACTCTCTTTGTACCACAATAATATGTGTTATTGTTCTCCTTCTCAAGGGGTTGTAATATCGCAGCAGCACTGGCAGCATAAAAAAAACCCCACAGAAGTGGACTTTGTTTGAAAGCTATCTGAGCAAGTAGCGTGGCATTAACAACAGGATCTCTAAGCACTGTGGGTTGAGTTAAATATGTGACCTTTATGGGAAAATCAAGTGGGCTTGGTGTAGGTGTGAGTAAACTGGTTTGGATAAACGAGAGCTGATCATCATCTTCTGGAATAAAGCATTTCAGATTTCTTTTTATTTTTCTTTTGTCTCTTTTTAAAAAATCGCTTAACCCTTTCTTTGTTTCATGGTCGTATTCTGTCCCCACAGCACTGTACCTTGCTCGGCAGTACAATAGCTGCTCATTTTGATGCGCACTGGGTAATATGGCTAACACTTGTCACATGTAGTTTAGTTTCACCCCCCTTTCTTGTCACAGGGAAGGAATGATGTGGCTGTTTATTTTAGAAAGGCAGGTAATGAGTTCTGCTGAGCCAGAAAAACTATATAACTATATTTCATTTCAGAGGCTTAGATTGCCCTGTAGGTATCCCAGGCCAGGTCACAACGGTAAGATTCAAGGTGCTATTTTGCAAGGGTGAGCTTGTTTGCGTGGGATGCTGGACTTTTTCAATGGTCTGAAATAGAATATATGCACTCAGGAATTAAAAAATATCACAGACCTCATCACCTTCTGCTATAAAAATGGTGAGTGAATGCTCACCTGTTTTCTTTCATATGTGAAGGAAATTGCAAGGGATTTGCTATAATTGAAGCAAGAGAAAGCTAATATCTGTACTAGCACCATCTGCAAAAATAGGACATGATATACTTCATCATATGAAAGAGAAGAAAAGAAATTAATTGCCCACACTCTTTTGTAGGAAATGTCAATTAGAAACTCAAGGTTTCCTCTACCCTGTGCATTCTTCAACCTTCTTCAGCTTTCAGAGGAGCCTCTGCTGTGGTTGCACACCCCGCATCGTGCCCAGACAGCTGGAGGCAGGTGGAACTAGGACTGAGAACCCAAAAATGCTTCCTGGAGGCGATGCTGAGCTTCAGAGCACCGTGGTGCACTCTGCTTTGTTATCCAGCACCTCAGAAAGAGCTGACAAGGAAACTCAGGCTTTTATGGCTGCAGGTCTTTCCCTTGTGGTGGAGGAGCTGTAAGAAGTATCGGATGTCGCACATTAGGCACTTGTGTGTTTCATAAAATGAACAACCAAACCACTGCCAAACGAGTTTCTGAGCCTAGGGACAGCTTGTGCTTTTGCCTTAAAGAGTCATTGCATTAACATACACAGCTAGCATTAGGATTACAGTCAGGGGTATTCATTTTGAGTAATTTCCTTTACCACCTAAGCAGTAGCTATAGACTGTTTGCCAGCTGCTTTCTGTGGCCACGCGAATCCCACAGCCGGCCAGCGGTAGTCCTCCACCCCCAACAGCAATGGTGCCTTCGACAGCCGGGGGATGGCTGCTGCAGTTTAAGGCCTTTTGCTTCAGAGGTGGGTGCTGAGGGCTTGGACACGACTGCGTTTCTTGAACACGTGCTGGTTCACCCCATACTGCTCTATGGAGGTAGCCGTCATCCCTGTTTCTCAGAGAAGTTCTGCTGACTGGCTTGGCTCACCGGCGTCGGTGTGCCGTGACAACAGGCAGGCTGGGCTGTTTGGCCGACTGGGTGGTGTGTGAGCTGCCTAAAATGGATGTCAGCCTATTGCCCCTAACAAACGCAACATGGGAAGTTTTCCCGTGTGGCTGAAGGACCCTGGGTACCCCTGCACAGCAGTGGCAGCTCAGAGGTGGTCAGAGGTTATAGCCTTTGCTCGGAGAAGCCCCAAGAGTTCAAAATTAACCTGGAGAGAGCAGCGGCCTTCTACAAAGTGATTGAAGAGATTTTTTTTTACTATGAGGGTGGTGAGACACTGGAACAGGTTGCCCAGAGAAGCTGTGGATGCCCCATCCCTGGAAGTGTTCAAGACCAGGTTGGATGAGACTTTGAGCAGCCTGGTCTAGTGGGAGGTGTCCCTCCCCAGGGCAGGGGGGTTGGAGCTCGGTGATCTTTAAGGTCCCTTCCAACTCTAACCATTCTGTGATTATATGATTCTATGATTTTTTTGAAAACGAAGGTGCCATCCCCAAGGGTATGGAGGATGCCTGGGCACGTCCTCCCCTCTCTACTGAAAGCCTGAAACTAGATCACTGTGCATCTCAGATCCTAAGGAGCTGTGAAGATGCCCTCAGAGCCTTGCTGCAGCCTGATGGTTTGGACATCCAGATGGGAAAGAGGACGCAGGGTCCTAGGACCTTCCCTCTCCCTCACTCACTCTGCTTTTTAGTAGCGAGCTACTGTGAAATGCAAGCTCCTTCCAGGAGCAAAGCCAGGGACTCTGGATCTGCTCTGCTCCCAAGCAAGCAGCAAGTCAGGCCCTTTCTCACTTGCTTTCTTTCTGATCCCAAGTTTGTCATTCCTGGTTGCCCAGGGGTCCTGCTGCATCACACAGAATGGGGGTATCCCAGTCATTTGTGCCCTGAGTCTGATGGTGTGGGTGGGACCTCTTTGGTGATGAAGAAAACATAGGTTCAAACTCTCTGAGGCCATGGACAGCCCTGGTATGGTTATCCCTGATTAATGGTTCTCACCACTTACTTCTTACTGCAAAAGTTTTGATTGTTGTGGCTGCCGCATCACGTTTTAAATGGTGCCTGCTCTGCTCCATGATGTCCCTGACGCAGAAGAGGGCCAGGGGGATTGCTGGTAGCCAGTACTCATTGTGGGGTACCTGTCAAATCACTCTCAAGTCATTGAAGTGAGGTATGGGTGGATTTAGAGGTCTAAATTATATCGAAGTTGTACTTTGGGCACAGGAGTCCTTTTTTCCAGAGCTGCTTTAAGACACTTTTACATGCAGATTGGTAAGAAGGATTTAGTCCAAAATAGGTCCATTCAGGTAGGTATAATGAAGAGATGCTATACCCAGCAATTTAGAGACAAATAAAAACACCCAAGCAGCCCTGCACTACTCATTTTGTGTTCATGCAATGCCCTGAAATTAAACCAACATAACGGTGAAGTAGCAGTGACGAATGATATCTCTACTTTCCACAGAGCTCTTTCAGAAGAAGGTAATTTATTTAAAACTACAGTGTGATTTAACTTGCCAGACCTTTCTCAGAGCCTAAATAAAACTGCAATGATTATACTTTTTCATCTGTCTCAGCAAGATAACCATCAATTATACTGGTCTGACCTGCCCCTTCCACCAAAGGAAGAGATACATTTAGAATGTGTCACCCACTCACAGAGAAAATATAATTTGGACTACCCAGATGACAATTTCTGCAGTGTACTTTCCTGGCTTCTGCTAACATACTATGGATTAATTTTTTTTTTCATTTTGATGCACAGCTTTTATGGCTCATTGGGAATCACTCTTAGCTCAAACCTGTGAACCCCTGTCCAGACAACTCCTTCCCTCCATCCTCCTCCCCACCACGGCTCTTGCCTGCTCATATATCTTCCCCCCTGACTCCCAGGCTCAAGCCCACGCTCCCTCTGCACGCTGGAGATTGCTCATTGTTGCAGAGAACCTTCTTTCCCTTTTCCAATTTAACTACTGCTGCTTAATATCAGTCAGACCCCAGGCAGGTACTATCAATCCCTGGCGCTGCCATTTCCCCAAGGAGCTGAGGGCAAAGGGAAGTACCTGCCATTCCGTAGTGCTCGACAGCTTGTGTTAGCTTTGTGTCATGAGATCAGTAGCCACATTTCTTTCACTTATTAGAAAATGCACCATTTTTCTATTTCCAACAAATAGTTTTAACAAGTTAGAGTGACTTTTTGAAGCGCGATACGTGGTTTCTCAGGTTGGATGCACAACGAAGAGAGGGCAGACTAACCATGCTATTGTGCTGCCTGCGAACTAAGAATTATTGTAGCGCGTCAGAATTCCCCCAAAGGCACATATTTGGTCTAAAAGTGAAGAATTTGTGTTAAAGGCACTGAAGAAACTGCACATCACCCTGGGGATGTTTTTTGGAATTTCTGTAGCATGTTCAAACAAAACTTGACACTTTTTTTTTCTTTTTTGGTAGAAACTTAGAAGCAGAAATTTAGAGAAATTTTGGGATGTATGCTCTGCTTATTAAAGCTCCATGTATCCCTTTACTACAAATATGGCTTATATGTCTAGGTCAAAAGAAAAACTGTTTCTTAACCATGCTAGTAAATTCATACAACAGCTCACAGAAAGCCTTTATCAATTCAGTATCTATCTCCTGCAGTCAGTATGACTACTGATGCCTCATGGCAAGGCTGTGGACTAGTTGGATAAGGGTTCAGAAAACATATGTAATTTAAAAATAACATCTGGAACTACCCAGGCGTGTGGCACTGGTTTGTAATAAGACAGTAAGTGGTGAAATTCATTGATGTATAGTCATGACAACTTGATCAAGGAAGCATCTTACACAAAATATTTTCGGCAAATTGGGAAGCACTGGGGAAGCTGTAGAAAGCATTTTGAAAAGCTAAGCTCAAATCTGCTTCCGTGGTGGAAACCACTGAAACAAAGCTAAGAAAGCAGTTTCGATTTTGCTTTACAGTTCTCTGTAAAAATGATAGTTTCATGTTCCATGCACTGCTTAACATTTTCCCCTTATATGTTTTGTACTTTTCAAAAAATATTATTTCTTCCTGACTAACTGTATTATTCCTGCTTGGGGACCTTTCCCTCCAGCTCTCTCGGATGTCTCTCTGATACCTTTAGTTTAGAAAAGACCAACCAGTGCTACAAAGGAGGTTGCTACAAAAGGCACATCAGAAAACAACCCCAAAATGCCTTATGGCTCTCAGTCATCTTCTAGTGATACTTTGCTGGGACCTCCAAATTCTTTGACTCCTTGCAGGGTCAGCTGCCAAGGGGCAGGATGCCCGACCCCACATCCCAGGGCATGGTGCGTGGCCACCCTACCCCGTGTCCTACAGGTGAAACTCAGGCTCCCCCCTTCCTCAGGTGTGGGATATAGAGGTGCCACGTGGATGCTCAGAGGATACGTGTGAGCTGTTGTGGTAGCCAGGTGCAAAAGGCACGTCTGGATCTCCTAGTGGAGGTAGCATTCATGTCCTGCTGATCTGAGCCATGAGGGGCTCCTAAGGCCACTCACTAGATCTGTGCTTTCTCATACTCCTCACAGAAAACATCAAAGGCTAGTCTTTAGTCTAGTCTAGTCTTTAGGCAGAGTCTACCAATACTTCTGTGGATAAGCTGGGTGCTTCTCTGCTGTCATCTCCAGAGAGATCTTTTGGATTTGTCCTGTCTCTTCCTCCTGGGTCGGAGGTGAGTCCTGCTCCTCAAGGTCTCATGGTGAAAGGCTGCAGCGAGGATGGAGCCTTATGCCTTGTTACTGTAGCAGGCTGACCTCCCCAGCTAGTGGTCATTGCTGCTTCGGCTTTGCTGCAGGCTGTTTCAATTGTATCACTCCCACCTGGTGCTGGTCTGCAGCCCACCTGTAACCCAACAGGCACATTCAAGCTGAGATCTCTCACCAGACATAGTTGTTGTGGGGAGCCATTTGGAAACTGTGGACCTGCAAATACCGTTTCCACTTTTTTAATGACTACAGAAGACATCTCAGGACTCCATGCTGCTTTTGGGAGCATGGGTTTGTATGGGTGCCAGCATTATAAATGAGGCTATTATGGGTAGTGCTGGGTTTCTGAAGACATGCAGTTGGTCAGGTGCTGGTGAGACCTGACGTAGTGTGGGCCAAGCTGTGCAGCCTTATGGCATGTGTGTTGGCAGCCCTTGGCAATTGGCAGGAACGGGCTCTCTGGCATATGGGTCATGCAGACAACATGAGGGATGGCTATGCTTCCAAAACTACATCCCTCAATATCTGAATGCCCTGAAGGGGACTTGAAGAGCTAGAAAACATGGTGGCAGAGGAAGTGGTGCCAGAACCCAGTCCTGGATACTGTGAGTGTTGGTGCAGCCAGACATTCTTGAGAAATGTGTCTCAGAGGCTGACACTGATTTACTAATTTTGCATATTAGAAGCTTTTAAAACCCGCTGTTTCGGCACAGAGATGAATCACAGGATTCTGTTTCTGAGAGCCCGAGATCAAAAAGGAAAACTGTGCTTATCACATGGACTGGGAGCAGGAACTTGTAGTTTATGGTCTTTTGTTTCTAAAACAAAACTAAGCCTGCAGACCTCAATATTGCATAATCCACTTCCATGCTCAGGAAGTTTGTTCTGAATTTTGGCTTTAGGAGACTACCATATGAGCTTCTACTTCAAATCTAATTATTGCCTAACTTACGTATTTCTTTCTACACACAGATTTCACCATTAAGACTAGAAGATGTAGACCATGGAAGCCTGGGAGTTTACGTCCCAAACTACCACATATTTTGAGATGCAGTTTGGTAGAAAGACTGTCCCCAAAGCAGGGTGAAAGAAGACTTGTCTGACTTTTGCGGTGCCTGTATTTGACCTTGCAAGCAATCCCATTTGTACCAAGTTGTTCCATTGCAACTACTCTAAACTTCTCTAACCTTTCCCCTCCCTCATCTGGAGACTCCTCTCCTTCCTGTTGAACCTTATTTCCAAACAGCCTCTCTTTCCTCATGTGCTTCATGCCCAAAAACTTCTTCTACCAAGCCCAAGAGAACAAAATGCTGGAGTGCTGCAGATGCAGCACCAAGGTGAGCAGGACGGGGTTCCATCGTCCTCAGCTGGCCAGCAGCGGTGAATAGTCCCCGGAGTCATGGCGCCGTTACCCTTCCGTAAGTGACTCACTGAAGGTGACCAGGGCCAGGATACACAGCACTGCTGCCAGCTTTCCTCTGCGTCCCACCCTTGTTCTGTGGACTCAAGGGTAAACTACTTTTTTGGGGAAAATTAAAAGAACGGAGACTTCTGAATCCCTAAAGGAACCTGGCAGGGAGATTGAGAGGCACAGAGGCAGCAGCATCCCAACTTCCCTGTAAACAACTGATTTTGGAGAGGTAAAAATTTCCAGTTTTATGTACAAGCCTGGAGGTGCTGGAAATCCCCATCGCATCCTGGTGGGGACATTAAAGGACTGCATGAAGCTACACAAAATCATTCAGAATTTTCCCAGAAATTTTGGCACATGTAAAACTGACACTTGGCAATTATGCACTTTTTTTTTTTTTCATACGAAACCAGCTGCCAACTGAGAGAGACTGTTGGCTGCCGTGTTACATGTTGTTACATTTACAAAGCTATTTTATAGGGTGACAGGCTGAAAAACGGTTTGCAAATGCAAGTTGATCTGGAAAGCATTTTTTTATATCTGTGTCTATGGGACGTCCTGTAGAATGAGACACATTAAGGATAACTGACACTGATCATTTTCTTACCATGCCGCTGACCTCTTAATGCACTCTGAAGCTCTGGAGATAAAGCAAAGGTAGGATGGACTTAACGGGTGCTAGAAAGCCAGTTCAGTCATGACAGTAAGACTTGTCAGGTTAAGAAGTGCTTAAACCTAGATGATTTGAATGAAGCAGAGGTGGTTAAAAATACCCTTCTGAATGCAAATGTGTTTCCCGTTTTGGATATGAGCTATAGATTTGGGTGCTCTGCTTCTAAAGGGAAAGCAAAAGCTACAGATGGTCGTTTTCTTTTTTTAATTAAAATACATTTTCATGAGAAATATTGCTGGTTCCAAGTCATTGGGAAATTTTCTTTCTGATCCACACTTTCTGCTTTTATTCCAGGGCTCATTTGCTGAAAAATTAGCCTGAATAGGAAAGGCAGCCCCAGGCGACCCTGCCACGTCCTGCTGCAGAGGAGAGCAGAGATGCCAGCTCAGAGAAGAGAGGTGAGGGCGAGCTGGCTGCAAAGAGAGAGAGAGCGGGCTCTGCTCCTCTGCTGGCAGGGCACCGGCAGAGGATGTGGGAGCAGCCCTCAGACACCACTAAATGTGCAGCTGCCCCGACACAGAGTTTGGTGCAAAATGTTTGCAGAGCCTAGAGCAAATATTCGGGTAGCTAACCCATGAGTGCCATGCTGTCACTTCCCATCGCTTCTGATACCTCCCAGTGTTTGCAAGGGTCAGATACACCCACACAGGCGGCAATCTCAGCTGGCCACTGTAGCTACCCCATAGATGCCTTAGGAGCCTACATAATTTCAGTAGATCCCCGACTTGTCTGCGGGCCACAGGGCTGGAAGAAAAGCTCATCAGTCATACATGCTCCTGTTTTATCTTCAGCAAGTCCCTTCACATCCCACTTTTTGTGGCAGCTTGCTTTCCGCGGGGCATTATGAGGAGCCAGTAAAAGGCAGCCTTACTGCTCCCCTCCGTAGCGCTCGCAGCAGTGCCTGCAGCCCCTTCGGTCGGGGGCTAAAAGAGTTCACAAAGGCGATGCAGGCTGTTGTGAGCCTGAAAGTCAGACTTTGATTTACTAGCAGAGATATAATCTGAACGGCTACAGCTTTCCTGGGCGCTGCTGCGCCTCTGCGTGCCGTTTCTGTGTCGGGGGAGGCTGCGCTGCCCGCACAGCAGCATTCACCCAAGTTTTCCAAGTGTGAAATGTGCAGCAAATAGAGGAACCAGGATGCAAAAGAATGGCAGCTGCTCCAGGGCTGTTAGAGAGGCTCTTTTACAGGCGAATGAACCGTCAACTTGTAGTAAGACATTGTTTTCTAAACATAGCATAAAAACTGTTATCTTGCCTGGCTGGTCATTAGAAGAGAGATAATTATAGTCTCTGTGCGACAGCCGGGCCGGAACAGGGGCTGCATTGTCCCAGGTCCCAGCTGAGCCCTAGCACAGGCACCCCAGGCCAGCGCTGGGACAAGGGGGCTCCTTGTGCCCCGGGAAGTTCAAAAGAGAAATTGAAGTGCTCTAAGTAGGTGTTAAGCAGCTATCTCTCTCTTTGACTCTGGCCTTAAAAACTACTCCAGGAGAAAGACGAGGAGGGCAGACCTGTGACTGCTGTAGCTGCATCCTCCCTGGCTTTATGTACAACGCATACTATGGCTATTATTTTTCTCTCCTAAAAAAACCCAACAAACTACCAAACAAAAACCCCCACCAACTCAAAACATTCGTTCTGCATTTATTCCTCTTTTGTTCTGTGTTTCTGTTTTCCAATACAGATCAACAAGACCTGTATGATGGATGGGCTTTCAGAAGGAAGGACTTGTTACCTGTTCAGTGGCCAGTTTCTGACCCCTGAATGTGAGGTCTGACCTCAGCTGACGCTGCAGCATGCTGGAGGTCTCCTGGTGGACTGAGAGCTTCAGGGGGCCAGAACATCCCCCGGAGCTCTCAGAAAATCCTGGACTATCACTTTTCATCACCAATGCAGAAAATATGGTGCCTTCCAACCCCATTGCGATGGGCCAACATGCACCTCATGCTCCAGCACCTGCCCATTCCAGTCCCTCCCTACAGGGAGTTCATGTGTATGAGTGCCACGGCATTTTTTTCCTATGTGTTTAGCCTCAAGACATTGGAGGAAGAATAAGGACACAGCTGGAGATAGCAAACTGAGCTGTCACTTTTATTGCTCATTTCAACCAGGTGCCCTAAATGACTTACCTGTCATCATTTGGGAGACTTTTGGTAAAATGAAGACTTGAACATACACGTCCTGAGCCTTGGGTTAACATGTTAAGCTGCTGGGCAGTATTTTCTTTTTAGAGCTTTATTTGTGGCTCAGGGGTGAAAAGGAAAAAGTTAAAAACTCTCCAGGCAGACCAGGGACAATCAAGCCTTTGATTGCCACTGTTATGTGAACTTCAGGTTTAGTTTTTAGCAAAGTTTTCTAAAAAGCAGTGGCCAGAAATAATAAATAATTCTGTTGTTTCACATGAAGTAATTAGCCTGTTTTCCCAGCTTCTGTGTTCACACTGTGTCTCAGGCAGTACCCCTTTACAAATATTCCAATTAATCAAGTTTGGCAAAAGGAAGCGTAAAAATTAATTTCCTACTACTTCTGTGGAAGTAAGTAGCTGGCCGCAGGGGGGAAGACCTTGTTAATGTCTCCACTAAAGGGAAGACTTTGGTAGGATCTCATTCTTATTAGGCACCAGAGAATCTACGTGGAGTAGCTTCCTTGCATCCCAAGTGTGAGGAAACCTGGTTCAGCTAGTAAAACCATTTGGTTCAACCAGTCCGTGGTAGTGGTTGAAGGACCAGTCACGTGTAAGTATCATACCAGGGAAAGAAGTGTCTTACAAAAAGTAGTGAGCAAGTTAAGAATGTAACATTCCTACTGCAGGTGGAAACACAAAGCAATATTCAATTATATTGGCAGGACAGCCAAGGTTTCTTTTTAAAAAAAAATACTGCTTATGTCTTGAATAATAGAAACACAGGAAATCTTTTCTGTCGTCCCAGTGAGAACAAACCCAGCAACTATAAGGGTTAGGTAAAATATGCAAGCAAAATAAGTCTGTTTAAAATAAGATACTAATTTAGTATTCCAAAAGTAATGTGTGTGTGAAATGCAGTTATTTTCGCTTGAGCTCTCTTTGCATCTCTGAAAGAGACCAGTCTTACAGCCATGACTGTCACTCAAGTGATGAAGTGAGTAAAGTCTGAAGAACATGGTACTACGGATACAGAAAACCATAGATATTCTTTAAGCGTAGTCAAATGCAAGTTGTTTTTAACTTCAGGATGTATAATACAAGCTATAAACATATATGAGTCCATTGCTGTTGTCAGTTAAATATAAGTTAAAAGTTATCTAAACTACTTTTTCTCTGTGTGTGTTTGCTTGTTTTGGGTGTTTTGTTTAAATTTTGGAGAGGTTAGACGAAAAGAAGTGTGCTTCAAGGAGGATCTGCCCCTGTAATCTGTAATTCCTTTTTTGCTCTGGATGTGGCATAGCTCCCATAAACTCCAGGAACAAAATATTAACGAAGGTTGAAAGCTTGCTTGGGGCATTTGGTTCATGTTTGCACTAGCCTGAGAGAAATCGCATTTTGAAGAGACTTATCAAGACTCTAATCTCTCTGCAGAGAGCTGAACGGCTGTGGCAGGCTTGACAATGCTATTCATTTTTGGAGCCTCACCAGCAAAACAAGCACTCAGCACAAAAGGATATATAGCGTCTAGGCTACTGTACTGTTCACACATCTGTATCTACCCATCTAGCAAGGGAGTTCACACCACAGAAATACACATCACTGGAATAATACCATTTTCCATTCTGTATTTTGGAGATTCGTGTTCCCGGGTGTCAGGTACTGCTAATTAATGATACAACACACACCTTCCTATTGATCAAAGAGACAAAGTCTTGAAAGCAAAACCGTTTTAAACCTAGGGAACAAGTTGCCTCACCTATTACACACTGCTTGAACAGTAGGCACATATATGTTGGTTGATGTGCGACTAATATACACCATTCTTTACCAAATAGTTAAGCCCTTGCTGTTCAGGCAGTGAGTATATGTGTCCACTTTAACAGTAGGGGTTTAATGCTTTTATAAATACTTAATGAAGTATACATAATTTAAAGTACAGTTTCATCCTACATTTATGTTTTCATCTCCTTAGGTCTTTGATCCTATGCACACAGCTGGAATGCTAAACAAAAAATTACATCCCCACAGTTTCTTAGCAGTGAAAATATTTAACTATTATCAACAGGCAATAAAAGCAACTCCCCCCTCTCCCCCATAAATAAATATAGCAGAGAAATGACATCAGAATTACCTTGCTTGAGGTGTGCAACTTTTTATTCCTTTTCTCCACACAGTATGAAAGTGCTATTTTTTCCAAGCTTTTCTGTACCCCAAACTCCAGTCAACATTATTCTACAGAATGAGAGCCAGGCAGTGGAGGGAGGCCTGGACACCTTTTCTCTTTGAGAGAGGAGCTAATCAAACATTCCCATCAAGCTCCCAGCTCTGTGAAAGGCACATTGCTCTCCCTCCCTCCCTCCCTCCCTCCCTCTGCTCCTCTCTCCCTCTCTGTCTCTCCCTCCCTCTGTCTCTCCCTCTCCCTCCCGCACACACACAGACGTACAGAGCTCCTTACAGTGATTTAGCAGCCGAATTAGGCAGTCCTATTTTAAATATATGCTCCCTCCCACATATTTTTGGTAGGGATTTCTATGCTCCTTTTGCACTAGGCTGTCAGATTTGTCAAGTTTTTCTCTTTTGGGAAGGGAAGCTTTACTCAACTGATGTTTTGGCTGAATTTTTTTCAGTCTCCCCGTGCAGTTCAGTATTGTAACAAGAGGACTACAGCTAGTAGCCAGGAGTAAAATACACAGCTCTAAATATTATAGATACCAGGTTAGTTAGGTGCAACTCAGATTAAAAGAGGAAAAATAGCTTTTGAAGAGACAGGCTGTGATGCTTTTGCCTGTGTGAATAGCTTCACATTCCCTCAACAGTTGGGTGTGGGAATTTAATAAAATTTAATAAAATGCTCTCAAAGACTTCTAAGCCAGTGCTCATCGTGTGACCCGGCCAAACGAGATAGACCAAATGACTAATTTTTTTGAGTACCTGAACACAAATATCCTAAAGTTCTCGGGTAACTTTAAGAAGAATATTTTATTGACACAATCAAGATCACAGCATTTACAAGATTATCACAGAAAGGGCTGGTGTCATATTCCAGGATGCTGGAATGCAAACTATAATCTGCAATTCCACCTAGGTATTGAGAAGTGCATAGATAACACATATAAGCAAACCTACGCAGTTTTATCTAAGATCACTATTGGTGAAAAAAAAAATCCATTATAAATATAGGAGATAGAGTTCAAAAGACACATTGGAAAGACATGTAGTTCCTGGCTACTTCTGATCTAACAATCCCATAAATGTATTTGGTTTAAGGGAAAGTGATTACCTGGGTTTAAGTGAAAGTGATTACCTGTTATTTGTGACTCTCTCCTCCAGTACTTACTGAAACTGTATAACAGCTCAGCATATCAATAAACAGTACAACACCAAAAGTTTATCAAGAAGTCCCAACTGTGTTACTAAGATATAATGATCCATAATTCACTTGATTCTCTTAATACAGAAGTCCAGGCTTGCCATTGGTAATCCCGTGTGAGGCACAATGCAGTGGACTAGCAGAAAACCTCTCCAGACAGCAAATCCATTAGCAGATCTACCTAGAAGGTCTACAAGAAAAACCAAACACAAAGTCTTATTAATTCAAGTTAACACTTTCAGAATATCATCACCCTTTTCACAAGGCTTTGTGAGGTTTATTTATTCAGCTAATCACGGGAAAAAGGACTGAGACCTTAGGACTGGAAGTTCAGAGGTACATACGTTCTGAGGGCCAAACATCTAAATATTGGGGTTTTGCAGCTAAGTAGCTATGTGTCATTTCTCAGTGTTAGTGGAAGGCTGAAGTCCCTACAACAGCTCCTTACCTGCAGGCACGGTCAGAAGTAATCTAAAATTTTTGGGCACAGACCTTCACTGGTATTTAGCCACTTATTTTCCACTAAAGTGGATTATTTTCAGAAATCCACGGGCATCTATGTACATGTTGGGTTGCCTGTATGGCTTTAAAGTCTCAGGTCAGTGGGTTATCAAGGAAGCCTCTTGATCTCAAACCAGTGCAAGTGAGAGTACTGAAGAGCAAGCTCCTGGCAAACCAAGACATGGTCAGATGGCAAAGGCTCACGCTGTGCCCACAGAGCACATGAAAGGACTGTATAGAAGTAGCTGGACTAGCGCTGAGTGATGGAGCTGAGATGTCAAAAGCAGCGGACAGTCGGGATAACTGACACAGGCAAAAAGTCCTCCTAAGGTTCATCACCTGGTACCCGTGCCAGGTCATGGAAGGGTGTAGCCGTAGACATGCTGAATGTGGTCGTCAAGGTGTCAAAGCAACAAGGACAGTGCCTACACCAAGGTCATGCTTCGTCGTTGCAGCTGCAGGGTGGTAGTTTTACAAGAGCAAGAGCTGATAGATCCATTTCTCATTTTCCATGGACAGATTATCTAATTTGTGGGTAAATTGTATCAAGGGCAAAGAGCCAACTTGGACCTGGAAGGACTTAGCTCAAATGCAGTGGTGTGTGAACATGTTCTGGAAGCTCTGTTGCTTCCAGAAACCCGTCAGTGGCGCAGCCCTGTCCACGCTGCACCCACCTGAGCTCTCCCAGCCCGGCCAGCTCTGCCCTGGGCTCAGGGTCAAGGATGCTGCCAGTGGGCTGGCACGTTTCTGCATCGCTGCCGATGAGCTAAGCCAGCATCCTGGAAATGAGCATCCCGGGAACTGTGGAGCAGAAACACTGAGTGGGCAGAAAAAGAAAAACTAGCGAGGTTTGTCATTATCCAGGGTATTCATCCTCTCATTATCATGTGCAATGGAGAACTGAAGAGTATCAAAACAAAACACTGAGGAGGACACTGGCTGTCTCTTTTTATCACAACATTTCCGAGTGCTGCTGCCTGTGTTCTTCCCTGACAGAAGCGATTTCCAGCCACCCAAGAGCTGGCAACACAAAGTGCGGGAGCAAGAGGTGAACCACGTTGTGTGGCTCCACTTCGGTGCTGGGACGTGCTACAGGGAAAGATCCGTTCGCAAAAGGGCTGACCGTGCAGTCAAGAAGCCACTAGTTTGAAGACATTAAACATTGAACACGGTTGTCTAAGGGATGGACAAATGCACCATATCTGTACGTGCTCATCTCTTGAATTTTCTGTTCGTGGTGAGTAGTTTTTAAGTTTTACTATACTGTATTTTGATTTGCTTCTTAGTGAAAGCAGGATTTAGCAGGAGCCATTGGAAATATTATTAAACGTATGAATGCGCACTTAGAGTAGGTGACAAATTTCAAGGGGCAGAGTCTTTGCTACTGCGTGACATACGTATGCACGTATATACACATACACACCTAGTCAGTAAGGCTGATGCATATCACAGCCTCACTCCACCCCAGCAGCAGCAGCTCAGTAACTCTCTTCAGTAAAATATTTTACCAAAATCGCTGCTCTATTCATTTCCAAGTGGGTAGCACTGCCGTGCGGAGTAGCTTTGTTTCCACCGTAATATGAAGCCTGAAAGCAAAGGAACGCTGACCTCTAACCTGTCCCCTGAAAGTCTTAATGAAGCAGCTAACGAACAAGACCAGCGACTTGGAATGCTTTGATTTCAAAGAGAGTTCAAGAAGGTTCTTCATTTTTAAGGAAAATAAAGTGTTTGCTTTGAATGGTGATCTACTCAGGGATTACCTACATTCTGGAAGATAAAACACCAGAAAGAGAGAGATACGGCAAGATGTGTGTAAGCAATGTCAGCACGGACAGAGGAGATAAGACTCAGTAAGGAGGTTTGGTGTTTTCAGAGTTAGCAGCAGACCTGGAAGACCAGACACTTGCTGATAGATCTTAGTCACAGACCCTTAAATAAATTTTCATTTTGGGATCATCTCTTATGCATAATTTTCAAGGTACACAGTTTTTGTTTAAAAAACATTGCTTTGAGTAACAGCTGGGTAAAGACAATGTTGGGTAACAGGTGAAAATCTGAATTCACTGAAGGGAAACTCACTTCAGTTAATCTAATCCTCATTACAAATCTGACTTCAACATCTTTTAACAAAGCTTTTGTTTATGGTATAACGAGTGGACTTACACGTTTCGGCCAACGCAAAATGTAAGATCCCTCATGTTTCCCTCCCTCTGTGTGCAGTGATACACAGGTAAATGAAAGAGGGGAAACCTCACCTAGTTGAAAATGGCAAATAAATTCACATGTTCCGGGTTTGATGCTCACCAACAGGTAAGGCCCCTGAGCTGAGGGCAGGCAATGACAACTGTTAGGGCACCATCAGAGAAAGGTGTAGTTTTGCACTCAGGTGTCCAAATTCAGTCCAAGTTCATTACTGACTTGGCCCATAATCTTTTGATCATAGCTGGCCTTTCTGTAGTGATTTACATGAACGCGTCAAACTTCTGTAAAAAGAGGAAGAGAGAAAGGTTTTATCATGTAGCATGTTCACATAGTAGGTCAATGTCTAAGTGAGAGCAGAGGATGGTGGCTTCAAAGGCCATAAATTGCTTCCAAGAGGTCTGTGCAAAGTGGTGATGGGAATACACATCCTGTGGAGCAGGTGTGCACTGCAGCACAATCCATCATGCCATCTCCCCAACACTCAGGAGGGACTCCTGGCTCCTCTAGTGTGGGTAATAGGCAAAGAAAATCATCTTTACCTATGTTACAGAACAAGATATGCCTGCAAAAGTTTTAGAGAAATCTGAACTTTGGCTGGGAAATTTTTTGTGGAAAATGCAGTCTCCCACTCACTGGGTCTTTGTCCCACTTGTGGGACCCAAGGTGCGCGCTGCTCTTCTGGCTTGAGGCTGCGGGCCACGCTTTTAAAACCATGAGATCATTTGCTCTCCAGGTTGCGAGTAGGAAGTGTGCGAGGAATCAAAGTGATCCAGGGCTGAGCTAACTGCCCTGTGACTGTTACACAGAAACTGTTGAAAGTATCTTCTCGGCTGACCACTGCAGGCTCAGTAAGCCAGTACTATAAAGTCCTGTCTCTGCATATAAGACCAGAAAGCACAGACAAATTAAATGGTTTCTGCAAGACCGTGCGTAGCTATGTCACATCTAATCCCATCCAAGTGCTTAAACAGAAAAGAACAAGTTTTCTGCTCTCCGACAATTACCCTCAAGCCTTTTTCACCAAAAACTACCACAGGAATCAGAGAGCGGAATCTTCTCCAAGTTATAACACCCCAAGATGTCATGTACATCTTGGCAGTGATGGCTCTGTTCAAAGACAGTGCGGTTGCACATGTTAGCGTGAATTCCTAACAAGTGGCAGTGGAGTTGAAATTCTGCAGTTTATCTACATTTCTCAAACGCTGTGAAATAAAATATTAACTTATGCATTATTACGCCTAAGGTAATCTGTGCTTGAAAACCATGTATACGTGAAGAAAACAAGGCACGGGGAGAACACAGTAGAAAGTTAAAAGTATAACTGGGATGGCAAGGCAACTTGGGGGTTAACATTGTTTGGCTTTAGCTGCTTAAAGCACTTACATCTAAATTGACCTCAGGTAAATAAAATAACCGATGTCCTGGAAGGCTTATATAAAATACACTGATGTGTTTGTCTTGTGTCTGAGAAAGGTACGGAGGCTGAATTATGTATGCTGTAGCCGTTGCCAGCATCAGAAACTTCTTTAAATAATTAGAGCAATTGGGTAGCCAGGCATCTGTTTTTTCTTTTTATGAATGAGGAGACCTCATGGGCCAAATGAATGCATAATGTTGGCAATGCTTGGCTCAAATGGATGGGTACCAAACTTACACTGTGTAAATTTGACCCACTGGGTGTTTCTCAGCGGAGATGGCAATGGCCATGTTTCCTGACACTACAGAGAAGCTGGGCTCTGTCAGTAAGCCCCAAGTCACAGGTTCATTTGTTCACCCCACAGGGAAGGGAGGGGCAAAAGGTGACAAAATCAGCCTTTTCAGGTTTGCCAGGAGGCAACGTTCAAGTGAGAGCCGATAAACCCTTTGTCCTGGGTCTCCTGCAGCGTACGGCGTGGGAATGGGGTCTGCCTGGGAACCCGCCGTCCCAGCTGGGCAGGCTCAAAAAATGAGGGTTCATAGTGGGAAATAGGAAAGACACCTTTTTCTGTGACTGGTATGTGGAGAGCTCGAGCCTTTCCAATTGAGCAGTCACTGTTTTAACTGTCATGGATTTGAATTGTTGTAGCGGTTTTTTTTTTAAGTTCTGGGCAGTCACTTTTGGAAACTTTTGACCTCACCTGCCTCTATAATAATCAAAAGACACAAAGCAAAGTGAACTTGGGCTTGGAAAGAGAATCTAATAGGGCATTTGAGCAATGTCAGTAGTTACTACTGCCTGTAAAGAGTGTGTGTATACTTTGAGAGCAATTTAATATGTGGTGCATTAGCCGTGGGCATGCAGACAATACTAGTTAGGACAAAGAAGTCAGCTGGGTTTGCTTATAGATCTTGGGCTGCAGCAGAAAGCAGCAATGCTCAGATATTGCTTTCCTTTAATTATTTCAAGATGTATCTCTGTAGGAAAAAAGAAAACAGATGGAGGATGCACTTGCACTTGAAATACAACAGGGAGCTATCATGGGCATCAAGAAATCTTCAGTATTTTTGCCATGCAGCTGAATCTACCCATACCTCCTATGCCCCATATTACCAATGCCAGATTTAGAACAAAAGCTGCCACAAATGCTGTGCTGAAACATAAATAAAGTGAACAGTAAATGGCGGGGCTGGAACAGCCCCCATCACATTTGGGATCAGGAAACGCCAAGGGTGGCTGCTCAGGAGGAGTTTGCTCCAATCGTGGCCACAGACCTTTGGATCTGATGGGGTGTAGCCAGCTTTACAAGCTGAGATGATATGGAGGTGGACCGTAATGTTGGTCTCTCACCAGTTCGCTATCAGAAACCAAGCGACCGCCACAATGGAAATCCATTTTAAGGAGTATCTTTTTGGCAGAATGTGCAGTTATTGCAAAAAAAAATGAATGGTGACTGAACAGAACTGGGTCTGTAGGAAGTGCAGCATATGGATTTTGTTCGTCTTGAATCCAGTGTAGGTGGGGATTGAGTCTTCCCAGGGTAAGTGGGATATATTTCATTGCTCTAGTACCTCATATAAAACCTGATTCATCAGCATAAAGCTCCTTGTATGAGGAGTAAAGTCATCTGTTTAGGAGAGAGCTCTTTGTTAATCAACAGTTTCAGCAGTGCTGGATTCAGGGCTGAAATTCACAGATGAGGACCGCAGCTCTCAGAAAACACAAATGGCTTTTTCAGCGTGCTTTCCCTATCTGCGTACTGCCAGGGCGAGCCATGTGCTATCGCTGCCGCTGTTAATTCAGTTTGCCAAGAATACCAGGTCTCACTCTGCATCCCAGTGCCCCTTACCTTGGCAGCAAAGCTCAACTATTCACTGCAAATCAGGCCTGGAAAATGTAAACCCAGTAACAGTCTTCTGTCTGTTCTTCCTGAACTATTTTCCCCGATGTGTTTTCTGTTTACGCTCTGTAGGGCATCAGGTGTCAGAGCAAGAAGGCGATGCCAGTAAAAGCCACTTCACAGTAGAGAGCTCGTGGCTGCCTCCCAGCAACTGAATGCATCCCCTCTGTGGTGCCCTTATCCTTGTCTTCTCCAGCTTTGGCTCTCGGCACTGAAGACTGTTCAAAATGCGGGTTTTTTCTGGAGGCAACATGCAGAAATCAGAGTGCTGCTCTGGCAAGCAGAAGTGTCCAAACATGCAGCAGGGCCAGAACTGCCAGTGTGTTTAATGGGTGGATTAATGTATTTTCTTTACTGGTATGTATCTTTCAAAACAGGCATTTGCCAGAGTTCATGACAAGCCCCTCTGCATGCACCCCTGTGCACAGGCTCACCATGTAAGGGCTTACATCGCTCTTTCCCAGTTGCGTGGTGGTGACTTGGCCCCTCGCTAGGGTCTCCTTGCCCACTGTTCTTGTAGAGACCCATTTGCCTCCAGGGAGGCAAAGTTCCTGGAGGGATCCAGTTGGTGAAGGGAAGAATGGCTTTGCATGCCCGTGTGCCTGTGTAGGAGCGGGGGATGTCAGCATGGGTCCCCCCAACTCCTGTGTGGTGCTGCACCCATATAAACCTCTGTGTGTGTGGATCCAGCTGATGGCAACACCTTCCCTGGGGGATGGTACGTGTTGTGGAGACAGACCGTCCCATGTTTCAGCAAGGTTGAACTTGGGAAGGAAAGGAGAGAGATTGTGGGGTCCTGGTGATGGCAGCTGGCAGGAGGGGGGAAGGCAATGAGGAAATGGCAGGGGAAAGTCGGGGTCCTGCTGGTGGGACGGGGCAGAGGGAAGGTGCTGGCAGTGCAGAGCACCTGGGGACCCTGTGATGTGGGTACAAAGAGGGTGTAGAGTGATGCAAGGGTCTCCCCAGGCACGCAGACCCCAGTGGACTGGCAGAAACACCAGCATTTGCCCTTCTCCCCATCTCTGCCCCATCCCTCTGCCCCTCTCACTTCCAGTGGGGTGTGAGAAATGGTGTTTCTGGTGTTCCTTTAACTGGTCACCACCAAGGTGTTCATTGTCCTGTGAAGGTATTGAAGCTTCAGACTACTATCCATCACTAAAACACGTTCAAAAAGTTACTCTGCTGTGTGTGAACCAGCCGAACATGGGAAACGTTGCTGCCTGCCCGGGGTGACCTTGCCCCCCTTGCTCCTGCTCAGGGTATTTGTGACTAAGCTTTTATTGTAATATGTGTGCCAACGGGTCAGGTTTGGGGAGTGTAGGCTGTGAAGAACTGCTATAACCCTTTTTGCTGCCCATTTCTACCATTTCACCCAAGCATCAAGTTGTTTGGCGCATTTCCAGCCATACAGAGCAATGAGGTGTACTCTCAGTGACAAAAGATGTAGACACAAGTCTCTGCAGTTCAGTAGCCTGGATCTATACGTTTTGTAAGCTAGCAATTTCTCACAATTCACTTCCACTTAAAAAAGCAGAGAACAGACAGTACGCATAAACATCTCTCCATGCTGTAGCAATTCAATTAACTATAAACTCAGTAATGTAGGAATACAAAGGAGAGCCATCTTTCTTCTATGGTGCCTTCAAGGGCCACAGAAAGATCCAACGTAATTTTAAATCCTTCTCTGAAATCAAACCTTGGGAAGAAATGCTGCTCTTTTGTTACGTTTAAAAGGAAAAAAAAAAAAAAAGCTCTCCAAATCTTATTAGAAAAATAAACCTTTCTGAATAATCTCTATCCTCTGTTCCTTGCCTCCATTGCCACAACCATATATTATAAGGTGAGCTCTGCATTTTGATCCCCAAATTAAATAAATTACTTCTAATAAATTGCTTAGTCACAAGCACAGTTAAGCTGGAAATACCATTTGCATTCTTATAATTGCCAGCATTAAATCTCCATAAGAATAGTAAGAGGAAAGCCTCTACATTTTATGCTTGCTAACTCCTCAGAGTGTTTTATACTATGGAAAATACTGTAAATGCTTCCAAGCTACTTTAGTAATTGACATTTTCCACCTTAGGTTCTCAAAGCTCTTTTCAAAGAAGTGCAAACAATGAAAGAAAGGGAAAAATAGTTTTGGGAGAGAGAGAATTAAATTACACGCATGTTCTTATAAATCCTCAGAAAAAAGGAAAGGCAAGCAGCTTTTGCAGAAAAGAAGGCTGAGAAGCACAGCACTTACAGAACTGAGTTTGAACAGGTGCTTGGGGTTCTGAAGATGCAGAGGAGGACGCGCACCTGTAGAAAGACCTTACCTTTTGCCAATCCAGCACCAAAATAAGATGTTGCAAATGGGTTCTGGGTTTTGCAGCCCTGCGAGGGATGCCCATGGTCCTCACGGCTCCCAGAGACACCCAGGGCTCTGGAGATATGTGCTGCAAAGATGCGTGTGCTGGGGAAGGAGTTGCTCAGGACCAGGCAAATGGGAAAAAAGTTTCCTGCTGCTGCACCCACAGCCCTGCAACGCCGTCCCGTGTGCTGAGGTCAGTGCTTGGACTTCGGTTTGCAAAAGCCTAATGGTTTCTGTTGTGTCCCGGTAGGAGTTTGTGAGTCCCAGGGAGAAGGTGAGAGGAAGGCTGAGCAGGGCATCTGTTGTGGTAATTTAGGTGAGTTACAGCTACAGCCACAGCCGTACCTTGGTGCGTCCGGATCCAGCTTCAGTTTCTGCATCTCCACTGGCAGCTCAGGGAGGCAGAGCAGCCCAAAGCTGCTTTAAACTCTCCATGGCGAGTTTATCTTAGGCTGTTCAGTGCCGGTGGTGGTTTCTGCGAGTCTCTTACCATGAAGTGGAAGACATTTATGATCAGTCAGAAACACATATGGCATATTGGACTTGTGTAATGTACTCTCATGGAGAACAGAGGAGACGATCCTGATTCACGCCAGTGTAACAGCAGGAGGTGTCAGGCCTGCAGAGCCACGTAAAATGATGCGTTCCCCTCCTGAGTGAGCTAATAAAGTAGGGAAGCAAGCAAGCTGTGTCAGCTGAGAAGTTCAATATTGCACGCTACCCAGTGTTACAGCTCACTGATCACTTTGGCTGTTTGCTGTGGTGCGGCAGAGTGGTGGAGCTGCTGCTGACAGCCCAAGCGAGTTGTAATTAGTGGGTGGTGAGGGCCCTGGGTCATCGCACAGTGGTTCCGCATTCAGCCCCCGTTGTGTTTGCTGAGCTCCCCTCTCACTGTGTCCTCCTCAGGGGCTTTCTGCCATCGAGACTGCTTTGCGGTGGACTGGGATGGATGTATATATACTCTGCATTAATACTTAAAGGAGCTCAGATGCCCAACGGGATGCCATCAGAAGCTCACTTTGTCTCCTTTGCGGCATTGCATGGGAAAGCCTGTTAAGAAACCTGCAAGTGCTAAGTATAATTGTTACCATTCAGCTGTTCCTGTCCAGCTAAGCAGACAGCAATTTTTTGGGAAATTACATTTTAAAGCTTCTGCTGCTCTAAAGTGAATTTCTTTGGTCTTCACAAAATTAATGCCTTACAGCTTCCTTTTTTTTCGTCTTTTCTTTCAATATGTGAGTACCTTTCATCATCTAATAAAAAGTCAATTTAAAAGAATGAGTAAGAAAATTGAAACAAGTACTGATTTGCATGTAATAAATTAGCTTAATTTGTAGTAATTGTTTGCTGTTAGTCTGTTCTGATTGTTTCTTTTCACATAGGCGGGGGGAAGGAATTGGTGTTACTGTGAGGATTGCAGTTTGCCAAACAAGTCTGCCTAGTTATGGGAAGTTTTGAGTAAACTCCCCATTCAGTTTGTTTCACATTTCCCAGGATGGACTTTCTGGAGGTCACAGAGTCAGGGGCATAAAATCAGGCTGATGCCCACTAAGAGGTCCCAGCAATGAAAGACAACAGATAAATGGGCTTCAAGAGAAAACTGAGTAAGGCCCTCTGCACGCCAGCTTTTTCCATCATCACGCCTGCCCTTCTACAAGAGCGGTGCATGCACACGATGACATGCAAGCAAGCAGTGTTCAGAAAATGGGTGACCAAGAACCTAGCAGCACTGTGGGAAACAGTGACAGAGCAAGCAAATCTCCATGGAGTCAGTTGCTATGAAAAAGATGGTTCCTAGGAACTAGGTGCTAGTCCTTGGGCTGGTGTTTCAGAAGAGATTTGCAACATCGTCACTTCTGCCATCAACTAGAGTGGAAATCAACAGGTTGAACCAAGAGCGATCCCAGAGACTCCATCAGTGGGACGGCAGAGGTGGTGTGTGCATGTTTCGTGACTTTCTATGCCATAAACAGTGGTTGGAGAGTATGTAATCTACTGCTGTCAGTGTGGCTATTATTTGTAATCTACAAAACGTCAAAAAGTCTACGAACAGTTTTACGGACAAGAATTTTGATAGGAGGGACTAACCTTATCCCACAGCACCGATGCACTTGGCCTTGGTGTCCTCCTGTCTCTAAACATTTCACCGTTCTGTGACTTGGTCTCATCTTGGGACACTGTGGACAAGATCTTTGCGAGTTAAAATTTATCAGTTTGCTGTTGCTTGCAAGGGAATAGAATTTCTGTCCCGCATCTCTAGGATAAAAAGGGATAACCTTTTCTGCCCCTGCTCCAAGAGACAGATTTAAACACATAAGCAAGGGCATGATGGGGAAGGGAGGCAGGGTGTTTCCCCTCTGATGCCTTCTGTTTCTCTTTCCGTTAGCACTGTGGGGAGAAGCTGTAGGGAGGGTGTAGGTGTGGACCTGCCTGCTTGGATCTGGCGGGAACAAAAGCAGCTGTTGGGGTTTTCCTCAGTGCCCCAACAGCTGATCTGAAAGACTTGGTCATGTCTTGAAACTGCCGTGGCCATAAACACCAAACTTGAGCCATTACCCAGGGCTGGGGGCACTTCGGCCTGGATTTGCAAGGGGTAATGTTTGTGATGACCCTTTCTGAAGGAGGCCATCGATGGCGGGGTTTGTTGCAGTCACACAGCTTCTTAATCACAAGGTTTCACACAGCGAGGGTCAGGACTGGAGCGGTGGTACAAGGAATTTGAGCCAAAGCCCTGAATTGTCGTCACTCCAGGCTGGCAGAGGAGTTGTCTCTCTCTCTAAATGATATGTAGGGATTTCTGCAGCTGAATGCCGTTATCAATGACAACATTTCGAATGAATAGCCCTACACATATATTCCGCGGCTGCAATGTGAATAATTGTGAACGCTCCTCAATCTTCCTCTTCCCACTCCTCTCTCCCCACTCAGCCTAAGCACAAACACTCATTTCAGGGCTAAAGATATACTCTTAAATCACTTCTGACATTTCTTTGTTGTTGCCTAATGAAGGCTGGGTTGATGGGCTAGAGAGAAGTTTTATAAAAGTCCTTGCTGAGACATCGTCGTAGGATCGGAAGTGGGCAGCAGTTGCAAATGTTAGTATTTGTCTCTGGAGTTTATTTATCTGCAAGCCTGAATGTCTGTGTGGCGTACGGGGCTTTGTCCCCCCCCACCTTGGTTTTCCGAGTCCCAGTGAAACGTCACCGAGGACTGCGGGGTTCAAAGAGCAGCCATGCTGCCGTCCCCGCCGAGCTAACAAGGGGCCTCTGTGCACCCTTGTTCGGAGGGAGACGTTCCACCAGGGACGTGCCGGCTGCTCCTCCTGGCTTTCCCAACCCATTCCAAACACTTTTACACTCTGCTTCTTTCATTAATTGGATTATTTGCTTTTTACGCTTGCTGTTGAGCAAGTCAAATCGACGCACGCCTGGTTAACAAAGCCTGAAATAATTGTGACTAAGTCAAAGCAGTGCTGAAGGGGGAGACCAGCCACACAGACCAGGCCAGTTTCCCGGCCCTGCTGAGCATACTTAATCCTTGCTGGGTTTATCCAGGTGTCAAGGAAGGGCTTGAATGGCAGCCAGAGGCTGGAAGCGTGCCCCCTCGCTGCCTGACGGTCTGGTCTTTCATCCTCTGTTTGTAACACGGGCTACTACAGGGATTTACAGACCAATATGTGGGTGAACTGGGTTTTCCTATAGAGAGTCTGGAAAAGCTTGCTTTGCTGCGTTGTCCTTATCCTTATCCTAAGGAATGAAAATGGTCAGTTCAAAATGGGGGCTTCCTATGATCAGCTGCAGGTTAGGATGGCAGGACACTTCTGCTCTGCTCTGACTTCTAGGTCAGTGAAATGCTGTAAATCCATGAGAGAGGAGGTAGACTTGCTTTAGTGATTAAGTACAGAAACCGATTTCAACACTCTTGATGACTGTGACCACCCAGACTACAGCTAGTTTTCACTTTGCTTACTGTGCAAGACACCATATTAAAAAATAAGACAAACCTGACTTTTTTATGGCAGAAGTGCTTTGGGTGCATTCTGCTATTCAGAAAGCCTGATTGCTTTGATTATTCTTCAGGATTAGAGGCAGCTGAGGCATGCCATCTTCATTAGAGACCTTTGGGATCTACAGCTGAGAGACCATATGTTGAGCATCCCTGGAACCTGACTGTGCCCACAGAACTTGCTAGGTGAAGTGCAATTCCAGATTTTGCAGATGGAGGTATTAAGGGAAAGTCTGTAGGTTATTGAGCAGATTCTGTGCGTGGGTCTTATTTGGAGAAATTAATTTTATGAAGCCAGAAGTATCAGCCCAGGTAGAGATTGTTAACACTAACTTAATTTCTGTTGCATATGGTTTTAAAGGGGGGATGCTTGCAAATCCATGTTGTCTTTGCGGGAGGACTTCAGGGGCATTACTCTCGATAGTGGTTTTCTGATGCATTTTCTAGGCCTATTCTTTGCTGCTAGCGTGGTAAATGCTTAAAGGGCTCTCTATGAGCAGAACAGGTAACAGCTAACGTTGTGGGAACTCCCTGTGTTTCACTGTTCCATGGTGATGCTCCATTTTCATAGTAGATGGTGTGAGGAAAAGCAATTGGGAAAAAACATGCCTGCTTTGCAGTAAGAACTCTTATTAGAAAGTGTTTTGGTGTTGTATTCACCTGCCCTAACTTTCTGGTTGTTGGCTGTGCTTTTCCCTATCTGTTCCCAGATCACCTACTAATAGTGCATGTTGGCTATAATATGGGACATGGCAATAAAACAAGCTTCAAACACGAAGCCTGAACCATGGGATTTCTGTTAGACTGGAAATTTGAAACTGGGATGTCGTTTCTGCTCAGGGTCACAGCAAATCAACAGAGATGTGGGTGGGCACCAACAACCATTACGCAGAGACAGTGAGTGGGGCATAAGCAAACAGGAGGTCTACGCTAACTTGAGGAAGACCCAAGTCTGCTAAATACTGCTGCAGACCATAAGTTGATAAGAGACTTGCTCTTCTCAGTTGTATGTTGTGATGGCGAGGTTTTCAGCTCCTTTATCTGCAGGCATACCTGACTAGTTAGCCTGGTTTTCCTTACAGCCCTCCAAGAGACAGTCACCTTTCCCCACACTTTCTGAGCCCACATTCTCCACCTCTTGTAAAAGCTCCGACTTCTTTCAGAAGCTGAAATGTTTCAGACCTTCTTGTGAATTTAGCCAAGGTCTAGCAGTCCCAAGGAAAAGTCAGCCGGTTCAAGCAGTATTGAAGCTCACCAAATAGGCAACAGCTCCCCAGACACGGGTTCTAACCTGCATTCCCAGCAAACCCATGAAAACAATTTGCAGGGCAAATATACCGTGCTACATGTCTGGTCCTTGCAGATGTTTGCATGCCTTGGTTGGATTGGGTCATCCCAGGAGAAAGTGAAATATGAGGTAAGCGTAGTAATTTTACTGTCCTGGTAGGCCATTTTCTTTTTCCTTTTATATGTTGCATGGCTGATCCGAGTCTTCTTCGACTTGCCAAGGTGTTCTTGTGCTTTGACAGTCAGACAGTGATCAGTGACTTTCATGATGCTCTGCCTTCCCTCCCTGTCTATGCCATCACATTAGGGTATATTATCTTTCCAAGAATGTGTATTTTCAAGAATGCATAGCATCTTGCAAAGAAAAAGGCCTATCAGCTTTCCAGAAGTGAATGTTTTCCCTTGCTATGACTCCTAGGATGGGGAATGCCCTGGTAATAGCACCCCCAAATTGTGGGGAGATACGGGTCTCATCTCTGGAGCCAGGACTCAACTATTCTTGAACTTGTCATTTGCCTGGGTTGATTTTTTTTTTTTTCTTATAGGACACATGATAATGCTGCTGTACCTGACTGCCTTTCAGCAAAGGAAGCAGAGGGCTGGATTGTCAGGTAAACACCGTATCAGACAAGGATGAGCTAAAGCCCATTTTCCATTCCCTTTAAATCCACGTATAGGCAACATGTTATCCCAGGGACTGACTAGCTTGTTCTCAGAGAAGTCAGTTTTGTTCATTTCGCACAGCAGCTTACCCGCGGTGCGAAGCATGACCTGAGTTCACTGAGTTTCTCCCACTTCTCTGTTTGAACATTATATGATATGAATCCATTTAAAATTTATCTTTGGCACCTGGTAAGGCTCTGCCAGGTCAGATCACCAAGACACGCTCGAGCTCTCGTTTGGGCTGCCAAACGTTGTTCTTGGCTTCGTACTTCCTTTTGCAAATACTGCGACAGCTGTGACACACATAGGGACCTCCTGCTCGGGCAGCTTGCACTGGCCTTGTGCTGGACCTGTCTGATGTGCCTCCAGCCACGTGTGTGTCCTCCAAGCCCATCCCTGCTTTGCTCAATTGGTGGTCTCTCCAGCAGCCAGGCTGGCCGGCCTGCAATGTCAAAGGCTACTGG
Organism: Chroicocephalus ridibundus; assembly: GCF_963924245.1. Taxonomy (NCBI): domain Eukaryota; kingdom Metazoa; phylum Chordata; class Aves; order Charadriiformes; family Laridae; genus Chroicocephalus; species Chroicocephalus ridibundus. The sequence goes on from NC_086286.1 coordinate 38,502,685, forward strand.
AGGCTGTCATATATCAACGAGGGAGGGCACTTATTGCAGTGATTTCTGTAAGTCGTTCCACTCCTGTTTTACGAGGTTACATCCTATTACATAATTAAATGCTGTGTGGTTGTTATCCCCAAAGGGCTTTTCTCTCATTCAATGAGCATAAAAGATGATGATTATTGGCACAGACAGTTGGTAGACACTTTTTTTTTTGTTTGTTTTTATCATTCAGTGTGGCCCTGATTTTTGTATTGGCAATGGGATTATTACTTTTCATTTTGTAATTTTCTTACTGTTCTGTGTTCTTATTATACTTTGACATGCCTTGAATTTTACATTTATTCTTGTGCACATCAGGAAGGACATGTTCTTGCTTCCCTTTTATGATGAGTTATTGTTATATAGACAGATTACAAAAAAAACCCCAAACCCAACCTCAAAACCAAACTTTCAGAAATAGGTATTAAATACATATTTGTGTACTCAAAGCTGTAGATAAAAACCCAGGCCCAGAGGACAGGCTCCTGTTCTCTCCTGCAGTCAATGCAACTCGCTTAGCTACCTCTTTTAATCTGAATGTGGGTATATGAAGTTCTATAAGAGTTTTCCAGGCACAAAGCTTCTTGCAGGCTCTGTGTCTGTGTGTATCCAGCAGTACCTTTACTCTCTTCTGCGGAGAAGATCTTGTTTTCAGCTTTTAGCCTGTTTCATCTGGAATCACCTTATTGCCATCCCCCAGAAAGCAGGAATATATGCTGACCATGAGGACCTTGGAGGTATTTTGGTTTTAGCTGCACAGTGTTGTAGCTTTCCGTATTCCTAGATCATCAGTGCAGGGCGGGATTAAGGGCCAGCTACTGTGGAGTCTTTGCTGCAGACCAGAATTAGGCACTTCGGACCACATACTAGACACAGACCCATTTGACCCAGCAGGCACCTCCACTTTGATCTGCAGAGTTCCCAAAGTGCTCGCAAAAATCCTTTGCATATGTTAATGTACTGAGATGGTTCAGAGCCCAAGCCAGTAGCGATTTGAGAGGTAGGCTGGGGGGGACACACAACGTTGCCTTGTGTGCAACCAGAGCCTGGTTTGCCAGGATGGCCTATCTCCAGGATGGTTGAAAATACAGACGTGGTAGTGTTACTCACTTTTTTTCATTATTTCCCAGGGATGAGAGCATTCCCCAGGGTAGCAGGAGAGCAACGTACTTGTCGAGTCCTACCCTCAGGAAGGGATTTTGTCTCCATCTCATTCTCCTGAGAAAAATGCCAAACCATAGGCCGTGTTTGGGTGGGCACACTCTTTCTCTCGAAGGATTTATAGGGGTGGAGAGTGAGCCTGCAAGGGGGTGCAAGCCTGAGTAGTTCCCACATTAATAAAGTCACTGTCTTAATGGGGGTGGAGGGGGATTTCCTATTTTCGGGTCTCTGCTACAAGAAATACTCTTACATGACTCATTAGATAAAAAAGCATAATAGCACTGAGAACAGGGACTGGACGGCAGTATGCTATCCCACTCCCTGCAACTACACGCTCAAGTTATTCACGTTACCTTTAGAAATGTGAAAGCTATTAAGAAATGTTGCTATGTATTTCAATGTGCTGACACCCTAAAGGATTTTCAGTTTGGCAAAAAATGCCAGCAGGGGAAACGTGGGCCCCAAAGGTCTTCTTGGCATAAATAAACAAATGATAACAATAACTTCTCCCCCCCACCCCCAAACCAGAAGAGGCAATTGTTTTAATGTGGAAAATGAACAGAAGTAATTGTGGGTTAACTTCATTGCTTGAACTGTGTAGCCCAAGCGAAAGGGTTGTGACAGGGATGTTGAAAATCCACCTGCAAGGCCAAGTTGTACAAATGAGTATGAATAACTGTGCTTCATGATTACTAACTGCAGTGGTTATGGTATAATACTGATATGTTGATAATTATGAATAGTATTGATAATAAGAAAAAAATCAAGTAAGAGTTGATGAGATTTTGATACACAAGTAAATACACGAATTGTGTAACCATTAAGAACCCACCTGCTGAGTGTACTAATCAATAGCTAATCAAAACAGTTGGGAAATGTTTGGAAATGAATATGTAGAGTTACTAAAGGCATATTTTAAAGGGTAGCTTAAGGGCTTCAAGCTTTTTGCAGAGTGACTTTTCTATGCTCAGGCACGTCGTTTTTGCCAGAGTGCTTTAATGATGTCAACAGGTCTGTGAGTACAGAGATGGATAATCAACAGCTAGCAAGGGTTTTTTGGCTGGGTTTCTTCCATCTAAGGGTAAAAGATGGCTAACCTCTGCCTCAGATGCTGCTGGAACAAGACAGCAAATGTTGAGAGCATCCTTTGGAAATGGTAGGCTTGCTTGGCCTACTGCCTTCTGCCAGATGCTGCTGCTTTAGTGTGTCATACGTGAACCCAACCCCAAAAATTACAAAATCTCCCAGTAATATCCAGGGCTGAGCAAGAGAGACAGAAGGAGCCTACATGCCAGAATTTCTATGCCAAAAGGAGGAAGATCTGAATATTGTTCTCCTACCTCATGACAAAAGACAATTTGGATACTAGCAATAGTTACGAGATCTCATTTGTGCAGGCTGGCACTAAACCTTTCAATACAAAACACATTGAAAAATGCCCCTGGTGGTAGAGGTAGTGGAAGAACCAGGTCTTATTAGCAAGCCCATGCTACCTGCCTGCTGTGTACCTTCACGCAAGGTGGAGTGGCAGCATTAAGATGGCATCTCCTCTCTCTTGGAGATATCGTATCTGGCCCTGCCTTTGCCACACCCATTGGCTTTTGGCATTAGAAAAATGTAAAAATATAGTGTTTCTGAAGAGAAAGCATTAGGAGCAGGTAGTCCTTTGCTTTGTCAAGGTGAGTGGGACCTCCTTTGTAAGACTGTCTCAAACAGATAGTGTTCAAAGCTATGGTTTCCTAGATAAGCATCCTTGTCACCAGAATACCAGTCAGGACAACAGTCTTCTCACACCTCTGCTGCTAAAACTCGTCCACTGTAAAAGAAAATCCGAGTTTGTGGGGAAGCAGCAAGATTATGGGGAGGAGTAATTTGACTCCAGGACTCTCTGTGCTGTTTGCACTGTATTTCGTTCTTGCTAAGAAAAAAGCATAAAACGCCATCATCCCCTTTCAGTGTATATCTAGACCATGTCTGTCCTTGCTGTCTCAAGCTCCTGAGCTCTTTGCTCCTCGTTGAGCGGCAAGCATGGGCTCAGCAGGCAGAGGAGTGCATCTGTGGAGGCAGCAGCAGGGGTCAGCCTTGTCCCCAGCTATGTGGGACCAGAGACAGGGGGAGGAAATGCAGGATGCAGGCAAAGTGTTTTACAAATTGATTTGTGTTGATTGGCACACTTGAAATGCTGAAGCACATTCCCTTACCTGCACTTGAGCTGTAGTGGATTCTGGGCCTTTTTTCTGCCTTCAGCCACTTTCTGGTGTCTTGGGTACAGCTGCAGGGCGCTGGTGCTTTAGGGCTGGAAGCTTTTAACCTGAGTAACTCCAGTGACAAATGTGCTCCTGCTGTTACTGAACCTGGAGCGCAGGTTGGTGCCTGCAAAGGCATCCATCCTCTTTTCCCCTGAGTAACTTGCAAAACCAGATATTCTACTCTACAAGATACGCAGTCCCATGGTGTTACCATATATCCACAAAGGACTGTAGATGTAGATCTTGCAGGAGGGAAGTCTGCTGCGGTCCAGTCAAGGCTTTTTCTGTGTTGGCTCTTTCCAGTTGTCTTTCAGCAAGTATGCACCCTTTGGCTCCTGGCCCCTTGCTCCCCTGCTTATCTCGTTCTCCCCCTCTTATATTTTTCCTCTGCTCTGCTCCTATTCTGGTTCATTTTTACTACTCCGTCCTCCTCTCCCACTCTAACCTCACTGTACATGCTCAATGGCCTATACACTAGCAGAGATTTCAGCTGGAGTTTGGGGGCACTCTTGGAAATGGCCTTGTTGCTCCTCCTCCTCCTTTTCACATCTTTCCATGTCAGAGTCTGAATCCTGCAGATCAACAGCATTGCTACAACTCAGTGGGGCAAGAATTTTCCCTAGTTATCCCTAAATCAGCAGAAACACAGATTTAAAAGCTAGCCTGGCGTCTATGGCCACGGAGGCTCTACGGGCAGGTGCCTGGCACACCTGTGGCTGCAGGTACCTCCAAGAACCACATCCGATGGGGATGCCTGGCACTCCTCTTTCTTTAGAGGAAAACCCAAGCACTCGCAGCAGTGAGAAGAGGCTCAGTCCAGCAGGGTTACCAAGCTAGATTTTGTGCTACACCTAGAAGCTTTCAAAACTACACCCTAGGTTTGACTGGCCCAGCCTGGCTTCATCCAGCTGTGACAGGGCTTTGCCCTAAATGATTTCATCTATTTCTGCAGCTATGGCATGCATTTTTATCTGGAAGCAAACTGTTTACTTATTTGCTTTTAATTATTTATGGTAATGAAATAGAACCCATATCCCAAAATTTTCCACAAAAATGAATACTCTTGTAGTTCAGATCTGTGGCCATGAAAGAAAACACAGTTCCCCACTGTTGCTTATAATGTTTATTTGTTTTTAACTTCAAAACACAGGTGATTTTTTCAAAACAAATAGAGTAAGGGGGGAAATGAAGGCAGGCGCTCTTTGTAACTTTCCCAAGAAACACATCTGTAAAAGCATACTTTTGCAGAACAACTACATTTTAGCACACCCAGACAGTGAGATTCCAAAAAGTCATAAATAGCAGTGAGGTTAGCAACCAATGTTGTTGGGGGTTTTAATTCCTCCCCCTCACCACTCCCCTCCCCTGCCTTGTTTAACTTGCAAATGGCATTAAATGAACCCACAATTTCCACAGCTAATACTGAGACATTTGTACAGAAGTCTCTGAGTACGCAGTTAATTTCCAAGATGGGGAATCATGAAGGCATATCCTCACTTTCAATCTGTAAAATAAACTTGGTGGAATAACTGGATATTATAACATCTAATGGTCTTGCTGCTGAGTTAAGCCTAAAGCTTAGCTATTTAAATCACTATCCTTAATTACTACTTAGTTACGTTTAACTAAAAGTCATTTTTTACCCATAGGCAGGTACAAAAACTTTATTTAGAAGCAGCAGTGAAGTGTTGGATTATATTTTGTAAATAGCTCTGATGCCACACTTCATCAGCACTCCTAAAACCTTAGTGTCATTTTTGGTTTCATTGCCTGTACAACATCTCTTGCTCCACCTTAATAGTCAGTAGAAAAACAACCGGCTTGGAGACAGATCAGTAAAACTAAAGGCCAGCTTTCCTGAATCCGAATGCCACAGCCAGACCCAGCTCACCGGGAACGTCAGGGAAGGTGGAAATAATTCTGCAGACCACCGAGGAAAAGTGCGAAGCCACTGTTCAGATGACAGTGACCAGCAAGTGGCAAGATCTATAACTCCTAGCACCTGCACAGACACAGGCAGAGCCAGGCACAGGCGATCAGACACACACCCACGCAGGCACGGGGCCCGGCAGCCCCACGGTGGGAGCACACGGCTTTGCCTACCAGCTCCCAGCCGCTGGAGACACAGCAGGTCCACGGCCATCTCAGCAGGGCTTGGGCTCATCTTCTCCTACAGCACCACGGAGCTAAAATGATCGTCTATGGCTGGGACTGCTGAAGAGCAAAAAACATATTTGGAAATGCCATCTCCTAATTAATAAAATTTGGATAGGAACATATTAGTTATTTTTTTTAGCTAATGCTTGCTCTTCACGAGTCAGTCTTGCTTTTCCTGCACGTATGTGAAAATCAAATGTTTCTGGCACTGGGTGTGCTGCCCACGATGTAATGTTCTTTGTAGCTTTTTGTACCTACATAGAAGGAAAATATCACTTTACCATCTGATTTGCTTGAGTTGTGTAGTCATCAGTGCTATAGCAAGAAACAGATGGATTGGGAATTAGGAAATCACTCAAGCGCTGATCTGAAGAGGGTCTTCCTGAGCACAAAGCGGGTGCATGTGTTAGGTCGCCACAAAACTTACAGTCTATCACATTCAATATCAGGGTTATTAGATGGTGTATCAAGAATACCAAAACACACTTCCTTGTTTGCTGGAGGTGGGGTATTGGTAGGACTTCCCACCCCAGAATCAGGGCTCGGTGCAGGGTGCATTTCTCCGGCATACTTCTCTTCTTTCTGAGAAGGCTCTTGTTGTTTTTGCTTGAGGTTTTTGAAACGTTTGAGCTTGACAGGGTCCTTGACTTCCTTGGCACAATGGAACAAGATGAAAATGTCCCTCCGAAATTTGGAGCTCATTCCAAAGTAGATAATGGGATTGTAGAAGCTGGCAGACTTAGCAAACAAACTGGCAAGGATGCTGGTAAGATTGGGCACAGGGTGACCATAGGCAGACCATATAGAGATGACAGCATATGGTGACCACGCAATAATGAAGGCTGTGCAAATGACAATGGAAACCTAAAAGACAGGAGAAGAACAGTCTTAAATCTTTTCTGGAACACTACATCAGGCAAGCAGCTTCGACACTTGGCTGGAAAGGAAACATCAGGTTGTCCTGAGGGTATGGCTCACAGCAGAGTACAGGCAAGCAAAAGGTTAGCTTTGATGGAGCCAGGCAAACCTAGAAGTGATATATCTAATTTTGGCATGGTGGTGTGCTTGAACAATGCCTCATCTAAAGGAATGAAAATAGCTACAGTCCCCTGTATGTTTATGTGAATTAAGAGGGTTTTGGGTAGACTTAAGTCAACAGTAAGTAAATTGAGATCTCCACTGTAACTTCTGTGTATGCTCAGAAGGAATGTAACTTCTGAAATAAAAGAACATAAGCCAAACCAAACTTTTGTTTTTGTACGGTATAACCCACTCCAATTATACTTAGATTATTTTTCACATGTGATGTAGCACCAATATTAGCCAACTGACGGGGGCAGGAGTTTTAAACAATCCCCCTATTCTTCCCTGAGTTCAAACTCTGTCACTAGAGATTATAGAGAAATGAAACATGACTGATTTGTTTTGTTCTCTCTTCTCTTCTAGTTGGGACCAATTTTTGGAAAGACAAGATTTCATTGAGATAAACGTGAAACCCAAACTCACCCTGGTGACATCCCGCTCCATTCTCCTCTGTCTGTCTGTGGGATCACCCAGTCCTGTTAACGCATGGCTTAGCTTGACAGTATTGATAATTGACACATATGAGAAGACCATGACTGTTACAGGTAGGAAAAAACAGCAGATAAAAATGGAGACAATGTAGGACTTGTAGATTGTAGAGAAGTTGGCTTTTGCCCAGTCTATCTCACATGTGCCATACATGCGATCTGAAAAGGAAAAATAAGTTGGTTACCATTTCTAGAAGATTTATCTGCTTTTGAGCTATTAATTTATTAGTTCAAATGCTGCATTTTTCTTCTTCTGAGCACTAAAGAATGGATTGATCTTTCTGATTTAATGAGCTGTGACATAATTTCCTACTTAAACAATTTTTCAAGACCAGCTAGACTGTAACGAGTTTTAATGAGTATTATCATTCTGTCCAGTTTAGATTTCCAGTGTACATCCATAATGCTCAAACTGTTGTCTCTGAATAGGAAATTGTGATACTTTATGAGGGAAAAAAAAAGGGTATTCATTCAGTAGGTTTGAGATTTTTGAGTGTTATCTACTCCTGTCATAATCTTCTACATAGTAACTTCCTAAGATGAGCACTGTAACAGCACAACAGGCAATTGTAAAGACATAATACACCAGATGTAAAAAGTCACTGCTTCCATAGCAAAGTAGGAAATAAAAATATTGAGGGGTTTTTAATAGAAACAACAAGGCAGTTAAATTTTTACTGTAGTGAGAGCCATGAAAGCAAATTGATATAGCTAATAATAAAGATTATGGGAAGATGAAACATATAAGTACTTAGAAAGATACGAGACATTTTGCTAAATGGGAAGCATACAGTTCTGCAACTACAAAGGAGCTGGACGCTCTTAAAAATGAAGTTAGGCAGATTGCAGGATCTGCAGTAGTGGGATTTACAAAGGGACATTTGCTGATCAGGTACTTAAGGGAAAGGCAGTGGGAATAAAGTGCGGTCTCTGCTTAAAGACTTATGAATGACTTGTTGACTGGTTGGTTGACTTCTTTAGACCCTCTGATGTATCTGAAAATGTGTCCTGGTATAAAACTTGAGTTCAGTAGCATTAGAGGTTTTCTTTAGATTGCGAGTTGTTGATTTTTCTTTTTAAGTGGAAAAAGCTGTTTTGTTTTTTTTTTCTGATAGCTATGCCAGCAAATTGAATTATAAATAAATGAAGCATGAACAAAAATTATGTAAGTCAAGTATCAACAAGTTCTGGAGATATAATACAGGTGAAGCCTGCATGATTTAGCAACAAATCTCTCTCTGACATCCAGTGATAATTCTGAAGAAAAAAAATCTCTTAATTCCTCACAGGTGGTAGGAGGTTTAGACAGGATGAATTAATGGAGCAAAAGATTAGAATCTCTTTTATGATTCTCATCAAAAAGAGCTCGGTATTTTTAACACCAAAAGCTCTAGGTGTTGCTGTCTGGATGTGTTCAGTAATAGAAACAGATTTTTGTCTCCTTCACCCTTTTCATGAGTAGACCCCAAGATTCAAAAAGATAACCATAAAATCTGGCTTAATGACAGGTTTCTGGATCGTGAAAACTTCTGGCTGAAAAAAGAAAGCAGTCTCCAGGTGACATGAAAAGAAAATCCTGCAGATTTTCTGCGAGTCAGAATTCAGAGCTGTGTTTCCCCCCTCTGCAGAGACACTGGCAAGTGGCATTTCCGAAAATCAGCGGTGTCCTGGGGACCCCTGGAGCTGCTGCGTAGAAGTGAGAGGTCCGAGGCAGACAGGTGCAATGTGCTGTGGTCTGCCAGCATCCACTGCCCGCTCCCAGACTTGCCATTGCTGGGCTCCCACGTCTCCACGGGTGCCCCTCAATGGAAACGTGTTTAGAGTCAGATAGCCCAGGAACCTGAAACCGCTGTGATTCTCAGTAGGGAGAAGTGCTCCTAGAAGTGGTCTTGAAGACCATTGTCATGGAATTGAATCCAAACTACAAACAGGATCCATGGGTGCACTTGGATGCCCCGACAAGGCAGTGGTGCCCAAGAAGTCCCCGGCTCCAGTTTAAGGCCAAAAAGGGACACCAGAAATCCTTCTACAAATGAAGAACTAGTAAGATTAACGTAAAAAGAACACATAGGTTGCCAGAAGATACACAGAAAATGACCAGTCCAACCCCCCCAGGTTTTTGACATATCCAGAGTGCAAAAATATGACACAAAATGAGAACAGTCTATTAAACAGTTTGGTTTTGCCTCAAACAAAACATCCATTGAGCTTAATATCCTGGTAACATTTTGGTTTGGGAAGGATAGAAGACTTAGCCAATCATAGAAATGGATGCTTTTCTCACACCTATACTTCAAGGGTCCAGAGATACCTCAAAGCTTATGTATTTAGTTTGTAAGAAGATATATATTCACATAGCTGCTTTAATAAGTCTTCACAGATTTAACGACTTCTCAAAGGAGGCAGATGCCTACAGGATCCAGGCAGATAACTGCTGGACAATTTCAGTCCCGTGGTTTCAGTTGTTAGGACTCCTGTATCATTACCATTTGTTCCTAGAGATTTGTTTTGTTGAATTTTTAGAGCCTTAATTTGAGACAATGTCTCCAGCTTTTCCCCAGGAAGAAATTTTCTGGTGTGGGAATATCCCTCAGCCATTGAATTACCGCAGAGTTCACTATTCAAAATTTTTCCTGTTTTTTCCCCCTCCTTTTTTGCTATGGCCTGATCTTGCACCCTAATCACTTCTGACATCTTTTTCTTCTTATGCTATGTTAGTTTTCATATTTTCAGCACTGTTATACCAAATGTTTCTGGCTTGTCTTACTATAGTTTCAAGTTTAACTTGCTGGAACTTGTGTTATTTTCTAGCTTCCTAATCTTGACAGTTTTTGAAGGATGTCTTTTGATAGTTCCCTTTATCTCATTGCTTAACCATGCCAAATATTTCTGGTCTCTCTTTTTTTCATAGCTAATATGCACTTGGTCCAAGCCTTTCCTGAGATATCTTCAAAAAAATCTCTTTATAGCTGATACCAAAGCGGGCAATGCTCTGCAAATACGTCATGCATGATGAATGGTTTTCTCCGTTCCACTGATAATCGGTCTGGTTTATCACAAACAGCAAAAAAGAAAGGTAAGTATTTTTGTTCAGTTAAGTGGAGAGGTGCCAAATAAGTACAACTGAAAGATACCTGTTACCTGTATAACTGCCCCAGCCAAATAGTGGAGCTGCTGACCAGAAGAAAGCTGCTACCCAAATGAGAACCAGAGCCACCGTCATACTGCTGTTGCTGATGCAGTGGCCTGCAATGACAGGGTTCAGTCAGAAAATAATATCTAGACAGGCAGACATATCTCTGAGATCTAAATGCACTCCTATACCGAGAGCTAATATGGAAAATATAGCTATTTAAAAAAAATATGATGACCAAAAAATGCATATTCATAAGAAAAGTTTAAATTTGAAAGCATCTGTCAGGCTCGTGTTCAAGACCATTTGTGAAAGTGGAAATGAATGGCTTTTAAGCACGAGACGATGTGTTTGTTGAGCACTGCAGGGTTAGCAAATTCTACATTAGACTTATGTTTTGCAATTTTTTAAAAAGCAGGAAATGGTTGTATTCTAAGTTTTACATAGAAACAAACAAGATAAGTCTAAATTCATAGGATATTCTTATGCATGTCAAGGCTTTCCCTGTTAAAAAGGAGAAAATACATTAGATGCTCAAACTACCTTAGCCATTCAATACTAAATATTTAATCTGTTCTGCCGTTGCCATACATTCTGGTTATTTCTTTGTTTACGTGGGAAATATTTAGGCATTCACCAATCTCTGTTCCTCAACATTTCTGTAAAGTTATACTGGGTGCTTGCTCAGATTTCCTCAAGAGGCAAACATAAATTATGCACGTCCTCAGAAGAACATATGATACAGCTTTGCAAAAGAGAGCGCATTTTAAATACGCAACGTGTGTTTTAAATACGACTTAATAATTTGCACTGAATATAAGATGTAGAACACATCACAGTCAAATTCTACCAGCTCCAACAGCAGTTTGTGCTGAAAATTAACTTCAACAAGTCTATCATTGCAAGAAGCTGCAGAAGGACTTCCTGCGGAAAAAAGACCACCCGGCAGAAGTTCTTTTCACAGCTAATACTGTTCATGCATGCTTTACCTGCGGACGTGAATAGGTTTCTGCCTGAAACATGATGCAAGCCAGTCACAACAAAGGCATGAAAATTGATAATACATCATCTAAGGATGGGTGAAAGGAAGACTAGGGATAATTCATAAGGTTCATAAGAACATATAAAGTTCTTATGGAACAAAACATAAGGTTCTCAGTGGAAGTCAAAGTTTTCAGCAGGCAGGAGGTCCAGGATGAACGGTAAGGAAAGGTTTCTACTGAACCCGCAAAAGGGAGTGCCTGGGGTGAGTGTGGTGATGTAAAGAGGCATGAAGGGAAAGTGGTAGATGACGGCAAGTTTATATAGACTTGCTGATGGGGATTTCACAGGGCAGGAAACATACAAAGTATTTCAGATCAGATTTGTACAGTGGGACACATGTATGCCTTTAGAAAGGCATTTATACCAAAGGTTAATAAAAAATGAAATTCAAAAAACTATAAAGAGAGTGGTTAGTAAAAGGTTTCTAGCACTGGAGAAAGTAATGAACAGTGGTTGTTTGAGATATTCAGGTTACAGATCAACAGGGCAATAGAGAAGAAAGAAGTGTGGGTGTGAGGCTGTGGTGATGATGCTCTGCAGATCTGGGAGACAGACAGGAGACAGGGACTGTCTGGCTAGAGTCAGGTCATGGTCAGTTCTGGGGATGGTAAGAGTAATTTTCATCTCCCGTAATGTGAAAGTGTCCAGGGAGAGGAGGCCAGAGAGGCATGTGGGGATGGGAGGCTGTGCAGTGCTACAAAAGCTGGAGGCAAGATGAGCAGACTGAGTGTTCCTGGTGCCATCTAAAGCAGTCCTAATGCCTGCTGTGCACAAACCCTGGCAGAACACCCTGAAGAGTGAAAATGTTTGTATGTAGGGCAGCCTTCTGAAACAAGGATCTTCTTAATGACTGGATACTTCCCAAACATCATCTCACAGGAGATTAAATTCGTTGCTTACAGTAAGATCCAGACAACAATGTCTGCATCACTTAGGAGTCATTTAAGTTGTATTTTGAAGAACACAGAGGGTCAGCAGGACCTGTGGTATCTTTGGCACAAGGGTGACCAAAATGTACTAGTAATAATTCAGCTCTTATTTGGGTTAACCCTGAAGGATTCTGTGCAAACCCGTTTGTAATGTAAATGGCTACATTATATTCTGGTTTTGAAGGCATCTAATTTATATTTGACATAGCCTGTGACTGAAAGAAATACAGATTTGCACCATAGAATCATAGAATCATTTATGTTGGAAAAGACCCTTGGGATCATCGAGTCCAACCATCAACTCCACTCTACAAAGTGCTCCGCTACACCATATCCCTTAACACTACATCTAAATGAGTCTTAAACACATCTTAAACACATCCAACACTCCACCACCTCCCTGGGCAGCCTATTCCAGTGTCTAACCACTCTTTCTGTGAAGAATTTTTTCCTAATGTCCAGCCTAAACCTACCCTGCTGCAGCTTGAACCCATTCCCTCTTGTTCTATCGCTAATTACCTGTGAGAAGAGACCAGCACCAACCTCTCTACAATGTCCTTTCAAGTAGCTGTAGAGTGATGAGGTCTCACCTCAGCCTCCTCTTCCTCAAACTAAACAGTCCCAGCTCCCTCAATCGCTCCTCATAAGATTTATTCTCCAGGCCCTTCACCAGCTTCGTTGCCCTCCTCTGCACTCGCTCCAGCACCTCGATATCTCCAGGTTCAATGAAGGCAGAACTGGACCTTCCTTACCTCTCTCAGGATGGCAGCCCTTGATGTAGCGAGTCACGCTGATTACTGTAAGGGTATTAATGCTAGCCAGGCCAAAGAGAAGTGTCAGGAAGCCATCAACCTGAAAAACAAAGCAGTGATGTTCTTTTACTGCAGAGCGCTGAAGGGGAAAAGAACCACAGGGATCACTCCAGTTGTTTTCATGTTAATGCTCTTGAAAGTTTCTCCAGAAACCCAACTAGCTAGGAAAATATAAAATGTCAGGGGCAGTTATCTTCTACAGGATCAGTAAGCAAGTAAATGTTCAAAAATTATATAAGCGCTCTGTCACGTACATAAAATAAACAAGCAAACACACCGTCACATCTATGCTTCCCCAAAATGACTTGTCAAATGAAGGAGAAAAAAGTTGAACTGAAAAGAAGAAAAGCCCTGAATAGGCAAAAATGCACTGGATGCAGCCGCCCTGCTTAGGCGGAATAAACATGCAAACTGAATACATGAAATTTAGGCCAAAGAGGGAAGAACGTAGGAGGCAGCGGACTTGTCTGAGTGAGAAAAGCTTTTTAAAAAATTAAATAGAACCACCCGAAGCTAAACTGTCCCAATAGATTGAGTCTCAATGTTGGTGCTACCGATTGCCTGCTATTATTAATCCCCGATCCTCACCGCCTGTGACTGACGCAGGCAGAGCCGTACGGCTGTGCGGGCTCACGCTGACGTCAGTGTCTCAGCGATAGAGGCACGGCGCGGTTACAACTCTGCTAGCTTCACTTTTGGGTATAGGAAGGAAGTTGCTGCTGACTGTGGTGGAGCGGGATGTAGCCATCTGCTAGGGAGCACTATACGACTGGGAAATGATCCAGGCAAAATGCCGAAGGCAGTCCTTTTTTTGAAAGCTTGCAGTGATGTACCAAACCGGCCAGAGCAGAGGGGCTCTCGGAGGTGCCAGTTTTACACCGAGTGAAGCAGGGATATTAAGCAAGTGTCTCTGGACTGTAACTTGGCATTCAAGTGCTAAAATTATCAGCGGAAAGGCACATCATTATTCTACGGGAACAAACTCTGCCTTTGTGTGAATGGGCACAACTCCCGCGGAATTCAGTTTATCCCAGTGCTGAATCTGGGGCTTTAATCCAGCCTTAAAGCTGAGACCATGGCAGATTGTATAAATTAAATTGGGTGAAGGGTTAGGAAAGGGCTGCTTCATCATTTCTTTCACTGGCGCTTTTTCTTGCTACCAACGCCCTTATATTGACTCTATTTACTTCTTAATGCCAACTTTCACAGACCCCGCCACATTTTAAATGCATGCAAGACTTGCTGCTACAACAATCTACATCCACCTGTGCTCCTCTTACAATCAGCTCATGCTTTGTGTATAAATTCAGCCTTGTTTACACCAAAAAACAGGCTTCCTTGGATGCTTCAGCTGCTTCCTAGACGCTGCACTTGGCTGAATTTTGCCCACCGTGTGCTGTCAAGATTGGTGAAATACGTGGATAGGCAAATGTGCTCTGCATTTCGTTAGCCTTATTGATGCAAACAGCTGCCACTTCTCCATTTGCTCTAACAATGCTTCCTAGATGTGGAAAACAGCACGGCCAAGGACTACTGAGAAACCAGGCTGCCTAAGCTTAAGCAATTGCACTAGTTATTAGATGAGAAAGGAAGCAGCATTTCAGCAGTGATGCAAATAAACGCTTGGAAATGAAGTTTAAAGAGCTATGAGACTGTACACTAACGTAGTTGGACAAGCTTCTTAATGTGTATCATAGCCCTTCTATGCTGAAACTGGTTGAGTTTTGCTGAAATACATCGTCATATGTTTTATCACTTGCAGATGTGACTATTATTCTCCTACCCCCTTCTGTGACAACGAACCAGAGAGAGACAATTATATTAAGTGATCAGTTCAAACAGCCCTTGAGCACACTTACAAGGCAGAAAAGTGGGTCTAAAAATACAGTCTTGCACTTTACCATTTGAGATGAAACCCCATCATCATAAGAAAGAGCAAGCCAAAGTGTTTTCTTTGGAGTGCTGCCCTGCTAAAAAAAATTGCAGTTTTACCTGAATCAATATAGTTCATAGGACTAAGCTATTGTCAGCACCATGTCTGTTTTTTGTACTATTTCATAACAGCATTTCAGCATATCAAAATACTGTTGCTTCTGTTAGCATGGGGGCTATCACCAGAGATTTGACTAGGGCCATACACTTAATAAGTAGCTGAAGTGGCAGCAGCGTCCCGGGAGTGTGGGGGGGGCTGTGCTAACTGCCCCCATGCTGGCCACAGGCTCACCGGTTTAGGAACAGATGGCAGAGTGAAATGCCAAGGAGGAGAGGGAGCTCTGGGGATGACAATAGTGCCAGGATGAAATGAATAAAGGAGGGAAGTGAGGTGGCTTTCAAGTGCAGAACAGCCCATGGCATCTGGAACATTAAAACAAGAGGGAGCATCCAACAGGGTTAGGGCTGCTTTGGGAGTAGGATCCTCAAGCCATGATTGTCCCTGTCAAACTTCACTTGGTGACGAGTTACCTCTTGAGCCTAGCTATGTGTACACCATTTCCCAGCAAGTCTATCAATTCTGCAATACTTTTATATTGGTGACACTTAGACATACGTCTTCAGAAGAAAACGAGGGCTCTTACTGCAGCTGTAGCCAACCTACTGCAAGCATACGCCTACTGGATATGGAAGAAAGACCTCTGCTACTTTTTCTGCTCCTGAACAGACAACACTGACTGTGGGTAGCAACTAAAGCCACTGCTTGGAACCCAAAGCAGTTAGCAACAGAAAAAACGCTTTAGCATAGTCCCGATTTCTATAGGCAGAGATATTAATACATGTAGGTAACAAAAATATATGCATCTTTTTCTGCATCTTTAAAGATATATGGAATGACAGCCAAGGAAATACTAGGGTAGTAGATAACATTTAATTACTTTGGAAGATTGATGCTCTTCCCTTTCCTGGTTCTGCTTTTGTTTTTCTTTTATCCTACCCCCAGCCAGCTCCTTCCTTCCTTCTACAGTCTTAATATTTCCTCCATTTTTATGTAATGCAATTTTGTCCTTCCTATTATTAATTATGATCAAATAGCAGCAGCGTTAATAGGCAATAGTGAATTCCGACATAAACACGAAGTTGATTGCGTGATAATTTTGATCCACCAGCTTTCCCTTTTGCCCATTAAGAAACAGGAGTAGATTAGCAGTTTTAAAAGCTTTTATCTCAGTGCTATACCAATATTACTCTCTTGGCTATATAGATACTCACAGAACTGGCTCATTATCTTTATGTTGCCTGGAAGCTAAGATATAACTGAAGAAAAGGCTGTGTTTTTCTGCTTTGTACTTGTGCCTGATTTTAAATCTCACTAATGTTCTTGGTGTACTATTTACAACCCACAATACGTAAAGCGCCAACTTCGTTTCTTAAGCTTTGCCTCAACACAGGGAGAGTCAGGCATTCCCAGCGCACCGTCTAATTTTCAGTTGTGAGCTTGGGGGTGCCCCACTTTTACTACCTTTAGTACTTATGCATCCCTACTGAATTCATGAGGGTTGTCTTCATTTAAAGCAGAAAGAGTGAAGTACAGCCTATTGTTCTTATTAGTGGATTAATCAAGGTTTAATGGCACAAAAGCAGATTGCCAAAATAGCTATTACATTTCAGTTTAGGCCGAAACATTGATCTCGCCAGCCAGAAAGGCTGCATCGCTCCCTCCTCTGGCCAACTGGTGAATTTGTTGCAATTTCCTGAAGTGAATTTGCTTCCCCTCAGAACCACCATGTCCTGTCTTTCTCCTCTATTGAAGATGAGATCATGAATATGTAAAGAAAAAAGATAAACTTTTAACAGGGATTATTTTTACATTGCATATACTTAAAGTCGTCACAACAAGCTCTCTCGGAATATTGTTTTTGAATACAGATTATTCCAAGATCATAATGTAAATGGATACTGGCAATAAACCTCCTTCAACCTCAAGAGACAAAAAAGCACCTAATCAATATTTAAGAAATACGTTTGGAAAACCAATTGTAGGCACTTTTGAATAGAGCATGTTCTAAAATTTAACAGGTTCTTAAAGTTTGAAGTAAGTGAGAAAATATTCCATTTGAGCCTAATGACAACATAATTATCTCGTCCCGCCAATATATCAATAATGTGTCAACTGGATTATTTATGCTTGCAGTGACTTTTCTGTCAAATGGAAGAACTACCAAGGCTTGTAATCAAAATCAGTCTTCACAGGAGACTACTTAAAACTCCCAATGCATAGTTTTCCTAAAGTACTCAAATTGTTTCTTTAAGGTTTACTATAATACAGGAAGTACGAGAGACTTATAATTTACCACAATTTCCACAATATCTTTTGGTCTTGCCACATCGCTGTGCTATGGTTGCATTCTGCCTCTTAAAATGTCTCAGTAGGCTTCAAGGGTAGCTCTGCTTAGGGGTGATTACATTAACCCAAGCCATTACAGGTCTCTGACACAAACAGAACTTCATTTACTAATAAACATTGAGAACTGGTATGCCACAGCATTAGATAGCTTAAACCCTTAAGTGAGACCATCAGACGCTCAGTATTTTGCATTTACCAGGTGATTAAACCTTTCTGTTGATGGCGTGTGTTTTAAAGATAGGAAAAATACAAATGCGATATTTAGGCTATACAATTGTATGTACAGATATATAATTCTACTAACTATGCTATATAGCTAAGTGTACAGTTAGTGCCTCCTATTATATGCGGGTCAGGTTTTCACTCTGGTGATGTTAGGGAATCCAGAATAAGGCTACTTGTTTGCTCATAGTTATTTTAGGTTTGTATACTGGGTTAATCAAATGAGATTCAATTCATACTTCCTTTGGGCTAACTTTTAGCTATTAGAGTTGTAGCCCTCTCAGGTCACACTTTATACTTGTAGTGTACATGCCCCTGTCAACAAGCATGGTTATGAATGCAACAACCCCACCAGGTGCACATCATTTTTTTAACAAATAGACAGAAATTTCTTTCAGAATTTCCTTACTCAACCTCATCAGATTATAATCTTAGTTCAGGTACCCCATCTCCACATGCTTGGGAGCACCTGCTTTCTAGCTCTGGGTTGAAGGGACCATGGCAGGTTTCATGTCTCTCCTGTCCACCCGTAAAAGAATGAATGGGGAGGAAGCAACCAAGCATGTAGCTCATACCACTCGATGATCCAGATACAATGAAAAGATTTCCATCTTCAGGTTAAACGCTGCATTGCCATTGTCTTTCTGCGAACTACTGTACAGGGAAATTAAGAAGCACTAGATGTGAAATTCCAGCCAGCATTGCCCTCTGGGAATGTCCGTGCTATGCTGTGTAAAACTCTTTTCAGTGGGCCTGAGCCAAAACTCCTCTCCACTTTGGTGATGTTAATTCAGAGCCTACTTGTTTATTGCTAGCAGCACCATTAATATAAACAAGCAAATACAGAGACAGATAAAAGAAGAAAACAGCCTCATGAGTCACCTGTCTCATCTTTACATTCCCATAGAAAGCAAGGCGTGGTTTTGTGGCCTGTGGTGATCCTACCCCAACAACTGAGATCCATTAACATCAGATTAAAGTCACACTTTTATTTTCAAAGTAAAGAAGTGCTACCTTTGCCTTTTCAGAATGTCATGGTAAATGCTTCTGGAGGCTTACACATGTCTCAGGGGAAGCAGAGGTCCCACAGACCGTTCACGGGCTCTGTCAGGACAGCCCAGAGATTACAAATGACCCTCCACGTTCTCCAAAGTACAATCGCCTGTGCTGTTTCCCAGGAAGAAGGAATTTGCTTACGCAGCCACCATCAGGTTAATACAAGGTCATGTCTGACTGCTGGCTGAATGCCCACCAGTGGAGTTATTCTGCTGCTCATAAGGCTCATAGGCACGAGGCAGGGCAGGTTAGTGATGGTACCAGTTCAGCCATTAAGAGATCAAGACAAGAACATGTTACGTCCCTGAAAGCCTGAAAAAGCTGCATGGCTGCTAGGAGATCTCCTCTTGGGTTGATATTCTTGGCTCCTCTGGATCCTCTACCAAAATAACCAGAGAAACAGAAGATAACTGATTTATCCCAGGAAAATGCTTGTAGTCCTAAAATGGGTACGGACTGTAAGGGTCTTCACATCACAACTATGTATGATAAACTGTACGACAAACTGTATGTGTATGATACTGGACCTGACAACTCCTAACAGAAGACTCACGTACATTGCCAAGGAGTCCTAGTAGCCCAGGGAGAGCCTGGAAGGAAGTGTAAAAGATACAGGTTATTCTTGGCCTTAAAGAGCTATCTGGAAAGCCACCAGGTACAACACCATCCCTTTTGCAGGGACAGTGGTGTGGAAATACTGGATGTGTCATATACAGCCCATCGCAAGCAATGGTCATCTTGTCATTGATTCAGTCAGGACAAGATCAGGGCCAGGACCCAAATTGCTTCCTACACACTAGCGGTGTACTGACTTCACGCAATATATATTTGTGAAACAGACAATGAGTAAATGTCAGGTAGGACTATTTAAGATACTTGCAGATATTATCAGAGTGATTTTTAAGTTTCATATGAAATTTTGCTTAAAAGTCAGTGAGATGATATGGCACACAGGGAGGAGCCAGCAGAACACAAACTATTCAGCCCCGTGGCGAGAAGATCTTGCATGATGAAGGTAAGTGATAGACAGCACTTTTTGAGAGAAGACATTTAATCTCTTGGAAACACACATCAGCACAGAAGAAAGAGGAAAGCTACTATTTTCCACACATGGAAACAAGAAAAAGATGTTTCAAAGCCCTCTAAGAGGAAAAGCTAGTGTAGGAATCAAAATTTAGGCTTTGGACATTGCTGGTTCTGTAGGAGCACTATCAGACAATGAATGACCTTTCCAGGCAGCAGTGAGTGGTTTGACACTGTGCTTGGGTGGCATGGGATGGGCTATGTCAAACTTGTTAAACAAGGAAACACATAGTTTGAGCATTCACAATTTTTCAGGTACCAAATATATAACTTCCCTAATTTTTTGCAATTGGCTGTAGAAATAATCATTTACAGAAAAATGAGGGAGAATTCATGGCTAATGGAAACGGGCATAATCTTCCTGCAGTCACATTAGTTACACTGAAATGATCTTCTATGTTGCTAATGATTCTGTTTGTGCAAAGGCATAGTTTCCACCCCCCCCACCCTTCCCTGCAGATGAAGTATTTTTCTCATTAAAATTTAGCTCACAGATGTCTACATGCGTTGCTTTTACTTCTTTGACTGCAATGTGCCTGCTCTTCAGATTATAACAAGGTAGACCAAAAATAAAGAAATAGGAAACACTAATATCTCTGCAACTGTTGTTTTTTTTTCAGTATCCAAATCTCAGTTACTCATAGAATCAAGAATGAGGATACATTCTAGCGTACATAATATTTGAGATAAAAAAATTGCTCAGAAAAACATATCTTGGAGAGGAAGGTTTGTATAGCACAGCACAGGCAAAGTAAAGGGCACTCTTTTTGGATTTGCTTTATAGACCAGTCTCCACATCCTACCTTTCACACTGAATTAGCGTGTTAAGGTGAGCTGAATACAGAGCTAATGTTACACAGCTTTTCTTCAGAGCTTTTAACACCTGTTTTATCTGTTAATGCTCTTAGTGCCAGTTCCATGATTCGACTTTGGGTTATTCTCATCTTACTGAAATGTCAGGAATGATAAGCTATATATAAGCAAAATCC
Organism: Chroicocephalus ridibundus; assembly: GCF_963924245.1. Taxonomy (NCBI): domain Eukaryota; kingdom Metazoa; phylum Chordata; class Aves; order Charadriiformes; family Laridae; genus Chroicocephalus; species Chroicocephalus ridibundus. The sequence continues at coordinate 38,523,454 of NC_086286.1, forward strand.
CAGCAATATCACACCACAGTACTGTGCTAGGATAGTCAATAACTATTTTTCACTTCCTTTTTACATTTGTTTTCATTTCTTTTAACAACTTATAGGTAGATAGCTGAACATTTTTTCAACTAAGCAGACATTAGGCCACATTCCAGTGCTATTATGATTTGAGAAGAAAAAATAATCTGTTTCTTCTGTCCCAGCCTCAATCTTAGAGCTACATGTTTAGACACTAGGATATACAGTGATATTGCAAGATATTTTACACCAAGCAAAGTTGAGCTAGCTCGGTCTTTGGGTGGGAAACCTCACCAAAATTAGACCACTGCAGAAATCCGTGCTGAGGATGCAGGCAGTCCTGCAGCACATGTTCTGGCTCCACTGTGCACGACCACTGGTGAGCTTGAGGTGTGTCTGCCCAGACAGTTCCCCACAGGGAGAGAGAGGAGGAAAAATGTGGAGGAGCAGTCGTTCAAGTGCTCTCAGATGTGGGCAAAGACAGTATCAGCAACCATCCCTACCTCTCCCCGTAGTCAGCTGGGAGGGAGGGTGAGCGGGGGTAAACCTTTATCCACCTTGAAGGATGTTGCTAGGGGTAAAGATGCACAGCCCGTGGATTTGTCTGGGTTTTATGAGCGAAAGCTCTGTGGTGGGTAGGGTACTCTCATGGACAGCTGCTGGGGAGAATGAGAAGCAGAGGAGGGGGTGAGACATGCACTCAAGGGGTCCTTGTTACGTATGGAGTGAGTTGAAAGCGGGATGATTTTGTGAAGCAAAAAATGACTGGATGGTGGAGCAATGTGAATGGGTGGTTGTGCCGAAAGAAGTTTGACAAAGAATGCATACAGACACCGGGCTGCAGCATTGTGTGCTACAGTGGCCTTCCAGTACCTTCAGGGGGCCTACAAGAAAGATGGGATCAGGGAGTGTAGTGATAGGATGAGGGGGTAATGGTTTTATAAACTGAAAGAGGGGAGATTTAGATTAGATATTAGGAAGAAATTATTTACTCAGAGGGTGGTGAGACACTGGAACAGGTCACCCAGAGAAGTTGTGGATGCCCCATCCCTGGATGTGTTCAAGGCCAGGTTGGATGGGGCTTTGAGCAGCCTGGTCTAGTGGGAGGTGTCCCTGCCCAGGGCAGGGGGGTTGGAACTAAATGATCTTTAAGGTCCCTTCCAACTTTAACCTTTCCGTGATTCTGTGAATGCTGCCTGCTGTTTTCTTCAGTAATCTCCCAAATACTAGGAAGGTAGGAGAAAGGAAGCCTGTGAAGTTTCATTTTGTTCCTTTCCATCTGACATTGCTTTGATTACCTGGTCATGCTGACTGCTGAGCTACCACTCATCGAGTCATCTCATTAAGAACATAAGGGAATACCATACAACATATGGTAATACCTAAACACTGTCTTGGTATTTACAAATGCATAAAATCACAAACTAAGCCGACAGAGTCAATAGTCTAGCTAAGTCAACTGATTGATTGGTTACACTGATTATATTAAATGGATAGAAATCGATGATCTTCAAGTCTACTCTACTTATAAAAGAACATAAATGCCTTTAGGGTTTTTGATTTATTAGACAATTTACAGAACATTTTGTTAAAAGAAGAAGGTACTAATCTTCTGTTTTCTCCTCAGAAAATATTCAGCAATATTTTACAATCTGTGTATAGGAAGAGTGATAAATGCATGTTCTGAGAAAGCAAATGCCATCAATAAAATATAAAAGAATTTATTCAAGATTACAAGTCCTTCCCTTAAAAATTCTGAAGAGAGACCATATATTTTCATCTTTATTGATCCCAGAATTTCTTACTGTTGCCATTTTCCTTTTGGTGTTTCAAATCCCCACCTCTAATTTTTACAAAAGATGGACATTATTACTTCTCAGAAATGTCATACTAGACTTCTAAACATTTAATAACACCAAAAATGCTGGATTTTTTAAGTGCTAGCAAGAGGCAGTGACTGGAAGCTGAATCTACAAAAGGGGGTAAGGGCCACCACACTCAGCTATGCCAGGCTGCAGCTCTGGTTGCTTGACTGGTGCAAGGAGGGTCGTGGCTTTGAGCTTGGCCGCTTAGGTTGGACATGGCAAAAGCTAGTGGGCAAATGAGGCTCCTAAAGTAGCCAACAGAGCAAGATGAGGGCCATATCTCACCTCCCTTCTGATTTTTAATGCCTTACTCCAGCCCACAAAAGATTAGAATTGCCTGGTATTGACAGCCATAACCTATTTTTAACTGTGCAATACCTTTCAAAAATTAAGCAGTGTCACTGTGAAAAGCAGTGAGATTGCTGATCCATTCTCCCTTTTTTTCCTATGGAGGGTGCGGAAGAGCTGAATTCACTTTTCTCCATCCAAAGGTGCTCAGATCCACATCCCCTGCCTGGGAACATAAGCCCCAAGACTATTCATTTTATGGGGATGGCTCTACTGTCCTTAAAGCTAACAAATACCGGGCCAGAGACAAAGAGAAACTCCCTACGTGAGTGGTCAGACACCCGTTCCACCAGCAACATTATTAAAGCAGGGCTATTGCATGTCCAGCTTTTCTTAGAGATCCCCATTTCTCTGGGATTTCAGCTGGCAACTTGATCAGCTACACCATGACAATTCGGAAAAGTCTGTTAAAGAGCAAGAAATCCCAGACATTTCCACGGGTCACGTACTGCTCAATGCACACACACTGAGTCTGCCACTTCTAGAAAACTTTGCACTTCCCGGCCACGCCATGCCCTTTCTGGATGCACACATGCCACAGGTCTGGTGCTGTCAGGCAAACTGTGCACAATGGAATTAGGGATAACAGAGTAAAACAATACAGCCGTGTAATGTGTGGCTCACTGCTGCTCACTACATTGCTAGTTATTTCTGTCCAGGGTATGCCAGACAGAAATACCATAAAAAACATCAGAGCACTAAGCACTGCAGGATTCAAAACCAGGTTTCCTCACTGCTGTGTAGCAAACCCAACCATAGGGTGAGACAGCCATCCCTCTCTCACTCCAGCTCCCCTCTGTGGCTTTATTATTCCACACAACACAAAGCAGCTTCAGCAAAAGAGGGTGAAGGCAGGTCCTTCCAGGCTGGCCCTTGGTGGGACAGTGCGGGCAGGCTGCAGGGATGGAGATGGTGTGGGCTGAGTCCTGTTGGGCAGGTCACTGTGGTGCTCACTAATACCTCAAAGCTGAACACATTTTTTGTTTGGTTCCTCCTGAGACTGTGCAGAGCCAGATCTGCTGGGGATGCTCCGGCACCATCTGGCCGGCCAGATGGACCAGGGATACCTAGACTGATAGTGAGGTGAGTGCATCTGTGATAACAGCGTCAATCAGCGCTTCGGTGGCATGTCTGTGATGGTACCGTGACCTGGAGACAACTACTACTTTGTTCTCTGTTGCGCACAGCGGAGATACACCTTATACGTAATAAACAGTCAGAAATAAGTAACATTTCTTTAAAGAAGCCTATACCAGCAGAGTGAGCACAGGATAAGACAATTTTCTTGACCCTCATCGTAAAATTCTTAAGTATTTATAAAATTAATGTCAAAATAACCAAACTGTATTCTCAAAAAAAAGAAAAAGAATGAATTAGTGTAAACGAGTTTAAACTGAAGTAGCAGGATTGTGAAGGATTTCAAATTCTAAAGGCACCACACAGCCCATCCTTGGTTTCTGACATGACTATTTTGCATTTATGGGGATCAGACGGGTTAGAATCCTTCCCCTGTATTTAGAGGCTTCCTGAAGCCACGTGATTAGCAGGTACAAGAAAAACTTTCTGTTGGTTGATTAATAAGGTTTAGAAGAAACTGTGGTGTTTACCTGCAGAGAATTAACATTTCCCTACTTCCTACATGTTAAGAACATTTGCACGCAATGTTATTTACAGATTTCAGTGCAACTTCTAATTCAGCAGAACATACGAGTAAAAAAGCATATGGGAAGGACAAAAATATATCCTGAGGTAGCTTTTCACTTAGAAATATGGTCAATGGGGGAACAGATGGCTCTTGGTCACTGCCTTACGTTCCCCGACATGAACTTTACTATATGAACTAGTTTACTTACTGATAATATCGCCAGAGGCAAAAAACCCAAATGCACTAGAGACTGACCATCCTCTCTCAGCCCAGACCAGGACTAAGACACGGTGGCAGAGCTCAGAAGGGATAAACAAGAAGTGAAAGCGGAGTCTGAAAGCCACCCTTGGAAAACTGTATCCATACAGAGCATTCAGTGGGGGCAGCATTTGCATACAGACCTACCGTGCAACCTCATTCCTGAGAGAAGAGCTCTGTTAGACCTCCAAAAAGAAAAAAGAATGTTTGGCACGGGGAAAAATAGTGGTGTTTCTTCCATACAGAGGAGAACAGGAGCACACATACCTGTCCCCATTCAGCAGGTATGCAACAAGATGGTCCTTTTAGCTGGAGAAGCATCTTTTGTGACAGGGAGTTTTCACAGACTATCCTGTTTTGAAAGAGAAGTAGTATCTGCCTGTCTCCTCCCCACTCCCTCTAACCGGGGCAGACAAGTATGGTGAACCTAAATTTTGGAAAATATTACCTGAGGGCACAGAAGGAGGCCCGAGTCAGAGGAAAGGAAAATTTAGGCGGATTAAGTGAGGTGAGCTCATGAAATTTCTTCGTAAACAGAAATGACAGGCTAGCTTGGGAAAATAAAGTTTCCCTAAGCATACCTGACAGCAGAAGCTGACTGATCAAATGAAATGGATGACAGAAAGCCAAGGCTGTCCTCTGGACTCAGCAAAATGAAGCAAGTCAGGGAAAAAGCAGGGGCCATGCTGTAACAAATGCTGTGTTCATGTGTGCAACAGTTCAAGTTGTCACCCCAGCTACTTGCAGGGGAGCCTGAGTGCGGTGAGGGGAGCAAGAGACACCGACTTCGGAGAGCTGTGACGGAAAGCGTGGGCTTTACCTTCCTGGCACCAAGGTCCTCGCTCATCACATTCCAGATGTGAGACCCAATTCTGGCTGGACTGCCAAGGTATCACGTTTTATAAATATCAAAAAACCAAGCAATCAAAACCCTACTGCTGTTCAACATCGTACAGTTTGAGAATGACTTTCGCGCTGGCTGTCCTCCTGTACATGGAAACATTCGCATCTTTTTTATGCACAGAATCTTCCTGCTATTTCTGCAAAATATTATTCCTAAATATGGCCTTGCTACTTCTATAAGTTACTTTTCCATCATTGGCTTTTGTTTTGTCAACTTAATAATCGAGATAATGAATGCCTGGGTTTAAACCTGTTTTTGAGATCCCCCCAACACAGAAAAAAATCTTGATGGAAACAGGAACCCTACCTGCTGTTGAATATATCATGATGTTCACTCAACACATCACAACCAGCTCAACCACTCAGCAAGTCACAACCAATGCAAACTTCATTCAGAGAACAAATTGGCTTTTCCAGGCTACCGTGAATTTTCAGTTAGTATCAATACAGTATCGGTTCCTATTCGAAATGATAAATGTTAACTTCTAGAGCCTGCAGAGGATTACCAAAGCAGAAACTTTAATATTTTGCGTATCACAGTGTTTAGAAAAGCCAATGCACTATTAATGTCCTGAACAAAATCTTTGGATTCCCATACCTTAAAACTTTCCTTGATATCCATATTTTACAAAAGAATGCTGTTTAAAACCAGGAGATCCAATTAAAATTACTTAACACGCCCTGACCAACAAACTATCCGGGTACCCCAAAAACGTTAGGGACAGCTTCTCTCCTTGTACAGGCAGTTCAAGCAGAGCAAGATTAAGCAGGCCTCCATCTCATTAAGTTCAAGGACACCTCCATCCCAGTCTCTCTACATCTTAAAAAAAAAAATAAAAATATCTAGATCATTATAACGAGACTCTAAATAGCTCAAAGACAGCCAAAGGGGGACTCCAAGGCGGAGGCATTGTGAAAGAAATCTGTAAGGCTACTGACAGAAGACTCCCATGCAAATCAAGCGGTATGGACACAGTCTGCCATGCCGTGTCGATTCCTCTCTGCGTTGGTTTTTTACAGCCCCAAAAAAGAGCCATAACACAAATGGGTCTCTAAACTATACAAAAATTGTCAGGGGCTTCTCAGCCTCTGGAAGAGCTTGGGCTGGGGAGGCAGAAAGGTCATTTAAAATTACCTGTTTCAACCAGCTGGGCTGTAAATGTTAAGTTATGCCACAGATCTCTGTTCAGGATTTCACCCTGAATGGCTTACCCTGTCTTACATAGGAAGTCTGCAGCAAAGCTGGAACTAAACCTGGAGATCCAGATTTGATCTTTCTTTTCTTAATCATAGCTCCAAGCCTCCTTGAAACACAGGGCAAAATGGGAATCTATTTAATTCTGAGTGCGGGTATGAATTTTACAGTTTGAAGGTATGGCTTTGTTTATACGATGACTTCAAAGGTTTCCATTAATAAATTAAAAAAAAAAGAGAAGTGGTGTCCTGGAATTTTTTACCTCAACAGACCTTAAATCGCATTTGTAGGTATTCTCATTAGAGAAACAATGGGATTTTGTTTGAGGAAATAATTAGCTTCATTTTGATAAATCCTTTTCTGCCAAATGGCAATAGACATACGTTTTGAGCAAGAAAATAAACATTTTTTTAGATCAAGCTACAGCTCCCAGATTAATCAGAGTCTTCTGTGGGAAGTCTTCCTCTCTGGGTAAACTATGCCTTTGTGTTGAAGGGGAGATGACATGAGCTGTAAAAATGCTTTCATCTATGTTATACAATAGTTCAACTTCCTCTTAAGAAAAACCCAAAAAAACCACCAAAACCACCAAAAAAAAAAAAAGAAAAAAAAAGAAAAGAAAAGAAAAGGAAAGAGGATTATTTCTCTCTCCCTTTTCCTTCATCATGATCTTACTTACACCTTGCCGTAGGCAATCCCGTCATTTTCACAGATTTTTGATTCCCTCATGAAACAGACACTCACACTTAGTATAATCTTTCTCACAAACATTACCGAAAGCACCAGGGAGCCAGGCTTGTGCCTGTCTATCCGTGGGATGCATTTATATCCTGTCTACACAGATGTACTTCAGAATTAGCAATAACAACATTTTCTGAGTTCTCCAGCAAAAAGCTGCCTCCAAGTTCAGGACTGTCTGTGCCGTAAAGTCAAGTCACTCATCCTACCACAGGCCCCGGACCAACAATGAATTTACGGGTAGGATTTAAAAGTAACGACTGATTTAGTACAAGTAGTTGAATGCTAAAATACACGGGTATACCCAAGTGCTGTGTGGAGGCTTTTTTCACACGCCTTGTCAAGTGGGAGTCTACATTGCTTTAAGTCAAATGTTAAAGAGCCAAGAACCAGGCTGACTTCAGGGGAGCAGAAGACAAGCACAGCCTACACCTTAGCTGTCCGACACGAGTGGGAGCTACGACACGAGGGGGAAAAACCGAACCAGTAGAAACTACCGCGCATATCTTAGATGGAGTTAGGAAAAAAAAAAATAAATCACTGAAAATTGGTCAAAACCTGATCAAATACATAGATTTATGGGCGTAACAAAAAGAGAACACTGTCCTTTTGGAAGGTCGGTCAGTATTTCTTTTCACTCTTGTGGCCCTGCTTGGTTATTTATACACAATGTTTACACAGAAATAGCTACACTTATTTTGTCCAATTAAGTGTAATCCGGTCTTACCTGGCAGGTCCATATCGATGTGATAATGAACCCATCGTCTCTGAAGACGTTGAAGATTTCAATGATCCCCCGTGAATAACCAAACACGGAGATACTAGCATCTGATACTGCCAAGTTAAATGTGAGGTAGTCGGTGGGCTGCAGAAGATGTCTTTGTTTATACAGGACAAAAATCACAATGCTGTTTCCAAACCAAGACAGCCAACCTGGAAAAAAAATTAAAATCCGTGAAATCAAAAAGCACAGAAGGCAAGAAGCAGTTCAGTGTGTAAATGTGAGATGTCTCTTCTGAAACTATGCTTTTGTACCGCTAGAAACAAATTAAAACAGGTTATCCACTGGAAAATCTACGCATGAAGCCTTTTTAAGTAGCTGGGTACTTTTCAGAAGCAGGAACAAATTCCCCCACTCTGGGAATAAAGCAGAACACAACATGAAGAGCTGCTGCTGCCTCTATCAAAGACCCACCATTTAAAGGCCTGGGTAAGTTTGGGGTTTTTTCCCCTAAGTGAGCAGACGAAACTTATGGAACTCTGATCTAGTTAAAGATGTCCCTACTTACTGCAGGGGGATTAGACTAGATGACATTTAAAGGTCCCTTCCAACCCAACACATTCTATGATTCATTCTATGATTCTATGAAAACGTAACCCGTGGGAAAAAAAGGAAGGAGAAAGGATTGGTAGGGTGGACCTGAGACTACAAGAAAACTGCCCAAACCGGCAGCTGCTTAAGTACATTGTATACAACAATGCATACCAAAAGTTCATGCACGTAGCCCGAGAGCCGCTTTACCAGTCCTCTCTCGAGAAGTGCTGCCTTTTCCAGCTAATGTGATTAAGTTTCTTCTCTTAGAACAGTCTAGGATCTCCTTGCAGCAAAGCCTGTCCCAGATGGGAATATTTTTCAGCAATACACCTGTTAATCTATATGAAGAGAACATTGAGAGCAGAACTTTCAGAAACTTTAATGTCTTTTTTTAATTTATTTTGAAAGGAAGTTGTGTCCTCTCTTACTCTCCAGGAACAGAGATGCCTGACTTGTCTCTGTCTAGTTACATGACGAAAACGCAAGGGAGATGGCTGCAAATTTGTTGAAAGTCAGCCACTTAGCTGGAGAGACCAAGAGTTTCCAAACGTGTCCCCACCAATCAGTGCAAGACCTTGGTAGGTTGCATCCCACTTTTTGGAATGGTGTAGATGTGTAGAAACCAATGACTTCTGACAAAAGGTTTACTCAGAAGCATCAGACTTAGTGTTGAAAATGGGGCATAGCCAGTGGCTCCAGGGCAGCTGCTGGAGCGGGGCTGAGCGGCCAGTCGGGCAGCACTCGGCTCATGTTTCCACGTTCCAAACCAGCTCTGCCACTGCCAGTGTAGATGGCCTCGCTTCACCTTGGCAATGTGGAGGGAAACACCAGCTCTTTGGAGTGCCTGCAGCCTAGGACAGGTTTAGGAACCCAGTAGCTGGTGGTTTTGTTCCCCACAGTTGATGCCAGGATACAGCATTAACTACACGGAGAGGGAAAAAAGCCTTGATCCTGAGGTCTCTATCCAGGCACAAGCAGCAGATATCCCAGAGCATGGGTGCTGTACATTGACATAGCAAGAGGCGAATACATGCACTGAAAAGCGACGTGACATGACAGCATTGCACAGCACCTCTGGCTATTCGAAGGAGTTCACGAGATGAAGGATGGCTGACGGGTTACATATTGTAGCAAGAGGGCAGCCGCCTTCCTTCAGGAAGCATTAACAATCCCACATGTCGGGAACCCAGTGCTGCCCTGCTGGGCTGCCTCGGCTAGGATTGCTGTGCCTCAAAAGCAGAGGCTTGGGAGGAAATCGCCTCTGAATCTCCGGGCCACCTGGGAGCATCGTGACCTGAACAGAGAGGTTGGGTACTTACCCAGTGAGGTGCTGCGGGTAGCCTGGCGCGGGAGGGGAGGTGGTTGATGGGACAGCCTCTGTATGGCACTACGAACTGCTTTTTCTAGAGAGCAATTCCCTTTTGGTAACTTCTCTTTGCAAAAGTGCCGAGCTGCTGCTGCTCTGGCTTGCTTAGCAAACGTACAGGGTTTACTAAAGTGCTTTTGAATGGGGAAGAGCTGACGTGGCAGCCGATGGTATTAACCAGAAATAGTCACTGGTGCAATGATACACTGAGATACAGACAGACAGAGATATATATATATATATATATGTCTCATTATAAAGATAAGATCAAGAATAATAAATACATCTTATTCTGGCCACTAGGTGACAATGTTTCTTAATCGAGTCTCGTTTCCAACAGCTGCATGCAGTTCAAGTCAGGAATTGTTTCTGACTTTTGTCTGAGTCTAGGCATTACAAACAGGCACAGCGGGGCCCTGGAGGAGGACGGCTTTGGGAACGCACCAGGATCGTTTGCAATGCAAACATGATAGTTGTGCCTTTGGAGTACTTCAGCTCTACCTTCTGCAAGGCAAGGTAGTTTTCAAAGCAGCAGGTACAGAAATGTTTTCCCTGTCAATATGAAGACATCGCGCTAAAATGGCAGACACAATAAAATGGCACCTCCTTCGTAAATAGCAGCATTTTGTCAAAGCAGCGTAACGGATAGGAGGGCTACCCTAAAAATGTCATACACGTGCACTTCCTGGGAACATACCGAGCAAATTCCCCCTAGCCTGGAGGGGAAGGGGGGTTTCAGTTAAGGCATCTTAAGGAAGGAACTGAGCAAAACGTTACAAACCAATACACATAGTTTAGATGGAGGTGACAGAGACACAGGATTTGCGATTATTTTTTGAAACTACATTCACAGACTGAGGGTGGGGATGAGGGAAGCGTCGAGGGAGACAAAGTTACAGAGCGAGTATGTCTTCTGCAGGCAGGCACAATCCTTTTAACCAAAGCAGGTGGAGAACCTGCACCGGCAAACCCAGCCCCTGAAATGTCTGATCTGTCTGGGTGGTAGACATATTAATACTGCGATAAAAAAACTGGAGGAACTCGATTCTCAGTAAACTGTGGAGTAACAAAAACAGGAGTCACATAAAAATGCAAATCAACCGGACCAGTGACTATGGGACACTGGATCTCTGCACCATCAGATAGCTGTGCTGGTCTGGGGTGGCTGACTATATTGACTGACTGATTTTTAACTTTGTTTTCATTTTGTTTTGTTTTGTTTTAAACCAACAAACGACCCCAAAACAAACAAACCAACCCAACCACAAGAACACCTCAATAACAACCTCTCTACCCCCTCCCCTGAGGGCGCAATAGGAAAAAAGCTCCTGCAAATGCAGTGCAGAGGCAGCAGAGCAATAGCTCTGACACTTTCCGTGAAGGTAGGGATCTCCTCAACTGCTTCACAAGGCATTGGTGTCACCAGGTGGCATCTCAATAAAACAGGGGATAGAAAAGAAAACTGAGAGAACTAATTTCTTTTTTTTTTTTTGCAGGCTGCCAGCAACATTCAGTCACAAGAATATATGAAAAAAAACCCATGAATAAACACAAACCCAAAATCTATCCCCAGCACCCTAAGGTAATCCTGGTGAGAAAGAACAGGTTCCAACTGAGATCAAAATGTGGCTGAGGGAGGAAAAAAAAATAGCAGATAGGGAGAAACTGAGCACACTTCCACCCAACATAAGGTCTAGAGAGAAGTCACCACTTTTCCCCCACAAGCTGTAGCATTGGCTGATAGGGGCTGCTCATCAGCAAGAGATGCTGGCCCTTCTGAAGTGGCAAAATACACAGGTAACGTACAATTACTGAAGTTTGTTAACACAGGGCAGGACAGAGCAGCTGCTGTGAGACTGGCAGTATCAGAGCAGAACAGGTTAAATGAGTGTTGATAAATGCTAAATACTGAACAGCTAAAGAATCACCTTCACTCCTCAGACACCCACAGAAAAGTACTTGGTACCACATTTGCAGACATTGGGAGTTAGGAGGAACAGGACGGGCAGCAATATTTAAAATGCTGTATTGCCCTTATATAATTCAGTAGCAATCCTTCCCCTGGAATAACACCCCCTAATAGAGCATTTTAATCCACAGATATCAAAAATACTCCAACAGAGAATGCTGGTGCTTTCACCCATGATCTCCACGGGAGGTGCGGGAAGGCTGTCAAGCAAGCTGGCGGTAGTCAGGAGCTAAACCCCATCGACAAAGTCCCGTATCATATATATGCTGTCCGTCAGCCTGTGCAAAGAAAGCGCTGAAAAAGCAGACAGCAAGAGCGACTACAGATATTGAAAACCTCTCTGCTGAAAGCGACTGGGAACAGCGAGACTCTTCAGCTTTGGGAATAGCTAAGAGGGAACACGATAATTTTACAAAGATTTCTGCCAAATCACTCAAGCTTGAGCATCCAGACATACCCTCTTTTATTACTCTCATGCACCTGAGACGTCCTTTGAACAAGCAATAAACACCTGAGGCTGCGTGCAATTTCATTGTTAATGTTCAATTTATGTTTTTGCAGAGTTAAATTGGGTACGAGGGAACTGATAGGTCTGAGCTGGTCATCCACATTTCCAATAGACGACTGCATCCATGCCCAGCTAAGACAGGTTATTATGCTTTGCTCTTAGACTTGTTCTTATTACACATTGTTGCACGGCCTTTACTTATGAAATCTGACATGCATGAATTAGAAAAATGGGGGTTACAACTCACCCATCTGCAGTTTAAAATATACACGGAGCCTTAAGTGGAAGAATTCAAGACATGAGAGCAAAAGGTGAAGGCTCAGTGTCACAATACAAGCTACGCTTTTCCTTCAGCAAATAACCTTATCTCTAGGACAAAAATTGGACTGAGCACCTAGATATAGAGCAGGCATGAATGAAGTCAATTACTGACTCAACTACCTATACACAAGCATAAATGTCTATCTGAAGAGGTTTGCTGTAAAAGATTTTCAGCCTAGAAAACTTCATTTAAAACAGTGACGCAATCTAGAGAATTTGCGAAGCAGTCATTAACTATTGCAACTGTGAAGTGACCCGGCTCTGTTTTTAGTCTTCGCTGCTAATTATACGTACACAATATCCTTCCCAGGGCGTATTGCCAATTTTGGCAGGATGGAGAAGAGTCATCATGTTTTAGACTTGACAAAGCGTGGAGAGATTATTTGTTCAATAAATGCGATCACTCTGTAGATGAATGTTTTGTGAATAGCGTGTTTCCTTTCCCACCTTCTCAGATTTATCTGTCAAACAATGTCCTGAAATAACGCTCATTCTGTCACTTGTCAAGTAAGAGTTTACAGTTACCATTCAGAAACGCGTGCCATTTAAAGGCATCTTTGGGTCTTGTGGTCTCTTCCAGTTTTCTGATGGGACTGGTAATGCTCTCAGCATGCCTTTCTGATATGAGCACTCACAAAAAGTCAGAATTTGTTCTCTAGCAGACATTCTCTCATACTGATTTAAAATTTCCTCTTATGCCAAATGTTTTTCCTACCAGGCCCAGTTAATCGTGAAACTAGGGAAAATGAACACAGAACAAATTGTGTATAAATGCACAAAAGAATGATTTACCTAAGAATTCCAATTAATAATTATGGAGAAAAAAAGTGCTTCGGGCTTCCCCCTTCCCCCCGGCCCCCGCAGGTCTAGGCTGACTTAGCTAGCAGCTGTGGACAGTACTTTTAAATTGCACCTAACAATTTAAACTACAAAAGGATTCTCCCACAGTACTATACCACTTAGGGGAAAGGCAAAAAGGGGTCCGATGTAATGCTCGCAAGAGGACAAGCTCCCCGCTGTCTGTCAAAGACAGCTCTGAGCTCACGGAAGGGAAAGATGGAAGCAGAGCGCTGCCTTCAGACAGGGGATGCTGATGCAGCTGACCCAGCAAAGGGAAGCGCAGTGGCAGCTATTGCCTGCAGCTAGTCCCTCTAAGCTCGCTGTGATGGCTCACCGCTATGGGATCGGCATTGCGTTTTTCCCCTGGCTTTGCTGGTCCCCTGGCCGAAGCGTTAGCAAGGAGAAGGATGGCACAGTGACTCAGATGCCAAGAAGCAGTGCGGCGATCTCAAAATCCACCAGCATTTGAAAAATGCACTCTTACACTTTGATGCCGGTTTGCTTGTGACGTCAGTGTGCGATACCTATTCCAGCACGGGCTGTGAGCTCACGCCTCTGTAGAGTATTCTGAGAACCCCTCTGTCTGGATCTGAGAGCTTGGCTGGTGTATATGATACATACATCAGTGCCCTGTCACATCTGACATCCATGCTACCTGTGACATGTGAGAATTTCCAGAAGGGGACACGCAAAGAGGCCTCATCTCAGCAAAAGGTTTTTAAATCACGGTTCTTGGATATTCACATCCTCTGTCAAGATGCGTGACTGTGGAAAGACTTGGCCAAAGATAGTTGGGTATTTTTGACTTCGTCCTGCGAAGGTGAAGAGATTCAGAGATGGGGTAAGGGCAGGCAATCACAGACATCCCTTTGGTGTCGGAAAAGTACATCAGAATTTGCAAAAAAGCTGCACTGGCACACTTAGATTCAAAAGAGAAGAAAACACGTAGCAGTTACAGAAGTGTAATCACTGAAGCTGTTTTCCAAGGGATCAATAAACCGAAAGTATGAAATATGAACATCTTTGTGACTTTGTGTAGGGAAATACTCATAGACTCCTGCAAACGCAGATTGTCGTTCCAGACCCATAAAGAAACACAGGTAGGGGAAGGTAACACAGGGGCTGGCCTTTGTCCTCCAATGCCAGAGGGCAAGAGGGTGTTTGTGTAATAGAGCACTCTGTTGGGCCACATTACTGCTCCCCAGACAGAGTTATCGGCGTACATAAAACTAATACTTGTGAATTGTTATGGTCGCTGCTTGCAGAAGTGTGGCAGAAGACCTTTGAGGTGAAAAAGACACAGGGACTTTTCTGATTTATGTATTATTAGCAGACATTTTTCAAAAGTTCCTCTTGCTAAAAGGTAAACCTACCTCCATCACATTTTAACCAGGTCCACACAACACTTAACTTGGAGTAGCGCTATTACGGGTTATATATACTCTGCTAGAAATGAAACTTGAATTTTGAACCTGGAGGTAAGTTTCAAGAATAGCAGGTATGACATGCCAAGCACTTCTAAGCTTGCCAGAAGGATCTGGGGCAATCAAAACCCAACAGACATAGAACCTAAATGCTCAGGCACCTTGGTACTTTAAAAAGTATTTGCTAGAAGATGTGTGGTCACCATTAGGAAGCAGCAGAGGAAAACACCTCGGTTGGTTGATTGATGGAAGAAGTTTGAACTACCAGTGTGATGCAGAGGCAATACTAGGAGGGATCGGTAGAGCCGAAGAAGTGTAAATAGTGTAAATATTAATGTGAACGGCGATGGCAAGACCTTGCATGGATGCTGGATTCAGTCCTGGTTATAAGTTTTGGTTTTTTTTTTTTTTTAAAAAAAAAGAATCCAGGTTGGAAAAGACAGCGTAAAAGGCTGCTAAGATTATATGCTGGGTTGACAGGGGAAAGGATATTATGACAGGAGAGAAATAAATAATTAAAAAACCCCAAATCAACCAACGAAACAAACAAAAAAGCCCCTCACCTGCTTAATATAGGAATACAAAGGTTGACCACAGGGTATGATCATTCCTTCAGGAACAGAGAGTGCTGTAGGACATTAATTTCAGGCAAAAACAAAAAAATAAAAATCAATGAAGAGTGACAAAAAAGGGTATAAAATTGGTGTGATCACTTTAGCTAAGAATTTAGGGAAAGCCCCCTACCCAGTAGAGAAACAAAATCAGGAACAGGCTGTCAATTGGATGAGGGGTAGCAACATCAAAAAAAACCCTGGCCAGTTACATGAGGGAGCACGGTGGCTTCGTAAATGAGATTATATATTGTCACAGCAGAGGACTGGCCTTGCTGACCTAAGACGTTCTTTCTAGTCTTAAGTGCAACTGATTAATTCATTAGCTGATGGTGCAGCCACTTCCCAGCCATTCATGAAGGGATACGCAGATGTGAACAGATTGGGGATAAATTGGAACAACACTGATTTATCTCACCGCCACTCTTCTAATTAAGTCTCCTAAGACAGAAGCCATACATTTTTCTACTAGAATCTCTGGTTTTATGCTAAACACAGCTTTCTCCTCCCTAGTTCCTACAGGTAAAAAAAAGAAAGTATCACGTAAACATATTAAAACACTTAACGTTTTACATTGTGACTTCCACAGACCTTTCTCGAGCATAAGCTGAGGGCTAGTAAGCTACTTGCAAGATGTGATGAGCTTAGAAAGAGGAAAAAAAACCTGTTTAGATCAATCATTTAAAAACAGAAATATATTTGTGGATGCTGTTTCGAAGAACAGATTTAATAAAAGTTGTGTTTCCTTGTATTTTCCTGGGAGGTTTTTTGGTTGGAAATTTTGATGACGTAGCAAACCTGCATTTTTGGAAATTTCATAAAGTTTCCTTGTATCCTCCAATGAGTCTGCTCCAAATAGACAATATTTAAACAAACAAAACAAAATTGTGCTGGGATCAAACTGACTTCATATTGGGTGCCATTTTCAAATCCTTATTATCCACTTACAATACGTGCCTTGCAACAGGACCAAAATAAGCACACGGTATTGTGACTGCTAACACGGGATAATGTTCTAGTACTTGGATCTTTCATAGATCCTCTTTGAAGAAGTCTATTTCTATGTGCATCAAACGTTTAAAGCAAGAGCAGTACAAATAGTTTAAAAGTAGTTTAAAACTAAAGAACCATATTTTCTATCTCTGCAGGAGACAGTTGTAGGATGACAACTCACCATCAGCAGTCAAAACTCTGGAAATCACAGAATATTTATTCAGTGCTACCGAGACACAAGAAAACACAGAAGTATCACGTACTTCTGATAAGGTACTTTTTTGTCTTCCCTATTTTTTCCCCCCTCAAGATTTAGGCATTGATTATTAATCTCTTTTTAACAAAAGAGAAAGAAGTTGCATTTTCTAACATCCAGACCCATTAGGGATGAAAGCCAAAGGAATTTGAACTTTATAAAAAGCTCTACATAGGAGCTTACTTTTGCATCCGAGCCAAGTACGTACCTAAAGCCAGTAGGTAGAAACCTATGATAGTCTCTCCTTGCTCTGTTACAGCTGCCTCCCTGCTGAGAAAACTGATGTTGTTGTTCCTCCAGGGTGCCTGTGGAGAAAACTGGACAGACATTTTCAGCAGAGCTTATGACCCAGAAATTGCCCTTTCCCCGGTACGTCCCAACAAAATGAAATGGTTCCAGCCTTTTCCTCAGTTTCTGCTCCCTGTATTAGAAGGAGCTCTTCAATGAGACTAATGATCTAAAGAAGGAAATCTCAAGGGACAGGAGCTTTGCAGCCTTCTGACCTGTTCTTCTTCACTAATCCTATCTATTAATACAACCTGTGAAGCTACAGCCAGCCCGAGACAGCAGATTTCCTCACATCCTTATTACTGCTACATGCAGAAATCTTTAATGAAGAGCGTGTATCTGACAAAAGGACGACTTCCTTTAAAATAGCGTGATACCACATAACCTACAGGCTTGCAGGCACACCCACAAACTCAGCACATATTGATACGTTGCTAAAATAGCAGTACTTTTGCCGTTCTGTCTTCGCTGAAGTTTTAGTTCAAATGAAAGTGAAGAAAAACCTCACACAGTTTTAAAAAAAAAGAGAAAAAGAAAAAAGGCACAGTAAAAAACAACGGTGTCGCCGCCTGAGAAAGTGACTTTAACATAGCAGAAGAAATCAGCTATGAAGCTAGTTTACCAGCAGGATAGTTGCTAATTTAAAAAGAAGGGAAGATAATTTCTAGCATAGGTTGAAAAAAAATTTTCTAAGTCCTTTGAATCATATTTTTAGACTGCTAAACATCCTCCAATCTAGTATGCTCCAAGTATAGTTGGATTTTCCCGCGCTGTTGAAAAATGAGATTTTGTCTCGTTGAGGAGACACTTTACATGTGATCTAAGTGAGTCAGCCTGCAGTATTTTTAGACTTTACTGAGGTATTGATGATTGTATTTCAGATATGGCCTCTCTTACCAACCAGGTCGTTGTCATAATTAAAAAAAAAATTTAGTCTGAATTAATTCATCTGGAGAAGCAAGGTTTTCCTGGTGAGCCACACACTCTTGCTGCACCCAAATCCCTGTGTCCCTCTCGGTGCCCTGACCGGCTTGTCCCTTCCCACCCTGGCCAGCAAATCAGCCCCAGTGGTGGCACCTGGCCGAAGGAACCAAGGCACCTCACTGGGAACCTCCACTGTCCACGGGCTGGTTATGTCCCTCCTGAGGGTAGATTAATTCCTCCCATCAAGCTTTCCCTGTGCTTGTTATGACAGCCTCACCAGGAGAGAGGGGAGAACAATCCTTTACAGCGAGAAGGCAGAAATAGCCGCGATGTGGTGAAAGATGGAAGCCTCTCACCTTACTGCTAATGGTGAAGACAGTGACCCACACACTCCACTGAAGTCCCTAAGGGCGCCAGGCCAGCCATCTCTCCTAGGGGTCACTGGAGCGCTGCTCGCTCTGTCTCCAACCCAGAGTCTGCAGCATGGGTCCTGCAGCTTCTGCAGATTCCATTTAAGCAGATAAGTGGCCTGACTTTCCCAGCTGCTAGCCACAGCCCACCTCCTGCTGGATTTTGGTAGATACCTCTTCCTAAGTTTGTCTAAAGACAGCTGGAGTTTAACCCTGACAAACTTCCTAAAGCACACTGCTTAGTGAGACTGTGACAGAGTGATCCCGGTACGTATCAGTTCAGTGATTACACTGTTCCATAAAAACGGCCCTAGCAGTGCTCTCAAGGCCCAAGTCTTTCATTGCTGTGCTCCTGCAACAGTCCCAGGTTGTCCCCAGTATTCCCACCACCACCACCAGCCCTGGGGCATCACCTGACCAAGCGGCACACCCCTCACAAGGCTGTCTGGCATGCCTGGCGCATGTGGCCTTTTCTATGCTGTGGTGCTGCTGTCTGAGGCTGCCATTTAAAGTGTCCTGTGGTCCCCAGCAAAGATGTGGACACGCTTCAGCTTTTGCAGGGAATACGTGCACAATCACAGCTTTTCAACATTGTGCTACAGCGGCCATTCCTAGCCAGTTAGCTGTCTGTCTGTCTGTCTGTCTGTCAGTGGATCGCTGGAGGGTGGGGGTACAGTTGTGCCTGAAGGCTGTGCTCAGGGACATCCAAAAATGCTCAAGACAACCCTCAAAAAAGCCCAGCAATATCACCTACTCTTCAGGACAAGGAACTCGGGTCAAAGAAGAGGTCCTCAGCAGAGAGCCCATCACAAAGCCTGCGTCCACGGATGCTCATGTCTTCACTGGAGTGTATTTCACCACCTATCAAGAGAAAGATTTGGAAAAGGATGACACTTTGCATTAAGCAAAAATAGTCTACCTGGTTCATGCCCCCTCTATTCTCTTGTTGAGAATGAATCAGCCACTCAATGGCCTGCTTGTGGGACAAGCCTCTGGGCAAGAACCCTCAGCCTTGTGAGTGGGAAGAGAACAACTCCCTGACGAGTTTCCTCCTACCATGAGGCACGTCTCACCCCATGCAGGTCACTCCTGCTGCGCAGCGAGGACCTGGTGTCCTGGAACCAAGTGTTGGTCCCCACCTTGCAGGAAGCCACGCTCATGGCAAGTACAGGGAGTGCTGATGTACACCACGGGTGGCACTGAGGTGGCAGAGGATGCTCACTAACCGCTGCCCCTTATGCACAAGCAGTTTTTCCGTGGCGTTTGGCACAGGCCTGGATTTCCACGTCTGAGTTTGGCATCTGTTGTCACGCAAACGCCAGTGTCCGTGACTCTAAACAGGGACAGAGACAACCAGTGGAGAGCATTTTTCATGTAAGCCGTTCAAGGAAATGGTGTGGCTTACATACATGTGACCTCTTTAGGCATAAGAACTTCAAGTGCTAACAAAGTAACAATGATCATTATTTCCATTTTGCTAAAATAAAAGGCAAATCATATTATTTGCCTTGTTATCCTGAACTTGAACCTTGACTTTTCCCAGCTGCGAGTTTCTTTTGGTTTAATATAAATACCGCAGCTCCATGGACACTTCAATGAGAAAGTCTTCTGTCAAGCCTTGCACCTTGTAATAATAATGAGATTTAAAAAAAAAAAAAAAAAAAAGAAAAAAGAAAAAAAAGGGGCCTTTTCCTATCAAGGAGAAAAAAAATAACAATCAGGGTGACCTGCTCTCCATGGTCAAGTATCCCTTTAGATGATTTTCCCCCCCACCCAGCCTTCACACACTACGCTGAGTGACTAATATCGTGGCCTGGTTGCAGTTTTTCTCCTTACTCCCTCCGGTGACATCCTTCAATAAAGGACAGAGGCTTTGCAAACTCCCGTGGTTTGTTTCATGTGTCCCCGGGTCACTGTACTTCAGAAGGAGAGGAAGGTTCTCTCTGCAGATTACAGTCACCTCGTTTCATGTCTCAGTGCTCCGGTGGCGACCAATTTGCTGGCCTCACAGAGACTATCCCTGAGTGCTTCTACTATCTTTGCTTTGAAAAGATTACAGCAGCATATGCTGTGGGCAGTTCTATAAAAAGGTGAAGAAAACTAAAATGCTGTGGTAGTATAGAGAAATTACTGTGTTCGACATAGCTATGAGTGTGGCAAGGCTTGTAAAAAAAGCTGATTTGGACACGACAGGACCCCAAAGTGCCCCCTTCCTAAATATGCAGGAGCTTCAGGCTGGCTCCAGAGAAGGCACACAGGCAATGAATGCGACCTGTCTCCAGCGGGAATCGAGGCTGCAGCGGTGCCAGAGACCTGGCCGTGAGGGCTTTCTCTCCGCAGAGGGCAGGCGATCTTACCCGTCTCCCGACAGGTCAGGCAAGGAGCAGGCGCCCACCCATCGCGCGGGTCTGGGAGCAGGAGAAGCAATACCCGCGTGAGCCCGCCAATTCAATCCTCCAGCAAACTCGAGGGCATTTTGGTCCTCCCCTCCCTTCGAGGAAGGGACTTGCATGAGCAGGCCAACCCCGCACACCACCCTGCCACCTGAAAGCTAGTGACCTTACCGATGCAAGTAAACACAGAATTTGGATTGCAGGACCATCAGTAAGCCACATTTTCATGTCTAACAGAAGCTGAGACTTCTACACTGTGTATGAAAGAATATAAGAAATTAATACTCGTGGCTGCACTTGAGGGTTTAATGCAGCTGTTACTGGAAGGTTAATAAAGGAAGAAACCCTCTGAAAGCACGGATACCTCAGGATACCCGATTAAAATGAGTGATGACATGACCAGGTTAAGACACTACAGGTTAATAAAGCCCATTTTATGGATACTCTGGACCAACCAATGGTCTCTGAGGCAGCAGACAAAGCCAATTTAGATCAGATGTAAGCCAGCAGGTAGCCCCTATTTGGGCTGCTAAAAATGTGTGACAGCCTTTTAATCCCTACCCACCTCTCTAAACTCTTTCAAAGTGACATATATACCAGCACAATAAGGCAAGCATCACAGCAGCATCACTGGCCTGAGAGACTCAGACTAGTTACGTTAGAGTTCAGTCAGTTACATGAGGGAGCACGGTGGCTTCGTAAATGAGATTATATATTGTCACAGCAGAGGACTGGCCTTGCTGACCTAAGACGTTCTTTCTAGTCTTAAGTGCAACTGATTAATTCATTAGTTGATGGTGCAGCCACTTCCCAGCCATTCATGAAGGGATACGCAGATGTGAACAGATTGGGGATAAATTGGAACAACACTGATTTATCTCACTGCCATTCTTCTAATTAAGTCTCCTAAGACAGAAGCCATACATTTTTCTACTAGAATCTCTGGTTTTATGCTAAACACAGATTTCTCCTCCCTAGTTCCTACAGGTAAAAAAAGAGAAAGTATCATGTAAACATATTAAAACACTTAATGTTTTACGTTGTGACTTCCATAGACCTTTCTCGAGCATAAGCTGAGGGCTAGTAAGCTACTTGCAAGATGTGATGAGCTTAGAAAGAGGAAAAAAAACCTTAGATCAATCATTTAAAAACAGAAATATATTTGTGGATGCTGTTTCGAAGAACAGATTTAATAAAAGTTGTGTTTCCTTGTATTTTCCTGGGAGGATTTTTGGTTGGAAATTTTGATGACCTAGCAAACCTGCATTCTTTGAGATTTCATAAAATTAGGGGTAGGGTTAGGGGTAGGATTAGGGGGTAGGGGTTAGGGTTCATTAGAGTTCAGTTTACTGGCTGTTTCCAGTACATTGTAACAGAAAAACCATAAGAATTAAAATTTGTGTGTGACAGGAAACATATGATGTATGTTGCTAACAAGCAGCTGTTTTCCCTGAGGAGCACCAAGAATTAGGGAGCTGCTAAAGGAATGATTTTATCAGAAAGCTAGTGTAAGTTCTCACAGCGCTACTTTTGCACGATACCCGTTACACATGGATTAAAGAAAGGGAAAAAAGAGGGAGGAGGCAAAAGGAAAAATATGCAGAAGCGATGGGTTAAAATAGACCGTAAGCAGATAGAAATTGGCTCTGGAATAAAAATACAGTTTTGCCTCTGTGGAAGGTATAAAATTTTGTCAAATTTTACATACATAAGAATCAAGGGGATTTCAAAGCAAATCCAATTGTATATCAGTAGGAACATCTCTACATAGAATTATTAAAATAGATTATTTCCATTTCCACTTCACATTTTTCATTATAATATTAATAATAAAATGAAAAAACTGTCAATATCCAACAAGACACCACCTAGTCTTGCAAAGAATAATCATGCAATGATCAGTTACGCCTGTGGATTTCATTGAGGTAGTCAGAAAGTGCACTTCATATCAGTAACATGATTATTCCAAAATCAGATCACGTATTTGTTCACCACTTCCATGAAAATACATTTGTTGGTATGATTTGCATAGAGTCTTTTCTAACACCCACTGAATTCAAAGGAAAAAAAATCCTGTAAACAGATAGGGTCGGTAACGCTTAAAACATGCCAATGGATGACCGGGAATGCACAACACTTGGAATAGCTTACCTGTAAGAAAGCAGACCTGAATCTGCTCTTTTGTTGCTGAGGTTCAACTGGTGGTAACATAGCAACCTCCAATTTTATAAGAGAAAACCACATCTGAACTGTTTCAATTGAAGAGTGATCATAATGTGAAACGTGCTCAACCGTTTATGTTTCGAAACATGCCCGTTCAACCCTAGACTGTTCCCTTGCTGTGACATTTTCGCGTGAAAACGAGTGCACTCGATGCATTCTCTAGTTGAATGTCCAAACCACACTTCAGCTCCCGTGTTAGGTTACTTGCCAAATTCAGTTAAGAAAATTACTACATCACATAATTAATATATTGTAAAATCCATGCTTCTGCCATGATTTTAATGGCGTTTAGCCTACTCTGCTTCATACTTTACTCTCATTCTCATCAATCTTGAAAGTTAATGTTTCTCTGAGGAATTGTGTTCTGTAGCTTGCCACAGATCTAGAAAATTACCTGTCAGAAAAAAATGCTTGGTTAGCGCTTATTACTGTAATATACAGTTTGAAAGTAACTATTTCTCAGGGAACACTGTGTTTAGACTGATGAAAACAGACTATCTTACAACTTCAAATATAGGCTACTTTCATACTGAAAGATGACTGAGGAGGAGGGAAAACCGTCTTGTGCAGATTAGGTGGCTGAGGCTTTGTGTTATTTAAACTCCCTGCTCTGAGCTGAACTTACACTGAGTAGATTCGGCGATGCTAAAGTAAACCAAAACCCTCTGGGCAGCTGAATCAGTTCATGAGAGACCGCAGTGAAAAGCGGGGAAGTCCTGCTTCTGAGATGATAGAAAGGGACCAGGAACTCTCAGCAACCAGTAAGAAAAAGTGGAAATTTGGCTGGCAGGCAGGAGCCTCTCTGTGGACTGGGGGGGGTTCAAGATTTGAGCACTTTTATTTCCAACCTGTCTTCATGAGTTGCAATGATTTTTCTTTTTTTTTTAATTAAAAAAATGTTATTGTAGTTCCTGCTCTAGTAAAACTTGGCTTTTTAGCCTTCAAAGCCTCCCAGTCACCCTTGGTGAGCTCATTATAGCAACAGGTTTAAGCAAACCTCCAAGACCAAGTCATATGAGGAGAGGCTGAGGGAGCTGGGCATGTTTAGCTTGGAGAAGAGGAGGCTGAGGGGAGACCTCATTGCCCTCTACAACTACCTGAAAGGAGGTTGGAGAGAGGTGGGTGTTGGCCTCTTCTCCCAAGTAAATAATGACAGGACCAGAGGAAATGGTCTAGAGTTGCGGCAGGGGAGGTTTAGATTAGATATTAGGAAGAATTACTTTACTGAAAGAGTGGTCAGGCGCTGGAACAGCCTGCCCAGGGAGGAGGTTGAGTCACCATCCCTAGAGGTGTTTAAGAAACGTCTAGACGTGGCACTTCAGTGCATGCTCTAGTGGCAGAGATTGTAGGTTGGTTGTTTGTGGTGGTTTGTGTTTTTGTTTGGGTTTTTTGTTTGTTTTTGTTTGTTTGTTTGTTTTTTGGTGTGTGTATGGTTGGACTCAATCTCAAAGGTCCTTTCCAACCATGAAGATTCTATGATTCTATGATTCCTTCAATGCAGTGGCTGACTTGGTGTTCTGTCGCTGGGGCACTTCCACTGCCTGTGTTGCAGCAGCACTTCAGTGCTCCAGTTGAGAGGGGAGCCCAGCCAGAGCATCATGTTTCCCCAAATATGGGCTTGCCTCATATCACATGCCTGCAGTCTCATGCGGAATTTACAGGCATCGCAAATACTGTGAACCACAAAAACTGAAGAAGATGCTACCACTTGCAAACAGAATCAAAACCCAAGCCAGCCTTCACAGTCACATACATTCAATACAGACCATGCTTGCTGGTTGCTAATAGTAAATGATATTTTATTACAAATTACTGTGAACAAACTTTTTTTTTTTTTTTTTAGGAAGTGAAATTAATTCCTTTGGTGTTGTTTCAAAAAGGCAAAATATACTGGTTTTTTTTGTCTGCTTACCAAACTCTGAAGCACGCTAGAAGAGGCAGGTGCACAGAATCAACTGTCACTTTGACTTATGTGAAGAAATCACTCTCTGCAGAAAAGGCAGAGCAAAACCCCCAGCATTTCAAGTATCAGCAGGACTTTAATGTCTGAAGAATTTTAAAGTTGCGTTCTAGGGACTAAGCAAGCTATTGCAAATTCAGCAAATTAGAGAATTATACAGGAGAGAAAAAAGGGAAACATAAAACATCTCAAAACGTATTTATGACAGAAGAAGAGAAATAAAGAATACTAACACAGGGAAAAGTCTCAATTCAATAAAACACACTTCGTAGCATTTACCCTTCCCCCTGGTGTCATACTTACCCTTCCACTCTTTCTCTTGAAGTGTTTGGGTTGTTGGCTTCAGTCAGGGGGAGGGAATGGTTAGAGGGAGCCATCAGTTTTCCTAGGTCTTTGCTGAGAGGACTATGTTGTCGGTGGTAGAGGTTTCTCCCTCTTCTTTGCCAGGAGAAGCACGACGTTGAAGCTGCTGATTTCTTCCCTCTCTTTCTAAGGTCCACTTGGGGCCATTTTTGTAAACTTCCTTTCATGCTTTAGACCTTGCTTTTTTATTTGGTCTGCAACTCCATCTTATACCTGAATGTATATGAAGATTATCTTACTTCTGTTGTATACTTCTTACCAATAAGATGGTTTTGTCCTGCTCCCAGGTTTACACTTAACTGTTTGCTGCTGAGTTCATAGCCCTGGACTGACACCCTGCGCCCTCTTCTCTTATCCCCCCCCAGTGCCTGCACTCCCCTCCCCTGCACCCAGGTTGCCACGGGCAAGCCCTCCACTGCCAGGCCAGACCTATATTCTCCTACATTGCAACATTAAAAGGGTGTCATAAATATTTCATTCTACACAGAATAACTAACTTGCTGCTCCTGGCTGTAGCAAAATTGCGGTTATGTCCCGTGATTACAAAAACCAAGTAAAACAGATCAGGAAATAGTCACCTGATAATTAAAAGAAATTGCTGTCACAGCTAAGCCAGCTAAAATAAAGTTCCAGGCAGGCCAAGGCAATTTGAGGCAAAGCAAGCCTGACGTGCCTTAATACTGCAACGTTGGTACATAGCCTGTGGCATGTAACTAGCAACAGCAGTGACTGTATTTATGGAGCTACAGGCTACACACATCAGGCGGTAGCTGGATTGGCTTCAGTGAAGTATTATTCATTCGTATCAAAATTATAGAACAAAGCAAATCTCCTGCTTAACTCTGTCTATTCTTGCCCTGTGTCGAATTATGCCCAGATTGATTCTGACCACTTTGAAAAAAGTGTGGGTTTCCTTTTTGACGATGCTTTTGCTTTATGTGCTCAGCCCAACATCCGAACTAACAAAACAACACAGACTTTTGTCTTAATGTGTTCATATGAGACTGTGTGCAGGCAGCATAAATGAGAGCAAACCCCAAGGCACCGTGCTTTCATTCCATCGCCTTTGCCATCATGTCTGAGAACAGAGCATGCGAGGATTTTGTCTTCATTCCTTTTATTTAATTTGTGCTTGCGTTGCACAAAACGTCCAGAAATTACCAGGCAGTAAGATTCACACCCCACAACTTCCCATTCAAACCTCAGATACGTTGGCTTCCTAAAACTTCCATTCAAACTGATGAGCTTTCCAAGGATTTAGCCACAATTAGAATTTAATCCTGGATTAAGAGAATACAACACAGGATGAGGAAATAACTGAAAACATAAATAATCTTAACCTGGTATGCTTCCGTCACCTGAATCCACTTAATTGTTTCCAGGTTCCAGTTGCTATTATAAACTATATACCATAGACTCCCATGAAGTCCTTAATAGTGGCATTCCAGTAGGTGTGGGAGCTGATAATAGAAGTGTCTCGTAATAATGACCAGTGTAGGAGACTGCTATAACAGAGGAATCCTAGATGTGCTGGTTTCACAGAATCACGGAATGGTTCGGGTTAGAAGGGACCTTAAAGATCTAGTTCCAACATCCCTGCCATGGGCAGGGACACCTCCCACTAGACCAGGCTGCTCAAAGCCCCATCCAGCCTGGACTTGAACACTTCCAGGGATGGAGCAGCCACAACTTCTCTGGGCAACCTGTTCCAGTGTCTCACCACCCTCACAGTAAAGAATTTCTTCCTAATATCCAATCTAAATCTACCCTCCCTCGACTTGAGGCCGTTACCCCATGTCCTGTCATAACACTGCCTGATAAAGAGTCCCTCCCCATCCTTCCTGTAGGCCCCCTTTAGGTACTGGAAGGCTGCTATAAGGTCTCCTCGGAGCCTCCTCTTCTCCAGGCTGAACAACACCAACTCTCTCAGCCTGTCTTCATAGCAGAGGTGCTCCAGCCCTCTCATCATTTTCTTGGCCCTCCGCTGGATGCGTTCCAACAGGTCCATGTCCTTCTTGTGCTGAGGACTCCAGAGCTGCACACAGTACTCCAGGTGGGGTCTCATGAGAGTGGAGTAGAGGGACAGAATCACCTCCCTTGGCCTGACGGCCATGCTTCTTTTGATGCAGCCCAGGATGCGGTTGGCTTTCTGAGCTGCAAGTGCACACTGCCGGCTCACGTTGGCCTTCTCATCCACCAGCACCCCCAAGTCCTTCTCCTCAGGGCTGCTCTCAAGCCATTCTCTGCCCAACCTGTAGTTGTGCCTGGGATTTCCACGACCCAGGTGCAGGACCTTGCACTTGCCCTGGTTGAACTTCATGAGGTTTGCACAGGCCCACCTCTCAAGCCTGTCCAGGTCCCTCCGGATGGCATCCCTTCCCTCCAGCATGTCAACTGTGCCACACAGCTTGGTGTCGTCAGCAAACTTGCTGAGGGTGGACTTGATCTCACTGTCCATGTCACTGACAAAGATGTTAAACAGCGCTGGTCCCAGTACTGACCCCTGAGGAATGCCACTCGTCACCGATTTCCATATGGACATTGAGACATTGACTGCGGCCATCGAGACTTTGAGTGCGGCCATCTAGCCAGTTCCTTATCCACTGAGTGGTCCATCCATCAAATCCATGCCTTTCCAATTTAGAGACCAGGATGTTGCACGGGACCGTGTCGAATGCTTTGCATAAATCCAGGTAGATGATGTCGGTTGCTCTCGCCTTATCTACCAATGCTGTGGCAACATCATAGAAGGCCACCAAATTTGTCAGGCACGATTTGCCTTTGGTGAAGCCATGTTGGCTGTTACAAATCACCTCCTTATTTTCCATGTGCCTTAGCAGAGTTTCCAGGAGGATCTGCTCCATGATCTTGCCAGGCACAGAGGTTAGACTGGCCGGCCTGTAGTTCCCTGGGTCATCCTTTTTTCCCCTCTTACCCTTTCTGAATTTCTGTAATACTGTTATTGTTTTTCTGTAGTTGGAAATCAGAAAGAATGCAGCCTCTCAGGATGCTGAAAAGGAAAGATGTTCTTTGTTCTGGTATCGAGTTCGTGCTCCTGCACACCCCATGGGCTAACAGGACTAATGGACATTTCCAGAGTAACAAGAAAGTCACTCCCCTAAATGGGTTTAGAGCTTGGAAACAGTTAGAAGTGGTGAGAGAACTCCCCACAAGCTATATAACAACAGATAATCAAGTCAGAAGTATAAAGTTTTTACAGACAAACATACACTTCTCCTTGCTTCCTAGACATTGCTCCTTACCATCAAATGTTACCCCTTTATTTTTCTCAAATGCCAGGTTTTGAGTCATACATTCAAATAGAAGCACTCACAAGCCTTTAAGTGTAAGTTCCCAAGAAAGAGGAAAATCGAAAACTCCTTCCCATTACATGAATTAGTTTACTTCAGGATAGTACTTTTCCATATACCAAAAATATATTAAAAAAAGACCCAAGCATTGTACTCTTACTTACACAATTGTAAAGGTCCCTTGCTGAACAGGATTTGTGCATATAACATTAATGTCCATGTTCTGGAAAGTTAGTGGGACGCCTATGTTTGGAAAAGCCACTTCAGTTTCTCTTCCAAACTTGGGGAAGGAATCAGGACTGCAATTTCTGGAAAAGCGAACTGAGGTCTGGACTACTACTAGCTACGTACTGGCTCTTTTGTGTGACTGCCAAAGGAATTTCTA
Source organism: Chroicocephalus ridibundus (assembly GCF_963924245.1). Taxonomy (NCBI): domain Eukaryota; kingdom Metazoa; phylum Chordata; class Aves; order Charadriiformes; family Laridae; genus Chroicocephalus; species Chroicocephalus ridibundus. Next base: position 38,552,275 of record NC_086286.1, read on the forward strand.
GGTATCTGGGCCATGCAGTAATGAACTTGAGTTTTATCACAGATATTATTTCCTCACATTAAGAGTTTTAACAGAGACATCATTATGTTACAGAATAGAATCATAGAATCATTCAGGTTAGAAAAGACCCTTGGGATTTTCGAGTCCAACCATCAACTCCACTCTACAAAGAGCTCCCCTACACCTACACCTACACCCATCTAAACGACTCTTAAACACATCCAGGGATGGTGACTCCACCACCTTCCTGGGCAGCCTATTCCAATGTCTAACCACTCTTTCTGTGGAGAATTTTTTCCTAATGTCCAGCCTAAACCTACCCTGCTGCAGCTTGAACCCATTCCCTCTTGTTCTATCGCTAATTACCTGTGAGAAGAGACCAGCACTGACCTCTCTACAATGTCCTTTCAAGTAGCTGTAGAGAGTGATGAGGTCTCCCCTCAGCCTCCTCTTCCTCAAACTAAACAGTCCCAGCTCCCTCAATCGCTCCTCATAAGATTTATTCTCCGGGCCCTTCACCAGCTTCAAGTGTTTTGTGCAGTGACTTCATTCTGTCTCACAATTTATGTTGGCATTTTACAGCAGACAGCTTTCTGACAATAAACTGTATATACAGTATTCTATAACCAAAATTAAAGTATACTCACTTTATTAGAGAGGAAAGGGTTGCACATCCATGTAAGAAGTGGGATTTTACAGAAGAAACTTTAACCCATTAAACTTTAATTTACTAAAGACAAGACTCATGCTCATTTGCAACAAGAGAGGCGAAAACAAGTGAGAAATGTCACAGTCCCTGATATTTTGTAATGCCAGAAAGCTCTGTCAAACGTTAGGGTTTAGGCTTTCCCTATGTCCACCCAGGAATATTTTGGAAGCACTATAGGTACCTTATAGATTACCCCACAGATAAACCACAACCAGCTGTACCAGGATTCGTACAAAAATTCTCTTACTTCATTGGGGTTTTTTGAAGCTGACAGCTTTTCAGCATCATTTACTAAAAATAAAAAAAAAAAACAGCATGTGTGCCATCACTCTATCAGCCTGCTCCTCCTTGGCAGATTTGAAGCTATATGCTAGTCTCAACCACCTGCAACAGAGAACAAGTAGTTTCAGATGTTTGGGTTGCGAAAGATTTCAGGAAAAGCTTTCTCAGCCTTTAATAATGCCAACTGAGAGTTACCAATGTGCTTTCCTAACCTCTTCTGTTAAAAGGACACTAAGAAAGGGCAATAGTGGTATCTGTTTCTGTCCTTCAGTTTTATAGAAGACAGAGACAACATCACCTCAGCAATCTTAAAGATGCCACGGTGGTACACAGAAAGTCTATAGATGCCAGCATTTCTCATGGTAAACACCGATGCAAGACACATCTAAAGACAAAAATATGCCTTATCTTTTAAACTTTCAAGCATTTCACACTTCTAAGTTGACCTACTTAACCAAAGGATATTTACACTACAACTTCAAATCCAAAGGCTGACAACAATGTCATCTGAGAATTTCTTCTATCACTTTGCCAGGGCCTTGTTTAGGATAGGTAATAGGTATCAGTAGCTTCTGCTGAAGAACCATACAGGGCTAAAAGCACCTTTTCCATGTGAGGGAGTGCCTGAGTAAAGTTATCATTCCTACAAGAGAGAAAGACTCAGCACAACACAAGCCTTACAGAAGAGAAAATAATGTCTCTTCTTTCCCTGGAAAGTTTTAAACCACCGGTACTGTTTGAAGGGACTCTGCTCTGACAGCACTTTAGGGAAAGGATGGAAGTGGATGACTTCTCAGTGAAGAAACAGGAGCAAACAACTCCATCTGGGATTTCAGCGTGGCTTGCCTGAAAAATACAGCCTCTCTGATCTTGCACATGAATGGCAAAGTTCTTCAGCACTTCAAAAGGAGCAGCATCGGCTTCTCAGGGCTGTTTTCTTGGTGTATAAGTAAATGGGCTGCTTATTTGGGCAAGAGCACACGCTGCCAAATGAGGTCAGAAGAGGTGAGCAGCTACTCACATCAAAACCACGCAGCTTGACAACACGGCTGAGGAGTCAGGCACCGCACCATGTTGCCCGCTTTTGCTCATAATCCTTCGCGCAGGTCAGCCAGGGCTGCATCTGCTGAGGGGAAAACAGAGACCATCACTGTTCATACATGCACAGAAAGTGAGCTTCCAAAATGCTGTCAGCTAATCCTCGGGTCACTTTACCAATGCAAACTGGAAAAATAAAGCCTAAAATTTGAACAGCACTTCTCACCATTAGGGTGCCAAGGCTTTCTACAAAGGACATTTTATTTGCCCAGGCAAACCCAAAAGATCCCTGCCAAGCTCAGGGCTTGGTCACACATCGGCCGAGTGATCTGAGCCTTGTTTGCACCTGTGGTGAGTTTTAGGGATCTTTCCTAATATTAGGTCAGAGATCAACTGTATTTGCTTTCTCGTAACATTTTCAATAACATTCTGCTGTTTGAGAAGGAGAATTGAGAGGTTTTTTTCAAAAGGCTACAAGAACCTATCCTTTACCAGCCTGGCTGGAAAGAGGAGCCAGTAGAGCTATCTATGCTGTGGCAGTACTACTACTATTCTTCTCCCACATTGGAAGCTTTTATTCCTTGAGTAAAAGACATACACCCCCTCTATCTTGCCATACCTTTTTGTAGCTGTTCTTCTGTCACCGTACCCCTTCAAAACACATCTGCATGCACTGCTCAAAAAAATCGGCGTTTGTGCATTAAATTCAGTATGTCTTCTGTGTGTAGAGGCTGAAAAACGTGGACAGCCAGCTGTGCCCCACTGCTATGCTCCCCAGGCAGAGCATATTTGCATGCACTGCACTTGGAGCATGCAATAGATATCTCAAAGTCATCGTTAAGCAAGTAATTAACCATAAGTCAGGACAGCATTTTAGAGATATAAACTGGATTATAAAAACTGTGCCTGTATATATAGAATCCTTGTATTTGGTGGGCCAGGTTGATACAGCTACAAGAGCTGGCTCGGGATGGCAAAACCCCATCAGCCTGTAGGAAAGGACTGAAGAATTTATTTCACCTTCAAATTTACTTTCTGTCCCCATAAATAAAATATTGAACTTTGCTTATGATGTCATACCATCACATTATGGTTACACCCAAGCACATTCTGGGTTTTAGCTGGATCAGTTATAAAAAGAAAATACACCAGCACAGGGAATCCTTAAAAGAGCTGGCCAAATTCTTTTCCGCATAGCAGAATTCTTGATTTGAAAACGCTGTCGATAAAGCAGTGCTCACTTCCACTTGGGACAAGATAAAGCCACACTGGAAGACGTCCAGGTTATTCTAAGTGACAGAGACAAACTCACAAAAATGATAGCAATCAATCAGTCATAAGCAGAAGGTCGTGCCTCTGTTCTCTAAGAGGTTCCTTCTTTCCATGCAGCAAAACAGCCAGGCAAGTCATTCAAAGCACAGTAGCTGAGACGGCGCTCTGCAGAAATGCTAGATTTTTCACCCTGTTTGGGATTTCTGGGAAGAAAAGCCACCGCCAGCAGGAGACTGAGAACGGATGAATACAAAGACTGCAACCAGCTGTTAGCCAAGAATGAAAACCTTCTGACCTGTGCAAACAGCAGAGGGAAAGCATCTTTCAGATGCTGTCTCAACGCCATCCCTGTGACAGTACACAGCTCAGGAACCTGCATAGGCACTGCAGGAATGAGTGGAGAGCTCCGATTGAAAACATCTAATTCCGAATTATACTCCTAAATCTTTAAATCTATAACCTAAATCTGTGCCCCATGTAAGATCATACAGATCTTGCCAATGACTCAGTTGTTGCCTCCGCTTAAATACACTTGCTAAAATCTCAGCGGTAAGGAGGAAGTATGATTTGATAAACTGGTCTTTGATCTTCTGGTCTGACATCATCAATGATGGTAGATCTGGGCTGGGCCTTTTCTATCCCCCCTCAGGGCTTTCCACATCTGGTTTTGTTTTCTGATGCCAAGCACCTCCACACCAGTCACCAGAAAGTATGCTTTCACTTTATAGATGGGAATGTGCCCCAACCTACCCCCATCACTCGCAGCTGACCCTGGGAAGAAGTCTGTCTCCCACACCATGGGAAAAAGGGTTCTACAATGAAGAGGTGAAGAAGCTCTTCTTCTCTCAGTACTACTTCTGGCACAGCCTCGGATTATCCACCTCTGTGATATAAAAATGTGTAACCCCAGTATTATACTGTCTTGGGATATTTTCCTTCAAATACTGAAAGTGACTTTTCAGACTCCAAAGGGACATGACGTCAAACAGCTGGGCAAAGACACTCAGGACACTTTCCATCATCTGTAGAGGGGAAAAAATGGACAAAAACAAACATATTTTTTGGTGGACTGCTCCAGAACAGCAATTAATACATTTCTATGTGGGCTTGCAGAGGCAGCCAGGAAAGTCTGCCTGCCAGAGCGCTATTAACAGCTTTGAGAGCCTCCTGTCTTGTCTGGTACTAGGCTCTCCAAACTGAGTCATACAAGCTTATTATATTACCAAGACACTTGAAATTTATAGCATCCTTTTTTTGCTCATTGTGAGGCTGAGATTTTCCTTCACGTTATCTTCTACTTTGCTACCTCTGTTGTGAAGCTGAGGATCCCATCTACAAGCTGCCTGAAGGAACCCAAGTCTGGTCTCCTGCAGTCCAGGGCTTTCTCCTCTCTGTCGCTTGTCTTCCTCACACCCCCTTTCATTCACGTCAGCCACCACGCTGACTGCCTCATCCCTGCTTTTATGCCCTCTTGGGAGAGTTTCTGGTCTGTGGTGTTCCCTAGGCGTCAGGTAGCCTCCTTCCCCCCAGAGGGAGGGGAACCGCATCTCCCGCTGTTTTGCGGTTCCCAGATGTGGCTGCTTCATCTCAGGCACACCAGGTGCGTTGCACACTCCTGCCTCCTCCCCAGTGCCCCACCGACACACGTCCTGCCTTTCTGACCCCACACGGAGGGGCTGCACCTGAGACACCTGCCAAATATTCCAAGTTAAAGGATGAAAAAACAAGTGGAAAAAAAAAAAGGAGGTTTATGAACACAATCCCTGACCAAAAGAGAGAGGCAACTGAGCCAGCCTGTGACTTAGTGCAGTTACCCAATCGGTAGGAAGAGAGGGCTGAAGCTCGGGCCGTTACCCCCATTGGTTCTGTGAGTGGCCCAAACGCAGCCTCTTAGCAGCACCATCCTAATTAGCATGACTTACATTTGTAAACCTTATTAGTCTTGGGGGGAGAGAGACTGGCCCTGCACTCCAGCGCTGGTGCGCACACCTGCAGTGGTGGAGTCGGAGAAGCGGATCCCTGGATGGAGGCAGCAGGACACACTGTGTGCAAGGGCAGAGAGCTCGCTGGCTACAAATCCTTTTTAACCCCTGCACTTTTTGATTTTTAACATTGTATTTTCTAACAAAAAGGCTCAGCTTTCACAAAGTAGGACTTTCAAAGAACAACTTCATTTCACCAAATCCTTTAGACCGTAAAGGCTATGAATCCCCTTCAGCTTTCCCATAGAGTCTTACTGAATACAGTGCTTTTACCAGGCAGTGCTGGGGCAGGTCACTGATCACCGCTGATGATGTTGACCACAGAACCAACCAGGAACCACTACAAGCAACTTAAAAGAAGCCTGTATGTAAAAATTAATTTATTGTTTCAGATGAGACGACAGCAAACCAGCTGTTAGTAAAGGTACATAAACATTAAAATGCTAATGAGTGGCTCCAGGCACGGAATGCTGTCAAACAGGTACTGAATTCCAGGGAAACTGAAGGTATATCACAGCTGGGCATCACACTGCAGTGACCCCGTAACACTGCAGTAATGGATCGTTTCAGCGACTCAGGCACCGAAAACCCAGGCCTGAAGGTGGAACCCCTTCATATTTTCATGAGAATGAAATATGTACTCACTGGGGAGCATTAAAAAGAGATGACATACCTCACCCTCAGTATTTAATCCCCCAAAGAACGAACTCCCATACAAACTACTATATGATAAGGTATTCAGAGCTCATCCCCTGGGCCAGCTGTTGTAGCAAAGCAAATTATCATATTGTAATAAACTTTGTAAAACATGGTTGCCATTAATAATGAATAAGAACACACAAAGGCTTTCCCGTGTTTGTCATATCATCTTCACCGAGTGACCTAGTGTGAATAGCTTACCTTTGGACTTCATCTTGAAACGTTATACTCCAACTGAAAGAGGATGCTTCAAAGGTGACTGATTGCTGCCATCCTGTGGCAGGCACATGTATTTCAGACTGGCACTTGCCAGAGAGAAAATACTCCTTTAACGGTGTCATTTTAGAAAGAACTCTCCGTAATGCGTATTATTCTTAAATGCCACAGAAGGAAAGCTAGTTGTCTGTAAACGGCAATCTTCAGATCTTAGAAAACCATTGGCCGATATGGCGATTCTAGCAGAAACGACTGTCCTAAGCAGAAAATAAGGACAAGATGAAAAGGGGCTCATGTCCTCCTTTTAAAGGGAGAGATACTGCAGTATTCAGTGGTCTAACTCCAGACAGGATGCTGACCCTAACCCAGCCCTAACTCGGCTCTAACCCTAAGCTATCAGACTGCCAATTCCAGAATGAACACGAATATAAGGATCTCCCTGTTTCTGATGGTAACGCTGCTGGTGTCCTCAATTGGAAAATCCGTCAGATAGCTCAAATAACGTGAGCCCTCTGCTAAGACAGCATGTAAACACAACACAATAGCACCATTCCTAACAGTGAATCTAAAGGCCGGGGAACTGTTGAGGTACGGCACTTAAATCTCACCCTTGGCCGAGACTAAACATGATGTGGGACTGAGCCACTTGAAACCTGACTGGAACAGAGAGGAGGAGAGAGTCTTCAAGAGGCCTGAGACTCTGCAGGCCCTGACAAACATGGCCACAACTGAGACACAGATTTCCAGACCTGTATTCTTGTTAGAGAACCAAAGGCTTCACAGGGACTGAAAACCAGCTGGTATCCTCAAACCAGGACAAGGCTGCTGTGTCCTACAGCAGACTGTGTTGCATCCTTGGAACGGAGCCTGGGACAGACTGGACCCCAGAAGACTTTGCACCCAGTCACCCAGTCTCCTCTAGCAAGACACTCTCCACGCTCCTGTGTCCCTCACAGGCAAAACTGCATCCACTTGTTGAAGAAGCCAGGAAGCAACACACTGAAGGATTTACAACCAGTATTTAGCAACCTTTGCAGGACTCCTGTGCATCCTGCAACTAGGCGTGCTCCCACTCTTTGATAATACAAGCCCTTAGACGCCACCAGGAACAATTCACAAGCACCGAGGTGACCTGTACCAGTCCTGCCTTTGATGCTAGATTGTAAATGCTCCAATTTCAAAGAGCGAGGGCAGAGTCTCCTCCACCCCGCAGATACTACGTTCTATGGGGGTCCAATTCCAATTCACAGCAGAGTAAATATCACTTACTTCCTACTAACTTCACCTGTGCTGCCCTCAGCAGAACAGGCATTCAGCCAGATTGTTAACCTAAAGGACAGGTAGGCACTTGAAAGATTGATATGACGTGCATCATCTCTGAAATGTGAACTCTGTGCAGAAATGATGAGAAGACATTACAGGCCACAGCAGGACTGTGCACAGATGCATATGCAGACCAGCTGTGTTTTCCCCTTAGCACATGATGCTAAGCAGGCAGAAAAACAGCAGAGTCTCTCTGTACCCAGCTAACTGAGAACTAGACCACAACAGCCTCCACAAACAAACCAACTTACACCAACACAGACAAAACGGGAGTTTCAGTCTCCCAGGACACTCTCTCTTACTTTCTGAGTCATGCACTGACAACCTCCTACCTTTCACCCAGACCTGCTCCTTCTCAACAGCCTCTTCCCTTCTTCTGGGCTCAGTACATAATAACGTGCAGTAGCCGGACTGTGTTTCTACCCATCAGCCTCACACCCCTGCATCAGCGGCTGCCTCTGGCTCTGACAGTGCTTCTCTGTGCTAGGAGCCCACCACAGCCAGCCAGATCTGCAGCTCCTTGTTTGCCCTCAGTACTGTCAACACCCACCAACACATACTTAGTTTCTGAGATGCTTCTTTGCTTACTCAGACACAATTTCCTGAAAACCCAGTTCCCTCATGAGTTTCCTCTTCAAAGATACAAGTCTTAACTCCTTATGTTCCATGGAGTATTGTCATGGCTTGGGGGAAAGGGCTTACAGCTGGTAACACAAATGAAGAGCCACCAGGCTGGGAAAGTGGGAAAAGAAAAAACATTGGTTTGGAGGATCATGTAGGCCCATCACATTCCTCTTACTGAGGCATGGAGCAAGTGTTACCACAAAAGCAGCCTCAGGCAAATGAGGAGGAACACACATGGTAAGGAGAACAAACAAGGGAAGGGGCAGAACAGGCCACCTGGAAAGGAACATAGACACAGGGAAAGCTGGCCACTGTAGGACTCAGCCCTGCCCAGGAAACACAGGCCAGAAGGATGCAATGAAGACCTTCCAGTTGGTCCTGCTGTTTCATCTCCCGAGTCACTAAGTCACTGCTACCAGTAACACTGAGTATCTGGTCTTACCTTGTAAGGTAAATCCATCTTCAGCTGATCTCCCGATCTGAGCTCTTCCACAGTGGCAAAGAACATAGCTGTCTCCTGATCTTCCAACACCTTGTCATGTCTCAACTCTGTGATTGCTTTCATCTGTGAGAAGGGAACTGTTTCTCAGTTCCAGGGAATAAAGTTTCTACAACAGAATGCTAAAGGTATGGTCTCCTCTCTTGTTCCTGATACTGCTCTAGCTACTGAAACATGCTTGTGAATCGTTTAGGGATAATACTAATGGAAAGTCCATTGAAATCCATTCTGTGTTCTTCATATACTTGTTTATTTAAATACTTTTCAAAATTCTGAGCTTTTCTTGAAAAAAATTATGGCTATACATAGGTAAACTTTGTTCTGGGAGCCATTTGTAAGAGTGCAGAATTGTCTGTAGGCAGCCAACAGAGCTGTTGATCAACATTTCAAAACAAAACGCCACTATCACTTTATGTCAAATGGTACATGACAAAGAACGACCATTAATAGTTCGCTAATCCAAACATGCATGATTAGATACAGAGCTTTTAAAATTACCCTGAAGACTACAAGATTTTACTACATTTTTACCCCAAATTTCAACACTTACCATTCTAAGCCAGCAAAGTCATACTGAACTCAAACTTCTTAAGTCAGCTCAGAGCAGTACAAAAATTTAATGAGGCACTGGAAAAGTGATGTCTACCGAGACAGGAAAAAGGCCTCTCAGTTCATCTCTCATGGCTGAAATGCCCTTTAGAAATCTTAAGGATGGCAAGGGCCCCGTCCACTTGAAGCTGCCCCCACTGTAAAATGCAGTGGTTCTGCAAGACCCTCCTTCAGTACCAGCTGAAGGTACTGCAGCACAGCTCGCTCTTGTGCTGTTTGGCGCAGTGGGCACCTGCAGTGCCACGTTGTGCTTCAGTGTCCGCAATGTTCACAGGAGGATCACTCACTGCACCGAACACAAAGTGAAGCCTTCTAGGGCTCAATCTTTTATGATCTCGGGTATGCGTTTAGAGGAAGCAATCATTCAACACGAGGCAAAAGCTCAGTGGTTCTGGTGACAGTGAGGTTTAGATCAGGCTGATATGACTGCTCCCTCCACACATCAATGACAGATGCACAGAGAACGAAGCAGCTCTCTACTCAACTATTTTAATGCTATCGCTAGCAGACGGTATCAACTTTTTCTGGAACGGAAAGTGACAGAGGTTCTGCATTTGTCTTTTTCAAACTTATCTCAAGGACAACTTCTATCTCTCAGGCTGGAAAAAAGTGAATGCAGGTAATACTGCGAAGATGTTTTTTCATGATGAAACAATTCGTGATCCAACACCAGATTCCAAAACATGCAGATAAGCAGCGTGATCTATACAGGGCTTACTTTGCACAATTAGGTTTCCTGTGAAGGCAATACAAGCGTAAGGAGAAAGATTCCTTGGAGCAATCATCTGCCTACAGATAAAAATGAACTGACATTTTAACAGCAACACTGCCATTCCATTTGAAAGACTTCCTGTACGCCAGCTTGCTTGCGTTGGGCAACGGAACATTCCTGACGGCCAAAAATGCAATCAGTGGGAAAATCTGGATTGTTTTCCTTGCATTAGTCAGTCCCCTGAATATCATCAAGTCATAGAACTATGAAGGATTGCATACTAACAGGAGCAGATCAAGAACCAGAATTTGCTTTCCATAGTTTTGAAAAAACTGGGTCATTCTCCAAACATTTTCCTGATCGAGAAAATTCAAACGCTTTACCTTCTTTGCTCAGTTTTTCATCCCACTGCATTCAGCCTAAGTTATAACATGTTGTTTCCAAGAAACATGTACTTGAATTCATAACTTTGCATGTAATGCTACAGAAAATTAAAATTAATATTTATTACATAAAGTTAACATAAAACCCAAACACAAAGACAGGCTGGAAAATGAACAATGAAATTTGAGCTCTATTTAAATTAGCATTCAGTGCAAACAGAGGCTTCTATCTAACATTTGCAGATTATAAAGGAGAGAAAAACAAAACAGAGCAATAAAACTGAGTAATTAGTTCTCGCAGTTCACACAGTTTCTTCAACAATTAATGTTACAACTGGACACTGATTAGCTAATCCAGAAAGCTATTCAACCAAAAAGGCAAGAAGTCTTGATCAACAAAAGGTGAGCATGGGAACAAGACACTTCATTTCACCAGCTAGGACAAAGCACTTAAAAAATGAAACCATTCCTTCCAGTTCTTCAGTGATAAGAAACTCTCTGCAAGGAAGGTATCTAGCACTTCTCCATCATTAGATGGGGCCTATAAAACCCTCCTAGCACTCACTGCTACCTGCAAAGTTCTAGACATCTTGAAAAGAAATTGTATTATCTTAGCATTAGGACAGGTAGATTTCCCATATGATAATCAGAGAGTTTCTTTTTAAGCTTAAAATAAACACTGCTGTGCCCCCAAGAGAAGCAGAACACTAAATTCACCCGATGGATTCAAGATCCATTTTGTTCTGAGATTTCATTTTGCTGGCTGATAAAGAGTTTTTATGGTTTCTGGAGTGACTTGATATCCAGGGATAACCTGGCTCATGAGAAGTTTTAAAAATCACAAAATAGTTCCAAAGCCACACGGATTTTGTTACTGTTACAATGCAGCCCCATTGCCCCAAAGAAAGAGACACTGCAGGATGATGAGATGAGTCAAGTTCACACTTGGGCGCATCGGAGCTGAGAACGCTTCACTAGAAAGCTTTGCTTCTAGGCCCTTCCCAACTGAGTTAGGCAGATGCTGTTTTAAGTGAAGCAAGCTGCTGATCTCCACTGCCCTTTGCTGCCAAAGCCAGAGAGGCAGGCTTTCTGCTACACAGGTTCTGCACCATCTACAACTTCGGGAGCCGAAACCTGTATCTTCAATTGTCCCCTTGGAAATGAGGCAGCGGCTGCTGTAAAGGATGCTATGCAGAGATACACACTCGATTATCAACACTGTTGCCAAGGACAGGGAGTGCCATTTCTGGGCTAGCTGCAGTTGCCAAGTGGCATGCATGCAGAGAGAATACCAAGGTAATCCAGTCTGGAAGCAACAATGATGTGAACTGCTTCAATAAAACCACCACTCCAAGTTAAAGGCTACAAGTACCTGGCACAGTCAACAGCAGATGTTCTTTATTGCCAATTATCTACACCAGCTGAGAGTTCAGCTAAATCATTATCTTTCACCAGAAGGCAACCGACACTGTTTTCAAGCTCCTTTCCCTAACCAAGAAAACATAATTCTAGGACACTTGACTACCTCTGACATACTGTCCAGACAGCCCCTGACTCAAAATTTGACTCTAGTCAGCAAGTGAATAAGCTTATATCAAATGAAATAGCTGAAACCCAGAAAAAAGGTAGGATTATAAAAAAAGGGAAACACGAACAAACAAAAAAGGCTATTGAAGCAAGCGATACAAATAACCTAACTTTACTTAACTTAAAAGTCAATTATTTTAAGGAGACTTTGCTTCCAGAAGTCTTCATATTAAAAATGGAATGGATTTTGGTAAAAATGTATTTTTACCAAATCTCTTCTAAGGTTATTTGTCAGCAACTGTTCTTGGGCGGCCATTTATAGCTATCACATGCTAAACCTAAAAAAAATAGTGAAATCCAGCCCCCTGAAAGAATGCATGATTCAATAACGCACTTGGAAAAAGGATAAAAACATGCATGACAGGGAATATGAAGTACATAGAACTGAGCAGAAAAGCAGATTTGCATGGTTCTTTTTATTCAAATATTTTGAGATCTATTTTTTTATGTACATATATAAGTGTATGTGTGTATACATATATATATAATATTTGTCACCTTTGGCGGCTGTTGTTTAATGCCAGGATTCTATATACAAGGCAAACAGGTACTTTTCATAATGAAATCCTATTTAGTCTGATGAGGGCCAAGATATACCCAAGCTGATGCTTAGCTCACTAAAGCTGTTTCTGGTCTTTAGTGTTGGGTTTTCATTCAAGTTTTACTACTTCTAGTATGTCATGACTTTAAGTCATCCAAGATTTGCTGCACCTAACAACACAAACTTTATCAAAAGGTTTGTTGGTTTTTTTTTTTTTTTGTTGCTCTATCTTTTCACCTCAAGCCTCAAAAGTAGACTGAAGCATCTCTGAATAGAGATGTCTCCGTTTGGAGAGGTGGTGTGTTTCACAATTTGTGCGTCTTTTTTTTTTTAAAAAAAAAAAAAAAAAAAAAAGCAAAGCAGGGTCATGCCCTTTGCCAATTTCCAGGCATCAACAGTCAACATCAAGCATGTCTATAGAACAAGCATGCCATAATGACTTCATAACACATCAGCTACAGAAATAAACAGCAACTTTCTTGTTAGAAAAACCACAAATGAAGGAGAACAAAAGCAACAAAAAAAACTTCCTCACATGACACACAATGCAGAGGATCCATTTATTCCTGAGCAGGCTGGCAAGTATCCATTGGTGGTCAAGTGGGAGAGGGAGGAAAGAAGTTTAAGCTGAAAACTCTACCGACTGAAAAGGCACAGAAGACAATATTGTGGCCTTTAGAAAAAAAAAATAATGAGAAAGCATTACGAGAACTATTTTCAAACTGAATGTGTTTTACTGATCAAAATGATTATTTGGTGACGATCATAAAACTGAGTATTAAAGAAGTGACAAAAGGTATTCAGGAGCAAATTTCTCTTCAACTTACAAAAAGACTGAAGACTTTAAATGGAAAAAACCTGGTTGAAGAAAAGACATGTTTATCTCTTAGAACCTTATCTTCCAGTGCCTTCACATATATGGTATATAAATCTGTGTGTAAAATCAATAGGAATTCAACCTAGAAAATAGTTCCTTTATTTTTATTAGTACTCCTTATATTTCAATCTAATCTTTAAGACTGGCAAAATTATTTGTGACAAGTATTTAATGTTGAAATTATGGGGTATGGTTGGGTTTTTTTTTTTTTTTTTTTTTTTTTTTTTTTTTTACAAGATTTGTAAAATACATTCTCATCTGTTTGAATGCAGATACATCATCACAGAGGAGACAGTGCATACAATTTACAACAGATTTGTAGTAAAATTTAAAGATACACAACAACAAACATCTAAATATAATACTAACTTGGAACCCAGGTGCAAGTTTTTCAAACTGTACATGTATTTTTAAAAAGATATAGCCTTTTAAAATGTTTATATATTGAAGCATTTTCATTGAGATCAAACACATATTAAAACCAGTAAAATTATAGCAGCAATATGGGAGAATATCTAAGCCACATGAACATTAATAATTAAAAACAAATATGAAATATTACATTACTTGGATGTTTATGTTAAATAACAAGGATAGCTAACACACCAATTATTTATGCCAAACCATCAGAGAATCTGGATTTGTTCAATGTATGAACAATACTGTTGTATAGTTCAACCAAAATTACTGTTTTAAAAGAAGTGTCAAATGCTGACTTCCACCAACACTGTTCTGGAGTGCTTCTGGAGAACTCACTTGAATCTTTCAGTCCAAGCCTGACTATGACCCTTTTGCATCTTTGCTATAGGAACTAAGGATGCTTTTAAATATGGATTCCTTAAAGCTAGGCTTATTTTATTTACACTATTCAAAGTCTGCTTTTCCTTCCAACAACAAAATGTGCAGGAGGATTTACTACATGCTATACAATGTAAAAATAGACTTTAAAAAGCCAGAACAATTGTGAGTAAAACTGTACAATGTTTGTTCCCTGCTCCAGTTCATTGCACTATTAAGTTAAAATGGATGAGTTGTCATGCCCAGAAGACTTACTGTAGGATCAGAAAATCCACGCACATACAGAGGAGGCAAATGCATACTGGTTTAAGTATAGTGCCAAATGAAAAAATACTGAGTTATATCCATGGAAAGCTTCTCATCACAGAAAGGAGCATGGTTAATTCTGAAAGGCAGCCCTCTTCATGTAGGACACAGAACTGCAAAAGAACCACAAATACATCTTGATAAACATCAGTGAAGTTAGCCTGTATAAAAATTTATTGTGTATACTATAATACTTAAATGCTGAATTCTATCCTATCAGTAACAAGGTAAAATCTAGAAATCAATTGAAACTGGCAATTAAGATATCATTCTCTTCTTAAAAGATAATTGACACAACCCACTAGCTTTAACTAATATTACCCAGAAATGAGTTAACTAAAGGTCATGTCTTAAACAGTGCTTTTTGAGGCGTTCTATTAGAAAACAGAACATGAAATAAAAGGTGACGCACGCAGTTACATTTTAAAAATATGCACTGACAATTTCAGATTCTAACTCTACTTTCTCATTCTGGTGCATGTACTTGAATCACACAGTGGGAAGATAAGACATGTCCTTCACATGTTTCTCATTCCTGTTTCACACGTAAGACACAAACCTCAGAGCAATCCAGCTTTCAAACCAGTGCTAGCACAACACAAAAGCAAATAAAGAAGTCAAAACTTCAAAGGGAAGAAAATAAGTGTTCTTGTTATCTGAAATACTTGCATAATTTAAAAACAGAATAAGGCGCAAATTCTTGCTTTATTAAAATAAAAAACAGTGGGTTTTTCAAGCCTTTACTAGAAGGTTGAAGGATCAGATACGAAATAGCAAAGCAAGCTGAAAGATGGAAAATGATCCTGCTTTCATGACATCTACATTCAGAAAAAAGCCTAAAAGAAAACAATACTAGGCATATTTCATGCATTTTACTCTGCAGTAACATACGGTACATTATTTCTAGCACTGTATTTTTATGTCACAATTACTGTTTAAGGACAGCTAGAAAAGAACACAAAGCTTAGCAATAAATACATCTTAGAACAGTTTACTGTAAGGATACATCTGATTTCAAAGGCATTTATTTCAGCTATAAATACATACTTACATATTGTTATACATAATAGTTATGTTTTAAGAATGTCATAATTATCTACATTTACATGTGTTTTCAAATTTAGGAAAAAAAACAATTAAGCTTGCAGGGGTACAGAGAATGATTTATTCAGTTTGTGTACCATACTGGTAGTATGTTATATTCACAAATTATCCCAGTACATGAAGTTAAATCGTCATATTTTGTAAAAACTGGAAGTAAAACCTAATAATCTTGAAATAATGAGTCTAGATGTGATATCAGATATTTTATCCCTAATGTTTCAGTTCTATGTATATCTACAGGCTAACATTTTACATATCTCACTGATTTGTTCCGTAAGTAGCTAAATTAAGGCACCCTTGCTTCCAGCAGATTTCCTCCGATATTCCTCCTTACCCTCATAACAACAAAACTAGGTAATTCCCCTTTGCACCATGCCTTCCTCAGCTTCTACTTTAAATTTGATATGAACTTTATCCCAGCAGGTCCTCCCCATATTGTTCCTCTGTCCTCACACCCCAAAACTGATGGGAGCTACTGTAAGTGAAAAAGAAAAGCTATCTGGCCAACTGTATGCTAGCTTTTAAAAGCCAATAGCCTTTAGCTCAATGAGAACAGTGGTTTCGGTCCTTCTCCTACCTAGATGCAGTTCCCCACAGTATTTCTGAAGTGCAGTTATTCTTGCAACCCTTTTTTCTGTCTTGTGGGGTTGAAATTGGCAATTAGTATTTCTGAGGCTGAAGAGACAGACAACATGACTGCACAGAGGCATCTTCAGAAAGCAACCTAAACTTGCATACTTAAAGGGTTACAAATGCTACTACTTGTTGCATTATTGTACTTGGCAAATAAATCATAATGCAGAAAGTCATTACATCACACATGCAAGAAGAAAGACTGAAAGCTTCTGTAAAAAAAAAAAAAAAAAAGAGAATTTAAATGGATATAGTCAATAGAAACATGCTTTCCTGTAAGGATATGGTACCTATTCTTGGTGTGACAGCTAAGAGCAATGCAACTACAAGATATGAAAGAGTATCTCCATCCGTGCTCCCTACTTTACAGCTTAAATTGTGCACAAAAAAATTTGCTGCTTACTTGCTTGTGTAGGTCTTTCAATGGAAACAAACACAATGTTTTCAAAGCACGTTACATTTGTTAAACCGTCAAAAAAGATCAGGAGAAAGATATGCACAAACAGCATTTAAATACAGTGAGCCTACTAAACTGCAAGCTTCAGTCCAAAATTGTGATTTCTAAGATCAAGAATTTCAAAGTGTTGGCAGCAAATGCATTCCCCACCCTCCTCCAAATCGCAGTTTCTACTTCATAGAATTACAGAACCATTTAGGTTGGAAAAGACCCTTAAGATCACTGAGCTCAGCTGTTAACCTGACACTAGTCCACCACTAAACCACATCCCTAAGTGCCACATCTTTTAAATACCTTCAGGGATGGTGACTGAATCACTTACCAGGGCAGCCTATTCCAATGCTTGATAACCCTTTCAGTGAAGAATTTTTTCCTAATATCCAGTATAAACCTCCCCTGGCACAACTTGAGGACATTTCCTCTCATCCTACAACTTGTTACTTAGGAAAAGAGACCAACACCCATGATCCCTAGTGATAAAGTATAACAACAATATTAATGTATTAAAAATATATTCAGGAAAATGTAAGCATAATTGCAAATGCTTATCAATTTCACGCTACCATCTATTTTAATCCAAAATCTATAAAACAGAATATGAATCATACACTGGTGGGAGAAGAACTACAACGTACTTGCAAAGCAAATCACTAAGTCCCTTTCATTATTACTAACTCCACTATGGAAATGTTCACTGAAAAGTAAAACAAAACAAAACTCCACAAAAGGAAAAAAAATCCCCTTGAAAATAATTTAGTTTGCATCAAGAGTAACACGAACAAGAGAAGGTAAGGTACTGCACTGTACAAGACTCTACATGGAATATGCATATAGTCTGGCTTTGGGATACTTACCTCTGAGGAAGTACTCCCTGCGGAATAGATCCAGGGAGAACTAACTGATCACTAGAAAGAGGGACTTAAGCATGAGGACAAAATGATGATTTTTTTAACATTTTGGGGGACACAAGGGGGCAGCAGAAATTGGGAAAAGAGGATGCTTTAAAGAAGTAAACACCAGAAATAATTTCAAAACTAATAATGCTATTCAGAAATGCACATGGAGTTTTCTTTTTTCCTAACGTGAAATGCACTGAGTTACATTGGCCTTTTTCACTTCTTTATTATACTGCATTTGCACGTCCCGTGTTCTGAGGATTCCTACTTCCCACGTTTCAGAAGCATTAGCTGGTTATGAAAGAAAGTGCAAGAATGATCCACAGTAACACAGGTGGTCAACAGCAGATCTGGTTGCAGAACTCTCCTTCAAGTTACAGTCCCATGTTCCAGCTCTTGGCTAAAATACCTTGCCAAAACAAACTTACCCATTAATTCCTAAATTAAGATACCAAATGTCAGACAACATATATAGAGAGAGTCTGTGTGTGTCTTCCTACATGATGCAAATTTAGTCTTTCACAAATTTCAGAATTATTTTGGCATTTAGTTCAAGATATTCAAGATGGTGACACTTCTACAAAATGCGATGAAATTCAGAGGAAATATAACATTATTTCACTGTCTTTTTTATTGGAACATCAGTGAGTTGGGCAAGATTTCTTGTTAACAGCTACTGCTCACTCTCATAGTTCCATTAACCCTTCCAGGTTCACAGCATTCTTCTTTTATTTGTCCCATTACATTATGCCAACAATACTATGGCAATTGTTAGAATAATTTTTTTCTGATTGTTTAGAATCAAGAGCTGAAGAAAAACTACCTAAGTAACTTTTCAATAGCAACCAGCAATATCTGGGCAGCTTTATTACTAATTCTGTGGACAGCAATAACACCCACATAAGACTAGCATGTTCTAATTTTTTAAATACAGTAGAATAAAAAGATAATACTGCTTTAAAAAAAATCATTAAGGACCTACTTGTAAGATTTTTTTTCTTTTCTTTGCTGTGTAAAATGGAATACAGAGCTAGAAAGAAGGTTTTACCTGTGCTAACAAATGCCACACTAACTGGATCTCCCATAGTGAGATCCTACATATATCTACACATATCCTATTGTCACATATGATTTACTGCCTGCTTTTTTGTTCTAAGATTCAAAAAAGTGATCCTCAAAGGAACAAGAAGTTAAGAGATCTTAACAGAACTAAGTATCTTTGGTGATATAGTTCACACATTTCAAAACGTCATTTCTTGGTTAAAGCGTAATAAAAAGAAATGGAATCCATTCTGTGTAAGACAATAGCCGGATCAAAGACTAAACAAACGTAAAATGAATACAATTATCATTATACCATACAGATGATGGTTACTGCATTCAGATTTGTTATCCTCCTGTTTCTTTTGGAAAAAAAATTCAAAACCCCTAAATCCTCACAATCATTTTCACCTTACCAAGACATTTTTAATCTTGCCAGTGAAGAGAGCAGACTCTAAACAGTAGGTCACTCCTTTTATTTTGAAATTCAGAGAGTAGGTTGAAATTTCAGGTACAAAAGCTGAGCTGAAAGTTGCTTCAAGTGATTGTTTAGAATCATCTGATCTCCCTTTAACAAGCTTTAAAAATAGTTTTCAGAAAATAGGCGGCTGCGAATATTCTGTGCCATGCGTGAAGCCTCACTGAGGCTTCAGGCCATAAGTTTTAGTGGCAGAAAAAAAAAGAGAAACAGATTACAACTTCAGAAACAACTTAAAGACTTTGCCTGTTCCACAGGATAAATCTACATTACAATGTAACACTGTCAGCTGAGCTATAAATATTTAACATAATCTAAACATAGCAATATGAAGTTTAGTTATGGCTACAGTGAAAGGAAGAGTAAAATTCTGTGCTCACTAGCTTCTGTAACTGCTTGCCATTGTGCAAACAGACCCACAGAAAAGCGAGAAAATCTTAGCTCTGTTCAGTAGTGAAATCATGGCAGCTGAGGGGAAATCACCTTTTCCTTTCAGTATGACTAATATGAGTCAGTGATTACTTTTCATACTCCAATCATTTGTGTCTTACAATTTAGAGGCAACTGTGCTTGTATATGAAGACCTGTTTGATCCAACACATTTAATGTGGGCATGATGTTTTTGTAATTGTCACATCTAGCTAACAGAACATCCCTGGTGATTTTAAAGTCACAAGCATGCAAAGGCAGAGGTAGGAGGGAATCTCAGTATCAAGCTTCCTAGATCATCCTGTCATATGCTCAGCTAATCTACTTTTATAAGCCTTCTATGCAGAAGATTTCTGTTTCCCGAAGCAGACAGTTTCTTCTCAGTATCCTAGTAATCTGAAAGCTTTTCTGGATAGCTACATCTAAAAATAAGAGCAGACGCTGTTAAAAGCACTCTTCATTCCAACCAGTTTCTAACAGATGTATTATGATGAGAAGCAAACAGCTTTAATTATTGACAACAGTTCATCCTCTTCTGTCAAAGATTCTGCTTCACAGAACTAAAGCTAACACCGTCATCATTAAAAAAAAAACAACCCTTGATCTTGCACCTAAATGGCTCTCGGGTCATAAGCAAATACATCTGTCTAATATAAAAAGGATTTTCAGAAAGGGTAAGTAAACAATGGAGCAATCAAAGGAATCAACTAAAAGAATCTCTGCATTCTTATTGTATGTGGTAGTTGTGCAACCCTATACGAAACTTAGAAATGAGCCTCTGTCAGAGCTCTAGAGTACTGCATGGCTCTCCTTTCAGATTTTCTGAAGCAATAGCACACTAAATTTCACCCGCAACTTTAACCTGGAAGTACTTTCAAATCTCTCCAAGATGAGAGTGATTGATTAGAAGTCTACGTAAGAAGTAGTCTACCTTTAAAAATTGTATGGAGGGAGTTAAGTCAAACAATTGTATTTGAAAAAAATACTGAGACTTGGAAAGTATGATACTAAAAGAAGGAGAAACTTTGCAGCATAGGAACATGAAGCAAAACATAATATACATTTGGGTGGCAAATAAAAAGGCATCCATCATCCTGTTTGTTCAGATCTTGGGAGCTTGATGCATATGCTGAACTTTAAACACTGAAGAATACGGTACCATTTGTATGTCAAGAATTAAGTAAGAACGTAAACATTAATAAGACCTAGACAAAAATGAAGTCAGAAGAAAAACGTTTAAAAGTAATTTAACAATCTGGAAACTACCTGTAAAACTCCTTGAAGCTAAAGCAAGCAGTGATTTTCAAAGTCTGACATTCTATTAATATAATCAACGTATAAGACTGGAAAAAAAACGATTAGTACACAAACCTTTAAAAAAAAAAGTGAAGAAGGTATAACAAGTAAGTGTAAAATAGATCATTTTTACCATTGGTCAGAAGGTAACACTTAAAATGAAGGTATAAGCACTTTATCTAGCAAATCTGTTATTACCATAGGCAGTTTGAATTCAGACTCTGAAAAACCTGTACAACATAAGTTTTTAACTACACGCATTCAACTTTGTAAGACAGACTGCTCTTTTCCTGCTGATGTCCTTCAGCTATCCAAATATACACTGCATACTTTGTTATATTATACTATCACAAACAAAATAAACACAGTTTATTTATGAACTATATGCTCGGAAACCTTGGACAAAACAGAAGAGAATATAAATGAGAGCTGTGTTTGATAGAAGGGCAACAGAATTCATGAATGCTATACGACTACTCTTTTCAAACACAACCTTGGATGTGCATTAATTTCATTTATAATAAAAAAATCCCTGCTAAGAAACATACTCACCCTTTAAAATATAGTCTGTTAACAAGCTTGGCACTTTCTCGCTATCCTCTTTCATGGCATGCAGGACTGAAAAATAAATGAAAAAAACATATCAGATATTTAGTCATAAAGACAACAGTCTCAAAAGACATACCATGAAGCTGTTTCAACTACTCCTAGGGATATTACCACCAAATTAGTAAGAAAACTCTCAACTGGAATATGAAAAGATGCCATGAGACACATCATATCTCCACCTTTCACTCGTGTAATTGTCACTGAACTCCACACTAGATGGATGCATGAGACCCATTTTACATGGTTAATTATTACAGTAAAATGTCATCAGTCGTAACAACAAAAAAAGCACCTCTTCTCTATAAAAAAAAAACCTCTCCAAAAGAAAGTCACCACATCCAAAACTAAAATATGCTAGCAACTGCTGGAGGGTTGGAATCTTAGGTAAAAAAGGTATGCTCCACTGCTTAATTTATTTCCTTGACCTTCATCCCAAATCATGGAATAAAGACACTTTTCTGGAGAAACACTGCTGTGAATGATCCAATGAAAGCACTGGTGGGATTTTTCCCCTGAAATGGTGAACGTTAGCAACTGTAGCTCAGAAAAATCTTAAATACATAACTGAAAATGGCATTAACTTAAAATAATGCCAAAATGCCATTTTTTGTGACTTATATCAAGTAAAAATTGTCCATTCTTGCATATTTCTGAAGAAGGAAAACCATTTGGACTAGCTCAACTTGACATACGTAAGCTCATCTGTTGCTCCATAAACAAAACCAAAGACAATCCTTTATGAAGGGCTCTGGACATGACTGAAAGAATTAAAAGTACAGAATTATACTGAACAGCAGTATTTCATAAGCTCCAATTCCCTCATATGAGACTCTGAACTTGAAACATAACAAGTGTTTTATTTCAATTTTTACATAAACTATGGAATAATACACAACTTCAAAAGAAAAAACAACCAAACAACCCCACACACCTTCTTTACTGCCTGCCTTAACAACAGGAGAGAGAGCAAGTCAGAAATCTGCAAATGAGTCACAGGATCAAGTTCCAACCCGCCCACAGAAGGCAATGCTGTTAATAATCTTTACAGTGCATTTGTACAAGACATTTTGTTAATAAACTGTCAAACAACACAAAACGTTTTCAGGAGGCTTTAACCTCTCTCTGCTTAATATTGAGTTTTTGGGAATATTTTCAAGTGAAATTTAAATATGGCAAGAAGATAAAACTTCTCTGCAGGAGTAAATATAAAATGAAAAATCCATTTGTCACAGCATAAGTACAAATTACCAGCTAACGGTGCCTACCGTAGAAAAATAAAGGAAATTTAATTCTTGATTAAACATTTCATTTACTCCAGAATTTGTACAATATTTATTTTCTTGTTCCAGGAAACAACCAATGAGCCTTTTACCATCCCTCAGCCACGTGTGGAATCTCAGACCTGCGCTGCTGCAAAGTACCTTAAGACGTAGTTAGATCCAAAGCCCTGCACTGAGATCTGATCAAATACATTGATGCACTTTACCATCTATTTTTAAACTGTTCCTATAAACCTTAAATAAAGGAGATGCCATTGACTCCCAGAGATGCTCTGCTGTATTTAACCATCTTAATAATTAATTTTTTAAAAGTACGACCTTATCTTCCATGCAAACAAGAAGAAAAAAAACCCAAACAAACACAAAACAGAGGACTCAGAACTTATAAATAAAGCACAGCAAGTTTAAACAAACAGGGGTATATGAGGTACTATAAGGCAGGATTGACAAATTCCACAACATGCATAAGGCCTGCCTGTTGAAATAATGTGAGAACATTTACTTTCTGATACATGCAAGTTTCTAGCCTTCAGGGTTTCAGAGAATAGCTAGAAAACAAACATACCATGAAGACTCAGAAAACAAGTAAAAACTGGCAAAAATGCACGTTAAAAATCATGCAACTTACATACATGCCATAGGGTAAGGGATAACTGCATGAATTCATTGGTTTTGAGCAACCACAGCTGGAAATATAAAGAGGAAAGGATCATGGGGGAACTTCGTATGCTCACTTTTAGTTAGTGTTTGAAGATCTTCCACAGATGGGGGTCCATTTTTCTTCTCATAAGGAATGACGGTTGTTAAGTACTGTCAAATGAAAAACAGAGTTATTTGATAGTCCTTCATGCAAGTTATGTTGCTTTCATTTTATTTTGCAAAATTTGTAGCAATTGAAATTGCTAGCCATAAATTAAAGCTTTTCAAAAGATTGCATTTCACAAGAGATTAAGATTCTACCTTTCCTATCCCAAAACTTTTATCACAGAAACGAACTTCTATTTTTTTTTCAAATTATGTAACCACATTAGAAGTCATATAGCTAAACGCTAAAAAAAGTGTTTAAAAAATTTGAGCTGCTTACAGTAAAAAGTTTATCGTCTGATGGGTTTCTTCCTCAGAGCCTATGCATACCAATAGTAAAGTCTTTCCTCTCCTCCCTC
This sequence comes from Chroicocephalus ridibundus, assembly GCF_963924245.1. Lineage (NCBI taxonomy): Eukaryota > Metazoa > Chordata > Aves > Charadriiformes > Laridae > Chroicocephalus > Chroicocephalus ridibundus. The sequence continues at coordinate 38,576,118 of NC_086286.1, forward strand.
CAGAAGTCAATCAGAAGTCCTTCATGTATTTAAAGTACTTCTTAAAAATCAAATAAAAGCTGGAAGAACCACTTTACTACCAGCTCCCCTCAAACAACACTATAAATGCAGAACAGTTTTTAAACTTGCTTTAAAAAAAAAAAAAACAAACAACAAAAAAGTATAAATATAATGCAACTGTCACCTGTTATATCCAAAAATCAGAAAGTAATTCTTTCTTTCCAGGAAGTATGTTAAAAAAAAATAAATCTTTCCAGGTAAACATTGATGGTGTCTTCAAATAGTTTGGGAAACTGATAACAGACAGCTTTTTAAAAGATTCCAAAGCACAAATCATAGAGGCTGTGCAGGTAACTTGAGTGAGGTGTTCAGGTTTGTAGAAGTGCTAACAAGTATTTTGAAAAATAAAATAAAAAAAAAATAAATAAAACTTCTTCAAACTTGGCATATGCTGTGTTTGAAGAACCTCAAAACAGCCACAGGATTTTCTAAGTGACTGGTTAACTCTTACTAAGAATGTGAAACTTTCCAGGGATTTTGACAGATCAAAGAGCATTGCCCAGTCCAAGCTCCGAAGGTGATCTACAGTCCTCTGTGCAATGAAAATTAGGCTGCCCCACAGTTAGGCAAAACCGAAAACAGACACCTTTTGTCTTCCAACCAAAAAGTTGTCTTCCAACTTTTCTACACTTCCAACCAAAAGAAACAAAGCAAGCAGTGCAACCAAGATTTACTTTCAAATTCTTGAAGCAACCCTATTGCTCTTTTATTAAATGTGTTTAGGCGACATCTTACTTTGCAGCCTATATGAAAGCATATTCTTCTTAAAGAGGGTATTATTTCAAAAGTACTGAAATTGCTGGAATTTTCCCCAATGAAAAAGCTTCCTGAAATCTCCCTCAATTCAATTTTTAAGAATTTCACAGGAACTTTATCCTGGGTTAACAGCTACAAGGCAGTAGGCAAAGCAACCCTCTATCTCTCATTCAACTCCAGAGAGATGTGGTTCTCCATGTAACAATTGGAAAACACGTTAGGTACAAGGTCTCCTCTCCATAGCAACACTGCAGCAAGAGTCAAGTGCAACTCGGATTCTGGTGATGAGGTTCACTTTGCAGAAGGAGATTTAGAGTTGCCAAATGCAGCTATATAACTGTTGCCACATGTAGAGTGGGATCATGCACCTCATGCCCAACCATACTCTCTGCCTAAACGCCAGCTGGAATCAGTTTTGTGTCACTTTTAAGGGAACCTATTGTATGGGATGTACTAACACCTCACCAAGACCTTATGCAAACTCAGGGCGCTTTTCTCCCTCCCATTTCCTTTCGCATTTTCTCACATCCACTTAGCCCACCAGAGGAAAGTATGCAACACTTCTTAGGAAACAGTCAATTTTCAATTTCTTTGCCAGCAGATGTAACCAACAGGTATCATTAGAGAACTGCACTCTTACTAAAATTACTGGAATCAATAGCTAGATATAAGGCTGTTAAATCTGTAAATGTCGGAGATGTATGTAGATCAACTAACTCAGAAATCAGATCTCAGGCTGTCTTTTCCAGCCTTCAGAACTAAATGTCATTCTATCCTTTAACTAGACAATAAATTACTAGGACATGTTTCACGGGACCAAATACCAATATTTTCTGTTTTCCTTCTCCTGTTAACTCCACCTTCCAATTTTCCTAATAGCAATAATTAAAAAAAAAAAGTAAGTAAACTCTTTTTTAGTTTCCAGAAATCATCTTGTGTTTCTCAACAAGACTTTGCTGCTGTAACAATGTGTCTCTACAATAGCACTATAAGAACTCATTCCCTGAATTGTTGTGTGAAGGATAACATATTATGAAAAAGAAGAAAAAAATGACTCAAGGGTAGCTTACTGACATGCCCAAATGTTAAGTCTACTGTGACCTCTACATTTTTGAAGCAGATTAGACAATATGGTAAGCAACAATTCCCACTGCCATTTGTAATCACCCATAAAAAAGTGTGTGATGTGTCTAAAAATCAAAATGAAGATGACCAGCTTGAACTTTCTTCTGGAAATACCATCACAGGAAGAGCTACCAATATTTCCATGGCTTTTATGCAGTTGGTGGTATTTTTCCCAACTGCATTATCAGATGGGAATAGGTAGTTCCCACTGGAAGTTTCTCTCTAAACGTTGAAAAATTCCAAGTAATTTTCAATTACATCTCAAACACACACACACACACACAGAAAAAGGACTAAAATTTTAAAAAAAAAAGTATCCACTATCAGAGTAACACTACCCAGAAAATAGTAAAGTTGGTAAATACCATTAAAGACCAACAAGAGTTTTGAAATAACTGTACAAACTCATCACAAACTTTACGTTGTGACTTTACGTGTATGAACTTCTGCCTTCTAAGGTACACAAAAAATGTCTGTCCTTGCATTTATTTTGAGCACAACTCCAGGTTGTTAACTAACTCTTCCCTGTTAGCAGGAAACACATGAATGTGAGTTTATAATGACAATACACCCTGAAAAAACACTCAAATGGATATTCTGAGAGCAGCACTAAGCAACTAAGCATCTGATACTTTTTCTCCTTTCCAATTTGCTGCAATAAGATGATGATACCAGTATTTTAAAAGCAGGGGCCAGGGTTTGGTAATGCGACCAAAAACAAATAAAAAAAACCAAACAAAAAGCAAATGCCATAGAAAAATAAATTTCCATGACTAAATCAGAAAAGAGCTGGTATGTTTCCTACCTTTCTCCCCTATTTCTCATTTTAAGTTCTTGTTATTTCCATGATTGGCTTTAGGATACAGGTAGGGAAAAAAAACCCCCACATAACCTTGCTAATAAGGATATAGTATAAGATAAATCAGAGGAAAAGTATGATCAACATGAAGAATAACATTAGTAAACTAACTCAAAAAACAACTGGAAGGGCTATCCAATTAGTGTTATTGTTGATACATGATTATGCTACTTATGTCTAGAAAGTTAGGAGACAGTCACAGAAGTAAAGGTGTATTCGAATAGAGACATGCATACAAAAGAAGTCTTTTAACCAAAAGAGGGGCTGGCATAGCTAAATATGTTCATTTTATGAAAATACACAGTATTTAAAATAGCTAGAGATACCAGTAAACAGGTGTAATTTATTATTAAATGGTAAAGAGGGCAGAAACAAAAAAACCCAGGACAGCTATTACTTTACCAGTATTGAGATAACACAGAGTGATAAAAACTGTTAGGCAAGCTCTATGCATGTGTTCAAGATCCCCAAAGCTGGGGACAAAGAGGTGGATCTATGTATTCATGAACTTTCATACATATAACTTGCTTGAGAAAGACTGTAAGGACACGATTTCCAACCTCACACTTCAGGAATGACTTGAGAGGAGTTGTTTTACCTCCTGAACCCCTCTGCAGGATACTCCAGTCATCTTCCAGACAAAAGCCTAATGAGCCATGACTTCTGAACTACCAGGCAGTTTATTGCCTCAATGGAAGGAGGGGTTGGAAAGGGGGACAATGACCAGAAAAAAAATAATAAATCTAATGCCCTCCTGGCAGAACTGCATAAATTATAATGGGTGGGTATGTGTTAAATAAGGTGAAATAGCAATATTCTGTAACATGTGCGTAAGCATTAACCAAAATACAGAATGCATTTAATAAAATACATACTACAGTTCTGAAACAAACCATCAAGTATTACTTCGAAGTAAAGCATAAGAATCTTGCTACTTAGGTGTATGTAACACCTACAGTGATACCCACTGAAGCTGGGCCTCTTTGCTGTATATTTCAACATTTAAATAGTCAGTGAAAAGACACGAACTTGCCTACGGCTTATATATTTTATATCAGAAATCTGCATTGCACACATTTGTCTGCTTTTAACATCATGCAGTTTCCAAAGGCAAAAAGACATACAATAGTGTCCCTGCATTTTCCAGATGCTACTCCATTTTTAGATATATCAGTTCTGAACATTTGAAGAAAAAAAGAAAACAAAACCTTTTTTCAGTTGGAGATATTACCCAAATCTTTAATGCTGAAATGTTATGTCTAACCTGATACATGTTCTTCAATTAGATATTAGATTTTTACTGACATGCAATGTATTTGAAGCATGCATTATGTCAAAACAGACTTTTAGTCCGGGGTGGGAAATCAGGGTTGTTCTTTCAGTGCATCAGGATATCAAGCCCTGGCCATCTCGAGCTGTTGAGGAGAGAAAGAGACTGTAGGCTGATCAGAGTCCTGAGGCAGGGAGAGTACAGATTCCAACATTTTTGTCCTATTTTTTTCCTGTCTCAGGATTTATCTTAAACTACTGTCCATTTTCAAGATGTCAACTCCTAGCAAAAGTGCAGGCAAAGAATGAGGAAAAGAAAGAAGAGAGCCCAGCACCTGTTTCTCTCCACCTGCGTTTCCAAACGTGTGGCGGAAGCCATTCTGTATGACATTTGAGATCCCTTCCATGCTGAAGCGCTAAAAGTAGTGAAAACGTAGCAGAAAGAAAAAAAGGGACAGAGAAAAGTTCAGAAGACTATTAATCAGCATTTATCAAGACTATAAAAGATGAATGACAAAGACAGGCTCTAACGTATATTTCAGCACATTTCTATTTTTTCATTCACGTACTTAATTTTATAATTAAAAAGCAAAACTTATAATGGCAGTTAAGGAGTATATCTACATCAAAATTTAATCAAACAAAATCTTCACAGTGCAGACTCAATAATTGAGACTTGCCTTTTAAAGCTGTCTCATTTTAAAATGTAAAAAGTAGTATTTTTGAAAGTTTAGTTTACAGTACAATCACCTTTAAAATTCATGTTTGAGTAATATACTTTTAGAGACACTGCTGATACCAATTTTTCAGATTTTAAACACCTACTAGAAACACTGCTCAGAGGTAGTAATTTTCATTTCTACCTCTTCAAAACATTTTATGTTTTCATGCTTACTTTTCCACAACTGAAACAAAAATTATCTATCAACTGTATTCCCCATTTTTTTGGTAGTATGATACTATATACACAATTAGTTAATAATGCACCCATATTGATTTCAAGCTCCATCATATGGAATCCAAGTAAAGAAAAATTTATATGTAATCCAACCACTTTTTTTTTCCTTGAACTTTTGTAATCATTTTTGCTTGCTAGAGACAACAAGTAAAAAGAAAAATCAAAACAATTTTGATGTTTAGCATGAGATACAAAAATCAGCAACTGCCAAGAACATAAAAAGGAGAAACTGCCGAGCTGCTGACACAGGTCAGCAAGATGCGCACACCTCAGCACACTTACCTGAATGTATTTATTTACAGGAGAAGGAATAAAATGTGCTGGAATACATTATTCATTTGCTTTCTAAAGCTCAATGAGGTCAGTAAACAGACACACATGTTGCCAAAGCCATCTTAACTCTTGTCAGATATCCTGCTTAAATGAACTGGTATCTTCAAGCCCTGACTATTTTTAATTACTCCCCAGTTTGTCCTTGTGAGTGATGTAAAAGTTTTAGAAGTCTAAGAAAGTGATTTACTCAAAGCCTATATGAAGGACAAAGAATTAAACTCTCTATTTTTTAAAATTCAATTATAGTATTTACAGGATAATTGATTTTTTTAGACTATGAAAATTTAAGCCTAATTCCAAGCTTTGCATTTAGATGAGAATTCATTATAGCTTTAGTTAATAAAATTATTAATTTATACATTATTTATTAACAGAATCTCACTCTTCATGAAGTTACTAGCTGTATGCACATTCTCATGTGCAAAAAAAGTGCAAAAAAAAAAAGAGGAGTGTGGAAGGAAGTAAGTTTGCACCTCTTTCTGGGAGAAGGCTCTCATCTGGTACTCGGTGATAGTGAAAGCCGTTTTCAAAGGAACCACACATATGCAGCCTACAGTCTTATTTGGGAGCTAGCTTGTTCACTCCTTCTCAGAAAGCAATCTGCCACATATGTATCTTGAAGCAACCAAATATGAAAATGTCTTATATTGGGACGACATACAGTTATACCTGAAAGCATCATTCAAGTCTCCAAACTTGGAACTAACCAGAATAGCTTAAGAATCACTTAACTCCAGTTTCAAAACCAACTAATGACTTTTCTTTCTAGTTAGATTTTGAACTTTTGACTGTGCCCTTGCAAAGGGGATGAGAACTTTGTATTTTTTTCCAGACACATACTTTCTTAAGAGTTACATTAAAACTCATCTATGTACACAAAAGATGACAAATTAGATGGACAAGATCAGAGCTCCGTTGAGTTATATCACAGGTATGTTATTCTTGTAAGTTTAGAAATAGATTCTGAAAAATTAATGTTTCATTACAGATGTTCATTTCTTATGCTTGAAAAACAAACTCAAAAACCTTCTGATGTCAAACTGAAGCATTCTTTCTGGGACTTAGCCAAGATCTACAATACTTTAATCACATTTTCTGCATCCTGTAAGAAACACTTAGAAATTCTAAAATTAATATCCCACTTAAGTAATTTAAAATTATGCTAGACAGATAAGAAAGAAAAAAGTTGCATTGACAAGATAATAACCTAATTTCTTTCATTCTCTGCCTCCTGTTATTCAAACTCTGTTTGAAAGACGTTTTTCCTTTTGTTGCTATGTTCTGTAAAGAATAAACCAAATTATCTCCTCCCTGTACACCCGCACTACTCTTTGGACTCACTCCTGTCTCTTGTTGGATGTAGTAACTCTGCCACAGGTTTCAAGAGATTGAGGGTAATATTTTTACTTTTTTCCTACCTAAGAACCATCATGATCAACACCTCTACAACCACATCAACAATACTACTGCATTTCCTGCAAGACCAACAGTGGTACGTACACACATACTAAAATCCACACAGTGAAACCAAACAGATAAATGAGTTTGCCTACTGACAACAGAACACACAGCAGTACATCCAAAGACAGTATTTTTTGTGACTTTGTGAAAAAAAATTATCTCAATAGTAAGTGCCTAAGGCTTGTCTATGAATGAAGGCATGGAAGTAGGTGTACCAGGTATCCTGATATAATCTACAACTACCCTTCCCATAGGGAAAAAACAAAAAATATTTTCAATCTGTAAATAGTTACAAAAATTTTCTTACTGTTCCAGGCATGTGACCTCTCTCTTGTTTGCCATTCTGAGGACTACCATTTTTCAGCTTCTTTTTCTTCTTTGCCGTTTCTTTGTGTTCTCTCTGCTTGTTTTGTACTTCGATGAGCACAGAAATGAAGCTGTTTTTCACTTCCTTCTCAAACTCCAACTCATCTCGTAGAGCCAACTGCTGTACCAGTTCCTCAGAATAATCCTTAATAGCAGTCTCAATTTCTTCTAGGAGTTCATTTAACTCAGCAACAGACAATCTTTTTACTCCTATAAATAGTTCACATAAAAAGTAAACTGTCAAGATTTTACTTGTGGGAATTACAACAAAAAAGTACCCTGAAATTTTTCAAAACAAAAAATTCAATTCTAAAACTACACAGAACAAAACAATATTCCTAACGGAATAAACACAGAGGCAACTAGATTAGCAACAAGAAGGTTGTCGAACTTTCTTCTTATTTCTGAGAAATCTGAAATAATCTGCAAATATGAAGACCATGTGGTAGTTAAGGAAGCGGAAGTAAGCACTAAACTTCTAATACTGACATCTCTGTTAACTATTACTTTCCATCTACACTCACTGTTCAAAATAAAAGGTCTCCGTATTTTCTGACACAATTTTTGATTTCTTACACTTTGGCATTTCTGGAATCCTTGGATTTTTCACCTACAGTAAATCATATTCTACGAGTGAGGGAATCTTCTTAGGGATATTGCTAAGGTATACGTGCATATTAATAAAAGCTTGCACCGAACTTTTATGTTAAGATTTTTAGATGCAATTAGTAGAAAACCCAACAGAATCCTCCAAATTTTCTTTGTCTGGAGATTGTAATCAAAAGCATGGCTTTGTATTGCCAGAAACAATGACCTAGATCAAAACTAGCCAACAGGCTCATTTCAAGCAAAAATAAGCACTAATAGTTTTGAGAAAGCATGAGACTGAATTGGTCAATGCTAAACCAGAAGCCTGTAAAATGTCAGTTTGGAAACAGAAAACCCCTCCAGGTTTGCATTTTAAAGGTATTCTTGAGTCATTTGTTACAGACAGTGAAATTATGACCAAGAAGAATGTTCTAAGGCTTGCTTGGGTTAAAAGTGAGCACATTGAAGACTGCATTCCATTCCCAACTATGTCGGACACACCTAGAAAGCTAGTTGAGCAGCTGCCATGTCAAAGAACATAATTTTCATTGGCATTTGAGAAACACCTAGCCCTGGTTACACTGAAGAGTACAATCTGTTTAAGGACACTGCACAGATGTTTGTAATTATTTCGTTACATTAAATTAGTCTAGTAAATGTTATGTTTAAAAATGTTATAAGTGAAAATGCCTATGGACAAGTGTTGAAAAACACAGATAAGGCCACAAACTACAAAAAAAGTACAGGTCTTTAGAAGCATCAAAGGTGAAATGTGATTTTCTCTAAAAGTACAGCAGGGAAAACTGACTGGAGAAAGCTCCTTGTCACTAATTTACAAAAGAAAAAGCAATGAAACCTGTTAAGGCAATTGTCTGTCAAGGAACCACAGTTTTTCAGAGTAGCTTACATCTTAAACTCTGTTCAAACACTGTAACAGTACTATATGATTAAGGATCTAAGTTTTAAGTAGTCTGAACCATCCATCACCTTTTTTGTTACTTAAACTATTCTAAGCATGTAGCAGGCAGGTTATGGCTTTGTAACATACACCTTGGCTCTGCTCACAGTCATTGCACATACCACAGTAGGTCTTACCACAGCAATAACTTTTTGCAAAGTCAACACTGGTTGTCAGCAATAGCAAACAGCAACGGCAACTCACATATAAGCAGGGGGAAGAACAGCAAATTCAGTGACAAGATTATCTGGTGCTCTGTGGGTGCAAGTCGCAGAATAGGCCCTACAGTCTGTGAAACTGAGTATACTCTGCAGTAAAAACTAATATGAGTAAGTTCCATATGCATTCAATACAAAGGACTGCCTAAAAAGCATAGGTTGCGCCACTGCTTTGTTTTTGTGAAAGACTAGACAGAGCACCAGTGAGTCCCAGCACTTAAGAACCAGCTTCACACCCTAAGAAACAACTGTTCCAATAAAATAGATGCAGATTATCCAACTGCAATCCTGACTCGTTGTGATCAAAGCCTACAAAAGAGCTACTCAGGAACTACTCAGCTGACACAGGTGAATGAAGACAGAGTAACTCAAATGCAGAAGACTACTTGGAATAAATATTAGATATGTAGGCTAAAGGACTCACCTGTGTAACCAGAACTGTAACTGGTGTTATATTTTGACTGTCTTAATACACATATTTTCCTATCCAAGAAAAAAGTAAATACAAGCTTTGATTTCCTGCTTTCAATCCTAAAAAATTAACACCTCTGACTTGTCTTATAAAAGCCAGGCAGTTTCTAGGAAACCGCAACAATTTTAGACAGATGCAGACTAATTCTGAGGCAGCTTAATGCAGAAGAGAAGGTAGCAAGAGCTTGTGATAAAATAGTGACCTGAAAGACATGAAAGCAGATTCTGAGAACCTGGTGAAGCAAAGTTAAATTATCTGCCACAGTAACTCAAGGCATCGTTTGGTCAAGGCTGACCTTTAAACCGTGAAGATGCAACAGACAAGATCAACTCCTGAGGCAAAGCAAAATAAATATGATATGAAATACCAAGCAAGTTTGATTAGATCCAAACCTAAGGACATATGGAACTGTCAGAAAAGCAGGAAGCCGTGCTGTGCAGGATACACTTTGCTTTCATATTCCTGAAATTTATGTGTTGAGACAGCTAAGAGTCCAACCATGAAAATGGAATCTCATCCATAAATCTGAAGTGTAGCAGAAACTGTAAATCATATCACAAATGGTCAGCCAGTTTTCTGAATCTTCTGCAGAATTTATATTGCTGACCCAGACTACAGGAAAGAAAGCACCAAACTTTGTGAGAGCGACCAAAGTAAAAGGATCATCTAGCATATATTCTTTGTGTTCCTATCACCTTCTAGAATTGATTTGTATAAGTACGCAAATTAAATTTCCATCATGAAACTGATTAATCACAGGTTTCTTTTACATACAATTCAACCTACTACAATGAAACCACACATGGAATTTCTCCTTTCCTTTTGTACAAGGAAGAACAGATTATTTTATTTGAGTAGAAGAAGATGCAAAAGTTTTTTTAAAACTTTTAAGCTTTTTGAAAAGGAATGGAAGGGAAGGAAAGAAAAATATGTAAGGTCCTTACAGGGAAAAAAAAAGGCAACAGTTGCCTTATTTTTCTGTTACTGTATATCAAGATACTTTGTAGTGACTGAAACAGTACCAAAGAAACCCCATTTGCTTTATTTACTACATAGCTGATCTTAAACACAGTGTATTGGCCTCAAGAAAGTGTCTCACTTTACAACACAGAAATTAAGAAAATTCAATAAAAATTATCAACTTATCACTCTACCTATGAAGGGACTTCATTCCAGTTAATCAAGCTTAAGCATGTTTGCTTTAAAACTTTCTAGAATTTCAAGTTATTTTATTATGAAAAGTGCCAAAGATAAGTCTTCTATTTATGTTCTAAATCTAGTTTATTCTTTCAGGGCATTTTGGAAATATTTTTGAATGCAGGTGTTTCATAAGAAGGACTTGCTGTAAAACAAACACATGGCAAGCTTACCGTTTAAACTATTTTCACTAAGTGTAAGAGTAGAATACTAAATAAGTACCACTTACTCTCTTCGTAGCTATTATTTGTACTGGATCTCTTGAGCGTCTGAATTTCCTGGGAAAGCATGGAGAGCCGATCTGATTGGGTGGGTGTTTCATCATCTTCTGGATCAGGTGATTCCTGCATCATTTCCTCTATTTCTTCAATCACCTTCAAAAAATAAAAACCCTTAGGAAAACACTCCTGCATGAAGAGAAACAGCCTGCAATTTGAAGCAAAGCTGTTAAGAACTTAAGGGTTTGGTTTTTTTTTTTAACTTTCAATTAGCAAAGATGCTTCCAGATGAAACTAATACCAAGACTGTATTAAGGAGAATCAACAAAATCATACTGACATTTCCTCCCCATTCTTGCTCTCCAAGAATAAGCCTACCTTTTCAAGGTAAATTGGTGATCTCATAACAAGCAGCGTGTTGAAACTACACAGTTATTTCTACAAGAAGGTACACATGGTTCTGCTTAAGAGAACTGAACTAAAGAGTGAGCAGGAATATCTTTCCCAAGTATTTGGTTGAAGGAAAACAAAACAACAAAAATCAATTACCTTCCCACCCCCAGCTCCCACTTCAGTACACTTCTCTGAGCAAAAAAAAAAAAAGCTCCAAATAACCTGAAAATCTACTGTGCTTATGATAAGTTTTATGAAGTTGTAAATCATAACCTGAAGCTGACTTGCATCCCTGGGTGTAAGATCTGAGCCAGAGAGAAAGCAGGAGAACAGAAATCCTGTGCATAATAAGCTCACTTTTTTTGGGTACAGAAATGACCATATCTCTACAGGCTAAACTATTAACGGAACAGCTGAATAAATAACACATCAACTTTTGCAGGTTTAAAGGCTGTAGACATTGCTGAGATCCATCTCACAGCAAAAAAGCTGAGGCAGTTCAAGTAATCCTGTCCCTCGTACTCCTAATAACCGTGTTCATCAGAGTTCACAGGTAACCATTTAAACAAGAAAGTACGTTCTTGCATTTGCTTACTAAAGCAGGATCCTAATAGACAGTCATTAACCTTACTCAGAAGAGCAATTTTCAAGATAACTTACATAAATCCATGGATTTGGAACAGAAGCCTTTAGACGCTAAGTAGTTTGAAAGCTTAGTAGCAGAACTGCTAGGCAAAAACTTCAAAGAACTCTTGCTAACCACGAAGCCATGTGAAGATACCAATGGCAATACAGTCAAAACTACAAACTCTACAATACCACCAACATTCTGAAAATATTTTTGCTTTTTAACATATATATTTAATTTTGTAGTATTTCTGACTAATTCATGGTAAGAAATGTAGAAAGATTTCAGAGACCCTGGACTATCAACCTCACCTGGAGCATTGGAATACTTTTCAAATCTGAATGACGTAGTAATATCTCACACATTATTATGACCCTAAATAAAGAACAATCAAGAAGCATAGCTATGGTGAACAGCAAGAAGGAAGGACAAAAAAATAATTACAGACTAAAAGAAAAATACTACATCAACAACACTGTCTTCACTGAACACTTTACCTGCTCTGCTGTGAAGAGAGGTTCATCATTGATGCAGGAAACAATGATAGAATGCATATCCAACTGTTCTCTCAGCTCTTCATCATCTGACAGGTCAAGGTTCAAGTTATCATTTACCTAGAAAGGATAACAATGTGTATTTATACAAATATATATACACATTTGTGTGTGTATGTATCTCTAAAAGATACATGTACACATATAAAAAACAAAAGGGGAACTTTTGAGTTTTAAGAATGACACAGATTCCTTGTCCGTAATAATGGAATCAATGACTCTTGCCATCAAATACCTGGAAACCGTAGTACTTTAACAACTGAAATCAAAACCACAACTGGAGAAAGTTAAAATAGCTGACAGTCTTTAAAGTCTTTAAATACACTCAGCAACATAAAGACCATGACATGCAGATGTCTGCACGGCTGGAAAACAGTCAGTCCAATGTAGATATTTAACTCTTAAGTGAAGACAGATATTTGTCGGTGTGGGGTGAAAACCTACATATAATGTCTAACATTACACAAACCTGTTATTTTACGTGCTTTTATAGTTCTACTTTTTCGCATAATAAAAGATATGAAAAAAGTTGTTTTGAAAAACAGAACATGGTTATCACCACAGATTATTTTAAAATTATACTGTTGATTGTCTCACAGTCTTTTAAAAAAGAAGCAGAAGTAACACTGTTCCCACACATATACCACCAAATTACACTCATCCTTTAAATCCAAAGACGTACATATAGTAAAAGATTTAAGTCCCCTCCTTAATCAGTCAGGTATATTTTACTCTCACACGGTCATATATTCTAGTTTATTTACAAAGTTGTTTGCTTTTTCTGCACTTTGTCTGTTACTAGATTCCAGATGCACCAGCCTAGAAAAGCCCCCCAGCCCTCAAAAGCTGCAATCCCTAACCTTCGACATTTTGAGATCAATCACTTTAACTGATCTTTGGGCTAATTTACAAACATTATGACCAGCTGTATAAAGTGTCCTTGGTGTCACCATATCAGTTTTCAATTTTTGTGTAAATCCTCCGATTTTCCCAGTTCCTTCAGAAACCTTAACAGTTTTCAGATTCACTTTGAAGATACTACTGAGATCCCCAGATAGCTAGTCTATAGGGGAAAACATAAAATTTGTATTTTTTCAGCCATCAGAATGAAGTCAAATGTCCACTTTTTTCCAGAATCTGAATTCCAATAACTATGCAATGACAGGGCTCCACTAAGAATATACGTTCACCTACCGCACAGATAAATCCCAGTTTTGACATTCTTTGAAGTCTGCAATTCTCAAATATTTTTCCATCTATATAGGATTATGCGAAGAACCATGGGTTAGTAAGCAACGATAACAGTTTATCTAGAAGGTCAGCTTCCCCTCCTGACATCTCCAGAAACAATATTATGAGAGACTAACAAAATATATTCTCATAATTTAGGCTAATAAACGACCTAAAACAACCCAAGCTACAACTGATGCCAAAAAGACCACCTGGACTTCCATCCAGCCACACTCCATGCCTTTTTCTGTTCTCACACTCCTACCAGGGAATGACCTGTTTAAAAGTAATCTAACAAAAATATAATAAACAAGCAATTGCGCAATCCTGTTCCATGTACCACTGTACAACACTTCCACCTAACTACTTCTTTTACCATCAGAGTCGCATGAAAGTGTTCATAGATCTGTGATGTAAAGCAACAAAGATTAGATGAATCAGCCTCATTCACCTTACACTTTTTTCCTACTAAAACAGTAACAGAAATACTTTAAGCACAAGTCCAACAGCATATTATTAGTTTCAAATGCATCAAGAAGTGTTGCTTAGCTGTTAGTATTCCTTGTAAGAAAGTTAAAACAAGCTACTAGCTGGTCCATATGTGCTGTCACATATCCAGAAATACATCTGAAACACAGAGAAGTAGAAAAAAAGTATGTAAAACGCTCCCTAACAGATGGGCTTTACACATTAAAAGACATGCCAGGTGGAGTGAAAGCTGAAAAAACTTGAGATATGTTTAATCGATGAACTGATTTTCCCTCTTCTGACAGCATACCTAAGATTCTTTCTAATCCATGAACACCACTTTACTTTTTTTTTTGTAGTTCCTTCATTACTTCCTGCAAAGAACTTAAAAAAACTATAAAAAACATTTGTTTACATTGTACCTAGTTCCTTATCTTCCAGACCATTTTTCAGTCACACAACTAGGTCATGGCATGGGGGTTGTAAGTCTTTTCATTTTGAATGTAAGGATTTAATTACCCTAAAACCACTTAGAAAATCTGAACAAACACTCTAAAACACAAGTCAAATTCAAGGTATAATCAGCGGACTCAAATAAAGAAAGTGAGTTCCAAACTGCCATCTTCCCCTGCTGAACCCCAAAGTATCCTCTTCAGCAGAACAATCTTTGCTCCTGTCAGAGTAAAAAGAAGCTGTGGATTATATAATGGATGTCAGAAGTCAAAGCATTACGCTATTCGTAGGTTACACGTACAGACATTTTTACAACATAACTCAACTTCACTAAGTTTAAAAGATAAGCCACCTGCTATCCTCAGAAGACATGGGAGGTGAGAATTCTTCCTAGCTTTTCTTCCTGATGCGTTTTAATCTACTTTTAAGATCAGAGGACAACCCTTTCTATAAACCTCTCTGAAGCTCTTCATTCCCTGCTCCCTCCCCAGACAACTATTCTACTCATTAAATAAGAAAAATAAAACAAAACAAACTCTTGCACTTCAGTGTCTCCCGGGTCACCTTTCCCGTAAAAGAAGCCACTTCAGTCTCCACCTGACTGCAGAATGAGATGAACTTAAAAAAAAGCCCACGCTGGATTTACTACATCAGAACACTCCACTCCTGCCTCTTTTCCTCCCTCAACCAGAATAGCATTCAACACGAAACAGACAGTAGAAAGATTTTATGTGAAATGCTTTCTAATTTTAAAATTTTTTCTGTCATGCTCTGGCTCCAATGAACATCCATCTAAAACTAACTCTGAATTATTTCAACCAAAGGAGATGCAAACATACATCAAACACGTTTGACTGTGATTTTTTTACCAAGTACTAAAAATATTTTAAGCTATTCAATAACACCACCAATCTTTTATACAAAAGCAAATTGTTTTATTTCCCTGCTGAGTACAAAAGATCCCAAAAGGGTATTTCTGCTGATCAGAACTTACCCCTTTTTCTGAAAGATTCAGTGTTGGCAAGTGCAAAGCTCTGGTGTGTGAAGATTTCCAGTCAACAGGCATTACGTTACCATAATTATCAGTCAAAGCATTCCAAATCCTGGAGAGAGGAATAAAGGAACAAAAATTTGTGTGTTTTAACGAAACGTGCTTTAACTAAATTTCGTGCTTTAACGAAATTTGAGCTCAGCTATAAATCCCTTTCCTAGTGTTCTTCCTGTTCTTGCCTTTTGCGTGTTAAAATCAGGAATAAGTTGCCTTAAAAAAAGCAGCAACTGATCAGCAGTGAATATATTTGCAGTGATAAAAGATTTCTATCAACAATAGAAATGTTGATAGTTGAATGTTTCCTCTCTGAATATTCATTTACAAGTTAACTGACAATATTTTTATAATGTTTGGAAGATAAAATGTTTTTGATAAATAAAATTTATTTCCCTTTTTAAACCAACAACATGAACACAGCAGTGAAATAATATCATGAAGTGACAGCTTTATTACCAATTATATAACCGTACTCAAAATCTTTTTTGGGGGTGGATGAGTCCGTGCTTTAACGAAATTTGAGCTCAGCTATAAATCCCTTTCCTAGTGTTCTTCCTGTTCTTGCCTTTTGCGTGTTAAAATCAGGAATAAGCAAAGGCCGAGTAGCAAATTCTAGGCCAATTTTTTTTTTCTTTCTTTTCATTTATCACACAAGAACGAACATGCACAATTTATAATAGAATTCTGCAAGAATTTTGTTTTATCAAGAAGTACTCTTGCTGAGCTTGGCCCACCACTCTCATCTACAGTTGATCTTGATTGTGTCTACAGTGTCCAACCTCTCTGGCTGTGCTAGAGGCTTGCATATGCAGCCCTATTCTGGTATACTAGTTCAGATTTTGAAACAGAGCAGCCCTGTTAGCAGGTTGCTGCCTCAAGTCAGCTAACAAACCCCACCTCTAAGCGCTATGCGGTGGGCGCACGTTTAGAGCGGTTGCCTAGCTAGGCTCCGAGGAATGGCTGAGCCAGACACAGAAGGTCAGACAGAGCCTCAACACTGCACAGTATGTCTCTGATTCATGTATCTCTGAACCTACCTCACCGCCTATACCACAGACATACAGTCTTTTGCTAACAGTTTTTTTTCTTCTCTTAGAATGAGACATACTATGCAGTTACCTCAGAATAAAAGAACCACAGTATTTTTAATGGAGATAAGCTGACTGAAATTTACTGTAAAATAACACATATAAATGCTAGTAAAGCAATGTTAAAGACAGGAAAGCAGCACAGATCAAAAGGTGCTATCGCTCACGAGAAAAAAATCAATTATCCAGTTGCAACTGAGATTATGTTCTCCATCTGTTTTCCATGCTTAATTTCAAACACTGAAACGGTGGGCATTTTGCAAGAGACTAAATAAATATTACCCCCTCCGTCACTCTGCATTTCTGAACAGCAACTTTTTCTCACCCCGGAGGCAGGAGGCACCGGAATGCACTCACACTTCACGGCTCTTAGGGAAATAAAACCGGACGGCTCGGTGTCAGGCCAGCGCCGGCGGCCCGGCCGGGCCCCGCGGGCGGGGAAAGGCTTCGCCTCCCGCAGCCCACAAGCCCTGCCGGCACCCAGCGAGAAGGCGGCCCTGGCCAGAAGGCCCAGGGGCAGCGCTGTCGCCGGGCAGGGCTGGCGATCCACGGAGCCCGCTCCGCCCGCCGCCCCCGGTCCCGGCCGTCCCCTCAGGCCGGGCCAGGCCTCCTCCCCCGGGCCCAACCACCGCCGCTCCCTCTCCCTGCCTCCCCCCCGGCCGCGGGCCTGCACTCACTCGTCGTCCTGCAGGGCGCTCTGCTCCGTGAGGGGCCGCAGCGGAACGCGGCTCTCGCCGCCGCCAGACCGGGCCTGCGGGGGCTCAAAACAGAGGGACAACTTCGCCACCAAATCCCCACCGCCGCCCCAGCCGCCTTTGTCGCGGGCAGCTTCGGTGCCGTTCCCCGCCGAGGGCTGGAAGCCCGAAAAGTCTTGCCAGTCCCCCGGGTCTCGCTGGGAGGCCGCCGCCGCCATAGCCGCCGCCGCCGCCGCTGGAGACGCCGTGCCGCGCGCCCCCGCCCGCGGCTCCCGGCGCTGCGCGCTCCCGCCGCTTCCCGCAGCTCGCGGGGCGGGGCGGGGCGCGGCGCGGCGCGTGACGGGCGCGGGGCCGCCCAACGGCCGCAGCGGGCGGGGCCCGGCGCGCGGCAGTGGCCGGCGGCCGTTGGCGCTGAGGGAAACTCGACCGGGCCCGCCCGGGGTCGGGTAAGCAGGTGGCCGGCGCGGCCCCGGGGCTGTGGCCCGGCCTTGACACCGCTTGCGGGGCAGGGAGAGAGCAGGACTTGGCAGGGCCAGCGAGCGTCACTTCTGGCCGCTTCACTGGGTTTCCTCCCGCACACGGGAGGCGGCAGCCACAGGGCCTGAGGCAGCTGCTTGTGAGGCAGCTCACTGGGGAGAGGAAAGGGGAAGGAAGAGCATTTGTAATAATTTAATTGTAACCTGGTAACCTAGGGATGGGTGGCTTTTTGACTGTCATTTTTCCGTCCATCCAGCCACCTAACAAACTTAAGTTGTGGAGGTACTTGGTTCTTTAGTAGCATGGTCACCCCCGTGCCCATCCTTCACTATCTTTATATTATGTCCTTATGTTCAATAGCTTTTGATGGGCTTTTTTAATCTAGTACTTTTTTGAGCCGCTATGAACTTTTGATATGCCAAAGTACATAGCAGGAATTTTCCCTGCTTAACTTAGTGAATTGGGTTTGAGCCTCCTGTAGGTTTTTCATACTTCCTACCTCATGTTTGGAAAGACAAAATGAGTGGAAAATCCATTCCCTATTAAGCATCGGTGTGCCACTGGGGTAGTTTAAAGACTTTTGTCCTATCCTACTCACCTATAGCTTTTTCAAGCTGACAAACCCTAGTAGACATATGCATTCCAATATGATCCTTTCTGGCACTGGGTGTAGGGCAAAGGAGGCCAGGACTACTTTGAGTGTTCAAATGTGGATGCAACATTGTTTTACACATAGTGCAATGAGGGTTTCTGTTCCATTCTGATGAGAAAGCAAAATGTTTGCAGGCAGAATTTGAAGGTGATTTTCTAGAAGACATAGTCCTCTATAGCCATAGTCTTGGGAAGGAGCAAAAATGCTGGAACAGGTAACTATCGAGGGAGAGGAAATTACTGGAAATGTACAGGGTTGCACAAAAGTACTGATCTTAGTCAAAGTCATTTTTGGTCTTTGCAGAAACTATTACTACTTGGGCATTTTAGATTATTGCAGCTAGCCCTGAAAACATTGACTCAGTGGCCAGCAACAATCCAAACAGCCAATATTATGCCTGATCCAGGGTGTACTGTGTTTGAGCCTTGTGGACACTTTTGGTCCCTTTACCCTTGATCTCAAAAGGATGTAACAGAATGGGCAGTACAAAGAATGGCAAGGTTGGCCAGATAGTGTGGAACAGCTGCCAGAGAATCATATCTTGGGCTTTTCAGCACAGGAAAAAATGGAAAGATAGCGGTCTCTAAATTAATGGGTGGCATATAGATGCTGATCCACTGCTGCTTTGAATGCAGGAAGTCAGGGATATCAAATGAAACCATCAAGAGGGTAGGCTGAAAGAAAGAAAAGGAGGCAGTTTTTCCACAGAGCAAGCAGTTAAGCTGAAAAACTTGCCTCAGGAAGTCACATACCAGCACTTTACATCAAGTCCATTAACATACAAATTAATATAAGAAAAAACCCCATAGGCTAATAAGTAAGTGATCTGTGGCTCACGAAGTCCACGAAGTGCAAATTCTGATTCCTCACACTTTCTGTAGGACTCTATCTATTAAGAGTCCCATATGATTCATTATGGCTTTCTGACAGGTATGACTAGACCACACGGACTCAATGGCAGGGCAAAGGCCTCCCTTTGCGTTTGAGAGATGGACCTTCACTGAATGCTGAAACTACTTGGAATTCCACAAATCCCTCTAATGTAAAAATTCTTTAGTGTAAAACCCAGAACTTTCTGTAACTGCAAACTGTTCTTTACCCACAGTATGTTCTGAACTGTTCTGATCTAAAGTCAGCAGGATAATAATACGAATTCCTACTCCCAGGGAAAAAAAAAACCTCACCATAATAGCAAGCTATAAACTAATGTCTCAAGGACCTGTGCGCAGCTAATAAATACAAATATTTAAGAAAACATACATCAATAGGTTTAAAATTTTTTTATTGTGCTGCCAAGAGCCAAATTACAAGAAACCGCCTTACAGTTAAAAAAGTAAACAAGCAATCTGCTGAACCGCAGTGCACTCCGAGTGCCACATATGCATCTATTTTTCAGAAAATTATATCTGCATTTCTCTTACAAGAGCACAACAGGAACCAAAGTAAAAGAGTGTAATGGATACAGCACATAGGATAAATCATATCTTTAAAATAATAATAATAAAATAATAATAATAAAAAACATTTTACACCATGTCCTATATCCTGCTAATATTTTCAGAATATGGCCTTGATTGTAAAACAAAAGCAAGCATTTACAATTTCTGGATAAAGACTGCTTACTCTTATGCAAGGAATGGATGTTTTGTCTTGACAAAATCTTTGCAGTAACTGGACAGAAACATCTGTTTCGATATCAGATTGAGTACAAAACACTGGGGAGACTACATTTTTTCTTATTGGTGGTTGGAAACGGAAGTTACATAAGCAGAAAAAATGTTGACCCTTAATGATACACCTATTTTTTTCTTTGATGCAAACAGCTAGAACACCTTTTTGATATTCTAAAACAAAAAAATTGTTAATCTTCAGATTAATAAATTAGGTCATTATAATAATAAATTAGGTTTTTTTTTCAGTTTTAAAGTTCAGCAACCTCTGACCAAGTATTTACAACAATACTTGAGAGTTCCTTTACAAAAAATACATTTTCTTTTCACATTAAGCATACTGGGTATCTGTGTCTCTTATGACAAGCATTTGTAAAAGAAAAAAGGCAATGCACAAATGGGTAATTAGTATAAAAGTGCCAAGACCTGTTTGGAAAGTTAACATTGTATTATACAGTCAGAGTTATAAATGAGGCAAGCTACAACAAACTTCCAGCTTAATGTGGACAATATTCCAGTAGTTGTTTCAAACAATTGTTTGAAAAAAAAAAAAAAAGGAAAGAAAGAAAACAAAAAAGAAAATCCAGGAGCCGATGGTGTTATTTTATGGAGCTGATTAGTGCTGCATGTATATTGTCATCAGTGTCTCTAGCCAATGCATTCATTAAAAAGCCTTTTTAAGGCTAAGCAGGAAAAGAAAAATAAGAAACACCCTGAAATGTAGCAAGTAGCAAGAGCAACGCTTACTGCTATAATCGTGCACGTACTGTACACACGCAAACACAAGAGTGCACACACCCACACACGCGCGCACACACAAACACTTTCAAATCAAATCAAATCAAACTGTAGGTAGAATGAGATGCTCTTTTCTTGTCTTTCCTAAACTCACAAGCGATTAAGCATTGATATGGAATGCCTGTTTATCTGTTTCTGCTCTGGGTAAAATCTCTCTCAGATAAAAATACATTCAACAAGAAAAAAAATAGAAAAAATATATACTGTATACATAGCATTTTATATATACAGTATATATATGTATACTGTATATACACATGCACGTATATATACATATGTATACCTACATGCATTTGTATATACATATATATACACAAACATACAAATACTTTTGTTGTTTTTAGCATAATTATATTTACATAAATATTCCTATAATGCTAAAGTTTAAAGAAGCATGATCTCCTTTTTTTTTCTGAGCTTCAAAAAAGGTGCTTGAGTAATATACAATTAAAATTAAGCAGCTTCCTAGCATGGAAGTAGTTTCTAAATCTGCATACCAGTAAATAAGAACATCAACAGGAAAAAAAAACAAAACAACAACCTTAAAACAGTCTCTTTTTTCTTTTTTTTACTCTCTTGTAAGCAAGAGCTTTGTCCAACAAAAATATTTTTCCTTCTCCTGTATGAACAACCAGAGATTGATATAAAATAACAAAACAAAACCACAACAGACAAAACAAACAAACAAAAGCCCCTGGAACTGCATGGTGTTCTTGACTTTTCCTTCCTTCCTTCAATACTGCTGTCAAAAGATCCAGTGCTCATATCAGGAATTACTTAGGCCTCAGTCATTTGCTAACTCTGCCAAAGTCTGGCTAATCTAGCCAATCAGCTTTGAAGAAAACAAAAATAAAAACAAAAAGCAGCACAAGGTATAATTTTATACATCCTTAATAAACCCACCCTTTATTTTCTGCTATAACCTTTTCCTTGCTATTTCATTAACTACTGCAGCTTCTCATCATATAGAAAAATATTTGCAGCTACACCACACTCGTGATGTGACAAATTCTGTTCTAGGAGTATATTACTGTAGCAACAGCTGGAAAAAAAAAATCAGACCTTTTCATATATTTTTTTCACCTGGGGTTAGGCTTTGCTGCAACAGATGCAATTTCAGAGCAACAAGAAAAACCACTATCCTGCTGCTCGGCGGTATTCTTTATTCATTTTCTTCTCCAGCCAAGCATGACCAGCTTTTCTTCTGTGAAGCTTCCTCTTACCTCATTGCCTACCCCCAGCCCCTGATTCCCCCTCCCAAAAAACCTCTATAGCTATGTTACAAGCAAATACATCTTAACAAGTTTTAAAACTTTGGTTCTAAGAAAACACTTGGTCAGTTATCTCAAGGAAAAGTGGGAATGCTTTTTCTGGCACATTGCAGGAGTCAGAGCTCATCCCAGTAAGGTCTTAGAGCTGTACATGTAGTCACAAATCCAATACAATCCACTAAGCAAGTGCACAATTCTAGTTTTATTTTAATAGCAGACTTAGTCTCTCTCTCTCTCTCTCTTTCTTAAATCCTTGGCAAGGGTGCAATTCTTCAAACTGTTTGATAGAAATTATCTGCCTGTAGGTTGTTCTGTTTCTGCATGCTGTAAAATCCACTGTATCTTGAATCTGGGTCTGCAATTCTTAGCATCCTCTGAGAACTGTCCACCTGGACCATGGTACCTTTCTTGCAGTCCACGTATACCAGTTGATTGTTTAGGCAAGAAGGCTGTTAAAACAGAAAGGGAATATTGAGTAAATTAAAAAAAAAATATTGCATTCCACACATAATTAAAAAGGCTTTGTGATTCAAGTCCATAAGCTCAAAACAAAATCAAATTGGCAATGAAAGACTGGACTTTTGCTAAACTTGGTAAAGGTTTATTATGCCAGGCACAATAAGAGACCAACGCTCTTCTCAATCACCATTTTTCATCTTCTGAATGGAACTCTGGTATTCTCATATCCCAGACGGACTGGTCAAACTGTTCTGTTAGTGTAGCACCACACAAGGGCTTAACCTTGCTGCCCCGGATATGCAGCAGCTTGTTCCCAAGACTTTAACAGCCTCTTACGGCTGATCATTTCCAAGAATGTTTCGGTTCCTGGCTGCAGTTCCACTAAGAGAATGGGACAGATCTCCACTATTATATAGTTATAGTGGGGTGTCCTACGGGATCCTTTGATATTCCTTCCCAAGGTGGTTTATATATATATTTCTTCCTTAATTAGGAAATTATCAACCTTTTATCTAGTATTTGCTAGGCCTTACACCCTTGCAAAGCAGTGTGTTGTGGAGATGCCAGTGTTGATGTGGCAACTTGGAAGAGTTGTTCTTACTTGCTTATAAACGTAGAACAGGGGATTTAGTTTCAGGCAAATGTAAGTAAGCAAAAATATTCTCTTAAGAATTTGGCTGCATGAAAGAAAATTGAGCGTATTGTATTTAGCTACACATATACACAGTTGGATTTTTTTTTTTACTTTTTTTTCTTGAGCTTGATTCCTATCTACTGACAACTCACTACTACATGGAACAGGAAATGTTTTCATTTGATTGTGAAAAAAAACATTTAGGAGACAAAATAAATACCAGACTGACTGGTATAAAATGGTTTAAGACATAAGGAGAAAATAATTTAAGAGCGTTTACATGCTGTGAACTCAACTGCATCCTACACAATATGCTAGTTAATCTTGTTTTGCAAAAAAGTGAAGGCCTGGAAACAGACATAAACAGGGCACCTTTGTTGGAGCTTTGTAGCAGGACACTGGAATCCACTGCTTTTTCTGATTGACAAGCAGAAGGACGATGATCAGTAACAGCGCTATCGTGATTGGAATTGTCACCAAGGCAACAGAGCTAACCGACGCATCTTCACTTGGGTGAGGCCCACTGCCGCTTCTGTACTCTCCCTGGAGATGACTCATGTCTGCAAGGCAAATGTGAGCATTTGTTCGTAATTATAAATGGGCCTTGACCATAAAGAAGAATGTAATTATGAAAGTCCCACTTGCAGCTATTGTTACTCGCATGAATTTAGACTTTCTCTCCCAAAATGTCACCTTATTCAAATAAATTAGAACAACTGAAAAGTAGTATCATATAGTGACTATATTAGCCAGGAAAAGGCTGTCAAAAGAGAGAGGAAATAGGATGGAATCTAAAGCACAATAACAAGCAAGTCTACAATAGCCTCTTAGCTCAGCTGAGTTCGCATCATCTTATCTGATCACAACCAAATTCCCACTTGTAAAAAAATAATCAGCCTGTGTCTCTATGCTGAGGAAAACCTGGAAGTCTTACAATGAAAGCCCTTTTTTAAAAAAATAAACCCAAAACTGGTAAGACAATTATGATGTGTATGTTCTCTCATTTGTTGAGAACATATTACAATGCTTGCACCACTCAGCCGGTGAAAACAGACCACTGGCAGTCTAGTAGACTGTAGCAAGTTTTGCATGTAATTGCAAAGAATGGTAATTTTCAGTGACATATACAACACTCCCACACAGTTTGCAGCGTGTGTTTATAATCCCCAGCCAGGATAGTTGCAAGCCAGCTACTAATGCCTGTGAGAATGAAAAAGCTCTAATTAAAAAAGTGTAAGCTTACAATTTTGTAAAGCAGTTACATTTCATGTATCCTTTCTCCTAGCCACCAAACAATAGTATGCTATGAGATCATGCTTGGATTTAAAAAAAAAATAAAATATAAATACAAGTATAGGTAGTCCTTCAATTAGAAAAGGTTAACAAAGCCTGTGACATAGAGTGTTTCCTCTACCTCAGAAAAATGATTTCCGCACAGTTTTAAACAAAAGATGAATTTACAACCTTAGACATCTTTATTAGTCCTGTGTCACTGTACCTGAGAAGTGATTTTATTTTTGTCTTGCATTTGTCTGTGATATATGTTAAGTTGTGGTACATGTTTTCCTGGTTTTGTTTATCAATGTAAGAATGTCAAATGGATCAAATGAAGGTCTGTCGACTCCAGTGGCCTGACAACAGCCTGCTTTCTAGTTTTTGTGTCAGAAAAGACACTCTGCAGAATCACTCCTCATTCATCATTTTATTGCATTCTTAGTTTTATAGAACTCCATCATATCAACACAGATGTTTCTTCCAAGCTGAAGACGGAATGATAATGAAACCAAATTCCATAAATATAATTTAATTGACTGACTCATCTTTACTCAAAGCAAAATGCACGTAAGAGTTCTGCAATGAAGAATATTATCAGATAACCACCTTTTCAAAGCGTTACACAGATGCTACCTGAATAGAAGAAGTAGATGCATTAAAACATGGGGAATAAACACAGACCTCAGTTAGCTCAGTCTATATCAGATCTTACCTCTGTGAATGTGGATGATGTCATTTTCACTTGGTGTTGGCCAGTTTGGTACTTCTAGTTCAATGTCTCCTCGATGATTTGTCTTCTCAATGGGGATGTTAGTAGGTTCAGGTACGTACATCTCTGTGAAATGAGATAAATGTGTTTCACAAATTACAGGCTGCTTAACTTTTCACGGCTGCTCTTAATTTAGAAAATATAGTTCGCCATCTGCAGTGCTTTGTCCTACGAATCCTTTCCTTTGTTTCGGAATTTTGTGATACTAAACAAGAAAAATAGCAAGGGAAGGCTACATCTTGCCAGCTGATACATAAACAGTCACCGCTGGTTTCTTTGCCTTCCTTTTTTTGTAATCCTCAAAGTAGGAGAATTTTAAGAGGGAGCACTGCTGAATCTCCCCAGTAGTCCTGTTGGAAGTAGTTACCAGCTGACTAAAATGAGCAACTCCTGCAGAAGTATGTCAGGACTAGCATTAAAAACCAGTTGCAATTGTTATGTCTCTTGTGTCAATAGCTAAGAAAATTTCATATTACTTTTAAGCCAAGTTAAAATGATAAATAAAGAAATGCAATAGTTGAAAAGTAACGAAGAGACTTGGAAAAGACATAAAAGTTAATCACTGACATAATCCACAGAAATGTAAGAATATTCATTTTCCTACTTCACTAATGTATTTCCATAACCTTGTGAAAGGACAGAGCAGAGACAAGCAACTAATTTTTGAGTTCACAGTTCTCAGAATAAGTACAATTCAAACTATATATTTGCACAATATGCCTAGCTGTTAAGAACATTCATTTTCCTGAAGTCTAAAGGTCTGTTGTCTCCTTGACACTGTCCAAACATGGACTGACGTTCAAAAACCAATTAAAAAAACTTTACCATCAGTGCTGGAAAACCAGCATTACAATAATCTGAGTTGTGCTGCCACATTACCTGGACACATGGGACAGCAGCTTCCCTCCACGTTGATGGGTTCGGCACAAGGGAGGGGTGGGCAGCTGACAGTGGAGCAGAGGGTCTGACCCTGCAGGCAGTAGCAGTGCGTGCAGCTGTCAATGTCCCAGCGTTCCTCATCTGCGTAGGTTTTTCCATTGAAGTGGCAGACCACTTTCTTTGGAACCGTATCTTCTGTTGAAAGAAAACAGAGTGGTGTGATCACGCGGTAATGGCCAATTACACACAAGTCTGATTTCCTCTCCGAGCACAAAAGTGAAACAATAGCTACAAAGAAATCCCAGCTGTAATAAAAGACCCTCTCCACATCTTCTGGAAAATCTTTTAAAAAAAGGTCTAATTTCTGCTTCCTTATGAAGTACATAATTTGCCCACAACAGCTTCTTCTTATTTTCCTCATGCAAGAGGCTAGAGGACAGATGACTGGAAAATGAAATGATATCAAAAGTGCTGTGAAAATCATGAAGAAAGATTAGGCTGGATGCCAAGAAGAATGAAGCAACTCTCAGGTGACATAACCAGAAACGCTCAGGCTATTACGATAAAAAAAGATCCAAAGAGGATCTGATCATTCCCTGTAATTGCATCAATGGAAAACCCCAGGAAAAGGGCAATAACCAAACTCAGTACATTTTTTCATGGTTACTATTACGTAAATTGGAAATTGATGTGATCTTATCCCTCAGAAAAAAAGTGATGTTCCCGAACACCTTTCCCAGAGATCGAGAGCTGTATAACTAACAACTTCTCAGATAGACTTTGACAGAGTACACGATAAGGACCTGGACTTGATGAAGCAAGTAGGTCTTGGGAAAACACTTAAAAGAATCACTACCCTTTCTGCCTAAGCATTCAATACATCATTTTTTTTTATGCTGCATCATATGCAAGCCTTTTAGGTGGTCTGCAATATACCTTCTATTTCACTAAGAGAACAGTTGTGCATTGCTTAGCCTAGGATGTTTTTTGCTGCTATAGCACTTTATAGATAATCAAAATAAAACTACACAGCAGAACCTCCAAAAGCCAAGCAGCACCTTACTTTTATCTTAGCTTCTCGCTACCTTTTTTTCTTAGAGGCAGAAATTATGATGAAACCTGCTGATGACGTGAATTTGAATATTAAGCATATGTGTGAGATAACAGACTGAAGTCACAAAATAACTTCTTAAACTGTCAGAGAAATACTGGTTTAACATTCACAGAGATTACATATTTATATACGTCAGTTAGAATCATCGAATCATTTAGGCTGGAAAAGACCCTTGGGATCATCGAGTCCAACCATCATCTCCACTCTACGAAGTTCTCCCTTACACCATATCCCTTAACACCACATCTAAACGAGTCTTAAACACATCCAGGTTAGAATTACCTCCCAAATATAAACAAAAAGCCTTATTAAATAATTTAGCCATCAGTACAGCTTTTAATTAGTGACAACACAATAGACTGACACCATCCGGAATAACAAGGTTAGCAGTCAGCAGACCAGCGCAACAGACCTGGACAGAGTAAATTCAAATGCAAAAGGAGACCAGCAAGAAGTACTACTGTGAAAATACTAATGGAATTATCTGAAAAGTGCAAACGTTCCAAAGGTCCTTGGTATGTGTATCCCATGGCTTCCATGGCTGTAAGTACAGGTCTCAACCTCTCCAAGTAGAAGATTTCATAAGTGAATACGGGGTGGATGAGGAAAAGGAACAGTGGGAGGAAAAGGTGGCTGCAAGCTGCAGAAAGCACGTTAGGTTCGTCCATAGATGAGACGTATGTTGGCACATAGAGCCAGCGGAGCCCTGTGTTGGTCGGAAAGTAGATATGGCTGGGGAGAGGCTGAGGCAGACAGCCTGAGTGGTCCTCTACTGCTCATGACCTCTGCAGACCTAAAGCTGAGCACTCTCTGTGTACTCAGGGCTGATTTGCTCCCAAAGTGCTACCTTGCCCAGCTCAGGACGGCTTCTTCAACTCAGCAGCTGGTCTGGCTGGAAAACTCAACTTTAACTTGCTCAGGCTTTTGCAAGTTGGTAAAGAACACATCACAATTTAATACAGCAAATGTTTTTTAGAAGAACGAACAAGGGTAAAATCACCATAATAGTGTTGCACTTGGAACCTCGAGAGGAAACTTTTAAGTCCTAAGAAAGTATTATCCTCTGTGCGTCTCAGGTTTTGGTGCCCAGCTCTATGCAAGGATGAAGATGGAGGCCACAACACGAACAAGCACTCAAGGACAGTGGAAACACAAGAGACTAGCAGAAAGAAACCCGCATACAAAAATGCAGTTTAGAATACCGTGTCTAGCCCTACCCGCCTTCTCTCAAATTTCCTCTAGCTGCACCAGTAAATCAATCTCATCTGGTAAACAAACAAAGAGTCATTGCTCCGTTTTCCGCAGAAGACTAATCTTGTCTCTAATCAAATAGATATCACTTTATCCTTTCTAAAGTAGAAGGTTATTGTTCCAAAGTAATCTTTCTTTGCATGAGAATGAAGAATGCTGAACACACAGGATGAATTTGAGGAGTTGGACAAAAAACAAAGCCTCCAAAGCCTGTAAAATTTTGAATTTGAATCTATACTAAGTTGTTAGGCATTAACCAGATCTGGATCCAGAAAGAAAATAAAATACAGTGCTAAAACCCTGCATGGTGTTTGAAACTCCAATAAATGAAGGCCTATTTCCACAAAGTTTGCTTACTAAACATTTTATCAACTATTATAGGAACTATATAAGGAAGAACCTGTGTAAAGATGTGCTTCACAGAAATTAAGAGTAAAACAGTATGAACCAGGAGCATTAAGTGCATGACCTTACACCTCTTACAGGCAAGAGTATATAGTTCATAGACACGGTTAAAAAAGTAAGTCTCCATGAATTTCAGTTATTTAGACCACAAAACATACTGTCAAGATAGTACAGCTTAGATTAATAAAATGTATCATCATTGAAAGTCTTCATATCTGAACACTAGTTAAAATCTGAATTCTGTATTTCATATTGCAGAGCAGTTGCTACTAAAAAAACCTCATTAATTTTTTACAGCTCACATATTTAAGTATTTGCAATATTGTGCAACTATATGGGATTCAAAGTAAATTAATGAAAGCCGCATCTACATGTTGCATGTATATATTTGCAAACCTGATATTCAAGGTGTAAGCACGAAGTTCTAGAGGGTCTCATTTTTTAGTTCATGGCACTGCTCCCTGTGGTGCATCCCTTCCTTGACCTAAAGAATTCTCTAGTACAGTACTAAGGCTCAAGTTCTGACTCTACTGGTTTGATTGCCCAGCTCCGCATACATTCTGTATTTTTTTTAATGTTAAAATGTATTCTGGATTACAATGATAGTTACGGTTGCAAAGTCAATCACTGAAGAAAAGCCTGCAGACAGCTGGCAAAGAAACTTTAAATCCTCCCCATTTTGTACGCAAACCATAACGAGAAAGTAGTGACAGGATAACATAGTACTTTCCCCTCCAAATATTCTCATCAGGAATCTAAATAGGGCTCCAAGGGCAAAAGAACTTGGTATATTACCAAGTTTTCAGGAGGATGTCCTCTGAAGTTTGTAGGCAAATTACATTTCTATCTTCCTGCACTTCTACCTCAAAACCACAAATCATGATCCTCAAAGCTCCCTATGCAGATTTCACTCTCCAATTCAACAGAGGCACAAACTGCGTCTCCGCAAAACAGGGAAAACGTATTTCAATTTGGAAATAAAACTTCTTATTCACAAGAAGGAATTCACAAGAAGCAAGTTATCAACTATTTTTATTTGCTCACCAATACAGTAAGGACAACATTGTCCCTTTCTCAAAACAGGTCTCTCGCAGGATACCGGTGGGCAGGACTCAGAGTAGCACCTAATCACACCATCCATGCAAATGCAGCTAGTGCAGACATTGGGCTTCCAGGACTCAGCCGTCAGAAAAATATCTCCTTCATCGTTTTTGCAGTAACTGGGCATGCTCTCATTGCTTGATGAAGAGGGCTGAAGAGGCTCATCTGTAAATATAAGCAGAGTAAGTTATTTAACTTACAGTAGCTAACTTCTCTCATATTTCCTCAAAAGAGCGTTCACCCCTGAAGAACACAATGGGGTTGTAACACATTGGCTCACTACTGCAGCAGAACTAGAAAGACAGAGCCATATACCTATTTGGTCCTTACATATGATGTGGATCTCATAATGTGCTCTAGAACAAAGTTTATGCAGACCTTCATTGAGTTTACTCAAAAAAAAAAAAAAAAAAAAGAGAAAAAAGGACAGCAAAGTGAAAAACAATCACCATCAGAAGCCACCCCTGAGAAAGCCACTCTGAATGCTCTGAACTGAATGGTATATAGGAATTCACCTCAAATCAGAGAGACTAAATTTTAAATCTAAGACTTGAATCCCAGCTTCTGCCATGTCAGTTCATATCCTTGAATGATGCAAAGTGAAAAGCTATTACGCTGCTGTTGCCTTCGCTAGTAGACTTATTTGAGCTAATTATAAGCTGTTAAGAAACAAATGGAACTTGATAGGGCTTCAGTTTGATGCCAGTGGGTCTGCTTTAATTTTCATGCCGGCACATGGGGGAGACATATTTCTGCAATGCAGCTCTATCTTAACAGACATTATGGATCAAGAAATATGACTGTATGTGCAGAGAAGAAAAGGAGAGGGAAAAAAAAAGATTCATAAGGGGACTCAGACCAGGTTCTCAACCTAACTGCATTAAGTTATGAGAGTAAGCTTTTTATTTAGCCAGTGAGGAAAGATTAGCTCCTCCAAACACTATTTTGAAGTTAAGCAACATTAATGTTCCCCTGTTACTAATAATGAGAAAAATGGAAGTCAGGAGAACTGGCTAGCTTTCTCACTGAAAATATTTTGTCAGGAAAAAAAAAAACCCACAACAATGCACCCAAAACCCCAACAAACACCCTGTAGAAGAAATGGCAAAACCTTTTTTTTTCCTATAGTAAAATTTTTAGATTCTGTTTTAATAAAGACAAACGTTTTCTCAGTGAGTTTACATACAATTCACAGGTTTGGAATAAATTTAACTGCAATGAACTCCCCCATTTGCTATGTAAAATAGCAATTCACATTCATTCATAATTGCATCTCTTTCCCCGGGGGAAAGCAAATCCTGTTACCTTCTTGACAGTGTGAGGCAGTTTAGGAGGAATCTGACACACCTGCTGGGCTGGAATGCTTTGATATTACTCAGTTGCCTTCAAGTCACTCTCAAATCATAACAGGTGAAGGTAAAAGCAAACAGAAGTATTTTTGAGAACAAATCCCAAATAGACAAGATAGTGATAAAAAGGTTCATAGAAACCAAGGCATGTAGAAAGGAAAAGAAACAGGCCTGTATCTACCTAGCACTTTGACTGCTTTCGAAGTTTCTCTAATCCTGCATGTTTCCATAAATGAGCCAGTGCTTATTTCATAAACCTTCCAACTAAGGATTCTGGTACTCATGCACCCCTTACGTTATTAGGTTTCCTTCAAAGCAGGCATTCAAACTCCAGGGCCACAACATATAAGGTATCTCTTGCACACAGTGAGGTTTTGCAGTTGAAATAGAGGACTGCAGACCCTCACTCCACACCGCTGAAGAAGAGAATACCGCAACAGCCACCTGTGCACATACTGAAACATTCAATATTCACATCATACATTCTCAGATCAAGAAGGGACTCTTGATTGTCTGTATATACCTGGGCACTGCGGACAGCAGGAGTCCTGTGTGCGGGTGGGGTTTTGACAGAGAAGAGGGGGACAGACTTCAGTCTCACACAGGACGCGTCCACTGTGGCATGTACATTGTGTGCAGGAATCAATATTCCATGTCTCTCCTTCTACAAAGTATTCCCCACCAGGAGCATGACAGATCGATGGACTGGTGAGCTCCGGCTTCTGCACAATTATTTCATCTGGGAAAAACAGAATTGTAAGACAGGCAAAACCAACTGTGACTCTAATGATTAACAAATGTATGCAAGATTAATAATTTATGTTGTTATTGAAAATATTAGGAACAACAAACCCATCTACAAATATATTCTTAATGAAGCTCTTTCTACTTTATGCCACTTCAGGGATAGTGGGAAAAATATAAACAAGAAACAATTTGAGAATCAGTCTGAATAAATACTAGTGTGTATAAATCAGATTACTTCAAGCATTCTTGTAATTTCAGAAAAAATCAAACCAACCTGTGATGTAGGAATTCCAAGAGACAACTGTAATTTTCTGGAAAATTATACTGATCGGACATTTTCTTAACTGCTAAATATTAGCAGCAGTGCAATTCCTGAAAGGATGGATAAATATGCTTCTTGTCTGGGATTTAGGAAGCCCGGATTCAACTGCCTGCTTTTTAAGTTTCCTGAGTGATACGTGTCTGTACCATTTAGTGCCAGAAAAAACAAACAAACAAAAGAAAAAGAAAAACACAGAATCTACCACCCAAGCCCCTAAAAACATATAAGCACTTAACACTGGTGGAAGCGCTTCATCACTTTGTTCCATTAAAAAATAAATAAATAGAAATAATTATGTGCCGTCTTTGAAGTAAAAACTGGACCCAAGGAGATGCTGCAGTGTGTAGACATATATTTATAGTGACTGTATCTCACCAAACGAACCTTAATACCCTTTCAAACAATTAATTGCATTACCTCTACAGCCCTGACTAAAAGACTCACCCAGCCTCTAACCCAGGCAGTTTAGAGAATAGATTTGACCTCCTTCAAGTTAAGAAAGGAACTGAAACTGTTTCCCTTTTTCAGCTTGAGTGTCCTCCAGCCACTGGGGTATTAAAAACATGGGGGAACTCTCTCTGCCTCTTGGTGTTTTAAAAGAAACAAGAAACCTGTCCTGCACTTTCAAAGTGTTTAAGCACTTACCATCAAGAAAAGGCTATGCCACGAACTGCATCCTCATAGCCTGCTTAAAACGCTTTGGAGCCCACCCCCACCTAAGGGGCAATAAGGGCAGTAATAGTTGCCAGCTTACCATGATGATTGCTTTGGACCCGGAGTGAGCCCACCAGCTTTTTCCCCGCACTGTGTATAGGAATCGAGATGCCTCACACAGCGTGTTTCAGTCAACCACAGAAGCCATGCGTTTGAAAGTTCCATGCTGCAACATGAAGCTTCAGGCTTATAAGTGATGTTGTCCTTCAGCCTGAATTTAAACCCTTCTAACTCGAGACAACTAAGCGTGGTGTCTATGTTAAGCACTGAGCTGCCTCAGCTTTCCTGTGCTACGAATGGAGGGGAAGAGAAAGTGAGTTCCAGGTAATGACTCTACATCTCTAAACCACTTTCTGAAGGTCCCTCTCTTCTACTTAATTATAAAGATGCTTAATGGGAACATCATCCTAATCCAAATAACTTGGTTAAGGACAGAAAAATTAAATGAATAGCAGCCCCTCTAGTCATTTAGGCAGGCCAAGGCTCACAAAGTACATGTGCTTCTCTTCACGTTTATAGCACTGCTGTTACCTGTCTGGAGAACGGCGTTTGTGCCCTTTGCTCTACGACACTGCAACACAGAATTGCCACACCACTCAATTAGTTGTTTTTATTTCCAGAGAATGATCAGTAGAACTCAAGGAACCTGACTCTGGCCCATCTTAGTTTCTTGACAAAGCACTTATGCATTTCTTCTTTCAGGGAATTATTTTATCTTTAACCGAGTTGCTTATGCTATGCTTTTCTATGCTTTTCCTATTGCTTACATTTATGAAACACATATGTGATTCAGTAGCATTTACCTGAAGTGATACAGCTGCTCTGCTGCCTTGTCGCTATTTGGTATTTATTTCAGCTGGAACAACAGATTACATTTTATTCAACGGCATCCGAACTCACCATGGCAAATGCAATACTAATAATTTTCTGGAAATTTTCTGAGTCACCTCCTTTGCATTTAGTTCTCTGCAAAGTCACTGTTTTACTGCAGCTCATAAACGGCTCATCATCAGAAAAGCATAACCAGATAGTACTGCTGTACATACGGTGTTGCGTACTGCTCCCTTAGCAGCACTGATTTTGATATATCCCTGCAACTGAATTGCCACAAATATACAACTAATCTATTCCTGAAGGAGCAACTAGCCAAACAAATACACACTTTCGGGATAGCACGGTTCTGCAAAACTCTAGCAGTTAATGGCTTTCTAAATCTTACAGGCAACCTGGACCATTTCACAAGCATTGCGACAATCCACTTAAACCCTCTTAATATATAGAAACACGGTTATAAGGAATGTTGTCGCAGTCGAGGTATATCTCACTCTGTTGAAAACTAACTAAATGTGGAATTGAACACAACCACTTTTTTTTTCAGTCTGAAAAGTGACCTCTGAGAGCTGACACTTCCCTGTTGATAGGTTAACAGGGCTATTCAAAACTGAGCACATCAGGATTTCTAATTATTTCAATATCCTTATGCCAGACACATTTGATTGACGTCCTCACAGCCTCACAATTCCAAACTGCTTTCCTATCTACTGAAAGCCATGATTTTTATATAACAGCATCAGTGGGCAATCAATATATTGCAAAATAAGATTAGAAGTCCGTTTTTAACAAATATAAAACCTCAGTGAGGGAAAACAAAACCACACTAGGACTAATCTGGCCATACTAATTCACACACTTACATATGCAATCACTTTAAAAAAAAAGGTGTGTCTGCCCTAGCATCGTAAGAGTTTACACCGAGTATGACTTTGCTAACACAGCGGCTAGGTGCCTAGTACCTTGAAAGCAGGAAAGACGTCAGACAGAGAAACCCACGCAGGCACTATATCTCAAAGGAACAGACGCTACTGGGTAAGAAACCGCTACTTTATACAAGAGACCGACGCTGCTGGTGCTCAGAATCAAACACTGATCGCATCCACAAGGAACGTATAAGCGTGAGAAGTTGGTACCGCTAATCTCGTACTGATCTTTCTTCCACAAACTGAACATCAGGCATATGAATGGATTTACCCAAACTCATTCTCCGTACACAAAGTAACTAGCCACCGGTGCTGCCGAAAGACCAAAATTAACACTACTCCTCTTTGAATGCTCTGAGGTGTTCCGCGTGTGTTAGGTAAATCAATAGGCACAAGTATGCTGATAGAAGGGTGAAATCAGGAATGAGCCTTGGGCACCTAACAACAGAATTGCTGGAGCAGGAACAACCATCCTACATTTTAAGTTTTGAATCTTGAACGTTTACCTAACACAAGACTGACATGCTAACCTGTCCCCATCCATATGAAGAACACCATCCCCTACAATAACACACCAATCACTATGAAAAGGTGAGTGAGTACTGCAGGTGCTCCAACAGTTCTGTGCAGCCCTGAATTCCAGCTAGCGCAAGTGGAAAATAACATCCCTGTCCAGCGACATGACTTTAGGAATATGATATTCTGTATTTATTATTTGCTGATTGGCTGCTCCGCCTGGAACAATATTCACAACTGGATCGTTTTGTTGTTGTCGTCTTAATTTAACTTTATTTTTTTGCCAGACTGAGGTTTCATAGGGGAGAGAACTGTACTATTTAGGACAGACTGTGAATGTGTGTGCGCGCACGGGCAGCTGGAGGAAAGAATGACAATACCCGATGGGATGTATATGGACCAACACTGCATACTGCTGTGGCAAAAAAAATGTGCTCCAAGCTGATAAAACACTAAGGTTCCCTTTAAAAATCTTATGATTTTTAAATTCCCTGTCTGACTAGCCAGATACTTGATAATGGAAGAGAAGGAAGTGAGCGAAAGATTGTTCCCCCAGTGTGCATAGTTGGTGGGAGCATCCTCCTTAGTGCTTCCATCTCAGCTAAAAATTTCATTAATGGTTGTCATTACTAAGATGCTAAGGACGAAGAGCTCAGTCTCATTAATGCCTGCTAAGTTACTTAGTATTGAAAATAGCTCTGGCTCTATGAAAGCCGGTGCTGAAAGCAACACCACGGCTGGCCATGGAACCACAGTGCCCAGTCTTGATACTAAGAGGAGGAGAGAGGTGCAGGCTGAGAAAGGGAGACAGACCTTTTGGAGTCTCACATCTTTTTGGGGACTATGTTTTTCCAGTTACCACAAGGTGTGAACTGGATTGGAGATCACCATTTGTCTACACAATCTAAAGAGATGGATTATCTTAGGTCCTATGGAGGATTCACTCTTCTCTGTCACTTTCAGAAAGAGGACTGGCTGCTTATTTCGCCTCTAGGATTTCCTGTTCTTTACAAAGAATTTGAAACAGTTTGTAGTTGCTTATATCCTGCCAGTGCTGTCTTACTGTTTTGATATTTACAGTAGTATCACGAGCCTCATTGTTCCTACTTGTAACATGAATTCCAATGAAATCGTAGACAATATCACTGCATTACAAATTAATCTATTTAGAACACAAAATATTATAGGAACCATTCTGAAGACAGAGGACATTATCTTACTCTGCCCACACTCCACCATCTTTCATAGATGTTTTTCATATTAACGCTTATTATTAAAATTGTACTGGAATGCCACATTAATTGTACTTGGCCTTCCCACCAAAAGCGTTAAAAAAAAAATCTTCTACTGCTGGTGGCACAGAAGTCTTCCCTCAGAACACAGAACCATAATGTTCAATTACTTAAGACATCTGTTCAAATGTGTAGTCCTTTGAGGGGTTGTGAAACACAGATCAGGAGATGAATTTTAATAAAACTCCACTTCAAATAAGAAAAAAAGAAAATGTAATGGCTTATTATATTATTTGCTATTATAGGTAAAAAAAAAATAAAATGAATTTGCTGTCTTACCTAATATAGACTAGAAACTTTTTCTAGTTTAAAGATTTCAATGTGTCAAAGATTAACATGTTAGGACCCACAACATGCATATGCTTGTTTAAAGTTCCCATCTTTCACATCCAAGATCTTAATGAAAGCCACTCATCATGTTATATTTGGGCGCAGAAACCTTCACGTATACCTATTACTGAATGATGCACGAGATTATTTTCACGCATTAGGGAACAGAACACATGTGAAATGAAACCCATTTACAAAGCAACCAGAAGAAAGCACGTTACCTGGACACGACGGGCAACACTGCCCTGGATGTATGGTTGGGTTGCCGCAATTAGGAACGGGGCAGGTGATCAAGGCACACATTTCCCGTCCATTGTGACAGTAACATTCCCTGCAGCCATCGTGCCAGCTCTCCTCGTTCTCGTGTCGGCGCCCATCCATTGACAGGCAAGAGCCCGTTTTAACGGGAGGCATAAGAGAAGCGGTGGCCTCTGCACAAAATGAAAGGAAAACAAAATGTCCTGATAAGCATGTGTGGCTTAGGGAAAAAACCCCACACCAACTTCATACCTGGGTTGCATTTATTTTTAAAGCACATGTGAGACCAAGTGAATAATAATTCTATCATTGACACTTAGAAATAAAGGAAACACACAGATGAAACAATTAAAAGGTATACTGAAGGGCATAGTAGCATGTAGCAGAATGTATTTCCTTGGAAAAATATAATCACTTCTTTCTGTTGCACCTATACTGTTTTTAATCATACAGAAATGCAGCACTGGCTAAATAATATAAGAAAAATGAGAAATGCAATAGATGTAAATAGAAAGCATGAAGCATATCTAAAATGAAATATTTAAATATTACAGGGTATTAGATTATCTATAATGTTAGTATCTGATAGCAAGTAGAATATAAAAGCATTTACAAGAGCTAAGGATGGTCTTATATCGTGAATGACAAAGAATTACAAGCAAGTTCTAACAGGGTCATGCTGAAATTATTTCATAAAACACCCATGTGAAATTATTTGTTTACATTACTATGATAAATGAGATGTTTGGAAGAAAATGGCTCTGACAATTTTATTCCTCATTCCTAGCTTTTCCTGAGATGAGAATAGAGGGGCTTGGACTGCTGCATTACTTGCACTCAGCCAGAACACGCAAGCAGTTGGTCTAGGGAGGATAAAGTCTCATTTGTATCTTCAGAGGTATTTAAGTGCTGCAGGATTCAGCCTCAGTGTATTCTTTGTTAATCAGCAGAGTGAATTTAGAGCCCAACACTCCCTCACCCACATCATTATGATGACGGATTTAGGATCAGTTTGTCAGTGAACAACTGACCTGTTTTCAGTGGTATGTCAACCACCTTCTGCAGACACTTACATACATATTTGTTATTTGTATGCAGTTGCTTATTTCATTTTCTGTTTAAAAAAAAGGATGCAGTATGAAGATTAGTAATGTTTATATATCATTTTAGTAAGGGTTTTTGTGGTTTTTTCTTTTTTTTTTCCTCTTTTTTTTTTCCCCTCTCTCTAACATGTAGGTCAGCACTTCTTCAGCTGTCGCAGATCTATCAAAGGTGGTCTTACAACCACAAGCAGATGGTACAAAGTTAGTTTGATGCATGTTATCAGAATACGAATCCAGTACACAGAATTTACATTAGTACACCATTTTGTGAATTAAAAGGAAAAGCCGTGGCATAAGGATAAAATATTTCTTAAAACAGACTTTATCCTATTGCACAAACAGAAATACTGTGAAAAAAATTACATTGTTGCTATACTGTTATAATTTCATATAAGATTATATATTAATTCCTATTTGAATTAATATCACTAGAATACTGTCCTACATTAAAATGTTTATTGACACACAAAAGTCTTGGATGGTAATGTCCTTCCCCCTCCTTAATGAATAAAGTATCTGATGTAATCAAAACTTTTTTCCTGAAATATTCTAAAGCATGGTCCAAAATCTGGAGAAAAAGAACCAAGCATATAGGCAACTACTCAAAATTAACTTCACCAACTGAGATTGTTTTCACTTTTGAATTAAAATTAGTACAAAAGATAATACTTAAAGAAACCAGATGGCCAAATACAAAAAGGAAATAACTGGATAACTAGAGGTATGGTTGAAACGATCTGGGGTTACAGTAGGTCACAAGTAAAAACGAGTCAGTAATGGGATACCACAGCAGAGAAGACAAGTTCAGTCTAAGAGACAAGTACAGAAGCACTGTAAATTTAAATGCAGTACTAGTATCTCTATTAGTTTGAAGTTTTTGCTATTGCCAAAGTAAAACATCCAGTTTTTGAACTGTGATGAGAGACCAAAATAACTGGGTTTATTTGACTTAGGGGAAAAAAAAAAAAAAACAACAGAAAACGTTTAACGGACTCCAGTTGCAGCTCCTTAAATATTGCAAGAATTCCAAAGGGAATGGTGCTTAGCTGTTCCATATGTCTTGTTGAGCTTAGGCCAAGAAGTAACGGGCTCAATTTTTAGAAAGGGAGACAGAAATATTAGAAAATTTATTTTAAAATGTCGCATATTGGTAACCACAGCAAAATATTATTTTAGACAGTTGGGTTTTTTTTTTGTTGTTGTTGTTGTTTTTTGTTTGTTTGTTTTTGTTTGGTTTTTTTTTTGGTTTTTTGTTTTGTTTTTTCTTTTGAGAGTGGAGATTCTTAATACATTAAATCTTAGACAAACATCTGTCAAGGATTATCCAGATACACTCTATTTTATGCGAGGGCAGAGAAATGGACTCTCAGTTTTCCAGAGGACTACCCCAGCCCTGTACTTCAATATGGTTCTGCTTCTATTAATCCTAGCATAAGCTATTTCTGGCAGAAGCAATTTAGAAAGTGGAGCTAATTCACAGGCAGGGGATTTATTCATCCCTTTCTCTTACTTAGGGATTTTGGGTCAAAATCTTAACGAGGAATCACATCTCCCCCAGGACATACTGGTGATTGTTCTAATTATTCTTGGACAAGTTGCTAATGAAGTGATATCCTCGTGGCTTGGTATCTTTATGATCATGGTAGCAAAAAAATACTATTTACAGAGGGATCAAGTTATTTTTGCTAAATACTTATGCATGTTTTAAAATCCATCCTTGTTAAGGAAGGGACTCAAAGGTACACATACAAGGTACACATCAAGGTACAGATGCAAAGGTTGCATCTGTTTATAGTCTGGGATGCAATTATGGCACATCTAAGAGAACACCTTCTGTGTATTCCATCACAGCATCACTACAGTTGGGGAAAGTGTGCTGATTGTGAACATGGAGACAAAAGCGATAAGACTTCTCTCAATGGGACTCCGTTCAGCAGTTACCCTTTCTTATTTAATTTTTAAAATTTTTATTTCTAGCGAAAGTCATATATTGCAGTTTATGACAGTGAAATCTCTACTTCTTGTATACGCAAGATACATTTGTAGCATTTTTTTATTTTTTTTTTGCTAAAAGTCTGAAAGTTTTGTTAAAATTGCCTGCAGTGTATGAAGTCATGTGGAGAAAATATAGTGTCAGATCCTTCTGATTTATATGATTGCATCTTTGCCTTCAACTACAGGAGAGTGACTTCAGGAACTCATAAACTTTCTTCCAGTCCTATGGTCCCATAGCTTTTCTTATTATATTTTATCATTTTTCAAAATGCAAAAGAAATAGCTGCTAAAAAAGTTAAGAATGGAGTCATTACACAAAGCAATGGGAAAATACTCAAACTTACTTGCCTATAGCTTGAAATCAAAACACACAAGTAAGAATCAAAAAAAATAAGCACAAAAGAGCAGTTAGGATTAGAGAGAGGCTGAGCACAAACGAAAGTTTTTAAATGCAACACATGGAGACGAGCAATGAAGGAGTCTGATACTCAGACTAATACAAAACACAAACTGAAAACATCTTAAAAAAGACACATCTTAAAAGCCGCACAAAACTAAAGTAGGTAACTAATGAACCTCGAACTTGGCGGCTACAAGTTTGGGATGTGGCACACGTGACATCTTTAGCTTAAGAATACCCAGTCCTTTCTCCTGGGTACTCTCCGTACTCATTGTTCCTCGAGATCACCGAAAGTGCCCAAGAAACAGCGGTCTCATTTTAGGTGGTAAGTTTTAGGTTACTTGAGTTTGTAAAGAAAAGATGACGGTGAAGCAGCTAAGATGAACACTGCTACTGAAAAAAAACACCCCTCGACTAGCTTATTTCTAGTAGTTACTTACTAAAAGCCTGATCTAATTTTTATTAATGACAACGAACTGATTTTTGTGACTTTGTAATGGGATACTGAAGTGGAGCTGAGGCTCTCTGTTGAAGCCCAGATGAACACAGATAATAGCAAACACCTGCAAAACAATACACTCCTTGGAGCAAAGTTGAACCGACTCCCCCAGCAGTTACCATGTTTCATTTCTTACGTACTCTGTGCAGTATTCCTTTTCTTTTGCTCTAGCTTCTAACTCCTTTGAAAACAAGTTGTAGTTAGAGGTGGTAACGCACTGTCACATACCTCTGCACTTGCAGATAACACAGCCGTGATTGTTCTGCTGGAAGCCCATCGGACAGATTTTACCACAAGGCAGGTCCGGGCATTTCTTACATCGACAGATTTCACAGCCATGCTTGTTCTTCCTAGATAACCAAAATAATTCATAAAAGGTCAGCTGTTCAATTTAAATATCTACATGTCATGATCTTTAAAGCAAAAGCATCCCCTAAAGAAGTGACTGATTAAGGAAATTATTAACTGTTGCCGTTAGGTTCAGTGGGTCTACGGCGTATACGCATCTCCATCCCTGGCACGTGCTCCCTCCACGTGACTGGCAAAATCTCTGCATTTGGTACTTTCAAGCCATAGCAGATAATACCAATGTATGTGCTTGTCACTACTATTGATGACCAATCCTCTTCTCAATGAAAAAACAGAAAGAATAATTTCTAAAACTGTGAAGAAGTTGGGTAGGTAGGAATCTGTTATAATTACTGTCTTTATAACCCAAACTACCTTTAGCTTTTTTCCTCCAATGACAGTTAGAGTACAGTAGATTTCCTCTCTTGCGTATTAAAACTACAGAGAGATTTCCAAAAACGTTAAACAAGCAGACACAAAGCTTACTTGAAAACTAGCATGCGGAATGCCAATAAACCATATAAAAAGTAGTAGACACACTGTAACATGTTTTGAAACAGAGAAAACCAGAGAACTTTTCAGCAGACAGAGTAGAGAGAATCGAGAACACAAACGCTTCTAAAGCTTCCAGGTGGAGCTAGGCAGGAATGTAGAGCACCACCTGACAGGCTGCTTCTGAGAATCCTATACTGAATATTTGCTTGCCTTTTTTTCAGGATGACAGCTAATACAATTCTAACTTCAGGAACAAGTGTACTATATCCCTTCATATACAGATAGAGTAATTTTTGGTGCCTTCCCAAGCTTATAGGGAGGGAAAAAAAAGTTGTAATGAAGAAGTTAAAGAAAAAGAGGAGGAAAAAACCCAATAAATGATTTTCGGGATCTGCTGATAAACTTATCACTCTAATGAGGTAACCCACTAACATTGGGAAAAAATATTTGTTGGGAAACTGACAGATCCCTCATTGAATACTACACCATTAAAAGCACCTAGTTCCCCCCAAACAAAGACAAGACATGGGAAGTTAAAGAAGAACGTCTAGAGGGATAAAGAAGAAATAAATTACGTAAATCTCTGAAAAGCCTGACTTCAAGCTCTAGAAAACTTTATTTAATGTTTAGTTAAAAGGCTAAGGAAAACAAATCTGCACACAGTAGGATGAAGAATTAAAGACTTTCTGTCCTCCTATCCATCTATTTTTTTCCTCCTTAATCTCTGTAGCCACAACCCTTTTAATATGAAAAGAAATGCGTCTTTCCATTAATGTGTAGAGCTTTCAAACAGTGAATTCTATTGAGCAGGTGTTTCTTCAGACAATTGTGAAAAGATTTTGGTTTCTTTAAAGATGCACGAACTCAGGTTTTCCAGTTACTAACCTTTGACAGTCTTAAAAAAATAAATAGAAAAATCAAACATGATGATTACTCTTTAACTTTTCACTCTCTAATATAGTTTTCTTTGTATACTTGCTTCTCTAGTCTCCTATTTGTCACCAAAATTTTAGATTAAAATGGAGATTCGTCTTCTATTAGATCCTGTGCTTTTGATGGTCATAACAGGCTTGGAAGTCACATAAGGCTTGCTAGTTTAGAAAAGAAATTGGCACGGTTGCAGTAAAGAACAGAACAACTGTACTATACAACTGCAAATCTACATAATTCAGCACTGAAGTAAGACTTAAAGCGAAATGATCTTAAAGCAGTTCTTACAATGATTTTAGCCATTTATACTACAGACTGTTACATACATAGTTATCTTTAAATGCTATTCATTTCAGTCAGTCCAATTATTCATATATTTGGTATACGGTGACAATATTAGGGTGCTCATTTCCAGGCTTGGGTTTGTTTTTGTTTTTTTAAAAAAAAAGAATTACAATTGTCTTAAGATCATTTTAAAATACCATCTTAGCATTGTGCATAATTAAATTTAAAACCAGAATTCAAATCGAAGATTATTTTCCAGTTAGCCTAAAAAAGTTTAAAGTTCAGGTTTTTTCAGGTGTACAAAAATGCAAGGGAAAGATCATCCCAAAGACAGGGTATCTAAAACACTAGCATCAGCTTGAAATCAACTCGGTAATTTTAAAACATCTTTATCTTAGCTACCATACTATGCCCATTAATATTTGCTGTCCTTTCAAAAATTCCTTTGCTACATAGTCCACATAGATTTTTCTAAAAAACCTGTTTTTTGAACGCTTTAGCTAAAAAAAAAAAAAAAAAAAAAAAAAAAGAAAAAAGAGGGGAACAAGAAGAGTGTGTTTCAATTTATCCAAAGTACAGAAAACATACAGAAATCTGTAATTTTCCTCTGTGGGTCAATGTAGGTAAATAAGTCATACATACAGGCTAAAAATTACTGCTCTTTACAACAAGTAGCGTAATTCTGTGAAAGGCTGAACATTATCTTCTTTATAATGCTTTCTATTTGAAGCCGAGCTATGTGGTTCAGCGCTAGCCACACCGTGGAGCAGTCCTGACCTGTGGGATGTTTTCACCGACCTCCCACAACTCCTCCGAAGGGGATACGGTACGATGGGGCAGACAGCACGCCCTGGACTGGGGAGTGCCTGGGCAAGTCACTAAATGGTCCACAACTGATACTCTGTGAGTCAATGTCGTTTTAGCATGTCTAGGACTTCAAATGAACAGTTGCAAATTGCAAGATTCAATATTTATGCTTTTAACTTTAGCTCGTTTACCATTTTTCTTCCTTTTCACTAAATTCCAGATACTTTCCATTTCTGAACATCCGAGTTTCCATTTTGAAGCCTACTATTTGGTAATTTTAGTCTTCCTCAGGTGTACAAAGTAAGCCTAGTAAATCTAGGAAATAAAGCCTGTCTTACTATTCTCCCCTTCATCATTATAGGCCTTACTATTTTTCTAGATTTTTCCTACTCTTGTGTGACAATACCACACAATTTCTTAGACACTGGCTGCTTTCTCCACG
The DNA here is from genome assembly GCF_963924245.1 of Chroicocephalus ridibundus. Taxonomy (NCBI): domain Eukaryota; kingdom Metazoa; phylum Chordata; class Aves; order Charadriiformes; family Laridae; genus Chroicocephalus; species Chroicocephalus ridibundus. Next base: position 38,620,857 of record NC_086286.1, read on the forward strand.
AGTTTAGAAAATCACTTGGAGTGGTGCCTCAATTTTGTATCCTTTAACAGATTATCCTTGACACATGATCGACACCGAAAAATGCTTGCACCTAGGGCTAGGCATCTCTGCGTTCAAAGTGCTCTTGCAGCTCACGGACAATACTCATAGGCCTTTTCTATCCTTCCCAGAAACCAAGACGTCAGTTCTTTATCACAGGAAAGCATTCCAGCAAAATGAATGATTTGATTGATTTCTTTATATAAAGCGAGGCCCATCTATCTTTTTTCTCTTCGCTCCTCTTCGATTTTCATTCAGGAGACTGAACCGTTTCTGGGTAGACAGACAGCATTAATGCAAGCTTCAGGTATGTCCACATTGCAGAAGATGGCAAAGACACCTTTAGACTTTCCCATACAATCAGCTTGATTACTATTGACGCATACCACAAATTCATTAACAGTAATCACCTTAAGTGCTTAGGCACAGGTACCAGCAGCACGATACTCACAGATCACACAAACTAAGGGACTCTATAGGTCAAGGGGATTGCACTCAAACACAGAAAATCAGTTTATTAAGGTGAAAAGTATATTAGGCTCCATTCTTCGGTTCTTATCTTTCTCATTTTTAGATTTCTCCGTTAAGGCCTTTCAAAGTAGTGCAGGCACATCTCACCTAAACAGCAAAAAGAGAAGGCCAGATTTTCTTTTTTTATTGTTCAAAAAGGTATTCTTGATGATTTATACTGGTGTCTCAGAGTATAACCCTTAACATCACAGGTCAAATTTACTGCAATCTGAGGTAAAACTTTCTCTAGAAAACCAGTTAAGTCACAGCTCATGAGACACGCACACCATGAAAGTCAGACCTCTCAAACAAAGTAAAAAGTTTCTGAATTAATCAAAGTTGATTAATTCATTAATTAGTTCAGTTCACATGGAACAACCAACTTCACCGCAAAACTAACAATACCAAAGTAGCATAGAAGACAACAGTAAAGAGAAACCTTTGCTTAAGAAAAGAAAGTAAAAATCAGAAGTTGCAGACCAAAAATATATGTGAGCAGAAGTGGTGCATCTTTACTGAAAGCTAAGGAAGGAAACAGGACCAAAGAAAATACTATTCTTTTTAGCAGTTATACATGATCTGGTCGCTAGTGAGGTAGACTTACATCAAGAACATTACTGCCAGTCACACAAACTGGGATCACAGGCCCAGGAAAGGAAATTTACTGTCTTAACTTATCTTAAAAGACTATTTGCTTTTTTTCCCTGAAGAGTCAGAATTTTGAAGGTAAAAATATATTCAGTTCACCACAGGTTAAGATCTCTACTATGTTCCATTTAAAGTTGTAAAAATTCTGTCCGCTTTCCTCTGAACAAAAATTACAGTTTAATATAACCAGACAAACCTGCTCTCTACGTGAAAGAGACTATTTCTTCCTAAATCTACGTTGTTGGAAAGGTATTGCACAATAAACTAAAAGAATGTAACAGTAAATTTAACACATTTACACAAAGCACATTACTAGTAAATAACTTCGGTAAATATACTTCAGAACAGTCCTTATCAGCAGTAGAAAAACATTTTTAACACTTCAGGGTGACATCTACATTGGGACTGCCAGTGAAGAAAACCAGTAGTAGTAAACTGGAAGAAACCAAAAGGAGAAACAAATGTGACTGCTTTAGACACCACAGAAAAGTTAAAGGATAGACTTAGTTGGAATGGAAATAAACACCTAGATCTTGGTTCGTGAATATATTCAAGCTATTTCTGTATAGGTCCAAAAAAGCTATGACAAAAGACATTAAATAGACCTTATTTAATGGTTTTCTCATATTATAACTTTTGAATAGGCTAAAGCAAATGGCCTTGAAAATAATAATTTATTTATGCACTCGTAATATTAAAATAATAATAAAAAATTTTCCTGTTCCAAGCTGAATGATATTCAATCACACCGAATAAACAAGTAAAAATGTTTTTAGTTCATACCAACTGTCTCTGCTGTTATGCATACGCATGCACATGCTCAAGGAGAGCATGAGGATGAAAAAAGTCTTCTCAGATTCTGTCCTGATAGCTTTAAGTTATCAACCCTGCTACAGACAATAAATTAAGAGCTACAATATGGAAAAAGGTATAAACCCCAAGATCTAACAGCCTTAGTGTATCCTTTAAATACCACATAAGATTAATCTCCTGAGTTTATAAACCAATTTGAAAAAATAACCAGTAACTAAGTACTGTTAATGGAAATTGGTTTTTAAAATACAAATATAAAACAGAAATAAAAGAAACTGTTTGGATATATGGTCTGGAGATTGCCAAGCTCACATCCTGTACTTGCCACTGAGGATGTGTTATGTATCGCAAACAAAAAAGATGCTTTCATCTTCATCACAAATAGCAATGAAATATATTCTGAAGGCCATTATTCTGAATTTTTCTCCCTTCTCTGCCAAAGTTCAAAATCAAATTTAAGCTAGCGCAAATGATTTCAGTGCCCCTTGAGAAATGGGTACACCATATGAGGACTACATGGCCATTTCCAGTAAATGCCTGAATACAGCTGTAAGCTGTATTCCTTCATTGCTGTTGTCTCATCCCGGCCACCCTTCCTACTGATTCCATCGCAGAGTTCTCACAGTTTCAGACACCTCAACACCACCTGCCTCTCTGGCTCCCAGCTTTAAGAGACTTTATCTTGGATTTTGTGCCTGCTCAATGGCACAGCTCAAACTTCACTCTCCCCGGATGCTTTCTAAACAATTCTGCGCAGTTTGTACTTGTTTTAATTGACTTCACTCCTTTGATCCTTAATGTAAGCAGCTTTATCCTATCTATAAACTGAGACATCTAACCAGGCATTATTTCTGCTCAGTCTTTCATGCTCTTTTCGTTCTGCTACCCATTTTCAATCATCCTTGCCTTTGAAGCCACTGGGCAAAAGTTCTGGGGATGACAAAACTGACATCCCTTTTCTGTAACTTCCCTCCTCTCTCTACCTTCTCTCACTTGCAAAACCCAGCCACTCTTGAAGTCAACATGCCTGAAGATAACGTTATTAACCTTTTAATTTAAAATTCTTACTTTTCCTCTCTCATCTGCTAAACTTTGATTTGGGGGGACAGAAGTGAAGTTTGATTTAATCTTTGTTATCTTTCCCTCATTTTTTCCTATTTCAATCCTATCACTCTCTCATGAGTGCTGTTTCCTGCAAAAACTGCTATTATTTAACCAGAGGCAAGCTTAATTCTCTATCTCAAGTAACAGAAGCAAGACTATATTAAATGGTACTACTATACTTTGTTTCGCTGGACTGCTATTATGTAGGTATTATCAAATTAAAGTAGGGATGCTTCAAGGATACAAGTCAAGCATCCTTTCTAAGACAAAAAAAAAAAAAAAAGGGACTCAATGTTTCAAGGCAAACATATTCTTCAAATGTTCCTTCTTTTTTCTTCCACCCCCGGTGGCTGTGTTTTGCGGCATATTTGTGCCATTAGTGTTCCCTGCGATACGGCTCTGCTTTTTGTTTGATGCAATGCCACCTCCTGTTTAGCATCATGCATAATACAAGAGTGGAATGGGCAGTAAGAGGGAGGTCAACCAGAACACTGTATTCACTTAAGAGGAACACCACTCTGTGGCTAAGAGCAGTATGAAGATTAAAGGAAGGTGTAAGGCCTTCCTTATTCTCTCTTTTTCTCTCTCTCTCTTTTTTTTTTTGAGAATATAAATTGTTCACTGGTACCATCTATGAGCAGAGCTGATTAAAGCTGTGAGAATGTCACTATGTTACAGCTTGATTTCTGTTTTTCTAAAATTTCTGGTAGCTCTCTGGTCATTCAAGTTCTACCATATTTTGACGAGTCCAAATTTTATTAAAACTGCGTATTAAGAGAAGGCCACACTACACTATAGATTACTGTTAAAAAAGCCTGCAGCATTTTATGAACAAGTGTCAAACAGAACTCTGAAATGAACCAGAAATTAAAGGAGTACTAGTATCAAACACTAAGAGTTGCAACATTAGTAAACTTCATTACAAGTCCTAAGAAAACAAATTACATATGAACATTATCGGAAGATCAGCTGTCATGAGATAGAAATTAAACTGTCAGGAAAAGCAGGCAGTAACACAGAATGGTCCCATCAGCCATGAAAACAATGAGAGGGCTGGAGCACCTCTCCTATGAAGACATGCTGACAGAGTTGGGGTTGTTCAGCCTGGAGAAGAGAAGGCTCCGGGGAGACCTTATAGCAGCCTTCCTGTACCTAAAGGGGGCCTACAGGAAAGACGGAATTTTTATCAGGGAGTGTAGCAATAGGATGAGGGGGAACAGTTTTAAACTGAAAGAGGGGAGATTTAGATTAGATATTAAGGAAGAAATTCTTTACTGTGAGGGTGGTGAGACACTAGAACAGATTGCCCAGAGAAGCTGTGGATGCCACATCCCTGGAAGTGTTCAAGGCCAGGCTGGATGGGGCTTTGAGCAGCCTGGTCTAGTGGGAGGTGTCCCTGCCCAGGGCAGGGGGGTTGGAACTACATGATCTTTAAGGTCCCTTCCGACCTGAACCATTCTGTGATTCTGTGAAAATGTACCGGTAAAATATATATATAAGCCACCAGACTGATTACTGAGAAACTTCTATGTGACAAAAGTTCTGCCTAGTTTTTGGCACTTGTTCCACAAATTAATAAAAACCGCAAATATTTCCTTTATGAAGAAAACTCCAGCAACAAAACCGGTTTTGAACACATTTACAAAAACTTAGCTAAGAGATACTACTGTTCTTCACAAATGCTTTACAGTAACTATCAGAAATGTCTCACTAAAACGAGTCTACTGTCATATCAACATTAAAAAACCTCTTGAAATATTAGAAAATCATCTGAATAAAATAAATGGGCTATAAAATGAAAGGGTATTGCAACGGAACATGCAGACAGAATTTCAAAAAGCTACATGCAAGAGACGTTACTTGTAAGTAGCTTTTTCATCTTGATCATCAAATATTCTTCAAAAAAATGTAAGCACTGCTTCGCTCTTATAATCTGCCGCTGTTTTTTTAGTTGCTGTTTCTTAATCTGTTGATCAAAATCTGTTTTGAAGGATACTTTAATCTCACATCAAGTAATGACATTTCTATTTTCCAGAATTTCCCCCTGCTTTGCCAGAAAGTAAGCGCAAGTACACGTGCCTGGATTTTACATATTTTCAATACATACAGGGATTGTATTAAATATGCTTTCAGAATGAGAATACGTACAAGTATCCAAAGGGACAGTACTTGTCACATACAATGGGTTTGCACTTCTTAGGCCGTGGTCGGCATTGACAGATCTCACAGTTATGGACATCAGTCTGGAAGCCGAAGGAACAGTCCAAGGAACAGCCCGAAATGAGGCCGGTGCACAGCTCCTCCCCTGCGAAGGACACATGAAGGTTATCACAACATGAAAGCTGTCTATACCAAACAAATCCATCTTTAGCAGACTAAATCTTCTGTTCCCTTTTACTTCGTAACTTTTTTAATACTGGCAATCCTTACCTTCAGACTGTCCTAATTTTAAAATATTCAACAGAATTTCCCAGTAATGATCCAAACCGTTTGAGCAGAAACTACAGGATGTCTTCTGTTCCAGTCAAGAACTCGGGGAGTACTACCTGGTATCCTAAACTAACATGATTTTGTGAACAGATGCACAGCCAAAGGAGTCCAACATCCATGACTCTGTTGGCCTTTTAATAAAACATTTAAAATAACATATACTTTCAACATATTGTGTGGGTTTAATAGGTTTCTGTTCAATATAAAGCATCTCTATTTCTCCTCTACTTATTTTAAACAGGATTGAAAGACTAAAACATATTAATAACTTTATGCTGTTGTTGTCAACTGTTTGGTGATTAAGACCTACTTTTTAAAAATACAACTGTAATATCCTAAAATGTGGTTTAAGCTTAGAGATACTAGACTAAAAGACCTGTCTCATGAAGTTCGCTACCATGTTTCATCAGCCTCTTGTGGCGTAAGAGAGCTGCTGGGCTGTTGGCATCTCAGTTTCTCCAGTACAGATGGTCATTATATTCACTGTCACTGGAATTTACTATTTTGAGAACGATGAACTTCTTTTTGTTCTTCTTGAAAGAAGTTTTTCCAGGAAGACCACTCTTAACATACTCTGGGATACAAAGTTCATTTATTGGTTGCAGAGGTGAGAAGAGACAGAAAGTAATGATTCTTGCTACACTAGGCATGCAAACCACATTATTACAATAGCCAAAAAAAGAGCTCGAAATAGAAAAAGGAAATAGAATACAGATTCTATCCTAAGGGCGAACTTTTAGAGTGGTATTTAAAGGATGGCTGATCTCCAGTTGAAACATCCATGCTGCTGCAAAGTGCTGGTTATACAGAGGGCAGCTGCAGAGTGCTCCCCTCCAGATGTCCTCCTCGTTTGAGCTCTGAAGACTACTTCCCTTTAGGGGTATGAACACTTAGGGACGAGGTTTTGCCCAAGAGGAGATCAGTACCTTGACTCATTCTGTTCCTAACGCTACTTCTGTGGGACTGAGATGCAAAGAGAATCTTCATGTCTCTAACACGGTAATACGTTGAAGGCAGACCACAGAAAGAATCTTTGCTTTACTTAAGTGCTTTTTCTTCTATTTTTTATAATGTGGCAGTTAAGACTGCAAAACATAGACTTAACTGGATGTGGCTAAGCTAAGTGTTTCCTTACCTATACTACCATGTTAACATTCATTTGGTAAAGAAGGCCTGTTTCTTAATACCTCAGAGTGAGACTGAAGCCTTGGAGAAAACTGGCAAATTCGCTGCCCACTTCTGTGGTGGAATTTGGGCATACAGGCACAATGCAACATAAGAGCCTTATTATCCAAAAAAAACAGTTCTCAATTTAAGCAGGATGAAGATTGTCAGGTTCATGAATCCCACCTCCCCACTTTTAAGCAAATTTGGTGTCTGAAGCCAAAAGGGTGCAAGTTTTTTTGTCACAGAATATAGAAAAAGAAATGCCAGATTCTTTCACCACCACTCCAGAGCTTAACTTTGTCAGCAGTGTTGCCATGCCGCAAGATTTAAGCATTTACTCTCAAGTCAGATCTAACCTTTGCACAACAATGGTAACCCTTATCTCAGGTTCCTGGTTTACTTGGAGAGAAACACATATACAAAGACCTTCATGAAGTCTTACATGTTTTTGTAAGATGGAGTTCAGCTTGGTCTATCAAGAATACTAGATCTTTTTAATACGTAGACAGTAATGCTGATTTAAAAACATTATAACGTAGAGGAAACTCTGATACTCTTCTCTGGTAATGATACCCTTTTCTGGCAAAGAAAAAGGCTTTCCTTGAAGCAAGTTACAATAATGAGAATTTAATTTATGAGCTTTTACACACAATTATTCCCTGATACCATGCAGTGATAATAAAATTAACTGAACTTTTCATTACGTGTGACTTTATAAGTTAGTCCTAACTTTTAAAGTTATACTGGAACTTCATAAAGAATGTATGGAAAAGTACACCTACACTGGAATATCTCCAAAAAGAATTAAGTTCAGTTACGACCTTTGATATGGTGCAAGTTATGATATCTCCTGCTGATGCTCAGAACTGATCAGTGAATCCCAGAATCGCACAGGCTGGATCGATTAGAACCATTCGTTTTCTGAAGCGTACTTTCTCAGAGATGAAATGTTTCGGTGTCTGTTCATGAACATCAGGCTCATGGAACACAGGTCAAGGAACAAGAAGGTACAAATGCAAGAGTATGGAAGAAATGAATAGGCATCTTAAAAAAAAGTGAAAGGAAGAGTTGAAAATAAGAATAAATCTAAAAAATGGAAACAACAAGAACATTATTTTTACTTGGCATATTTCTTTATCTTATTAATGTTTACAAGTATCTAAAGGGTGGGTTTAAGGAGGATGGAGCCAGAGTCTTTTCAGTGGTTCCCAGTAACAGTACAAGGGGTAATGGGCACAAGCTGGAACATAGGAAGTTCCGATCAAATATGAGAAAAAAACTTCTTTACGGTGACAGAGCACTGGAACAGGCTGCCCAGGGAGGCTGTGGAGTCCCCTTCTCCGGAGACTTTCAAGACCCGCCTGGATGCAGTCCTGAGTAGTGTGCTCTAGGCAATCCTGCTCTAGCAGGGGAGTTGGACTAGATGATCTCTAGAGGTCCCTTCCAACTCTGAAATTCCGTGATTCCATGATTATTTGTTTCCAGATTATGCGTTAAGGAGAGCTATCAAAGTGCAATGCCCAGGTTTAAGTATGAAGTTATAGAAGATGGCAAAATAATGATTCCTCAGAATCCCACAGCCAAATAGGTTATTGTTTTTACTCTTCTCTTCTGCTTTGATTTGGTTAGTGAAACTGCTTTTTCAGAGACGCAAAACAAGTTTGTTACATGTGACATTAACATCCTTTATTAAAAGGGTCAAGGTATCTAGGACTCTGCTATACAAGCAAAAAGACAGTGTCTTATCCCAAGTAGCTTATGATGTAAATATACTTAATACTCAAAAAGTCAGCTGACATACTAACCAGAAGATCCAGTCTCAAGGCAGTAATTTCCTTGCTTAATCCTCTACATAGTGAGTTATCCTCAAAAGGATAACTCTTCAGAGCCTTGGGGTGGATGGCTGACTAGCCACCACTGCCTCTCAGGAACAGACACTGAAGAGCATACAAAATATCATCAACATTCTGGCTACGTCAAACATACAGGGAAAACGTGTTGAAGTCAATACAGATCACTGTTCACATCTGAAATTACTGGTGTTATGTCAGTACTATACAAGGAATACAGAATAATCTCCACAGACCTCTGCTGAGAGTCTTTCTAATAAGATGCTAAAAATGATGCCGTCTGAGAATCACAGAATCCCAGACTGGAAGGGACCTCAAGGATCATCTGGTCCAACCTTTCTTGGCAAAAGCACAGTCTAGACAAGATGGCCCAGGACCCTGCCCAGGTGAATCTTAAAAGCATCCAGTGTTGGGGAATCCACCACTTCCCTGAGGAGATTATTCCAATGGCTGATAATTCTGATTGTGAAAAATTTTTCTCTTGTGTTCAGTTGGAATCTTCCCAGGAATAACTTGTACCCATTACCCCTCTTCTTTTCCACGTGACTCCTTGTAAAAGGAGTCTCCATCTTCTTTGTAGCCACACTTTAAATACTGGAACATGGTGATAAGGTCTCCGTTAAGCCTTCTTTTCTCAAGCCTGAACAAACCCAATTCTCTCAGCCTTTCCTCATATAGCAGGCTTCCCAGTCCTTTGATCATCTTGGTGACCCTCCTCCGGACCCTCTCCAGCCTGTCCACATCTTTTTTGCATAGTGGGGACCAAAACTGAACACATTATTCCAGGTATGGCCTGACAAGTACTGAGTAGGGTGGGATAATGACTTCTTTCTCTCTGCTGGTGATGTCCTTGTTGATGCTCTGCTGCAGCAGCATGCTGTTCACTCATATTGAGCTTGTTGTCCACCCCTGAGTCCCTTCCCACAGAGCTGCTCCCCAGCCAGGTAGAGCCTAAGCTGTGCTGCACTCCTGGATTATATTTTCCCAGGTGCAAGACCTTACACTTGTCCTTGTTGAACTTCATAAGGTTCTTGTTAGCCCACTCTTCCAGCCTATCTAGGTCTTCCTGCAGGGTGGCTCTCCCTTCTGAAGCATCCACTGCTTTGTGATAGCCCCCAGGAGGATTCATTGCTTAACTTTCCTGGGGACTGATGTAAGACTGATGGGCCTATGATTTCCCGGATCCTCCTTTAAGCCCTTCCTGTAGATGGGGATGACATTAGCTTTCAGTGATACGGGATATCACTGATCTCCACAACTTCTCAAAGAATACGGAGAGCGGCCTTGCAATGACGTCAGCCAGCTCTCTTAACCCCCTCTGCCCAGGTTCCAGCTTGCAGTGTCATTTGTGCCCACCTGACAGTAGCCATCAATAGTAGTCTGTGTTGTGGCACCCTCTCAGCAACTTCTCGGACCTTAGCTCCCAGAAGGCAGCACACCTCTCATGACGCCCTGTCAGGCCAGCAGATGGGTGCCTCAGTGCCCTTTAACAGCGACTCATCCGCTACAAGCGCTCATCATGTGTTTTTATGATATCCACTATGTGCTACTAGTACACTAATTATTAACATGTTATCCTAATTTAATTTTTGATAGTATGACATTACAAGCTGTGGAAATAACCTTTAAATAGTTTTGAAAAACATTCTCTATAAAGAAATACAGTGTTATGAAAAGCAGAAAGTGAACTCGGGTCTGCTTTCTGACTTCACATCTAACCATCTAAATTTGTCTTACTGAAACATTATTAAAACATGACAATTACAGGCACTCTCAAACTGCAGTACCATCTGGTACACATGCACAGTTTATGTCTGCTGCACAGGCCTGTTGAAAACCCTGGTTCAGTGTTTTAAACTGTTTTTTTTTTTTTTTCAGAAAACAGAGTGAACAATCTATTTAACAAAGCAGAGTGTAGCGCTCAGAGAAAGAAATTAAAAAAAAACAACCCAAAACAGAAAAAGACTGCAAGCCTAAAGATTCAATATTTCTATAGCCTTAGCTATAGCTTTAAAATCATCATCAACGAAATAATCACAAATTAGTTACAAAAGAGAAAGAAAAAACAGATTTTCCACTAACATTTTGCATTTCAAGTGACAAACGCTAAAGAGAACTACTTCATGAAAGTCAACTGCAATGAACTGAAGGAATTTATTGTAGCGGAATATTAGGAGGTTATTTGTTTGGGGGCTTCTTCCACCTCTGCTTAGATAAGTTTCATCAGGAACCTGACTCCCAAATCATGGAATGTATTTGCAGAGGAGAGATCCAGCCTGAACTGGGCTAATAACTGCGTTAAAGTGTATTGGGGTAATCAGACAGTCTAAAAGGAGAGGATAGGAAACATTTTTAAAAGGTAATACAGAAGGAAAACTGCCTTTTAGAGTTTGAGGGATGTGCATTACACACCTGCACGTCACTGCATCTCTAACAGAATGGGATCAAGCTTCTGATCACATAGTATAAGCCATCTTTAGTGCTCTGACTGATTAGTTATACTGACATCACCTAGGGAACTAAACTAATGGTTAGACAGGAGTTAGAAGACTAAAACAGAAACAAAATGATGAATAGGAAACCAATTAAAGGGAAGACATCTCTCATTGTGCTGCTCAGGAAATACCTGGCTGAAGAATAGAGTTCTACAAGAGTACTAGAAATATGTTCATTAATTGTTCTTATGGAACATGAAATGTCAATGAGGTAATGTCAATACGGAAAACAATCCTTCTACACAAGATAACAGGCAGGCTTAGGGGGCTAAAATAATAATAGTGAGGTGAAATGTAATACTGGAAACCTATAAAGTCGTGCAGCCTATAGGGAATAAAGAATAATTTATGCTACAAGCTGAGAGTTCAGGCACAGGATATTGGTTGATCTCAGAATGATACTGACGTGATATGACTTTATAAAAAGCTGAATGTGTTCCTGAACATCTCGGGCTAATAAAACTTTATTTTTACCACAAATACTTAGCTTTTTAATGTGAGGACAGTAACTGAAATACCACATAAAATTCTGAAATAATTTCAACTGAAGTAAGTACAGCAGAAGGCTAGGACAATAATCATGGAAAAGCTCTTTGTCCTCAACCAACGACATTATTAAAATAGCCTCCTGCTGGGAACAAATACTCACTTGAGGACAAACATGCACTGAATTCTTATAGCAGTGAATCCAGCCCACACAATAAGACCATGCAGTTTTCTTTCCCATGTGCAACCCATGACTGCAAAAGCAGCAGGAAAGTCAGTTACCAACACATCCACATTTCCAGTCACAGTATTCACTAGACCTCGCGATACTGGCAAAAGCTATTGCTTATAGACTTTGACCCCTCTAAACACTGTAGTTCTAGCAAATACTTCATTTGGTAGTTTGCAACAATTTTAACACATTATATATGCTGACCTGGATATGGGAATTTCAAAGTAGTGTATTCATTTGGATCAATTTAATAAGATGCTGTTGGAAAAAAACAAGTAGAAAGGGAAAGACCAGTTGACGATGAACTGGTCTTCCAAAAACCATTTGTGAATTATTAACGAGCAAACAAATATTAGCACCAAGGTTTTCAAGCCTCGTCACCGTTGCCTATAAACTCCCTCTTTTCCCCGCCTTTCTTCACCCACTCACAAGCAGTTTCATAAACTCAAGATGATAATAAAACAAATACTGGAGTTTCAGAAGAGCACAATGCTGCTTAAGGAGAATGGAATATAGGGGATGAGACAATACTCTCTGAAGAAGAAAGTCTTGTCGTAAGAAGAGATGATTACCAAGATATGGTGGGGCTCTACGCAGCACACTGCACACAAACCATCTGGTGTTCTAAAACTTTTCCACTAAGTATCTGATTCTCAACACTAATGTCAACTCTTATTTTAAAAGGCTTTCAGACTGCTATAACACCAAGTCATTGGCAGCTAAAGGAATGAAAGCTATGTACGAAAATTAGCATGTAGCAGTAGTTGATACATCAACATGACCTACTGTAGCCCAGGGCTCACCCTGCAAACAAGGCAACAACAAAATTCTGTCCCAGTATATGCAATGTTAGCAACCTTTGCATTTCTGAGGATTCACTCCACAGTCACTGACTTCAGACAAACGCAATCTGTCCTTCTCAGGTACGGTATTTCAGAGGCAATGTATCTCAAAAGGAATCACAACTCTTTGGCCTAAATTCAAACCATCAGATGCATGATTTATTCCTGATTTCAGAGTGTTCACATCCCCACCTTGCATGAGCCTATGAATATTTGAAATGTTACAAAATATTGCTTGAAAATCAAACTGAAAAGTAAACAAAACTCAATTCCATGAATTGCATGCTTAGATCTAAAAAATGTCTTCTGTTTGAACTTCTAATAGCTTGGCTGTAATTCCAACTAAGTCATTTTAAAAAAAGACTTCTCAATTTCCTTCTTCTAGCATATATATATGGCACGTAAAAAAACCTCTAAGCTCTTAAACTGAGTGATTAATTTTTCTCCAATTTAATATTTTCCATATGGACACACTGATAATTGTACTGTAAAGACCAAAAATCATCAGAAACTTTTGAAAATGCATTCTAGAGATGCACAGCCTGTTGAAATACTTTGAATTAGAGGATTGAAAACTAAGAGATAAAAAAATAACTGCCAGAGAATATCAATAGATACTTGACAAGAATTACGTCAGTATTTCAACTTAATCTTAGGCTGGTGTCCATTTTTTTTGGAAAATTTGTAGTGTGGCTACACAAAGCTAGCTACATACCTTTACCATCATTATTTTCTTGACGCTGAGGCTAGATCATATCAGGAGAACTGTTTCACAGTACCTTTATAATTAAGCACTCCTCAGCCGTCCTCTCGGTGTGGATTGCTACTGCTGGTTAATCTTCAGGGGTGGGGATCTGGGGAGGCAAATTTATGAAGGAGAAAACTAGGTTACTTATCAGTAACTGGAATTCTCTGAATATATTGCCTCCACAGATCCACACTAACCCTCCCTCCTTTTGTCAGAATTAACTCACGATTCACAAAAGCTGGATAAAAATGAAGGGACTGGGCACTGCGATGCTAGAAAACCCTGTTTAAAAAAAATAATCTCATGAGTCCATTGAGGCAAATGACCCGCTTGGATACTTGCTCTAAACAACTCTAGGATTCACATACAACACGACTTCATGAAAATGGATTTGCAGCAGTGGTATCTCAAAGGTGGAATAACTGAAAAATGATCAAGCTTCCATAAACCTTCTAGCAGCACATTGTTTTGGTTTTTTTTCATAAGTCAAGTGAAAGTCTTATCTGCTTCTATTGCATTAGATATATTGTAAACATTACTAAAACCAATACATTGTTGTAATCTTCAGAGATCCCTGCCAAAGGCTTCTAGTGAAAAGACAGATAATGTTTATTTGGCATGAGCGGTTCGTGATCATTCCACCCTCTTCAGGGAGCACCTCCACCATCTTCCACATGTGTACTTAGAGTTAATATTTCTATTCTACTTAGAATATGTAGCATTACATTTTTAAGAAACATGTTTCATGCCCAATTTTCTGTGGCTGTATTTCACCAACTGAGGTCTAATGTATAATAGCTATTCCCTTTTGTATCACTGCAAAAGGATAATAAAACATCCTTTTTCTGCCAGGTCTACAAAATTATTTAAAAAAAATCAAGATGTGCTCTCATTGCACTAAGGGAGACTACCTGGACTGTCTTTGTTTTTATAATTCTTTTCCCCATCCAATTTGTGGCTAAATCAAGGTAACAATGGGAGATAATTATTACTAAAATAGAAAAGTGTTACCTGATTTATATTTTACTTTACTATTTCCAGGAATTTTACATTGTCCGAAGAGTACATTTTGCATTATTAGTGTGTGCGATTGTTTGTTCCACCTCAGTTTCATATCAAAATAAACATAAAACACGTTTGTTTAAATGGACAAAATTAAAACTGAAGGATTTTGAAGTGTTAATAACACATCCTTGAGCATGTAATTATTTACATGAATAAAGGAATGAAATGTTCAAATTTTGCCTAGGAAGAGTTAGGAAAACCCATCCCAAATGCTAACTCTTGAATGTTAACACACAGAAAAAAGCAGTTGAGATGTATTCTCCCATTGTAGTTCCTGCAGAGTTTTTCTTTCCCATCGTCACTCCATACGCTTTTTCAGAGCCTTAACCACTCCTATTTATAGACAGCCCATAGATGCATCTACCTAACTTTTCCCAAACCTTCCAATCCTGCCTTTGAACGCCTACACAACTAAACCAAGTCCCACTCTGCCAAACCCAAATTCCATGTCGGCATTCCACTCCACTTCATCAGCTATAAAGGGAGGTGGTCTGACTCGCCAGAATGTTGAAGTCCACACTGCGTATGTCTCCTAGTATAGAGTGAATGACAGTACCTCCTTTTAACTCCATGGTAGAATACATTTTCTTCTCATTTAAGGAAGAGATATCAACACTCTTCCAAAAATATTTCTGTATCTCTATAGAGTGTGTTTGAGGGAAAGGGGTGGTTTTATGTCCAGAGAACTGTGCAAACACATAATATGCCAAGATTTTTAATTTTCAAATAGTGACTTCATGGTTTGCTTTCACAGGCAAAAGAGACTACAACACGAAGTGGCTGATGATGCACTACGATGGACAGGGAAAACGACTCTTCTCAGCCTTCTACAACTGCATCTCCCCATAATCAGTCTGGAATTAAAGAAATTGCATGACAGTTACATCTTGTAACTGCAAAGGTAAGCCTTCTAAATGAAGCAAATGATTTTTAAATTTGATAGCAACGCTCTGATGTCACTCAAGATTTGAAAGGTTAAAAAATACTAAAGCCATACATGCTCACAGTTATACCCTGAACAGTACTTCACATTCAGTTCATTTGGGGTAAAAAGCTATAGACTAAGTTGCAGGAGAGATTTTTAAAGGCTTTTTCTTTTTCATGGATATAATACAGGGAATAGACAAGGCTAGATAAATAGAATCAAATACAGGCCCTCACTGCAGATTCTCACCAAAGAATGATTTAGTGTCCAGCAGCAGCAACCAGATTTTAAGTCCTGTATTACTGCAATCACCACAGGCATTATTTCAGTGTGCCCGTTAGTCGCCTTTGGAGCAACAGGAGTCCTGCCTCACAAAGAGCCGATCACTGGTCTTGTTTCATTCCCCCAAGTTCTCCCTACAAAAGCAAAGGCCTCGACATTCAAAACACAATAGGAATTGCTGCACCCTACGAGTAACCATTTTTTGCTTATTTACTTTTTGCTATTTGTTTCTTGTTCTTGTATCATCTTATATCATCTTACTTCCCCCCACACCCCACCCCCTGCCGTTAATCCGTTAATGCATTTAATGATTTTCCTACTGTTTTCAGTTTTGTTGGTATTTTGCAGCAGTTCTTCCTATATCCTGGATTATACTTTTTTGCTTTTATCCTTTTGTAGTACTATTTCAGTTTCTATATGCTCCCGGTCCATATAATCCTTCTTTCTCCCTCATCATTTGTGGTTCCATCTCTACTCACTGGAACCTTTTTCCCATATCTATCTGTGCTCACCCTTTGCTCAGTGGCAGGTTTTTTCCTCTCTTCTCTTACAACTGTGGTCTGCCTCTGCTTTTTTAATTTTATTTTACTTTACAGCATGTATGTTTTCACTGCATGTTGTTACAGCATGTTTTTGCGTTCACTGCAAAAACAGGAAGAAGGATACAGGACAAAGTAAACTTACTGCTATTAAAATCATATTCTAAAAATGTTATGAATTGCTTCTTTCTTCCTTCTCATTCTGTAGTTAGCTTGAAACTAAATTACAATAAAGCCCCAAACAAGTTTAATGATATCATGCTTAGAAAATTATTTCTAATAAACCTACTGTAGTGACTTCTGGCTACAGGAATGTAAATGAAGGTAATAATGAGGAACAATTTACAGCTTTACTCTATGTCCTTGGCTGAAACAGACTGAAGTATAATTAATCTTCAGCAGAGAGATTAGATAAATTAGCAAGAAAGGAAACTTTATGAGAAAGAGATTAGTAGACTTAGGATACGATGACTTCAAATGGTAATGGGGGGTCTGTGGGCCTCCTTCACTGAGGCACTTTAAATCTGACTCAGTCAAGCAGCTTAGACCAGCAAGAAACAAGTGGCTGCACTATAAAGATAGTGATGTTCCCAAAAATCCACGAGTCTACATGGCCTAAAGATAATAGACATTTTCATGTTCTTAGACAGCCAAGATGCAACTAAGTCGGTCTTGCACGTGACAGTACATAGGATCTCAAAACACAGAACTAGCACAGTATGTTTTCAGCATATTTTACCTAAAACTCCTTTTTTTTCGGTGCTCACACACTCAGTTGTCCAGAGCCTTGCAAGCAAGAGAGATTACTTGACAGAAAAATTCTATTTCTGTCATTTTGACTGATAACCACCAAGTGATGAAGACTTCCAAGCCGTTATTTTTCTTCACTTCTTTAGAAAATAAAGGCTCCCCCCTTTCTGAATGACTGAGGAGATTTTAAGCAATCTACAATTCAAGTTATTTAACTGAAAAAAAGATGACAGATAAATGATACTATTAAGTTTGCTCCAGACAGTTTGCTACTGCAAAATGAAAATAATTTTAAGCAAATCTGGCAAGTGAAAAATTCCCTTGAATAGATAGGTTCTTAAGCACTATTTAATCAGAAACACTCCAAGCAAGAACAGAGATTTCCTGGGATGTGGTATGTGTATGCGTGCAATCTGGTAACTTAGGACAAAAGAAATGATCCTTTGGAGTGCTGAGTCTCCTGTGCACCAAACTGGAGGAAAGGACTGCATGCATAGGCAGAGATGATGAAATTTGCCGAGTCCATCCATCTTCTTGTTTGTGTCAAACTCCCCAATCAATTTAACAACAATAAAAAAAAAGAAGGAAAATCAAATTACAAGGTTAAAAGCAGAACTTAACATTTCTAATTTTGTTCTTTGGAAGAACTAAGCAAGGCACGTATGCGACAGCTTGGATGCAATCTACAGAAAGTTGTCCTTGCCACTAATACAATTTGTAATCAAAGGTATTATTTCTGTATTACCATAATGATATTACTGTTTGCCAAATATTTACTTATTATTAAGATGTCCTGTCCTTTACCTTATGGAAATAAAAAAACCACAGTTCCCCAGAAAAAAAAAAACAAACAACGTTTAAAAGGTCAGGACAAACCCTCTTACTCCTTAAGCAGAATACCAATCCAATCCTAAAACTCTTTAGTTTGTAGCAATATGGGTTTAGAAAGTGGCTGAGAACGGGCGGACTGAAATCAAAAGAAGAGGAACAGAGTAATACTTTAGTTGTAAAAGCCTCAGAGGCTACAACGAAGCTGCAGAACTACAATAAAATTACAATGAGAGTTTAAACCCACTCCTAGGCTGGGCTGTTGGCCAGAGTGGTGCATCCTGCAGCTGAGATTAGTACTCCACAGGTGTCTTTTATTGGGCAATTCCAACAACCAACCTGACCTTGCTTTATATTTCATCTGTAAACATTGAATTCTTAAGGAAACACACAGAAAATACATTTTTGCTGCTTCACTGGTACACACAAAGTTCTTGCAAGGCACAGTGATTTTCCTTGGGGAAGAAATAGATGTTAAAGCCTGCATAAATCCTAATTAAAGTATTTTTTATATATCTAATATAAATGTAAGAATATGTTACAGAAATAGAGTTATATATGGATATGTTTGTATATATACAAACACACCCCATGCCCCCTCCCCTCCCCCCACGGCATAGAATTTTCAAACATTTATCCTCAAACCCTAAGTTTTGAGGGGAAAAAAAGCTAAATTTAAAATAGGATGTCTAGCAATAGGAGTTTTTGAAGTTCAGATTCTCTCAAACTCTTTACATACACAGAGGAAAATGAAATGTGGAAGACTTATCAGACTTCTCAAAGTCTGAATAAACATTAAGTCCCAAATTACTACCTCTTCTACCTAGCTGTTAATTTTTACCTGAAGTCAGACATTTTATGTTTGCCCCCAAACACATTTTAAGCAAGCAAACAAGCAGTGTGAGAAATCAGGAACCTATTCTTTAAAGATGAACAACTATAAAGCACATGCATATGAACACAACATATAATCAACATTATGAATGGAAAAACCAGCATACTAGCATTTTCACATACAGCTGGATATAAAAGGTACGAGCCACTGTATTTTCGCATACTCACTAGTTTTGCACTGACAAATGCGGCAACCATTTTGGTCCAGTTTGAAGCTGTAGATACAGTCTTTTTCAGTCAAAGTGCAGTTCACCAAAATCTCACAGGTGGGTGGACCTATTGTGATGTATGTTGGTTCTGAAGGTAAGAAAAAAAAAAAAACATTTGAGATTACTTCAGTATTTTAACTAAGTTCACAAAAAGGCATATAGAATGCAATAGTGAAGGGAATAATTTTTAATTAATTTTGCTTCTGATTAATGAATATTCTTGGTACTTCTACAACAATTCAAGACAGACTTTGTTTTGAAGTGATGTACGCCCATCACAAGCAGTATTAAGCTGCATAAAATTTTTAAAATATTGAAACACGAAAAAAATACTGCATTTTTTTTGTTCACTATGAAATCAGCTTTCCAGCATATGCAGTTTAAAACCTACTGTGAATACTTATTTTGCCCACTTTCCTCCAGAAGTATTTCATCAAAACTTCATGCAGATTTTTTAACTTTAGAAACCAAACAGAGCTTTCTCCAAAGCTCAGTTGATTGACAGTACCAAGCTGCAAATCAAAGCATGTGACTCAGTAGATCAAATCATTCTCTGTGTGAATAAGACCACTTCTGACGAAATTTAAAGCATAAAAGACTCTGAATACCAAAAGGAAATGTAAGATAGACTATGTGTGAAAGACCTCTGGAAACCATTTAACGTGTCTATTCATCGAAAACATTACTTCCTACGGTGTATGGGGGGCGTGAGGGGGGTGGCTGACACACGAGAAGGCTGTTGGCCATACAGAGAGACCTAGACAGGTTGGAGATTTGGGCAGAGAGGAACCTTATGAAATTCAATACGGGCAAGTGTAGGGTGCTGCACCTGGGGAGGAATAACCCCATGCACCAGTACAGGTTGGGGGCTGACCTGCTGGAGAGCAGCTCAGCTGAAAGAGACCTGGGAGTCCTGGTGGACAACAGGATGCCCATGAGCCAGCAATGTGCCCTTGGGGCCAAGAAGGCCAATGGCATCCTGGGGTGCATCAAGAAGAGTGTGGCCAGCAGGTCAAGGGAGGTCATCCTCCCCATCTACTCTGCCTTGGTGAGGCTGCACCTGGAGTACTGTGTCCAGTTCTGGGCTCCCCGGATCAAGAAGGACAGGGAACTGCTGGAGAGGGTACAGCAAAGGGCTACCAAGATGATTAGGGGACTGGAACACCTCTCTTATGAAGAAAGGCTGAGGGATTTGGGTCTCTTCAGTCTGGAAAAAAGACAGCTGAGGGGGGATCTTATCAACACTTATAAATACTTAAAGGGTGGGTGTCAGGAGGATGGGGCCAGGCTCTTCTCAGTGGTGCCCGGGGACAGGACAAGAGGTAAAGGGCACAAACTTGAGCATAGGAAGTTCCACCTAAACATGAGGAGGAACTTCTTTCCTTTGAGGGTGGCAGAGCCCTGGAACAGGCTGCCCAGAGAGGTGGTGGAGTCTCCAACTCTGGAGACATTCACAACCCGCCTGGACGCGTTCCTGTGCAACCTGCTGTAGGTGACCCTGCTCTGGCAGGGGGATTGGACTAGATGATCTCCAGAGGTCCCTTCCAACCCTATGATTCTATACTTTGTAGTACCAGATCATGCTTTTTGAGGATGTTATTGACAATTATTAGGTATTTATGAACAGTATAAGACTTACTTTTGGGAACCATGTTGGAGTATGAAATTTGTTTTAATGCATATGGTAGACAGAAATATTAACCTATTTTAGTATACAAAGTTGTTAGAATAAAACAATATCCAAAGACTTAGGAAAATAACAAGGAACTTCAACACTGCCATCACAAAACAGGAAACAGAAGGAATGAAACACCTGTCTTTTCCTGAATGATTTTTGCTCTTTGAGACTAGTTTGGTCTATCTTGTGTTTTTCATAGAACTCAAGCACTTAAGAACCAACAGATTTTTATTTATGAGTGCTATTAACACTATACTAAGCATTCAGGAAACACAAATTGCATGACTTTTAAAGAACTGTGAGCTTTCTTTTCACTGTTTCAACTGTTTGAGTTTATCCTGTTTCTCCATCTCAAGAAATGAAGACTTAAAGGAAATCATATATTTTAAAAAAATTCAATATATGTATTGATAAATTGTGAAAATATGGAGAAACGGTATACTACCCATCAGGGCACTAAACCATAATATATTTTACACAGTATGCACGTTTTAATGGACTGGAAGTGGCCATATCTTGCCATATCTCATCCTCAAACCAAGTACATTGAAAGGCAGATTTTGCCATCCTTACTTAAAGGCAGCTAGTCTTTACTCTTAGACTGCGGGCAAAATACTACACAACATTGATTAAGTTGTTAGAAGTATTCACTGTTAACCTAAACACAAATTTTTGTGCCTATTGGCTCCATGTCCAGCAGGCAGCTTTTGCACCCATGCCTTCCAGTTGAGTGAAAATTATCCTATTATGAGAATGAGCTTTTCTGCTTTCATTGTCTTTCACAGTTTTCAGCTTTCATAGCTTCTCCCCAGCCCTACTCTTCCCTTCCCAACAGCTTATACAGTGGATGAACATTTTTAATCCTTTTTAAATTAGGTCAGCTAAGTACAGAGTTTGGAGGGAAAAAACGCATTAAATGTACTACAGTGAAGTTAGAAGACTTCAAACTTAACTCAGAGGTCACGGTTCAGATTCCTCACTTTGCTGAAAGTGTCAGAGTAACGTTCAAATTCTGTTGCTTATGTAATTTTTGTAGGAAAAGCAGCTATACAACTTTGTAAGTATATAAACTACCACCACCAGCTTTGTTCAAATACAAGCTGTAAACACATATAATGGCATCCATGTTTCTGCAGACCACTCAGATCTCTTCTAATTTAAATTTAAGCTCTTTTAGATTTTTTTCTAAGAGTTTAATATAGTGTATTATGTTGAAGGTCAAAGGAGAGATTTTATAAATTTCTGTGAATTCTTCATTTCACAGCTCTGAATTTGCACACGTAGCATGGAAGAGTTACCATCATGATCAATGTATTTTAGAATCCATGGATTCCCAAGCTAGACTCCTTTCAATCTCAGTGAACTCTTCATATTTGTTTTCAAGTTCATTCAGTAAGCTACCTGGCTAAATCATACTCATGTCTAATATTTAACATTTGCAACTTCAACAAACCATTAGTTTAAGAATCAAGAACATACCAATAATATGATATATTCCAGAAACACTATTAATCCCGTCTGTTTAGGACTCAGAATATATAAACTAGTTTTGCAAACAAACTGATTTTTAGCATCTGGGGCCTATTCCGAAAACCTCCTTTCCTACCTCACTCCATTCTCTAACCAAAATACCCTAAGCATGCAAAAAAACAGAATAGAACAGTTACCCTGAAGGTACATTCAGGTTACTGGTCAGCCAGCCCAAATCCTACACTCATGCTTATAATGCCACAGTAATGCTTGTACTCAGTGGTAGTTAAAACCGCTAGAAATCATATGAATCTTTAATGCTACCCAAAGCAAAGTTCAGAGACAGTAACATGAGCTGGAGAACTGAAGAGGACTGTAGCTTTACCATCTGACTGCAGCACAGTTAGGTAAAATACATAGTTAAAAAAACCCACAAAAACTCACTGAAAGCTGAAACGCAGGTTAGTATTCATCAATCCATTTAGGCATAAACTAAACCTAGAGAGAAACAGGATTATGTTACACCCCCCCAACACTGAAGTTCACCCCTCAACATAATTTCTTTTTAATTGCAGGTATAATTTGATATGTAGAAAAAAAAACAGTGAATATTGGTTATGTATTTTTCATGGTGCCCTTTCATACCTATACTTCTGTGTTTTGATGCTCTTGTGTCTTGGACACACCGACACAACAATTTTTTTTCCCCATTGATACATCTAGTAATGTGGTATTTCTTACAAGGGACAAAATTAAACTGTCATTATATTAATTTGAAAGGTTTTTGTTAGTCCTCTATTCATTGTGTTTTATTACTCTGTTACCTCCCGCTTTTGTGTCTGCTCTCAGCATCCTCAGTGTTTCCAGACAAGCTTACAAATCTGTTTTTTCTCCCTCCTGTCCCTAAAGGTAAGCCCTGAGATACAGTAATTTTATATGCATGCCTGCTTCTCAATGAGCTGCAAGTAGAGGACAAAAGAAATAATTTCATTCCCTACCCCCACATGTGCAAAAATGCAGCCAGAAAAAAAAAAAAAAAAAAATAAATCAGCCCTTTTCACTTCGCTAGACAAGACTCAACAAATAAAGACAGCTCTGCTCTGCCAGGCTTCTGGCTATTTGAATGTGTGATTCTGTGAATAGGCAAGCAGTAGCTAAGCTTGAAAAAGCATGTACCACCGCATGATCTGAGCTAGGCTTTCACCGCTGCTCTTGGTAGAAATGGCAGAAGAAAGATCCAGTGCACAAATGCACAGACAATGGGTGGGAAAAACGGGTGCTGTTTCTGCCTGTGTGCTTTACCAACAATAAAGCTATACCATAAAAAGAAAGAGAGAAAAAAAAAGAGAGAGAGAGAAGAGGACTGAAGAGAGTCTGGATGAAAACAACGGATTTTTTAACAGAGCACAGATTTTGCTGATGTCAAGTGCTTCTATATAAGGTTAAATGCAGGTTTCTACTAGAACATTTCGCTTCCATGTACTCTCTCTGAGCCTGGTGCTTTCTATGCTGAATTTCAGTGCAGATGATTACTAATTTGCCTGCTGATTAATTGTTGAATTAAGTTTGTTTTTTTCATACTGCCATATACGTACAAACAACTTCAAAAATTTTGAAATCCACAGTGGGTATATTTTAGTCACTGATGGTCTGTCAGTCCGACTGGTCCACTGAAAAATGCTATGGTACGTGACCAAAACCCTGAATCTCATTCATTCCAGCTTGAAATCAACCGCACGTTTATGGGGAAAGAAGGGAAGACGGTGACATTCAAGCAATGCCTGTTGCTGGCTTTGTCCTTACAGAACCTCCATTGGCAGTACCAATAAGAAAAACTGGATGTCACACAAAAAAAAAAGTTGTCAAGGTGGAATAAGATCATATTTTCACTGGCATTTTTCTACCCAGGATACTTTTGTAATATGAACAAAACTTTCCACTTCTCCTATGAGTGATGTGACAAAGCTTGTATTACAAAGAGCAGACATTTTCTTCTGTTAAAAAGGTGAAATACTATAGGTATATAAACACACACACACACACACAAGAACACAGGATGGTCAGTCTGGTCTAGTACTGTGCCTCATATACAGATCTTGTTATACTTGGATGAGTATTGAGGTCTTAAGATAATGCTCAGCTGAAGTAGTCAGAAAAGGAGAGAAACTGATGCACCCAAGTTTCACTGAGACCAGGGGAAAAAGAGTTTCTTAGGATTAGAATTTTTTAATACACGCTATTTAATCAATTGAAGTTATCCCCACAAAGAGAAAGAAAACTAAAATTCACCATTGATTGTTGAAGCCCTGGAAAACAAAACAAATCAAAACAAACAAACAAAAAAATCTCAGTCAATTTATTGCAATCTTGTTGACTTCTACTGTTTATCTGAAAGTTAAAAATGAACCGTTCACTGAAGATTTCATTTTTCCTTCTAACTTTAGGGATTTCATTTAGATAATTCTTTAGTTAATTTTAAAGATAACTAAAAAAAATAATAGTAAAAGTCTTCCCTAAGGCTGGTACCAGAATGAGAAATTATACCCATCTTCCTACCATGCCCTTAGTTGTTCAAAATCTGAACTCCAGCCATTATATTGATATCAGAAAATGAAGAGAGATTCCACTTTACTGCACTACTGCAAAGCCACGTTTATTATGAGAGCACCAAGCATTCATTTTTGGTTTGCATGAAGGACAAGGGGGACCTGTATTAGCAGCAGCAGAGCCTGCAGGTGGAGGGAAGTGATGCTTCCCCTCTATTTAGTACTTGAGAGCCCACAGCTGGAGTAGTGTCCAGCTTTGGGCTCCTCAGTAGCAGAGAGACACTAACACAGCACAGGCCACCAAGCTGGTCAGGGGCTGACCGGCGGCATACGAAGACAGGCTGAGGCCAGGGCTTGTTTGGCCTGTAGAAAGAAGGCTAGGGGAGCATCCTACTGCTGGCTTCCACTACCTAACTGGAGGGTACAAGGCCTGGGTCATCCTGGAGGTGCTCCAGGCTAGGATGAGAGGCAACGAATATGAGCATGAACACAGGAAATCACAACTCGATGTAAGTTGTTTTGTTCTTCCTTTTAAACCACGTGGGTGGTAAAACTACAACAGAGCTCTAGAGAGGTTATGAGATCTCCATCCTTCAAAATACACAAATCCTTCAAAAAATACTCAAAACTTAATTGAGACGAGGCCCTGAGATCCTGCTGTCACCAGACCTGCTTTGAGCAGGAGGTAGGACTAGAAAATCTCTAGTGGTCCTTTCCAACTTGAATGACTCCATGAATTTCACCTTCACGCAAAGTCAGGACATTTCTAGTAAAAGCAGCAATACCTTTGATGGATCCTAATCAGGGAACTGAAATCCAAACATAAACATCTCAGCTTCTGATGATTTTGCCAAGTACCAATTACCTTCCTTCTGCAATACAAGTACATGTTTGCCTAATACCATCTCTCTGAAATCTACTTAATGACTTAAAGAGTATCTTTTCATTCAAGAAGCAAAATTTCTTCCAGACAGTTATAACAGTAATTCTCTCTGAAGCGCTGTTTAGTGACAGTCACGACCACCTTTAATTGAACTCCCCACAATCCACTATTTAGTGACAGTCACAACCACATTTAATTTAACTTCCCTTGATTCGCAAGGGGAAATCATGCTTGACTAATCTGATAGCCTTCTACAATGGCATGACTGGATGGATAGATGAGGGGAGGGCACTGGATGTTGTCTACCTTGACTTCAGCAAGGCTTTCGACACAGGCTCCTCATAGGGAAGCTTAGGAAGAATGGACAGTGGGGTGGATAGAAAACTGGTTGAAAGACAGAGCTCAGAGGGCCATGATTAATGCCACAGTTTAGTTGGAGGTCAGTAACAAGTGGTGATCCCCAGGGGTCAGTACTGGGTCCAGTCCTCTTCAATATATTCATCAATGAGCTGGATGAAGGGACAGAGTGCACCCTCAGCAAGTTTGCTGATGATACAAAACAGGAGAAGTGGCTGATACACCAGAAGGCTGTGCCGCCATACAGAGAGACCTGGACAGGCTGGAGAGTTGGGCAGAGAGAAACCTTATGAAATTCAATACGGGCAAGTGTAGGGTGCTGCACCTGGGGAGGAATAACCCCATGCACCAGTACAGGTTGGGGGCTGACCTGCCGGAGAGCAGCTCTGTGGAAAATGACCTGGAGTCCTGGTGGACAACAGGATGACCATGAGCCAGCAATGTGCCCTTGGGGCCAAGAAGGCCAATGACATCCTGGGGTGCATCAAGAAGAGTGTAGTGTGGCAAGCAGATCTGCTCTGGTGAGGCCGCACCTGGAGTACTGTGTCCAGTTCTGGGCTCCCCAGTTCAAGAAGGACAGGGAACTGCTGGAGAGGGTGCAGCAGAGAGCTACCAAGATGATTAAGGAACTAGAACACCTCTCTTATGAAGAAAGACTGAGGGATTTGGGTCTCTTCAGTCTGGAAAAAAGACGACTGAGGGGGGATCTTATCAACGCTTATAAATACTTAAAGGGTGGGTGTCAGGAGGATGGGGCCAGGCTCTTTTCAGTGGTCCCCAGTGACAGGACAAGAGGTAAAGGGCACAAATGTGAACACAGGAAGTTCCATCTCTACATGAGAAAAGAATTCTTTACTTTGAGGGTGGCAGAGCCCTGGAACAGGCTGCCCAGAGAGGTGGTGGAGTCTCCATCTCTGGAGACATTCAAAACCCGTCTGGACGTGTTCCTGTGCAACCTGCTCTAGGTGAACCCGCTCTTGCAGGGGAGTTGGACTAGATCATCTCCAGAGGTCCTCTCCAACGCCCATCATTCTGTTTAATCAGTCTCAATTTTTGTCCTCCTTTAAGTTAATACATTACCCATGCTTCACCTCTCAGCAAGCTATTTTTATTATTATTATATGGAAAACACTTAAAACAAGCTTTTTGCTTTCTTTGATTTGGAATGCAATATTTTCACTCAAAACAGTGAATTTCAACATGGATTTCACCAATTCCACTAAGACTGTAAACTACTGCACAAGTACCTATCTTTTACAAGGAATTTAGGAGCACAGGCCCTAAAAATTCAAACAATTTTTACATTAAATAGACAATAAAAAAGTATGCTCCTGGAACCCACCAAAATACTATTGTGCATTTTATTTGTAAACACGTTAACTTTTCAAACACACAAAACTAACTACTATGCAGCACAATGAAGCCACCAGGTCTAAAAATAATCCTAAACTGAAATGTGAAGACTATGTAGTCATAACTGTAGAATGAGAAGTGCTTCACTGCTCAGTGCTACAACTCCCCAACCTCTTTCATATTCCCATCTTGTTCATGTGAACAAGTCTATAGTTTAACTAAAGACAGTCAGATAAAATAGATTAATTCCTTGTGCATATTATTTAAAGGGCTGGAACACGGAAACACATTTTCAGTGTACAGCACAGGGAAACTTTATATTCACCTATGAGCACCACTATGTATGTTCTTCCTACTTTTAGATCAACAGTATTGATCACAAAACCCCTGTTTTTCCACATAAATGGGAAAACAAATAAAATAATTGCAAATTCTGCCCACTGATATTTCCAATATATTTTAAAAATAATTAACTATAGAGTTTGGTTTTTTTTTTGCTTTGTTGAGTGTTGTTTTTTTTCCAGGAGGCACAACAAATGTCATATTGTGCTCAGCCACAAATCCAAAAAAATAACTCTCTGAAGTTTACACATTTAATTTACAATGTTTTTTAATCCCAGAGAGAACAACTCATATAAAACGTTAGTACATTTAGATTCTGCAGTGATCGGTCTTGGGGTATTTGGAGAAAGCGTTAGCCATGCACAAAGAATAAGCTCAACAGAAAAGGATTCTAGAAAGCCCAACATCTCATCAGGAGCATGAAATGAAAACCTCTTCTGGGGGAGGAAGAGAAAAGGAGTCAAAACCATGTTCTACACATGGAGAAAGACCTCTAACATCAATAATAAAGAACACACCTGTGTTTGGGGAAAGCAAAATAGCTCCCTCTTCTGTAGTATTTTACAACACAAACTACCTCTAAAAGGATTAAGACATTCTGATCCTACAAAACCAGCACCAACTGACTTAAAGAAATACAGCATCAGTGCATTCAAGCATTTACTATAAAAATTAAGGAAAAAAAAAGCGAACAGTAGTCTAACTTTTAACCTAATGCTTTACGTGATAAGAGGCTAAAAACTGGTCCTGAAGGGTGTGCTGCTCAACAGCCTTTCATTCGAGTCTGCATACTTGTTTGAATTTTGTCTGCTGTCCAAAAAAGTTAACTGCAGTCTACTAAGCAGCAGCATGTGTGTTTACTTAAGCTTCCTGTAAAAACATTCATATCATTCCAAGAGTGACTAAATGTTTTCCATCCTCATAGTTTGCATTCCAGCCTTCCCCGCCCCTCCAGTCCATTACATGAAAAATATCAGTCTCAAGCCCTGGGTAAGAGAATTTCCTTCCTGGGTTTGAAATATCTAATGCCTTGGAGGATTTTTTTTTCCCCCCCTCCAGCATTTAGCTATCTGTGTTAACTATCAGGGTCTAATAATTCATCATCACATAACTATTTATAAAATGTATGCGAGGATTTCAGATGTGATAATTTTCTAATGTCACAAATAACTCTGAAAATATATTCACTAATACTTCCAAACACATAGTTCTGTTTGGCAGGCTTTTGTTTCAAATTTTATTCATACTATAATCCTGAAACTACTTAAATATGCATTTTTCCTCGAAAGTAACTACTACAATCCAAGACTATTTTTATTATCGCAAACTGAAGACATTTCCTACGAACCAAAGCTGCACGGGGGTTTTTCTTTTTTGCGCTGATGCAATCAAAACATTCACAAACTTTCCACTCCCGAGATGCAAAGTTAAAAACTTTTGTCTGTTGTAATCAATTCTTCCAGGTTTTGGTTTAAACAGATATGAATACCCTTCAAATATATTTTAATGCTGATGAGACTTTTCTGACAATTTTAGGTGGAGTGACACTAAGAAAAGCACCTTTATTAAAGCAGAATCAAGTTAGCCTGTCTACCAAGCAATGTCCAAACAGGTAAGAAGGCCATTCAGTTATCGTTACTAGGTGAAGATACAGCAAACAGTAAATTAGCGTGCATCTGAGGCAAACCTATGAATGCTATAGGCACTGAAAAGAATTAATTAGAGGATCCATGAGGCTCTCTATAAGTGAGACATCCTTAGTTGCATTGATATGTACTCATTAGGATTCTTTGGTTATTTATCCTTTCAGTAGTTTTCCATTGAACTTAATGATCAATCATTCAATCATTGAAAATTAGGAAAAGGTTATTTTATACTAGTATAGTCTTCCTCACTTTCCTAAACTCTGAGAGACTTTCACGGGCAGTAGATTTCATTATACCCTGGATTGTGTGGTTCAACGGCCTCAGCTGCCTTGTCTAAAACTCCTATACTAAATCATGATCTGGCAAACGTAAGCCCAATTCTCTACAGCATGGCGTTTGCATCCCTTAATTGACTTTGATGAAAAGGCTGGTTGAGAACTGCAGTGCTGCTGCCGAACAATAACTTATACTTCACGCTCTAAGGAGATCTCTGGGCCCAAACCCTGTGCCGGTGAACACTGCTCACTACCACTGACTTCATCCCAAATGAATCAAATTTCTTTTCACTGGACTCTGCCGCCTGTTTTTACTTAATGAAGTGCCGGACACGCTAAAGGAACTGAACTGAATTACATCTCAGCCAGAGTTTGGAGCCCTTTATTGATGAAAATGTTAATTTCTTTTTGTAAAGGTAAAGTGTCAGCCATAATGACAGCAAAGTAATGCGGGCCTTATTCATGAAAATCCTCCGAGGGGATTTTGTTTAACACTTAATTTCTCATTCACAGCTTATGCTGGCACCCTGCCCCCTGTACCTGAGGGCTCTCACGCAGAAGGACGTACTGCGAGATAACCAATTACTGGGTATCAGCCGACTGGGTTGCAGCTTTCCCTGTGAATAGCCTGAGCCTCTGGGAGGTGCAAGGGAACAGAAGCAACCATAGACTTTCCTAGAGGGACATTTTTGGCATCAGTGCCAGTGCTGAGCACTTGTATTTATTGTCTTCTTAAAAAAAATAATTAAAAAAACACAGGTATTTTCATACTATCCTATCCAATATTTACTTGCCGTGATTACCACTATTATTCCAATTTGCAGATGGCTGTCCACAGACGCAGATGGCCTGAGGGAAACATGGTTATTTCTATCACTGTAGCTTGTTTGGTGTTATTGATATGCTATTATATACATTGATACTAAAAAATTATTTTAAGCTCCAGCATCCACAATTTTTGGAGGGTAAAAGTCATTAAAAAAGAATTGTTACTTAAACCACACCCATTTTGTTTATAAAATAAACAATTATTAGCCCAACGGAGAAGCAGGCAGCTCTGTAAGCAGCAGTACCAACAGCAGCCTGATTGCCAATGGATCTGGTTACCTCCAACGGGACAGGTACACGGACCAGCTCCCGTGAAGAACCTCCAAGCCTAAATGTGAACGCATACCAAAATTTTGCAGTCCCTTATGGCACTTGAAAATCACTTTCTCCCCTCCACCTAGCTGCCTGTTTTCATTAAATCTGCAGAAACGGGTTCTCTTTGAGACTTCCTTGTGCTGCAAGAAGCCATCAGCTCTAAAACGGGGAGAGCAGAGAGGGCCAGCGTGATTACCTAAGCCTTGGCTCTTAATGAAGACAGTCTATAAAACAAAGAAACAAAAACCAGACTAAATAGATAATAGATTAAACAAAGGCAAATCCCAAAGGACCAATATAATTACAGCAGCTATAGAAGCTATATAGAAGCATCCATCAGAATCTTAAAAGTAATTCTTTGTGTTGGATCCACAAAACGTGATAGGCTTGCTTTTCCCAGCTCCCCCCAGTGAAAGGAGGTCCTGTCTTGAAAAGCTGAAGACTAAAGTGCTTGAGTTTGGGGCCAGGCCGATGAAGGAAGATTTTCCCCTCCACACTACACTGTCCCAGTGTTCCTCTGTCTCTAGCCTCACTCCTCATCGGTGGCCTTTGCTTTCTGCCTCCCTCCCAAATCAGACACACTCACCTTGAATTAGCCAGCTCCCTGCTCACATTTTGGGCTTTTATCTATACACCCCTCGCACCAGCACAATCAACAGCCATTGCTGCATCAGAAAACTGGCAAGAAGTGACCGGGGTGGACATACTGTAACAAGAGGTCTTGCCAAAAGGGCTTTGATCGCTTTGATGTTTACTTAAAGATCCCAGCAGCTATATATTGGTGAGCCACAGCCACCACTTGCATAAACACTGAAAGCTACACATGAATTACTACTACTGCTTTCAGTTATGTATGCAATTTCCTGAGTGAATCTCCTTTTGCTGAGGCTGAAAATACAAACTGTGATGCCCTGAATGCATCAAAAAGACCATCTTGGTCACGACATGCCACAGCAGGAATGTTGTTTTCCTAACCCCTTTCTGCTTTCCTCTAGAACACATCTTCCCTCTTGTCCTATCTTTTTCTTTGCAACAACGTTTTAGGCACTTGAAGACTGATATCTTCTCATTCCAACTTCATAATTTTCTCTTTAAGCTAAACCAACCCTATTTATTCAGTCTGTCTTCCTAGGATATGTTTTGCAAATTTTGAACTGTGCTCATAGCTCTCCATCTGACTCTTTCCAACTTGCTTCCAGCTTTTTCAGAGGGACAATGTCCAGAGAAAGACTAAGGGCCTACTATGTCAGCTAGGGACATACCCATCCACAGGAAAGAGAGCAAAAAGGAATACTTCAGATATTGCAAACTGTACTCTTGATCGTAATTGCAGTGTGGTGTTTGCGTCCTCAAGGCTCCGATAATCCACATTCAACTTTTTCTTTGCCCTTAATCACCAGACTTCTTCCAGAGAACAGCTATTTAATAATTACCCTGGTTCAGGACTCATGAAGAATCTCCTCCAAGCACACTGCACTGTATTTTTGCCTTGTTGAATTTGGTCAACATTTTTCTGCAAGCACTCTGCTTTAAAACAAATATATGAAGTCATACTCTGTTCTCCAAGATACTGGCTGCCCTTTTCAGCTTTGTTGTCTATAGAGAAAATAAATTTAGCTTCTATCTGAGCTACTGAAAACATCAGAGCTAGACCAAATACAGCTACTAGTAGATACCAACTACAGCGCAACTCAAGAAAGGCTGCCCACACATTTGAAGACTAGATCCATATACAAGCCCATCATATTGGAGCGCTGCACCCACACATAACCCCTGCCCTCCACACACCTACTCCACGTTCCTGCCCCTTCCTCCCCATCAGCCTCCCTCAGGAGCTCCAGGGTAAAGCACCTCAAGCACCTCACTCACCCTCTCCCTTCCACCAGCAGCATCAGTAGACAAGATGCAAGTTCGAGAGGGGTGAGGGGAGCTGAGTAAGTTACAGTCTTCTCCAAGTCCAGCAAACCCCAGAAAAGCATTCAGAAAGTTATACATTTCAAACCAATTTGTCTGTCCAACCAACACTGGAACGTGCATCCTGTGGGCTACAAACACGCGTACAGGATATATGCTATGGATATGCATACAGCAGCATGTAAAGAAGCTTTAAAAAGGGTTTACTGTGGAAAACTGCTACAGATCAGTTGCGTACTATAATATTAGATAACACAATTGCTACTGCTTGATCTCTAGTTTAGAAAGCTGTGAATAGCTACTTCTGTATATTTTCAGTCTCTACAATCCTTGCACTCCAGTTTTCTTCCTGTTGTAGTAAGAACACCAGGATTTTCTTCATGGGGGAGTGGGAATGTTCTGTTCTGGTTTGAATTTGTGTTCAAAGGCTGAATACGTTTGTGTGCTGATATTTCAAGAACCTGTGCTCACAGATTTTCTACTGCACTATATTTGATTCTCTGACTGCAAAGTTTTTTGAAAATGTGATCCAAGAACAATTTTATCCTTATGTAGCTGCAGGAATGTAAAGTCATCTGCGGGAACAGATATTTCCTTTCATTGAAATTTATTATAAAACATCCAGGAAACAACTGAATTGGCAGGATTGTTGGTGCAGCGGCATTTAGATTGAAGACAGAGCAGGGAAAGTCAGAAGAGACTGCTACTAACCATTTACCCTGGATGAGCCGCAGATCCACAGGCAGCTTTGATTAGAATTTGACCATCAGTCTCATGTCTCACAAACCACTCTTATCCTTCAACGCTCAAAATAAATGATAGAAACATATTTGACTAAATATTTTGTTTCATATACTAAAGAGATAATATCTGACAAACAAAGTAAATTCACAGAATTTAAGCTGGCCACGGCAAGCTGGATTTTTATTTTTTTTTACACGTAAACAGAAGTCTGATGAGAAATAAATGCATACTTTAAAAATAGTGAAAAGCATATAAAGTCTCTGCCTTATTATCTTTGATCCAATGCCTATTTTCAAATTGAAATATGGGCTTGGATTGGTCCATCAGCAACTAAATTGACAAAAATAATAGAAAGTTTTCAGACTTCACTCTTCTTCCTCCTTTAGAGTTGAAGCATAATTAAGATTCTAGAAGAAAAATTAGTTTCCATCATTCTGCAGTAGTCCCCCCCAAAAAGTGAAGTAGCTAATGCAAAAAGTAAGAGTTATAGCTTAATTCAGAAATGTAACATACAAGTCATGTAAAAGCAGAAAAGCAAAGTATATTAATGATGAATAATACAACTTCGGAATTACTATACACCATCATTTTAAACTCACCTAGAAAAAAAAACATGATTTCACTCTCGTATGTTCTCTATGGATTGAACATTTTACAGCATGAGTTGAGATGTGAGAGAGAACTGGAAGCTATTCACAAGAAAAGTATGAAATGAGGTGTTTATCCTTACAATCACTAGTAAACTACTATCTCAAAATCACATACTAGGTTTACATTAATTTTGCCCGTTTATTGAACATATCACTAAGTTACACTGCTTTCTCCCCCGAATCCCTTTCTCGAATAACTCGCACAGTAGAAAACACGATATGATATAATGTCAGTGATCCCAGAACTTAGCCCACACGATATATGGACTTTGGTTTTCTGTACTGAACACTAGGAGATAAGAGATGCAGAAGGATGGGAAAAAAGGAGAACAGACTGGAGAACACAAGAGCGTGTTTAAGCTGTTGGTGCAGCCTTAGTAACGTTTGAGCTTCCGTTCAGTCGACGCTTCTGCTCATAGGCTAAACGGCAAAATTAAGGTTAAGCTACAGATCGGGAGATTTAATGGGGCAGTATGCAGAAAAG
The DNA here is from genome assembly GCF_963924245.1 of Chroicocephalus ridibundus. Classification (NCBI taxonomy): domain Eukaryota; kingdom Metazoa; phylum Chordata; class Aves; order Charadriiformes; family Laridae; genus Chroicocephalus; species Chroicocephalus ridibundus. The sequence goes on from NC_086286.1 coordinate 38,655,258, forward strand.
CATCATACAGCTGATGCTGAAGGTTTTTAATTCCTCTTAGGAAAAACTGTGCCTGGAATGTATTTTATTGCTTGTAAATCTTCACTAAACATACTGCACATTTTTTTTTTTCATTAGTAACATGAAAATCAAGGGATTGATTTGTCAGACAACTTTCCAGCGAGGACTTTCTTCTCCCCTGATTCCACCACCCCTGCAGATCACTGATGACGCAGTGAATCATGGGAGCAGAACCTCATCAACAGAAACGACCCTTGGGGAAAACGAGTAAGAAGCTGATTAAAAAGGAGAAGGAGCACTGACCCATGCAATGCAGCCTACCTGGTTAAGGGAACACAGATGTCAGCTGGCTGGACGATGACAGAAACAAAACAGCATTTCAGATAAGACCACGTTATCATTAAAAATATAAAATCAAACTCAGGACAGTAAGATTTGCAGAGAAAGCAATGCTTTTAAGGCCTGTCTTCCCCCAGCGTACTTACTACCCCAGTTCAATTCTACCACAAGGAAAAAAACAGAGAACAAAGTGGCCCCTTGGCTAATGGGTTAGCAAGCAATGGCTGTACTGCAAAGAAGGTAGACAGTACTTTTTTCTACCCATGCATCAGACTCCAACTAGAAATGCTATTAATCTCAGATTTAAGTCTCAAGACACACGATGCTATCTGACCTTGGAGGTAGGCCATAAGTCTATGGTTAATGCACAAGTCCCTGCTGCCATCAGCTCAAACATTTAATTTTTGAAAACATAAGTTAAAAATACACAGTACGGAGACAGCCAGCATCTAACATTATTATTTTTTCATGATGTTCTGGGACTTTCTTAATGCAAGCTTTCAAAGAAAAAATTAAACAGATCCAGAAAGACACAAAAGTCTCTGCAATTAACAAATTTCCAATGTGGTATTGATGTCTAATACAGGTAAATACTTTTATGCAGATTGCTGACCAAAAGGCTTAACAGCCTTGAGCTTGTTTGATGCCCTAAAACATAACTTCAAGAAGTTTGCTAGTACTCTTGATTTGTTAATTTCTCAGTGATTTTTTGATTTATTATTATTGCAAGATAAGTTGTTAAGCCTCAGATGCTGAAGCAATTTTTCATAAAGTCATCCAATGCTGCTTCTTGCAAACTATATTTTTTATACCTTGTGTTCTAGCATCTGAGCTCACTGCTGTATTTTAACTCACCAGATTTTTGATCCTTGAAATATTCCCAAATCTAAATTCCTGAAATTAAATAGTTTGGCATTACAGGGTATAATCATCTGTTTTCTTTGGTTTTGTTTGATGTGGGGGAGGGAAGGGAAGAAAGAAGAGAGAATTCAAGTGTGTTTTCAGGTATCCTCTGACCACTGGTACCTGGGCATGCTCAAATCCCCTCCTAGCATGAACTAAAACTACTTCGACTAATTGTTATCTCCATCATTTACGTAATTTCATTACCCCTTGATTGTTTTCTTGGCCGTATGTATTATCAAATAAACACCAAGTCATATGTGATGCTTTTAAGCTTAAAATTTAGGAAGTTGTCCAAAATACTATTCGGTTATTACTCTCCTCCAGATGATACACTCAAAACCAGATGACTACAGTTAAGTGCACATCATACAACAGCTAACATGACAAAATAACAAGTCAGAATATTTTATGAGAAAATAATTAAGATGACACAAGAATCTCATTTAAATATTGATTCCACACTATCATGTCAGTCTTGATCTGTTTGACAATTTGTATCGCAAGTATAATTTAAGCCCCTCCTACCCCCCCAACATCAAGAAAAACAACTTCTATGGACTTCAGCAGCTGCTAGCTACTTCAGCTTCTAAGAGTATAAACATGTTATAGCACAGAATTACCTAACCTAGTCCAGATGAGCTAACTTGCGTCCTGAAAGCACTGTAGAGGCATTAATGTGGTACATTAATGAAGGACCAGCTTGGCTATGTTGCGACCTTTAGTAATGAATGATGGAAGCCAACTCTCTGTCCTGTGTTTGCTTCCCACAGTTCATCATAATTATCTCAGCCTGATATAGATAAGCATTTAATCCAATTATCTCTCATCAGTCTTCTCCAACCTAAAACAGGAAAACAGACATTTGTCTACCTTTCTCTCATTGTGGAAAAAACCCTCAGCATATTGAAAATACTTCCATCAACTTCTTTCTCCCTGTGCTACGTTCCCAAGCTTGCTCACATACGCACTAAATAACGAGGTGTATCAGCACATACTCTGCGATATCCGTTGTGAGTGGATCACTGGGGTTTAAAAGCAGTCAACCTGCTTCCTCATCGTAAAGTTAATCCAGTGCAAGTAACAACTCACTACAATTCACCGGCAGCTTTTATATGTTATCAGAAACCTTCTTCATTCCTTGTGATGAGAATTTTGGAATGAAAGAGCACCTGTAAGAAATCTTTATGCTCCTTAGATTTACCCTAAAAAGCAAGTATCCCAGTGAACTTGGATGGATACTGCAACTCAAGAAGGGCCCCCGAGACACGGGCACTTACACAACATTCTTTTCATTCTATGGAGGTGGAACAGGAAATATGTAAGTGGTAGCTCACTGAGCACCCACAAGCGTTTGTACACTGTGAAGATAGCTCTGAAGACAGGTCTAGATTTACCATTTCTAAACTTAGCAATCTGATATTTTTCATGATGAACAACTACTCCATAAAAAGCAACTCTGACGATACATACATTTTATTTATTTATATATTATATATAATTTTTTTAAAACCTTTTTTTTAAAAATGTATCAGTTTGCAAGCCTTCACATTTCCATTGCCAGGCTGAACAAGCATTTACCCTATAGTTAAGTTAGAATTTCAGTCAGTTATACAAGATACATGTATTTCTACAAGGTAATGAAAAATGCATTTTAAACTCTAAAAATTAATCTATCTCCCATAATTCTTTGTAAGTTTCACTGAAATAATCTTTTATTCATATGATAATTTCTTCCAATATCCAACTATATTGCACAAAGAGATTTTTAGTTGTAACTATATGAAACCGATTAATAAGAAACTAGGATTAATCCAATTATCAATAATACCAGCCAAGGAACATCTTGATCTTCTAACTTCTATTAATAAGCTTTAAGCATAACCAGGAGTAGAATTTAACAATGCTGATCCTATATGATCTCTTTTGGGCAAAAAGAGTATCGGGCATACAGGTGTGGCTAAACCATGCTTCCCCCCACCCCCAACTAGTTTACTCAGTCACAGGCAATGCTGTACCAGCTACTTCAATCCTGCAAAATTTTCAAGTAAACCAGGACTTACCAAGTAAGAATCACAGAGTGGTTTGTGTTGGAAGGGACCTTAAAGATTATCTAGTTCCAACCCCCCTGCCCTGGGCAGGGACACCTCCCTCTAGATCAGGCTGCTCAAAGCCCCATCCAGCCTGGCCTTGAACACTTCCAGGGATGGGGCATCCACAACTTCTCTGGGCAACCTGTTCCAGTGACTCACCACCCTCACAGTAAAGAATTTCTTCCTCATATCTAATCTAAGTCTCCCCTTTCTCAGTTTAAAACCACTACCCCTTGTCCTACTGCTACACTCCCTGATAGAGTCCCTCCCCACCTCTCCTGTAGGCCCCCTTTAGGTACTGGAAGGGGCTATAAGGTCTCCCCAGAGTCTTCTCTTCTCCAGGCTGAACAACCCCAACTCTCTCAGCCTGTCTTCACAGGAGAGGTGCTCCAGCCCTCGGGTCATCTTTGTGGCCCTCCTCTGGACCCATTCCAACAGGTCCATGTCCTTCTTGTGCTGAGGACTCCAAAGAAGCACACATGACAGACCGAAGCACAATACCAGACATAGAGAGCTTACCTTCGCACACGGGGCAGCACTCCCCAGGGACTTTCACAGGATTCAGACAGCTCTGCCCGCAGGCTGTCGCGACACAGTGCGGATCTCCATTGATGCACTGGCAGAAAGTACAGTCATCCTCTCGCCAGCGGTCACCATGGGCTTGGATCTGACCATTGGCATAGCAGCCAGCAGGGTTATTTACTGGATAAACTGGGTCTGAAATGAGAGGAATTGCAAGTGAACAAGAAGTTTTTCTCTTCCCTTTTACGCTTAAGCTTTATATACAAATAAAACTGCAATGTGCTATTTTACATTACCACAAAACGGTTAAGTGCAGCCACTATCAAACATTAAAAGAACCACATTGTGATATACAGTGATAAAATAAGACAGGTAACAACTTAGATATTTCAATATTGAAATTCACTGCTGAAAAAGTTAAGTCAACATATACTGAACATTCATAAATTCAGAAATTTTTAACTCTTTCAACTCAAATTTTGTATGCAACAAGCAGATCTAGAATGGAAAATATATTTACAAATGGCTGGGTTATGTTTTTTAGGAGGCTTAATTTTTTGATTTTCTGATTTTGTTCTTCAAAACAAAATGGATCTTAGATCTATTGATTCAATTTTTGTACCAGCCTAAGAAATTCTGAGGGGAACTGAAAACACCTCCATGAACTGCTGGAATGACTCCTGTCAGCATCGCTCCACTATTTTATAGATGCAACCTCTGGCATGTTTCCTGCTGGAACAAGGAGTCTGCCGTAAGCTACATCTCATCACAGTTTTGGAGATATACTAGTTTTCCTTGACAGATTATCTGGCTCAGTTTTCTATTTCATTTCAGTTGGAGCTTTTTCCCCCTAAAAGCTACAAGGCCCATTTATCTGCTGGCAATTAAATTAAGACTCAGGTATTTAAGTAACAGAACTTCGGGGGATGTACTTTACATAAGATTTCTCCTCGTGTTTCATGCAAATAAATAAATGCGACTCCGTAAATGTTAATTCATGACTTGAAATAAAAGCAGCTTTTACTCTTCAGAAAGAACATGTTTTAATCTTAAGAAATGTGACAAGCGACACTGATATTAATAGTAAAAATATATGCATTACATGAATGTGTGCAACTTATCATGGTGACTAATAAAAAAAATAACTGTTAGACTCAAAAATTAAATATCTGAGAATGTACAGTAATCACATCAAGTTTTCAAAGCAAGGAATAATACAAATTCATATTAAAGCAAATTCAATATATTGAAAATACTAAATACAACTAAAAGCATTGTTTTTAGCAGGCATCAGATAGCAGACATCATAAACACAAGTCATTTACCCATTAATCAATTTTCAGAAAGTGTTAGGTTGAAGTATTTGGGAGAAAAGAGATGTCCTATCAAAAGGAAAAAAAAAAAGGCTCAATGAAACTTGGAGAATATTTCTCTGAAGTTTCATCAACCCCCTTTGGAAGGAAGGCAATCGATGTTAAGTGAAGGTAAAGCCAGTAGCCGTGCTAATAGCTGTTTGTCTTATTTTAAGACATTTTATCATTTTATGACAGCATCAAACTCTGGACACTTGGCACAAAACTGCACACTTCCTCCTACCTCTACTTGGCATTCACTCCCATCCTGAATTCTAGTGACAGTCCCAATTTTAGAAAAATGGGTTAAGTCAACATAAAAAACAGGTGTTTGGGAAAATAAGACATTTAAAAATTAAGATGTTTCCCCATCTCTTAACTTTGCACCTCTTATGTTTTAGGATTACCTTCCATCTGTAATTAACCATCTTGACCTAGCTAAAAATCAAATCGTATACAAACAAATGAAGTGAGTTTTATCATTCAACTCACGTATGGGATTCTGGTTGACACAGGAATATAGAGAAAGCACAGAAAAGCCATACAAGACTCGTGTTATTTGCAATAGTCTTTTATGTGAGTCAAAGCACAAAGTTCCCTTAAAAGGTCAGTAGTATTTAAAGCTACAAATTGAGCCCAGCAAATTATGTTTCCTGATGCTGAGGAATCCTACAGGACTTTGAGAAAGAATTCCTCCTGGAGCTAAGGGAAGAAGGGCTTGTGCCTGTACTACACAATACACAGAAAATTTACCATTTGCCATTTTAAAATTATTGCAAAAAAAGAAAGCACTATATTTCTTTATATTTCTAGCATCAAGAAAACATTAGCAGGAAAAAAATAACCACCTTGAAAACCAGCCATAAAATAATCAAAGAAAGAGAATAGATCAAAAAAAATGCTACCTCTTCACCAACTAGAAAAGCACGAAAAGACAGTCTGTTAACTACACATTCTGCCCATTTAAAAGACTTACCTCGTCAATTTAGGTGTCACTTAACATAACCCAAGTTATTTAGAGAGGGATCAAAGCTTTCTTTTTTCTTTTTAAATGTTTAAAGGAACCAGGAAAATAAACAACATATATTTTGCTATCCAATCATTCAGAAGTGAGAAATCAGACTTTCTTGATCATAGAGCCATAGAATAGTTTGGGTTGGGAAGGGACCTTTAAAGGTCATCTAAGTCCAACCCCCCAGCAATGAGCAGGGACATCTTCAACTAGATCAGGTTGCTCAGAGCCCCATCCAACCTGACCTTGGATGTTTCCAGGGAGGGGGCACCTACCACCTCTCCTGGCAACCCGTGCCAGTGTTTCACCACCCTCATTGTAAAAAAATTTCTTCCTTATGTCTAGTCTAAATTTACTCTCTCTTAGTTTAAAACCATTGGTCCTTGTCCTATCACAACAGGCCCTGCTAAAAAGTTTGTTCCCATCTTTCTTATAAGCCCCCTTTAAGTACTGGAAGGCCACAATAACGTCTCCCCGGAGCCTTCTCTTCTTCAGGCTGAACAACCCCAACTCTCTCAGCCTGTCCTCACAGCAGAGGTGCTCCAGCCCTCTGAGCATTTTTGTGGCCTCCTCTGGACGCGCTCCAACAGGTCTGTATCTTTTCTGTGCTGAGTGCTCCAGAGCTGGATGCAGTACTCCAGGTGGGGTCTCACAAGAGCAGAGTAAAGAGAGAGAATCACCTCCCTCGACCTGCTTGCATGATTTAGTGCTACAAACCCTATCAGAAAAGCACGCAACAGAAAACAAGCCAATCAAACAGTGCCAGATGATTTGTTAAAGGAGCCTGTAACTTGGTATCTCAGACAGCTGAGCGGAAATTAAATCACAGCCATTACTTGGAAAAAAAAAAAAAGATTGCACTCAATTATAAGTCATTATCCATTATATTATAGCTACTAAGGACCTGTCTTAAGAAGACAGTTCAATTGCAGGCCTAATACACGCCAACTCATGAAACTCAAAGTGAAATGTTAACAGGTTTTCTTGATAGTCTGATTCAAAGGTTGCAAAACCAGAAAATTAATCTTTTAACACTGTATGATGATATGGCAGAAAAATGTATTGATAAATCATAACATAGGTGAGTATTTAAATCACCAAAGAGGATGAAGGACATACCTAGAACTGTTAGTCCAATATAGAAAATCAGCATCCACATGACATAGTTGATCTAGAGAGCCCAGCTAGAGCAGATATATAGATACACTGTCTGTGTATCTATATACATTGTCATAATGATGTCATAATGCCAAATCTCAGAATACTTACATATGTGAAAAACAGTAATTATAGAAAAACCCAACGGATTTCACATATTTATATAAAGTCAACAGCTCATACAACAGTTTCTTCAGGAGTGGATCTGCACTTTCTCAGGAAGGTTTTCACCACATCAGACATGTCTTCTCTAAACTTTTTCAGTCTGTCATTAAGTGATAGTATAGCACTGAATCTTTTTTTTTTTTCCCCCTACAGCTTGAAGGCTCTTAAATGTATAGGCACAACTGTACCAGGAACGATCAGGAAGTCCAGCATCCTGTCTCCAGCTGTATTCAATAGTGAATGCCTAGACCAGATCTTAAACTCATGCCAAACACAGACTGGTATCTCTTCCGAATACTTAAGCCTACAGCATTTGTATTTCAACTTCTCTACAGGTGAACACCAGGTATCAACCTATCTGATATGAACTGATACACTAAAATATATAAAAATACAAATACTTTTTAAAGAATTACTTCCTAGTTTCTACCTTACCCACACTGATATTTCATTATCCAGATTTTGTTTTTTTACATCTCTGAAGAAGCTTTCAATAGTTTGTAACAAAACATGCTGCCAAAACATTATTTTTCTCTAGATCCTGTGCTGATTGAGAAGGTCCAACTCTTACAGCTGCCTCTTTTAGACTCATTTTTACAAGGTTTTTACTTTCATAATTCTCTGTTTGGAATGAAGCACAACTATAGCGGATCTTTTGGCTTATTTGCTCCTGCAAGGAACTACAGGAATACTGAAACTAAGTACACTACGAAGTGTCTGAAAGTGACAGTAATAATTATGTTCCTCCCCTCTTAGGGGAGTTGAGATTTCCAGCTTATTGAGAAGTCATTCCTAAGCTCACAGTTAAATACAGGGACCAGGAGCGCCTCACAGGCCATGGCCTATGTTGTGGCCATAAACTGAGCCCTACTGGGGCAAGACCCAGGCATAGAGCAGCAGCCCCACCACCCTCCACTGAAATCCTGGATGTATTCTGGCAGAAGACGCATCAAATATTTTCTAGTGTAAGCAAGAGGGTCAGTGTGGAATTTACCAACAAACCCTTAGGAGAGCTGCAGGCTTAACAAGCAGAGGAGAACGCTGTCGACAGGGCAAAAGAGAAGAGAAAAACACTGAAGTCTGCCTCATTTCTTTGCTATAATTGTAGAGAAGAGATGTACGCATTGCTCTAGCTGAACAGAACAAGACTGGAAGAAGCAGGCTGCAAAGCAATGGAAACCTGTCTTAGGGCCACCACTGCTGCTTTGGAGAAGCCTGTCTAAAGACCTGATGCAGAAATTAGGAACAGCTTCTTGTGTCCTTTGGGAAGAAGACCCCCGAAAAGTACTGCACACTTGACCACGTCTAAGAAGTTCTGGTGCAGAAGGCAAAGGAAACCCAAACAGCTCTATATGAAAAGGGCAGAGCGTCAACGTCAGAGAAGCACTGCAAAGAACAAGACAGCACACTCAGAGCAAAAATGTAGAAATAAACTGAATTAAAGAGGAATCTGTAAACTTCAGAAGAAAAAAAAAAATAAAGCACTTGTTTGCTCACTTGCATTGACAAGGCAAATGAAAGAGCTATGGAATTTATAAGCAAACAGGATTAAAAAGATACTGTACCTTCACACACTGGGCAGCACTCTCCTTCTGGCACGTAGTACCTGTCACAGTGTAGCTCACCACATTGGGCAGAGAAACAAATGGAGACTCCACCTTGGCATCGACAAAAACGACAAGCATCCATTCGAAACATGTCTCCATCATAATATTCCATGCTGTTAAATATGCAAGTTGGCTTCACTTCTGAAAGAAGGAGAAAAAAATAAATTAATAATGTATTTTATAGCTATTGATAAATGGAAAATAGTTAAACTCATGTTGCTACTGACAAAAACAGATATAAAAGAGACAGTTGATTTTTCTTTCATTTTTTAAACTCGAATACAGTTTTCTTTTTTAGAACATGGTATATTTCATTGTCTTTCAACAATGGAAAAAATAAAACGCTATTCAAAATTACTTTCAGAACAATTATTTACAATTGAAAGTCTCTGTTTTAAAATTAAAATACTGAAGAATAAAGGCATCTGTATGTCTTCATAGGTGTTAAATATTTCATTTTGCATGAGCCAGAAGCTACTTGAAATTTCAAACGAAGAAACAGATTTTTCTATTTTAAGATGACAGTTTCTGATGTCTCTTAAGTGTAATGTTCCTTTCTGCAGGACTCTATACAGGTGGATAAATTGCACCAAAGCTGTCCAATCCATAGCGACATGTTAAAAATAACCCCAAACAAACATATTTTGTGACTGCATGATCTGCTGTGCAGAATTGAATACTTCTCAGTTCAAGCAACCTGGAGCTGTACTAGTCAGCTCACATCTACACATCCCTCCTCCCCTGCCCCCTGAAAATAACCTCAATTGTAATAAGTATTTTTGTGATCACTTTAGTGTTTCAAAAACACAAAAAGACTATTTCTTGTATGCCTCCATCTACAGCACAGCCCTAACATATAATTAAATCCAAACTTCATGGGAAACTAAAAGTCTCTGAAAATTCTTAAGTATTTTGGGAAGGGCACTGCCTATTTACTTTGTTAAAATTAAAAAAACCCCAAACATGCTAATTAAAACAATGGAACAGTTTGCAGATTTAACCACCTGTTTATTATTATTTTTTTTTTTTTTTTTTAAATACCAAAGAGGTTTAGTTCCAGATTATGAAGCAGATCCACACATCATGAATACATCATAAGGTGTCCTTAGGGCTTTTGACCTTGCAGTTACCCCACACATAGCAACCTTCCTCTGCTTCCACCACCTATTGCCAGCAGAGCGTAATCTATTCAACCAGCTTAACTGGCACACACAGAACACCTACCCCAATCCTCTTACTTTTGGGGGCTAAAAACTTTTCATCTGAGTTACTCTTGACAACGATACAGGTTTTCTTTAAAAATCTAGAGCATTTCAGGGACTCTAGTATTTCTTTTCCCAAACGCTTATATTGAACTCCATCCAGCCTTGAGTCATTTAATACGACTGTAAAGCATTAGAGCTGAAACTTGGAAGTATCCTGAGCAATGTTTGATTTTTATATGCCTGTTCTGTCTTCAAGGCATAATGTAGAAAGCAGCATTAAAAAAAAAAAAAAAAAAAGAGTAAGAGGAGGAAATACCACTGTGTCCGGGAAAACAGCTATGACCTCATTAGAAAGCAATTCACATAAACAAACACTTGAGAAATATTTCAAGTTTATGTAGCTCAAGCTGTTAGTTTAAAAATCTTCTCAAAAAGGAAAAAATGCCAGCACAATTCTAAAGGCCCTTAATCCATTTGCTTCTGACTTTACTGCTTTGATTGCAGCTTTCCAGATTTTTACTGATTTTTTTTTTCTCCTCCTCAAACAGTAGATCTGAATTCCTGCCTAGTTAGAAGTAGAAACATCATCTTCCATGAATTATCATTCATTTTCAAAATGTCCAAACAAGACCAAGCAAGTAACTGTAAATCCTGAAAGGAAGTGGTATGTTTTATTCCTACATTGAAAACGACCATAGAATTTCACTGTACGTGTATTTTTACCATCCAAATTTATGGGAGTGTATACATTCATACTAAACTATTGACCTAAGCCTATACATCGAGCTATGAGACAAGGGTTACTTTTGTTAGAACCATATGTAAGACTGCAGTCTTAAGACTCAGTCAAGCCAAAACAAGCACTAAACAAAGAACTCTAGCTTTAGACACTCATAAAGTGGAAGCCTAATGAAAGACTGAGCACCACACCATGGAACTGTAATGATGCATTTCTTCCACCACGATATGCTGGAAGATTCTCTCAGTTCTCTCTCTCTCTTTTTTTTTTTTTTTTTTAAAGAAAAGTGCTAATTTTATTGCCTTACTGATCTACTTTATGGCAGCCACAAAGGAGTCAAAGAACATAAAGCTAATATTAAATAAATGCGTCTTTGCCTAAAGGCCGGTAATCGTGAATTAATTATTCTACCAATGAGGAGAATACTACAGGTACAATTCTCCAAGTACCAAAGCTTCTCTGCATGACAAAGTAATTTAAATTGACTGAACTTCATAGCACAAAGCACTCAAACACATCCAAAACCCCAAATGCCTTTTCTGATGTAGACTACCACAACGAAACAGTGGGCACGAGACAGACACTCAGGCCGTGGATTCGGGAACGTGAATTCAGTGTCTGCCAGCCATCAGATAACCCAGTAATACGAGACTGATCCAGACCCGGCACAGACATACATCTGCCCATCTGCGAAATGAGCCAGGGCAGAGCGGACGGTACCCAGAACACCACCGAGTTTATACCAGCTGTGGAAAGCCAGGTCACATCTCTGCTCCTATATAATCTAAAGCATGACTAAGAGACTGGACTTGATTTGGCATTAACGTTCCTGCCACAGAGTTAAATGCTCTGGTACAAGTTTAGCTCTACAGACCTCACAGCCACAGCCTTTTTGTTCTGGGAGCGAGAGCCCTAAAAGTCAGCATTGCAGCCAGCCACACAGCCTCACGCTACACAGACACAAACCATGATTATTTCTCAAGACCTTATCTCCAACCTGAACTGAGAACAGACACAATCCGTTTTACCAAATCAGTCTTATAAGGTATTTTACCTTACAGTTTTAAATCTGATAAAATACAGTTCTATTGGCTGAACTAGCCCAAATTAAAACGTCTGTTACTGAGATTTCTGTAGTTTCCCAATACTTGTGGTTTTCTTTGATTAGAGTGACAAAACAGCTCAGAAAAACATGCACGTTTGGCACTCCATCCCTTGCGAGGCAGCAATTCTGCACACAGTTATGTCGAGCGCATGAGATGCTTCAGGCATCAGCTGTCTGTAGGCAAGTTTGGGCAATTTCTTTTGTAGTATCAGAAATTCCAGTCCTTCTGAAGCGGAAGCAAGATTCAAAACAATTTTCTGTTGTTTAAAAGGATTAAAAGGTTTGTGATTCCAGCACTTTGGATGTTCCTTCAGCATACAGAAATATTTGTACCAGACTCTGGAAGGAACTGCAGCAAGCGCTGTGAACTTTCGATTAAATGAAAGGGAAGGAAACTGATAAACTTGAATCTTGAGTCCGTACAAACAAAATACTGAAAAGCTTTCCGTTTTTCAAAAGCTGCACTGATAGGGAGTTGAAGAAAAGAGAAGGATAAATTTCATTGGAATTAGCCCATAACAATGTTAAAGGACAACACACTGTATGCTTTTGTTTCCTTGCAAATGTATAAACACAAGCTAGGTAGGAAGAAAAATAAAATTTGCGTTCTTATTCAGGTTGTACTGCTTAGTGCAGTGTATTCTCTATCAACATAATTCCAGAAAATTTCTGAAAGTCCTTTGGTCCTGCGTCTTCTAAAAAGGTCATCCAGAAACAGAGAAATCAGAATTAAAATAAACTTGCAACTATTATTTGAAAATCAATGCAATTTATGCACGTGTTTATACAGTTATTTATATGTATTTGCACAGCTTAAAGGAAAGAAACATTACTTTGTGGCACCTGTAGTCTGTAAAAGACATTAAAAGATACGTAGGATGCTGAGGAAAATCAAATTCAGCAATTCACCTTTAAAACAAAATGGAAACAATCAAATTTTTGTAGTAAGGTTTCTAGCAGAGAAAGTCCATATCATCACATTAGAAACCAGTTTTATGTCCAGCTGGCACAACCTGTACACATTGCCTTCCACAACAGTCCTAACATCTTCTGTCCACCTCAGCAGCAGGTCCCATTCCAGTAATCGTTAGGCAGCTTCAGAAGACAGCTCTTGTGTAGGTTGATATACATATAATTTTTTACACACAGTAGACAAGACTGTGAGGTGTTCCCCATAGAGGCAGAAGACTCATTTCCAAGTCACCATATCGGGTGGAGGCTGGGTCATGGAAAAGAGCAGGGAAAGATCCCCCAATAGAATCAGGTCTACCTGATACATCCCTGGCTTAATCTTGTCTTTAAAACCACCATATATATGGATATATGACGTACCATCAGTTCCACAGAATCTATCTAGCATCTTGCTTTTCATTAACTGATATGAATAAAGAAGTGAGCTAGACTTCGTCCTTATGTTATTTAAAAACTCAGTCTCTACTACCCATTGATCAACCCTCCCGCTCATAGTGAGCCACTGCAAAAGCTTTGAGTTTGGTTTCACATCCATCTGTGGTCCTGACAATTGCTACCCCTCCTCTTTTATGTATTTACATTTTATTTATTTCTATTTCATTTATAGGAATTTTGGGCTGACTGGCCTTCACTTTTCTGCATTTTCCTTTTCCCTCCTGTTTTAAATGTAACCGGTAACAACTTGTATTGTTTCAGATACATTTCCCAATTTGAGGATCTAAACCATTTGACTTGGTTTGGCAGACTGACCTGTTTTTTCACTGTACCAGACCAAATTCTCACGGTGCTGTTGCTGGTGATTAGCCATGATTTTCAAATACTGTTCAAACATTCTGACTGAAAGTAAAACCAAGCACACCCAGAAAACAAAACCCAACCCCACAACCATAAATCTCTCTACCTTTTTGGCACCAGATTACCTTCCTTTAACATTAATCTTCCTTTTATTACTTATCAAACAGTTTGTTATCTTTTGCTGCTTGCAAGCTGCATTTTGCATCTTGTTACTTATAAGCAGCTGTCTATTTAAAGTCCACCACAAAATTCCATGGTTTTGGATGCCCAGAGAGAAATACACAGTAATGTGTAATTAGGATCAGGACTATGTTCAGTTCTCTGCTCTGGGACAGATTCTGTTACCTTGGGCAAATCCTTATTTCGTAAAAGCATACGGAAAATAAGTTTACTGAAAGTGCAATATAAATCCTGTCAGGATTACTGCAACAAATAATGGGAACTCCATACTAATTAGGCAGTGTCTGTAGTGGGGTGTTTCATTTGGACTCCATTCTTCCTTCTTTAGCGAAGATTTTCCCCATCAAATCCCTTTAGTACTCACTGACACTCCCTTTAGAAACGGGTGATTCTTTTTTTCGCTTCAGAAATACTGGTATCACCTTTATCCTTTTCCACACCATGAGCTTAATAATGGAACCACAATTGCTGCGAGGAGTAAGTGCATCAATAGGTGACACAAAATGTGATTAAAGAGGGATTTTAATCTCTCCTACAATGCAGTACCACTGCACAGAGACGCAAGCGTGAAGAAAGCCAGGAGGCACAGAGAAAAGAGAAATTCCTCCTTTATGTCAGTGGTATCCTCTCAAATGAGGCAAAAAAAAAAATAAATACAGAAGCAGTTACACACCACAGGTTGTGTGTCATGTCAAGGGAATGAGCTTGATGTTTTAGGAGATCACTTAGAGACCACCATGTGATCATCAGTACAGCCTGAAATAGCACTATAGAAAGGGTCACAGCCTTAAGTCCCAGGGGAAGTTGTCATCTTTTCTCTCCAGATCAACGCTAGTTATTTTCATGCATGCATCAGGTGGTCCCATTTTCAATGGACAGGGCAATGAAAGCCCACACCTCACCTCTGGGGGAAAGGGATGCGAAGTGGGGCTCCAGAGCCGCTCCTGGCAAGGCTGGAGGCTCAAATCACAGCTCATATGTGACTGTGGCAGCAAGCAGCCTGGTCCCCTCGATCCTGGACCACATGGACACGCTTACTAGGACCACCCTCACACATGCCATGTACCATTTTTCATAAAGCAATCAGAAACCCTTTTGAAG
Organism: Chroicocephalus ridibundus; assembly: GCF_963924245.1. Lineage (NCBI taxonomy): Eukaryota > Metazoa > Chordata > Aves > Charadriiformes > Laridae > Chroicocephalus > Chroicocephalus ridibundus. The sequence goes on from NC_086286.1 coordinate 38,670,506, forward strand.
TAGCAATTGTATTCAAGTAAGCTTACTGAGAAGTGGAAGCTCTGTCTGACAGAAGGAAGCAGCTGCAGGATGCCTGGTAATTGCTCTCTCAAATTTCTAAGGCCCAGCTCACAGCCTGTATGTGCTTTAGCACAACTCACATTCAAGAGACCCATGCATCAATACCTCATTAGAAAACAGGCAAGTTTGGATACCCTCCTGTTTCCAAACACTTCCATTCTTGCTGCACGTGCAGCTTTCAGTCTCTTTAGATTCACTTGTTGATGCTTGCAATTTCATGCTGAATCATTTTTTTTTCCCCTTACAAGCTCTCCCATGAGAAAAGGCAGCACACCAGGATTAGCAGACAAAAATCCTGGTGAGTAATACATGTTGGGTGGATCAGAAGCAGCCTTGAATTAACTTCTGAGAAGTGCAGGATTTTGGGAATGTCTTGCTCAATTTTCCCCAAATTTGTATCATATACTATCTAGTATTCTCTAGATGGAAATCAGATTTCAGATAAATTCAAGTAGGGAAAGTTCACGGCAATTGGAATAATGTACCTTTAAACAAAGCAACACACGCTCTCACTGAGAGGTGCACTCTGTTACAATGCACTGGAACCACACAATAGGCAAAACCTGTTTTCATATATTAAGATTAAATGATTTGCTATAGATTTCCCTTGTTACCTTATTTTCTCTGTATCTACCTCCCACATTTCAGGAACAAGCACATTTAACTATGGATGTAGCTCGTACCTGAAAACTTCACTACTGAACACCACTATACTAATCTCTGAATTCCCATATGCAACAAGCAGCGTTACGGAATGATTTTATTTACAAAGATGCTTTCCTTCTAAATGAAGGAATCAATATGTGCCTTAAAATTGACATTTTGAATTGACTGACCTTTGGGACAAGAACCACAATCTGACAACAGTAATACTTGTGCATTAATTGTATTGATGAATTCCTTTAACCACAGCAGTGTTTTAAAAAGCACAATTTTATGTCTCCAGTTAGTATAACAGTTTTATGCAAAATACTCTGATCTCTGCATAGATTCATGGTGATTAAAAAGTCACACAGAACTATTAGAAGCATCAGCTCTCTGTAATAATTTTTTTTTCTTTGTCACTAATGAGAAAGTTGTCCTCAGCACTTTCTAAATCATTTCCTGTAAAAAATAAAATATTCAAAAAGAAGCTTAACCTACACAATGAGTGAACAGCCACAGACAGCAGGTACATAACAACAAACTCCAATTAAACTGAAGTGTCAGGATGTAAATGTTATTTTAGTCATAAATAATGTTTATATAATTATATAACAAACTACGAGAAGCAGATTAGACACGATGGAAACCTTAAGGATGCACGGAATACAAATCTGAAGCATGAAAAGAACAATTAGTGTTTTGACTTACTGCTGTATTTATAATCAAACAGGAACAACAACTCCACTGTCTCCAAAGAGTAACTACTGCAGAAATTTCTCTCACCACAGATTAATACACTTTTCTAAAATAGATTAACCAAAAGCTAGTTTGAGACTGTGTGTGCTGGTAACAAAGATAACCACACAAAATCTACAGATATATCATAGAGCTTCTAAACCAGTTTTACATTAAATCTAGGAAAAACGTGTGTGAAAAAATGACTATCTGTCCCCAAAATGCTGACAAACTGTAAAGAGAACACACTGCAAAGTCTCTACATGACACGTTTGCTGCCCTTATTCACTAACTACCGCCTCAACATTGGCCAATGCTGTTGTGCAACCAGGGCAGATCTCCCTCCTACACAGCAAAGGCAGCCGCCCCATACTCCCTCTGAACACGCAACTCTGCATCTATCACATTAGCACACACCTGCAATAAACACTGCAGAAGGCTGGCCTGCTTTAACACTCTGCACATCATTAGTGTCACCTAAATAGAGAATTTAGTTACCCCACAATACACACACCTGACTTTTTGCAGTCTACATACATTTACTTATAATGGATGCCTTTATTTTTGGGTAACTCAGAGTACTAGTGTTATTCCTGACTGCTTTTTTTTTCCCCACAACCCACCACCCTGAATTATTTAATTTTAATATTAAATAGATGTTGTAACAGCAGGAAAACTACACTGATGTGACTGTGCCCATGTCCTTTTCATCCCGTCCTCTTGCCTGTTCTCAGAGATCTTCAAACACAGAAGCAACTAATGGAACTCACTGGTAACACTGATTACACAACTTCCCCACTTACCATCTATAAAGCCATTAACTTGCATTTGATTAACACACACTCTTTAAAAAGGCATCTAATCCTAATTGGAAAGGATAAAGATAAGAAATTCAGCATCTTCCTGGCAGTTTGTGCCAACAGCTAACCACCCTCACTGCTGAGAACAGCATGTCCTAGATCTTACAGATTTGGCTCTTGTTATTCTAATGGCAATTTTTTTTAATGAAGCAAAGAAATTGATCGAAGCCTATCACTGTAAGATATTTCCTCCATCTGTCACTGATATCTACTATATCTTTTCTGCACTTGTCAGTATTTCAAGACCCTTCCAAAAACCAGACCTGGATATTTTATTCAACTATCAGTCTCATGAACAACATGCCCTCTTCCTCTTCATTTTAAACTGACAGAAATAATGGTAGGGATTTTATATATATATATATATATATATATATAAAAAATAAACATACATTCTTTTTTACCAGTTTGTCATTGCGCTAGACATTTATCTAGCAAGTTCTTGGCAGAATTAGTTTTCTAGGAATTTAGAGGGGTGGCTTGCAAAATTTTTCCATAATATAAGAGCCCCATAACCATCCTAAAATGCGAATCCAAAATGTAAAGCAATGCAGACTAAGATCCATGACTATTCTGTTCTCTTTGCAAAGCTCCCAGCTTCTTGATGAAATTTTTCACAATCTTCAGACTTATAACTTCTTCCTCTTTCCAAAGCGAAACATCATTAATAATTGCACCTGGAAGTTTCTCACTTCTAAATATACATAAAGCACTTTTCAAGTCACATCATAGAATCATAGGGTTGGAAGGGACCTCTGGAGATCATCTAGTCCAACCCCCCTGCCAGAGCAGGGTCACCTAGAGCAGGCTGCACAGGAACGCGTCCAGGCGGGTTTTGAATGTCTCCAGAGTTGGAGACTCCACCACCTCTCTGGGCAGCCTGTTCCAGGGCTCTGCCACCCTCAAAGGAAAGAAGTTCCTCCTCATTTTTAGGTGGAACTTCCTATGCTCAAGTTTGTGCCCTTTACCTCTTGTCCTGTCCCGGGGCACCACTGAAAAGAGCCTGGCCCCATCCTCCTGACACCCACCCTTTAAGTATTTATAAGTGTTGATAAGATCCCCCCTCAGCCTTCTTTTTTCCAAACTGAAGAGACCCAAATCCTTCAGCATTTTTTCATAAGAGAGGTGTTCCAGTCCCCTAATCATCTTAGTAGCTCTCTGCTGCACCCTCTCCAGCAGTTCCCTGTCCTTCTTGAACTGGGGAGCCCAGAACTGGCCTCACAAAAGCAGAGTAGAGGGGGAGGATGACCTCCCTCGACCTGCTGGTCACACTCTTCTTGGTGCACCCCAGGATGCCATTGCCCGCCTTGGCCCCAAGGGCACATTGCTGGCTCATGGGCATCCTGTTGTCCACCAGGACTCCCAGGTCTCTTTCAGCTGAGCTGCTCTCCAGCAGGTCAGCCCCCAACCTGTACTGGTGCATGGGGTTGTTCCTCCCCATCATACAGCATTATTTTTTAAAATCTGGTTGTAGTATTAAGTAGCATAAAGACAAATGTCCTTGTTAAAAAAACCAACATACAACTATTTAACTTTTCTGACCGTTTTCTCAGGTGTTTTTTTTTTCCCAAAGAAGAACTCAAAAAAATAGTTTTCAGACTTACCTGTAGTATTTTAATACTGATGTTTTATGGACGTAAACAAGGAAAAAGGTTATCTCACCCTACAAACCTTGATTTCCCTCCAACCTGGCCTTTCTGCTTCCCTCTCTGTCAGTTTCCCTTCAAAAACTCCTGTTTTTCTTCCAATTTACTCTGCCTTCATAGGCTACTAAGGTGCAGATTAGTAACGGGAAAGCCTGACAGGAAAAAAAAAAAAAAAATCCTGACCCAAAGGCAGGTTGAACCTTTGGAGCGAGTTACAGTCAGCAATAAGGCAATGATGCACAGGCCAACAGTGCTAGGACAGCCCAAATTCACTGTTAAGTATGAAAAATGAATATAACTCCTCCTTGGAAATAGGAAGAGTGTGAAAATGATTAAGGACAATTTAATGACAAGTGAGCAATTTAAACAGCTCCAACGATTGTACTCCAACGATTTTGATAGCGGTACACAGAAATAACTTGCGGACTGAAGAGAAACAGGAATGTCAGCAAGGTGGTTTGTACCTTTGAGACCGTTCCACATGAGCAAAGACACTGTATCACAAATTGCCTTTGTATTTCTTGCTCAAAGTACTAAAATAAATACTGAATCAAACACTGCATTGAGGTGTGCCACATAGTTAAATCAAATTCAGAAATGATACTTTAACAGAATGACGTGAATATGAAACAAAGGAAGATGAATATCACTTTAGTATAACAGGTAGTATATAAAGAAAAGTTAAGTAATTTGCATTTAATTCTACAGCATTTTCAATCTTGAAATCTCTTCAATCTTTCCATAGTGAAAGAATTAATCGAAAATATAAAGGATCTGTGATTCTTCTTGATACAAATTCTTTTATTCATTTTTATATATAATGTCCCATTATATGCACTAAGTATTATTTTTGAGTATTTTAAATGCTACCACATGTAAATATCACAAACATTCTCCTGGGGGCACACCTGTCTCTCTGTGTATATTTATGTAAAGAATGTAAAATAAAAGCTGTTTCAAACATACGATGCATGCACCACTAAACAAGATCAAGTATTGCTGAATAAATATTAATTAGTAAATACTGCACCAACATATAACTTTTTATGCTCAGAAATTATCTAAGCGTGCAAACCTTCAAGAGTATTTTACCCTTTTTATCTACCAATAGTCAAATATCTCTCTTCCCAACTCACCATACATAGCATACGTGCTATTCTATATATATAGCATAGAGCAATCTTGAGATAGAGTCACTTGCAGAACACATTGAAGGCTTTTAAACATTTTCTAAACATTTACATCAGGAAAAAAAAGAATGCGAATCAGTCTCTTCTTACACTGACTTAAAATTTCCAAAGGTTGTACATTCCTGTTAAAAATTACTTTACAAGTGTTTCTTAAAGCAAACTCCATAGTCTAAACAGCGTGCTTGTGTTTACAGTACTGCAAGAAGCAGTTGCAGCGCTAAGCAAAAACATCACTTCTAAAAGGACTCTAGTGTTTGCTACTGGCAAAGGAGTACCTGAAACACAGTGAGGGAGTCTTGCTAAAACTATAATTCCATGGGTCACGGGAAAAGTGCTTTAGGAATTAAAGAAACGTGACAGCTTACAAATGACACAGTTTCCCACTTAAGTATCTTCAGTAGAACTTCCAGGTCCCTCTTACTGAAAGAACCTCAAGAAAATTATTTCTCTTAGATCTTCACAACATGGTAAAAACAACCAGATGCCCTGCATCTCCCACAGACAGATAAAAATCCTCCTCTCTGGGTGCAAGAGAAATCATCACGTACCATTGACACATTCAAAGACATCACAGCACTTGCCAGGTGTTCCATCTCCACGCGAGACTATCTGGGGAACGGAGCCTGCCTCGCACATGGGGAAACCACATAAACCAGAGAGACACTCGCATCTGAAACCAAAGAACAGTAAGGAAAACCCCATAAATAAATGAAGCCATGTATAATGTAAAGAATAAGCAAGAGGAAAACGGAAAGCTAGTGCACAAGATCCAGTGTTAGCATATTCATATCTTAGAATCATCTTTTATTAACCCAACAACCAAGACAGCTTATAAACCTGAAATTGTTTGTTCTTTTTTTATGCTTAAAAAGCAAGAAGTTTGGTTCTCATCTACCATGCATGTCTCCTTAATCGCCTCAAAGCCATTTCATCTCAGACCAGCATTCAACGAATGAGGAAGAGCCCCCTCTCAGACACCTTTTTAACATCATTCCCTTTAACCTCATCAGTATTAAATAACATTGTTACATCCTCCACCCTAAGGTATTACTCCAAAGTAAGTTTGCAAGAAGGAATGCAAGTAAAGCCACAGAATCTCACAGAACTTTTTATTGTGCTATCTGAAAGGGATTCTTAAAATATTAGCAGTGTATTACTATAAAGGGATAAGTAAGTACTTGAAAAATCAGTATTAATTATATCACGTTTCATAAATAATGTTAAATATGTCAAGATAAAATGAGGCAATTTAACTCTATGTGCACATACATACTACAGTATAGTGACAGTTTTAAAACAGGCATTTCAAGGAATTTTGTTATAATATTATTATGCTTACCATAACAGTAAAGGATAATGAACTAAACCAAGAAAAAAGTTAGAGAACAGAAACCAACGTTTTATTTAGCATACCTTTGCTTTTGACATTTTCTTCTCAACTTATTTGTAAATACAAAAAAAAAAAAAGAGGGAATATAATTATTTTCTTTACTGTATGCCCCTTGCCTTCAGAGATGTAGAAGGAATGAAAGCACTATGGCTTCTACTAGACGGGATCAAAAAACTCAGGATTTGGCACGGCAGCTTCCTTTTAAGATGACTCTGTAAGTAATCTTACAGAATTCTGTACTAATATCTTACTTTTTCCTTCCCCAGTAAAAGAAAGATACTTATTTGGGGTGGATTTGAGGGGCTGGGGATGGGGGATGGACAGGCACAGCACAGACAGGACAATTGTCAGGTTCAAGGAATCTGTATCTTAACCCGTCTAGCAAACATTGCTTTAGAAGTTGCTTTTCTCTTGTGAGAAGAATGAAACACAGAAATAAGTGCCTACATTTACTAAAGAAGGAAGAAAAAAAGTATTTAAAAAAATACATAACAAAAAAAAAAAGCAGAGACATAATCTGAAAGTAGTATTAAAAGCCTACATAAAAATACTGGGTTTCACCTCATCCACCCTATATTCAACATCCAGATAACCTCTCAGAAAATAGGTAGATCAAACTTCCTGAAAATTCACTTTTTTCATGGAGAATGGCACACGTGATGGAAATACAGTTGTGGACCTTGATTTTCCAAGTCTCATCCTCTGATCTTCCAAGTCTACAACTCTCAACTTCCAAGCTGAAGTTACCACTCAGCTTTGCAGACATGCCTGGATCTTCTCTATTCTTTGCCTCACATTCATTATCACTGATGATTTAAGTTGCAGGAGAATATTAAATGATTAGATTAATAACTTGTAATTTTCCCCTCTCATTTTCTTCCCAGTTAACTGTTTTAAATAAAAAATACAAGAAAAACCCCACCAAACAAACCACAAAACCAAGCAACAAAAAAATATGATGAATCACCAGATTAAATAATCTAAGATAAAACAATCTTCCAGAAAAAGGGCTGAAAAAGATGTTTAAAAGACTGGTGGGAGCCAATGTTCCTTTCTGCAGAAGACACTCCCTCCCATTCAGAGTAATCAAGGCTTCACATACTCATTCACAGTGCAAGCAAACAAAACCCCACCCTCCGAAATTTTATAAATTAACTTCCCATTTGGTTAAAAAATAATCCATGTATAGGAGAACGTCAAAGTAGGAAATGGTCTCAGATGGACTTTTAAACAGTCTGCATTCTTTTCAGCCAGCTCTGCTAGGAAAACCTTTGACCACCATCCAGGCTATTAGCATGGAAAACATTGTTTTGGAGACAGAAGTCTTTTAGGAAGAAACCCAAGGAATTCTGGTAGCTGAGCACGGCTGTCACACTGCCAAAACAACAACATCTGGAAATTCAGAATAAGTGATCCCGTTCTCAGTAAGGGAGCAAAATGAGCTTTATAGTACTAGAATTTTCTGAAGTGCCTTTTGGAGCGGAGGGATGGACAGAAGAGAAGTTGTAGTCCAGCTCTGTGCTCTCGCACAGGCAGCTACCCACCTGCAGGGTGTGTATATCTTAGCTTTGGGATTGAGCACTAGGTTTGAAGAAGTTTAGCAGGCCAGATTTTGATAAACCTGTTGATAGTCTGGAGAAATCCTCCTGGCTGAGGGGAGACCTTATTGCTCTCTACAACTACTTGAAAGGAGGTTGTAGCGAGGTGGGGGTCGGTCTCTTCTCCCAAGTAACAGGTGACAGGACAAGAGGAAACGCCCTCAAGTTGTGCCAGGGGAGGTTTTGACTGGATATTAGGAAAAATTTTTACACTGAGAGGGTCATTAAGCACTGGAACAGGCTGCCTAGGGAAGTGGTTGAATCACAGCACTCAAGTCAAGTCAAGAAGAACATGTACTTTTAACAAGGAAGAACAGCTCTGTGAGAGTACAATGTCCCCTAACAAGATGGCCCAGAAAGAAAACAAACCAGCAGAATCAAACACGTCATGCCAGAGTCATGCAAGAGACTTCACAGAGAGCAGCCTGAAAAGGTGGGGGAATGGCTGAGGGAACGAAGAATCCCAAGTAAGAAGTCAGCTGTACTGCAATTTTGAAAAACACAGAATCAACCTGACTGGTAAAAGGAACTGTCTCCGGTTCTTCAGGTTAAAAAAGAAAAGGAGTAATAATTCCTAGAAATTTCAACAACTGAGCAAGGGAAACTTCAGTATATAAAGAACCAAAACCAAGACTATGTTCATTAAGCAATGCTTTACAGGCTGAGGAAGACAACTGCTTCAGTAATATAAAAGGCCTGATTTTTAATTTCAGTTTAAGCTCTTCAAAACAGAAATAGTTTCACCACTTGTTTCTTTTATGGTTTTTTTTTGGGAGGGTTTTGTTTGATTTTTTTTTTTTGCTTTTATATCATCATTTTCCTTTTTCCTTTATGTCACCAGAAGCGTGAAAAGGAAAAAAGAAGAAAAATAAATCGAACAGAATACTTGTAAATGACATTTTTCATTTAAAATCTGATTATCTTGGGTCATTTACTTCTGTTATTAAACAGATGAAAAGAGAGAAGGGCTTGGTTAGCCTCAGAAAAGCTGTTTTGATGGTAGGATCAAAAGAGTTCTCCAGGCATAAGGCATAACGGCTATGAAAATAAGAACAGGCACCCTGGAAAACAGATTTAGTACCAGTGAATGGGAAGGCTGGGGCAGGGGTGTGTTGGGGATAGGGATATTTATTTTGAGGATCAAAACAAAATTAAGTCTGAAGCGCTGAGACTAGAGAAAAGCATTCCTGAAACATACATCACATTCCTGGGGAGATTTTATCATGGCCCTTCTTTTTTTCATTGCAGGAATCTAATACAATTTGCATTAACATTATTAGCACTTATATTACCTAAATGTAGTAGAGAAAACTCCCACAAATCTGTTAAAAATATAAACACTTAAGGATACTGTAAAATAAGGAATTTTCAGAAGAGAACTCCCAGCATTATCAAAGCTTGATGAACTAGTGGCAAGGAAAAGAGACTAAATGAACACCCTCCCTATCATCAAGCATAGAGTATAAGAGATGAAGATACAGCAAAATGAAATATTAACATTACTTACACTTGAAGCCACGATGTGAGTTAAGTAGGCAAGATGATGAGTTTTAAACTGGTCAAGCTACAGCTTCAGGAATCAACCAAACGCTACTCTTAAAAAGATAAACTCCAGTCCTACACGGAAAGTGACGCTGCAGGCAAAGGCAAGGCCATTGGGATGCCTCCATCCAAGAAGTACAGCTAGAATTTCTTCACACATACAGCCTGAAGAGTTTTTGCCCACAAGTTCAAGGCCACTGTTTTATACATTTTGCACTTCCAGTTTTAAAGATTTTATTAAGTCAGTAACGAAAAATATTCCTTTTTCCTGGAAAGCTTTTAGTATTTTATTTTGGACATCAATAATAAACCTGTAGAGAGAGATGTCAGAAGAACTGTGGAAGCTGCATATAACGCTTATTATCCGCCCATTTCCAAGTGCTCAAAAGTTTTGTTTCACTTGTATATGAACTGACTCATATGGATGTTCTTCCTGTTCTAATTCTCCAAGAGGCTTACTTATTGAGAAATCAAAGCTAGTGTGCTCCCAAGTAAGAATTCCTGTCTAAATTTCTGGATACTGTTACAAACAGATACCAAATATAATAGTGCATTTTTTCCATTACTATACTACAGTATAATCTTTATACACAGGGTACATTTAAATATTACAAAAGGCAACTAACTATCTAGCTTTTAATTAAAGATACCATGAAAGGGAACAGTTTTTGTGCATCTTGTGCATATTATTAGCGTTAAGAAATAGCAAACAGATGCTAAGCAAGGGAAAAAGTCATAAAGTCAGCATTCACATCAAGTAGATTACCATCTTTCCAAGGCTTATTAGAATCCAAAGAGTTCATTTGACTAAAAGACTCAATTTCAGCCTTTGACTAATGTTAAATCAACTGATCTGTTTCCCAGAGGGATGAGACGGGAAAAGAGGACTGTCACAAAAGAGTCATGCCATGGAACCAGTAGGCACCCAATCACTGGCCAAGTGCACTGATTTTTTCAAGTACACTGATAAATGTACAGACCCTTTGAATCAATCAGTACATGAAATAAAGCACAACATAAACCAGCCCAACCCTGCATTTTTCCTGCATATTTTCCTGCACCAGCTTATGTTTTTCTCTGTTGAAAATCTCTTCGTTTGCAACCACTATGCACCTCTGTACCTCTTTCCTTAGGTTTATCAGCCTTGCCCTTCATAATATAACAAACATTTCAAAACCAAAAGATAAGACATTAGTTAAGACATTATACAAACGTTAGTTATGTGGTATTATAACAATCTATTTCTTTTCTTACTTTACTACTTTTTAGTGAGGAGTTATAAATACCTGATTCTCTTACAAATAAAACAATTTCCTAAGGACTTCAGGTCAAAAATCACTTACCAATAATAGTTTTATAAGCAATTCACTAACTTCACTACTCCTGTACCTCCTAACTTTCTTACTTCTGAATAACATACCTCCCTCAAACTATGCCAGCAGGGACTCAACATAAGCAAACAAAAGAACTCCCCAAAATCAACAACAAAAGTAGCAAAAAACCCAACAACCTTCCCAAAACATATTTTATTTAAATTTATCTGATTGTTTAATTTGATGTCCATTCTTTCTTTGTCAGAAAAAAACCCCAATAATTATTCCATGCTTAGCTTCTCCATGCCATTCATGATATTTAAACACCTTTCTCATATTCCTGAAGGCAATTCTGTGCAAATTCAGAAAGGATAAATTGACTAAAACTCTGTCTGAGAACTGTTCCATGCATATAAGAGAGGTCAGAAAACAAAATGTACAGAAGGTGCAAATATGACCTTCCTAAAAATGTGGCAAACCACTAGATGACCATTTAGATTCTGAATTTATTCCATTATGGACTAAACGTAAAAATAAGGCCACAAGATTGCTCCAAAATCCCAGTGTTCTGAAGCCAAACAACTCCATTCAATTAATGAGACCTTTTCCATGTAATGGGAACCATGTATGCAAGAAATGTAATACTTTTCTAGAAACAAGATTCCTGAAATTCCAACAATGATATTCCAAAGAAGAGTAGTAAGAAACTACTTATTATTTTAAAACTATCATAACCTTCAGTTCCACTTTTTAAATATTAAAAAATTTAAGAAGGAAAAAAGGAAGCAGCGATTTGTGGCTACTGAAGGCTGACACAATGTTTCCTGCTATTTTCTAGAGGAAACAACTTCAAACTCTTTTGATATAACCTTAATAATGATACTATCATCTGCTCCAAGTACTGTTGGAAACTGCTGGGAAGTTCTTATGTCTGCTTCCCTTCTAAAATGCAAACATCCAAATTATAATTCTACTGCTTTATTATGTATATGGGTCTGTACCGTTGTGAGTTTGAAGACAACTGTTAAGAGACATTATTGATCTCTGTGATACAAACAGAAGTTTGCCTGTTCAAGTCACAAATTATTCCAAACTAAATCACCTGTTCAATTTCCAAACAAGTTAATAGCTGATTAAGTAGAAGAAATGGAACAACATAGTGTGGGAAGTCTTGGAGGGAGGAAGGAGAGCAATATGCAGTGTGATCAAGATATACACTAATTCTTAGGCTGACAAGTGAAAACAAAAACTTGTAACAGAAAGACATGTCTACAAGCTTATTATATGAAAGAGTTCAAACACCAGCTTGCTTGTTAAGTATGCAAACAAATCCAAATTCTAGACACTACAGTCTCATTCTACTTCCAAGCATAAAATGCTCTCTAACAGTAGACACCATTAAGAGTTACTTTAATTTATCCAGGTTAAAGTGTCTTCTTAACAGTGAAGGAGTACATATACCATTAACACAGAACATGGGCAGATACAAGTACTACGTATAATTTTCCATAAAAACTCATACATAAAAAAAGGATGCTGTCTGCAGGAAAAAATGGTTTCTTGCCAAAACAACCCACATTGTGAGGTTGGACACCAGCAAGGCGTCCAATAATTATCATCACACTGAGAACATCTAGGAATGGCTGGGGCAGCTGTAGTAAGGTAGGAAGAAGGGGACTGCCTGAACTTCGAATTCTGCGAGTCATTACATCTCCTGGAACACCAACATGGAGAAGATGGACACGGAGCACGGGTCACCTATAAAGGTCACAGACATGCCCTTAAATCCTTTCTCTTTGTGGATTTTCAGTACAGTGCAGTCTGTAAACAGCATTTAATATCACTTTCTCACTTACCAGATCTCAATGAAGAAAAATGGTTATCCTGGGAAAAAATATTTGCTGTTTCTTAATTTTTGAGGATTTTTCTTTAAAAATACATGAAAATGCCTAAACACCTGTTCCCAGGTATTATGAAACTTCACGAGATTGCAGTGTTCTATTTAGTCTTTTCATCAACTGCTAAAACAAATATAACCCTACTGCAAGCCTGAGTTTGACGTGCAATGGGTTCAACTGGCACCAATGCAGCGCTTTCCTTCGATACAAACCCTGCCTCTTCAGTAAGGAACAGAGTCTCCAATTCAATACCAAGTGCTACAACACCATAGCACTGGATGGTCAGATGTACTTGAGATGGTGAAGTGGTCTGCTAGAGTTAAAGTACAGGAGGAACAACTTGAGCAAGTTGGCCATCATAGCTAGAAACCAGAGTTTCTAAGATGCTGATGAAAGAAACGAAGCAATAACAAAGTTTCTGCAGAACCCTTAACGTGCTTTTGTTACACCTTTGGTCCAGCTATCCAGGTTACTCAGAAGTCAAGCCCTGAATAGAAATCTCAGGAAGATACAGGTGCTTGGATTTGTATTTGGTCTTACCAGTTCCAGCTGAACTTTCCTTTAACAAAAACTGGGATCCACAACCACTTTCTTTTGGGTATCATTTCTTCAAGATGAGATGGGTGGAGGAGAAGGATCTAAAATTCTAGAACAAATACAGGGGAGACCTCTGTATCAGCAAAAGTTGCTTACCAGAGGTGACTGATACAGGGGGAAAAGAGAAAAAGTTACACCTCCTGAAATATCACGACTGCCCTCTAAAGAAGGTTCAGAAAAATGAAGTGGTGAGTCCTGTACTGAACACCCAACCAATGTATTGTAAAATTAAGATAGGAAGACCTAAGAAAAGAATCTAGACAAACATGCAAGACTCATATCATATTTTAACAAGGAACAATGTAAAAAAGGTCTGGCCCAGCCAAGCAGCTAAGAAGAATGAACAGAAAGGGTGTACTCTACCCCTCCTATTGAGTGGGACAGATGCAAAGGTAATCAGGGATTCAGGCACTACCTCTGCAGATGCTACCAGAAGAAAAACATTATCCAACTAGCTATGTGTGGGTACTCTCAAATAACATGCAAATACAAATTGGTAATAGCTTAAAAAAGAACTTACAACTATAGACTACCCAGTTATGATTCTGATGGCTGCCATAAAACGAGAAGAAAAGAACTGTGCTGGTTTATGTGTAGCTGCCACTGGGATTCCCTAGACACTGGTGTAACATGAAATACAGGATATTGGCTCGTAGGTCTTGTCTACAGCCTGTCATGGCATTAAAGAGATGATACAATGACAACAGGTCCAGGTGTCATAACAGGGATAAAGTACATGAAAGGCAATTGCTTACTGGGCACGGTAATCTAGAAGGATAACAAAATCATAACTAAATTTAAATGATCTCTGAAGAGGTGTGTTTTTTGCATAAACAGCTGCAACAGGACCTCTGTTTCAGTTCACGAACATGAAAAGACAGCATGGTTGACTTAACTGGTATGTGCAAGTTTTCTGAAAAATAAAAGTGAAACTGCTAACGACGAATTTCTGAAGCGGCATCTATATTGTGCCTAAGATAGAACAAAGTTCTATTAGAAACTAAAGACTATAAATAATAAAACAAGCAATTTCTTCCTTTGGAATCCAAACCAATTCAGTAATGTTACACAAAATTTAGAGACTCGCTAATATAGACCACTACTATTCCTTAACATTTTTAGAACTGCTAAATAAAGCACACTGATGTTAAAAATATTTTAGTACAGGACAGATACAAAAGAGTGTTTCCTTAATTTAACATATTCTTCAAACAAAACATGTTTTGTAAATTTACTTTTTTTGCTACTATTTCATCCCTTGAAAGGTAATTTTACTTAATTAAATATGATAATAAAACCTGGTTTTGTACTGTTCTAAGTTGTCTTCAATTCCTACCCAAATTTAGCTTAACATAAACCTTGGGTAAATAAATGATTTGGTACTACATCAAAGTATTACTCATTTTCTTAAACTGTATAAAAATGTCAGTATTTAAGATTGGGGGGCGCAGAGCTGGCCTGTTTTCTGAGTAAAGCTTTATGCTTGGGGAAAACTAAACGCACATATAAATTGCCCCTTCGACCCTTCAACAGGACTGAGTAAGTGTTTACAGTGTAAAACAATATTTTACTATACCATCCAGAGAACTAACTTTTGCTGGTCATGTACACTTCACTTCTTCACCACACTGCAGACCAAACTGTGGTGCTGCCATTCACAGCAGCCCCAGATTGAGACATTTTAGCCACGTATAAAGAAAAAACAACAGGGAAGGGACTATTCAAACAGGGGAAAAAAGTTCTATGACTAATTCACTTAAACTTTTTCGGAGGTTTTCTTCTGAACAATAAACCTATAATCCTACTCCTCCACGCTACTCGACCCAATTGAGAGTCTTGCATTTGCAATGCCATCCATCTCTCTGTGACTAAGTGATAGTGAAATGGTCCGATTCAAAGAGTCTTCGTCCTCTCTTCCCTCAAGCCCAAGTCTTTTGGGCTCCAGTCTTGCAAGACTGTATCTGCAAAAAGCTGTTCTTTGCTTTTTTGACATATGAAATAGTCATTGTGACTTGTATTCCTGTTTTGTTTAGATTTATTAAGTGGTTCATTGCTCTTAAAGTTTCTGTCTCCCTGTGACTTGTCTGCTTCTGTTATGCTTCATTTATATTTGTTTTTTCCCCTCCTCCTACTACAACCACCTTGAAACTATTTTTTAAAACTAACTCAGGTAAAAAATAAAGTACTGGAGATTTTGATGGATAAACATATATCAATTATTTCTAAACTTTTTCTAATCTTAAACATTTTCAGGCTTATGGTGTGAGCTTTTTGAATAAGTATATAAAATAAACTTATTATTGGGATTCAGTGAAGATATTCCTGGATGCTTCTTTCCTCTCAGAAGGATATAATTATATGCTATACTACCACCAAGATATTCAAGGCAGCATGTGCATGTTGCAAGAGTTCATCTCAGGAGGTAAAGGACCACGACGCTGAATCATCAGGAGTGATTCACTGCCAAAATCTGGGGGAGGAGGGCTGTGGGAAATGTTATTCTTCAATGTTAAGTAGTTTGGGGAAGGGGATATATTTCCATTTTATAAAGAAAACCCTGTGAGAC
Source organism: Chroicocephalus ridibundus (assembly GCF_963924245.1). Taxonomy (NCBI): domain Eukaryota; kingdom Metazoa; phylum Chordata; class Aves; order Charadriiformes; family Laridae; genus Chroicocephalus; species Chroicocephalus ridibundus. Next base: position 38,686,546 of record NC_086286.1, read on the forward strand.
AATATTAATTAAGAAGTCCTAGGTTTTGGTTTGGTTTGTTTGGGTTTTTTTTAAGCTAGAATCCAATACAGGGAAAAGGACTACAGAAGAGAGAAACTGAGAAGGATGGCACTCTGATCATCATATTTTTAAGATCTGACATAACAGAGCACTGAATGAATCTTGAAGTTACCAGATTTGTAACAGGCGACAGCAGGGAGAATGAAAACTGGTGCAAGGGAAAAGACTATTCTTAGATTACATGAAGGAAAAAAGAGCACAGAAGGGGGATAGAACTAGAGCAAGAAGCAGAGGCCTCGTAAAGACTAAATTTCCATATTATTCTAGTAAAGAGAGCATCCAGATAATCCAAAAAATATTTGGTGCAAAGCTATCCAAACATGCCATTTACGTCATTGCATATAATCCTACGAAAAATGTACAAAACCATGTAAGCAATAAAGATATAAGCCAACACTAATCACTGAAATCAGCTCCAGTTTTTACAGTCCATTCTTCATAGATAAAAATTAAACAGATTTTGATAAAAATCTTTACACTTACGAAGAAATTCTTAAAGGGATCTGAAAATTTGAAGAAAAATTAATTCACAACAGAAAAACTGGAAACACCTGAAGATAACAGATTTTGCACACTTTATATTGATCATCTCTTCATTTAACTTTGTAACAGAAGAAGGCAAAGTTACATTAACAAAACTGTGGTAACATGTTCTCTGCAAGAGTTCTAATATATTTGATTCAATAAGTTCCCTGGAGAAGAGAGCATCTTTACCAAGACCAGAGACAGACACATCACTTAGCTTTCCCAACATAACAGCTGGAAATTTAAGGCAAGTGCCTCATAACAGTGTGATGAAAGCTGAAGCAACTGGCATTTTGGTACCAACGCCAAATCAGTAGGCTGCTCTGTTTGAACCGTCACATTAGAAATCAGTGTGAAACTAAATGTAACTGAATGCGAGTACAAGAGCTTATGGTGCCAGATGTTTGTTTACTATTCCCCCTTTTCTCATGGGCGTTGCTAGAGGAGTTTTCACTATTATGAATATGCATTCAAGAGCTCACTCATTAAAAAAAAAAAAAGCCAGCTTAACATCAGACTTAAGGATCTCTGTTTTCCCAGCACACTACATATAAGAAACCAGACAAGAAAAAGATTTGGCACATAAGTCAATCTGCTCTTGCTGTATGCAAAGTTGTCAACTACTTGTTAACCAAGTCAGCGACATGCCACCCATCCTTAGCCATGATACTCTCCTTGACGCCTCTCTGGTTCCGCTGGTATTAATAGTTTATTTTAGTGGCAGCAAATGAAACAATTAATTGCAATTTCTTGAAAAAGTCCATAATCTTCATAAAAACAGTTTCCTGAACTCTAAAGGCTATGACCTTATGAAACGTTATGTCTTTGCTTTTTGTAAATTATTCTCAAATGTCCATTAAAATAAACAGCGCCACTTCTTTTGAACTTCATTCTAATGATTAAAGAGAGATATGGATTTATGTGATTCTAAACTGAATCACAGTCAATGCAATGTTAGTATTTCATCATGAGTTTAGTAAGAAATCCCAGAATTAAGGAAAAACATCCTCTCTTCCCAGTGTAGAGTCATTCATTCATATATCTGCACTTTATTTGACTTTTTCTGTAGTTTTGAAATGCAAGTCTCATGTGGGATAGAGAACCTGGCTTCAAATGTAAAGCTTCAATGTTTCCTCAAATCTGACAAAACACTGAACCTGAATCCCAATTGTTTCATTCGTGTTCCAAGTAACTGAACTTAGTTCCCCCTTCTGCTCTTTCTTCTCATACATGCACTTCTCTTCCTCTACCCTTCTTTCTTTTCTGGTTATCCCCATGCTGTGTTCCTTTATCCCCCCCTTCAAATAATACCTTTACCTACAGCACATGAATGACAACTATGGCACTGTCTTCCTTAAGAAGCACAGCAGTATATTAGAATCTATATAACTAAATACATTTCTAGCAGGCATACAACTTGTAAAGCATCTATACAATCTTACTGCTGCCAGATTCAGCTTTTCTTCTTTCCTCCTCACCTACTCTATTAAAAAGTGCATTATTGCTTTGGCTGAATTAAGGCAAACCAAAAACCTAGCAACCCACATAATAACTATATACAGCAACACAGACTGAGCCACAAAATTAAAAATTAATGGAGGAGTACAAGACACCTATAATTGTTTCAACCTGCCTGCAGACTCAGACTAGGTTATGCTAATTATGGGTTTTTTCCAGTTTTACACATCAAGGAGGACAGATATTAACATAAAACCCCCTCAGATCTGATCATAAGACTCCAGGAGCTAAGAACTCATCTGCCCCAGCTCTGATCCCTTGTTAAACTTTGATCCCAGTAATGCACAGCAATCTGATTTCCAAGAGGTTTCAGTGCAGTTCACAGTTATCTAATAATTCACACGCTCTAAGCGTGCTTGTACAATTGGCATCTTTGGGTGCAGGAGACAAGAATACCATTTTTGTCACTTTATTACCATGCACATGTACAAGTACACTTCAGACATCAGTTACAGTTAACGCACAGCAAACCAACTGGTTATATTTTTAAACATTATCAAAGAAAGGAAAATATTTTTTTCAAGGACATTTTTGCTCTAGGTGTTTTATTTAAGATCAGTTCCCATGTGTGTGCTAGAAATAGAAAATATTTCTAACTGATCATTTTTCTGAGGTAAACAAAGTTTTGTCTTCTTGCTACTCTACAATCCCTGAGAGAAGGAACACTGAAGTTATCATCTGTGAAGAATAAAGTGGATATTTCTCATTCCTTTCACACAAGCAACAGAAAAATCAATCAAACCACGACTTACATTAGACTGCAGAAAAACAGAACAAAATTTTAGTTTTTGGAAACAAAAATAATTTGGCCTATATATCACTTTTGAATCCAGCAAGTTGAAACAAATTTGTAAGTTAAAAAACCTACCATTAATCTAAGTTTTCTGTTGTGTCAAAGATCCTGAGTGTTAATCTAAACTAGAAATTTATGAAGTTTTATCCGAGATTGCTTCTTTCACTTTATAATCTATCTTTTTGAAGACAGTCCTTAGTAGCATTTTATTCTAGTTGTCTTGAACACGCTGAGCTGCACTGACAGCAATGTCAGTAGGAACACTAGTTAAAATCCAGGGCCTCCTGTGCAATCCCAACTAGCCAGGTCAGCTCTCAACTAATATGAAATTATTGTAATTCCTAGGAAGGTTAATGAGAATATGTTAAAGAATAAAGGGATGATACCGAGTATCCATACTATGTTCTGGTCCAAAGTTCAGAAAAAAAAAGAAAAGAAAACAACCACTCTAAATGAAAGAACTTGAATTGCAGAGAACAAGTTAAAAACACTCAGCCGTCAAGACACCAACCTTGTGGGCAGGGTACAGCAGCCATCAGCCGTCAGCCTGACTTGGGTTTCATAGCTATCCAGTGGGCAAACAACTTGTTGAACAGGAGGACATTCGACTGTGCTGCAATCCACACTGAACACTACGGAGGAAAGGGAGACGAAAATTCCTTTTACTCATGCGTTAGGAGCTTTTTGCAAATTACTTCATCATAAGCAACCAGTTATGCGTCAGCTTTTTAATTTAAGCCAGAAAAATTATGGAATGAATACATGCTCCGGAGGTAACATTACAAAAATACCTCCATTCTCTTGAAGTTTCACTTTTTAATAAAAATTATTGCCTCAGGAAGCAACTGAACTAATATTAGTTAATAAAACCTTTATAAAATTGAGACAGGCAACCTTAAACAATCATTATACCTGTGAATAATATTAGTTACTAGAAGTGTACTAGGTTACTGAGAATATATTTTCGCCACAGCTTTTAAAACACTCAACAATTCATTGTTTAATATTTTTCCTGATTAAAGCCTGCACTAGCAAGATGAAAAATTCCACATAACTAGTAAGACTGACCTACAGCTTTTTAGAAAGCAGCAAATGCTTAGAAATGTGAAAAAGTCAGCCTGAATATACATTTAATCCTACGAGTCATATTGAGGAAAGCTGAAAGACATCTTTATCTTATTTTGTCCGAAATCTCACGTGTTAACAACCAATACCAGCCCAGGCATTATCTATTTGCTATTCCTTATCATAATTATGCTAAGAAAGTACAGATTAAAACATGGTTCCCTCTTCAAAGAAATAAGCTACCTACTGACTGAGAAGGCAGGATGAACAGAATGTTATCAGACTGAAAATTATACAATACGATATCCCTGATTACTGATTAAACCTCACTTGAGTACTGACATTATTACGACCGCTAACTGCAGTACTAAAGCAGTTTGGCAATGCTACACCACGCTTCTTGCAAGAGCTGATACCTTTCAAAGTCCCATTTTCTGTCATCTAGTCCTACATTTTTCAGGCTTGATCCTCAGAGGTACACGGCAATAATAATTCAATTGGTCCATAACGAGACATCAGTCTCTGAATCACATCTCCTTTGCATATCTCATTAAACATTTAAATGAAAGCAGAAGTTCAATGAAACCAGTCTGCAGCTCATCAAGGTTAGGACCAGTAGGTTTGCCCTCAAGACCGTTAACTTTCAAAGTACATGAGTATGTGAGTGTCCTCTGTGTAAGCAATATTCTGAATCTGCCTTTTTCTAGTTATTTGGGAAACAGAGCCATCTGCTAAATCAGAGCAACCTGACAAGTTCAAAAAGCTCTCACTGGGAAATGCACGGATTTAATTAAAGTCCATTTTGTGGAGCAATGCATAGTTACTAAATTTAACTGGAAAGGTTCTGGTTACTAATCTCGACCATTATCGAATTCACTTTTATATCTCTTCATAATCACATAATTAATAATAATTATTATTAATGATTAATAATAATAACATAATAATAATCATAATTTACCTTCAAGACAGGAATACTTAAATTTATAATATTTCACTTTAAAAAGCCCTAGACTTTTGTGTTTCACTTTATTAATAACACATTTGAAACAGCACTTCTGTAAGAAATACATATCTAGTTCCTCCATTATCACAACAGGCACTGAGAATCACAAGCTCATCAGTATGGTCTAACGCAATCAATGCAATTTGTACGATTCTGTTGTGCCAAGTAATTACCAATGTCCAGTTTCCTGAATTTAAACTAGTAACCTTTCTACCTCCCTGATTCAAGGCCCCCACCGCCTTCTCCCCAGGTAAACAGTCTGGGAAAAACCAGCCAACAAGTTCTACCAACGACCTGCTACTTCACAACTATTTCTGTGTCCATCTTTCCATACACCAGTAACGACAACGAAAGAAAAACCACAAGGCAACTCCCTAATCATGTCACCAAGTCTCAACTAAGGTGCTCTTTCTTCCTAAACAGTTTAAATTCTTTCCAGTAGTTATAGTGTGCTAGTACACAGCTCACTAACACTGAAGAGCATCCCAAACAGCCTTTCTTTATTAAAAAAGTACAAATCTAAGAAAAGTTACAAACAAACCCACATCAAGAGCATTCAAATAGAAAATTCTCATGTAATTAAGTGGCTGTAGTCACTCAGCAGTTCCCCTGTTTGATTTCACTTACCCATTTTTAATTATTTTATGCTTATCTCTTAGTAGTACCAGAGCGCCCTCCAATTCTTGTAAGGATTAGTAGCATTTGGCAAACAAAAGGATATGCACTGAGCTTACCCACCACCACAGAATTTTATAATCCATACTCATACCCCATGTCAGTCTTCTCTCCAAACTGGGAGACCTTTATTATTCCATTATTAGATTAAACGTAGAACAGCTGTGGTTGGACAGGACCTCTGGAGGTCATCTGGTCCAACCCCCTTTCCAAGTCAGGCCACATAGATCTGATTGTCCAGGACTGTGCCTAGATAGCTTTTGAATACCTTCAAGGATGGAGATTCTACCACCTCTCTGGGCAACCTGTGCCAGTGTTCAGTCACCCTCATGGTGAAAAAGTGTTTCCTGATATTCAGACGGATCCTCCGTTTTTTCAGTTTGCGCCTGTTGCTCTGGTCCTGCCATTGTGCACCACTGAAAAGAGCCCGGCTCTGTCTTTACACATTCTCTTCAGGTATTTACGTGCATTGATGAGAACCCTCTCTGAGCCTTCTCTTCTCCAGACTGAACAGTCCCAGCTCTCTCAGCCTTTCCTCACAGGTAAGGAATGAAGATATGAAAGATTATTTTAAGTAGGAAAAAAGTTCCTACTTTTTTTTCATATTAAAATGGGTTTCTCAAACTGGAAAACATTAAGTCAAACTTCTAGATAAGCTGACAATATTGTAAGGTTACAGAACAGTGTATAACTGGGGCTTTGAGCAGCCTGGTCTCGTGGGAGGTGTCCCTGCCCATGGTAGGGAGTTGGAACAAGATGATCTTTAAGGTCCCTTCTAACCTAAACCATTCTATGATTCTATGAATGGGATTCTCCATTACTTAAAAAAATGGCCCCCAGATTAGCTGTACTACTTTCCTAAAAAATACAACTGCAAACATTTGACACTGAACTAATAGTTTTATTTTGACATCTTATGCTGATTCCAATAATTACAGAGTATACTTTTCATGAACAGGTTTATTATAAGCTGTTATTATATATTTTATTATAAGCTAAAAATTTTTAAAATCCTGTCTATAGAAAATTATTTTCGTCTATCCTAGAAGCTTTAAATATATAGTCTGACAAATATATATCTTCAAGAAGTCATAAACATGTTGCAATTTCCTATCAGTGCAGATGCACCCGATTGACCTTTGCTTAACAAGTCTTCAGAAACTTTCATGCACTGAATTTGCATAGTGGCATCTGAGAGTTACTAATTTTTCTACGAGAATGTAGCAGAAACCCTACCATGGTTGCAGACCTTGACATAGCAGTAATCTGCAACCTCCTTTGTAGACTACACAACTGAAGGTCTCTGATCATGAAACTGTTAATACTTAAGTGAAAAGAACATTATACCAAGTATATTAAGTTTCACCTTCATGTATTATGCTGTCTTTCCAAAGAACAGAATGTACAGTTCAGGGGCAAAAACTAAATAGCTACCTATGGACCAAAAGGTCCTGGTGCGCCAAGGCAGTATTTGCATCTCTGGTGCAACCAAGTGGCTTAGCACAGGAAAGACGACTGATTTTTCCAGAAGTCACAGCTTTCTGGGAGTCCAGTACAAATAAGCTATACAATAACATCCTCTTTACAATTGTGTTTAAACCAAGATCTGTTACCAGAAAAAAAACCAACCTCCCTTTCAGTAACAGTAATTTTCAGGCCATGCAGGGTTGCTGGAGAAAGCGAGTGAATGAAAACTCTGCTGGAATGACTGCTAGAAGAATGACAAATGAGCAGTCTTTTCAACAGAGGTTTGTCTAGCATGACACACATTTCCCAATGCTTTCCCCAGGATGTCAGAAACTAAGAGATGACACTCCTCACCTCACCACATACCAAAAAAAAGAAGTTATCAATTAAAGTACAACACACATCTGTTGGATAACTGCCAAAGTAAACTATTTACCTTTCTTTATTCAGAAGTGGCAGCTAGAGTTCCTATCACAACTTCAGCAAAATACCTTTTAGATTAGATTTTAACTCCATCTTTAAATAAACAAACATGATTTTAAAAACGTCATTGCTCATACTGTTTTAGCTTCTTGGCAAAAGAGGCATGTATACCCCCACAGATCTTGTTTCAGATTATTTTTATTTTTACTGTTAACATATTATGCATCTCCATTTGAGATGGGTCATTTAAACTATCTTTAAGAAAAAACAACAAACTTATTTTTGAGAATAATTTTTAAGAACTGTAACTCCAGCTTAGAACTAAATTCAGTGCTCGTTCAGTACGTTCACTGCTCATGAATAGCCAGTTATACACAGTTCATAGGAACAAAGTTTGGTGCTTATGGCACCAGGCCACTGTTATCTCACCTCTAAGCTTCGCAACTGCAGCAAAACAAAAAGGACACGACATGCTTATAGGTACCACAACTGTGGCGAGATGCTTGGTGGAGCAACGGTAAAAACATTTAAGACAAATTAATCTGGAGGTTAATAGACAGGTATGGCTAAACTACTGAGCTTCTTCATATTAACTGAATGACAATGCCTTTAATCATTGTATTCCTAAAGTGAAACAGGTAGAAGTAGTGGAACTCAACATGAAAGATTTTATTTTTGTTCTAGCATTTCGTGTTATGGAAACACTTCCTATTCTCCTTTCGGTAACTCAGTTGCCAGTCCCAGTATTTGAACATATGCAGTTCTTAGCAGAAGGCTCCAAACTCAAATGCCACTGCAAACTGGAGAGCGGCGATATCTTATTTAAGGCACAGAAATAAACACAATTTATGCTTTAATTGTGCAAATACTTATTGGCATAAGGCAGCACTGCTATCATAGGAAGCAGAGCTCCCAGCTTCCTGCAATTTGTTTCCACTAGAAAGCCCTTGCTGGTACAAAACCTCTACAGAGACTGGTTAAGCAGACACAGAGGTGCAGAAAGAGGATTCTGATAGCAGCAGTCACAGAACTAAAGTTTTTAGGTCTGTGGCAAAGAATGGAAAATAGTTTTCTCTGCTCAACGTGTAAACTCCATAGATACGCTGACCCTATTCAGTAAAACTAGTGACATCAGCCCTGTAAGAAACCCTGCATGAACACTTATCTACCAGGTCTTATACTGTTTATTGTCCCTTTTTTTTTTTTTTCAGCAGCGTGGCATTAAAAACTGAGGAAGCACAAAACAGAGCACTGCTAGTTCAGTTCCTCTCCAACTCTTTGTTCCAACAGTTCTTCAGGTACCAAGTCAAACTCTGAGGACACAAGGTTTATTACCAGGCTTACCATGGGCTAAGTAAATATTCCTGCCACGTGAGGAGCACCATCTGACATCACTTTATGACCATTATTTGAGCAAACTCACACAGATAATTCACAAAATGTTCATACATACATAAAAACAGTTATATGCTACTACATATATAGTAGTACATGTATATACACATAGAGAATAAGTGGCATTAAACAGTGCAGAAGAGGCAGGATGGACTAGATTACCTCCAGAGTCATCTAGTCTTCCAACCTAAATTATTCTACAATTCTATAAGCCTATGAATATACAATCCTAATAAAACAAAATATTCCACTGCCTGTTCTTAAACAAAGAAACTTATTTAAAACCACAGACAGTGGTGAACGTGATGGAACAGTTTAGATGGAAAAACACAGAAAGGTTCATGCTGACTTGCAAATTTAAAAATAAAATCCCAAAACTTTCTACAAGAAAGGAAACATTAAAAAAAGTTTCAGTATTTGTTTAGTCTATAATTTTTTCGTATATCAAGTACAAATTATGTTGCCTATGCAAATGTTGTTTACAATCTTTGAAAACAAGGTTCCTCAGAAAACTGAAAAAAAGTTCAGATTTGCAAACATTTGCCATTAAATAAAAAAGTCTTCTGTGGTAAATAATATGCAGTCTACTAAGATTTGTCAACATTCAAATACTCCTTTTCCCTGTCTTCCAGTCTTGTGTTGGCTTGTTTTTCCCTTTGCAATCTTCCCACTGTGCCAAACGGCAAACAAAAGAAACATGTAGACCAAAGTTATAAAAGTCAACTTGGACAGCCACTGAATTCTAACTTGACAAAACTCAGGCTACGTAGTGACTGATAATTCCGTATTAATAGCCCTCTTTTTTTTCTCCCCTAAAGCCAAGGGCCTGCAACAAGTAGGGGGCCCCACCTCCTCTGTAATTTGCAGTTTAGCCATTACATCTTTCATCACCCACCACTGCGGGGATGCACAAGAGTACCCACCTACGCTCCTCAGCCTCTTAGCACTGACAAAGAAACACACTTTCATCATCTCCCAAGGTAGGTGAGAACTCCCTGCTTTCCCTTAGATTCTCAATTTCTAACCCCCACTGCAAAGCTCGACACTTCCCTTAAAACCCGTAAATCTCCTTCCCCAATCTCTTTGAAGCCTCTGCTCTTCTACCTTCCTAACACGCATCTTCGTTTTTCCAGTGCCATGTACCTTCACCTCTTAACTCCTTACAACAAAACCCACAAACTACTTCAGAAAACAGCATACACCTAGTTACATAAAACTACTAATGCAATAAATAATCACATACTCAATTTGAAGATTCAGTAATACTAACAAGCTGAAAACAGCCTTCAAGAAGTAACCTAGAAAGGTAAGTTTGGACTGAGCTATTTGCAAACTACAGGATGGGAATGCAAAGAACAATCTGGAGGACACAATTACAGCCATCATTTATTTTGATAAATACAGAAATAATCCAAAAGTCAGCAAGATAAAATTCAGTAAAGGCATCCTTGAAGTACATATAGGCAGAATTTAAATGTACAAATATAGTGGTTCAGTAGCAGTCATGCTACTGAAAGATCTTGGGATCACAGCGTTTCACAAACTAAATACAACTCTTTCAAGAGTCAGCTCTTATTTAGAATTTTGCATGAAAGACAGAAAGTAATTACTCTACAGTATTTAGTGCTGAAGACGACTCACCCAAAATAGCGGTCTGCTTTTGGACACCACATTTTAAAGACATGTGGATAAACTTAAGATGACTTATAGTGGGGCAACATAACAAGGAAGAAGTCCAAGGAAACTATGCCATAAGAAGTTACAGCTAATCCTAGATGAAAGAAGACTAAAAAAAATGTTCCACAGCAAAAATTACTATAAAGACTACTCAGGACAGAGAACAAAAAAGTTTGCTTAAATTTCCACGCAGGCAGATTTGCATTGGATATTAGGAAAAAACAGAAAGATAAGCACTAAAGGTACAAAGACTGTACAATCTTGTTCTGTGTAGGATTTAAAAAAAAATATGTTAAACAAGCATAGGAAAGGCTCAGCTTAAGCATACTTAAACCTGTTTGCACATAAGATTTTGGATTATACAATTTTATATGCCTGCTTTCATCCCTCTATTTTTATTATTCATCTTTACCAAAGCCTGGATCAAAGAGTGAATTACATCTACTCCACTGAGAATAATAAATCATAAGAAAGGGTGATTGGTGTTTTCATGAAATGGAAAATGGGTAAATACTGAAAGAGTTGTAAAGTCTTTCACTATGCTCCTCTACAAGCCTTTTGCTCTCCAGTTTTTAAAGGGTCATCACTTTGTAATCTAGAGAAATCTTAAAACAAAAACATTAGTTCCCTGTCGATGCACAATATATTCCTATTATGAAAAACCTTTGTATAATCTAAGCAGTATATAAAGTATGTCACTTTAACTAGTAGCATCCACAGAAATGCAATATTCTCACCAGGCTACTTTTCTCTTGTTGCTCAGTTTAAATTAATGTCTGAAGGACAAAAGAAAGTAAAATTTAGCATAGTATTTCTTATTATTTTTTTCAATAGGTATTGCCCATATATAATCATTTTAATTTTGAAGAAGAATCAGAAGAATTTTTGAAGGCTGTATAGGCTTTATTGGGTGCAATTACATAGGTTATTGTGCTTGTCAGACAGTTAGAGAAAACTGAAAAAAGGAAAAAAAATTATGTCCACTTTTACCTGGTTTACATTCATAGAGATCACAGCATTCCCCTGGCTTTCCTGATGCCTTAGAAACCAATATATTCAAATAGCCAGGTTGGCAAACCTTCCTCAAGCAGCCTGCAGGATTACACACACAACGGCTTGGGAGCGGACAGCATTCACCGGGAGGAGCATAGCCTTCAATTAAGATGGAATCTTCTGGACAGCGAGGAGAAAACTGGACCTCACAGCGGGCCTTGGAGCAATCAGGTTTCTCTTCTGAAAGGGAGGGGAAAAAAAAAAAATCAGCATGCCATAATGTCAGCAAAACACTGTACGGAAGCTGTAAAGATAAACTCAAATAAATCTCCCTTTCTTCTGCCTCCCCCCAGAACAATAAAAAGAAAAGGAAACTGCTGCTGCTGAACTGATTTGTTTCGCAAATCTGAACTGATTATGGAACATGCTTAAAAAAGTCTTGTTATTTGCAAGATGGCAGGTGTGTTATGAAATATTTTTCCCAAATTCTAATCTGAGCAGTGTGCGTGACTGCTGAAGTCACACAGCCTCAAAACACAGCTGTGAAGCTACACATTTCGCCATGACATTAAGGAACAACTTGTCATATCATGCACAGCCCTGATGTTCACACCTACACCTTCAGTTTCCTAAGACTTTCCATTATGAGCAACTGATTTTAATTCAGTTATTAAACTTGGTTGACCCAAATTGAGATTTCACCAGTTCAAAAAGCTGGTTAAAACTTCAGCAACTAACATGTTGGGAGAGTCCATACATTAGCAAAAGAGGATTTTTCCTGTACACACTCCCAATGCTCATGTCCATACATTAGCAGAAGAGGGTTTTTCCTGTACACACTCCCAATGCTCATGTTAAAAGCGGTGTTCCCACATACTTCAATGGCTTGAATAGTAAAAAAAGAAGAGGTTTGACTAGCACTGGCTACAGGCACTACAGGTTTGAGGCACGGGCTCCAGGCATACAGCAATAAGAAAAGGAATATTGAGGACCAAGGTCCACAAGTTGGTAGGAACAGTGACAAGCTGGACAAACACTGAGATAAAACAGAGAATGAAGACACAGAAGAAGATGCTTGGACAACTAGGTAACACCCTTCCAAAACTTGGAAAAGAACTCAAGATTCCCCATTCTCAAAAATATGAATCTTAACTCTGTCAAAAATGTTGTGTCATGCCCTCCAATGACTAAGCCACACTGGGAAAAATCGAATCACTCCCATGACTGATTTACTCTATAGTGTGAGAAACTTGCTTGTATCCAAGAGGGTCTCACTTTGCTCCGTATACCCGAGCACTGTTAAAAAACAAGTGGATTCCAGACACTCAAAGGCAGTATCTTTAGGTCCATAGGACATGGTGAATTAAGTGTTTGGAGGCAACGCAGGGAGCCTTCCCAGGCCCAACCAGAAAAAAAACCCACAACAATAGGAAACCAAGACCTGAACTTATAAACTGTTTGTACCACTCCTTGGTTATTCGCAAGTTTGTAAACTAGACTGTTCTACTACAAATATCGCTATTACCCCCACAAAATTATTAGACTACTTTGCTTGTTATTATTAAAGCTAGATGCAGAATAGTAGAAACAAGTAAAAACAACACTAACTTTATTAATCTGATGTTTTAAAAATTAATCTCTAGTGATAATCTCAGTGATTGAATAAGACATATCAAATATGAGCAGCTCTGATAAAAAGTCAAGAATATCTTCTCCAAGATTTTAATAACTCACTGGTTTTGGAGTTACTACAGTTACTTACTGGATATTGTGTTGTGGGTTTGTTTTTTTTTTTTAAAACTAAAAGCAACACAGCAAATGTGTAATTCTGCTTTGAAACATACACTGAATGTCAATAACAGCAATCTTTTTTTTTTTTCCCCAGAAGGTCACTTTTACACTTAATTTTAGTATATTCTTTGGAATTCTAGATCATATTGAAGAGTCAAAGCAGTACTGCTTGTCTATGTGGTTGATTTGCTAACTGTGCTTTAGTTTCATTTAAGCTTAGAGGGATATAATGCCTAGACTTATAAGTGCTTAGAAAAATATTAATCTGTCTTAGCATTAGTAATTGCAAAAGGAAATAATGAATATAAAGGTTTGCCTCAATTTTAGTTGGCAAATACAGCAAAACAGAATCAAAAGAATCATTACACATTATTTCCTTCACGTACCAGTACTTTATAGTTTTTCTTACAAGCAGAGATTACTAACTTAAATGTGATACTAGATAGCATCATAACTCTCTTCTTGCAGTTAAAAACCCCACTATTTCCATCTATCTTCAAAATCGCCTAGGCTAGATATGTACTTTGCCTAGAATTTTAAATAACATTCATAAGACCTTTTTTTTAAACCTACCCTTACGCTCAGGTTCTTATCTGCTTTATTAAACACATTGTTCAGACTGGAAATTACTGGTTACAGAGGTTTACTGCAGAAAGTTGTGTAAATAATAGATAACTTACTACTTTCAGTATTTTATCGATCTTCTTTAGTTTATGGATATAATAAAAGGCTCCATATTTTAGCTTTTAAAAATCTTTTTCTTTTCCACTGCATGTTGTTCTGTTGTGCACAGAGAAGTGATGGAAGAGTAGTGCAGGAGCAACCCTTGAAGTTCTTGCTCATGACAGACCCTTAAATTCACACTTTTCACTACTTGATCTGCCTGAGCCTTATGTATCCAGTGATTTTCTGATTCCCATGACTAACAATCTCATCCTCATGCAGTCTCTCTTGTGAAAAGACTTGGTGTTATATGTATTCTAAAAAGTTTACCTACTGTTTTTACTTGAATGCATTTACTGACATACATATGTCGATATAGATAAGTGTTTCCTTAAGGACCGTTTGTATTTGACCAATTTAAACCAATTTTCAGAAATTGTCAGGATACTTTCAATACTTTCAGTATTGTCAGAAATGCATGTCAAACTGTTGGGATTCAGATTATTCAGTACTCTAAAGATACTTATTTTCAAGACCAATGCAAAGCCTACTGTTGGAGTTGGTAAGATCACCTAGCGAAAATAAGAAAACAAGGATTTGTCACTATCAACATGTAAGAAGCATCACAAGAACAGAAGAAATTTTAAATAGAGAACTGTAACAAGCATTTTTGTACGAAATGCTCACTCAGTGTTTCACAGATACTATCTTTGATAGTCCTTTCCACATTAGAATATTGTGCTCAACGTAGTGAACTGAAACAGAACACAATAGGACTCTAATATTAAATAAAACCAGTGTCACTTTCAGAGGAAATGGTTCAAATGCAAACAGCCACCACCCTGCAAAGACACCTTTGTGTTTTAACACCAGGTTACATAACACCAGCAGATATTTAGAAATCAAGCTTAAGTTTTCCCTTTTAATCCAGTGTAACTATCACTTTTGTACTTCATAGTCCTGAAAAATAAACAAACAAAACCCCTTCCCTACTACTACTTGTGTAAATATTGTGCTTCCAAATTCTAATCTTAAACTATATACACGGTAAAACATTCTCCTCCTAGCATACAAATGCAAATGAGCAACAGGAAAGTCAAACGTATTAACCCAAGCCGGATCAGCCAACAGACACCTGTCCTTTAGCTTCACTAACATCAGCCCACAGCAGAGTCAAGGGCAGGTAAAGAACTGTTCCGCAGACATCATCATGATTTGGGTCTTGCTTGAGATGCGGTTTTTCCTTTTGTGGAAAGGAGCAAGTGGCTGAAATGGTATGTGAGTAGTAGTATTTAAAGTGTTTTCTTGTAGAGTTCCTACAAAGTTTTGTTTCAACTAAAGCAAGTGTAGGGTCCTGCACCTGGGAAGGAAGAATGCCAAACACCGGTATATGTTAGGGGCGGACATGCTGGGAAGCAGCTCCGAGGAGAAGGACCTGGGGGTCCTGGTAGACAGCAAATTATCCATGAGCCAGCAGTGTGCCCTTGTCGCCAAGAAGGCCAATGGCATCCTGGGCTGCATAGGGAAGACTGTGGCCAGTAGGTCGAGGGAGGTCATTCTCCCCCTCTACTCTGCACTGGTGAGGCCACAACTGGAATACTGTGTCCAGTTTTGGGCTCCCCAGTTCAAGAGGGACAGGGAACTACTGGAGCGAGTCCAGCGTAGGGCAACCAAGATGATTATGGGACTGGAGCACCTCCCTTATGAGGAAGGGCTGAAAGAGCTGGGACTCTTTAGCCTGGAGAAGAGAAGGTTGAGGGGGGACCTGATTAATGTTTACAAGTATCTAAAGGGTGGGTTTAAGGAGGACGGAGCCAGGCTCTTTTCAATGGTTCCCAGCGACAGGACAAGGGGCAATGGGCACAAGCTAGAACATAGGAAGTTCCGTTCAAATACACGGAAAAACTTCTTTACAGTGAGGGTGACAGAGCACTGGAACAGGCTGCCCAGGGAGGCTGTGGAGTCCCCTTCTCTGGGGATTTTCAAGACCCGCCTGGATGCAGCCCTGAGGGATGTGGTTTAGGCAATCCTGCTCTAGCAGGGGAGTTGGACTAGATGATCTCTAGAGGTCCCTTCCAACTCTGAAGATTACGTGATTCCGTGATTTCTGAAAACGATCTTAACCTAAAACATGAAAATCCAGCAGCTGTCAGTGTAGCATTGCTACATTTTAGTTAAAACTAACCAGCTAGCATCACGCTGGCGTAACTAGGTCCTGAGCCCAGCCCTCACTGCAAGGTAAAAAGGCGGGAGTTCTGTTTTACTGCAGGTCAGTAAAAGCCGATGAGGGCTCCTCATTTTCATACCAAGCCTGAATACAAGACATTACTTTTAAGCAACAATTAAGAAAAGTTCCAAGGTTTTTCTTTTTGTTATCTCAGCAAATGGCAAGCACACCCATCTTCTCTATTTACAGGGATAAAAGTTAGTACATGAAACATATTTCTACAATTCATGGTACTAAGCTTGTTTACCTTTTCATTAGTTGACTGAAGAAAGCATCAAAATTGAATTTGTTCTCAAAGTAAATTACAAACATTAATACAGCCATAAATGCCACTGCTTTAGCAAGATTCTTGATTTAATTCCATTACATACAGCTATTTAAGATTTCATCAAACAAGAGAAATCATTTATTAGCTCTTTTTTCCTTTATTAATAAACACTTTCAGCCCTTACAAAAGGGACACATAAGAAAGCATGTCAGAGCAGAATGTTTAAAAATACAACAGACTACCTCAAAAGACAGAAAGGTAGGGCAATGGCAAGCTGCATTCCACAGAAAACTGTAAAATCACTCACCAGTGGTATTTTTGCTATTTTAACCCTTTTATACACCAAATGGAGGACTATTTCTCAACAGACCAAGGCAGACTCACAATAATATCCTACTGCTTCTCTGTCAAATACACACATACACTATGAAGCACTGACCCATCTCCCAGAGCTGTTTTAAGCTACTGTCTGTTACACAAATCAGGATCTCCCTAACCAACATTTTCAAAGTCAAACAAGGTATCAGGACTCCACTTTATTATTGTAATTTTGCAAGAAGTAGAATATAAGCAATTACTACGTGTGCCTAGAAACAGAACTTCATTTTTCAAAGCAGTGTATTGAACCTAAAAAAAAAAACCAACAGATTTTCAAGGAAAGGGATAACTATGTGTGTGACTTACTATGAAATAAATTAGCACAGCAAATATATAAGATACTTAATTCCTGGATAAAGAACCATCTTATCACATAGATTACATGACAAGAAGATATGCATGTGTCACATTCTCCTAATCCATAACATAGATTCCCTCACAAGAACAATTTCATACAACCCTAACTGCATGTAGAAAGACAGTAAAACTATTTGTTAAAGCAGATGTCTGGTTTTGTAATTAAGATTTGTACTCAGGACACTTATCACACTAATTGCAATATATTTTAATAAAACATTGTTTTACCTCTACCCTTGAAGCAGCTGATAGGTCTCATTTAATAAGTTGGTGATTTTAGCATGCCAAGAAATAGCTTATACAACTCACTAATTAATTTATGAAGTGAGGTTTTGTATACATTTTTGCTGTTTGATTTTCACATAATCGGACAGTTAATGGGAAAAGCATATTTCAGTCTCTCCTTAAAAAAAAAAAAAGGAACCATTAACAAGGAGAACAACTACTCATCAAGGATGCATCCAAACTTCTCATAAATTAAGTCTCAACAGATAACCTACAACCCATTCTGAAAAACTCAGTTGGCTGCAAATGTTGCCTTTATGTTCAAAGAACAGCAGCATTTCAAATGATCACACAAAGAACAGAAACTATCAGCTGGTTTGCTGATGAGGTTTCTCTGTGGGACACATTCTTTTTATAGCTTTTCATCAAACACCACGGAAGCTGGAAGCATTCTGCTGTCTCTGACATCTCACCACCCTGAATCAAGAAAGAATCTCTACAGAGATGAAGGAAGAGTCTGAATCAATCAAGCTTTTACAAACTATCTATTCTGAGAGGCAAATCTTCTCAAGAAATTCAGAAAACTATATGGAAAGATAGTATTTTTAATAAATTGAACACAATCCAAACAGGAAAAATGGCATTTTGATGAATTCAAATTAAGACTCCTATCCTTGGAAACAAACTTCATATCTGCTATAAAAGGCAGCCTTACAGACCATTTAATATAACATTATTCAGTTTACCAATGACAGTGCGATTTCCCAGTATAAATTAGTACTGGTACTGAAGGTTCAGGCTTACCTGCTCTCCACAATTAGCCTGCAAAAAGAACGTGCTGTTGCTAAGCTCATGACAGAGGACACCCAACAATTACCAAGAAAAACTGAATCACCTAAGTTACAAGGTGTAACTAAATAATAACTAAGTTACAATGTACTGTCTGCTTTAATATTAAATCAGGGACCATTCATTTAAAAAGTCAGGATGTCTCAAAAGTATTTCTCCTTTTCATCGAATTTTCACCTCAGAAGCACACATGAAAGTTGTCGCATCTCAGAAGTCAAAGCATAATAACAACATTCAAACTGACCTTTCACTGCAACTGCAGTGTGTTTATTATAAAGTGCATGAGGGGGAGGAGAGCAACCTTCAAAGAATAGAATATAAAGAAGAAATCAAGATGTGGATTTGGTTTTTTTCTTTGCCGTTAACATTAGAAAGAATCTGTCATAAAGCAACAGCCATAAAGATAGAACCTTCACAAAGTTTCTCCGTATCAAAAGCTACTAGATATTTTTAAAATCACATTTCCCATGACCTTACAAAGGTATTACAGGGAGCAGAGACATAGTGGCAAGGTACTGAAGTCTTTCTGTTACAACCAATGCTTTCTCTGAGAGAAAATAACTTTACCTTCCTGAAAGGTTTATACAATACTCACTCAAACTGGCCAACAGTTAGAGGTGTTTTTATTAAGACAGTCACTGAATATAGGAAGTCTAGATCCCAGGGTTGTTTTGTTTATTTTGTTAAAGTAGAGCAGTTGTTTGGACAGTACCAAAGTCATACGGAGATAAAAATGGTTCCCGAAGAAGAATTAAAAACTTTGCTTTCACCTCTGTATCAAATTCTTTTCCTTCATTATGTTTGCATGCTCTGCTTCGACATGCAGGGAAAGCACATGCCAAGTTTAGTTAATGAGAAAAGCAGAAGAATTAAAGCACTGGTTAGCGCAGCAGAAGGATCTTAAGGTACAACCTGATGTGGGGGAAATGGAGAAGAAAAGCCCCAACAGGGGTGGGAGGTTCTTCTCCTCATTCTTCAGGTGAAACAAAACAGATCTGTGCTTTTCTGGAAACCTTTTCAGGGACGGATTTTTATCATTTTGTCAAAACTTCATGTGACCAGCGATGCTTTTACTCAGTCACCACAGAAATGAGGACAGAATGTTTTTATCCAAGGAGAAGACTGAAGAGAACTATCAGAGACTTGGGTCTGAGCGCCTCTGCTGAGATATTTAAACTGTTATACAGCTGCTCCTGTAAAAATAACTTTTTAATATGTACATGTACGAATATACATAATGTATATACACAGAGAGAGAATAAATCTATTTTTTCTGTTAGGTCCCTAAGAAGAATACAGAACAAGAAGCATTTTGAAATAGCTAGCTTCATATTTCAAAGCAATTCAAAATAGAATATGGTTTATAAAGATGAACATTTTTTGTACGACTAAGCAAAGTGATGCACTAAGGTCAGCATACAAGCTTTGAAGACACGTGTTGTTCAGCTTTGCATTTTTGTTTCACTGTAAACCAGTTTCGTGAAATCTAGGCTAAAATACAGCCACTTTTACTGTACAGTCTTACAGCCGTCATTGAAATATGTTCCAAACAATAGGGATACTCTACTGTTATACAGTGGCAGGAAGGAAATATTAAAAGGATTAGGGATAAACAAGAAAAATGATTATCTAGCTGAAGCAGTCAGACAGACAGGGATCGATATCGGAATGCAAAATACCCAAAAGGATTTTCAAGAATCAAAAGGACAGTTATAGTAGATTAAAAAATGAGATTACCTTACACATACAATATGGACCGTACTACATACGGATGAACTGCTACAAAAAAAAAAAAGGAACTAAAGCCTGACCTTTTACCTAAAACTGAACTTTATTTAAAATCCATCCTGTTTTTTAAATGACTTTTGCTTCGCTTTCCAGCATTCTGACACTCTGGATTTTATGTACACCACAGTGGAGCAATCTGTCTCACCCATATTATAGCCTGATCTTCTTGTAATATAACAGCCACAGCCTGCAACTAACCTGGGTTAAAAGACTCGCACACAAAAAGACAGTCATAGAGACAAGTTTTACTAAATATGCACTTGTCGATACACATCTTTGCAACATGATATTCGCTACTGATTTGCCAAAGATTTTTCATTTCAAGGACCAAATAACCAGGAACAAGGGTTATGCCACTCAAGACAACTACAGCCAAGAAAGAATAATCCCATTTGGATGACAAAACTATTAGGACATTATAATTCCACTTCCTGAACTTTCTTCTTTTCCTGTACTGAAAATACGAAAAAGAAAGATGGTAATTCAAAAACCAAACACACACCACAATTGCAATCAAGCCTTAACCAAAGCTGTGGTCTACCAAAGAAGAGGTTTCAACAGAATCAGTGAGGATTTATCAGACACCCTGCATCTAAATGCAAACACAAGTTCTATAAAACCATGTTGCTTGTAGCAGTAGTTGCATTTGGGTTCAGACCTCCCAGCTCAAAGCATTTCCCTGTTAGGCTTAGAAATGGTCCCGTCTGGGAAACTCAAAGGTAGTTTTCCTTCTCCTCTATTTCATATAAAGCCTGATTTCAGCAGATACATATTAACTTTTTTTAATATAAACTAACAGCTTGACACCAACAAGTTAATCCAAATCTATAATGGATACCATTAGCTTTCTGACAGAACCGTATGTGCAGAGAAGGACGGGAGCCCAGCCCACTGCCCAGCGGAGCGGGGAGCTGTGCCATGTCCCAGCACAGGATCCACTTCCCCTCCTGGTAACTGCACTTTCAGTTGCAATAAAGCACCTTTAAACTTCAGTATTGAAAATCCTTCTGAAGTTAGATGGAGAAATGAGCAGGCAGCTACCTGTAGTCAGATTTACAGCTGGGTTGCCTCCATTGTAAAAAAAAAAAAAGTGTTTTCAATACTCTCATGACTGGAATAACATTGGACATTGTGATTTATATAAGAGAGCCTATTATTCTGGATGAATGATACTACTCCTACTATTGGTCAATCTTTATATTGGCAAATCAAGTGAAATCTCCAAAGAAAGAAAGAGTATGTAAACAGTAATGAGGTGGTCTGAACTCCAGAGCCAAGACTTCAGAAAATGCCAAAACATTTTGGAAGCAAACCAAACCCGAAGATACTAAATTCATAACCAGTATAAACTGAATACACTTGAATGACTTACAAAAGTGTACACCAGTAGTAAATTCACCTAAAGCCGAAAGTATTCCTTATTGCAATGATATAAGCAGCTGCAAACCAAATGTAATGCTGAACCTGTACCAAAATGATGACAAAGCACAAATATTTGGAACAATTCTGCTTAATGCAGCTTAAGAAAAATATAAGCTAGCTGACATCTGGGGAAATAATCAGAAGTATTCACTGAAAGAGAAGTACTGCAACACACACCTTGATCTGAGAGGGAGAAAGTGATTTGAATTTGAGCACACAGCTTATACCCCTCAAGGACAAACATCTCTGGAGGCAGCTCTGTATGTAAGGAGTACTGAACAACGTGTTACACCACACAATCACACCCAAAGTAGTAGTCTCAAATCACTGTCTGCTTCCTAATCAAAGTCAGAAAACATAAGCATAACAAGGACCCAGAAAACACTTGCATTTGCAATAAATGCAAACTACAGCCAAAATAAATACGTGATTCTACAAAGAAATGAGAATCCACATATTTAAGTCAGCAACTGAGATAAAACTCAGAACAGCAAGAACAGCAATTAATTTTCTAGAGCTAGATTAAAAAAAGCAACTGAGGTGTGAAAATTAACTTAGTAGTGAGAGGGTTGATATTCAAAAGGAAGACAACTTTTTGTTATTAGTGAAATTGAATCAACTCCTGTCTGTCCTTTAGTGTTTTGTTAAGTTAATAAAAATAAATTTAAGATATGTGCTTTCTTCAAGTTCTCTGATCCCTGCTAATGGTAAAAAAAAAAAGCAACAAAAAAACCACACACAAAACAAAAAAACCCAAAAAACCCCAGAAGCCAAACCCACGCACAATAAAACGAGGACTTAAATGCCGTAAGATACTTCTGGCAAGTAAACGCCATTATGCAAACTGGTTTTCATAGCTATTATGTTCAAAGGACCTCTGTAAATTTGTTAGCAGCTTAACCACATATTTCTTAAATTCTTCCACAAAAACACTCATGATGCGTAATATCAGAAAAATCAACTCTGTTCAACATTTCATTTTTTTCTTCTCTATACTATCCTAAGCTACCGTAGTTACCAAAGTATGAAAAGCAGCATAGTTTCCTTCTTTTAGGCAAACAGAAGCTGACTACTTCCAATGGTGAAGGCCAATGCCTAAGTGTTTCGAGACATTTTAATTTCTCCAACTACTATAGCTCATCTCTCTTGACTTCTCTGGGCTGGCTTCTTCCTAAGTTCTTCTAAATAAACTCTCTAGATTTAGAATTTAAATGCATTTCTATTATATAAGATCTTCCATATTGCCAGACATCTTCCTGAATTCTTACTTTCTTCCTTTATTTTCTAACATGAGTATTTCTGTTAAATTTGCCTCCCTAGAATGAGTTTTAATACCAACCACTATAAGCATTATTTTGCAATTCATCAATTACCAAACCTGCATTAACTTACTCAACAAAGTTTCTATGCATTACTTAGAACAACAGAAAAAGAGACTTATCTATAATAAGAAATATAATGGCAAAGCAGAAGGGGTCATTACAATCTTAGGTGAAATCTACACCGACATAGTGAATTCTTATGCAAAAATTCTTGGTGCCTTGCAGTGAAGAGATTCTACGATATTTTTTACCAGATTTCCAATTACAAGAAAACTTGTTAGCATGAAAGAATTTACTAAATAGCTCAGTCTTCCAGAAAAAGTAGATACGGGTTTTTACCAAATTTATTTTTGTAGAGAAATGACACTTAAAGCTCTAGTTAAAGCATTTCACTGAATACAGAGTTGGTGGATATTCCACATAAAACATCATCTTTTCTACAAACTGCTGCGTCTGACACTTAAGATGCAAGAAGCACAAATAAATAGCATATCAGAGGACTCAGTTGTTAAAGAATTTAAAGCACTCTGTTCTTTGGTTCTTATACTGGAGGCAATTTCTCACATTCCATGTAAAAATATTGAGTATTTGAAATATAATATTTTATGGATATAGGCTTTCTTGAATCCAAAGAACACATGCATTAGGAAAAATAAAATAAATAAAGCACTTCAACATCACACAACTAGTTTTGTTAAATTCCTGTTTTAAATGCTACCTTGGATGGGTTTCTGTTTTTTCCATAACTATCAATCACACAAATGCAAAAAGAAAAAAATTATTTGTTGGGAAAAACAACATCAAAAGACAAAAAGAAGCATATGCCATTTTAACTTTAGTCTAAGATCTAAGCAGTTTAAGCTTGAAAATACAGCTGTCCAACTGTTTGCACAGAAGTTTTTGAGAACTGATTAGAAAAATAAACAGACAACTGGAATTACTCTTTGCGCTTCCAAACTACAGCAGTATCCAAGCGAGAAATACCTACACATTTAGGGAAAAAAAAAATAAAATAATGGTAGCATAAGTCACACGCACACGTGTATTCATAACCGGCCCTCCAACAGAGTAAAAACCACAAGGAACCACAGTATGGGAAGGGCAAACAAGTCGCTCTCTTCTGCAACCCTGCCATACAAAATCCAATGTAACAAACCAGATTACTTAACATAAACTGAGAATCATGCGACATCCACAGTGTTTATTCCTCACATAGTTCCTAAACAGGTGCCTGCACAGGGCTATTCAGATACATAAATACTCAAAATAGATGACACCAATTAAACACAGCTTCACATCCATCATACGTTAAATGCTATCAGATATCGCCACCCTGTTGCAGCATCCCTTATTTTTTGCCTGAAAGCAGCAACATCCCACACAGGGAATTAAATGTCAAAACCACCAAAAAGCAGAAAGTCAGGGCTTGCATAGCAGTGAGCTTCTGTTAACACTAGTACAAGGATTTTGCTGACTGCAGTAGTCATTAAACTTGGACCCCTCTATTTCAAGCTGGATGAATGCCAATACCTTTTATTACAAACAAAAGACAGAGAGTCTGGAAAACGACCAACAATCCTATGCCAAATATATAAAAATAATCTCTCAATTTCAGAATATTGTTGGCTGCAATGTTCTTTAATTAGATTCAGTTTCTGATCTCATTTGAAGCATACAGTTGAGTATTAACTAGCTAGAAAGCTCTTTTCCAATAACAGCTTAAAGGGGAATGATCTAGATGACTGCGAGTATAATAATCAGTTTTTCCCAAATGTTTTTTTGTTTGTTTGTTGTTTTTTTAAGCACAACTATCAAACTAGAAGAGTATCACAAATTACCCTGGCTCAGAGATTTATTTTGATTCTTTATTGTCTTTTCCTCTTAAGTTATCTACTTACTGTTTATGCTTTCTTTAAAGCAAACCCCAAAACTATCTACTTCACATCTTTTCTAACCTTTTGTCATTCTTACTATACATCTTCATTAGTATAATATATAGCAACATACTTGGTTTGTGTAACAATCTACCTTAATACAAAAATATTTTTTTCTCTTAAACACCAAAGAAAAGCATATTTGCACACCAACTTCAATGATGCAACCGGAAAAAGAAAAAACTAAGAAAATCAGCTGTAAAAGTATTATTAGGGCAGTTTGACTAAGCCTGCAATGTAGAATCAATTTATAAAATGCAGGTTACATACCTTTGTGGAACATTATGCATACTGACAGAAGTTACTGCCTGGAAACTGTAGGTATGATTTCATTTCATAAGTGAAGTGAAGCAAATTAGTGTTATTTCTAAGTAAGATTTCCATGATGGCACTCCTTGCACAGGCTTGGGTCACACCCAAAGCGATTTTTAAATCAAACTCTGTACAGGGCATGGGCTCAGGAACGCGACACAATCAATATACATTAATCATACATTTAAGTTTGCCACAAAAGTTGTTTTACAGAGTATAAGTATACTCTGTATACCTTATACAGGAGTCAAGGCATACCATTTTATTAATAAACCAGTCAAATATGTGAGATGGCACCTAATCCACAAAAAAAGACGTTAGCATCTCCAAAACAGGAAGTGAGCCACCAACGATGTACTTGAAGAGTTGAAAGACTCCTCATAGAACCAGGACAAACTCTACAAGTAGGAAGACGACAGGCAGAGTTTTGAACGACAACCACCCAACGCCCCGAGGAAGGGACTGGCTCTCCCGTTACAATAATAGCAATCCTACCTGATAAACACACTCTGGGAGGCAACACAAGCAGGAAGACCAGAATTTTAATTGATAGCTGTTGTGACCAGACTAACGAAAAATGAAAAGGAAAAAAAAAAAAATGTATTTCAGGTTACTAGCAAATACTAGGAAATTACACCTCAAAAGATGCAATGATCCTTACAACCATGATACTGCACTAATCATATAAAGTCATGCAATGTCTTCAAGAAATCCAAAGGCTAAGAACATATTCTTTCATACAGGCCAAGCTGAGAACTGGTATTGCAGGAGTCAGGAAAGCCTGAGAAGTGCTAACTGAGAAAGCCTCCTGACATCCAACAAGGGAACAGAAGAAAACAAAAGCTACCAGAGACACTCATGCTTATGCATCCCAAAGCAGAGTGATACTCCTTTAAACACTGTGTTCTCATTGTTCTTCCTCTTTTGGCTGGAAAGAGACACCAGATAGAATAAAATCTAGCACTACTACATGATGAGGTATCTCATGTGTCATTTAAGATACCTCCTCCATGGTATATCTGAGTGAACAGCAGTCCTCACAGACTTTCTGATACACCAGAGCAACATGAGTAGATGAGAAAGAATGAAAAAAGTGCTTCTCTACGAGATCTTTAGTTAAAGCAGTTGGAGATGTTAATTGTTAATGAAGGCAGTATTAATGAGTTGAGTTTTAAAGGTCACTTTTCCTTAACATGACTCAAAATGCACACTTTTTTTTTTTTTTTTTCAACCATCAGGGCTTAGGCCGGTTTGGCCAATGACAAGACAACAGATGCTCTCCCCCACCTATTGCTCTAAGGAGAGGACGAAGAGAGATAAAGAGTTTGTAAGTTTAGAAAAAAACTAAGCTACTTTAATGAAAAATTAATAATATTTTTAAAAAGGAAATAATGAAATAGATAGAGTATATATAAATATATGCAAAACTGGATCAAGTTCCTAGGAAGATGTCACTGGCAGGCACCGGGAAAGTTCCATACTGGACTCAGTGACAAATGGGAACTGGAACACACTGAGCGGGATCAGAAGGCAGATGAGCTGACGGGGCCCTCCTCAGATGTCAGTCATCAAAGAAACAGTCCATTGAAGAAGAGCCCACTGGAGAAGATCCGAAGATGACGAGCCCTTGGGAAAAGAGTCCGTGCAGAGGAGCCAACCCGATCCCTTCCATCCCTCAGCTTTTATACTGAGCAGGCAGATGGGATGGGACACTCCATTGATCAGTTTGGGTCACCTAACCTGTCCACAGGTGTAACCCTTCCAGAAGGTAAACAACCCAGTCAGTGACCCTGGTTGCGATGGCAATGAGCATAAGCAAAAGCCTCTCTCACTGAACAGAAAGTTGGCTTTGGCCCACCCCAAACCAGGACATCAACAAAAAGACTAAGTTGCATAACATACCACCTAGTATTACTTCTGACAACCAGTTTTCCTCTAATCTTTCTTCCAGTCTATGCAATGAACTCATTTTCTCAACACAGAATAAATACTTGTTTTCATGGAAACCTGGATTAAGACTTAGTAAGATTTATCAGAAACCTCTGCAATATAAGTATGCAGAAAAGACAAGATTAATAAATATTGATATGTCAATAATGACAAAATAGAACGCAAATATGTCAACTCTGTCATCTTTGAAGCATGCCTTCAGAATCTCATCAACATAAAAAAAAGAATAATTGAAATACACACACCCTCCCCATGCACTGTGTCCCATTAATGCCTTAGGTGACTGCTTAAAAGGAAGCAAAGCTAATAAGTTCAATAAATCTTTCACATACTTAACTTGTATTACTGATCCTAACCTTATGCTTAACCCACCTAATGTCCTGTGAAGCAGGATTTTAAATATCACCTTTAACACACCGACCTTCTCCCATTTCACATAATTTTCTTGAATCATGTTGTAGATCTCGAGGTATTTTAAAATATCATTTAAGCACCAACTATTTCAGAGAAAAGTGAAAAAAAAATAAACTGAGTCGATGTCATATTCTAGCCACAATTTCTATTATGCTGTAAAATAAGCAAAACTCAGATCACGCATAAAAATGAACAGTAGGACAAGTGTAAATGACCTGTAAATGCAGAAAGAAATATGGAAACATTCCCTTTGGAAATAAATTATTTGTCTAGCAGGATTTACAACAAATTTTCAGTTAGCATAAATTGCCTTAGATGCTTGACTTTGTAATCAAGGACTTCAAAGTACTTGTGTGAATTTATACTGTCTCATGTTTTACTGTCTCTAGTTTTAAATTAAAAGAGGTTAGATTTAGACTAGATATAAGGAAGAAATTTTTTTACAGTGATGGTGGTGAAACACTGGAACAGGTTGCACAGAGACGTAGGGGATGCCCCTTCCCTGGAGACATTCAAGGTCAGGCAGATGGGGCTCTGAGCAACCTGATCTAGTTGAAGACGTTCCTTGGTCATTGCAGGGAGTTGGACTAGATGACTTTTACAGGTCCCTTCCAAACCAAACTATTCTATGGCTCTATGTCCTACACATTACAATGTGGTAACCAAGAATACTCACTAAAAAAACAACCAAACGAACAAAAAAACCAAAACATCAAACCACAAAAAAAACCCCAACAAAACAACAAACAAAACCCCCTCAAGTAAATAATAAAAAGAAAGCATCACAAGAGAAGAAAAAAGCGAACAAAAACATACCAGAAGAACAGAGAGGCTTCTATAAGTAAGCAGCCAAACCAAGAGACACCCAATTGATAGAAAGGATACTCCAACAGAGAGAAAATTCAGAAGACCACATTCAACTGGATTGAGTCTCTATTGCTAGTTCAGTAATTCAGACAAGCTGTTTTGCTCCTGTTTCACTTCCCAATCTATCACTCATTTTATAAACACGATTGCTTTACAAGTGCAGGGGAACTTGTTCTGCATGTGGTATCTTTGTACAGCACACGATCCTTGTTTCAGTCAAGACTCTTAGATGCTACAAAAACACCCCCTCAACCCTAAAAATGCCCGACTGCTTAGTATGTATCTGAAAACACTATACATCTGCTAGAAAATCTGAATATTCAGTAAAAAAATGCACGTTTTTCTTCAATAGAAAACTTGCATCCAAGTTACTTCCTTGACTAGAATCAGCTAAAGATAGCACCAAGTACCACCAAATGAATATTCACTAATTAGTTACTGTCAAGTAGTTGCGAATTGGTGTTTTGCAAAGAAACTTCTGTACCAAGTTTTAGATAGTCAAAATTCAGACTAAAACCAAAATATGATGTATTTATTTTTCTTCTTTGAATTAACCCTTAAACCCTAGTCTACATACCCACGGTGCAGTTAACATAGTTTGCTAGAAGTGTATTACACTGACTGGAACAAAGCAAGAATAGAAGAAAACACATTTTGGTTAATCTCTCGTAACAAATTTTTTCCAGAAGGCAGCTGTTTCAAAGGCCAGGTAGAAGAGTCAACCCCTGTCCCAGTAGGGTGAGCTCTATGGACTAAGTTTTCAAGCTGTCCCAAGTGCATCACAAGAAAGCAGATACAGATATAGGAGATACAGGCAGCAGAGCTAAACCAACCACAGAGTAAGAAGCAGGTAAAGTATTAATATCTCATAGAAACTATCTGTTCCAACTTGACATCGTATAGAGAAAGAG
The DNA here is from genome assembly GCF_963924245.1 of Chroicocephalus ridibundus. Classification (NCBI taxonomy): domain Eukaryota; kingdom Metazoa; phylum Chordata; class Aves; order Charadriiformes; family Laridae; genus Chroicocephalus; species Chroicocephalus ridibundus. The sequence continues at coordinate 38,715,821 of NC_086286.1, forward strand.
AAAAAAAAAACAGAGCATAAGACCCTTTGTGAGACTTCTGCAAAGATCTCACAAGACTTTTGCAAGAGTGTGAAAAACAACTGAGGGTGACCCCTAGTCTCTCTTACTATTATATTCATTATTGGAATATATTTTCCATCATCAGAAATAACCTTGGTCATTCACCAGGGGCATCAGTAATTCTAAAAGGCAAGTTTGCTGACTGAAGAACTTGATGTTCAACACAACAGTATTAAAGGGTCACCAAATCTCTTTGAGAAAGGACTACTTTATTTCCAAACATAAACCACAGTAATGAGACTAGCAACTTTTACTTGTCTATGTTGACCCACAATGACAAGTGGGAATATATAACAGACAAACCACATACTTGGGCTCCAGTACACTGATGTGAAGCCTGTGCTCTTCCGTGTATACTCTGAGCTCTTTATATTTCCATTATGAGCTTCCTAATCTATAAGACATCCACTGGATAAGACATCAGCTGGATAGCTGAGGGAAATACCAAGGGCTTCCTTTCCAAACATTTCTGCACCTGACATTAAGAGAGAGAATGTCAGACTTCTCTTGAAACAGATACACAGGAACGTGTATCATAATGATAAAGTGTTCAAGGCCACAAGAGCATAATACCACGTATAGCATCTTGCATATGCAGCTTTGTAAATACAGCACAAAATGTTCCTCCCCTGCAAAACACGAACATTCTTGCCCTATGCAGTTATTGAGTGATTGTCCAGCTATTTGGGGTGGGGTGGGGGTAGGGGCAGCAATGTTTAGAACAGGTCCTGTAGAACAAAACCCAGCAGGTAATAAGCAGTCCACAACTGCACTCATAGAATGCTAAGTGTCAGTAATTAAAATTTCCAGGCATTTTCCCCAAGATAAGTCATTTCAGAACTCTCAAGGTAAGTCTGAGTCTCCATATCATTTTTGGCGAGGATCTACCCTTTCTAAGTTTGCCAGCCACACAGTAATTCCAGTCCAAAGGGATATCTTGAGGTTACGTGGTCCCATGCCCTACTCAGAGCAGGGTTGTTGCTAGGTCAGCTGCTCAGGTCCAGGTGAGTTTGGACAACCCTGAGGATGATAATTCCACCACCTCTCTGGGAAATCCGTCCCTCTGTTTGACCACCCTCACAAAGTACCTCCCAGCACCTAACTGGAGTGTTCCTTGTTGCAGCTGTCTGATGGTTCTCGTCCTCCCACTGCGCAACTGGGAGAAGCACCTAGCTCTATCTTCTCTGTAACAAGTATACCGCTGTCTTCAGCTGCCTCAAAGTCTCTTTGGCTGCTTCTTTTTCTTAAGGCTGAACAAAACTACTTCTTCCTGTAAACCGTGATCCGCAGCCTCCTACTCAAGCATCCTTCTTGCATTAGGGATCCCTAAACCGGGCACATCACTCCAGATAAGGTTTCATGAGCGCTGAAGAGAAAGTATGAGTGTCTCCCACCCCGGCTCTGCTGGCCACGCTCCTGCTGATACAACCTGGCATGCAGTTGGCCTTCTTCACCGCAAGGGCACACTGCTGACTCACGTTCAAGTTCCTGCCCTGGCAGTCTTGGTCAGGGCAAGTCATGACTCCTGCCTGTGACAGGGAAGCTTTTTCCCTGCTACAGTTTTTACAAGAGCAGAAATTTCGACAATCAGTAACATACTGCTCCCAGCGTGACCCTTTATTAGTAAAACAATTTAAGGTAGGTTCTGCATTGGCTTCTGCAGTTCAGCAAGCCAAAGTGAAACTCCAAGAACTTTAACTATTTTCTTTTGGAGCTAGGTGTTTATGACTGACAAATGTGTTAAGGCGAGTTCAAAGATATATATTTTTTTTCCATTTTGGATTCAGTTTTTATCCTCCGTCCATCTCACTTATGTCTCCTGAAGCTGTTCAAACATTCATCAGCAGCACAGGTTTATGCACTGAAAAAAAACCCATATTTTTTTTTTTTTCACAAATTACTACTGCAGTGGGGAATTTCTGTCCTCCTCATCTCTTAAATTGTGGCCTGAATTCAACTTTACCCTTAGTAGACAAATTCTGAATAAAGGAGGAAATTTTCAGAGTACTACACTTTGTTTACTGCTCTATTCATAGAGAAGTATTTATTATTTTTGCTAGGAACTTCAACTTGTTTGGCCTATGAAGGAAACAATCCTGCCTAACATTTTGTCATCCAGCCTCCACAGTTTCAGTATGCAATATGATCTCCACACAGTCAGATCAGATGCCCTGTTCTGCCCTCGATCTAAATATTAACTCTTAACTTAGCTTAATTTGGTAGCTATGAGAGCGCCATATGGACGCTAATGTGCAAATAAGCTTCCTTGTAGAGTTAACATACGTTCTTCAATAATTTACTGACTTGATTTGATATAGGGGGATAATGCCAGAAGCATCAGGATGAGTTACGGCAGCCTTCCCTCCTCAACGTTTCTGTTTCTAGCCCTTGAGCATGGGGTGGAGGGGGGTGTGCTGGGGGAGTACCTGTATTGAACAACTGAGAAGTTGTGCTCTTCCCCCCCCAAGTCCAACACAAATTTGTCCCTAAACATTTAATATAACCTTAGGTTATCCTGGGAGCTCTTCTGCTTCCAAGCAAAAACCCCAAGAGGGTTAGGGCATAGCCTAAGAGTTACCATCTCCTCCATCCTCACTCAGCCAGTGCAGCCCCTCTTCAGATGCATGCTCTTGTCCAGACAAGTTTGAAGAGACTACAGCCTTGTTTATACAGGTCAAGCAGAAGGCCTGTCCCAACATACCACATTTCGATACAACAGGTTACATTCTTCCATCTAAACACACCCACCTATACCAACAACCCCCAGCTCAGCTATCAGAAACTTTGGATTACACTGAGTGACAGGTTTACCACACATGCTGTGTGGACACAGATCAAACCAAAATGACCAGACGGAACAACTAAACACGTATGTATCATTTATACCTAGATTGCGTTTTAACTGTACACATGTAACTTCCTTGTTTCCTAAGAAATCATTTTCACTTAGACTACAAAGTGCCTGCCTTCAAAAGAAAAAGAAAAAAAAAAAAAGACTTGGTTGCAACAAACACTGAAATAAAACAAATACACTTGCATTCATGCCCCTGGTCACAGCTCTGTGTTTGCTCTCTAACACCAGGCATTCCGATTCTCCAATAGTGGATGCAGTTGATTATTACAAAACACAGCAGTGTAGTAATGATCTGAAAATAAAGGGAATAAAGTTACACGGTAGCCAATGGTAAGTGGTCAACATTTGTTACGCTAACATGGCTCAGATGCTGTAAGTTACACCACGTCTGTGCTTCAAGAACACTATCATGTTACAGTTAAATAAAGATAGTGATCTATTTTAAAAGTGGTGCAAAATATATATCATTTATATATATATAAAAATATATATTTCTAGGATATCAAAGCTGGTTTTTTTAGAGATTTCAAAAATGTTTTTTCTTTATATGTAAAATACATATATTATTTTGGTTTTATATATATTAATTTCAGATCTGCCCAGTGAACAAGACCAAACGTGTAATACTCGCACTCTTTCCCCAGGACACAAGAAACTGTATCCTGTGCTGCATCAAAAGAAGCACGGCCAACAAGTCAAGGGAGGTGATTCTGCCCCTCTACTCCACTCTGGTGAGACTCCACCTGGAGTACTGTGTGCAGTTCTGGGGCCCTCAGCACAGGAAAGACATGGACCTGTTGGAGCGAGTCCAGAGGAGCGCCACAAAGATGATGAGAGGGCTGGAGCACCTCTCCTATGAAGACAGGCTGAGTCAGGGGTTGTTCGGCCTGGACAATAGAAGGCTCCGGGGAGACCTTATAGCAGCCTTCCAGTATCTGAAGGAGGCCTACAGGAAAGATGGGGACAGACTCTTTATCAGGGAGTGTAGCGATAGGAGCAAGGGGTAACGGTTTTAAACTGGAAGGGGGTAGATTTAGACTAGATATCAGGAAGAAATTCTTTACTGTGAGGGTGGTGAGGCACTGGAACAGGTTGCCCAGAGAAGTTCTGGGTGCCCCATCCCTGGAAGTGTTCCAGGCCAGGCTGGATGGGGCTTTGAGCAGCCTGGTCTAGTGGGAGGTGTCCCTGCCCAGGGCAGGGGGGTTGGAACTAAGTGATCTTTAAGGTCCCTTCCAACCCAAACCATTCTGTGATCCTATGAATATTGGAAACTCCTGTCCCCACCTTTTAAAATTAGAATTACCTGCAATATTTTTAAAACAGAAAATAGATGCTGCTTGGACTTCAAAGGAAAATTTACTGAGGACATATTGACGGAACACCAGAATCTTCTATATTAAAAATATACTCTTTGCATATTAAGCAATACCAAAACATCATTTTACAGCATATATCTCTGTGAAGCTGCGAGATTTCAACTATAGCAGGCTCGCTGCAGTCTCCACTTTACAAGCATGATTCAATTTCATGAGCAGTAGTTTCAAACAAAAGGATTTCCGTAATACTTTAGATTCTAGAGCAAGAAGTCAAAGTGAAATACAGAAGCAAAGTGTCAAACTCTACATAAATACGGTGAAGTCTTACTGTTCAGCAATTACTAAAGTATCAGTATGTTATCAAAAATGTTTTAATCACAAATCCAAAATATAGCACCATACAAGTTACTATGGAGAAAAACTATCACATCGAAAAACCAGCGCAAGCTAATACCAGAACTCAGCTTGCAAGGTAGTATTCTGCTGAATGCATACACACAGGCTACAGCTTTATCCACCCTGAAGTACACGTTTTTAAGAGATTAACCCTCTCTGATTATCCTGAGATATTCAAAGAGGATTAGAATTTATTTAAATACCATATTTTCCTATTAGAGGAATGTTTTCCCTAATGTTCTCAGACCAACTCTACCTACGTCACAATCTGGACACGAGTTTACAGATTTCCAAGCCCCACTACTGTTGCCTAGTAAATAATTAAATACAGAAACATTTTCCTCCATGACAGATGTACGAACACTTAAAACCACATATGTATACAGATATATATGTATGGGTCCCTTCAAATGTAACTTTACTTCTGCTACATGAAATTGAAGGATTTTTGAGATGGCATTTATTTTAGAAAGTCACATTTATTTTTAGAATAGGATGTAAATTTGCATCATTTTGAATTTTATTATTTCATCAAATAGGAAGGATAGTTACTAGATTCACCATAGATTTACGATGTTTGTAAATAATTTCTAACAAAAATGCCTTGCAAGATAGAAATTCATAACTTGCTCTATCCGGACCAACATTACAGTGAGTCAAGACCCAACTTACTTGGTATTTGTCAACAAATAAATAGAATTTGTCAATTATTCTGAGCTTTGACTGCAGAGATAGAAGGTGAAAAGACACAAACCTGTGTGGATCTTCCACTCCCCACCTCTTCTTCAAATATCAGTCCCTTATCATCCCCCCGTTTTGTTCCAGTTCATCCTTTCTGAATTCCTCCTACCATTTCCTTCAACTACAGTCACCTCACGTTTACGTTCCTAGTCCTCTCCCTCTTCCATACTCTTCCTTCCCCTTCTCCAGAGCTCTTCCTTCTCCCCTTCTCCCTATTCCATTCAAACAAGCTCCTTCCACACACTGTCCAAGTGTGAGTGGAGCAGTAAAGGTGCAAAAATCTGTCCTTGCTTTCAATCCTTACACCTGACAACAACACAGAGGTATGAGACTGCGTGAAATCCTCCTTAGCCTTCTCGTGTCCAAAGCACACTGAATCCTCAGAGAACTGAAATAGGAATTTTTTTTCTTAAATCTCTACTGAACCTTTGCAAACATTTTTTGAATGGTTTATATCTTGGTCAACGACAACCAATGTCTCTTTTGACAGATAATGTCATCTAAAAAACAAAAGGGACATCAGATAAAGGAAAGAGTACAATGAAGACAGATTCCCTACCAGTTATCTCCAAATACAAAAATCATCAAAATTAAATCTGATGTACAGCATGCCCATGTCAGAGCTTTTCTGTGAAAACACTGCAGGAAGTTTTTTGGTTTGGTGGTGGGTTTTTTTTGTTTGTTTCGTTTTATCATGAACATTACAATGTACTTAATAAAAAAATCTCAAAGGTAACAAAACCTATACTGATTATTTGCTTTGCAATTGCACTTTGTTGTTCTCACACTCGTTTTAAATCACCCAGAAGCAGATGTAGCAAAGAGCACGTCAATTTACACATTTAAAGTTCAACAAAGAGCTACACAACTAAAGACAAAAATATTTAAATTGCTAAATTATCTCCACACTAGTCATAACTCGCTCTCTACCTACCTCGTCTCACGTAGGAAACACCACCAAGAATGGAAGAGAAGAGCACAGCAACTACCACATCAGTTTTAACAGCCTTTCTGTCCTGAAGAACACAGAAACCCAAAAACTAGATAGCACTCATCATTAGCCTGAAAGCACACTTGACACACACAATCAAAAGCCAAAAAGACAGCCAGAACCCAGTAGCTGTCTAAATAATTTTCAGAGACAGTAATATTAACTGAGAGGGCTCGTACTACCAAATTTGCACCTGAAACGCAATATAAAACAGGGTCCTAGCCTAGTCACTAACATAAAGAGAAATAAATACCCAGTGTATTGCATATTTGTTCCACACAGTATGGCTGTACCAAAAAAAAAAAAAATATCAGTGCAGCAGTACTTTAACAGCCCAGTCCACCAAAATTTAGGCAAGTCTAAAACCTATCCCTGGACATCAGCACCTACAACATGCCAACACTTTCTCATGATAAAAGACCATCTCCCTTTTTTCCTTAGCAATTTACAGTAAGCACACGCTCACCACCTTAAATGTGGAAGAAACACAGGTTCAAATCCTCTTCCTACATATGAATCTAAACCTATATTTTTAAGAGCGTACTCATCACAATTTCACAGCAACATAATTTTTCTAGTTGAGGCTACTTCTTAGGCATTAAAAATAAATTACTATCCCTCCGCATTATGCTGCTCAGGGATTAGAAGCTTCACTTCATTGTAAAACCAAGTCTCCATTCCTTCAATTAATGCTTTCGTAATTTTATACAGAGTAAAACAGTTTCAACCACAGAATGGCACAGGCCTGAAGAGACCTCTGGAGATCACCTAGTCCAACCCCCCTGCCAGAGCAGGGTCACCTACAGCAGGTTGCACAGGAACACGTCCAGGGGGTTTTGAAATGTCTCCAGAGATGGAGACTCCACCACCTCTCCGGGCAGCCTGTTCCAGTGCTCTGCCACCCTCAAAAGTAAAGAAGTTTTTCCTCATGTTTAGATGGAACTTCCTGTGTTCCAGTTTGTGCCCACTGCCCCTTGTCCTTCCACCAGGCACCACTGAGAAGAGTCCAGCCCCATCTTCTACACACCCGCCCTTTAGATATTGATAAGCATTGATAAGATCCCCTCTCAGTCTTTTCTCCAGGCTAAACAGGCCCAGGTCTCTCAGCCTTTCCTCATAAGAGAGGTGCTCCAATCCTTTGATCATCTTCGTAGCCCTCCACTGGACTCTCTCCAGTAGTTTCCTGTCCTTCTTGAACTGGGGAGCCCAGAACTCGACACAGTACTCGTAGAGGTGGTCTCACCAGGGCAGAGTAGAAGGGTAAGACAACATCCCTCGACCTGCTGGCCGCACTCTTTTTAATGCACCTCAGAATACCATTGGCTTTCTTGGCCACAGGGGCACATCTGGCTCTTAAGGTCAACTTGTTGCCCACCAGGACTCCCAGGTCCCTCTCTGCAGAGCTGCTCTCCAGCAGGATAACCCCTAGCCTGTACCGGTGTGGGGGGTTATTCCTCCCCAGGTGCAGCACCCTACACTTGCCCTTGTTCAACTTGATTAGGTTCTTCCCCACCCAACTCTCCAGCCTGTCCAGGTCTTGCTGTATGGCAGCACAGCCTTCTGGTGTGTCAGCCACTCCTCCCAGTTTTGTGTCACCAGCAAACTTGCTGAGGGTACACTCTGTCCCCTCACCCAGGTCACTGATGTCACAGACAGTGACAGAAGTCACGTTCCACAAATCAACTATAGTTTAACATAAGAACCTGGAAAGAAATAAGACTTGCCAATTCCAGTTCCTATAAATATTCTTTTGGAGCCAAGCACTGGTGCTTCAGAAATTGAGAAACAAATGCTGACAACAACTGAAAGCTCAAAGTAATGCAGTTAAATATAAAGATGAAATGAAGAGAGAGAAGGCTTTAGGCTTGACAAAGAATAGTTTAATACATCTGAAATGCTGGTACAGATGGGAAGTAAAAGCTGGTGGATCTATTCTCAGTGAACACAGCAAGGAAAGTGTTATTGCATCTATTGGTTACTAAATCAAAGACAAGATTATGAATATTAAAAGCAGAAGAATACAACAGAGAGAGCGTGATGCAGGATGAAAGAGGATGAAACTACTTCCCATGTAACTTTTGTGGAAAGCAGCAATGTTTCGGGCATGCTTTTTCGCCTTCTAACCTTCACATTCAGCTTCAAACAAACCAACCAACCCCACGTACTTTCCAGTGAAGACAGATTTCTCACATCTACTCAATAAGATGGGGGAAAACAGGTAGAAAAGATTAGAAAGTAAGAGGGCATGCTGTTAATAGGCTAAATCATGTTTTAAGTAACAAATATGAGAAGAGCATGCCTAAACTTTGTCATTTGAGAAGGTGAATTATTAAAAGGAAATCTTTTCTTCCTTCAGTAAACATCAGCGAAATGACAGTGAAAGTCAACTGAGGTTTCATACAAAGACATTTTCACAGAATAGCAGAAAATTATATGAGATGAGATCCTGATGAACTCTTTATTAACAGGAACGAAGCCATAACTATTATAAACAAAACGAGGCGTTAAGACTACTTACTGTACCTGAAGTATCCCACCAATGTTGGAATACACACCGTGCTCTTAAGAAAAAGTAAAAGCAAGTTAGTTGTAAGGAGTTTACCTCTCAAATATCACAAGCTAGGCCACTGTGTCGACTGTATGACAGAAGAGTACATAGAGGCAGTTACACCCTAACAAATAATACACTGTAAATTTACACTCCTAGCTTGCACCAAACACTAATAAAAATTGTGCCCTTTGCTGTCTGCTGTAATTTTTTTAAAAAGTATTGTAGTTTCTTGTTGGTTCCAGCCCAAACCTGCCAGAGTTGAAGATTCATCATTGCTGACTCAAGAAAATATGTAGTAAGAAGAAAATAAATAGGGAGGCAATGCTCATAAATATGAGATGGTTAGAAGTACAACTTAAAAAAAAAAAAAAAGAAGACCGGCTTTCAACATAATTACATCAGATTTCAAGAAAACAAATTTGTAGCACTGAAAAGGAAAGAGACTACTTAAAGACCAAATGTGTCCTCCCCATTAAAATATGGGCTTGGTTACTGTATCAGGCACAATGTAATTGAAGCAGCTACACACACTTATGAATGCAGAAGCGAACTCCATAATCCAATGAAGTACAAAGCACAGCAATTTCTTTGAAAAAAACAAAAATGCAACAGACAAGAATGATGACTAACAAGGCTCTGTCCAAATATCAGATGGCAAATAGTGAGTTTTTATTAGAGAAAAGGGTATGGAAATACTTTCTGGAATACTAAACAAGCAAACAGCAGAATAACTACATGGACCCCAAATAATTGGCAGGATGTTACACCATGTGTATGCTATTTCTAGCTCTGCTGTTTCCAGTAACAGAGGCCGTAAACACGATTCAGATACAGTCCACCTCCAGTTCCTATATATATGGGAACAACCGAATCAGCATACTTGAACTAAGTTTCAAAGCTCATACCAGAAGTTACCATCTTAATATGAAATGAAATTGAAATTTTCAGAAAAAGAGTTTCAAACAAGATAGTGAGTGTGGCCCCCCCCCCCCAGTTCTTCAGGAATAGCAAATCAACATAGTTAGGCAGAAAACAATAATGTATTTTTTAAAGCTTACTCAGATTAAATATAATATTTTTAAAATATGACTTCAGATTTTCATTTTGCCCTAACATTATTCTCCTTGTGTTGTGAAATTAATTTGTTTACTGTTCAATTTTTTTGCCAATAATTTTCTCATTAATGATAAAAACCAAAGCTTTAAAAATAATATTCATATGTATAGCCAGTAAAACCTCTTCACAATTAAAAAGCAAAAGAAAATATAGGTAGCAACATACATGCTTATAATAACAGCCAGCTGGAAAAATACTTTACTAATTCAAGCTGCAAACAAATATTAAGACATCAAAACAATGGTTAATACCCTACTCTACACTCCAAAGTAAGGAGAAAGTAAAGAAATTATTAAATCTTGTTTTGAGACAAATGCTAATGAATAAAACTGTCAAACAATTTAAACAAACATAAGGTTCAGACAACTGGAAGCGTCTATAGTTTTTAATGCAAGTTTATTTAGTCCTGGATATATAGTTCTTTCACAGTCACTATATAGCAGCTTCATTACACATGAACAAGTCTACCTTAATATTACTCTACAATAAAGAAAGTCAAATATCATTGATTACAGGAAAAAAGGTAATTGCTATATTACTATTTTAAGACTGTTAGATAAGCTTTGGGGGAAAAACTCAAAGAACTCTCTTCCATTATCATCAGTGCATTTTTTCTCATCATAAAGCATACTGGTTTGCTCCATGTATTTCCAGCCACGCTGAACTATGCATAACATTTAAGAGTTGTTCTTTGAAATGATACTTAGCTGTTTTCTTTAAGAATTCAAATGGTATGAAGATTTCCACACAAATAAGCCAAAATCACGAAACAATAAACTATACTGCTTACCCTAAAGAGATCCCTCTCTTCCCACTCAAACACACACACCGTATTCTACATAGGAGCCTCTTATGTCCTTGAAGTTCACATTATAAAAAACAAACGCTTTCGGGAAGCGGCTGATACATCAGGATTACGAACCAGTGCTACATTGTATGATGACATTTTTGTCAGATAGGTCTATAGGCATAGTTTAGGTACATACATATATATAAAAACAACAAAAAACACCCCCATAACACTATATCATCCTGGAAAACCCGCTCACTAAAACGATCATTGAATTTGCTACAGTGTTATTTGTACACTTGCTACTACTAATAGCAGTTAAAACGTGTTGGTAGATTTTTGTCCTGTTTGCTACTGTTAACTGTAAGTCAGAAGCATAAAGTGGCACTGGAAACAAGCACTGGAAAAGAAAGAGCTGTATCTTAAGAAAAACCAAGCTACTGTCACTTTGAAATATATATTCCTAGAGTACTCAAATCTCTTCAACCATATTCTAATTCTCCGCATCGCCACAAATGTGGACGAGAAAGAAACACACATCCAGATCAATCTGAAGATCCCTGCTGCATTCAAACAGAAAAGGTGTTTGCTGTTCCGTTGTATCTGAAGAGTAGTCAAGGACACCTCCCCCAGGGAGAGTCGCTCAGGGGGCACCACTGAAGCATTTTGTCCGAAGACAGACAAGTTACTCAGACGTACAACAGATTTGGGAAGAGTTAGTTATGTTTGACACATCATGAGGAAGGGCACGACTGCAAAACATGGCAGAGACAAAGAAAAATCCAGATCTTCAAAAAGGCAACGTCACATAGCAAGAACTGTTTGCCGTCACCACAAGCATTCCCCTCACGAACGGAGCTTGACCTCCTCACGGGGCCAACGGCCTCTCAGAAGCTGCATGGAATTAAGAAACAAAAGATGCAGACAAAATGCTTTTTCTTTTTAAGAAGGTGGCTACATTTCCAGAATCAACTAAGACAATGAAGAGGAACAGCCGATGTGTTGATCATCCTGACACAGAACGTGCTGGAAGCAGCCCACCAAGGGCACACAAAGGGGCACTACAAGTGGGCCGCGGCCGACTCGGCCCTCGGAGCCACCTTCAGCTTCTTTTAGCACGCTTCCTCCAAGCGCGTGCTTTCTCCATTAAATGTTATCACCGGGACAAAACAAGTGATGAACTCCTCCACTTTGTCCATAAAAACACATATAGGAGAAAAATTATCCGAATCAAGTTCTGCTGTGATTTTTTTTTTTAAGATGAGATTGTTATAAAATATGCATACATTACTAGAATACCAAACAGTCCAGGACACTATTTTACTGAGCAACTAAAGAGGCTGATAAAACTCCGCCTGAAGATAGAATCAACCACAAAACAAGCTCTTGTGCTACCAACAAAATTTACCATCAGATGTACAATAACCTAGTTCAGGAGAATTTTAAATGAGTGGAGGAAGCGACACAAATGGAAAAGGAGTATCATTCTGTGTAAATGTCTTTTATTCATTGGCATAGTAAAGACCAAAATCCTCACTTAATGCTAGTCAAACAGAAGAGAATTAACACCACAAGACAGATCTCCGCCTGAAGGCGGCACCAGGGAAAGAGTCAGAACCACCGGCACAACCGCAGGCAGATGGCACAATGGCACCCTCCGGAGCAGGGGGAAAACCTGGCAGGGCCACGATCTCACTTACATCCCAAAACAATCCCAAGCTGGGCTCAGTCAGCGCCCTGGTCCTCAGTGGTGTGTCAGCAAAGCCAAAGCAGTTTTGGCTACCCGCCCACTACTGATTTCCCTGCCACAGAAGTGGCTCCTGTCACTCACCGAGCAGTCGAGCACTGTAGATAACTGCAAACACCACACCTACGCATTTCTCTGTCTGATCATACTTTTTACAGTGGGCTTGAAAATACTGGCATCAAAGACAATTTCATACTATTTGCAGTCTTCAATCTAACAGTGAAACACATTTTCAACACGTATTTGTGATAAACACTTAATATGTAGCTTCATATCGCAAAGACCTTTCCACACAGGGTGAAGGGTCATTATTATGCAATGAAATTCAAAAAAAAAAATCTTCACTTCAGACACTTAACACAGAGAGAATATCTTTCATGAACACCATATAGCTACATAGACTAAGTGGATGTGGTATTTGTACATCGAACGTGCCAGTTATAACAGACAAGGGCATTTTTCCCCCTTCAAATCTTATGTCTATCTAAAATACAATTGTTAGCCAGAATTGGTAGTAACATATACCTGAGCACCAGGAATTTCTTTCACAGATTTGGTGGGTATCATACAGGTATTAATAAAGTCATCAACAAAATGAATTTAGATACTACATCTAAATTCTGTCTACTTCCAGGTTTCATCTACTGTTGTCAAATTAATGAATATCTCTGCCTCAGTAACAGATCAATTACAGAGAGGGTCAAGTTGTAAACCCGTATCAACCAAAAGACTGATTAAAAGGATGACAAAATATAATTTGAGTACAGGTAACATTAAGTGTCTTACTTGTATTGAGAGACTATTTTGACCAAACGACCCATAAAAAAAAGCATAAAAATGTAAAAATATTATCAGTCACCACTTAGAATATAATTATAACACCACCACCACTCATTGCTATACTCACACAACAGTGCTACTGTTCTCCGCAGAAATCATTAAAAAACCAAGACAAGAATCTCCAAACAGCATCTGTTATGATTTATCACCCTAGGATGGATAGTATCAGTAACTGATTTATTTTTTTTTAACCTACTGCATTTTCTAACATATTAAAACAATAACAGCAATGCATTACTTAACACTGGATGGGACAACAGTCCAAACAGTACATGTTAAACAATATTCTTTTTCTGGAAGGATTTTTCATATCAAAATTAAATACAGAGCAAAAGTAAATGACAACAAGAAGTAATGTACAGTCAAGGTCAAGAGAGCTAGAGATGAAGAAAAGTCAGCCATAAAAGGCCCAAGAAACTGAGGACAAAGTTTCTTCAAAGTTTTCATATCAATTACAATTTGAAATGAGAGAAGTTCCAAGTTAACATGAATAAGGTGTAAGCAATAAATTTGTTTTTAATCTTAATTTAATATAGCTTTATTTACATTGCCCTGAGAAAGGAAAGAAGTCTACTCAGACCACAGCATGGAATATCATGAAATAGTACTCAAATCAAATACTGAGTACTCAAATAAAAAAATTGAGTACTACTTGATTAAGCAAAAGAACAGAGATTCTAATAAACAAACTACTCCTAAAAATACCGAAACACTAAGTCTTTGTATAAAGTAAAACCAAACACTTATAACTTATGCAGAAACCCTGGAAGCCTTCTCTACCTCAAAGTATATTTACTTCAGAAGTCTTCTCTTGTTTACTTCGCTTGCTCACACACTGTTTTGTGGACATGAGGTGCTGAATTTTAAATAATGATGGAAGATGCTAAGGAACGGCAACGGTCCTTATACCACCACTTTTTTCAGACTCTCATTTAGGCGTCTTTGCAGTCTCCACAAATTACCATCGAGTGCTGTTCCACAAAGTCAAGGACCCACTTACTAAAAGCTTTAACAGATTACTGCTACTAAATCTTGAGTATATGAACCTCTCAGATACTTATTTAGTACTAACAGCTACTATACAGCTTTTGAACTGTAGTGGTTTATTTTAAAGACAGCTTTATGTAAATCCTAAATGGAGCTACTAGCTAACCAAGTAACACTCAGTGTGAAGGTGACTTTAAATCCCACCAATTTAGGAAACAGAAAACTTATTTATTTGAAAAAGCTTGTCTAATTTGTTCAATCAAGCACCACTTCCAACCCAAAAGAAAAGCTTCATGATCAATGAGTAAGTACCATGGTTGAATTACTTCAGACAAAAGAAACGAAACTGAGCTTAAAAAAGGGGCAGAACTAAATAGATTATTTGCAACCGATGATCTTCTTTTAGCTAACCACCTCCAAAAACATACACATTACAGGAGCCTTATAATGTACTTTAAAAGATCTTTAAAAAAAAGAAAAAAGCTATGAGGTTTTGTTCGTTCTTCCCTTTCTCATTCTTCAGTAGCAGTCCTGTACTTCTCCACCAATTTCTACTGACAAAGCAGGACTTTGTCAGAGCCAGATCAATCAAGAGGAGGAAACAGAGCAAGCACAAAAATACATTCAAGCCATGATCTATAACACTTGGTGGTCCTTTAGCTTTGTGACCAAGATTACTGATGGAAGGAAGGAACCATAGAGACTGAGCTGCACACCAGAATGGATGCTTCTTTCTCAGTACAAGGAGAAGAAAGCAGTCAACAGATTAATCAGGAGCTACAGAAAGAGAGAGTCTGATAAGCATGTCACTGGGAGGCTATTGTAACTGGAGTTTTTCTCCAGATGAAAACGTGTCAGACCTCCACCATGCCTGTAACCTGGAGGGAAATGCAAACGTTGCATGCCATATAGTTGAAGGTTGAGGGGAATCCATGTGCTGCCTGGGAAGAACAGAAGAACAGGTAGGAGGAGAGGCACTACTGTCCAGGCCTCCATCCCAATGGCCTCTACTCACCCGCAGAATGGCTGAGGCTGCTCCTCCCGCAAGGAGACCATCTGGGGCATCAGCAGCAGTGGGAGAAGTCCCACTGTGCAACCAGGAAAGTGGGAAGGGGAGACAACCTACAAACAACGAACAAAATGTAAAATTAAATTTGAGGAAGCTGAAATAGGTCAAGCTCACCAGATCCTAAATTCTGTTTGAAATTTTAAAGGAAATCAAATTACATATACAAAGCTTAGAAACTGTCATCTTGTGTGTTTTTAATAAAACAGAAGATTGTATCCCAAAAAAATTCCTGGAAAGCTATATAAGGAATTCAGTTCAAATATGAACCAATATCATGAACAACAGATACAAATTAACTACAAGAAACTAGGACAAAGTTGCATCCAATAAAATAAATCCATATTTAATGAACTAACATTTCCACACCCATGCGAATCTACAGCAAAGCAAAGATATCTATGTAATTACTTAATGCCTTCTCAGACAAAACCAAAATAAAACCACATATGCTGCACCTGAAAAAAATCAGGACTTGGGGGAAAGGTGAGTGACATTTATTGATATATTTTCCCCCAGTTTCCAAAGTCATGTTATACCAGAAGAAAATTATAGAGGGCTACCCTGTAGCACAAAGTGACATCCATTATGACACAGTATAACAATCTGGGCCTGGTGATCTATCAACATAAACAAAAAGACACATGAAATTACCAGTCTTAAATTCTATGACAAGGAACGTAGGAGTTTGTTTATACCATTTCGTTTAAACACAAAAAAGTACGAACTCAACTACTGATCTTTTTTGTCTGTGCTACAGTATGAACCTTCAACAGATCTATTGCCGATAACTACTGTTATTTAAACGAGTATACAAAGAGAATTTTTTTCTTCCATGTAAGAGATAGCTGGATAGCAACATCTTAATTAAATTCTAAATTCTATATTGAAAAATATTAGATAAAAACATCTTAATCACCTCTGACAATCAATCTCACCCTAAATGTTTAAAATAATTAATCATATTGAAGACAGATGAGTTATTTGTTTAAAGGCTACTGTCATAAAACCAATCAGTTCTCATATTTATAGAGCTATTTAGAATTAACACAAAGGCATTTTTTGCATGAATAGTTTCCTGCAATTTCAGAATCCATGGAATGCAAATTCAGTTATGAAACCAATTAATCTCTTAAATGACTTAATTATCCCTCAGATCCAACAAACAGGCAATTGTAAAATACAAGAGGCACAGGAGGCAGAAGGAAGGCATTTGTAACTGTACAACTTCTAATCTACTCCAGAAGAACAACTGCCCTTTGGAAGCAGCAGTTACCTCTGTAAGGCAGGAACCCCAGGGCGCCTGCAAGCAGTCAGGCTGCCCTGGTCGGAGTGTTTCTCAAGTGCCTGGGTATACGCCGTTTGAGATTTGCACCTATTTTCATCAGGAAAGGTGAATGCGAAACAGACTGTCAATAGCAAGAAACATCTTGGATTCAGATTTGATTCGAAAAGGTTCATTTTAACCTTTCTGGAGCAGAAAGCTCATCTGTTTCTCCTATCTTGAGGTAGACTTTATATATATAAATACATATTCCTTGTGAACAAAAGTTAGATCTTTTTCTTCACTTTTTATCAGGTTTGTTTTGATTAGCACTGAACCCTGTTTAGATATATTTTTTCTGTATTTACTTGATTTTGCTAATTTTTTCTTATTTTGTCTACTCAGTGTATTAATCCCTTTCCATCTGGGGAGGTTTACCTCACCTATCGCTATTCCCAATGTTATCTGTACCTGCTCCATATTGTCAAGAGATCAATGCAATACTCTACACATTTGCCTATTACAGAATCCCTACCTTTTCTCCAGGCCTGGAGAGTCCACCTAAGTTCCTTTATTTTGCAAATGGAAACAGTTCACTTTTTAGAAGTCATCTATGTCAAGATAATTGCAACCAAGAGATTTTTTCCCCCCCCTCCCTCCCAAGTAGCATTGGCCTATTCCATTAAAAAAAAAAAAAAAAAGGCAGCTTAAAATAGCCTATCGACCTAGTCACTAGGTCTGCAAGCCCATTCAACATGCTGTCCTTCAGCTCCTGATTTCAAGCACATTTCAGATGTATGTGTCTGTGGTTTTCTTTGAAATGCAACCACAAGTGTCATGGATATTTCCCAAAGTTTTAAAACAAAAAGTACATTGTGTTGAAAGACTATATGGGGGGTGGGGTGGGGGAACCCCAAACAACAAAATAAGACAGCATTGAAAGTCTCTGGTTTGGTCACAATTTCTAATGATGAAATGTGATTAACACTATATACCATTTCCCTTTGAAGTCATATTTTGGTTGCTTTTAACTGTCAAACCAAGCCCTTTAACCTGGAATTCTTTGTATTTCATTCTCAGGCTTTATTATTAAGGAGAAAAAAACATCACATTTCAGCAATGACAACTTGGATTTCTTCAAGGAAATTAGAGAAGAGAAGCAATACTGGCATTTCTTGTCAGGGCTGAACAAACTGATTTTTTTTTTTATTCCAGTTTCCCAAGCTTATGTAATCTGAAGGCTCCTCTACCCAAGCTTTTAAACTTGTTGACAATTCCAGTCAAACAAGGGCAGCCTGAAATACAGCAAAAAGCTCCTAAAAGATAGCAGGTAAGCAGGAATAAAGCCAGTTGTGATTACTGCCATTAACTAGCTACCTGACAGACAGAAAAGTAGAAAAAGTGAGGGGGTTTTGTTGTTTGTGGTTGGATTTTGTTTGGGGTTTTTTGTTTGTGTTTTTTTTTGTTGTTGGTTGTTGTTGGTGTTTTGTTTGGGTTTTGGGTATTTCTTGTTCATCTAGTTCATCATCTAGTTCCAACTCCCCTGTCACGGGCAGGGACACCTCTCGCTAGACCAGGCTGCTCAAAGCCCCATCCAGCCTGGCCTTGAACACTTCCAGGGATGGGGCATCCACAGCTTCCCTGGGCAACCTGTTCCAGTGCCTCACCACCCTCACAGTAAAGAATTTATTTCTGATATCTAGTCTAAATCTACCCTCTTTCAGGTGTAAACTGTTACCCCTTGGTCCTATCACTACACTCCCTGATAAAGACTCTGTCCCCATCTTTCCTGTAGGCCTCCTTCAGATACTGGAAGGCTGCTATAAGGTCTCCCCGGAGCCTTCTATTGTCCAGGCTGAACAACTCCAACTCTCTCAGCATGTCTTCATCATCATATGTTTAGCTGTTAATTATATACTGTGCATCTTTCTTTGCCTTCCACAGGTGCCATGAAAGATGCAGAAAAGCAGGAAAAGAGAAAATAAGGTACGAGCTTGTGTAACAATGACCAAGAACAGGAAAGGAGACTCCCAAAATCGTACCACCTAGATGCATTCAACTTGAGGCATCCAGATCAAGTAACTAAACTATGAGACCAGGTCTCCCCCATGGGGGGCCTGGATATATGCAAAGGCAATTCCTATCTTTGGTGGCCTGGATCGTCTTCCCCAAGCTTCCCTTCCCCTATCAGCTGCAAACAACTACTCTGTATTTTTGACATGTTAGAAAAAAGAGTGGAATGTATCAGAAGTACACTAATAAATAAGAAGAATAATCAGAATTACACTAATAAATAGCCCAGTGAAATCTTCAGCTCTCTCAAAGAACAGGAGTACCACTGTATTTTACTACATATAGTGGTACTCTGTTACAATATAAAATGGGTAGTTAAAATAGTGTTCCACATTTGAGAAAAATGAGGGGGGCAAGTCCAGTACTGACAACAAACACGTGGGAAAAATAGAGTACAATACAAGGACAAAATACCCTAGGAAGGAAAAATTTAACATGTTGCTTATTTTTTAACATTCTGAGTTATTTCTATACTAAACCTATGTTTATATGCTAATAACCGTGCCAAGGCTGAGAGTATGCTACAGTGCTGCTAAAGACACTGTACAAAAACTCTGCTATGGAAAAGATTGTTTTAAGTAGGCTAGAAGTAAGGAGAAGGGTTATAGCCATAACTGAGTTTATTATTTATGAGCTTTGTTAATGACATAATTTGTACATAAGAGTACAGGAGAAGGTAAAAGCTGCAATGAAGAAGAGACACTGGTGGATAGGTTGGGAGAGGTTAACTTGAAGAGACAGTGGGAAGGGAGGTGAGAGGAGCTGGAGCCATTCAACCAGCAGAGGGAAGAAAGACTCCGTACTGGAATCACCCAGCACTAATTGTCAGATGGTTTAAACGGCTCCTACTGCTGTTTGAAAGGGCAGCTTTAAGCTCTTTATGGCTCTTCTACAAAGCTGCTTTTTGAAGGCCTTTTACTCCAGGGATAGAAGCTCAAGTGCCCTCCTTAACTCAAGCAGCAGCTTTTGTCAATCTCCAAATATTGTAACACAGACAAGTGGCAGATGATTACTTATCTATGTGCTTTAAAGTTATACTGCAAACAGCACATTTAAAAAAGTGAGCACGATTTGATTTGCACACCTTCCTCAATGAGGCTTTAGGGAGGACAGTAAGGAAACATCTCACACACTAAAACATTATTTTCATCCTGCTGAGTTCTCTCTACATTCTTGCTTGTTAGAGCAAGCTAGTGTGACATAAAAAGCAGTTTTAAAAACAGAAATACTGTACTTTTGCAAGATTTCCTTAGCTTTAAATTAGCTCCATGAATTACAGCGCTTAATGGGGCAATGGGGATCAGTCTAAAAAGCTTTACAGTATCTTTCATCTTTTTGAATTTAAAGCAACTAACATCATATTAACAGAAAGTTCAAGTTTAGTCTACTATGCAAGTCAAGATTTTCACTGTCAAAATGTGAAACTCTATAGCAATTCCAGTGAACCAGCAAAACACCAGAAGATTGCTGAGGCAAAGCAGGACATTGAGGGAGAGCAGCAGGGGAAAGAGGCACAAAACTACAAAAGCAGGGTAACAAAAAAAAAAAAAAAAAAAAAAAAGATCTTGCCCTTACTCTATATGTGTTTGCAACATAATTACTTGGGAAAATCAATTCTGGATGCCAACATTTGCTGGACTTTTTCCTCCCCAAAAATGTAAATAAATGCAGAGAAAGTTCTCATCTGTATTTTCAAACATTTTGTTTTAAAGATTTGATTTCTTCAGACAAGATTGCATGGTTACCTCTTCTACAGTTCTGAAACAAGCCAAGAATGTCTCCATGGGACTTTGAAATTAAAACAAGGACTTTGAAACTAAAACCTGGTCAGTATGAAAGGAGAGTATATGCTAATGATGTTGTATATGAGGTGAGACACACTACCAAGAGCCATTTTCTTCCAAATTAGAATAATGGTAGTATGAAAATCAAGCCACACTCTAAGGATTAGTAATTATAACTTCCTCTTTCAAGGTCTGAGGGCAGAAGATTGCAATAACCTTTCAAAAATATCTGAAAGCTATTTTTGAAAACTGTCATTTTCCTGCAATACCATAGCTATTAAAGCTATCATTTAATGCAGAATGTATCATTAACTTTTTTCTATAATAGAATACTTGCAATTTGAAGACATTAAGATAGGAGCATGCTAAGAAAATAGAGGCTGGAATTCAAACATTTGGTTTGTGATTATCACAATTTCTGAATTGGATGTTATTTGTATTAGTCTACAATTCTTTGAAAGAAGCAAAACCCTTGAGGCTTCATTTTTAAAGCAGTACAGACAGCAGTGATTAGTCTTTATGTTCAAAGGAGAGAACGGCATGATCCAGGCAGTGCCTTCCTGTCTTACGTGCCATTGTGAGCACACCCTGGAAAATTTCCCCTGCAGTAAACACTGCATCTTTCTCACATCCTCTTCCTCAAAGATCTATAACGAAGTTCACAGTTGTGGAAGAGTGCATAAAAGCTCTTGCAAAAAGGCTTTTAAAAAAAAAAAAAACACAGAAAGAAAGAAAATTCATTTTTTCTTTCCTAAAACAAAGCCAACAGTTTTGTGTTTAAGGCAGGGGTGTTCATTGCTAAAATAGTACCATACAAGCCAAAATTTTGTTTGAAGCACACAACTTGCTTACGAAGGTTGACAAGTGGTACTATTCTGTTTAAATCGAGAAGACAGAAATACACAAGCTCCAATTTCAAAACCTTAAGTAAAACTCTGGGGCTTGAATTGTTAAGTATTCCATACATATAATAAAAATATCTTCAATTTGGTGAAAAACTTCACATTAGAAAAAAAAAATCACATTACAAGCTGTGACATAGCTAAGTACTACTCTAAAAGGCCCACTTATAATTTTATTTTTAAAAATAGTTTTTATGAAATTGCAGTGTCCTCGTTCACAGAATCAAGGAGTAGTTGAGGCAGGACAGGACCTCTGGAAGTCATCTGGTCCGACCTCCCTGCTGAAGCAGAGCCATCCTGAGCATGCTGCCCAGGACCACATCTAGACAGCTTTCAAGTATCTCTAAGGATGGAGATACTCTTTTGGCAACCTGTGCCAGTGCTCAGTAACCCTCACAGTGCAAAAGTATTTCCTGATGTTCAGAGGGAACCTCCTGTGTTTCAGTTTGTGCCCATTGTTTCTTGTCCTGTCACTGGGCACCACTGAAAAGAGCCTGGCTTTGTCTTCTTTACACCCTCCCTTCAGGTATTTATATTCATTGTAAAGATCCCCCCTGAGCCTTCTCCTCTCCAGACTGAGCCGTCTCAGCTCTCTCAAACCTTTCCTCATAGGAGAGATACTCCAGTCAATCATCTTTTTGTCCTGCGTTGGGTGCTCTCTATTATGTCCGTGTCTCTCTCGCACTGGGGAGCCCAGACCCAAACACAGTACTACAGGCATGGCCTCTACAGATCTGAGTAATGGGGAAGGATCACCTCCCTCCACCTGTTGGCAGCACTCCTCCTAGTGCAACCCAGGATACCATCAGCCTTCTTTGCCACAAGGTCATATTGCTGCCTCATGGTCAACTCGGTACCCACCAGGACAGCCATGGCCTTTCTGCCAAGCTGCTTTCCAGCTGGGGAGCCCCCTGCCTATACTGGTGGATGTACTTTTTCCTTCTCAAATGTAGGACTTATCACTCCTCCTTGCTGAGCTTCATGAGATTCCTGCCAGAGCATTTCTCCAGCCTGTTGAGGTCTTTCTAGATGGCAGCACAACCCTGTGGTGTATCAGACACTCTACCCAAGTTCTGTGTCATCAACAAATTTGCTGAGGGTATGTTCTGCCCCATCACCCAGATCATTAATGAAGAGCATTGGATCCAGTATTGACCCTGGGGTACACCACTAGTTACTGGCCTTCAACTAGGCTTTGCACCACTGATCACCACCCTCTGGACCTAGACATTTAGCCAGTTTTCACCTCAGCCCATACTTTATCAGCTTCCCTATGAGGATCCCATTGGAGGCAGTGTCAAAAGCCTTACTGAAGTCAAGGCAGACAACTGTCCACTGCTCTTGCCCCATCTACCAAGCCAGTCATTTCATTATGGAAGGCTCTCAAGTCGGTCAAGCATGACTTCACCTTGGTGAATCCTTGCTGACTAGCCCAAATGACTTTTGTCTTTGCTAATGTAGCCCATGTACATTACTCCCTCGCTCTACACTCCATTCAAATAAACGTCATAGTATTTCATACATATGGCTCCCTGAAGTATTTTAATACCAAGAATAATAATCAGTACTACATAAACTGACCTATGTAATACACACACACACAAAAGTCATAGCAGCTATTGTTTCCATTTAAGCTCAAGAATCTTTCTAAAAACATACCCAAATCTTGACTTTGAAACTGTAAGTGGAGAAAAAAAAAAAATCTACAGCTTAACCGGCCTGAGATAATTTTCTAGGCTTTACCTTGCAAGTTCTAGATCTGTTACACTTTCATCTTCCAAATCCACATGCCCACCCCCCATTTAAAGGGATCTTTTCTCCTGTTACAGAATTGTAAGAAAATAACCAATAAGACTTCTCTTTATACACTAAACACCCTGAAGTTGCCTTACAAGGTAGAAAACTTTGACAGTTCTGAAAAAAGTTACAAGCACATCTAGAAATGTTTTGCTAAGAACACAAGCTAGTTATCATTGGTAAGGTTCAATTCGCAAAAAAAATATCAGGAGAGCTCTGAAACAGTATTATTTGATCTTAATTTCCCTAAAATGTATTCACAGTACTGAAGAGAGCTATGCATGTAGAGCAAGAAAAAAAATAAATATATCAAAGTAAACCAAGTACAGCGCACATCTAACAATACCTTAGGCACGGTTTAGTTACAGTGCCCTGAAAGAGCAACCTATGCTTTAAACTGACCTGTATAAGTGGTGACTATTCAAGTAGCATAATTATCATCCAGATATGTTAATCCTGTCCCACTGTAACCATAATCTGAAGAAAAACAGAGAAAGTAAAGGTGACAGTCGAACAGCAAGCCTGAAGGACAAATGGACACTCTCCCTTCCAAAACAAAGTGCAGCTGCCACCCTCAGATTACTAGACTGTCACATGGTGTCATTATCCCTAGACCTTTATTAAGCTCCTTCTAAGATACCAAATACAAATCCTGACAATACTACATTTCCAATGCTAGCCTCCACGCTAGACAGCTTCTCACTGATCCTTTGCAGTCACACATTTTTTGGTATCCATCACTTACTTTCTATGTAAGGTAGACAAAAAAGATGTTTTTGTTTTGAATTTGTATAACCGCTGATGCAATTGGAGCCACTCAACCAGGCACATGTTATGGTAATGTCATTAAAAAAAAACAGCAAAACAAAATCTAAAACCCAAACCCAGTCTGTCTATATTACTAGCCACATTGATCAAACTATTTAACTGCTATACTTGATTACTACAACTCACAAAGAACAAATATCCATTTTTAATACATACTGTGGATAAAACAAAGTGAAAGAGCTATTCATGAGCATATCACTGCAGTACAAGATTATGTTGATGATATAATATTAAAATTGTCACCTTCTGAAATTCAAGAGCCCTGACGAGTTGTATCAGCTAAATTTCAATAGAAATGAAGCTGTCAACCCAAACCACCAGGTAAGTATGCATTTTGATGCAGTATGATAGATGACAGGGCGAGAGACCAGGCTGGCTGACTATGCCCAACGGTAAGAGAATCAAAGTCCTCAGTGCAGGACAGACTGGTGAGGGGGTTCGTCTCATGTTTAACCGCCACAGGGAAAGTTCAAGCTTTGGCTGAAGATGATGATGCCTTGTGAAAGGAAAATTTCCTCCAGAAATAGAACATTTAGAGTGGGCTATTATTAAAAAGCCTTAGAGAAAATTCACAATGCAAAAAGATGGGTTTTCTTTTAAATACTTCATTTTTAGATTTACGTCATTGCCTCGGCCTTACTGGTTGTACCACCCTGCGTTGGCTCTGCCTCTCTCCCGCCTCTGGATCCGTACCAGCACTGGGAACAGCAGCCGGCGACGGTCTCAACTCAGACTTCCTATGGTTCACCACAAAGCAACTACCCTGTGGCGAAGCGTAAGTTGGAGTGCTGTGGGGCTACCACAGTAATGCGAGACAGACCACTGGTCGCTGGGGAGTTCTCCTGCCAGCCTGCCATACAGACACATCATAGAGAAAGCAGAGACAACACGCCATGGATTCACCTGCCAAGTGCTCATTAAGACACCTATGCTCTTCCAGTACCCAAGTCAGGTATTTCAGAGCATGCACGGGTATCCTCATAGTGCACTGCACACTGCACTGCACTCAGGGGCACGCTTTTAGCACTCGGTGTCAAGTATGTTATTCTTTGGTTAGGTAAACACTAAGTATGGTGAAAAAACCACAACGAAGGTTGCCTGTTTACTTTGTCCAGCCTGTTGAACTCTTTCAGATGAGATCTTATGAAAGAAGGGAAAAGTGCCCCTTCCCCTGGAGGCAGCTAACCGTACCCAGCCAGGGTGGGCTGCTGCAGTCCTGGGAAGAGACAGCAGGCAGGCAGAGACACAGCAAGCCAGGATCCCAATGCACAGGAGACCCCTGAGGAAGCAGAGAACAGGTGAACAGACAAGCCACAGATGTGAGAAAGACAACAGGATCCTCCCAGGGTCTAGATGGGGCTTTGGAAAGGTTTGCTGTGACTCAGGAAGCCTGTGAAAACTACCTGGCTGGAAAGCAAAACTCTGCAAAGACAGAATAGATAGTTTAAAATCAAAACTATTAACCTTAACATTTCAGCAAGCAGATGTGAGCTCTTACGGTACACAGACTGACTTAAGTTAGTATTTTGTACTGTTACATAACCTATTTTTAAAGGGAAAATGTAGGTCTTTTAGGAGAGTCACTGTAAGCACGGAGCAGGACAGTTCTATCTCAAGGCATCCAAACCAGCAAAGCCATCCCAACAAATACAAGGAGGATCTTTGCTTCTCTTTCTAAAATATTAAAATTATTCTGAGGACAAATTTTCATGTTACACACAAGCAATTCTTTACCCAGCACAGTTGCTTCTATTACACATTCTGAAAACAACTAACCTGACTGCCCCTTCCTGGTTTTAGACTAAGGCCCAAATATAAATTTAAAGCTTCTTTTGGAAAGAATAAGGAAGAGTGTGCTTGGGTATTTTCACTGCTTATTGCATATGGATCATCTTGCTATTAATCTTTTCAATTAAGTTTCACTGGCTAAAGTTATATTTGTCATTTTAAACTGGAGGTCAGATTGGATGGTATCTTATGGCCTAAATTAAAAGAATTTGGTGTTTGAAAATGCTGTAACCCAAAAGTATGCCAAATTCTACATACTAAAATTACTTATGAGATGAGGAGTAATTAATAAGCCTATTGCAACTACTACTCCAAATTTAAGAGCTTTGGGAATTCCCTTATAAACATTGTAATCCCCTTATTTTGGAAAAATATCCAGGAAACAGATGCCTGTGTTTCATTAATTTCTGTTATTTCAGATTCAAACCTGTTATAGGTAGTACTATACTCTCCACATTTGTACTGCAGCACAAGGTGAAAGCTGTCACGATTAGCAACGTAATGGGAGAATCCTTCAAATTAGTCTGAAGTATTTTCTCCACTGCTTCTTGGCTTGTCTTCCCAAACACATTCCACTTCACTGCTAAAAATATTTCTCCTTTCATTCCTGAATATTTTTCTAAAAGAATTCAGAAACTAAAAGTTGGAGTATGATTTTTAAGATGATGAAATACCAATTAAACTCTCAAGAGCTGCTGTTAAGAAACCACAGAAGTAAGATTTTTATAGTTAATGAACAACAGAGTTGCACGAAAAAGTAAATTTTAAGGACACGGTAAAAATAAAGTGCCAGATTTCCTTGAATGATGCAGTTCCCAGGATGTTCTTTCACTGACTGTTACAGATCTGACTATGTTACAGCCTGAGCCAGAAGGTTTTAAGAGACATAAACTGCTCCTTTTCATTCAAAAAGTATGACTGATACCTACATTTAAACATGCCTGTTTTAAAAACAAGAAATCCAGGGAGTTCTGAAATTGCAGAAATCTGCATACGCTCCTCTGTGCACAGAGATCATTACAAGAGAGACTGATTATAAAAAGTAGAAGATAAATGAAGTTTGAACAATTATGAGTTACCAGACCTAAAATTCCCATTTATGAAATCTCAATACTAATAGATGCAAGTTGTATATCTATGAATTGGGAAAAACTAGTGAAAGAAGATGAAAGAGATGATGATTCTCTGCAGAGCTTCACAGAAGATCTTATTCCTGCTCCAGTATGCAATGGCTATTTAAACAGATCATCAAGTGACCTAATTACAGCATGTCCTTGCAGCTCTATCCCAACAGACTTTCAATCATTACATGATCAGGTTTTGGGTTCCTCCCTCCCCCTCACCCTGTAATTATTTCAGATTTCTTCCTCTCTTTTGCCTCCCTCTAAAATACAAACAGTATAGAAAGAAAATTTCAACGAAGAGCTTGTTATGTAGTTCTAGTTTCTCTGGATACATACGATATACTTTACTTCTTGCAGAGTTATTCAGTTCCTAATCATGTGGAAGATCTAATAAATACACTGTTTATTACCACTTGCAGAACATGACTGACAATACAAAAACCCACTCTATCAACACAATGCAATACCCTAATATACAGGTACTCTTACATTCAATATTATAGCATTTAGTATTGCCCTTCATTATACTTACGCTGCTTTCCAATACCTGTGAGTATTTCAGCTCCAGGTGCATCCGAAATACTGCTTTATTACATTAACGCTTGCTTAAAGCTTACATCAATTCCTCAAGAACAAAGAGCCCTACGAAAACACCAAGGCTATAAAAAACAATCTCAATGTTCTTGCCACCCATTCTTTCCCATCTTGCTTAATATTACACAATTCCTGAACCGCCTATGCAATTCCCATCACCTACTTAATACAGTAAGTATGAAAAATGTGTCATTGTTGTAGTAATTTATAGCCAACAAAAACAATGAGGAGGCTCTAGATCACCGAGTCAATGCAAAAATCAAAGGGCAGAATAGCACAAAGCACAAAATCCTTTCTTCAAGCGTACACACAAGGTGGGTAATCTCCACAGAAGCCTCACAAACATGCTTCTGATGAGGACCTTCTGCTGACGAACTGACTGTGGGAAGTGCTGCTCTGCCCTGCAATGGTTATT
Source organism: Chroicocephalus ridibundus (assembly GCF_963924245.1). NCBI lineage: Eukaryota > Metazoa > Chordata > Aves > Charadriiformes > Laridae > Chroicocephalus > Chroicocephalus ridibundus. The sequence goes on from NC_086286.1 coordinate 38,743,845, forward strand.
GGTCACCGACCCAGGCACAAGGTCACTCTCTTGCTTGCCTTCATCATGTACAGCACATGTTCTGTACAAAATCTTGATATTAGAACTCCCTGAATGTTTGAATTTACTAGCAAACCATGAAAAGAGACTTAAAATTATAGACAATATCCATTTTGTTTCGTAGCTTTTTCACAACTGCACTGGAAGAAAAGTGATTTCCCAACCCAAATTAGGACTGCAATTAACGAGTAATTCCAAAATTGTCATTATCTGGACTTTTTTTTTTTTTTAAATGTTTCACAAATAGGCTTTATCAAATGCTGGTTTTCTGAAGCTTTTATCTGTACTTCAACCATAAATATTTTTTTCCATACAACTTCAACAAGGAAGAGAATGTACCACATATTATCTTGGGAACAAGGACAAACAATAATGATGCTTTTCATTGAATTTTTAATGCTGATGTTTGGAAAAGTGCCTCTTTCCTGCTTCTTGTGAACCTGAAAGATAGTTAACCCCACTGCTGCAAATGGTTTCTTAAAATTTGTTATCCTTGTAAAAAGGGTTAAGCTGCTTTTAGTTATATTCAGAATACAACAGCCCAAATCTGTGAACAGCTAAAACAAACCCAACATTTCTCAAAACTTCCTGAATGAGGAATTCCTGACTGTGTGCAAATTCAAAATAAAGTGTTAGGCTGGTCAGGAAAAATACAGAGACATTGCTCAGACACACAGCAATAAAATTAAGAAAGCCAAAGTGGGGCTGGATTTGAAGCTGGTAGTGAGGGTACAAACCACAAGGTCTTCTGCAGGCTACGCTGGCAGCAAAAGAAGATTAAAGAAAGCTGCCCAATGGATGGAGGACTGGGCAATAAAAACATACAGGGAAGGCTGATTTACTCTATGTCTCCTTTGCCTCAGTCCTTCACGATAAGGCCAACTGCCAGTCCACCTGGGTCTCTGCCACTGCGCATTTGTGAGGATGGAGGACTACGTTAGGGTTGAGAATGATGAAGCTGGAGACAGCTAAGAGCAAACTACACCTACAGAATTCCTCAGTCCACAAGAATATGTGGAAGTCACACAAGTCGTTGTGGAAGCTGCCTCTAGGTATGTGAAGAAAGTGACTGGGAGCAGCCAACATTGATTTAATTATGCCTAATCACTCCCTACAATTAAATGACTGGTGGATAAGGTGAAAGCAGTGGATGTCATTTACCTTGACTTTAACAAGGCTTTCAACATGGGTCACCCACAACATCTTTGTACCCAAATAAATGAGAAATGGACTGGAGAGGCGGACTGCAAGGTGAGCGAATTACATGCTAGGCTAACAGGCTTAAGCCACAGTGGTCACAAACCCGATGCCCAGCGGGTGACCCATTACTAGCAGTGCTCCTCAGGCACCTTTACCGTGACTGACACAGTTCAGCATCTTCCTGAAGCTGTATGATGGCACAGAACACACTTTCAGCCAGTTTGCAGATGACAGCGAATTGGGAGGAGCGGCTGATAACCAGGAGGTCATTCAGAGGGATCCTTACAGGCTGGAGAGAGAGGGTGACAAGTTCAGTGAACACAAATGCACTGCTGCTGGGATGAAGCAGTGGCACGGGCTGGGGCTAGTGGTCAGAAAGCAGCTTTGCACAAGACAACCTGGGGGCCCTGTTGGACAACAGCTTGCACGCGAGTCAGCAGGGAGGCCTTGTGGCAACACAGGCTATCAGACACTAGGCTGTATGAGGAAGAGTTTACCTAACAGAAAAATAAATTATTATTTCTATCTGTGACTTGGAATACTAAGGCTGGGCATGCAGTTTGGAGACCCTCAGTACAAGGTACTGACGCATTGCAGCAAGTCCTAAAGAACCACCAAGAACAACTGGCTCTGAAGCACATAACATGCAGGGAGAAGCACACAGAAATGGTACCATTCAGCCTCAAAGGGGGCTGAAGGGGATCTAACTGCTGACCTCAACTGGCTGATAGCCAGCTATGAAGAAGGCAGCATCCAACTCTTCCGAGAGGTGCCCAGCAGGAGGGCAAGCGCAGTGGGGTCACAAGCTGCAGCAAGGGTTGTTCCAGTTAGACACAAGGAAAACATTCTTCATAGGAAGGGTGGTGAAACACCAGAACCCGCTGCCTGCAAAGCAGCCTGCAGCCATTACAATTGAAAATGTATGACTTCACTTACTTTTACTTACTTCTTAACTCTTAAACAATCCTCTTGATTAGCTGCCAGATTTCTCTTGAACAAATGTTCTTTCAGCCCAATGTATGAGTCACAGTAGGCATTTCTGGTTTCTTATGAAGCTGGCTGCATGCTTTATTAAAGAAAATTTTAGAGTTGTTTGGGGGGGGATTGTTTGGTTTGGTGTTTTGGTTTTTTTTGTGTTTTTTTTTTTTTTTTAAAAAATTCACATTGCAGTACTACTTCTGATCGCATATCACTCACCAACTACTTTATAGTGCCTTTTCTGAAGATCTGTTCATCTTTGATAACAGAAGTTTTTCTTAATTGACCAGTTGTCTTGTTCTCCCTCACTGTAAGTATAATACAAATTTAAAATAATTTCTGGTCTTGGAGGATTTTTTTTTCCTCTAAGGTCCATGCATAATTTATAACCACCACCATTAGCTATAATCACTTAAAAGCTACCAATTATTAGTCAGATGGCTATATTTTTTCCTGTGCACCCAATGGAGTATCAGTAACAATGGTACTCCCACATCACATCGTACACTATTTCATAGTTAATGTCTTTTGATCATCTCCATATGGGACACTTCACACGTAAATACAAGTTATTCATCATAGCCATACAGTTCCTTTGAGAAGGAAAATCGGCTGTTGCCAGAGTGAGGAAATAGCTTTTTCTGAAACTTGTGGGAAGAAGTGGAATGGGAAAGAAAAGCTGCACAGAAACCTGCAAGAATATTACAACTACAATCTTCTGCACAACTTAGAGAGGGGTAGGAAGAGGGAAGAAAGTGATTAAGCAGACTTTTGGTGTTTTCTAAGAAGGGTAAAAATAAAATAAATTAAAAAATAGAGGACCTGTTTCTTGCACTGATTCTATTTGTTTCTTATTCCAGCTGACTATCACGCCCTTTGCTCCCAATTAGAAGTAGTAAGATGGCATGGGTGCTAACTAGATGTATCAAAGCAGAGATCAATGCCATTTCTAGCAAGAACTACTACTGGACATCCCTCCAGCAGTATTAGTGCAAGAGATGAGCTGTTTGTGAAAAAGGACACTGTGTAATTTGCAGCAAACTAAGGGCTAAAGGCATATAGGCCAGCCTTTAGCATGCCTTTGATTTGACACATATAGCCAAAATGTTTCTCCTTCCAGGCATCTGGAAGCATATACAAGTTAAACACTTATGGCTTTTAATAGCTCCAAGACGATGCCAATAGTTTCTAAGTACTCATTTACTATTTTCTTTTCAGCTCCTGTAACCTCACTAAAATGGAACTGTCCAGTAAAATCAATGTGGGGTAACTCCATTGCTCTGTAGAGTCTGGCACGCCCGGCCCTTTAATATGTCTAATAACAGAGGCAGGTGAGGCTAAAATGCACGAGCACCGTCTAATTTTTATCAAGCTCCACAGAGATACATAGTGTTTTTCAGAGGAAGAAACTGGAGCAGAAAGAATTTTTTTTTTTTTCCCCAAAGGGCCCAGGAGGAAGCCTGCTACATTTAGAGAAAACTCGATATTCTGGCTTTCTGTATTTGCTGAGCTACCAGACTACTCTCCAAATATCCAGAGCTGACATTAAGAAAGTCTGATCGAGCATTAATATGGTTTTAAGACACTAAGATAGTTTCAAGGCATTAAGGTTGGAAATCTATGACAACATGACAATGCTGCCAAAATTAGCTCTATCTTGCTGATGACAGCAAAAACAAGGGAAGTATTAAATTATGAATGAACTCTTTCCTTTTTCTCTTTTTTTTTTTTCTTTAAGTAAAATACTATGAAGACAAAGTTTCCATGTAATTGGAAGTCAAGGAAAAGTTTGACATTGGCAAAGACTACAAGATTAGTTTATATTCATGCATATAAAAAAACCAAACCTTAACATTAACAAAGCAAGTATCTATCATCCTCCAATGTTTCCAACTCTTGCTAAAGTACTGTTGAAAGATGCAAGGGACAGCAATTCTATTTCATAACCAAGCCTTTCTTCTATCCTGTAGAAAGGAATAATTTATCCTTGTATACCCCAGGTCCTAAGGTAAATGCATTTTTACTCCATCTGTACCCCTGCTTGGTTCATAGCATCTTTTTTATTATCATGCAAATTTCAGCAAATAATGTAAAAATTTACCTCCCTAAGCAAATTTCTTTGTCAGTGGAGACTACCTTACCAAGGTTCTGGCTTCTGTTCAAGGCTTTCTGGAGGCTTCCATTCTGGTTACACAAGTTTACCTCAACTCATTGCTTACTCAAGAAGGATGGCAAACACCATTTGATGAGTGAGCATTCCGCAACCTGCTTTTGTGATTACACTGTTCTGCAAAGGCAGATGTATGGACACTACGCAAAGGGCAACATATACTGAATTTAGAGCAGGACCACTTATTTTGCTCATGTACAGATGGACAAGATAGGTAGCTGTCACTATTTCTCACTTCTCTTCCCCTGGCTACAAACAAATGTGCTATGGACTTCACTGATACCAATATGCGAACACCAACATCCAGTTCTTCCTCAAGCTTATCATATCATCACCCAGAAATCTTAAAGATTTTAAAAAAGTATGAAACATCATCCCAAACACATACCAGAGGCAGCTGAATTAATGAATATACGTTTGCCTGCAACATCAAAATACTACACAAATAGCCAATATAACTTTGAAATGCCTTTATTCCTTTCACAGGGAAACCATGGTCTTCCATCTGATTTTGCTGAGGGTGAACTTTCCATTCTTAATACGCTTCCGAACACTGTGTTTGAGCTCTTTTAATCCAGACACGTGCTGGAGATTGAAAATCCCGGTATTCTGAAGCCTCTCAGACTCAGAGTGCCCTTTGCACCCCCATTACTTAGAACAACTATTTTTAGCTACACTACCTCCCTGAGAGTTTAAGATGCATCCACAAGTAATATAGAAAGTTTCCTGGGAAGCCTCAGAAACAAACACATTTTCATCTAGAATCAATGGTTTTTCCAGAACAATCACCGTATATCATTGAGGGCTTTTATAGGAGGGGAGGAAGTGTTACTTACCAGTAGTCCTGTTTACTGTAGTCTTCCTCTTCCTCCAGCCTACAACAGAGTCCTTACACTAAGCGTTATGGCTCCCACCTACCAGGAAGCAAAAGAATTGTCAATCAAGGTCATTAGGGAAGTACCAGACTGTGCACTTCCATCTCAGTTACATTTCAATAGCATGGACACCTAAACTGCATGTGAGAATCTAGAAAAATCTTATCACCAACATGTAACGAAGAAGAAATAAAAGGAAAGTAGTTGCTTAAGGCATTAGGAGGCTGGAGAGAAGCGATGGCTTGTTGATGATTTCTCTCTTTCTCCCTTGCCACACATTTCTTAAATAGGAGCCTCTGCTAAAGAAATCAGAAAGAAAGAGAGAGGCTGCTATGAACAGTTACCGGAGGCCAAATGCACGCTCAAGGCATGCATCCAAATCTGTACAGTCTAAACACTAGGAGAACAGCTGAAACTTAATGGGGCATAGCAAGTTACACAGGAATAGGGTTTCATTGCTATTATGGACACTGATTGTTTCTGCTACGATAAGACGACGTGCTACTAGGCCAAAAAACTTCAACTATCTGCAGTATTTAGTTATACTGGCTACTGTCCTTTGAAGACAACAGATATGAAAGAACTTCCGTTTCTGTATTGATACAACTTCCAAATGAAAGACTGTAGAAAGGATCGATGCATATAATCCATCTTAAACTATTCTGTCTGTACTGTGTATCAGTAAATTCTTTGATCGCACTACATGCACATAGCTTTTTTTAAAAAGGTTGTGGACAAGCACATTGTACTTACCTATTCCTTTTGTTGGAATTTATGAAAGTATCTGCTAAATTAATCTAATCTTTGTACAGAGGGAAAAAAATTACCTATTCTCAGAAGTCTTTGAAGAGGAAGAACGTAAAATGTATTGACAGCGTAAAACAGTGTTTTTAGGAACTATGTGATCTGATGTAAGACAATTTACCTGTCTAAAAAATGAGGACACCTGACAAAGTTGTCATAAGATTTCATGCCTATAACATGCTTTTTCCAAGTATCACAACCGCTTTTAAAAAAAAAAGTGGTTTTTATTTTGAGGTAGAAGTGACAGGCATCTCAACTGCCAAACTTATATTGGCATTATTACATTTGAAACTGATAATGTCTGTGGAACTCAAAGGTATAAAAAGCTTAGTTACAGACAAGAGGTTGATGTGATGATACATAAGGTGATGAGAGAAAACAAGAATGAGATCATCTTTCTATTTGAGGTTCACCTTTCCTTGCTACTAACTTTCTTTACAAGAAAGTTTCTCTACATAAAGTTTTTCAAGATGCCTCGTTTAGGAGCTGAGAATCAAAAATAACCCACTGATCCCACAAATGATATAAAGTTTTCAAGGACAGTCACATATTACTATCATTTACAGACAATATTCTATAAAGCCAGAAAGCTCGAAAAAATTAGGTTTTTTTTCTATTTTAGCTCTATACAGCATGTTACACGCAGTTGTAAGCAACCAGCAAACTACAGCTATTTAAGAAAGAGAGATGAAATGAGAAACATCACTATTATTTGACAAAAGAAATCAAACCACAGAAAACTTCCTGCCTTCCAAATAAAGAATCCAGAAATAAAAACCGCATGTCAGTGAAGCGATATCTATATGAATTATTGACTTGAGACACCCCATGAGCTCACTACACTGAAGGTGAGCATGGCCCAGACAACACCCCACTAAGGTGAGTATTTTCAGTGAATGGAGTCTCTTCGTTACAGATTGCCAAGGACTATTCTTGGAAAGTATTCTCCCAGAGGTAACTCAAAATGTTGCAATTTAATTTCTCTGCAAAAATGGAGTTGGCTGTCTGCATTTGGGCACGTGCATTTTTCAGACAGTGCTTAAGAAACCCCAAAACAATGGTAACACAGTTACCAACAAAACATAAGCAGAAAAAAAATTGTGGCAAAGGAAGATTAGGAAGCATATTTAATGGGGAAAGAAACAAGCATTTAGCTTGTGTTAGACCAGAATAAGAACATAAGCAGTATCCATTCTTCCTGCCATTCAAAAACACTCACCACCCCTAAGTAAATGGAGAACTTTACACATGGAATTAGCCAGGACAACTAAAGAGGAGTTGAAGGTTCCCCATTTGAAGCCAGAAATGGAATACTCCCAAAACTTCAAAGTTGACTAAAACATTTCTCATTAAGCATGAAGCCCAGAAGTTAAAAAAAAATAAAAAATGCCCCCAGGGCACTAAATATTTAACCTGCAGTATGCATTCAAAAATCTTGACCCAGTAGGTACTACGTGAGAATCCCTGGAAAAGCACACAAGAAACCTTCAGGCAAATACCTAACCAATGCCTGTAACGGTTGCTTTAAACACTACTCCATTCTCTCCCCTGACCCCCACCAGTAAATATACAATTATTTACAACAACTGAATGAGCATTTCTTCACACAGATGTGTTGACCCAGGAAAACAAACTTGTAAGTGGGAAATACTCCAGTTCTTCACCCTGACAGACTGCACCTTGCCACCACTCAGTATCTATCTTATCAAATGCTCTCTGAACACATTTGTAAACCATCAGGCTGCCAAAAGCCCTTCAACAGGTATTTAACACTACAATGACTTTCCAGGATGGTGATATCACTTGCTTCTGTTAGATGTCATGTTTCTGTCAAAATCAAAAGAAAAGAGAGCCCTCAAATTCCCAATCCACAGCTGACCTTTCTGCCTCAGAGAATTAATACTCTTCACATGGCTTAGTTGTATGTTCTGTACTTCGCCTGTCACTGATTCATCTCATCATCCAGAAAGACAATTTTCCTTAAGAGCGACACTTTTCCATTCACAGTGACGGGCATTCTTCTGAACTGCTCTTGAGCAGCACAAGCATCTTACAACTTTCACACAACTGTCTTATTCTTACCTAGTACCACAACCACAGAGTTCAGATTTTTCTTAGTAACTGCCTTCACCTTCTCCCTTTTCTTCTCAAAACTTCACCGAACTTACACATCTTTTCTCAGTTATCCTCTTCAGTCACGTTATTTACACCTCTTCTGTTCCTTCCATTCCTAGACCTTTCTTTGCACTACACCAGGTATAATCACGCCTCAGCCCCTCCTCTTCGATTCTTACCCAGGCCTTAAGCTGGCAACTTTATCATCTATTTAGTTTCTCCCCTGTTTTCATATCTAAAAAATCCAGTTCTGGGCCATGCCACCACCTGTTTCTTTCTTTAATCAAAGTTCCTATTAACTGGCATCACTGCATTTCTTACCTGCCCATTTCAGTTTTCAGCCCCTTTGCACAACCTTAACAAAAAGCTTAATGCACACAGTGACGCTTGTCTACTATCAGCCCATATCTTGAAGGAAGGCATTTCTGTACAGATGCTTTCAGACAGAAGCAGCGCATAAAAGTGAACTTTTGTGAAACAGTGTTTGCCTTTCAATATTCAAAACAGATCTTAAGTTTTCTATTCTTTGAATTTTGCTTTCTCATAGCTACATTCTGATTTAAAATTAACTCAGAGCGAAGGAAGTCCTTCAGAGCATTAACCTCCAAAATACTACCATGAGACAGCATCTCATTTACGTCAGTCCTTACCGGAGTTAACACAGGTTTCCATCCATATTTAATAAAAAAAAAAAATTGTCTGAGAAAGCCTGTTTGCTTCAAGGTTCACTTCAACTCCATCAGTAACTGTGACATGGAGGAGTTTTATCAAGAATGACACCACGAGAAAAGCTGAACTGAGTAAAATGCTACTGAGGATGTTCAATAGGTCTGCAGCAGAGGGAACAACTAGTATTTTCGAAAGCATTTTTGCTTTTGTTAATGCAAGCAAGGTCTGTAAGATAAGCAAGCAGTGATTTGCTTAAAAAACAGTGACTCAAGCCATCAAGAATCATGTTTGAAAATGCTGAAAGGAAATAATGATTCCAGCCACTACTGATAGAAAGCCAACTGCATGGAGCTCTCAAAAAAAACACCCACAAAACAACAATAACCCAGGAAAAAAAACGCGCACAGAGTTCCATATCTCACTGAGATACAATCTAAGCAAAACTTCCACAGAACTTTTCAGTCAATGAAATGAACATCTAACACCTGAAAGTTACTCAGAATTAAGCAACCGAAGACCTTTGGAGTCAACAGAATTAAGTAATGAAAAGGCATGTTAGGATCTTGGGGGAGGTGGGAAGGATGAATTTGGAGGCAAACAAAACCCAAAGCATTTGAAAATGCCTGTTATTTTTTCTAGAAAATTAACACAAGGACAGTTTCTCTAAAAGACACTTCAAAAATCTGTTTTATTTTAGAAAGGGCTCTCTTGGGCTTATGAAAAAAAAGAAGTAAACCATTTTTTAATTTAGAGCAACAGTATCAGTTATTGCAGTATTGTATAGAACAAACATAATTAGAGAGCAGAAATCAAGGATGGATAATACTGGTCAAATTTTAAGTTTTCAGTACTTCCAGTGAGGCCCAGGACATAAATCATAATTAATATTACCATATTAATATTACCATGAACCATAGTAATATTACCTTATCTTAACAAGCTAGCACTTATCAGCTAAGCTGTGATAAGAAGAGACAGGGTGCTTACTCTGCCTCCAATGCAAATTCCAACTAAGCTTATGAATTTTAATTTGCATTTGCAGTAAGCTACACATGTGGACAAGAGCAGTTACAATTTATTCAGCTGACATTCACCTAGCTACTATTAGATCACATATCCCCACATCTTAGAACGACAAAGTAAATCTGATTACAGACGGATTCAAAATGGTTTGAGTGTAATAAACACCCACCATTGTTAGCAAATAATCAGCAAGATTTAAGTGCTATCTAAGATGCTTTCACGCACACTTCTGCAGCTACTTCATGAAACAATTCCCCCCTCTGCTAGAAAAGCTATGCTTAAAGATCACACGCAGATAAGTAGATCTGCTGATGAGAAATATTCTTACTGTGAAAGGAACAGGAGAATATGCTGTAAGGAAGAAAGCCAGCCAAGAAAGGCAGCAGCCTAGGGAAAGTAATTTCTTGGATTATCTGAAAGAAATGGACAATTGTAGATCCAAGACAAAAGATGGGAAGAATTAAAGACAGGATGATTAACTTAGCACCATTCAACTTGAAAAGCAAACATACATTTTCATCTAAACACTATAGTCCTATCACAGGACTGCTAAAATTAAAAGATCATAGACATTATAATTTTTTTTTTCAGTTCATTTAGCACACTTACCAGCATTTGCTGTATAGAGAATGTCATTGATGGGTCAGTTGTACTTCCTCTCTAAAGTGCTTTGAGGGGAGCTCAAGTGTATCCTCTTCCTCAATCTTTGAAGTGTTTACCTGTACCACCAGCTTTGAAAGTAAAAGGCAACAGGCAGGCAATGCAGAGACAGGAATAAGGCTAAGTACAATATTATATTACTCCAAAAATATTCTAGTGTTGCTCTTCAACTCTTACAGGGACACAAAGTCCATTTTTACTTATTTTTAAACAGAGTCTTTAGCTACTATTTAAAAGATACTACTTAAAATTGACATTTCGGAATTAAGTCAGCAATATATCAGTTGACAAGAATATAAGAACAGATAAATCTGAAATCATATACATTATATACACACAGATATAAAACAAAGAGGATTCTTAATGCATAGAATTATTGGTGTGCTATAACAAAAAGCAATCGGAAAACTCCCACTATTAAATAAAACAAACTCACTATTGGATATTTAGAACTAATGGGAGCACATTATAATAGGAATGTTGATGAGTGTGGAATTATGAAAAATAATTAATCATGTCTGTATAAACACATCAGAGTAAAAAGAATTCCTACTACAAATATTACAGGTGAAGACTACGACTGGCAAAGATTTGTCCACAATGCGTGAAGGGAGCGGGGGGAAGAAAGAAGTTTTTAATGGACAAAAAGTGAGATTCATTCAACATTCACATCAAATATTTTATATTCCGAAGGTGACTAGAAAAGATAAATTTACTCTGAGGTCTGTCACAGTTACTAATAAAATTATTTCTAAAACCCAAAAATTAAATCTGCAGGATGAAGTTTTTCCACACAGGAATTTAAAAGTACTGGCAAGGAGCTGATTCTGACTACTGTTTATGTTACTCAACTTCATGTTAAAAGGAGAAGCACACTGCATACGCAGGAGAATGACGTTGCTTCTGAGGTGGCAACTGAGCTAAGGAAGTTTCCACAATGCTTAGAAGTTAGGAAGCTCCCCAAGCTCTTGGTTTTCATAGTATATATTACAGGTCTGCTGACCTATCAAAAGTAATCTGCTTCTGACATAACTTGGAACTTAAAGAAAATAAGGAAACTTGACCTTTTTTTATGTTTAATTAAATATGGCAGACAGTCAGGCTGCACAATACTAGAGGATCTAAATATGACTATGCAAGAGCAAAATACTGTCCATTAATTCAGTATCATCTCCATCTCTTCTCTATAAGGAAGAGACAGAAAGAAAAAGGTAGTGGTTGTTGCTTCTCCCACCTTCTCAACTGTTAATTTTTTTATTTTTTTTGGGGGGGGGGGGGGATGTTTATGTCTAAACTCTAAAAATAGGTTTAAGAATATTTTTTTCTTGACCATGGAAGTGTAGAAAAAAGCATTATAAACAATGGTAAAACTTATCCTGTACTTCTACATGCAATTAGCAAGAAGCAATTCTGGCATAATATCGAAGTGGGAACGTTTCATAGCTTCTGGGGAAATACAGCACAGAATAAAGCAGATGTCTTGACTAGAGGGGAAAGAATTTTATTATGGAGAATGGTGAACTTCTCCCTAAAATGTTAACCCTAGAGGTGAGTTAATTGAAATGTAAGACTACAAAGCTCCTTCTACTAGCTGAGAAAAAGTCAGCACAAGTGTTAGTATGTAAAACAAAGTGACTAGAGGTAGAACACTGTTATAGATAAAATGAACAAGAAAACTAAAGGAGATTCATAATTTCCATCATGTTTGTTGACTAACCAAGAGGAAGTTTCCAAATCAAGCTAGCAACAATATAACATGAATTATAATAGTCTCACATTTGCTGCAACAGAAGCTTCAGAAGTGAAAACTACAGTGCACCAATGCCATAATTTGCATTGAACGCTTGCTCATGATTCAGCACCTGTTTTCCAGGCAAAAAGGCTGGAAATGCAGGAAGATAAAAATTCAGTATGCTCTGCAGAGAAGCTTCAACCCTGCGTGCATCAGAAACCCAGAACTTCTCTCGTTAAGAATTTCTATGAAGTGAGTCAAGGGCAGTTTTCAACACTTATACATGTTCAACAATTCTTAAATTCTTGATCCATCATTACGTTCTTAATGCTCTTCCCCATTTTTAACTGTTATTTCCTGATTTATAGATTAAGAATTGAAAACTGAGATGCAGTTGAATTCCAGTGGCCAGGACGTATGGTGGGAGCAGGTGAGCGAGTTGATTCAGATAGTGGTCATCTTTTTTTCCACTCCTACACAAGGCTCACTACAGAACCATAAGAATTGCAAGTATCTAGATATCTCTTCTCAAGCCACAGGAAGTGCAAGTCTCAATAATTTCATCTTTTTTTAGACGTTAAGAACCACAGTCCACTTATGAACTTTTTAACGATAGAGAGAAAACTGTACGACATGTCTATGAGAGAGATAGTTCACATTTTCACAGATAAAACATCTGTACGTTTAGCAGTCCTTTTGCTAAGTCTTAATGGGGCAGGGAAGGCAACAACCACTTATACACTTGAAAATGTAATTCTACCATCGCTCTTATGGAAGGTCAACGCCTTTGTACGCACAAGCAGAGAGAGTCTCAAAACTTTTGGAAAGCATGGTTCTTGCTTGGCTCGTTTGTTCTTGCACAGTTCTTTGTATCAGAGAGGAACATGGAGCAGCAGCAGGCCTGTCCCCCTTGGAGGAGAAGATCGGCTGCCACTAGTTTCTGCAAACGCTCACACAGTCTGCAGTAACTGCAGCCTGTTCTTCGTCTCCCACCGTGGCCAAAGAGAGCAGAGCAGGGCTGTAAGACGAAGAGCCACAGAATGTTCGAGTACTCTGTGATTCCCTTCGATCCAGCAAAACTTGGTGAGTCTCAAAAAGCCAAGCTGAGAAACGCTTCTGTGCAAGAGTTATGATCACAATGCGATCACTTTGCACGTACAGCATTAGTGACAGACTTTAATGGAAAGTGGACTTCAGATAGCCTTCTTGGGAAGGAAACTCATTCATAAAGGTCTAAATACACAGCACTAACTCTTACAGTCACTTCCTCAAGAACTATCTGAAAGTGATGCTGGGTTTGGTGGTTTGTTTTTTTTTTTTATTCCAAAGAAAATTCCCTTTTAAGGGACTTACCTTCTCCAGAGCCAACGAATCCACAAGCTCAAGACTGATGGAAGCCAGGGACTGCAGAGCTGATAGACTTAATCCACCTGCTAAAAAGGATCATGCTGGAGCTGGTAAGAACCACTGGCTGCACAGTCCAAATCTAGTTTACTTAACCCGGTATGAAGTCCCTACAAAACTAGCTTCTTGGCCAGGCAAAGTCACAGAAGCCATCTGAAACCAACAGCTCAGGGTGACATGAGTCCCCAAGGGGGCACAAAGACACACAAGACCAATGCTTTGCTCCCCAAAGGCACTCTCATAAGTAATCAGAACAAGAATATCCCACATGAAGCTCTACTGCAGAATTAAAACACCTACATCGCAGTCACCAATTACGTCTACTGTGAACTGGAAAAAGAACTGCAAGGCTGACATTAAACTTCTTGATACAGGTGTTGGCACAAAATTTATTTGAACCCTCTCCTCCTCATGCTGACAAGATCACAGCCACAATCTGGACATACAAACCAGCACTGTCAGTCTTCTCTGTCTCTCATCTCAGAACAGCTGAGGATCATCATCACAAAGGATCATCATCATTTCAAGAATTCAGAAACACCCTTTCTAAATAAAGCCTGTTGCACTCACACAGTCTCAGCTGGTACAACCCTGTACATCAAGGTAAAACAGCGTTTTAGGGCCAAACCCCTCTTCAAGCAAAAGCATCTCCCAATCTCACAGACAGACACCATACAGTGTTTCACTCTCTCCAGAACAAGGCCTAATGTAACCCAAGGCTGATAACGTAAGATATTTTCCCCTCACTGCAGATTTCCAGTTCCTCTGTCCCAACAGACAAAAACGCATCAGGAACCCACTTAAGACCTCTGGCAACAAGGGAGAATTTCTCTTCAACGTTAATCATCCCCTCATCCATAGGACAGAAAGACACCTTTACCTCTAAATACTGTTTCTCTGAATGCATACACCACAGCTATCTTTTGAATTGTACTCAGGATATTATCAGTAAAATAGTCTTCTCAGCGTCTCCACATGCCACAACATTCAGGTGTTTGGGTTTTGGGTGGGGTTTTTTTTGTTTGTTTGTTTTTCAGTGTTCCCCTTGACCAACACTATATCCTTTGGGACTCTTCAGCATCTGAGGGCTGACAAGGCTTGCTTAAGAAGCTACTCTTGCTCAAGAAGTTATTTTCTCTCGACATCACTGCAATTGTTTCATCAGAAATCATCATCACTTCAAGACAGTCAACAAAATTGGGATGTTACATCCAGGCATCACTCTTGCTCACAGTTCACCTGCTTAGTACGAACTTGCTTTCATCACCAGTGGAATATGCTGGGCTGTGTACTGCCTTAAATGACAGTATTAAGATTCACCAGGCATCACACAGATCTCACGTATCAGAGCTCTCAAGTTGCCAATGTCCAACCACCAGCTATTTCAACATGGCATAGGGAAGCACAGAGTCAGCACACTTCTTTCTGAAGACTGCTTTCTACTCACAATTTTTAAAGTGTCAAATTCTGATTTTAAAAAAATAAAACTTTTGCTATTCGAACAGCTATACAATTTTAAAAGAAATGTCGAGTTCTGATTTTGATAAAATAAAATTTTTGCTATTCAAATGGCTATCACCATAACAACCAACCTCCGCATAAACTTTCAAGCAATATCATCTTCAAAATACTATATGAGGTAGGAAATTAATAACTTCAAGTGAGGAACTGAAGGCATATATTAGAGATCAGTAATTTTCAAAAACAAGCCTATATTATGCATAAATACCCACTGCTTTTACACCACAAAGAAAGCCTGTTGAATGTCCTCTGCAGTATTGGTTTGTAGGTAGCCATTAAGTAGAGCTGGATGACACGAACAGTATACAAGAGAGAAACCGGACACAATTCTGAACACCAAAATGCTTCAAGCATTTCTATCAGCATAGTGTATTTTTTAAAATACATTTACAGTAAGAATGGCTGACTTATTGGTATTTGGGGTTTTTATTTTAACTTATTTTCCTATGACAAACAAACCTACAGCCAAAGTAGCAGCTTTTTCTTTCCTTCACAGTACTTCCTTCAACATTCCCTACGCATTCCACAAAGACTCTTCAGTCAAACACTAACGAGTTTAAATGAATGTGCAAGACAAATCAGCTTCAGACACATGTACCAATAAAGAGCTTTTCAAGGTAGGCCATACTGCCTGCATTTGACAGCCTAAGATCTCCTTCTTAAAAAAGACCAAAGAAAACCAAACCAATGCTGTCCAGACCAGAATGAGTTGAGCTGAGCACCACCCAGAGCAGAAGTTCCCAAACATCCACACCCCATACTCAAAGGGGTGTTGCAGAGCTAGACAAGGGCTGCAACAGCACTTGCGTTTCCTGATCAGCTGTTCAGAGCAGATCCACAGAGGATGAAGCAAGGAATGAGGTGTCCATGAGGTGTGGCCATGCCCAAGATCATCAGAAGACAGGACCGATTTGATGCAGGGGCGCTGGGGTTAGGAGCTGATGGTTAGGAGCAGGCACAGTAGATGTATTAGATGAAGGAGTAAGAAGGTTGTGCACAGCTGACTGTAGCACTGGAAGAAAATTAGAAGTGGGGAGAAACCTTTTGCATACAAACTTTTATTTGGACTTAGTAAGAAATAAGAGACTTGTACAATTCCTCCAAGACACCACATTCAAAAGGTCATTCTCATTCACGTGATTATTCCAGAACTGCAAAATAAAGTTCTAAACTAACCATCAGGTACCCAACAAATGGAATCAGCTGGTATCCCTTCATATTTCTTCATAGGCAAACAGAAGTATCTGTATTAAACTACCCCATTGCAGCAGAGCATGAACTGTATAAAAAATTCAGAGGAGGCATCAAATTCTCGTGTTTCAACACCTTTCAACACCTTTCAAAAACTTTAATCAAGTTGCTTTGAAATCTGACACTTCAATTTTAATGCATATAAATACTACAAATTGAAGTGTCTTGAAGATATTCCTAAAATACAGCCCCTGAAGAAAGAAACCCATACTGTTGCTTTTAGATTTGTCATTTAGTATTTATCAGACTCATTACTAGGCCCATCGAGGTCTTCATTAGAAGATATGGTATACTATGAAGTAGATCACAAGGATGTGCACGTCTTCTCCCAGTGTACCCTCAAATGCAAGACGAGGGCCGTACCCATAGTATTACAATTTGTAACCATACAATAATAATTGCAGAATTTATCATGTCCCCGCACCCAGGACCTAGACAGCCCTCTACCAGTAAATACAGGCAGGCAATGGCCCAATTCTTGGGCTGTCCTCAGCCACCTCCCCAGCTGCTCTGTAAGACGAAACAGAAATAAAATTAAGCTAAAATAATCTCCCACACTGAGTGGATGACAAGCGCATGGCAATCGAAGTCTAGCACTAAGAGAAGAGGAATCTTAAAGATAGTCATTAACAGGTATTGCTTCAAGATACATTTGTTTCCAAGTGGTAACTTTATTCATCTACAAACATCTCAACCACAGGAATAAGTCACTCCACAACACTGTAAGCTTCCAACGCTTGAAAATTATGCCTTTCACCATAAACTCAAGATTCACCATCTCCATGCCCCTGCTGCCAGTCCTTACAATACGCTCCTCTTAAACAGCACTCTGTCATCTCCTCATTTCTGATTTATTAAGAATAGAACGGAGAAACAGGGAAAGAAGAGAGTCGTGTGGACACCTGAGTGCAAGTAACTGCTTTGAGTAGCAAGCTTTTCAGAAGCGGTAGAAGCCTGAACAATAAAGGATACAGAGCGTTGAAAGCCCTGCACATTTGCCACAACGACGACCAATACGAGCCCTACTAGGATAGCATCTAAGCATCCCTACCGATGTCTATTCTCATCATACTGTAGCTGAAAAGTATTTTCAATATATTCAGATGAAGAATCAAGACACAGAAAGAAGACATCCACAGAACAGATGCAGGAGTTCTGCCACCTAGTGGCATTGACAGCCTCAAATTATTGTTTCTACCATATTATTATTACCTTTTTTTATTATTATTTTATGTAACTGGAAGCATTTGACAGCACAGAAGAGAATAAAGGACGCACAGTTTCCCTAACACTGAAATTACCAAGCCTGATTCCCTGCAGCGTCGTTTCAGAATTGCATTCTGTAGCACCTAAGATGATGAGTTTCAATTGAAGCTTTTCTAGTTGTTCAGGTAGTCATAGTGTATTTCTCTTCATCCCTCCTCCAGCTCCTATAGACTCTCTGCTGCCTAATACTGAAGTTGATTTCATGTTGTATGGTCTCTCTCAGTCAGATGCCCATTTTCAGTACTCGCAGTATTATAATATCTTTGCGGTCCCTATCCATTTGTCATAACTGCTGGAATATGATAAATCTCAAAAGTAATCGTGGGCAGGAAGGAGGAAAAGGCAGAGACTGAGAGAGAAACACAGAAAATAAAAGCCGCGTTTCCTCATGACACCGTCTGCATCACAGTTTGTCAATAAAGGATCTTTGTCAGCCCCAACAGCTTAAGGGATTCCCCTGCCCAGTTCACAGCATGGACCCACAGCATGTCATGTCAAGGCAACAGGGACACAGAGGAGCACAGAGGCAGGAACTCCTTAAGACAAGCCGCTAGCAGAAACCACCCTTTTTGCCAGGCCATAAACTCAAAAGCCCCCTTTCCCACTTGGGATTCAAAGCCAGAAGCACTTTAATGCCTAAACTAGGTCAGTCTTTGTTTACACAAAACACAGATGAGAAAGGAAATATCATTCATTCAACTTAGTCAGGATCGGTCCAAACCGCCGGACTACGAAGCACAGAGCAGCATACTGCATCTCTTTATTTATTTTTTTTTTTTTTTTTTAAGAAACGAAATCTTACTAAAGGCACTGTCAGAGAATGCACCTCACACAGACATAGCCAGGTGACAAAAAAAAACTCTTTCCCATGTAAGACAGATATGCTTCCTCTGCGGGAGTTTTGACAACGCAATTTGAAATGATCTCATAATCTTGCTAGGCCATACCCTCACAGATGCTTTAGGTTCCAGCCCCCGTTCATCAACTTTTGTAACCCTGGGAAGCCACGAGCACTTCTGGGCTACATGTCCTACAGATTCCTTAGGAAATAACAGACAGGTTTGGATATTTTAATTTCAGTCCAAAAAAAAAACCCCAAACAAACAAAAAAAAGCCAGCCACAAAACAAAAACACAACCACCCCACCCCCCTCCAAAACATAAGCAAGACCATAAACACTATACACTGTAAGTACTATTGCTAGACATTTTTCTTTTGCCTTCTCAGTCTTTTTTTCCTCCAACTCTATAGCAACTCCCCCTGGAAGTTCCTTAGCTGCAGCCTACGGCTATTCCCCCCCTGCAGTCAGTGAGGAAGGAGGAGGAAAAAAAACCAAAAAAAAACCCACAAAAAACAAAGGAAGATCTGCCAACAGGAGACCACAGGTGAGTCAATACTGCAGAGCTAGCAATGATTCACAGGTTTCTCTCTGCTGGACTTTTATCAGAAGATAGAAGAAGGCTTCAGCAAATTTCATTTCTTGTTCCATATTCCATAGATTTGAATTTCAGCTGTGCAAGGTACAGCTGTAACACAAGCATGCAAGAACAACCACTTCAGTGATGAAAAAAGGTGCACATGTACCTTGACGTGAAGCCACGTTTGATCACTCAGTGGTGAGTTTTGATGCCTGCAGCTGTAAAGACGCAGTAGATTTCTGCTAGAAAGCAAAGCCCTTTCCCTTGTTAACTAGCTAGTAGCTTTCACAGCAATAGTCCCTAGGAAGGAAAATAAATTGTTGGAATAAATGTGTTGGCAAAGCAAAATCCTCTGCAAATGTAGACTGAGAGTAGAAGACAGACATAGATTGCTTCTGTCTGCAGTCTCCTGAACCAAACCAATGATGGCTCAGCACAGAAAGCATCAGGCTTTCTTACAGTGAGCATTCATGCTGTAGTCTACGTGTAGAAAGTTACCCAAGTTACTGAGATGCCAGGGTATCATTCAAAAGAAGTTAGGGATGTGCTGCAGTGAAGGTACATCTTTATCTTGGTTTTCAGGTTTCACGTAATCTCACTTCCCATGTTAGTACTGAACAGCTCAAAACTCAGCTGCAACCCAAGGAACTTGCAAAGCACAGTAGTAAACCATAGTCCCTTACATAGTGACAATCCTCGTAAGCGACTGTTAATTAGAGGTTAACTAGAGTCCTCGTTTATGCATCACTTCAATAAACAGTGTGCTCAGACAGAATGGCATAGATACCACTGGGTTGTTTTCAGGCAGTAGTGATGTATCACCCCTTTAGATGGTGCTAGCTCCCACAGACCTGGCTTGGGAATCTCAGAACCACGATACAGAGTTTTTAAAAGAACAAGGAAACAGACTTTTTCATCTTGATAAAGTTTGAATAATTTTATGCAGTAATGCAAAGTTCTAAAATAGCACGCTTTGCATGTTGAGGAAGGCAACAATTTTCTTCTCCCCTCATTTCTAGAAATCTCTAGACCTGCACCTCAGATTCGGTCATTAGATGTTATGCATATCATATTTTGTAAGAGATCCAGACCTATCAGTGAATCAGTCAGTTCACCTGTTTCTTTATAAGCAATGGAGCCCTAAAATCCAGGTTCAGCCCTTGAGTCAGGATCTGACTCCCATCCACCCCCATTTACTTTTATGTTCTCTCAAAATTCCACTTTCCTGAAGTACTTAATTTCTTGCTTAATAAACCTACAGTCACACGAGGAACAGAATAAACAGACTGACCTGTTATGTATTTTATCTCTCCAACACTAGGAGGAGATATCTGTGGAAAACAAAAAAACCAACCAACCAACCAGAGATAGGTATTTCCTTCTCATTTCAGCTTCTAGGAAAGAAGGGGAGGAAGAGACCCGCCTTACTCTGCTCCTCTCATTCAGGACTTCTGGGAGCTGCTAGCATCCTGTTGAGGGACAGATCCAGTTCAAGGAGGCAGGATTTAGCTCCCAATAGTTCTGCAGTTCTAGCAGGTGAGTTCCACGCTCATGGTGTTTGTCCTTCTACCCAGTCTGCCTGTACTGAAGGATATCAAAGACCCAGCAGAAGATAGCCGGTTATTGCAAGCTGGAAGCTGAAAACAGTGGATTGCACACAGAGGGCAGGTAAGGACTGGATGCTTGAAACGGTGTTGCAGGCTAAATTACATATGTTCTAACTCTACAGCTGATGAGGCAGTACAGAGTACAAGACTTTTGAAAAGCAGCAGCATTGAGATTGCTATTTTAGTTTTGTCACGTGTTCTATCTAGGTAAGGAATACCCACACTGCCTGCAAACTATAACAGCACAATAATTAGAAAACTGTGTTTAACAGACTTTTATATCTTGTTTCTTATCCAGCATTCCAGTATAGTGTATCAGTAATAAGTTTTTTGGACCATTTTTGATGTTTGAAGTGGTCTTCTTCAGAAGCATCCAAATTGGTTTTTCAAAATACAGTATTTTTACTGGAGTTGTAAAAATCATGATATTCATCTTCTGACCTGGCTTCTAAAAACATACAAGAGATTAGGAACTTGTGTTGAAAACTCTCAAATACATTTTACAGAAAGACTCAAAGCAGAAAGATGAAACATGCTGCTTCTGGCATTATTCTGTCCCCTGTCCACTTCTACAAGAAGTCTGCAATGACAACTAAGGAGGAGAAAAAGATCAGACCTACACATGCAAGTGTGCCAAAGAGCTGGAAGCCCCAGCTCAGATGGCTAGAATGTCAGGCATTTCCTCTGCTATACTATGTGACTGCATCTACTAGCCAGAGGTCAAAAGCAGATTTGAGTTTCCAGTTTTAGGGCTGGGGTTCTTGTTTGTTTGTTTTAAAACAACGGAGTGTTTTCTTTGCCCTTCTAAAGTTATATGGCAGTGCCAAACACGTTTAACATCTAACATACTAGTGCATTCATTTATAGAAGCCGTGATTCTGGATTATATATCTGACAAGTCATTTAAATTCTAGCACCTCAAATTATGCAGACTGGTTTGTCACTATGACAACAATTTTTTACATGTCTCTAGAACAAAACTGATCATAAAAAAAAGTACTATTTGTTCTCTCCTTAACTGAAGCTAACAGCGAAAGCTTTACCTCTTCTAGACAGAAAGGCAGAATTTATATCTTTTGACGTTAGTTGATATAACACATCTGATTCTAGATGAACTATTTAATTTACCTCATGTAAGTTATTTCATCAGTGAAAAAGGAAGTTTTCTTGCATTTGAACAGCAAGAATTTAAAGAAACACTCTGCATAAAGGACACTTGAGGGAATCTAGAACAACAGGGAGGGGAACATGCACAGGAATTCAGGAGGGGGTGGAGTCATTGCCTGGGGGCAATAAGGCTAAGAGCACCTTTGGTCGCATGTTTGGGGTTTTTTTAATTATTTTGAGAAGGCCATTCAACCTCGAGATCAATGTTTTACCTATGAAACACCCACCCAAGTATTTGTGTAGAGGAATCCTTTATCAGTAACTAGAAGCACAAACATGTCCCCAGAATATATTGACAGTGAGTAGACAGACACCACAGCATTTGGAGAGCAAGAATTTTATTTTTAAACAACCACAGAGGGCACACATGTACCAGCTATGCTCAGGTTCAGCACATAAGGACACTGGCCAGAGGACCATCTCACTGCAGCGTCACCAGGAAAGGTGGAATGGAGTCCTGAAAAGCCCATTTACAACTAGGCAGTCTCCACGCCCTTAAACAGGTATTTGGACTTTTGTTTATACTGTGAGCTGTACCCCTCCTAACACTCTGGGGTAGGCAAGAAGTGCTTCTCAGAGGTCTTTGTAAGAGGAACTTATTAAAAAGTTTTATGCAGGGGGTGCTTCTGGGGGACAGGAGGGTGCAGTCAAGCAACACTTGATCTTACTGAATCTAGAAGGGCAGAGTAATGGGTAAACAGGAGTAATAAGCTCAGAACAAGACTTCCTGCCTAGATCACTGGATCTGTCAGTGGTCGATTACTGCTAGTTAGACTGAACCAGTCACAGCTACAGGAAAACCTAGAATGGTTTTGCGCGCACACACACACACACACACACACACACACAAACAAACACTCTCCTTTCTTAAAAGGGAAAGGCAGATTATGGATTTGTCACATAGCACCAGACAGATCTAATGCTATTCAAATTCGTAAGGACTGATAACCTGGAGAGAAGAGGTTAGTAATGCAAAGTCCTCTAAAAAAGTGCTAGTGCTCAACGCACAGCCCCAAGATAAATCTAGGATGGTATCCTACTTACATTATTTTCCAAAGGTTATTACAATTAAGTCTCTGATACACTTCTGCTGAATGTGGAAACAAGCTAGAGATCCTTCCCTCGCAGGTCAGCTCCACTGCTGAGAGGAACATTAGGCTGAAGACGCGGCGGGAGGAGGGGGGGCAGGAGTTCAGCTACGCATCAAGGGTTTGACCAACAATTTAAAAAGCCTCCCCTGTGTTTAACAGCACAGAGAAACAACAGTGTAGAAAAGTTAATGTAGAGAACAAAATATTATTATAATTTAAAAAAACAACACCCAAACATTTTTGGTAGGGGAATAATTTTGGGTTTTTTATCACACGAATATCACAACTCTATTGCAATATTAATCATTTTGCTTTCTTACAGGGCAGAAATTTTACATTTGCGATAGGGGCATCTTCTATTACCATATTAATCAACAAGTGCTTTTGTATATGGTGGAAAAAGTGTTCCATCTTCTAGTAGTGAATACAGATAAAAAACCAGGCTCACACACATTTTTGGAATGTTTAAGTTGGAAAGCATAGACTGAGTTAGATTCTCAAGCATCTTGGAAAGGGTACAGTTGGAACAGCTATATGAGTATCCTTGCTCTACTTAAAAGATGCCTGGCCAAACAAAGATTACTAAGCATCCTACCCACAGCCTGCTCTCAAGAGGAACCAATGGAAGTTTACACAGCTCTTTCTTTTCTCCTTTGCCCTCCCACCTTCCATCCTCTGCAAGGGATTTCCAACTTCACCAAACTTTCTCCAATTGGTGAAGAGATCCAATTGGATCTCTCCAATTTCTCCACCAAAATCCAATTGGTTCACAGGATCTTGCTTCAACTCTACTCTCCATCCATACATGCTATCACAGACAATGTTTTGCTGATAATACTTCATTATATTGCACAGAAAGTTAGATTGATGCTGTGGAAGCTGCACAGTGTTTGTTCTATTTAGAAAAAACACCACCACCACTTCACAGAATAATTCAAGGCCTACATTTGGAGACAAGCTAAAATAGTTTGTCACCATGCTACACCAACACCTTGTAATTCTAAATGGTTGTATATTATTCTTTTAAAGAGACAATTATACAGTCTACTGGAGGTGATCACACAAAAAAAGATAACTTTATTTTCCAACAAATTGTCACTCATTGTTTATAGACACATAATCATTGCATTAAAATTGTCACATTGACCACTATGTCACTGATACCACTATCACTGGATACAATCATCCAACACTCAATTATCTCTGTCAGCATCAATGCTGCATATATCCAAACAAGACTTGCCCTCTCAAAACAAGACCTGTGACCCTGCACACCAAGTGCCACGCGAATACAGCTTCCTGCTAGCATGCAATGTTAACCTGGTGTTTACACACCATGCAATTTGAGATCTTTGCTCAGGTCTCTTCTGTCACATGTAGATAACTTCTGATCCTTAATCAACAGTGCATCTGGAAGCGTTCTGCTGAAAGTCACCTACTCCATGTTCTCTCTCTTGCCCAGTTACAAGAGAAGTTAAGGTCAAACGTTCATTAAAACCTGCAACTTGTCATTACAGTTAAAGTGGACATACTTCAGCAGAGCCTACTTGCCAGCATGGAAAATAACATTTCAAAGGCACTGGACTTATCAAAAGCAAGATCTTACCAGCTGTAAGATACCTGTCCAGCTCTTTTCCTTCTCTTACAGAGGCTGAAGGTACAATAGGTTATCTCGTATTCAGTTTCAGATTAATGCAGGTAAGCATTTGAAACAGAAAAAGGCAAGAAGAATGCTCCTTTGTCTCTAGGAACAACCACGCTTTGACCATCCACATCTGATTGCTAGCTTTATAGAATGCATTTGTCACACAGTCCTATCCCAAGGCCTACAGTTAAGGTTACACTTCTGTCCACAGCAATCTCGGAAACTGCAGATTTCAAGGAAACTAAAGTGTCACAAGTTGAAGATCCAGTACCCTCTCCATAAGCATTACATACCCAAGGGATCTGGATGTAGAAGAAAGAAAGGCAATCTGCACAGCAGCTCACATGAACAAGTGTAACACAAAAGGAAAATAAGCTCAGTTCCTACACAGTAGAAACAACAATATTTACATAAAACAGCGAGGAAGAAATAGAATTGTAAAGATACAGCATTAGTTACAAATGTAAGTAATTTCTATGATGCTAATGCTTCCATGTTTTTTTTCCCCCTTTTTTAACCAGCTGCTCAGTTTCGAGTTTTCTTCAATCTTCCCTCCTAACAGTTTCTGCAATGCAGTTTTTCCCCCATTAATACAAACAGCATTATTCATAATATAATTAAGCCTAAAATTAGGTATCCAGCCACATTAATGAAGAAATATGAAAGTCAGTTTTCCCTTTTGATATCTTTCTGAAACTTCTGCAAGGTTTTCTTACTGTTAGCTTGAAATTTCATGGCACAGATGTTCCCTGTGTGATAACTCATCTTAAAAATAGGACATGCCAAAAAGAGCCAATACATTAGGAAAAGATCATACTTCCTTCATCAGAGAACAGTCCTCTGAGGAGCTAGAGTCAGAAAAGTGACAAGACCTGGAAATTTAAACACCACTGTGTTACGCTGTGAAGGCAACTGCACTGCCAGATGTGCTGCTGTCACAAGACCCTCTTATCAATTAATGAGCAAGTTCTCCTCCCTTTTGGTGTTTGTAAGATTTCTTTGTGTATTCAAGTTTATATCAGTATGCCTAATCTGCACTATTTCCACATGAAATGGTTTTTCCTTCTCTATCTAGGTATTCAGAAACAAAGGCCAAAAGCTATACTGCTATTTT
This sequence comes from Chroicocephalus ridibundus, assembly GCF_963924245.1. Classification (NCBI taxonomy): domain Eukaryota; kingdom Metazoa; phylum Chordata; class Aves; order Charadriiformes; family Laridae; genus Chroicocephalus; species Chroicocephalus ridibundus. Next base: position 38,769,594 of record NC_086286.1, read on the forward strand.
CCTGTGTGTTTCATTTGAAATTTTGCCTTCAAATGCATTTACTTGGCTCTCACAAGCACATTCAAGGGTAAAATCTGGACCTTTGCCACATCTGCATTCCTTATTGCAAATACATGCCAACCTTCAAAGTTCGGTTATTTGAGCAAAAACATACATTAATTGTTATGTGAGAGGAGTGTAAAGTGTATCAGATTAAGCACATTTGAAAGTATTTCACTCCCCTCCTTGCCTGATAATTCAGCATAAAGGTAGGTTTATTCTGTTCTAGTTTTTCAACATAGCTGCAGCCATTAAGACCACACAAGTGAAGTTTAACACAAAATCAGACTTAACGACGACCAAACAAGCATTCAGAATAAAATTACCTTCTCATATTTGTTATTCCAGGACTGGTCTAACAGGTATTGCAACATTTGCCAGTATGAAGTTATTCAGTTACATGTAAAAATAATGGAACGCAAGGAGTATGTTGCAATAAGCCACCTTAATAGATACCAGCAACTTAAAAGGCCTTTTCCTTTCACCTATGAAGGACAGCAGCGAATAGCTTAGAAAGGTGCGAGCCAGGTAACCAAGATGCAGCTCTTAAAAGGGTTTCAGTAACTTAGTATCAGCAGCAGGTTTTACATGCAGAGGTAGGTGTAAGTGAAGGGTGTTCATTTACCTAAAGGATTAATTGCATCTTTCATCAAAAAAAAATACAAAAAAATACAGGGCTTAATTTTAACACGGCAAATGCTTATGCTTCTGGTAGAGTATGAACTGATAAAGAAAGTTGATGTGTTTCTCCTCTTAGAGCTCAAGTATACATTGAGAGAACTTGAGACACACACAAAACCACCACCTCTGTTATGGCTGGTGGCACTTACACTCTCCATAGCTTCTGACCCACAACTTTCCCCCCACCTCCCAGAGGGAAGAGGAGATAGCTGTTCTACCAGGGAACACTTTTCAAGGAGCTGAGTTATCATTCCAGAGACCTGCTGCTGCCTCTGAAGGGGACAGGCGACAAAGCATGCTGCCTTCCCACAGGCAGCTCACAACAGCACAGATCCTGACCTGCTCTGGTAGAGGAGGAGGAACAGGCTCAAGAACATCCTTAGGTTCCTGTTCTTTAAAGCTCTGCTGGGCTATTTGAACTGCTGCCAGAGCCTACCATCTAGAGACAAAGAAGACCCCAGGACTGGAATACAGTCTTGGAAACTACTGAGGCTGGGTAACTTCAGATGCTGACTCCCTAGTGACTCTTCATATGTGCTAGGCAGGATTTTGAGATAACTAGACTGGCACTACACAAGTTTTCAATGCTACCACCTACACCAATGCCCTACAAATGTATCTTGAAGAAAAAAAAATTACTTCCTCTTTCACTTCCCTCACCCCCAACCCTCAGTGTCTCCCAGAAAGTCTGAAGACTTGACTCTTCTGTACCCTCTGCAGCTAATTCTTAGCAGATCGTGACTGCAAGAATGAGCAGATGCGGCTTATGAGACTTCTGCCTGTTACTGTGGCTCAGCAGACAGATGGCATCTCGTCGCTTTTCACCCTCTGGCCATATTTTCCAGAGTCCACTCCAGCAGTCCAAGTTCAACCAAGCTGTCACCATTAGCAGTCTCCTGAATAGAAACAGGCTTTCTAAGCTCAAGAACACAGGATTTCCTGAACCATATCAGAGCAGGCACTCATCAAGACAATAACTAAAAGCAAAAGCATTTTAAACAAACAAAAAAACCAACACAACACAGGAATCTACTATTATTCGGTTATATGATAGCTTTTCCAGACAGTTTCTTTCTAGCCCCAAATGTATGCATTTCCTCACAGTAGGATGGTTCACAACCTCTATACAAACCTTCTGTACGAAAAGTCACTGACGTTCCATGCAGAGAAGGAGGCACTTCAAGCCTGGTAATAGAGTTGGGAGACCTCTAAGGCACAAGTGTGCTTTATGCTATATCAGAATCTATTCAAGTAACAACTCTTAACACTTGCAGTATGTCTACATAAAGATTAGTTAAAAGTTACCTACCAGTCCTTTCAAGTGTATCCAATCCTTCTGTTTTCCAGGAAAACAAGGGGATGGGATGGGGACGACAACGGTCTTCAGTACCTGTATTACTGAGACCGCACATTAGCCTCTCTGTACTGTCTTGCAAATAGACATTGGCACCCCTACACAAGTTACACACATTTGAGTAGAGATTAAAACAGACTCTCCACATTACAGGCTTCCCCAGTTCAGGGCAGAGCAAGACTTAGGGAGACAAAATACAGAACATGGCTTTTGGGCCCCATCAAGGGCATCCAAGCAATGTGACATTAGAGCCCATGCAGCCTGGTTTTGGGAAGGAAGGACAAGTAAAGTCGTCTTATTTGCCTCATGTAGCTCGTTTAAGTGAATGGGGGTGAAAACAGTATGAAATAGGTAGGTAAAGAAAGCAAGAAAAGGAGGCAAAGAAAGAGAAAGGCAGAACAAAATATGAGGAGCCCAGGAAGGCAGGCAGACACAAGCCGATAGGGAAAGAAAGATCCTATATGAAGCTAACAGGAAAAAAATTTGGGTGAGCAAGCTAGAGCTGACATCAAGTGTAGAAGGGAATACCACACGCAGCCTGAAAAGCTTAAGGCACTAGATAGAAAAGGAAGATGACTAGAGAGGCACTTGAAAGGGAAGGCGCAAGCAGAAAAAGACACGGGAAACCAGAGTCCACGAAAAAGACACAGGAAACCAGAGTCCACGAAAAAGACACAGGAAACCAGAGTCCACGAAAAAGACACGGGAAACCAGAGTCCACGAAAAAGACACGGGAAACCAGAGTCCACGAAAAAGACACGGGAAACCAGAGTCCACGAAAAAGACACGGGAAACCAGAGTCCACGAAAAAGACACGACCCCTTAGCACATATGCACTCATATTTGGAAATGGGACTCCAGATTTCAGCTCCCCGCTTGTTATTTGCCAGGTCATATTTATGGAACAGATTCCACATCTGCAGGCAAAGGCAGCTTTCAGTGAGCCATACAGGTTGATAGAGCTGGCAACAACTGTTAACACTATGCATTAGCACCAGCATCTCCTGTGCATGGCCCTATGTATACTTAGTATGCTTGGAGCAGCCTAACCGCACCCTTCCTTCTTTCAAGGAAACAATAAAAAAATACAAGAAAAAAAAAGAAAAGAGAAAAAGAGAAAGAAAAGCCACAGAACTCATTTTAATCAGAACAAGCAAGCCACACTGATCTAGCATGACTAGTCTCTACAATTGCCTTGCCTCAACTGCTCAAGAAACAGAAAGATGGGTCCTCAGTTAAATGAATTTATAGTCTAAGACAACTTGTCATAGCTATGCAACTTTAATGAAATCACATAAGCCAGAATTTCTCTAGATGCGTTGTATACTACTAATTTTCTAGGTTCCAATTTGTCAAATATTCTGTAAAGCTATAAATCTATTTCAGCTGTGCTTTTAAGAACAGTGCTACCAAAAAATAGAGTTCACTTGATAGAACCTTCCCCCTTCCCAATTACCTCCATAATTAGAAGGAAAGCTACCTTACCCATTTTACCCTCAGCAGGATAGGGTTAAGTATCTTGCCTTGTCTCAGTTGTGTTATGGAAGCTCATCAGCACGTGAACAGGCTTATAATGAAAATCAAAAAAATCTTGCAGAGCGGCACATGTCACCAAACACCACAAAACATTCTCAATTGCTTCGTAAGTATCCTCAAAGTAGAAAATACATGGAAGTAGCTGCTTAGATGGCACTTTTCTTCTTTAAGTTTTCTTCAGAATCTCTGATTATGGTGTGTTCATTCACATGCTCAACTTAAGACTTTTTAATCACACTGTGTATTTAATTATCCATAACAAGTGTGGTGAGGAAAGTTTGACTACCCTCAGTCCCATGTTCCATGGCAGATTCTATTTCAAGATTTAAATTACTACTTTTAAATCTTCCTGATGTTATCTTTAACAGACAAGCCAAAAGAGTGAAGTATACATCAGTACTTTGGATTTCACAAACATCTTCGACATATTTAACAGATCTTATGAATCGCCCCTTTTTCCATGACACTGCAGTTTAAGACTTAGCTTGCCTTGAAGCAACTGAAAGATTTCTCTACTTTAACATGCTCAAAGAACCCTCTGGTTTGCATACTACCCAAGCCATGTTTCAGGTGGACTTTCCAAATGGATTCATTCAACTTTTAGACTATAAACTTTGAAAGCCTGAAATACTCAAACAGTAAATACTGGCTTAGACAGACCAAAGCAGCTATCCCACTCTACCTAAGAGACTTGGCTTCCTTACTAAACAGGGAGGTGGCAAGCACAAGGGGAAAAAAGTTGTTGTTCTTTTCCATTAGCTTAGGTACAGGCTGAAGCATACATTTTAAATCACCAAAACAAGAAGTAATGCATTTAAAGAAACAACCTCCATAAGCAGTTAGCATTCAATTCCCAACCCTACTTAGAGAAAATAAGCATTTACAGTGCAAAACACAGTACGCAGATTTGACTGACTACAGCCGTCAAAAGTTACACTATGACTTTTACCCTTCTATTAGGAAATACCGATGGATTTAACTTTAAACATTCCTCAGTGATAGGGTCTGACAGTATGAGGATGCAAATGCAAATTCACGTTCTTATGAATACAAGCTGGGCTGTTATAATACTCAACTTGTAACTCTCAGATTTCTGGCATTTAAGGATGCTGTTGTTGTTTCATCACTTGCATCAGCTATCCTTCTTATCTGTGAAGGATTAGAAATCAACAGGTCCTAAACTCTTCTACTAAAGCCCTATAGTCTGAGGCTTTGGAAGAACACGCTCCCTATGCCTGCCACCCACCCCTGTCCCACCCCCCAAGAAATAAAACCAAGAAAACAAGTAAACGAAAAAGAACATTACATCTCAAAAACAACTGCACCATCGGTGTCATACCAGACAGTTTACACTTAGAGCATTGTTACCTCATGGCTAAGGTTAAAATGCTGTTCTTTTTAAAATGGAAATCTAGCCAAAACAAGAGGTTGCTTAGTTATGCCATTCCACAAACTAAGTCCATTTCTTCCGAGTCTGAAAAAAAAAACAAAACCACAAAACCAAAAAGGCACCCACAGCAGATTCTCTTAGCAAGTTAAACACACGATGAATTGTCATGCCAATAGAGTCCTGCTGAACTACTACAGACTTAGTCACATACTCACAAGTGAAAAAAGAAGTGGTGAGTAAGGTTACTTAAGACCCCATATACACTACTGCCTGCTACTACAGCAAGAAAGGGCCAAAGGTTGTGCCTCTCCTCTTCCTAGAGCTAAAAAAAACACCAAAAAAAACACACGAAGCACTTGTATGCTTCTTACTGACCAACATCACAACCAACACTAATGAACATGTTTCCGCCTGCTACATTTTCCTCACAAGATCTCCTTGTTTAAAGTCTGCAGCTTAAAAACAATTTTTTTTATCACAAAGCAAACATGACAGATGACATCAGATCACACGTCCTTAACTCAAAAATAGTAACTTTAGATATGGTTAGTAGCCTTACAAAAACATTTATTTTTTTACTTCAATTTTTACTTTAAACATTGGTTTAAAGCAAACTAATTAAGCAGGTTCACACACTAATCAACTTTTGCATGTTCCTGGACACTCTAGAAAATAAACAGTAATTACAGCATCATAGAAAGGGTCCAAGATCAAACCTTCGATAGCTGTTCAACACAATCTTATAAGTGTGCCATAGGAATTTAATTCCAACTTGATGTATTTGAGACCACTCACTTCTAGTTCAGCCATAAGCAACAACAACAAAACAACAAACAAAAACCCATCATGTATGCGTGCAAAAGATAAACATATGTGGTCTAATGCAAGTCTAATCAAAGGAACATGGCAACTGAAAAATACGAGCAATACAGTAATGCTACATCATGTAAATCTAAAGAAAATAGCAATTCATGCATTCATATAAGAGATACAAGTATAATCAACAACTACTCCTTTTCCTATGCCTTTGCTATTAAAATCCACTGTATTTATTCATGGTTCAGTCACATCAATACATCTAAAGAGACTTCCACACTGCTTTACAGCTAAAGATATGGGAAGGAAGTTACCATGAACTACAAACAGAACGGTTTTAGTCTTAAAATCTGCATAACACACAAAGCACAGAGTATTAGTTTCTTCCATTTTTAAACCTACACATTTGGAAGGCCAAGCTTACTGAAGTGTTGTCTGCCTTTAAAACATTCAACTGTCTTCTGAAAAGTAGAAGACCACAGATATCTGAAACTACCCAAGTCATCCTAAAACATATCGAAATAGACTCTCGCTTTTCAGCAAATGCACTGAAAAATTACTAACTCTGAATTACTGAAGACAAGTGCTTACCTTCAATCCTTTTTAAGGCCGACAGGCATGTATCCCGGCTTGGAAATTCAAATGGATTATTACAGGTCCGAATGGTGTCACATTCGCACTTCCCGTTGATTATGTTACAACCTGTTATAAGGTTTTCATTGCACGGTTCAAATCCAAGAAGCTGATCATCATCCCAGTTTTCATCTAAAATAAACAAACAAACTCGCTCACTATTGGATTTCGGCTGCAGTATAAATTCAGCTGCTTTGGAGTTGGGTGCAATTTACTTTAAGTTCAACATAGCGCTAAACAGAAGATAACATATTAAAAGAAAATGGATTAATCAACACTATGGGATTTGCCAAATGCCATGTTTTGCAGCTGTTCTATTGCCCACTTTGCTACAGCTACTGGCATTGTTTACTTCCATCTGTACGAAAAACTATGTCATCTCAGGGAAATGCATTGCTGTAGTATAAATAAGTACTATTCTAACCGAAATAACTTTTACAAATACTTGAAGCTGTATTTATCATGGAAGTGAGAATGTTGGACAGAATGTGCAGCTGTTATGGAAGTCAAAACTGAGTCAGAAAGAGAACATTTTAAAACCCGATTAAAAAACACATCACATAGAATTCACTCCAGAGATAACTTGTTATTACTAAAATACTGCAAGATGACAGGCCTTTGATTCTGTAATATGACCAAAAGTGAGTTTTCCAGCACTCCTGGATTACCATCCATACTCCAGGAGAATGGCACAAGCGCATCACGCTCCTTGCTGTTGAGGAGCAGGGGTATGGTTGGGCTGGAATGAGTCTCTCTGCTCAAATAATTCTGCTCCCTTTGAATGACTCCCCTTAAGAGCGTAAAACCTCATATTGCCACTGTACAACTGCCCATTTTCCTTTTAGAAGGACCATGCAACAAGATTTTTCTTTCTACAGGAAGTGATATTTCCAGTCAATCCAGAGTTACACCAACATTATCAGTCCTAAAAAAAAAATCTCAGATTCCTCAGGTCGAGTACACATACAGCAACATCCCACTGACTTAGAAGTCTAAGCAAGAAACATGTTTTTTATGCAAGATTGAAGAAAATAAACTAGGCATTAGGTATTCTTTGCTATAGAGTACCAGATCACTTTCCAACCTCGTCTGTTAACCAAAACAAGTACTACAAAATAGTCACACAGATAGTCCACTGACTGCTAGTGATGACAAAAGGAGGAAAAAAAATATTTTCCATCTACATCCTTATATTCCACAGCAGCTTTCACATGGTGCCTTCCAGTGGTTCACTTTAATTTTAGATACTGTCAAAAAGCAAGTTTCCAATACAGATCCTGCCAAGAAACGCTTCAAAAAAGTTAAGGCATCTTCCAGCTACAAAGGGTGGGTTTTTCTGTTGTTGTGGTTATCAGAAGCTGTCCTCCAGTATGGGAGGCTGCAGCCAAATACAACCTGATTGACATTCAATAGAAGTCTAAAAACTAATAGTAAATAACAATACGCACACACACGTACACAATAAGGTTGACATGTAAATACTGCCAACTCACAGAAACATGCAGAATATCCGCTAACCTGCAGTTTTGCCTGTTTGGGGGAAAAAACAGCCAACACCTGGAAAGTGCTGTTTACCAGTTAAGTACCAGACATGATCTACAGCAAGTGTCACAGCAGATTCTCACAGGTATGTTTCTCCCTGTAGAACCAACTGCTTGTTTTCTGTTTTAAGTCAGCAAAGTACCTTGTTGACAAAAAGCACTGAATAAACAACTAAGCCAATTTTAAATGTGAAGAAGGGAACCTCCATGGGAACCTCATGGCTCTTATACTCCATAAAAATAGCAAAGGAAGAGCAGTCATTAACCCAGGAAGTAATTTGTCTTTTTTTTTTTTCTTTTTTGGTTAGAGTTAACCTATCATCCCATAAAGCAACTGTGTCAATAAAAGTCAAAGGAAGTGTAGAAGTTCCTGAAGAGAAACTATTAAAATTCTTTCAAGAGAAGATGCTGCTTCAGTAATGCTTGGGACACTTTCATCATGAGGAGGCCATACACACAGAGGAATTAAAAAACACACAGACCAAAAAACATGAGAATTTGGAGAACAATAATACATCCTGTTTTTGAGAAGCCGGAATACAGCCTGGACAATTTGTATTTTACAAATCACAGCAGTAATCCACGTAATGACAAGAACAAAAGGGGCTACAGCTATGATCCAAGACTTGGTGTTTCAAATTCTGTAGCTGCAGGGACCACGGCTTCATCCAGATAAGTCTGTTCAATGGTCATAAGAAAAGGGTTTGAATTTCTCCTTGTTTCTGACACACAGGCTCTCCTCCCCTACCACCCTGCGCCAGCCAGCGGCTTCACCTGCCCTGGTGGCCACGGGCCGATGTGGCAGGGCACCCTTGCCCCGGGCTCCCTGGAGCTGCTCTACCCACCGTCATCCTGGGACCAGTGCAGAACAGACAGCTGGGGCACGCAGATGGCAACAGCGGCACATTTCTGCTTTTCCAGCACACCAGTTCAGACTACTTGTGAGCTTTTGCCCACATTTCAGTATTTCAGTACTAGATCTTTTCAAGGCTGACAGAGAGATCAGCAGAGTCCCTGTTACAGCAGAGCTGCCCACCCCACCTAAGGCGGGTCTCACCTGCGCCTCTCGTGGCTCTTCAGATGGGAGGAGAAAAGGAGATACACAGGAAGCACATGGCCCAATACCTGATGCACCTACAGTCTTCAATACCATACCCCTCAAAAAATGAGCTCAGCTGCCACTAAGAGGATGGAAGAGAAGAGAAATCCCTCAGGAATACTTGCAAACTACACAACTAACATGCTGAATCTTGAAACAAGGTATTTTTCATTATTGTGAGTGAATACAAAAAGTCTTATTCAGACAGGAAGAATGCAAATCCAGTTCCAACCTGGACATCTTTTACCAGACTGCTTTTCACACAATTTCATTTAGAAAGAAGTTTTCCATCAAGGAAGGAACAAACATGTAAGAAGAAAAGAGCGATTTTAGTTTAGCGAATCAATACAAAGTCTAGTGCGATCTTTCACACAGACTTAAGACTCATTTTCCTAGTTGATTTTGTCCTTTTATGAACAGAAATTAAAGGTCCTGTTAAATGAATACTTGTTTACCACTTAGGGTAAACCCTCAGAAGTCACATCAGTATAGGCAGAACAAAATTCCTTGGAATGAAAGGTGCAACCACATGAAAGCACACGCCTGAGCTCAAGGGATGAATCCAGTGCCTCACTTCGATTCAAAGCTTTACTTATGTCATGGTTTAGGCTGGGCACCAAATGAACGACAGATGCTCTCTTCTAAGAAGAGGCTTCTTAAAGAAGCCTTAAGAAGAGGCTTAACTGAAAAGTCAAATTACTGAAAAGAAAATTAGTTCTGTTCTGTATCAAACCAGGTCAACTTACTTGATGCAAAGGTACCTAGTGCTCTGCTTCACGCAGATAAGTGCTGGTCCAGTATAGCATGCTTGTTCCTTTAGAGGTCAGCAATATTTCAACTGATAACAGAAACACGTCTTGAGCAAAGTCTAGGCTCTGTGAGGCATATAACCCTGCCTCTAGATTATTCCAAAAACCAAACTTTTACACATCAGTAATTCAGAGACCTGGGACAGTTCACGAACAATTCTAGACTGCAGCACAAACATTTTCCTCCATGCTCTGTTTGGCCTCCCCTATGGCTTCCTTTTCATGAGAGTGCTCTTTCATGCGTACCTCTCAAATCTGGATGATATGAAGGAAGAAATTGAGATATAATGACTTGTGAATTCTTTACTTCTCTGCAAGCAGGGCTGACAAAACCCAGATGTAAGAATCTAAGAGCCTCAAACCTCCGTATACACATCCTATCCACTGGCTGACTTACAGGACACAAAAAAAAAAAACACACAAAAAAAAAACACCAAAAAAATCAAGTAGGTGTTTAACATTCTTAAGTTCTTAGGAACAATCTAGCTGAAGAGTTGCACAAGCAAGCTGTTAGTTTTCATCCAAACTGACCGTAGTTTAGCTGCAATTTCCACCATCTCATTGTGCTGGCATGATCAGGCAGGGGCAAAAAAGGGGGCACCCTTTTTAGCAGTCCTGAGTTGACATTGGAATCCTGTTATATAGCCACTTAACCACCTTTTGCACACATGTCCAGAAGCAGTTCAAATCCTCCCAGCTGGCCAATAACTATAGCTTGAAAGTCTCTCTTTCAAATAATTTCTATCTACATGCAGTTCCCCACTCTTTCCAACTCATTCAGGCAAGTTCCCTTTTCAGACAATAAAGTAGCTTTGCATTTACTCAGAACAAAGTTAAGTCTTGGACATAATACGTTTTTAATTCTCCTAAGTGTGCTTTCATACCATAAGGAAGCCATGGGAGGGGAGGCATTATGTTAATTCCAAACTTTTTCCCATTTTCTTCCATCATTCATATAATCACTTGCTTTCTGCAAAGCAAATGTTTCGGCTTGCTAACAATTCAAGCGCTGCTCCGGGTTGCTGAACTCCCAAGTCCTGTCATAGCATGCAACTAAAGTATGGAAGAGGATTAAAGCATTAACAAGTTGAACAAGAGGCCCTTAAACAACAGGTCCAGTCTGGGAAACAGTTTGAGAAATATGTCTCCAGTAAGCAGCATTCCATCACTTCTTCCGTGCTAAATCCTACATACCAGCACTCACAACGCAGCACCACAGCAGTGTGTGAGGCATGATGCTCACGACTGAAGCAGGTATGTCTTCTTCACCTGAAGAGTTGCTTGTGTTTCCACACAAGCATGCAACTATGAGAAATTAACTTGGAGCCTTATTTTAAGGTACATAGTAGCTCACTATAGTTGCATTTATTGTCCCCATATGCAAAGGATCATCTCAAAACAGGTGCAAGTTAAAAGTACACAGAAAGACCTTTTCAGAGACTCCTCCATTGCTTAATTTTTTTTGCTTTCCCTTCCTTGAAGTTCTCTATTTTTTCTGCCTGACATACAATCTTCTCTTTTGTCCCCCAACACTTCTCTTCCTTTCTGGGCATTTAGTGAATATCAGCTATTGTTTGGAAAACCACATACTATTCTCCTTCACCGTTTATAAAGATAATGCATCACCACAAGCCAGCAAGCAACAGACTGGAATGGCCACTAAAGTATCACCGTTGAAAACTAATATACAAACATTGCACACACAACAATCTCAAATTACAGCTTGGGGGTGAGGGGGTAAACTTAACTGGAGTGAACTCCCATGATTTACATTTAACTGCAGCATGTTACTCAGCTATTTCTGCCTTTTTAAAGTGTGACAGGCAGGTTCTCAGGATGCTGAAAGAGCAAAGAGACCATCAAATACATTGTTGATCTGAAAGTGAAACACCGAAAGTCACATCTTACAGACTCTTGCATCCTTTTAAATCCAATACTTGAAGGAGAATAGAGAACAGTTTTCACAGTGACACAGAAGTGACACTTACTGAGACTGGTACTGTCCTCTGGGAAGGGGGGGGGAACTTTCAGAAGCTTCTCCATCAAAGCAGACCCAAGGTCCGAGCTCCACATTCCAGCACACTGATATACACAACAGCATGTTCAAATCAGTGGTACTCATTAAGATGGTATGAGACTCTGAAAGGATTCTACAGACTTTCTAAAATAAAAAAAGGAAATACTTCTTGCCAGGAGGCTTTGGCTTCTCTTTGAACAGGAAAAAAGAACGATGGAAAGGAAATTCATGTTTTGGAGGAGCTGAACAATAGAAATGACTAATCACCACTAAAGAATGCTTGAAACCCAGCCCCAGACCTTGAAAAGCAGCAGAAGGAAAGGCTAGCCTTGAAGTGAGTTTGAGCATGTACTGGCTGCAATCCTCTCCCCTCTCACAAATTATTTCTTCAGTGAAGTCATGAATCGCAGACCAGAGCTGGTAGAAACTTTGATGGTAAGACACACAGCTGAGAGTTTCATGATAAAGCACTTTTTCCCCCCTCTTAGAAGGGTCCACTTTCAAAGATCAATCTTCATGTGAAACACACGTCAGTACAAAAAGGCTTCGCAGCCTTCTGATAAGATTTCTACACAAAGCTAGAAAGCAAAACTGTACTGTAACATTTAGGTATCTCAGGAACACCACACATGTAAGGCTTGTCTCAAATCTGACTGCCTGCTTTATCTTATTCAAATGAGAGCATGTATCTCAGGTGAACAAATCCCCAACACAGCGAGAAAGATTTTCACTGCAGCAGCTCTGCCTGTGTCTCAAGGCAGTTATTTCATACTAAGGAATGCAAAAAGTATTTAAACAAACCAACTTTCCACTCAATTATCAGAAACTCCACAGAAGCCGTGAGGAAAGCAAGGAGATAAACTGAAGTGTTAAATGAAGCATGTGACATGGACAACTATTTCAAGTTTCAAAGTTTTCCTCCCCTGCCCACACTGTCTGCAATATTTCAGTTCTCCAGGTATATCCCCCCATACCTTTTTTTGGGGGGGTTGTGGGGTTTTTTGAGTGTTTTAGGGGGGTGTGTTTTAGTTGTGGGTTTTTTTTTTTTTGCTTGTTTCTTTCTGAATACTTTCACTATTAGGGTTTCTCCCAACAAGACTGAATGTTATTTCCAACAGCCTTCTGCCCCAAAGATGGTCTGAAGTGATAAATAACTAGTTCTGAAGTCTGACCCCTAGACATTTAAGCACCTGAAAAAAAACCAACTTGCAAATAAGTTATTTAATCTTATGTCCAGAACCACATCTTGTTTGTAAATAGTTGACTGAAAATATTACGCAGTGTCTCAGGGTTTAATTGGTCAGACAGAGCCTCTGCCAGTACTCCCCTGATTAGAATGAGCATGGACAGCAGCATTTCAGCTGCCCGAGCAGATTTTCCCTCTAGCTCTAGAAAACTCTTTAAAAAAGTAATTGCTAAAGCAAAGGAAAGAGCCAAACCTTTATACCCATTTTCCAAAGAAGGCTAAAATTCCCATTTTTTTTTTTTCCCTTCAAGATGCACACTGCACCCACACGCTTCAGAAGCCTGCATGTACAGCAGCACCCATCAGCTTCACCGCAAACAAGTATCTGGCTGGCAGGTTGCTGAAGCTGCTCAGCAGAAGCAAAGCTGACAGGAGTAGGAGAAGTTTTGCCTAAGACAAATTCCGGAACAAGGCTATGAACAAAGCAAGCTATACCAAAAACAGTCCACGCTATCAAAAGAAACCTGATATCCTAAACCTTTTGCCACTTCCCCCCTCCCCCCCCAGGTCATTAACACAGCATCACTGAACACCAGAATTACAGGATGTTTCAGAGGAATTACACCCAATTTCTTAGTCACAGGAAAAACTCTACATACCCTGAATTTCGAATTAGCATCAAGGTTTTTTTTCCTTTTTCTAAAAACTAACTTAGAGATAGACATCCTCTTGAGACTTTCTATTATCAAAGCAGCACATTTTACGTTAGCACATGTAATACCATTATCGGTATGGCCTCAGCTTTTTATCAACAGCCCATCAGCGAGGGGAAGAAATACCTCCACATGCACATATCCAGCCTTTCTGAAAAGATTCCCAAACAGAGCACAACACGGGCTGTAGCAAAACCTTGAAGTTTAATTTGTTTCAAGGATAAGTGACCCAACAGAATGGGTTCTCTCAGATTCAGAAACATTACACTTCCTAGATTTTTCACTAGTTAAAAAAAAAAAAAAACTAAAAACAACCCAAAAAACCCCAAAACAAAACTCAAACACCTGAAGCCTATCAGTATCAAGGTAGCTGCCTAGATAAAGCTTAAAGTTTTGGAAGTTATTAAGAACATGGGAATGGGTGCATGCCTGTGAGCCAGTGCTCTTCCTCCTGCCCACAGGCCCATGCTCTCCTGTTTGTTTTCTTGTTGAAAGACTTGTACACTCGTGACCCACAAGGTGTTAACGCAATTTGCAGATTCTGAAGTTAAGTAACCAGTATACCCAGTGAAAGCTGCTGGGGACTGAATATTGCCTCTGGTAAAGGTGTGAACAGCTTCCATTCATCTCCACACATTACTAAGGGCTTACTTCCTCCAGACATGGCCAAACCAGTCTGTTTAGAGTAGAGCTCCCTCAGGGACCATCTTTTAATCAGTATGCTTCTGTGGAATTTAATCTAGATAGCCTTTATACAAAGTTATCTTCACATCTTAGTTTATATTGATAAGTTTCTTCATATACATTTTTTCTATGTCAGTATCAGTAGTTATTTTCCAAATTGCATGCATATATAGCAAAACACAGAATTAAAACATAACATTGTCAGGCTACACAAGTGGTGTCAGGTGAAGACTCAGGCAAAACCCTGAATTCACCATTTCCAAGTTTATGCCCCCAGTGGATTAAATGCATTCTCAAATGAAAGCAGTTTATGAGTCACAAGAAGCATTTAATAGGTCACTTCTACAGAGTATTTAATCCATTATAACAGCAAAACTTTCGGTCCTGTCTGCAAGATGTTATAAATTTTACTCATTGAGATGAAGAATCCTTGATGAGGGAGCAGAGAAAGGAGGGGAAAAGGAAGAAGCAGGCATTTTTGAACCATATTAATGGATTAATTATTACATAATATCCCTGTCAGTTAAATGACATTTTGGTTGACTAAGTACTATGTAAGAAGTTAAATTATGCAAGTATTCTTGAATCAGCTAGAGGGTACTTAAAACAGCAAACATGCCTAGGGATGCAGAAATTACAAGGAATTGCTATCTGACAAGTTTGAAGGTAGCTTAAAAAAAAATAAATCTTTATAAACAGCATGATTTTGGGGAACCCGATGAAGTAACCATTCTCTACAGGCAAAAATTCACATCAACAGAGGATGCTTGACATATGGTCACGTGAGTTCAAATGACTTCAAGAAATGAAAATAAGAGTATTCCTCTTAACAGAAGTTAAGAGATTTAGTCATTCAGCCCCTCCACAGCAAGATTTTGAGTTTTAAACTGACTGTGCTGATCCACAACAGCAAAAAGCTTACAACTGCTGCATCAATAACTCTCCTCATATCTGTTTGACTTTGCCATTTAATTTTTATTGAAATATTAGAACCAAGTGATTTCCAAAAATCAAAATGTGATGCCCAGAAACAGAGAGGAAACCATTTCCAAGTCAAATAAGCACCTAATCTAATTTAAATTCCATGCCACACTCCACATTACACGTTCTTACTGATGTTGAGATTTTGGCATAGACACAAGTCGGAGTAGAAATAGCTTATAAATTACCCAGCCTGTGCTTAAGAAGTCAGTGTGTGCCTATTACGTGTTTTCTGGAGGGTGGGGGAAGGGGACTGTTAAAAACGGTCAGGACTAGCATATCAGAAGCTAAACACTGGCCATCAAAGAATTACTTCTCATTTCAGTTTCACAAGTTCAATAATTTTCGCTTGGTTTTGGGTTTTGTTTTTTTTTTTTTTTTTTAAACACACACCATAAATAATTTTCCTTTTTTTTTTTCCTCCAACAGCCTGGATTACTGACAGCCTTTGAACCTAGTATTTTGACTGTCTTCATGCCAACAATCATTTGGTACACTACTTAATACTGATTAAGTCCTCAACTACATCATTGGTTTTAACACTTGATGTTAGCAGAGAAGTTCTCTGTATGCATGTGGACATAAGCACTATTCAGATATTTCCCCAGCCATTCATGGCACAACAGAGTAAGAAAAACAAACAAACAAGAAGTTTGTTTGCACTGCTCCAGTCAAACAGATATAAACAACCAGGCTACCCACATGCAACTTCTAAATCACTTGAACTTCAGTAACTTGTACTCAAAGCAAAATACTACCTGATCTTTAGGGGTCTGGACTGCGTCACAGGCAAGAAGCCAAGCATGTTGTATAGCAGACTGTCTGGAGACAAAGCATCACGTTCTGGTCTTTGGGTCCATTGATCCCTTAGATACAGAGCACAGGACCAAAACCAACCGAAAACAAGGTCCTCCCAAGGGTACTAGCTACAGAAGTTACAAGCAGCAGCACTACTCGTGGTAAAAATACTAGCACTTCCATACGCAAGTTGTTCTTACTTTAGAAAAGCAGAAGACAACTCCATTAGCATATGTGCAAACCGATGCTGGAACACAAAAACGCTTAGATCTCCTCCTCCCAATTTTGAAAAAAAGCTAAGTTAGCAAAGTTTCATTTTTTCTCATCAGCTCCAGTTTCACAATGCGTTTGTTACATACGTACGGTATGCTGTACCCTTATATATCATACTCTATTACATGTTTCTAAGGGAGGAAAATTAGTCCACAGTAGGCTTAAAGGTGGTCGTGGGGGGAACAGCCAAGCTCTCCCCGCTTGTCCCAACAAGGGGTCAGACAGACAGTAATGCTCCAAGCTTCCAAAAAGGTGCAGACCAGTAGAAGAGACTAGGACTAGCCACAGTAGGGCAAGCTTCTACATCGTCTTAGATGATTAACCCACATACTTCCCAATACTTGCCCAAAATCTGCTACAGCAGCTTTTGCTTGGTCCTGAGGGAACCCCGGTTCCGAAGCTACACACTAGGCAAACAAGCCTCAAATTAGCCAGGAAAAAAAAAAAAAAAAAAAGAAACCACAGCAATAACCGTGCACCCTCTCCAAAAGATACCCCAAATCCCACCAAAACAAAAGCCTAAAAAAAAAAAAAATACTACATGTTATTGGTAAGTCACTGGAGCACAAATACCTTATTTCAATGGCTACCTAGAGGCTTACTCATATGGAAGCATATTCATAAAGGAACCTAAGGGCACAGTAGAACTAGCAGTTTCATTAACTCTGCATTTCAAGTATATATCACAAAAACTTATGTTCCTATTACACAGTTAAAAATAATATCAGCTCATTTTCAGGAATATTTCCCATGCTACTGTTTTGCCTTAGAGGAGTTCAGCAAAGCAATCAAGGCCTCTTCATCTAAGAGCACTAGAAATAGGGGAAGTGTTGACACAGAGGCAAGAGAAAAGTCATCACAAGAAATGCCTTTACAGATTAACAGAACTTCTTTGGCAGAGGTTTTCCAATTCCCCAGAAAGCAGGAGCCATGCCCAGCTGGAATGCTGCAGAAGCCAAGGCTAACGTGTTTCTGGAGAACTCAAGTCTAATTCAGGGGTGGCTCTAGTCTACCTTCAAAGGCAGAGACCAAGGGCAGTCCCTGCTTTAAGCTCAAAATTTCTCAATGCTAAGCGTGCACAAGGTGAACTCTCTCAAGACCTGTGGGCTGAGAGCTCTCAGCTCTCAACGCCTCATTGATCCAATCCAGCAGCATCCCTGTAGAGCCAACAGAGGCTAGAGGTGTTCAAAGCCTCTCAAGATTGCCCTCAGGAAAGGTACCCTCCTGTGCTGGGGGAAGCTGACCTTATTCTTTACCATGAATACAAGTGCATTCAGGAAAGGCATTTACATACTTCAGGATAATGCCCCAACTTGAGCCTTAGAACTGCATAAAGATGCAGTTAAGGTGGCAAGATGACCAAGGATTTCCTTCAGGTTTTAGAATGATGAAGAAGAGAACCCAGAATCACCAATGAATTTCATTAATAAACACTGGTATAACAAAAACTACTCCATTTCTTGTTTCACAAACAGAGGCTACCAGTAACAGATGCCACTGAGACTTCTCCATCAGGTGTTACAGGGTTCACATATGCCAAGTGCATTAAATACTAATACCAAGTTAACAGACGACTATTTTAACCTGCTGCAATTCCAGCTCTTACAAGTTTTCTGTAGCCCAGTATACGTTGATACTCTGAAATAAGACACTGTTGAAGCTTCAAAAATGATAAAAAAAAAAATGCTTATAACTGTAGCCAGTAGGGGTCATTTCAGTGTAAAAAATTGCAGTGAAAGAAGAGGCTAGAGACAGGAAGGAGAGCAAAAACATCAATTTCTATTCAGCCAGTTCTATAAGTCCCTTCCATTTCCTTCTCCCTGAACCAGGATAGGAAAGGGTTTGCACTCCCAGTAGACAGGATTAAAAAAAAAAAAAACCAACCCAAAACAAAACAGCTAGCCTTTATTCCATTAATGGATAAAGGCATGGCTTAGTACTGCTCACACATCAGGCATCACCAGCCTAGCCTGTTGCACATGTGCCTGTGAACTGCATAACTGTTTAGGTCACCACGATCAAAAAAACAGAGCTAAGCAACCTCATTTTAGTGATCGGAGGTAGTACATTAAGCCCTCTTTTTTCCTTGCTGCCACCCCTGGTGCACAACATGCACCATGAGAACAATACATTACTTCTGTTGCTTAGAATGAGGCAGTTTCCTGACAATTCAGTAACAGGTATTCCAGGGCTATTTATTAGGCTGACAGTTCAGCTCAGTTGCTTTTCATTTACAAGAATGAAAATTAAACAGATAACTTATCTCCCTGACTATTCCTATAGGGACAGCTGGAACTAGTTCCTAACCACAACACTAATTGAAATGCAATCTTGCCAACAAATGCTTCATACTATTTTCAACAGTAGATGGGACGTGTTACGAGTTGAACTACAGCAACGTACAGATTGCATCACTTCAAAGGAATGAAATACTCCTAAACTGCCAGAGACGTCCGTACTGTGATACAGTAAGGGAGTTGGAACATTAAAGCATTTAATGACTGCAGGCTTTTAGTTCTTTTAACCTAAGCGGGGGGGGGGGGGGGGGGGGGGGGAGAAGCTGTTTAAGCCAAGCTTTTACTTGAAAATATGCAAAAAGAGAAAATCATCCAAAACCAGATAGGCTTTTAAATGACCTTTTCCCTCTTTGCTTGTACTTTTCTATTTAAGAAAACTTTTCCAATACATATTAAAAACAATAAGAGAGACTACAGCAATGTACAAACTCAGCAACACGGTCTCGACCAAGGTCTTCAGAGTAGTTTAGGGCCATTTTTAATTGTTTACCAACAGAGCTTTAACCCTGCAGCTGGTCCTACCCAGGCAACAACTGCAGAGGCTGATGGCACCGGTTATAGTACAAGCGGGACGCACTGCCCTGCTCTGCTGTGGTTTGCAATTTATTTGTGAGGGAGGCAAATGGAGTTTTAAACTTATTAGTTTAATACCTATATTATAAGCGCCGGGAGAAAGGTCAGCTGCCCACTAAAAATGACTGATTTTAGCTCTTTCAAAACAGTGCATCATTTTAAATGCAAGTTTTTTGGACAGATGCTGCCTCACCAGCTCTCTGGACTTTCTGCTGCCCTCTACCCGCCGAGAGGAGACCGCCTCCCTCTCCTTTTCCAGAATTGTCGAAGCTCCCGCTCCGAGTCCCACATACATTTATACATATCCCAAACTACCGGTTATTTGTAATCTCTTTACAGCGCCATGTTTTCCCTCAACTTGGGGGGAAAAGGGAGCTGGATGGACAAGACAAAAACAGACCCGAAAAAGTGTCTTTGGCCTTTTGTTAAATTATGTATGTAAAAAAATAAATCTGAGGGACTCTAATAGATACAAAATTTGAAGGGGGGCGTGTGAACTCCTCTTGCATTTCATAGCGATTCATCACCTCACAAGCAGCCGGCAGGAAGCAGAAGTGACTTTGCGAGGAGTTCTGCCGTGGGGATTCCTCCCTCCCCCTTGATGCTCCAGCAGGGAAGAGAGGCATCCCTTATCTTATACCGAGTAGGACAGGCGGGGAGATATTAAGTGACAGGAACAGGAAGGAAAACTTTACAACAGATGATCAGCCTTTGTGTTTCCTTACAGAGGAGGGAATCCGGAACAGGCATCATGTGCACGACTGACCTCCGCCGATTCCCATCTGCCAAACCCCTTCCCCGAGCCCTTTTTATCGAGGGATTTTTTACTTGGGCATGGGCAGCTGGTATCAGCTACTGGCGAAAGAGCGAAGCAAGAAGTGGAAGAGCCTGGGAACTGAGGCTGAGAAAATTAAGGGGAAAAGTTTTAAATAAGGGGGGTTTAGGGAGGAAAGCTTACAAGACGCGATCGCTTGATGGGACAAGCGGGCGGTGGGGAGGGAAGGAGGGCGCACCGGCACCCTGGCGCCGGTGCGCCCTCCTTCCCTCCCCGCCGCCCAGCCGATACCCCCAACCCCAAGGGATGGATGAACAAACGGACGACGTCCCGCCGCCTCTCACCTTCGCAAACCCCCACTTCGTACTCGGTGATGGAGTCCCCGTTGAGCGGCGGCCGGATGACACAGCGCAAGCCCCGGTCGCAAGCTCCGTGCAGCCCGTAGACTCCCCCGCAGCTCTCGTTGCGCTGCCGGGCGCACATGAAACAGCAGCCGCAGATTCCCAGCACGATGCTGCCGGGGCAGCTCTTCGGCTCTTCGCATTTCGACTCGTCGCAGGGTAAGCAGACCAGAGCCCGCGTCCCCGACTCGCCCAGCAGCAAGGCCAGCAGCAACAGCCACCCCGCCGCCGCCAGGTGCCAGCCGCCCTCTCCGCCCGGCCGTCTCCTCCCCGCCGAGACCGCTGCCAGGTACATCCCGGCTGCCGCAGCCCGGCCTGGGCCGGGAAGGGGGAACCTCTCGGAAGCCCCCCTCGCCGGCCGCCGGACTCGAGCGTGCCGCGGCTCCTTCCCGCCGCCGCCCCCGCCTCCGGCCCCCCGAGGAAAGTTTCCTCTCAGCGGCGGCGGCGGCCGCTTCAGCCAAACTTCTCCTCCGGGCGGCGGCGGCTCCGCCCGCTGCCCTCTCTGGGAAGCGGCGTCCGTCAGTCCGTCTGTCCCTCGGCTGCCGGTCCCGCGGCGCGCTGCGAGCGAGTCCCTGGGCAAGGCGGCGGCAGCGACTAGCTCTGCCCCGCTCGCTGCCCGAGCCCCGACTCGCCTCCTGCCTGCAACTCGCCCCGCTCCGAGTGCGCCCTCTGCCCTCCCCCCATTGGGCGGTGACCGCCGCCGCCCCGCCCCGGCTGCCTGTTCGCGCCTCCTCATTGGATGCCGCCCAGGGCTGGCCCCGCCCACCCCTCCCCTCGCCCACCCCACCCCCCCGCAGCCCCAGATGCTGGGGCTGGGGAGAGACGCAGCGGAGGCGAGGAGCAGCCTGGGCCCCACGGCGGCCGCCGCCGCCTCCCCCCGCCCCTCCCCTCCCCTCCCCTCCCCTCCCCTCCCCCGCCCGGGGCTCCGAGCGCGGAGCGGGGCGAAGCGGCGGCGCCAGACCCCGGGGACGGGGGGGCGGACACCTCTGCCTCCGGGGGACACCGGGGGTGAGGAAGGAGAGAGCCCCGCGAAGGGCGATGACGCGGGGGGAGTCGCGAAAAGGGGCCTCGCGTCCCCGGCGGTGGGAGCCTCCTCCTCTTCCTCCGCCTGCCCCCACACACACACCGAGGGGCGCGGGGATCCGGGACGGGGACCGGCTCGGTGCCCGCTCCCCACCCCGTCCCCGCAGCCTGGCCCCCGATGGCGCCCAGGTGCCCGGCGGGTGCGGAGTCGCGGCCGACCTGCTCCGCGGGGGCGGAAAGGGGGAGCTGCGCTGCCGTTACCCCTAACGGCTGCTGCCCCCACTCTAGCGGCGTCGGAGCGCTGTCCCGGGCCGCCCCTCCGCCCGTTCGTAAACAAGCGGCGGTGCCGCGGGTCGCCCGTGGACCTGGGCACGCACACCCGCCCCCGGGCCGGCTGCGGGTCTTCGCTGGCGCACGGGCAAAGCCGCCCGCCGCTACCGGCCGATCTCCCGGCCCGTAGCCGGTCGGCCTGCCTCGGGAGCGGCGCGGAACGGGCAGCCGCGGCTCGGGGAAGGCGGCGGGAGGTGCGGTCGCGGCGGCGCTGCCGCGTTGGGCCCGGCGGCGGGGGCCGGAGCCCGGGGCTGCCCGGCGGGGCGGGAGGCCCGGCGGCCCCGGAGGGAGGGCCGGCAGGAGGCAGCGCCTGGGCGCCCCGCACGATTCGGCGGAGCGTGGCTGCAGGGAGCTTCTTGCCCCGAGCCGGGACGGAGGAGCCACCGCAGGGGAAACAAAACGAGAGGTGCTGACGAAAGGGAAACCGCGGACTGGTCCGCGCTCGGTACCCGCCGGGGGGAAGAGACGGCGGGGAAACGGGAGGTCGTTGCCTTCACGAGGGCAGCCCCGCGGTATAAACCGGAGAGCGGGATCCGCTGCTGCCGTGTCGCGCCCTACCCGGGGTGCGAAGGCGGCTCCCGGAGCAAGGTAGTCACCGGGCTGTCAGAAATGCCCGGCGCTGTGGCGAGTGAGAGAATGAAGTCAGTTGCTTGGCAGGTGGGGTTGTGTCAGCTGCAGGGTGCTGAGCCTGGAAAGCCTTGGGTTGCGCGTACTGGTGCCAGCCATGTGGGAAATTTTAGGAGAGAGGTTCAGGAAACTTAATATAGGTTATTAGGGAGACTGTCGAGGGTATGGCTTCTGCAGCTTCTCTAGTCCTACACGTGCGTCCACTTTACCAGAAAGAACCATTTCTCATGTTAACGGAGGAGCTGCTATGTAAGGGCAAAACCCCCCATTGGCAAGGCAAAGGACAAGTTGCTACCAGTAACAGAAGAAACGATAGTGTAAAGCTTTGTCAGCAATAGCGTACCTTTTTGGTGTGTTCTAAAAAGCACTGTAATTCACTGTCATTCACTCCAGCATAAATGCCTACTGGTAGCAAAGGTTCCATTACTAGCACAGGCCCATTACTAATGGAAACAGTAGAGCTGTGTAACATGATGCTGAAAAATAAAGCATTTCCATATTTGTCTAAAAGAAAGCATTTCCCATATTTGTCTGTTATTAAAAATAAGGATGTTTTTATCATATCAGAATAGCTGACTAAATCCTGCTCCATTCAGAACTTAAACTAACTTGTAGACGTCTGTTTTTCAAGAGCTACAAATCCTTTAATTAGCCTCAATAGTTTGCAAGGCATTGATCTGTTTTCTAGTGAAATGTCATTATTGTGATAAAATGCTATCAATAAAGCATACATTACATGGATTAGGGCCATTCAGCTGACATATCTCAACGACAAATGGACAATGAGAAGCAGCCATCTACTGGGCATCAGTATTTGAACTGATACTGTGCTACTTTTCTGAATAGATTTTGAAAATAAATGACAAGCTGATCTTATTAAAGGCACCGTGTTTTGGTATAAACAAGCCCAATGCATAAATTTGAGAACAACCAAAACCATCGTGTGTTCCTGTATTCTGGAAGGAGGTAAGTCAGGAAAGCACCCTGGAGGTCATATTAAACAAGCACTCAGACTCTGGAGTGTTACAACAAATGGATGATACTCCTGGGTGTAGCAACACACCGAGCTAGAAGTTTTGTTTTGTTTTGTTTTGTTTTGTTTCCTCAAAAATGCAGGTTCTTCCCTCAGCCTCGGCCGGCTCGTGTCAGTTTGCCGAAGCTCCTGCAGGGGTCAGAGTACTTTTGATTCACCAAAGTTTCCACCAAAAAACCCACCGTGATTTGGATGAGAGCAGTTTGTAAAAACGTACTGTTTCCTATGAACTGGAAACACTGCCTTTTGGTCATGTCTTTTACTGACGAGGCACATGAAGGGGTTTTACCTTCCATATATAGCGTCGCTGAGATTGCTTTTCGAATGAGGCATACAGTTCCTGCGGCTGTGTTTTTAAAACACTGTTCACAAACCCAAGATTGTGCAGAAAGGAATCACAAAAGTGATTTTAGTGCTAGAGAGGATGCTGTACAATACAATACATGATCAGAGACTTGAATTTAATAAGCTTAGTTTATCAAAAGATGAAAAGTGAACTGATTACAGTGTATATTAATCCCTTCATGTGGAAAAATGAACTGGTCTATGAAAAATATGTAGGTATTTTTCCAGGACTTGTGAACATAGCCAGCATGGAAATCCCAGACATGTTGGATTGCATGCACAGGCAGTTCAATATTTCCCAGACATGCCAGACCTACCAGTCATGTACTGTACTGATGTGCAGTATACTCAATGCACAAAGAATTCATTGGACCTACTGTGCCTGTTTGCCTGTGTGGGAACGAACAAAGAAGCGCTAGAAGCAGTAGAAAAACAGATGAAGAGGAAAGCTACGGACAGCTTAGATAAGAATGTTGTAGGGCCCTGAGAAAAAGAGAGCAAACTTTTGAGCTGACTGCCAAATGAGAGAGGCTTCAGCTGTGAACGGGATTAGTACCCTGCTTCATAGACTGTTTACCCAGTGATAGCTGGGTGTAAGGGAGCAAAATCCAGAAATATTTACAGAACATGGATGAAAATTTAGGGTTCTTGCCTCCTCATGCTTTGCCCTTTAGGTAGAAGTCATGAACTACTCGTGTATGCTTGTAATCTAAATACTTAATTTCACAGTGGCACAGATGCAACAGGAAAGGTAGAGAATGCTTCGGCCCCAAACCTGAGAAAAGTCCATAGGGACAATGAGGTACTCCTTGGAAATCAGCAAATCTGATATCTGATGATTTTACAGGGAAAGTGAATATCCCTGCTTTCCCCAGCAAGGCGCAGCGAAGGATCCCTGCAGGTAAATTCACTTACCCCTGCTTCTTGCTGACTCTTGATCTATTAAGGGGTCTACTGATCCAAATAGCTTAGGAGCAAGTAGATTCAGCTACTGCAGTGAAATCCAGCTTTTAATTTACCCTAGAAACAGGTTAGTAAATACTCCTAAATATAACTGTGGGAGGAAGAAAAACATTGTGATAAACAGGCTATAGCAGCTGAAATGTCCTGGGCCTGTTTTCCTCTAATGTTGGTGTTCTATTGAAGCTACATCTAGGCTGAACGAAGTTGCAGCAGTAATCGAGTGGAGCTGTGGAACTTTCTTGGTCGTCATTTAATGTGGAGTTTTTGCAAATCCACACACTCCTAAGAGAAAACTACAATCCACTTCACTAATTCCTCAGTCCTGTGCTCACTCCCCTTGCTACTGGTAAATCTCCCCGTAAGAAAAATACATGTTTAGCAGAAATGTCCTGATAAGTCTGATATTCACAATAATTACAACTGAAATACACATTTCATTTTATGACATAGGTGAAGATGACATTTATACTACCAAAAATAAAAACATCTCACTAACCCCCCCCCCCCCCAACCTAAGTAAAGTATCAAAATGCCTTGATTTCAATTCAAAACTTTGTTTCTACTGTGCTGAGATATATTGGTAACTCCTTATGTATATCTGAATTTTGGGAATGCTGGTGATTTTAATACCAAAGTTGTATTTTTTTCTACACAAACTTTTTGTTTCTTTTCTGTGCCTCATTGTGTCTTTGTTGCACATTAAATTCCTTTTTTATTCTTTAGTCTGTTAAGATCGTTTGTGTCTACTTTGTAGCAGTCTCTTGACATAAACTCTTTCCTAAACAGGTTATAGACATAAGCAATCTCCACTCCCAGAAAAAAAGGATCAAGATGAAATCTGCCACTAATACAAGCAGTGCTGGATCAGTCTAAAACACATGAGAATAATTTCTCTCTTCTTCACAGAGATATCATGGACTTACTGCATTAGTAGCTGCAAGGTTTTTGCAAAACCCTTAAATGGAAAATAGTGGGAAATTGGGAAAGCGAATATGAGACTTCATTTTAAAAGAAACAATCTTTTTAAGAAGTGTTTTGAAACAGTTCATAATAAATAAATAAATATCCCATCCAGTAGTCCCTGTTGGTTTTTCAGCCCTATAAGCCTTTCCCCTCAGCTGAATCCCTAGCTTGGGACAGCTCAATAGTTCAAAATTTAAGACTGGAATAACTGACAGGCAGAATTGTTTGCAGCTTTTTCCTAATACATCTTGGATTGCTCATATGGAACATACAAGTAAAAGGACCTGTTTTTTTAATGGCCTCAAAGCAACTCCATAAGCAATTTTAAAACACAGTTGCATGACTAATTTACTTGTACATGCTCGTCCACAAATTTAGAACCTATACATTAATAAAATATTATAAATAAATAAGCTGTAAATGAATACATCTGGCCATTTACAGGTGCAGTTCTTCACATTGCACTTAAATCCCTGAAATCATTATGCATTCAAGCTAGGGATTTTTTTCAGATCTGAACATCCTATAATATGTATCTTAAAAATTGCAAGGTTAAAGAACTCGGGAGTCAATAGCTATTTAAGAATATCTACCAGGAGCCTATCAGGAGAAATAACTGCTATATCTAGAAATGCAATTTTGTATTTAAATTGATCACCCTCAAGGTCATGTTGGTTTTAGCTTCTTTAGGGCGAAGAAAATCTTTTTAACAAATAAGCACAGTTAGGAACGAAAGACAATTTGCTGTCAGTTTACAAAAGAAAAGTAGAAGTCCTTTAAACTGGTATGTCATTCTAGGGATTATATGCATTTTTATTACAGAAAATCTGGACACCAGAAAAGTAGGTGGATTAGATCAGCATCTACAATCCTTTCATAGTGCTGCATACTAATAAGATTTTAAATGTTAAAATATAAAACTGAAAATACTGTGTTTATTTCACTGCAATCTGCTGTGTATCAATAACTGCAGCATAAAAGAGATGAAATCACATAGGATGAGGGATATGCTGGATGTGATCTAAAATTTGTCATAGCTAATTCCCTGGCTTAGTGTGTCCAAGAGAAGTTCATGGAGTTCTAGGCAAAGTACTTCCTATTTTGAACATGGCTTTGAACTCTTGAAGGAAAAGTAAGGGAGGTTGAAGTTGGTGGGTAAAGACTAAGCTGGTGGGTAGATGCTTATCAAGGTAAGTCAGGCCCCAGCTGTAACACTCTTTATTTCAGTTCAAACTCAGCAAAACATGACTGAGCCTCAAACTCTTCAAATAAGGGACAAAATGGCTTGTCCTCTGTTTTGCAGCTGAATCAAATGCTAAAAGGAAGATTGTCTGCTTATGAGTGAATGGCAACTCTATTCAGAGACCACTGAAAAAAGGTTTTTTAATGGCAAGATTAATGACAATGAAGATCTCCCATTTCTCTCTTTCTAGGAGGATTACACCTATCAAGCATCTCCAAAATATATCTTCTGTGTTAGAGAAATTTCACTTCATCAGGTACATTCATATGTGTGGGCCTAGTCAGCTCTTGATTATCAAGACTAAGCTGAAAAGGGAAAAAAAAAAAGCACCACAAAACCCAACCCTACTCCCAAACCCGCAGTACAAGATGTATGCCAGGTGGTCTTTGGGATCAGGCAGTGAGAACGCAATTAGGAAGTGAGCAGGCTGGTGATACAGGTGACTGGGGAGGGTGGGGACCCCGTGTGTGTACACGGTACACCAGTGTGGCTGTGTCCTGCGAGCACAACTCTTCTGCTTGCAGACGTGATCTGGCTCATGCCGGGCCTTTCAGGTGTCTCCGGTCTTGCAACACGGTTAATTCATGACCCAGACAAGCCATCAGCACTTGATTGAGAGGCAATTGTAACTGATCCTGCTGTACGGCAAGGGAGCTGTATAAACCCCTGTGAGTTTCCTGACAGTATCTTCTATAACTTTTTCAGGCAGTGTTGCATATTCTGGCTATTTTCTGACTGCTGGAACTCACAGACGCCAGGGGTTATTAAGACAATCTCAACCTGGCTTTTTACTTGTTTAGCAAATTAAAACTATTTTTGATGTCTTTAATAAAGCTGGATAGAGCTTTCATTCCAAGAAATCACAGCATATTTCCAGTGTTTTTTCTAGCTCGTTCTAGATTTTAATGCTGATAAATGTAACTGGACATAAAAAACAACTATCCCTACTGACTTGCTTCCATTCATGTCTATAATCACCTTCTCGATTTCTGCAGATGATGATGTGGGTTAGCAAAAATGTGTAGGACAAAGTCAAAGGCTGTTCTGATTACTACAACTTTACGTATACCAAACGAAGTTTGCTTTCTGATACCTGCAAGTATGTTGAGGAAATCAGATTTTTCTAGTTCATTCATCCTAGGAAACTAAAGTTGTTTATGAGAGTAAAGCAGAGCCATTTTCCCAAAGGAAACCAGTATTTCTATAAAATGTTTGAGCTTATTTATTTCTCTTGATAGATATCAAGCCAGTCTAACTGTTCAGCTTTTTAACAGCTTGGTTAGAACCATGCACAGCTTGGATACCATTTGCAAATTCCATATGTCTAAAGTTATTGTGGTGTGGTTACAGTGAGAGAAAAAGGTTAGTATAAATCAGCATTCATATCGATTGTTCGGTCTGTGTTAGTTTTTATAACTTCCTAGGGCAAAAAAAGAGTACTGTATTTTTTCAAGGGTATCTAGGCCTTACTTATTCATTGTTGTTTTTTTCCTGTTAATATTTCCTTATTCATGTTGAGATACTAGTTGGCCTCCCATGGCTGATTTCAGTACATTAGCAAGAACTATTTGCTAACTTACGGGGTTTTTTCTTTACATAATTTGTCTTGCAAATTGCTAAGTAGACTGAGAGACTTTGCAAGCCTGGATTTCATCGCAGGCTTCAACAAACGTTAATGCACTCAGCCTGTATCAGAACATACTCAACATTGTGCAAGATCATATTAGTTTTCTTTTAGTCTGCAGGAAGATACGTTCAGTGGGTTTCCCGGTCCAGCTCATCTGAAAGAAGTAAATGGATGTTGCTGTATACCCAGTGTTTTGAACAGCATTTATCTTTTCAAGTGTGAACTTGGAATCTTCAGTTTAGGGACTTGGGTGGGGGCTAAAGGAAAGAAGTAGGAAGGTAAGATGGCTTGCGTGTAATAAGGGCAGCGATACATTTAGGAAGAAAACACAGCATTTCCTGCTTCTCAAAACATTTCTGCATCATGAAATTAACATTTCATGTACTGTTGGGAAAACAATGGGGAGAGGGAACAAGCCCTGAACAGCAGAGAAGCCTCAGCAATAAGAAAGATGGGAAGGAGGATGGTTTGATTAGTATGGACTGGTAGAAAGGAAGCAGACAAGAAAGTTTTCTCAGTCCAGAGGAAAGAGAGCATGGATGTGGATGCAGTCATGTGGAATAGCATTCTACCATTGGTAAGAACTTGCAAGATATTAGCAGTTTCCTAGACATTTCAAGTTCTCTCGTTTTCTAACAATAAAAACGCAAGAGATCATCAGTATTATTCTCCCAGTCTTTCCCTCTTAATATATATGGGATTAAAGTCAACAGCCTACTGAGTCATTCCCTTTAAAGCAGAAGGGTACTCCTCACATGAAATCTTCAGGTCATCATTGCTTTTGAGCTGAAGCAGATCCCCCATACTAGGAAAATCTTTATTTATGGGATTATGCAAAAGAAGAAATTCCCTTCTCTTCTGCCAGATAATTGGTCTAGCCCCCATAGCTGATTACAGCCTTTTATAACCTGCCCCTCAAGTCAACTAGACTCTAGACTGAGTGGGTAGAATTTAGGATGTTTTAACTCATGATAGTGAGTTTATTTATCAAAGATACTTTCTAAGGTTTAATATAATTAATGTGTTCTCTTGAGTGCTTGACTGACATATTTTTGCCTTTTTGCATTTTTTTAAATAAAAATATTATTTTTTCTTCAGAAAAGAAGATATAAAGAGTTTAGGTGACAAATTTGGAAAAAAGGTTAATCAACTCGCACATGACAATCTTTGAATTCAACCAGAAAAACTGCTACAGGGCTCTTATTATTTTATGGCAGTGAAGCTGTTTCAGTTTTCTTATTTAGTAATAATGAGAAAAAATTGCTGTTATGCATTGTCTGCTTAACTCCTCACAGCAGTGCAGACTAGCAGTAAAAACTTATTTTTTACTGGACAATTAATCTGGTTTACACGTCATTTTTTCATTATTAGATATGCAACTAGTTTTTCTCAGCCTTCACCTGCATCTCTTGGTCAGATTGAGACTGGGGTGCTGTTCCAGTCCTGTTGCCATCCTACTACTCTTTGTAGTGCATAGGAGGATAAAACCAGTGATACTGTCTCAAGAACATGAGGAGGCTATCAGGAAGAGGACAACAGTTCACGGTTCCCCTGACATACTTGAGAGAGACTCAGAACAACTGGCAGCAGGATGTAAACAAACTCCAGGTCCTTCCTACACCTTCTGAATTAGTTTTTATATCCCACATCAAGCAAGGGCAAAAGCACCTTGAGTCACCTTCCTTCCTTTGGTCATCCAATATAAGCTTCAGCAGATGAAGCCCCCACTACATTCCTTTATTAACATTTTCCTCTCTCTCAATCTACATCTTTGTTTGTTTGTTTGTTTTTCTTTCACACAAAAAAGTGTGTTCCTTGATTCAGCTTAAGTGATGCAATTCCGAGTCTTTGATCTTTTACATTTTTGTAAGAAAGGAAGGTCTTCATAGCCCTACACTGAAAGCTACAGTTAAAGTTGTATTTACAGTTGAAGTTGAATCAGAAAGCACCTCATTTGAAAAATGTAAAGAAATATAAATAAGAAATTAAGAGAAAAAGGCTTATGCATTCCTTTCTACCTTCATGCTATCTACAGTGCTATTAAAAATGAGCTGTAGTACTTCACAAAGCTTATATTTCCACTCATCAAGAAACCAAAAGGGAACACAAACCCCAGCTTTGAGTTTCCACTGTGATTAATGAAACTTTGATAATGATCTGGTATGGTATCAGCTGATCAACTCATCTGACTTCCATAAATCGGCAAAGACATTCTCCTTAGCTCTGCCGAGGTTTTCTGTTTTAATTGAAGTTGTTAGAGCTGCTATTTTGGCCAGCATTCTCCAGAGCGAAAAGCCTGAATCTGTATAACTTCTGCTGAAGAGACAGCCTATTCAGGCCAGTGCTGCCACAAACTCAGAACGTCGGTGGGATGGATGCAGGGGTAGATGCATACACAGAGTGTTCGATGGGAAAGGAAAATGACTGACAAATAAACGAAAAGTTCATCTGGTGGCTGTTACTATGGCTCGATGATAACGAGTGATCACTTTGACTGATGGACTATCAGCTTTAAAGTACATTCTTATAGTGTGAACTAAGCAATCATTACAGAATCTGCAGTGTGTTTAGACTCTTATCTTTCAGATATTAATTTTAAATGCCCTCCCCATGTGACAGAGATGGTTGGGGTACTATTTTGCTCTTTGTAGAGGAGTTAGCATAAAACTCTCTGATTTGATAGAAAATACCCCAGTGAGTTATACATCTACTTAATAGTTATCATTAGCAAACATATCAGTAGACCTTTCCTAACTCCATCTAAATGGCAGGAGATAGCATTTAGCAGCTCTTCTGTATTGGAGATTTCAGATTTGTCGTAAAAGGGAATGAGGTATACATGGAATTTTTAGATAGCAGCTAGAAGTAGTGAAGGCTGGTGTAGAAAGCCTTTCTAAAGTAGGTCTTTAGTGTAGAAAATAATCTCTCCAAGTTTCTAGGATATTAGGAAAGTATTTATTGTTGTTTTGTTTTTGTTCATATTAATGGATAAGCCAGGGCAGATTTGTTATTGGTATCTCTGAGTTCAGTCTGGCTGAGCAGAGAAACATACAACAAAGAGAAAATGTGTTGGTGCAGAAAAGGACACAAAGTAATTTAGATTTTTTTTTCTTTTAACAAAATAGGCAAAGAAAAGTGAAAATTATCAAAAGGAATACTCCTCGGACATTTATTATTCTCTCTGTATCAATTAATTTTTCCAGATCACCATGAATAATTCAAATAGACATCTTAGTTTATATTCCATGCCTTGTCTTTTTGCTATTTAAATGCAATTTTTAATAAGTGAAATTTAAAGTTTACAAGTGACAAAAAAGAGTATTGGTTTAACTATGGCTATCTGATGAACATATTTTTAATAGAAAAATCTGTATTTGGCTTGCTCCTAAAACCAACCAAAGCTAACTTTTCATTACAAGAACTTTATGCACATAACTAGATGACTGAACACCTACTGAAGCTGACAGAAACACTTTAATTAACTTCATCAAGTTCTAGCGAATAATTACTTGTGCGAAATATATATATCTTTAATCAACTGTGATTCTGATTTATCCTTTCTTCTGAACTTTGACGTAATGAACTTGGCTTTTTGTAGACACAGAAGCAATGTGCGAAGCTGCATTGCTTACTTTCTTTCTAAATCTAAATAGTCTCAGAATTTTTGTACATATATATTAATAATTTAGCTGGACTGTAACCATGACAATATTGATAGCATATGTAGAATAAATAGGACACAAGACCGCTTACCCAGGAAGAGTCAATGTTTAGAATATTATCAGGATATTTGCAATTCTCAGATGTGAACTAGGCATTAGTTATTAATATAGTTTCCTATATTAAAAGCTATTAGAGGTTAATTCTTTTATTTGTTCTTTTCCTGTTATACATTTGTCTATCAATAGGCTCATCCATTTAATGGTCATGACATGTATAAAAGGTTAAACCTGACAGTTGTCCTTTAAATTATATTCCTTTAAATGCCAAAGTCTGTCTCTCTATTTAATCCTTCTGCTGGGGTGAATATTCATTGGGCAATTGTGTTGACTTGATCTCAGGTTCTTCTTAGGCACTGTATTTAAGCCCATTCAGAGCAGTCAGGGCTGATTTTGCACTTCCTGGGACCTCACTGCAAAGCGCTTCATATCTGATATGGAAATATTTGATTAAATTGCAACCATATTATCTGAAATTATTGTTTAGAGTTCAAATTACAGGAATTAAGTGCCCTGCCTTTTGCAAAACTTCCCATTCATTGCAAAATACTATTTTATTTGTGCTTGTTTTCTGAACTACTTTCCTCTCCTGTATTTTATAGCTCAGAGCTTTCATTCATTTCAGTCAATACAAAGGTGCAACAGAGCTATAAAATGAGCTTTGTCGACAATTTGGGGACAGTGCAGATGACGGCTGTTGCTTGTTGTGGCATGTATTTCAGATGAGTCAGATGAGAGCTCAAGTTCTACCATGCACTGGCAATTTCTATCAGGTGGGACAGATTATTGCTGACCTTTACTACTGGATGAAACCTAAAGGAAATCAGAAATCGTCAATATAATGTTGGGTGAAGGGGGGCAGAGAAAGAGTTCTTTGTTAGTCCTAGGACTCCATTTAGATGTTTTTTTCTGCTTCTTTCACAGCTACATTGTGTGTAGAACACTTCCTTTCTCTTTATTACTGTTAAAACAGCAAAATCACTATTATCTTTAAAAATCACATTAAAGTGGACAATATGAATGTTAGTCAAACTGCTGTTTCTAAATCTACATATATTTGTAGGTCTTCCTTCAGGATGTATGAGGGTAAAAACTGTACTGTTAAAATATCCCAAATACGAAGACTGAAAAAATTAGTAAATGCAAATAAAGTAATCTTGGCCTCAAATAAGAAAAAGAAGATAATTTCTATCAGCCACTAACAAATGGTGAACTTCAATAATGGCTATTTTTTGTCACAATCATATGTTAGTTTTAATGCTGTAGTGCTTTAAATAAATTAGAGCCAGTGCTGTAGCAGGAAGGGAGTGGTGGCAGGGGAAGTGGTGGCTGGTCATCATTGCCTCACATGGGCAAGATGTGACAGGGAAGTTGGCACCTGGTAATATTGTACTGTTTGGGTAGTATAGCTACCTTCACACTTCAAGGTACCACTGGTCCCTAGTCTCATCTATCAGGTACTGGGACCTTTTGGGGAAAACACCTACAAAACCATCTTTGATTAGCTGGAACTCCCCTGTGACCTAAGGGAAGTTTTACTAAATGCAAACAAAATCTCTCTAAGATGCAACGATGTATGCTGTCTAAAGCAATGGAAACTTGGGTGTTTAGGAATTAGAGTTATCTGTAAGCTGTCTTTGCAGCCCTAAGACGCATCTCACCTGTATTAATATTCTACCTGCTTGAATTGCTCTCTCCTTCTCCCTTCCCTTCCCTTCCCTTCCCTTCCCATCCCTAACTTACAAAGAAGTTAAATGCACAGCATCTACAGGTTTCATAGAGCTGTAGCTATCTTGGTTCACACAATCCTATGAAATTGAAACTGAATTTATATTGAATATGGGGAAAAAAACGCTGCAAAATATTTCTGTATTTCGATGTTTAAGATAGCTCACTTCTCGCTTGAGTTAACTCTGCTATGCATTATGTAAGCTCCCCCGAAGATTTTGGGAATTATTTGAAGCACTGTCTTTCTACATTACTACACCAGCTATGACTGTCCCAGGCGCTTTAACTAACAGCCACAGGATAAATTCTGTAGGGCAGCAGAGTTCCTCCTACACCTTCATATCTTTGAAATTAATTTCCTTTTCAAATTTGAGAGATCACAAGTTTTGTTAGCCTCAAGCTAACAAAAAAGCACTTATTTAAGTGGATGTTTTTTGATTCTGCACTTTTCATCTGGAGATAGAAACCTAGCTCAGACCCTAAATGCAGTCTTTGCAAAGTACAAGGATTTTACTGTGCTTTCATAGAAAAGTGTAAGTAAGCAAGCAGAGAAATGGTGGTAATAGACAGAGTACACACATAGTAGTAAAGGAAGAAAGTACAAAGTACACTGGCTTAGATTCGAGACTAAAGATGGAGTCTAGTATACAGCATCCTCTGCCACCGAATACATAACACACAAAACCATGGAGAATTAATGCTGCCAGATGGTGAAAGTGGTAGCTAATAGACTAAATCCTCTTTTTACATGAATTTACCTGTACCACATCAGTGAATGACAGCATGTTCCGCCTGAGAAAAATAGACATTTTATGACATGCATTAAAATTTAGTATTAATTAAAATACGTTGTTCAAATACCACTTTTTGTAAGAAGCACATATTGTAATAGATAATATAATGAAATTATGCAGATTCTTGGAAATAAAAGCATATGTGCTCAACAGATGACATTTTAAGTTCAAGTCTCTCCATTTCATACAATAGCAAACAGCAGCAAATGCAACAATTACATTCTTCTAAGATACGGGTGGTATGGCAGCAATGACAATATTGTGCCTCAGTGACCGTTCACCTACATCAGCAAACGTCAGCTGGAAATCTAAAGGGTACTGAGACAATTTTCATACTCCCAGAAATGCAGATGAGAAAGCTGAACATCTTAACATGTATCCAAATGTGCACTACACGATCACGTGAATTTTTGACAAGTCTAAAAAGTTACATTCAACCAACTGTTACGGAATTCAGTCAGAAAACAGAAAACGAATTATTCAACGCAATCTGAAAGAGTTTTTCTTTGAAGGGTGACACTTATTTCTGCTGCGTTACACAAAGAACCTTGCTTGCTTGGGGGGCAAAGACTCTGAGGGGGTTTTGTGCTTTTTTTTTTCCTGTTTATTTTTGGGGTTTTTGAGGGTTGTTTTGGGTACTTATAGATAACATTGCAACCCAGAATAAATCAAGAATTCATAATGCTCCATTTCTATTCCTGTCTTCCTCAGAAAATGATCATTCTGATAATCTTTCTTGATAAATCACCTGAAGATAAATCTGTCGCAAGTTACTCATAGACATGGTTAACTAAATTAATGCAGCCTGATATTTTGCTATTTTGACAATAAATCTGATCCAGTTTATCTACTGCCTTCTCTTGTGGCAGGTCAGGTTTCCTCTACAGCAGTCTCTCTTTTTCTAACACATTTTGGATAATCCAAATTGTAATGTAACTAAGCATTGAGTCTCCTCAATGTCCTCTTTATTTCTTTGCAGGAAATGGCAATCTCCTCAAAGAAACAACTTTTCTCAAAATTACTGCCAGACCAGAAAAGTAAAATAGAAGTCCACTTATCAATATTTTAAATTAAATAATACTGCCATAACTTTTCAAACTCCCCCAAACTTAAGTCTTTTCATCCCAACTAATTCGGTCTCAAGCAAAATCAGCAAACAGTTGATGTGTTTCTCTTAGAATAGATATCTCAAATATTTTAAGCAAAATACCTCATCTTCATTTTTTTTATATATCATTTTATACATGCCATTCAGCAAGCTGAGCATATCTGAATAATGTGGAAAAAAACCCCAGGTTTCATTTTATTTCAAGAAATAAAAGGAAGTAACAATATGTTTTCCTTTCTTCCTCCAAACATGGTTACAACAGTAATCTACAGCAGTATATGGAAAATATTTTAATGTTTAATTTTAAGGATAATGAAGTTACAATGCTATATGTTGTGAGCGTGGAAGGTTTTCAACGAAGTACTTTACTGGAGAAATCATCATCCAAAAATACTTCATACAACCAATTGCCATACAGAGGAGAAAATGAGGTAAGAAACAAGGAGTCAATCTACTAATTTTATGAGCGTCAGAAAGGAAATATATTGTCCAAGCTGGAAGCAGTGTCTGTCAATGCCTGACAGTTTACAAACCTTTGGTTTATAATTAAGTTTATGAAGAAAAAAATCTGTTAGGGAAGATAAGAGCTAATTCATGATCAACTAAACTGGAACAGGCTAATTATTCTTTTAAAATCAGCAACAGTATCTCTAGTTTTTAGAAACAAAAGATCTCTCATCAGTGATCCATCTTTGCAGAAGAAACAGAATTGCACCTGTCTGTTATGGTCTGCCTTTTCACAGTAGAGTCTGTGAAAAGACCCTAAACCATTTCATTGACAATATACCTTGCTCCTCCTCCCATTCAAATTAACACCAGAATTCATATTGTCATTCATGGAAGCAGATTTGGATCTTAAGATTTATGTCTTCTGAGAATTCAGAGACTGTAGCTGTATCACAGGCAAGTGAATCATGAATTCGTTCAATAATGAACTGAGAAAAGTACACTAGCAGTGAAATGATATCTTAAAAAGATTTCCAAAGTGTCCTGGCTAATTAAGGTGTGTAAATTCTGTGTTCAGATGTCATGATCCTATTGAAGAACCTACATCCTGTGTGACTTGAACAAGACACAGT
Organism: Chroicocephalus ridibundus; assembly: GCF_963924245.1. Classification (NCBI taxonomy): domain Eukaryota; kingdom Metazoa; phylum Chordata; class Aves; order Charadriiformes; family Laridae; genus Chroicocephalus; species Chroicocephalus ridibundus. Next base: position 38,806,772 of record NC_086286.1, read on the forward strand.
TTAGATTTTCAAATTTATATAGGTGATTAATGCTTGAATAAAATCCTATATGTTTGTATTGATTTGAAAACAGGATCTAGTCATCTAGTCAGTTAGGCTCTATCAAGGTTTACTTGTGTGCTATCAGATACCCACAATTACCCAGTTCAGCGGACTTGATGGAGCACGCTATGGCCAATGCGTATGCTTTCTCTTAATGGAGGCAAAAAGAGCAGGAACAGGGGAGAGGAGGGCTAACTTACACACTTGCCCTGCTATTCATTCAGGATCCAGTCAGGGCACATTCCTGGACTGGAAAATATTCCTATAACTACAGCTTATATTTAAACCTCTTTCTTTTTTCCTTTTAAAAAGTATTTGGTGAACACACATACGTACTGATATAATGATCAGCAGCTTAATGTAGGCTTAAGCAGTCCAAACACTTTCCAGTACACAAAAACCATAACCCCAAGACAAATTCGATAGATGGAAACAGTGTTTCCTTTTCAGGAACATTCCTCCTATTCTGGATGGTCTTTCATAAAACTGAGGATTTGTCATGAGGAGAGGCAAAATCAGAGACTCAGAGGTACCGTCAGAGGTTCTTAACTGACATTAACTTTGCCCTGAGCACATTTAATCTATATAAATTTCAATGATCTCCCAAATTTTGCTTCTAGGGCAGTAGAGCAGGAGCCCTTGATAGTACAATTCTTTGGGAGATGAGGGTCCAAAATGCAACCTGAAGACACAGAAGTTTTATGTCTAATTGCTCTTAGACCCTGATGAATCCTGTGAGAGCCCCTTGGACTGAAACCACTGCTTGTTCTGTGGGAACACAACCCCTCTTTTCTCCCTAGAAGAACAATACAGCGGAAACTCTGCTAGGAGCTTGCCATGGAATTTCCATTTCCCCATGCAGGATTTTCCTGTACAGGACTAATCTGGACAGTTAATGGCTTCTTAGCTGAGCTTTAACGTAGGTTCAAAAGCATATGAATGCTCTCATGGGTGGAATAGCAGGCTACTGGAGGATATGAAATATTTCCTCAATGGAGGCATTTACAAAAGCCTCTGTAGGACTTCCATGAATCAATGAAAGCTAAGTCTGAAAATTTTCATGCTAATTTATATAGATGTTTTAAAAAAGAAGTCATGGAATTCCATACCTCATATACATTAATTTTCCATCCAACAGAATGACTTTGGCCATCTTGTACTTCAGTGAAAACCACCTCTGTAAGCAGAGTGTGACTGAACAAGGACAAGCATAATGGAAAGTTTCGTTTCCAAAATATAATAAAGTTGCAGGAGTAATGAAGGAAGTGAACATTATATGCACTTATGGTACACTCATTTATGCTTTTATGAATATGAATTTCTGCTTTCCTTTTATGCTGCTGTTTGTATAAATGAAATCTACCGTGGCATTTAAAGCTGGATTAAAATGTTTCTTTTGTTTCTGCTTTTGAGTCTTTTACAGAATAAATTATGTTTTAATGTTGCTATTATAAATGTTTATGGTGGATAATTAGTCCAACTCCCACTTAACTTCGTGGAAAGATTCCTTTGATGTTGATGGGAGCTGGATCAGGCAATCGATATGCCTTGCTGTTTCTATACATTAGTGTACAAAAGTGTTAATGTTCTATAAATTAGCAAAGATATTATTACCATCTGATTTTCCAGTGTAGCTATATTACTGAAAACAAGTAGTTCCATGAGTAGTGGAATTAATGAAGCCTGATTTTCTATGATTTGTATCTGAGGGTGAATTTCCATGTGGATTCTCTTATGCCTAACCATGATTGCACTCAGACTGCAGCCTTTCCTGCCAGGAGAGCAATGTCTGCGTCCCCCTCGCCTCCCTGGCTGCTTATTTTCATGAGACTTGTAGAAAATGAATACAGATAAGTCTTCTAGCTCTCTGTTGAGTTTCAGTAAAAGTAGCCAACAGTTTATTAGGGCTGGCAGATAGGTGACACAAAATCTTACAAATGTTATAGTTGCAAGCCACACTCCTGGGGAAGCTGGACTAAAAGTAAAGGAATGCACACACTGGACTTTGTATCATCAGACATTGATAATGTGCTCAAGGAACAGTTAATAAAAAACCACAAGGGAATATTTAAAAGGAGTAAGAAGTAATCTGAGTTTTAATAAACAACACGGAAAGCTCAGTTACCCCTGTAACTGAGGTTACAGCTAGGCACTCCATAACTTCATGACTTCCCAGCGGAGGCATCTTGTCCCGGTGAGACCCCAATGCCCCTGGAAGCTCCCCAGAGTACAGGAGGTATTTGAAATACTTATGGTACTGCCACATGTCCTCGGGAGCAGGTGACTCCCCCAGGAATTAAGACTTGCCTTGTAAGCCAGAGCAGAAGGGGAACAGACCTTGGCTTGGTTCTTCCCTCTGCACTTTGGTAAGCAAAACAGGGAATGCTCTTATTTCATTCCTGGGGAATGCACTCCTAAGAACAAGGGAAAAGTCCTTAAATGAGCCAGAGAAAGGAAAGGAAGAATTCATAGTGTCAGACCTTGTGGTCTTTTTTCATTTTTCTTCATTCTTTCCATCCTCTTAAGTCTGCAATTTCAAAAAGAGTTTTGCAGAAGTAATAGTAAGCATACTGGGTCAAACTGACCATTGGAATTGACTTTGCTTCAGTTATTCTGGAAAGAATTTGATCCTTGCAGTTTTTTAAATGAATTGCATTAATAATTAGTAATTGAGAACAGATCATAATATTTCATAAATGTAAAAGCCTTAATCCCTACATATTTCCAAATTATGGAGCAGAGCAAATAATATTGAAATCAATATATTCTAGGTGGAATCAGTGCTAGTATTCAAAGTTAACATTGCATAGTTCTTTTTATTACAATTTCCTATAGCTTTGCCAATGTCAACAATCTGAAATGAAAATTTCTACATTTATCCGCTGTTACAAGCAGATTTTCAAAAGAAAAATAATGAATGAAAGGTAAAAAACTATCTGCGCAAATGTTCAATCATCTTCTCTTCTCAAAAATCAATGATTTGTAAAGCTCTACCATCTCCATCAAGATTATTTTGAAAGACAGAAAGAACAGTCCTGAAATAAGACAGATGAATGTACCGATCTAAGGAACATTCAGGCAGAATTGTCCAAATTGTAAACTTTTAAGAATATCATTTGGATAGCCTCAGTAGAGTTTGTTGAAGGCTTACTGATAAAAGTCTCACAACTTCTCATTTGTACTTTCTGACTAAGATTTTTGAGGTACTGAATGACTTTTTCGCCTCAGTCTTCACCGGCAAGGGCTCCAACCACACCACCCAAGTTGCAGAATGCAAAGGCAGGATCTATGAGGATGAAGAAGTGCCCACTGTAGGAGAAGATCAGGTTTAAGACCATCTGAGGAACATGAAGGTGCGTAATCCATGGGACCGGTTGAAATCCATCCATGGGTCTTGAGGGACCTGGCAGATGAAGTCGCTAAGCCACTGTCCATTATATTTGAAAAGTCGTGGCAGTCTGGTGAAGTTCCCGCTGACTGGAAAAGGGGAAACATAACCCACATTTTCAAAAAGGGAAAAAGGAAGACCCGAGGAACTACAGACTGCTCAGTCTCAGCTCTGTGCCTGGCAAGACCATGGAGCAGATCCTCCTGGAAACTCTGCTAAGGCACATGGAAAATAAGGAGGTGACTGGTAACAGCCAACATGGCTTCACTAAGGGCAAATCACACCTGACAAATTTGGTGGCCTTCTATGATGTTGCGACAGCATTGGTAGATAAGGGAGAGCAACCAACGTCATCTACCTGGACTTATGCAAAGCCAAAACACCAAGCTGTGTGGCACGGTCAACATGCTGGAAGGAAGGGATGCCATCCAGAGGGACCTGGACAGGCTTGAGAGGTGGGTCTGTGCAAACCTCATGGAATTCAGCCAGGGCAAGTGCAAGGTCCTGCACCTGGGTCATGGAAATCCCAGGCACAAATACAGGTTGGGCGGAGAATGGCTTGAGAGCAGCCCTGAGGAGAAGGACTTGGGGATGCTGGTGGACGAGAAGGCCAACGTGAGCCGGCAGTGTGCACTTGCAGCTCAGAAAGCCAACCGCATCCTGGGCTGCATCAAAAGAAGCATGGCCGTCAGGCCAAGGGAGGTGATTCTGTCCCTCTACTCCACTCTCATGAGACCCCACCTGGAGTATTGTGTGCAGCTCTGGAGTCCTCAGCACAAGAAGGACATGGACCTGTTGGAATGGGTCCAGAGGAGGGCCACGAAGACGATCAGAGGGCTGGAGCACCTCTGCTATGAGGACAGCCTGACAGAGTTGGGGCTGTTCAGCCTGGAGAAGAGAAGGCTCTGGGGAGACCTTATAGCAGCCTTCCAGTACCTAAAGGGGGCTTACAGGAAGGATGGGGAGGGACTCTTTATAAGGGAATGTAATGATAGGACGAGGGGTAATGGTTTCAAACTGAAGGGGGGTAGATTTAGGTTGGACATCAGGAAGAAATTTTTCACTGTGAGGGTGGTGAGGCAGTGGAACACGTTGCCCAGCAAAATTGTGGCTGCTCCATCCCTGGAAGTGTTCAAGGCCAGGCTGGATGAGGCTTTGAGCAGCCTGGTCTAGTGGGAGGTGTCCCTGCCCATGGCCAGGATGTTGGAACTAGATGATCTTTAAGGTCCCTTCCAACTTGAACCATTCTATGATTCTATGATTCTACGATCTTCAAGTGATTGGCATTAATTTTGTTCACATGACATGCTGTGTAACCTTTGTTTGGCTAATTTGTGTGCCTAATTTATGCCATCTTCCTCTCCACTATTTAGGGTTTGAGATAGACAGTGGATGAAGCAAAAGAGCAAGTAAGAAAGAAATGTTCTCTTTTACTTCTCTTTACAAAAGCAAGACCTGCAAAAGCTTTATTTAGCCAGGAACTTTTGTGCATTGTAGAACAAAACTGTTATAGTGCATATGTTCAAGTAGCTCAAATGAAAGTTATTTTAATCATGACATCTTATCATTTTGCTACTTTAGTATTCTTTTAAGACCATTTTTATTTGAAATCAAGTGTATCTGATTGTTTTATGATCTACTACTTCAGTTAACAGAACATAGTTTACCTGTGGCATACATTATTTGATGAAATTAATTGTTGTTTTCTAAAGGATGTTAGAACTTCTGATGCTCTTGGGAAGAATCTTCCTGTATCCTGTTGGCTGCTTAAGAAGACAATTTTTCAAAACTCTAAGTACGTCAACATTTTTCTTGCAAATCTTTTGCTGGACATAAAATGCAACATGTAGAATATTGTTATATGCTGAATATGGTGGTTTATTGTTCGTCTAGTAATGTATCATCTTATGAAATTGCTGCCATATTTTTGTGACTGTGTATCCATCCTGCTGCAGACTTCCTCTCAAATTATTTTGTTGTGTGCTGTTTCTAAAAGATGAATGCCTAAATATCTTGAAATCAATACTGCATGCTCCATCATGTAGGTGGTATCCAAAAATCTCTTCCAAATTTAGCTATATGTTTTGTAGTATCTCTTTCACAAGTTCTTAGCACCTGTTCTCCTTATGGGAGTATTAACATTTACTTCAGTAGAGATAACATCCGGTCCTGTATTTGTTGATAGTCCCACACAACATCAACAGCTATACTACTGGAAGAAACAAACAGCATGTACTTCCTCCATCGGAAAAGATGAGCAGGACATTCAGGCCCACAGACCTTTCCTGGCTTAATGATGTGGCTATTTCTATTACACTGAAGAGACTACTACTCTGGGTAAAGTGAAGAGGATGCAAAATTTATACTTCCCTCTGTGTCTCTGGTAAAAACAACAGGAGACAGAGAAAAAGTTTGCAGAGTGTGGCTTTCATAGATGCATTATGTGTTCTGCAGCAATTTTTTTATAGCACGGCATGCAGTTGATTTGGGAAAAGGCAAGGGATGGCCAGCAAACTTGTACACAGTCTACCCCTGCCTCTGTGGAGGTCACTGCAGCTCTGGTCTGCATTGTGGAGTGCTTCATTCGCTATTGCTTGGTCAGACTGTGAAAGATCTATTCTTAGCCACTGGCAGTATACGGAGTTGCAGCATTTGACACTTAGCAATTAACCATGTTAATGGGGAACTGCACCACTTATCAGGGCACAGACCTGCACACATGAATGTTTGTGCTCAGCTATTGTGACCACTTATGTGATCAGAAGAGTTTATGTGGAAATTATCAGTTAGGTGTCTATCTTCGGCATATGAAATGATCACAATGCAGTGGTGGCTACAAATTAAGCCTTTTGATTTTTTATTACAGTATTTCACAATAAATATATATTATGACCCTGGGCAAACCCTGATTTATAAGATCTGAGAGATTTAAGTCTTGAGATTCATTTAGCTTACCAGAGCAGAATATAATTTTTTAGCATGAATGAGAAACAGAGAAATTTAAGCTTTGCTGGTACCTACTGGATCATCGTTGAACAGACTGTCAATCATTGCTATGTATAAGCAAAACTGCTCTAACAATTACCGGTGATCCTGCAATTCTTCCTGCAAGCGTAGCATTTTTATTAAACATTTTAAACCACTTCACAAAAAAGATCAGGATAATAATATCTTGATAATCAAGGAACTGAGGAAGAGTAAAAAACTGAGGAAGAGAAAAAAAACAACAATTTTCTCAATGTTGCCAGGCAGGTAACATGGGCAGTACATGCTCCCACTGTGGGGCAAGAAGGGACAAAGAAGAGGCAAGTATCTGTGCTGATCTTGCTTTACAGCACATGCAATGTTAAAAGCTGGACAACGTATCCTTAACCTATGGAGGAAAGAAGCAGCATGTGCACTACCTCTTTTTTCCCCATCCCAGGATGAAAACCTGGAAAAAGTGTTCTGTACTTGCATTTTAAAGGAATAGTCTAGTCCTCAGCATATGGTCTGAATTGGAAATACTTTGCTGAAGCTAATATTAGATTCTTGGGTAAAGTTAGTTTACCTTTTTTTTTTTTTTACTTTTTTTTTTCTTTCACACCTTAAAAAATGCCCCAAACTCTTAACATTGAATGTACAACCATTATTTACTATTAAAATTCCTGTATGCTTGAGCTGATAGTAATTTTTTTCCCGTTATTATGAATCTTAGTTTGGCACAAATTGACTGTATTCAATATGTCCTATTTTGTTCTAGGTTCTCATTGCCTTAGCAGTTGAACTTTAGCTCCGATTCAGAAAAAAATGTGGAGTGCAAAGGCAACAGTTTTCAAGTCTCGGCCAGGCAAAGCCAGCTAGACATTTTATCAGAGTAAGATATTCAGGATTTGACCCTCTGAGTAGATTTTATTTTCAAAGCAGGTTCCCAGAAGCCACACAGAAAAAGGAAACAAAGCTAAAATTGGGACAAGGTCAACTGGATATAGAAGTGACTGTAACAAACCTCAAATAGTTCTGTTATTTTTGTTTCAACTGAAGTTCACAGAATTTTTATTTAGAATCTAACCTAGATATTTATACAGGAATAAGAAAGAAAAACTTTTTAATGACTGCCCAACGGGAAGGTTATATTCATAACTGGTGTTAACTTCATACTTGGTGCTGACAAATACTATTATTGCCTTAAATACTCAAAAACTGAGGAGTTTCCCTCTACCAAGGGTATAACATATTAGAAAGTAAAAGGCTTGGAGAAATCTTTTGAGCATATTTTTTAATTATTAATTGCTTGGAAATACATATATATATATTATATACACATATAAACACAGAGAAACACATGTATTTTATCAGAACAAGGCACAATTCTTTTCCATTGTAAGGGCTTTACGACCAATGTAAGTAGGAGAAGGATCAGGTCTTATTTCAACATGATACAAATGCAGACAGTGCATATTTTCCAAGCAGAAATGCATGATTTCAAACCAATCGATAAGAGCTAGTTCATCTCAATTAAAAAGGAAGACACTGTTTTTACTTTAGACACTCCAAAGTAAAGTTATTGTATCATAGACGTACCAAATGCTTGCATACCCATGGTCTCCTTATGTGGGAATTCATCCCCCTTTTCCCGCAAAAAAAACCCCAAACCCTCAGAAACATTAGGTATCAGATAACGTAAATCACAGAGGTACTCAACTTAGAATTTCCTCTGTTGCTAAGAATAGAAAGTACTCTTAGAGGTTTCTCTGAGAAGGCGTCTGCCAATCAGAATTCATTTTGTGTCCAATCTAAAATAGATTAAATTTATTTGCTCTCCTTAACAAAGTAACTTAAAGTAACAAAGGGCATGTTACTTTAATATGAGAAATGCTGAAAAGCCTGAGTTGTTCTTTATTTAGGAATTTTAGATCTGGGAAGATTTAATTTAGATCATTTCTAGATTTTGCTGCTGGTGTGCATATACAAAGAATATTCTGTCATTTTGACTTTCAGTTTTGTGATGATTTTATAGTCTACGTGCAGGTATTATTCTCATTTATGTGCATATAAGTAGACATTAAGCAAATATATAAAATGCATAAACAGGATACTGGGAAGATAGGTATACCCTGTATGCTCCTATTGAAGGCTGTTGTCCATTCTTCTGAAAGACGACACTTAAGAATTCATGCGACATGGAAAACACAGAGGTTTTAAATAGTGATACAGCTAAAATGCAGAACTCAGCCAAGGGCAGCAATATCCCTTCCAAACTGTTTTTAATAGTCGCAAACTGCCAAATCCTGTAACGACAGAATTAAGTCTAACTGACAGCTGAAGAAAAGTGCACCTGATATTTAGAGATAAACATGTATCATTTTCAGTGTCATAAAAAGGTAGGCTAGATCTAACCTTCATCCTGGATTCAGAATGTCACGGTACAAAGGGAAGTAAAGTTTCTTTTCATTCTATCTTGGTCATTATCATGCTGGCTAAGCCAGGAGCTGGCTCTAAGTCTTTCTTAAAAATGGGAACAAAAAGGCAAGTTAACAGCATCCTGGTTGCAAAAATGCCACAATAGTCTTCATATTTTGTGAATAGTCCTAATGACCCTGAAAAGACAGGTCACATATAAAGTGTCTCAGAGGGACTACTCTTATTCTTAAAATCATGAACTTGTTAAATTTGTTAACAAATTATGGCTCTTATTGTGTAATTTGTGAAAGCTCTTGATCCTCATTGCTTAAAATCCCGGTAATGTGCAAAGGTGGGGAAGAAGAGGTGGTCTATTTTTTCCATTTTAGAAGGGGTAAACTTAGGTGCAAGAAGATGGAGAGTCCTGCCCAAGGCTGGGCAGGGAACCCTTGACCAAGCCCTGAACTCTTAAGTTCCGTCTGAGTACTTTAACCTCACAGCTGTAATTTTAGTTTCACTGAAAAAGCTATTTAATTACTAATTCAACGTAATGACAGCTGACTGATGGATAATCTCCAGGTAATTTGAGAAGAGAGGATTTTTCTGCTGTCCACCTTAAAAGAGCATGGGTAAATTAAACAATTAGAACTGGTTACAAAGGTAAGCTAAAAGCTAAACATAATAAGACACTGTTTTCAGCATTTCAAAAGAACTAAATACAGCACATCAGCAGCTTCAAAAGCCTTTTGAACAAGTGCATTCAGAAACAACTAACTAGCAAACAAAGCTATTATGAAGATGACAGTGTGGTCAGTGAACTTTTGGCATGTCAACTCTGTAAAATGTAGGCCTCTGGAAATATTCTTCACATTTGAGTAAGTAGAAAACAGGCAAATTTAGCAATAGATGCTGTGGATGGTGTATGATGATATGTTGCTTTTTACAAGGTTTGCTAGATGAAAATCTCTTTAAAAACAGAAGTATATTCTTTATGTATTGTTGAAACGATATGGTTTTCCTTAAATTTTAAAGGATCAAGAACAATAAAGTGATCAGAATCTCAGAGACCAATGAGATAATTTTATCACATTACTTCAGATTTAGGTGAACTTTTATTCTTTTCAAGCAATAAAGAAACTGCTTAAACAACATTCCATACCATGGGATAGCTATTCTATATCCTATCACATATCATAATTTCTAGATAATTAATCTGATTCTATTGATAGAGAGATTAGTCTAATAGTGCAAGTCAAGTATTACATGAAAATGAGTGTCCTTTGAAAATAAAAGTCTCTTTTTTTTAGCTATTGATTTCATGTAACTATGCACAAGAAGATTTATAGGAGAAAAGCTACTTCAACCTCAGTAATAACAGAAGTTACAAGAAATAGGTAGGTAATCATGTCTCATTATCTTTGGGGAACGTCAGAGCAGAATCAGCATAGTTTTAGTAAACATACTGTTGGGCTGTTTTCTTTCTCCTCTTTCAGAAGGGCTATTTTATACCTTCAATAGGAAATCTTCACAGTTAATGTAGGATTGTAAAGATACCGGATGAGAATATCAATTATTAAAAAGGATATGGCATTGAGGTGGATTGTTTCTGCTAATACGATAAAAATTGCTGTGCCCAGAAAATCTATTATAAATTGCACTAACAAAGTCAATTTTCTAGGTTTTGTTTCAGGAAAGTGATTAAGTACATGCTTAAAGTTAACTTTCCTGAGCAGGAGGCATTTAAGAATTGATATGGGCCTCTGGAGATGCGATACAGGATATTCTGAAGGATGCCAGGCTTCCAAATAAAACAGGGCAGAAGCTATCAACTGGTCTCTAACAGTCTCTTTCGTATCGCCAGACCCACTAAAAGAGTCACAACAGCAAAGGCAAAGCAAGAGCCGTAGCTATGCCTGGTTTCAGCTCATGACAAATATGATCTTGTCTTTCTGGTTTTGCTCTTTACTAGTTCTGAATCTGCACTGAATTCAGAACAGTGTTGCTTGTACTACCTGAATATATTCATAGTTTTAATCTTGATGTTAGTTTGAATTATTTCAGCACTTCTATTTTATTGTATCCTTCTTTATAATTGCATAATTTAGAGTTGCATACTCTATTCATTTGATTTCTGAACATCTTTTTTTAGATGTTGCATGGATTCCTAAAATAGGAAAGATATTGTGTACACTTATATCATTGGAACAGATCTGTTCAGCATATTGTTTCATTAAGAATGGATCTGTTGCACAATTTTCAGGGCAATTACTGCAATAGAAGCCCTTGTTGACTTTTCCCAAAATTTTTTTCCCACTTGCTTTCCTATTTCTAAATTTAGATAGCCTTTTTTATGATGTCATGGTTCTCATAAAACCTTCACAGGGTTAAGACATGTTGATATGAAATATAAAAAAAATACAAAGTTGACATAAAATACTACATGCTGATAAAAATGCAAACTATGGGCAACATACTTTAGATCTCAATAGCTAAAAATATAAATGTAGCAATAAATGAAGGGAAAAAGAGGAGGAAAAGGAATTAAGATTAGAGAGAAAAGGAAAGCTGATAAAACAGGTTTTAAAGGACAACGCTTTTCCTCATTGGTATCTATGGATCTAACCTAAAATAAGTTCAGCAGTCACTTTGCTGGAGATAAACATGTAATTCACGATGACAAATACAACTATGTTTTTTCTTGAGATTTATCCATAACAGATAACAGTGCCCTCCCCAAATCATCCACAATGGGAATGTATTCAATGCATTTTTAAATTCACCTATGGATCACAAAAAATTTGCACAAGTATCATTATTAGCTATTTAAACTATGAGCTGGTTTGCTTAGTTGAGTAAGCATGATAAATCACACATTATTCATGTTACCTGAGCATGCAAGCAATTTTTAATAAAATAATGAACGGTCTAAAATCCACTTTTATGAGCTCAATCCTGCATTTTTTAAATTTAGCAAACATGAATGTCAGTAAATTTCAATTGCCAAATATTCACAGAAAATATGTGCTGAGGCTTTTTTCTTTTTCTTCTTCTTTTTTTTTTTTTTAACATGTGTGATGGAATATTTATAGAGTTTTTGCAACAATATCCTGCCAAGCTTTCAGCTGCTACATAATGTATCTTTTTGCATGATCACTGTATTAGGCACAAGCTGAAAGTCATTTATGGGGAAAAAAACAGTGATGAAACAAAAAAGAAAAACAGAATACACAGAAGATATGAACAACTTCATGGATTTTTTATGATACTTTGAAAAAACAGACTGATACTCTATTTTGCTAAATATGGGAATAAATTAAGCATAGAGAAACTCAGCAAAAGCGAAAAGTTGCTACAGCCTTTTAATCACCAACAATCTGAACTATGTAATTAATGTAAAATATGTATGCATTTCTGTGGAATGTAAGGACTGAAATGAATGAAAAATGTGGAAGAAACTCTGGGGCAAAAGCTTTTTCTTTTTTTCCCATGAAAAATTGTACTTTATGGAAGAGTTCCTTTTAATCATCGCTCTTTTCTATAGAAAAATATTTTTCCTTTACTGTAGAACTGTTTAAGAGTGGAAAGAAATGCACACATCCCAGGAGACCTAGAGACTCTTCCTCATCATCATTCAGAGCACCTAAATTTGACACCAGCTTTGACTCTCTAGTACTGCTCATAGATTCATTCATAAGAGTCATTCACAGATGACTTAAGTTGATCTAAAACTGCTGCCCCCGCAAGGAGCAGTCCTGCCTTTCCCCTCTCCATCCCATTCAGAACTGCTCATTCCTGCCCTCTCCCTTGCATGAGCTATAGTGATTTGTGCAGTCATGGGGAGATAGGTCAATCGCATGATGTTGCTTAAAACTAGTAATGTTTTTCCAAGGTTAACTTTATATTGACTTACCTTGGTAATAGAAAAAAAGTAGCAGAAATGTGGTGAAAGCTGGACCATGCATCTCAGTATCAGGTTGGTTTCAGATCAGCTTAAATTCATCATGAAACTGAACTTCAACAAGATTCCTAAAAAAGATGATATGAATAGACAGCCTTTGGTTTCCTCACTTTAAAGAAAAAACACTGATAATATGAAATTTCTCATCCAACTCTGATTTGGGCTTTTATTCACTTTCCTTGCCCAATAATGTTTAATGTCAAGGAATATATAGAATATATTTACATTGTAGTTTCTGCTACATCTGTTGAACATAAGTTCCAGAGTCTTATTTACCTCTTACTTCCTCTGCTATAGTCCCTGTTTTCAATCGCTTACTTTACCATGGTGCTGCACTTCATATTGTTGGTACATACTACTGTCAAGACTTATACTGATATATACATATTTTCCTATTTATATCAGAAATCATAGTTCAACACTTAATAGAAAAAGAGATTCCACTTATCATGCTCTCAACAAAACCTCTTAAAATCTCATTTCAGGCTCAGATGTAGTTCTCCATCCTTACCCAGAATGTCTTTCCTAGACAACACGCAACATCACTTTATTCATCACACAGGCCTGTGATATCGCTCAGGCATCTCTGGAGCTGTGCAGTAGTGCTGTGCTCAAATCTTGCAAATTTTTCCATTATAGTGTCTCTATAACAGGCCATTTGTTTCCACCTTGTGAGATACCTGCTACTTCTCAAAACTAGTTCTTTTTTCCCCTCCAAGCTTGACAAAAGGAATCAGATCCATTCAAAATTCTGCTGCAAAGACTGGTTTCCTTGTTCTGGTCTTTGACAGACTTATCCCCTCCTGTGCACTAACACATGGCCTCCCTGTTCTTCAACCCCTACAGTGCAGTGTCCTGCTCTTCCCACTCAGACTTCCTCCCACATTGTTTCTCCCACTCATCTCTTCTGATCAGGTTTAAGATCTTGCCTCCGCTTCCTGTCACATTAAGATGCTAGCATCTATCATCCACCCGTTAACGTTTTGGAATGTGCCTTTTTGAGTCTGCTTCTCGCATAGCATTAGGTTTTGGAGGCTCTCCCTGTGAACCTTTGCAAATTTACCATGTCATCTTAAACTTCCTTAAAATTTTCCTGCGTGAAATTTCCCGCAAATCCCTTGAGAGCAGCTAGGCTCTCTCACCTGCTGTCAGTCCATCGTATTGATGGCTTTACTGTTTCTTGGTATTTCCCTGTTTGTAACCCCTGTACTACAAGGGACTTGCTGTATGTACCCTTAAATATAAAGGCTTTGGGGAATGGGCTATTTTTTTTTCTTTTTTTTTTTTTACATGGTACAGTACTTAGTACAGGGAAATCTTAGCCTATGACAGAGTTTGTGGGTGCTATGGTAAGAGGAATAAATGATGATAACAGAATAAGGATTAGTAATTTAAGATTATAAAAATTAATACACCGTAAGCAAACTAAAATTCTTTTATTATTATTTTAGTATTAAATTTGAGACCAGGCAAATTTTAGTGCTTTTTCAAATTAAAAATTTCTTTATCTATTTAAAAATCTCTTTATCCTTGTAATAAAGAGATTACAACAATATTAAAATGCTGTTAGACGTTCTGTACTCAAATGTTGTGAACAACAGCGAATGCACTTTGGGATAAAAATCACTGGATGGCACATGAAGAAAAAATATTTTCTTCCACTTCTCTTGGTACAGCCCTTAGTCAGAGAAGATGGTTATGAATAGCTATGGAAGTTGCTGCTGGTATTATTATACTAGGAATTCTAATTACTTTTTAGATTTATACAAAGGAGAGATCAATTTATCTAAGAGCAAAATGTAATTAATTGCAAATTTTAAGTGGATGTGTGAATAAAGAAACACCGTTTTTCCAGACTAGAATAATTTTTCCATACTATACCCCACCCTGAACAAGCTCTGTAAGTTGTGTAACCCTCTGTGTGTATATGTGCACTAGGCTGATTCTTTGTGCAGAAGCCCCCTTGCTCAACTGCCACTCTCTAGGAGAAGCTAGACACAGCAGCAGCAATCTAACAGAACGTTCCTTCATTGGTGATGCCACCAGAAAGAGCTGCTGCGTGACCTCAAAATTTGGGTGAAGTCTTACCCCCATGAAGGGAATAAACTATGAAACAATTTGTGTTTATCCATCTGCAGCTCTTCCACTTTCCCAGTTCAGATAAGAAATGGTAACGACTCCTCAGAGAAAGCAAAAATGAGGACTGGGGAAGATGCAGACATCTCATGTCTTCATTAACCTCATTTTAGCAGATCAAAAAGATGCTAAGTCTAGAGAGCAGATGAGCTGGATCCATTAGCACATGTGTATGATTCATAGGGTTAGACCTGATTATGCCTTCTGGCATCAAAATCTAGTAATTCATGAGGATGGCCCTCATTCAGGGTGATCTGCCTTTTTAAGGGCCTTCTGCTTTTCAGTCTCCTCTTAAATGCTAGGGAAGAGACATAACACTTCAGGGGACCTCCTCAGAGCTCCCTCAGGGCTTCAGCCTTCAGCCCCTTCATGCTGGGAGGCCAGGTGCGACCTGTGACACAGAGCTTGGTGATAAAGTGATAAACACTTACAACTTTATATATTTGCTGAAGCGGAGCACGGAGGAATGATTTAACAGATGTATTTGTGCCTGCAGAAACTTATGGGCATGTTGATAATCGGTGCCAGGACTTTTGAGCTGCTGGCTAATATCCTTGCCAAAAATCATGGAGCTCAGATTTACACAGAGTATATTTGTGATTAGAGTCGGTATTCATCAAATGTAACCTCGGTATCTTATATTACTAAATGCCTTGATGCGAGTTGCTTTAATTTTTTCCAGAGATAACCCCGGAATTATCTGGATTACCCAACATTCAACCCCCTCTCCTGCTTTGCCTTTGCTCAACTCCCAGCTCCTTGTGTTGAGTGTGATTGGTGACCTTTCTAAAGAAAGGCACCATCACTAAAAGTTCCCCCACTGGTGGCATCCATATACTTACGGGTTGGAGGTAATGCATTTTTTTACCATCTAAACATCATAAAAGTTTTGTCTTCATAGAAGATCTCATGCTGTTATAACGTGATGTCTGCAACTTAAAGGGGTGGCCTCTAAGAGCCTCTGGCATATGGGTTTTATGTATCAGGGTCTGTAGAGGAGATACCACTTGCAGAGATTTACAGTGTGCCAGGACTGTGTGCCAGATGGTAAAAGCCATACGAGTTGCGGAGTCCTTAGAGATTTTTTTTAGTTTGTTTTTGTTTATCATAGAGAATACGCTTCTGGGTTCATAAAGTTTCAGCATGTTCTGCCTACTGCGTCATGGAGAAAAATATTAACTCTATCCTGAATCCAGGCCATCGGGAGTTATAAAAATAATATTTTAAAAAGGAGGTAGGCAGGCCATTTCCTGGGACAGAAAAAAATAGTTGTTTTAAAATACATTCTTGCTATTTTGATGCTAAAATGAATAGGCTGTTATTGCTGTTATTCCCTGACATGATTTATTCAGAAGATAAAGTAGAGTTCTTTGAAACAAGTATATTTAAACATACTGCTTATCCTGCTTGCCTGGAAATGCAATATTGTTCTTGCTATAAAGAATTACTCAGATTGAGGTTTGAGCATATGTTCAAGTAGTATCACAAAGGGGCTTCCCCCCATCACAGAGACAAATAATTGGGCTAATTCAGAAAGCTGTTGCGATTTGTGGTCACAGGCCAGGCAAGCCAATGTAATTCATGGGACATGTTGGACTAGCCAGATTTCTAGGTACACCCCACATGAGAGTAAGGCACACTGCAAATGGTCTGTAGGAGGGTGATAAACCCACAGCTTTTAGTACAATAGATCTCCTGAAATAAAAAGGCATGCCACCAAGTTATTTAACTGGATTGTTCATCTTTTTTGAAGCCTGCCAACTACTAATCTTGTGAAAATTCATCCAAACCCACTATTTCTGCATAGGAAGGAAGACACGGGATGCACAGGAGTCCTGTGGGGACACAGTACTGAAGGGCTCCTGGAGGCAACGAGGCCTGCCTCAGACTGCTGGCAGACCATAGGTATGATTAGTCAGTTTCATAGAATCACTGAATGGTTAGAGTTGGAAGGGACCTTAAAGATCATCTAGTTCCAACATGCCCGCCATGGGCAGGGACACCTCCCACTAGACCAGGCTGCTCAAAGCCCCATCCAGCCTGGCCTTGAACACTTCCAGGGATGGGGCATCCACAACTTCTCTGGGCAACCTGTTCCAGTGCCTCACCACCCTCACAGTAAAGACTTTCTTTCTGATATCTAATCTAAATCTACCCTCTTCCAGTTTGAAGCTATTACCCCTCATCCTATTACTACATACCCTTGTAAAAAGTCCTTCTCCAGCTTTCTTGTAGGCCCCTTTAGGTACAGGTAGGCTGCTACAAGGTCTTCCCGGAGCCTTCTCTTCTCCAGGCTGAACAACCCCAACTTTCTCAGCCTGACTTCATAGGAGAGGGGCTCCAGCCCTCTAATCATCTTCGTGGTCCTCCACTGGACCCGTTCCAACAGGTCCATGTCCTTCTTGTGCTGAGGACTCCAGAGCTGCACACAGTACTCCAGGTGGGGGGGGTCTCACCAGAGCATAGTAGAGGGGCAGAATCACCTACCCCGGCCTGCTGGCCACGCTTCTTTGGATGCAGCCCAGTTTGTACTTTGCTTCCACCCCCTGCAAGGCGGGAGCTCTTCCTTCTCCGCTGCCGTTCCAGAGGGGTTTCAGCAGCTCCCCCTCCTCCTCCGCCGCGGTTTCCGTGGGATTTCGGTCCCCGCAGCGGAGGCCTCCGCGGCAGCCTGGGTCAGTCGTGAGGCGGCGGCTCCGCCCCCGGGTGCCGCCAGGTGGCGCCCGCTCCTCCGGCCAACGGCCGCCGCCAACGGCCGGGGCACGCGGTGCCCCCACCTCCCCCCAACAAGCGCGCGCGGGCGGTGTCGCCCTGGCAACTGCCCGGGGATTTGTGAGGCGGGGTCCGCCGCCGCCATATTTTCCTGTTTATTGTACCTCAAATAGCTGACCTTGGGAGAGACACGGCCCCGCTTAGATCGGCGGCTCTCCCAGCCCGCCTCAGTGTTATCAGCGGTTTGTTTTGCTGGGTTGGGAGGCTGAGCGCCACGGGCCGCGGCCTCTGCCAAGTTCAGGATTTTTCCACCGCTATGCTGGTTTTATTTCGAGTCTCCTTTCGTAGCGAAGCCTCTTGACGCACAGGGTAGGCCCCGGTTTTAAAGTTGATATCCCCGGGTGTCTGCTTAGTGAGTGCAGTGCTGCAAAAGTGATCAGAGCTGGCCCCTAACTACACCCAGAATGCCGCAAGTTTATATGAAAATGAAGTAATCTTCGATTCGGCATGAATATCTATATTAAAACCCCCACTTTATGCCTTGAATCCCACTGAGTCACTTCAGCTAAGCTACAGCTACCATTGACATACAGGCTATGGATGCGATCCAGGAAAACAAGATATTTTGAGACCAGTGAAGGGCATCTCAAGTTTGTGTTGCTTACTGGTAAAATTATTCATTTTTATTGAAACCTGCAATTCCTGCCTGAACCACACTGTGATAAAAAGGGGTAAAACGTGGCATGCTTGAGTATTAATAGTAAGCTGCATGCAGCTTTGTGTGAGTGAGAGATCAGTGTTGCTTGTGGAGGTGTCCCAGTCTAATCCCTGCCGTAGACAAAATTGACAGCACAGCTACATGGCATACATGGCAGATGAACTGCATGAACGCTTTATATTTATATTAGTAAATTCAAACTGTAAATGGGTAGCAGCAATTCTGTTGTAGGCGAGGCTGAAGCTTTTGGGTGCAGTTGGCTATAAGTAGCTGAAACTCAGCAGAAGTCTTTCCTTCACTCCTTTATTTCTAAAACCTAGGAAATGAACTAACTTCCAGTTTACTTACTTTTTTAAAAAAACTAATGCTGTGTGTTATCTGCCAATGAAAATATTCTGCTTTCCTCTAAGTGCTGTTTAATCTTGATCCTTGAAGGTGTTCCGGGCACAGCTTACAACAAAGCTGGGTGCACTGCCAGCGTTTCATACATTTCACCAAAGTGCCCAAGAGCTAAACCCCTGTGAATGCCACCAGAAATAACCATGCCTTGTGCCAGTTTTCCGCCATGTTTCCTGATACACCTTAGTTTTCTTTCCCTTTAAATACATTGCAAAATTTGGTAGCCTTTTAGTCACTCTCTCAGCCACTTCCGGGATTTTTTTATTTTTTGCTAACACGGTTTTGGTTTTAGGCACCTGGACAGTTCAATGGTTGTAGGCATTTATGCTCAGAATGCAGTGACCACCGACCACCCTCATTTTACATTTTGTACAAATAATTGTCTCACCTCTTACTTATTTGGAGCCAGTTTGCTGAGTTTAATGTGCCATTTTACATACTTCAGTGATTTATCTTTTTTTTTTTTTTGCCTTTTTCTGTTCCTTTTCTCTGAAGACAAAGATTTTATCAGCCAAAACCAACTATGCCACAAAAAAGTAACTACTGTGGAAAGCACCTAGGCAACTTTGTCAGACACTACCTGAAAAAGTGCGTCAGAGCTCTGAAAGCACTACATGGAAGAGGAGCTCCACACCTGCCTGTTACAGTTTATCCGCATTCATCTTGAAATTAGAAGATATGTTTAATTGGGGGGCTGTAAACCATTCTTGGCAGAGCTGGAAAAGTGATACCGACAAAATAAAATAAAAATACTAAGGTTAACAAGAAAGCTACAGAGTAAAAACTCCATAGAGGGACAGTGCCAGCTTTGTGGGGACAGGAGAAATTGCTAGCCATATTGCTTAAAACTTACTTCAGGACCTCCTGAAATCAACATAAAGATTTGTACAAATGTAGGATTTTGATTAAGAATTGGTAAATAGAGGATTTTGTGAGAGAACAAAATCCAGAGTTGTAACTGAAGAAGAAATGAAGTAAACGGTGGAAAAAACTATCCCGGCATGATAGTGTATTTTGAAATGCAAAGAGAAAAAATGCCAAAAGAAGTCGGGGATAGTAGTTCAGAAACTTACTTTAAAAACAACAAAAAGTATAATGTTGAGAAGCTCCCAGTTAGACCTGAACTTGCAGCTGCTGATCTGAAGCATTAAGCCAATTTTTGATAGGGCTCTACAAGGCAGTTCATATGTAGGACAGGCATGTATGTGAATGATTCGTCACACAGAGGCCCTTTACAACCGAGCAAGCAGATGTGTCCTATATTTCCAGAAGGTAACAGATCCATAAACAGAGAATCAAAGCATGTCTATAGAGACTAAATCTTACCAAACAAATCAGGTTGGGCTTTTTTTTTGGTAGAAAAAACTTTGGAGCTCTTTTTCAAAAGTTTGTGCAGGTGATAGTTTAGTTGGGTAGAAGGAGGTTTTGGCTTACAGCGTAAAGTAAATATTTTCAAGGATCAAAGAAGTGGAAGATGGGGGTGATTAAGAGGTAGCTACTCAACAGTTTTTAAATCTCTGAGTGGGCTATTATCCAAACAGGTATTATGTCGGTGTTTGTGTCTACCACACAACTAATACCCTACCAATGAAGAAAAATATATACATTGACTTATGTTTTGGATAAGATGAATAAAACACATCCAAAGACCAAAACACAGAAGTTCCTGTTTGCATGGTCTGCTTTCTCCTCTACGCTTCAAGAGGTACCTTGAAATCACCTGTCTCCACACCTTTCTCCACTGACAAAAATGCCTTGAGCTTCGTTTGGAAGAAAGCTGGTTAACCACTAGCTAGAGGTTAAGAAATTCTCTATTCATGCGGAGATGAGTCCTCCGTCCGAGCGTTCTCCTTAACCTAGCTACTGCACCTGGAGATTTGTCTTAAAAGCAGGTGGAAGGATCTGACGGAGAGTGTTTTAGTTTTCTTCTGTTTTGAGAAGAGGATTTTGGGATCTAAGCACGAACATGCATAAAACACAGACACCTCTCAAGGAACAATCAAGAGCAAGGGTGTAAGACTGAACGCAACTCCCAAGGTGAAGGTTGGAGGCCCCCACGGCGTCTCACAGCTCTTTCCCGCTAGTCTGACCCAAAGAGACACCGCTGCACCATATTGTGGCTGTCCTTCAGTAGAGGCAGCCAAGCCCCAGGAACGGGGCAGGGAAGAGCTTGCACAGCCCCTGAGTGCATTCAGGGCCCTGGCAGTCTTCAGCCATCATCTGTCACGAGAAACAAAATAACTGCACTAAGATTTTTACACGGTTCCTCGACTTTTGCTTTATACACAGCAAAGAGGAGGAGATGTAAGTTATTACTGGTACAGAAGAGGGAGAAACCATGACACTCTCATTATACCTGCAAAGCCTCACAGGGCCTTCAGCCTGAAATCTGACAGTTCAGTGACAATCACGTTGCAAGGACCACCTCAGCTTCCTGCCTGAACTAAACACTTCCTCTAGATCCCCATGATTTTTGTCCTTGCTCTCACAGGTCCTTGAGAGTTCCTAGTTCTTTCGTCCCTCCCTGCAGCAGCCGCCTCTTCTCCACCAAGAGTTTGGGTGCAGATTTCCCTAAGCTTTGTCCTGTGTTTATGGAGAGCCTCCCTTGAAATGATTTGGAGAGCCACTCCTGAACTCCTTCAGATCTCCTGCCTTAATATTCCTCTTAAGGAAGGTGCGTTTAGAAAATCAGCCAATTACACTAACGATGGCTAACCTGAGGGACAGGTAGGAAGAAGGTTTTTTTTTTAGGTACTGTAGTATTTCAATAATAATTATGTATTAGCATGTATTTCTGAAATGTTTTAAATTTTACGTTCCTTTTTTTTTTTCACCAATCCCTTACTCCATTTCTTAATTTGTATTAGTACTCTACGTACAATCTCCATTTGATTTGGTCTTAAAAATGTTTTCCTTCACTAAATAAAAGAGGTAGTTAAGAACATCGTAATTATGGCTCCAATTCAGAAGAGCAAGACAAATTAAGTATGTCCTAAAGAGCTTTGCTGGACTGGGATCAAAATTACAAATGCTACTTGTAGTATAATTTTTGCCTGAATGATTTTGTTACCTTTTTCTTAATTGTAAAAGATGTTTTCTTTCTCTGCCAGGGATTTGAGCAATGAGAGTATTTGAACCATCAGATTAGGCTAAGGGACAGTCTTTTAGCACTTTCACGGAAATTTTATTTCTCATTTGCCTTAATTTAAGTATCATCACTAATTTGTCATGAGGTCTAGTCCGCTGACAAAGATGGCAATATTTAGTAGTTTCTACCCAATAATAATGTATCTGTTGAATGTGCTTCTGTAGTGTAAGAACCTGCCAGCAGCCTAGTATTTCTTTAATTAGATATGCCAAAGGACTTGTGTCCAGAGCTGGAACAGTTCAAATACTCTTAAATCATGGAAGAGAAGGCACTGAAAGAGTGTCATGGGTTAGTGTGCAGAATTACTTTGAGTAAGTAGGATTTTGAAAGAGCAGCCTTGGAAAATATGCTGCTTCCTGAGAATGCAGTTTGTAACTTTAATAATTGCTCTGGGTGGTAAAGTGACAGGAAATGAATGGTACTCAAGTCCTTCACATTGTCGCAGGACACATAACTGAGACAGAGATTACATCTGGATTTTGCAGAGATGATTAATCAATCATGTGCATGGGCTTATAGCACCAGCTATAGCTGGTGTTTGTCCCAGGTTTTCAAAGCAGCACATAGCTTTATTGGCTGGCCAGAATATCAAAAACTCATGGAGTTAATTGGTTGTTTCTGGATTATCTGAAGAAATTGTTTGATAACAGTCCACAATTGTTTTGAAACAATTTCAGATAATTCACTAAAGCATGTTAGAACTGCTGCTTATCTCCCAGGACCAAGTGGATAAACAAGGCTTTTGTATGTACATTTGAAAGGGCACTGCAGAAAATGACATAGAATTTAATTTGCAAATACAAATTCTGTATCAGAGGAGTCCACCATCCTGGTAACTTTAAAGTCTTTCTGGACTTTATGATTTATTATAGATATGATTTATTTTGCACAGGAACTGGGTGAACATGGTTGAGGAAATAGAATCTGTAATATATGCCTCCCAGACATTCTGCATCCATCAGTAGGATATGCATAAAATTACAAGGGATGAAACAATTAGGACAAAGGTGTTGTCAAGAAGGTGTATTACTGGGAGCATGGCATAGCTGCTTTTGGAGAAAGGGGCATAATGTGAAATGTATTGACCAGCTGTTAGCAGACAAAAAGGTTTAGGAAGAGAAAAGTGTGCTGAAATTAAAGCTGATGGCCATGCAGTTACTGGGGAGGAAAATGATTATGCTTTTTATTGGCCTGAAGGGGATGTAAATGAAAATATTACAGTAGAACGTGAATCTTTTAATACAGATGAAGAGCTGAGAATGAGCAAATGCCAATTCCTCTCCTAACACGCTACCTTCAGCCATAGGGCAAATACGGAATAAAACTTATGTATAAACATGTACTGGGAACCATGTTAGGCATATGTTACATGTGATTCTCTTATTCATGAATCCGTTACCATGAACAGTGATTAATAAATATATATTGTATGTATAGCTATATGTAAAACAAACTTCTGATTTATGAAGACTTTTAGGTATGTGCTTAAACAAAGCATGTGTTTAAGTCCCATTGATGTTAGACCTGTGCTTGAATCCTTTCTTGATCTGGGACCTTAGGCAGTTAGTTTCCTTTTCTGGGCATCTTGACATTTCCTGAAACTGGCATTCTTTAAAGGCAGCTCCCATTTTGCAATACAGAGTCAATATGATATGCTACAGAAAAGTATTTTCTCATGAAGACTTTGTTATTGTTCCCATTTTCTTTCATCTAAAATAAAAATAACTTACGCTGAAAATGCAGTCTGTGTATACTGGCAATTAAAAACAAATCAGGAAATCACTGCTATATTAAATCACACATGCCTAGTTATGATTTAGCATGCTGGGGAATGAAACCAAATTCCACCCTCCCATGGTATTTTGTGACAGTGATAGCAATGATTTATTTTTTAAAAAAGACTGATTGGAATACGTATTTAATGCCTTTAGTGCTTCAGCATTTCTCTTTCCCTGTAAAGGACCATTTTAGCTGAAGTATCAAACACTGCTTTCGTAAACACTAGGCTTCTCATTCAGAATAACTTTTTTCCCATGCTTATACCATTAATGTATGCATTCAAAGATTCCTGTGGAGAGTGAAATTATTGGGTTGCCTACCAGTAAATGTATGTGGTTCCTGTTTAAAACGATGTTCCAGGTAACTTAAAATGAGAATTCTTGGAGAGCAGCCAGGTTTACTTTTTCAAATGAAAGCAAGGTGTCTTGCAATTGGCTATGCTTCTTCAGTAAAAAGGCAGCAAGAGGAGGCATTAAAAATAGAGGGGAAGTGAGAGAGAGAAAGAGTATGTGGTTACCTAACATAGCACACTGGGTGCAAGTTCTGCCTTTGTTTTTGCTGAAGCAACTCTGCTGAAGTAACTGCTGCTGGCATTAAGCCTTATTTTTTCAAGATATTCAATAAACAAAAAATAATTGAAGTCACAGTACCTCAGAGTGGGGGAAATGCCCAAAAGATGCTGATGTGGGCCATTCAACCAAGCTTCTTGGTTGTTCCTATCAAAACAAGTTAATTCACTTGTTTTTTCACAGATCTGTTTCAACTGCTGTTTCTCTCTCTAAGCAGTGAGAGAGTATACTGAGTTTATGTAAAATATTTTCTATGAATAAGCATAGAGTCATGAGGCTGGGATCCAAAGAACCATTATACATGTAGGCAGTTGATGAAGTCTGTTATGGAGAATTAATATTGAAAAAGATGATGATTTTTATTAACGCTAACCTCTGAGGGAATATTGAAACAGGCGTAAACGTAGATAGCAAATTCATATGACTGCAATACAATATGGCAGTAGAAAAAGGACATGTAACTTGATGCTGTATCAGAGAGGAAGGAGAGAGCTGCAGAAAAGCGCCAATGCAAACAGTACCTGGAATTCCATTTTTAGATTGCTGGCCAGGATGCATTGCTGGGTAGGAGACACCCAAAGAGCAGCAAAATACCTGGGAAATGTTTAAGATAAGACTGCGGTCTTGAGAACATGTTTTGCTGAGAACAGCTGAAGAGAAACATATTTTAAGTGTATAGATTTAAAAGCCAAAGAAATGCAAGGGTAACAATTAAACAACTTACGGAGGGTCTCAATATAGGAATGAGGAGAGCCTGGTCTCAGAGGCACTCAGTTACTTTGTTGATCTTACATACATTTTTCTCTGCCTTTAACATTTAGACTAACTGCTAGGGATGATCTGGCTGCAGTGAAGTATCTCAGGGCACTCGTCATTTGTGATACTTGCAATTAGCCTGGTCAAAATATTAGAAATATAGACTGTAGAGGATATGCCGGCAGGCATAAGGGAGTCGTAACAGGCACCATTGGAGCCTATCTCAGTGAGTGAAGCTGGAGAGGCAGCTTGTAAACTGGCGCAACAGTGAAGACCCTTGTCCTTTGGGCGGTATCATTCAAGACAGACAGGGCCAACTTGCTGTGCAGCAGAGTAGACAGTAGCCAGCAGTAGCAGAGCCAACAGCTTTGCCTATGCCAAAGGGCACAAGGGTTGTTTGTAAGAGGAGTCGGTGCTGCATAAACAGCAAATTCCTGCCTTCTCCTCCTCCTCTGCTCTGTGGCTGAGAAAGGGGTGAGAGTTTGCCAAAAGACAAACAGCACTTATCGCTCTTTTGTAGACACCTGAAGAAAGCTCCACTGCTCCATCTCAGTTTGACCCTCATCCCCCCCAGTCTCTCCAAATTCTCCCAGCCCCACCATCTCCCCCACTGCCCATAAACTGCCTTTAAGTCCTTTCACCATGCTGGTGTGCTGAGCTGCCTTAGTCTTTTCCCACTACCAGCTTCCTTACGGCAACATCCCCAACACATTTCAGTTCTCCCTGTATAAGGGAGAATAGTAAGTTGCTTTGAGGCATTTTATTTTACCACCTGAGAGGCAGATGATTAGTGACATGAGGTCAATTTTTACTGCCCTAAAGGGACATCCTGGTTTATGGTAGATAAGTTGGTGTAGAAACTTTCACCTGGTGAATGTGAGCCGCTGCTAGGTCAGCATCAGCCAGCAGAACAGCTCAGGGGGAGCAAGTCTATAGACCAAAACAGTTGGAGTCCCTAATGTACATGCTTCATGCATTTTGGGGGTTTGTAGTCAGCTAGATCTCTTCTGATACAGTCTAGAGGTTAAATATTGGCTATCTTTTGTGGTGTGACGGGTCTGTTTTAGGCCTGTATCTTCTGGTTTGGCTCTGGAAGGAAACCTGTTTGTGCATTCTGAGGTGGCTCCACAATCCAACCCAAAGCACAGAAAGTGGAGGTGATTTGAATTAAAACTGTGATGTGGATGCACCTTCAGGCATCTATGGTTTCCAAATATTCTTAAGAGCTACTTCTAGGATATTTGGTTTTTAAAAGTCTTTGGGAAGAATTAGTTGTATCCATCGGTTTGCTTTTATCTATTATTGTATTAATTCTTTCAAAGAATTTTAATAGGATAGAGACATGTTTACTATTACAGAAGCTGAATTGTTTAGTTCTTATCATTTTATATTAATCTGTGGTGCTTTGCAGCTTTCTGTTCAATTATTGTTCTCAGCTGTTTTTCTTTGCACTGAAATAAGAAGACCATAAACAGAGCCCACAAACATACTTATAATAATATTTACTGTGTAAAGCATCTCATTTCAATCTGTCAAGTGAATAGAGATTGTTTTGTGAGTGGAATTTGGAAAGATCACTGCCAGATTTTTTGTCATTCGAATGTTTGTACCAGTTGAAACAGAGAACATGTCACTGAATAGATGTTGAGTAAAATCTTCCCATTCAAAAAGACTAGGAGATCAGATAATAGATCAGATACAATGTCTGGAAGATGTATGGTTATCTTAGAGGCCTTTCTGACTATAAGTGTAATTGCCATGGCTCAGTGGGACAACAGGGAGTATAAACAGATGAAAACAGTGGTTTTCCTGTGAATATGTAAGAGGTGGTGGTGGGCATTGATAAGCATCAATAGAGGAATGAGCCAGGGTCTACTGCTGAGAAATGTAATTTTTGCTTGTCCTTTGTATGGCCTGAAACTGAGGAGGGAGAAAGGTTCTAGGAACCGTATTGTGAGAAAAGAAAGACTAAAACTCTGAAGCAAGAACTTCTCTTGAATTCTAGGTTCACACATTCAGATCAGCTTTGCAGCTTGTTATTTTTCACCCTTTCTTTGACTCCTAGCAATCATGTTCAGGTAAACAATGCTGCTTCTCAGAAAGTTGAGAGTTCCCAGGATATCCCTTTTCAGCAGCTAGAAGCTGGCAGTGTGGGGGCCTTCTGTGTGTGCAGGAAGACTGCAGGTCTGTGAACTCTTCCTGGGGCAGTGAGTTGCCTGTCTATGTCTGCTCTGCTGCAGTGGAGTACCCTCACTGTAGATCAGCTCAAAGGCATCTGGAGAAATGATAATTTCAATATAAAGGAAGTTATATATCTCATTGTGAACATGAGAATAACAGGGGGAAAAACATTGTTATTTCCATGCAAGAGATGATGTCGAATACAACAAAAGAACAATGGCAGTGGGTTAGATCTGAACTACTGAGCTCTCAGTAGATGTGCAGGAAGAGATAGCACCCCATAGGCCAGAGAAAGAAACATAATTAATCCAATAGCACCATCTTCCACATGCATTTTACATGGGGACAGGTAATGAATTTTGATTTTTTTTAGGTCTGGTGAAGTGAAATTCTGAAAGAAATCAGGATCATTCCTACTTTCTCTCCCACAGCAGGCATGTTCATCTGATAGGATATGATCTCTCTTTGCCATTTACAATGCATGATGGAATCCTCTTTAGCCATGTTTTAAAAGTATTAGTGAAAGCATGAAGAACTGGAAAAATTGTGAAGAGAAAGTGCCAAAACAAATGAAGTAACTTTCTTTAGAAAAATTCTTAAGCAAGGCATCAAGTGCAATTTAGGACATCACGTAGAAGAAACAAGATACGGGACAGAAGACAGGCTTTCTTCTGGAACTTGAAATGAAATTGTGAATCTGGAGGGTACAGAAATATAGGGCAAATATTTCAGACAGGAGGTGCTGCAGCTAAGTCCATGTGAATATTATATAGCTAATTTCTTTTATACTTTCTGCATGAACCTAATTTTAGGCCTTTTTTAATAGATTCACAAATAATCTTCCGGTAATAGTATTAGCGGTTCAGAGCATTTTCCTTTATTAAAGTTAGGAATCAATTGCTGCTTACCAAGCAAGTTTTGATTTTTGAAAGGCATACCTTATTTATTTATAAAATTCCGGGTTGATTAGGGTGTAAGGTGATATTTTTTCCCCAGAGAAAAATGTCAGACAAGGAAAGGTAAAATAATAGATGCTTTTTTTGTTGAAGCCTAAGGCTTTGATTTTTATGAAAGGTACTGGTCAGTGAGGATGCAGAATATCTCAGGTCAGAGAAGAGGCTGGAACAGAGATGAAATTCCAGTTCTGGATTGATTGGAGAGCATTGATGAAATGACCACTTCCATGACATGGGGTTCAAATGGCTTTATATAACTGTTTGTTTGAAACAAGTAATAAAGACAAACTAAGAAAGGGATAGAAAGTGCAAACAAAATAAGATTTAGCAAAACCAAAGCAATGTCTCTCTGAATTACTCTAGGTTTTATATTTCTCAACCTATGAAAAATATAATAGGCTTCTGGTTATACTCCTTCCAAAATACTCTGTTGTCATTCTGAGAAAAACAGCTCCAGACGACCTTGGACTGTCTAAATCAGTTTGAAATGAATCAGCTAGCATTCACATTTTGGAACAGTTCACAAAAATGTTGACAAGCACTGAATTCTAGCAAGTTTCTGATTTGACTGATTTGGGTCTTTACACGGAGTTTGGGGGTTGTAGATTGAAGTCTTTCTCTTTTTGCAGCCACCCATATCGGCTGTTGCCATTGTCCCTGCAGCTCTCACATTAGCAGAGAGAAGGCTACAAAATGCAAGCCTGTGAACTGAATTAAAAATAGACAAGCTAACTTCTCTAGGCTGCAAAGGAGGCATCTAGAGCCTGATAGCCTAAGCATGAGTCTGGTGTAATAATTCAGGCTTTAAAAGTACTCAGTAAAAGAATAGTCAAAATGAGATGCATACTTGTGTGAAAGTTTCAATAGAGATAATAACAATAACAATAATAATATCAATAATAACAACATCAACATATTATAATAATATAATAATAACAATATAACAATGATAACAACAACAACAACAACAACAACAATAATAATAATAATAATAATAATAATAACGCCACCTGCTTGGAAGGTGTAGGGGGGCTCATATAGCCCACCTTTGCCAAACTGCCTATATAAAAACACCCTTAAGATAAGGAAGTGATGACAGACAGTATGTATGTGTATGGAGTACGCAAAACTGGTAGGACATCTGCCCCAATCTGATCGTCTGGATTAAACAGCAACTGGGAATTTACAAAAAGACTTTTGAAACATAGTCAGCCTGAAAAGACATATAACAGCATCGTGGAAATCTTCTGTTTGAGAGACCTTAAGGAGGATGGTGAAGACCTTCAAGAGGAAATGGCAACCAACACAACCCGATTCAACGCTGCAAGAAGTCACCCTGTGGGCACCACGACCTCTATCAAGGACAGGCAGCGCAGCCTCCTCATCAGAGCTGTGGGTATCCTGCACCTGGACAGGAGCGTGATGGCATGGGGTGCAACAACTGGAGATTCACACTCACGCTGCGCGTGTGTGCCCTCCTGGCGTGCTTTCTCACCAGCATGGGCTTTAGTGGATTGTAGGGAGCAGCGTGGGTACACATGAAGTGACAGCACCCACATCTGCCTTTGGAGGTGTCTGCTGGGCTCCCAGGAGAGGAGAGCTTGTAACCTACAGCCCCGCTATATGTGTGTGTGTATGTGCATGAGAGCGTACCTAACTGTGTGTAGGGGGAAATAGGCCGTCTTGGGATTACTCATAGAAGGGATTTTAGAAGCTTGTGGGTGTTTATTAGCAACTCATAAGTATGTAGTAGTATGGTTTATCTGTTTTACTATTGATAGTGGTCATCAATGTATGGATTCACTGATTGCCAGTTAATTTTGTCACTAACTAATCAGTAAAACACTTTGATTCCAGTTTGTTCAAGCTATGTGCACTGAACAGTTTTTCCCTGTGATAGAAGGAGAGAGGAGAAATATTTTCTATTTCAGGAATAGGAGAGGATGCAGGCTCCCAGAGGAGTGGATAGGCAGCCCCACATTAGTAATACAAATGGAGTTGCAGAGATGGATTCATGAGCTACACAGAAGAAAAAAATCTAGCCAATAGAGGTCACGTTTATGGTAGTGCTCCCTGCTAGGAAAATGAGGTTGAGGGGTGAGACCTGGAGAAGTCTAGCACAAGCACTGCAGAAGCATTTTCTCACACATCTTTGGTGGAGGTCTGAGCAGAGGAAGTAATGATGAAACCAGAAATTTTCCTGATCAGATGGACAGTCAATATTAGAGAGCTGCATTTGAAAGTGTTGGGAAGGTATGTCCTGAAGAGTGTGACAAGTTTAACGGAGCAACTAAAGTTGTCAGCTGGGGTGATGAATAGATAGAAAGAGCCAAGTCTGGGACTCAGTGAGGAAGGGACTGAGGAAAGATGCCCTGGTAAATGATAGGACAGAACGGAGATAGAAAGGCTCATTTTAGGAGTAGACATGAGTCTGCTGTTGTTTCACATGCCTTTGGAGAGAACAAATACCCCAGGTGCGGGCCTAAGCAGTAAGAGCTAGGTTGCTCTAAAAAGAAGGAACGTGATTGCTCCGTATCTTTTGACTACATCTGTAGCACTGCTGCATCGTTCGTCTCTGCACGCAAGTCTCTGGCAACCAGACAAGGAACTGAACCTTGAAAGAATTGTAACAGCATGGTAATTTTCAGGAAAATTAGGGAATGAATGGTATCACTGAAAACATACCAATAAAAAAACCCTACAGCTTTTTACAGCCATATAACTTATGGGAAGCTTTAATATTTATGTGGTGATATTGTTTATTATGCTTAGATTGTAGCTATTCCTGCTTCAAAATCTCCTGCTTTTAATAACCTCCACGGATTGTTAGCTACACTGAAATATTATATTGTTGGACATTTTTTAGCTTCACCCAACTCTACCAACTGCAAGTAATATCTTTTTCTTTAATTTGATGGTTTGTAATCAGACTAATGACGGCATTTTTGACCAAAAATAAATTGGAAAATACTAGGTTTTTAGTATAAAACTAATTGAAAACTATTTCGTACATGCTGATTTGGGAGGATGAAATGGCTTACTGGGACTCTCAGTGCTATTTCTTAGTGTGATAGGATAAATATAATGAATAATTCTCAACTGTTTTCAAGTCATTCAATAACAGGCAAAACCCCTTTTCTTGTAGTTTAACTTTGATAAAGTTTTGCAGTATGAAAACATAAGTGCCAATATTGAAATTATTTCCTTCACCAGAATGTTGGATGATATATAGCTTTAATCATGGAGGAAATTTATGTAGGAAACTTTTGAAGGAAAATATGGTATTGTGATATTGTTACATAAAGCGTAATTGGGAAGTTATAATTAGGTAGGTAAAATAACAACGCTTACTAAAAAAGTTGGCTCTTACTTTCACATATTCTTAAAAATCTGATGTCAAACTGGTAGTGACTTAAGTATTGTTACAAGAAGTTGGTTCAGCATGACTTTTGGCACCTTTTGTTCCATGTCTGATACTTATTTGAGTTGAACACTTTTTTTTTTTAACAGTTTTCTAAAAACTTTGTTAGCTTTTATAGCTCTTCCCTTCCTATCATAAATTAAAAGGCTTAGGGAGGAGTTGCTCCCTTGAGTTACTTCTAAAGTTCCGAAAGTTTTGGCACAGCCAACTTCTTAGCGTTCAATAACTTTCTAAAGAATGCAAGCTTTCTGAGAGACCTGCAACAGCTTCATCCTGTAACTTCGGGACTGCATTTACTGTTCCAGGGAGGAGTTGCCTTTCAATTTGGCACAAGGACACTGTGGTCTGATCAGTGTTGTCAAGTGTTTGCTGCTTGCAAGTTATTGGAATGGGTAGGTAGCCAAGAAAAGTTGCTATGGTAAAGACTTGTTTTGATGTAAAAAAAACATAAAATAGGGAGGAGGGCAGCACAGACCTACCACCAAGAATAACTCTGTTGCGATGATGTGTTCTGAATCAAAAAAATGTAAATACTGGGTTAGTGAAGCGGCAGTTCTGAAGGCAGTGGTGATGTAGGGGTGAAAAAAGATTAAGATAAAAAGAAGTGAAAGGAAATGTCTTGGGAATTAATAAAGACATGATGGAAGATTTCATTTTTAGATCAGAACTTTAATTAATCTTCCGTTGGTAATGACTGAACTGTATCATATAAATGGTAGTAGTTGAAAAGGAATACCAAACTTTGGGGAAAAACCTAATGAGACTGTCACCAATTATTACATAGGTTTTGAGCCTGTAATGTATTATTTTCTGTGGCAGTTTCAAGGCCTCATCCTGTGTATTATTTAAATTTGGTTTTCAGCTAAACCAGATTGACTTCATCCTAAAATTGCAAGGTTTCTCACAAAGTTAATGAAGCAGTCGTTTTTGGGATGGCTGCCTGCCCCCCGTCCCCAGTCGCACACATACAACTTTAGCCAGATACACAAACCATCCTCTTTAATTCAATGATGGTTGTGAATTTTACTGGATTGGAGAGTGCTCCTTCTTTCAAAAGTCTTTCCTTATGGGGTGGGGAACCAAGTCTGATATAGTGACTGCTTGCTTGGACATCTGTGCAAATCAGCATTCATCCAATTTGCTGTCAACAGCTTGCAGTCATGCACATCCTTATCAGATGCTGTGCTTCCAGACAAGAAAACACATCGATAATTTGCTATTGTTTTCTTTTTTTACCAAGCTGTGGCAGCCCTCAATAGAGAGAGTGAGAAGGTGGGAGGAAGAGGTTGTTACCTTGGCTGGCACGGTGCAGGTGGTGCACTGGGGATTGCTGCCCTCCTTACCATTGGCATTACAGGGGAGTGGATCCTCTCATGAGATGCTCACATCACATAATGGAGTCTGGGAAGGGGAAAGGAAGCACCCAGGCCAGAGGAGGTGGGGGGCTCGGGTATGCAGGCAGGTCTGGCTCTAGATTTGGCAGGAATCTGTGATGGATCTTCCACCTGTCAGCTGCAGGAGATGGGGGACTTGGAACAAGAGTTTGGGCAGTGAACGCAAGAGAAGCACTTTAAATGCCAAGAGCGTGATGTTTGTTGTGATCACCGCTCTGGTGCAGCAGTGGATAAAAGTAGACTAGCTGAACAATAAATAAATAAATTACCAGTAATACCCTGTTCCTACACAATGCTCTCCACCCATAGATTTCAAAGTTCTTCCCAAAGAAGCCTGACATTATTATTCATATTTTTCCGAGGGGGAAGCTGTGGTAGAATGATTTCTCCATAGTTACCCAGCAAAGCAGTGATACACCTGGGACAAGGACACAGCTCTCCCAAATGTCAGTCTGCAACTATGCACATGGGAAACCCTGCTTTTCCGTATATGCTGGTGACCTGTTCTTTAAAAAGGAGTGCAGATTTGCTGTTATTAAGAATATGTCTCTTAATATTGCAAGGTAAATAATAAAAAATCCTGCTAACCTAAAACCAAGCACAGGCAGATTTCATGCTTGAGCATACAATTAAACCAGACATCTTCACAGTTACTGAGAACTGGACCAATAAAGATAAATCCATCTTGCGTTATCATTCTTTGTATCCGTGTGATTCTCTAACAACATCTGTAGAGGATTACTAATAGCCTGCGATCTGTTGTCTCACCTTTGCAGATAATTCACTGGTTTTTTTTCCTCAAGTGTTTGAGGAGCAATACAAGACTGTTGCCTTCAATAAATTATTACTGGTGATGTTGCAG
The DNA here is from genome assembly GCF_963924245.1 of Chroicocephalus ridibundus. Taxonomy (NCBI): domain Eukaryota; kingdom Metazoa; phylum Chordata; class Aves; order Charadriiformes; family Laridae; genus Chroicocephalus; species Chroicocephalus ridibundus. The sequence goes on from NC_086286.1 coordinate 38,840,570, forward strand.
GCTCAAAAGCCCAAACCCATCCTATCTTTCGGTGGAACAGCAACATTTGTGACTAAGTAGGCTTTAGGCTTTATTTTTCCAACTGGCTAAAACCACATCCACAAAGGCCACTCCTTCCGAAGAAGTGAGTCAAAGTGTCTCTAGCTATATCTCCTACCACAGAGAATAGTATAACCTGAATCAATATACACCGGTGCACCAAGGCAACCAAAGATGAAAATGCTATATAAAATTTGCAATTAAACATTCCTAGTGTCACCCTTCTGTCAAAAATCATGTGTAAGAAAAAGACAATTGTTGTTAATAATTCATCCAGCTCTAGAAAGCAGTCACTATGTTTTTCTTGGTTTAAATCATATCCAAGACTTTGTCTGCCCAGTGGGAAAATATGGCCTTGATCTGCCTAGAACCTCTGGTAAATCCATGACTGCCTTAACACATCATTAACAGAACAGTTTAATACTGACAGTATTAAACATGATCAGATCCTCTGAAAGCCAGCCAAACAACACAGAAACTCATTTCCAGAACTGACTTCTACCTCTTTATAGTTACCCTACTAGTCCTCTCCAAAAACTCTTGTACATATTTGTTACATGGTGAGAGAAAGTCCTGAATCCTTACCTTTTTGCCTGAATTAGGGAGCAAATTCCCAAGTTACCGCGCATGTCTTAATTTTAAGCTGATGCAGTCTGTGCTTTTTTTTCTGGTCTAGGCGTTGTTTATGCACAATTATACACTTTATCAGAGGTGCAGTCCAAGGTGTGGAGAAAAATGGTCTTGAACTCTTGGGCTGTGCCTCCACTGTCCTGTTTTGAGCTCTCCTTGGGCTCAGCAGTGATCAGCAAAACACAGGGGGAAGACACCGCAGGGGGAAAAAAAGTGGGGGAGGGCTGGGGGAAGTATTCCCCTAAGAGCACGCAAAGCCACGGGTGGGCAGGGCATAGCCTGCATTCCTGCTGCAAGGGAGAGGCACGGGTGCTGTCGGTGATGGCTTTGGGGAGCGATGCCACCATTAGATGTGCTGTTGGTGTGGACAGGTTATTGCTGCCCCAAGGGTGCTGAGGGCCAGTGCTGGGCCAGGGCTTATGTTTCTGGAGCCTCCTGTCCTTCGTCATCTCTTGAGTCCTGCTCCAGGTATGGCCTGACACTGCCAGGTCTCTTATGCAGCAGCCGTCAGTGGCTGTGCCAGCATGCATGGACACATCTGAGGAGCACCAGGCAGGGGTGGGGTCTACATTCACCCTCTGCGTTGCAGCTGTGACGGCCATCGGGGCAGTTGTGGTCGGTGCTGTGGCATGCTGCTGCCTCAGGCTGTGGCGATTGATCTCACCTAGTGTACTTTTACCTCCCCACCGCCTCACGCAGCCTCCCAAGACTTGAGCCAAACTCCAGGTGAACTCTGGCAAACTCTATTTTTTATCACCTGCTCCATTCCCTAGTGACTCATCTGCTTCTAATGGAGCTGCTTTCCATTCATTCCACTGCTAGTAAAACCTATAAAATCTGATGATCTGAAGCAGAAGCAAGAATGGTCTACTAGGGGGAAAAATAAATGTAGAAGTCGTAGTCTCATCCATCTTATTATCTTACTGAAAGCTAGAGATAGGTGAATATATAGTAATGAGAGTGCATCCGAATTAACAACAACACAGCAACGTTAACTAATGATGCTGGTACCACTCCCCCCATCCTCCCCCCTGCCCCTTATGCTTCAAGGTCTCAAGTCAGGGTGTATTGGTTTCCCCTCAATCAGTTGTTCACTAAGCCTGACCACTTTCCCATGCATCAGTACACACATGCTCGCTCCCTCTCTCTCTGCCTCTCACAAAAACCCCAAACATTTTTTTTCTTTCATCATTTCCTTGATGTTCTATCATCAATTTTCTACTTTACCATCTGATTTAATCCGAGTTATTTAATATTAATGTAATTTTAAAAAATACCATGTATTCATTACCAGAATTCATGAATAACCAGAAATGGCTATCTGAAGTACAGAAGCAGCAAGACCAATAGTAAAATTCATGCGTGTTTTCTGACAGGTTGCACAAAAACTACACTGAAGCAAGTATATAAAAACACCATCTTTCCTGCATCTTTATCCCTAAGTAGTGTTCTCCCTTTCTTCCTCTTCTATTTTAATTGGATAGCTTAAAAGCATGAAAAACCTATAGTCTTTCTCCCTCTCACTTGGCGGGTGGCATCTTCCTTTCTCTCTTTCTGTAGGCCAGAGAGAGGTCAAGTTCCTTTACTGAGCCGTGTATCATACGTAGGGAGAGAAGAATGTGGTGCCATCTGCAGCAGCTTCAATGGGAATAAATTATACCTGTATTAGATGGCTGTGGGTTGCTGTCAGATCAGTGGTTCTGTTTTCCTTGTCTGTCTTCATTTTGCAAAATGGTAGGTGAGGACCTGAACTGAAAAGCTATTGAGAATCTGGTTTGTTATGCTGTTTGGCCACACATTTTGTGTGAGAGAAAACTATTTACTGAGGAATTTCGTCTGAAACCTGGAAAACTTCTTGCCAAAACACAAGTGGGAAGAAAAACTGAAATGAGCGCTTTATATTACAATCTTTAGGAAACATCATGTTTAGTTTGCTTTTAGAAGCAGCTGTTTATTGCTGGGTGGTGACAAGGCAGAGGGTGGCAGTGGAGGGGTCGCCCTTCCACAAAACCATTTACCAATTTCTAATCTAAAAGCAATCTTTAAAAATAAATGAAAAGTTAATGCAGTCTGTATGAATTCAGAGATGACCTAGCACACAGTTTACAGCTGCTTAAAGAGGAGAATTCAGTGTGTGTGTGTGATACTGGAGAATTGCCCTCTATTTGGATATGCAAAATAAAGATCTGTTTTGTAAAGGAGCTGAGCACCTGGAACTTTCTTCTGACATTAGCCTACTAGCCAGATAAAACAGATAAATGCTCATCTAATCAATCTATTAAATAATTATTTTTCAGTGAAATAGAGACAAAAAAAATAATCTTAGTAGGAAAGCTCTCCAGTCAATACCTTTGCATAAGTAGCGTGTGAGTATAGAATGCTAAATAGAGGCTACACTGATATTTGTGTGTATACAGAATATACACACACATATGCCTTCTCCCACCCATATCTATACTAGAAAAGAAAAGATAGGATAGCTGATGTATGAGCCAAGAAAAACATTTATTTTGGACGATACCTTTTTAGAACTGACTTCTCTGCAGAATTAAAAAAATGTGTTTGAAATTAGAGAGGTCTGTTTGTGGAGGATAGAAAAAAATAGATGGACGAGGAAATCACTTAGAGAAATGCTAATCCCCTCCTCCACAAACTGCCCTTTGCTGCGACCCTGACCTTTACTTCTGTCACTTAAAAAGATCCTTATATATTTGTTGTGATATTTTGGGAACAGACAGGTACAGATAGAGCTGTATGCGGGCTACTCTGACTCATTCCCTCCCTACAGATGAAGGTATAAGGAAAAATATATCTAAACGTGCACACAGCCACATTATTTTTCATGCAGTAAGACATTCATGTTTAAATTAAAACAGTTGCTCAAAATTGTTTTTATTAGTGCAACACTGAGCTCTGAAAGAACACAAAATAAATAAGTAGTAATTTCAGTAATCGTCATACTTGTATGTTTTCTTACTACATAATTACTTAACTTCCGATGCTGTATGCGGCCGCATGGATACATACTTAGCTGAACATATTTGTTCTGTCACAATCTGCAGTCATCTGTACTGTAGATGTCCGGTTTGTCTACACTAAATGTGATATGTTTCACACATGCGGCTGTGAGACACGCAACTGTGAGAACAGTTTCTACTTTTATTAATGCTAACTATTACCATGCCTGGAACTGCCAAGTGCTATGCAGCAATTACAACAAGCTACTTAATATAGTGGCCAGTGGGAGAGGAGGAGACTCTTTCCCTCTTAGTGGCATAGTCAAATGCAGCGGCTGTTTTAGTGAGAAAAACATGTACACAGCTGGCTTCTGGGTAGTTGCTTTTGTTCTCTAAAACACTCACTTGCTGTAACTATACCTAAGCAAAGGATGGATTTCACATTCTTGGCATTATATTTGAAGATCTCTTGTTGATTTTTGGAGTTTGAGTTTCTGCCGTGCACTCCAAGTTTTTATTATATGAACATCAAACAATGTATATGTTATTATGTTTCTTAAACTCACAGTTTCTGAAAGCCTTTGGAATCTGTCCTTCTTTTTTTTTGTGGTAATCTCAAGACATAACCAAAACTCTTTTGAAAAAGAAAATACCTTGGGAAGGATATATTGACCTAGTCCAAAGGATATTGGCTGCCACCCCTTTGGGAATAAGGCTCCTTTCAGATGTGTTGCTGTTTGTGTACCTGAAACTGCTCCTTATCTGTGCAGAAGTAAGCCACTCTGTTTAAACGAGTAACAGAAAACATAAAATTAATTTGATATCCTGTAAAGAACACTATGGTTTTTCTTTATTGTTATCAAGTTTACGTCATATCAGTAATTTGAAATTACTGCCGAACCAATAGAAATTATTTTAAGAAGAATGAAGACTGTGCCATTCTGTGATAGTTTTTGATATGATTATTTGTGTTACTGCAGGGACATGACCAGGCACATATACTTTCTTTAACTGTTTCTTTCCTTGAGTTCAGCGTTAAGGTGTAGTATTTCCTACCTGCTTCGCATGACCATAAATGACCCATCACACGTGTCACATGTGGCAAAACAACTGAAACCCAAGGCAATACTTTGAAGCTCATACTTTCAAGTTGCAACTTGCAACTCTAAGAAGGCATTGAGGCCTTCTCTGCTTATTTGTCATGTTGCCGCAGTTAAAGTCTTACTTATTATAACTAAAAGATAGCTTTCATAAGCTAACTCAAAGCTGAAATGTGACTTGTCTTCTGTGTGTCACATGGAAGAATGTGCTATCTTTTAAAAATTAATTTATCTTGCTTCTTGGAATTGCTTTGCAGCTATGCTGCAGAGATAACATAACAGGGTCAAACACGCCTTCTATCTCCAAGAGAAAACAAACAAACAGCTGGGAGTGATTCCCCGAACAGTCATTCATCATGCAATGTTCAGAAAGTCATGAGTAGAGATGCTAATATAGCTCTCACTTCCAGGGTTACTCTACATATGTAGGACAATTGTCTTCCTTACAATAGCAGTTGGAAAACTGGAGCTTCTGCAGTTGCTGTGTGCTTATTTTTAACCAGTTAATATTAACCTAGAATCTCCAAACAAGTCCAATAGTGAACGAATACAGCAAAAATGTAAATTTGTAATGTGCGTTACCAGTTTTTGTCTCTGACTTTTTACAAAGAAAACCCTCTTCCCCCCTCCCCCCATCTTTATATTCTCCTGAAGCAAGCTGATCAACAAACACCTTGTGCTAATACCTTAGAACACACACACAAACATAAACACACACGCACACACTCCAAGTGATAAGATATTGGTTGGAGAGATTGAATATTGATTAATTAGTTCTCCTGAGGCCTCGTCTTTAAAGGGCAAGTGTTGATATTGTGAACATTTCTTGAGTCAGTTCTGGTGTTTTATAAAAATAATTGTCAATTTAAAAAAATGAGGTTCAGTAACATAAAATATACCACACTGAAAAATCCACATGCTGTGATTTTGCTAGGATTGAAAACTTATACTCTAGAGAGTACAGAGACTTCTAGCAGTTCAAATAATAGAAAAAGCATAGTGTTTTACTGGCATTTTTAGGTCATGTTTCAATACATACTGAAATATTCTCTTTTATTCCAGAGGTGTTCCAGTTTGAATTATTTTCATATTTCTTCCAGCAAATTCTGTTACGGAGTTTTGAACTCTCATTAGAACTATGATTTATTTTTTCCTTTCAGTTGTATAAAGCCACTGAAGCTGTGTGGCTATATTGGGAGCTAACTGGGTGGCAGATGTACAGAGGTATAATTAACATAATACAGACCAAATGCACATCTACTGTAAGAATTATATTTGCACTTAATCTAAGATGTATTCATGGCAAGAGTGAGGGGATGACTTCTTACTCTTTCACCTTCAGAGTTTAAAGTCATAAAATTCACTATGCAGGAAAAACACGACAGTGAATATAGTGCTCAGTAACATAAGTAAAGGAAAATCCGCTTTCATTTTTGCACATAAAATGTTTTTGGTTTTTTTTTTTTGTTTTTTTTTTTAAAAGAAGGCTGCTATTACCAGTCCTGTTATGTGTGGCTGTAGCAGCTTTCCAAATGAGTCATCAGCTGTGTTGGGATCCAGATTTTCAGTTTTACTGTGCAGACACCTGCAACTTGAACGAGAGGATTTCCCACGTTAGGTGGCAGGAACAGGAGGTTTTTATAGTCTAAGGATCATCTACTTGAGAAGAAGAACTAACACCCCAAAAGAGTGTGTTGCAACCTTAGGAATTGCTTCGTGTCTACATTCGGCAGAGCCTTTCCCGAGGCATCGTGGCTACTTGGTTAAAAGGAAGGATGGATGGATTGGTTTCATCTCTCTTTCTGCAAAAGGGGCAACCTCTGGCCATTGCTTCTCAATAATAAGATGCTGCAAAGTGTGTGGGGTCACCACAAGGAGGTGAAATAGTTCAAACGACTCGGGATCCCCTGTGTTAGGTCCAGTGTCAAATGCTACTTGGACCTGAAATACGGAGTAAAAGGATCTTTCCCCTATCCATAGAAATTACGTAGCTTGATGCCGTTGGAAGTATCATTAGATGCCTACCTGCATTTTTCAACTTGTTTTACTTTAAAGAAATCTGTATTTCAACATCTGTTTTATGTGAAGACAAGCTAAAGTAAAGGTAAATCAAGTGTAACTGCTACAGAAGGAAAGTAATACTTTTGTTCAGATTCTGAAATACAGGAGAATCTGGTTAAAATTTTCTCATGACAGCTATCTTAAAGGATGATCTCTAGTTAAAAAAAACAACAACCTGTTTTCAAAAAATAAACCTATTTTGATTTTGGCAAACCATTCTTTTTTATGTATACTGATTTTTATGTGAAGGATTATCTTCATTCTATGAAAAATCAAAAATGGAACAAAAGATCGACATAAGCGAAGATGTCAGTCTTTTAATATGAAGATGTCACATGGCAAAAAAAAAAAAAACCAAGCCACTTTCTGTACAGTTTTAATGAGATTGGAACTATTCTGTTCATCTCAGTGGAGTTTTAGTAATTTCATGTTCATTTTCTTCGTTTTTTCCCTGTAAGAAAGGGGAGGATTGAAGATCTGCACAATTTATTGTGATTGATATCTCATTTTGGCTGCCAGTTGGAAGCAGGCTTTTGTTCCCATTGCGGGTCACCTGTGAGAAGGCAGAATGACCACGGGTACATCCCTCCCCCAGGCACTGGCCAGGCAAAGCTTGGCCAGCATTTTCAAAGCCCACAGGCAATTGGGTGTCTCCTGAGGTGATTGTAGTGAAATCTGGTCCCACATACTCAGTAGATGGAGTCCTTTAAAATGAACCGTAGCAGCTAGTTGTGTTTTTTGTTCATTGGTCCTAATTTTATTCCTTGCTGATATCCACAACGTCAATACATGTGCTCCTGCAACGTACTATGCAAAAGTAAAATTACACAGTTAAGTAGTCAAAAGTCACGATGTGCAAGCAGAGCTATACCTTCGCTCAAATACCATTACCCCTGAGTTTTAGTCATTTCTTCATGGTTCTTAATCATACTTGTCTCTGATTGATTAGAGCCTTAAGGGCACATATCCCTTTGCATGGAATTCTGATTGAGCTTTCTGTTTCATGCTGATTAATCTCATTCAATTTATGCCTATTTCATTTTGGGACACATATCAGTCTCTGGGAGGGGAGAGTCCATCTGTGCCTATAGGGATCAATCGTTTGGGTGTAATTAGTCTATAATAATTCATAGTCTCAGATCAGTTCTGTACAAGAGTGCTTTTCAGAGCTGCTTCTGACTTGCTGGTATGAATTCAGAGTGACACAAATTGTTAAAAATTTCCTTGCAAAATATGAATTAACTGCTGGACAGAAAGAAATGTTCATACCTCAATTTCTGGGGTATTCCTCCTGAAAGGTTTGAGAGATTGCAGGAACATTTTTTTGAAACTGTTAATGCAATCTTCTTGTAAGTACAATGCTTTTATTATCCTAGGCTAGGAACAAATTCATCAGTAAGCTAGATTTTTTTTCCAGTTCGTAGTTATTACCGTCTTACACACTGATGTTGATTGATTTTGCTTTTCTTTTCAGAGGGTGAAATAATACCAAAAAGCCCACTCTTCACTTCTTAATAGTGTTTGAATGGATAGATACTTCAGACTTTAACTGTGCTGTTATTGTCATATATCACAGACTCTTTTTATTCAAAGTAAAACATTACTTAAGTAAGCAGAATTTTCCCATGCTATTACAGGTTTAGAGGGTGATTTTATTAATTTGGTGGGACCATTTTAGGCTACTAGACAAGATGAACCCACGGTCTGACACAGTTCAGTCATTTTGATGTCCATTTATAAACAACTAAAATGATTTGGGGCACAAATCCACCCTTAACCTTAAAATACTGACTGTTTTCATGCTGTAGACCGAAAAGTGGCAGATTTGTGGTATCAAACCACACTGATTTATTTGGTTACATGTTCCACTCTTATGTTGTCAACATACTCTGTATTAGAGAAAATACAGTGTGTACTAGTCCCACATATTCTGTACAGTGCCCATATATACCAGGTGCCGCAACCTTGCATCTTTACTTTCTTGAATTGCGATAGAGATATTCCACGTAAGCTTGCTTTCAAAAAAAATTAAGCTGTATGTCGTATGCTGATAAGACTTTCCCACATGGTTAGAAATACAAGTGCTATTCTGCTTCCTTGTCACAGAATTTAATTAACTTACACATCTGTGTCCATAGCACCAGTTTGGCCACTCAGTTTGTTAGTCACTAGTTCAAAACCCACTCAGAGGCTTGCAACCCAATGCAGGCTTGCCGTAAGCCAATATCTCTAGCATGCAGAAAGTCCAGGTAGTTTGAAGAGAAATTATCTTTTTTTTTGTTTTTTTCCAGCAAAAAGGGTAGTTGTTGAGGTGAAAACTCAAAGTTACACACACTGTGCATTAATTTTATAGAAAAAAAGTTCTTAGAAGAGTATCATGTGGTCTGCGTGTGCTTACAAAGAGGTATGTTAGTGGAAAATATATTGGCAATGCAAGCAAAACACCTGCAAACATAATTAAAATGCAATGTGAAACATTAGGAAAATAAAAAGCAGGACGAATTTAAAAAATTGGAGATGCCTATTGGTGCTTTGTCCAAATAGTGAAATAAAATTGTTAAGAGAAAACCAGAAAAGTTTATTTATTTATTTATTTATTATTGTTTTTTTTTTTCAATAGACTTCAGTAAACTAGCAAAGAAAAGCTACACTTATAAAAAATATCCAGCCATAGCCCTGAGTTAGCCGAGAGCTGCAGGAAAGCAAGTCAGGCATGTGGACGTTAGCAACGATGAGAAATAAGAGGGAACGGGATGGCTTTTGCTCCTTCAGAGCCCCGCTTGAGGGCTGCAGGCTGGTGTGAGGACATCTGCTCTGCTCCTGCTCACCAAGAGGGTGGAAGTCATGGGGCTAAGCGGTCAAAGGAGAACCTCGTCCTCTCTTCCTCAACAGAAGTTATTATTCTGTGGCGTTTTCATATAATGAATCAGATATTTGAATCACTGACCTGAACAGTCTGAAGTTTCACCAGACTGGCAAAAATTTCTTCAGTTAACTTTCCTTTTGGTTTTCACTTGAACTGCTTTCCTTTTTTGTCTCTAGAAGGCTGCATTGGGTTGCTGTTCGTCCTGCAAATTTTGGCCAGTATTGGGTTTTCTAATAAAATGTCGCTAAAGCCAATGTGTAAAAAGAGGAGACAGGGGTGGGGGCTTCAGCAAAAGGCTGAGGAGCATCAGTGAAAACAAATGGCAGGAAGTAAACTTTTCAGTGCTTTTCCAACCCCTCCTAGCACTTTTGGGAGGCGAGGTCCTCCCATCCACTCCACTCCCAGCCTGGAGTGAGTTCCTGCGCTCTGCTTCCATTGGCGTAAAACCAATTACTCCTGGCTGTTTATATCTCTGCGCAGAGGCTGAAAGGCATATCAGGCCCTGAGTGTTTTAAATTCAGAACAGAATATTTTAGACAGCTGCACTGTAAGATTTTCATTCATCCATATAATAGCTATATGCTTTGTCCAGATAAAGGTAGTTTATGATTTTTGTCATTTGACACTATTGCCACTGGGCTATGCTATTCTTAAAATGTATTTCTTCCACAATTCCACAAAGAAACAATTATCTAAAAAGGAAAAAGAAAACAGTTATTTCTGTTTGAGCATAAAGAGGAAGAGAAGAAACCTGACAGTATTGAATATTTTAACTTCCGAGAAGTCTGAGATTTACCAGGGGCATTCTTGTCTTGAGGTTTAAAATCTAGATTCTTGAGAAAGCATAAAAATATTCTTTTGACAGAATACTCTGCCTTTCCTATTTTCTCCCAGCTGTGTGTTTTTACCTATTTTTTACTGAAATCTTAATTATGAAACTCATTCTACCTAACAATAGTTTTAGCAAGTAGGTCATCAGCTCAGTCCTTTAGCAAATCTTATTGCTTAGTCCCATATTGTAGGCAATTGTGTAGATATTTTATTATGTTCAACTGGAGATAAATTATCCTGGAAGACATTCACGGTTGTTTTGGGGTGTGCACTGGAGCCAAAGCAGTATTGCTATGGAAAATCATCGAAACAGTGATGCCTCAAACTAGTAAGTCTCCATAGCAACTTAAAAAAAATAATGACAGCTGTACCAAGAAATTTGCTAATAGAAGCCCTTAACACATTTGTCTACACTCAGTCATACTTCATACTCATTATAACCAGTAGAACGATTGCATGAAAATGAGGTGTAGGGGAATAAATATGGAATATCTGCTTTTTCTGGAATTTCACGCTGTCTTCAGTTAAGTTATCTGAGCTTATCTATGGCCAATATAACAATAACAGTTAGATGTAAAAATGTTTAATAACATAGCTTAATTACAACTTATTCTAATATGTACAGCATTTTGTCTGTTATGTGCTATATACATAGTGGAATTTTCTCATCTATAAGCATAAAGCTAGGTCTTCTGAAAACAGATAGGAAGATTCCCGTGCTAATAATGTTAAAATTATTGGTTGTAGCAGTCTACGATGAAAAGATTGAGTGAAAAATGAAAAGTGCAGCAGTAGGAGAGACGCTTTGTTATAAAATTGCCTCACTGAAGTCCAAATTACTGACCACTGATAAAAAAAGAGAAGGATTCTGTAGCATCAAAGTCACATCGATAAAGCACAAAAGAGATTGTTAGCTTTGGCCTGCTAGAAATGTCCAAAACCACTAGAGAAGAAGGGAAATGGCTGTGCAGCCATTGAACTACAGTATGTAGCAAGAACACGTATTTTTATGGGTTGACATCAGTTTGAAAGACATGTGACATAGGCTGCTGATTTTAAGGCACCCTTTGAATTTTTAACATTATACTTAACAATTTTCTGTATAAACAAAAATTGTATCTGATGGGACAAAATTCTGTGTGGGCCCTTATGAAGTGAAGAGTTAATTACAGCACTGAAAAAATAGATGAAGCTGATTTTTTCTTGATTACATTTTTATTGTGAGTTCTGCCAAGAACACATATTCTTGGGAGTTTGAAAAGGACAATTTAATAATGCTGAAAATAATTTTGAGACAATCAACTGGAGGAAATGTAAACAGAAAAATGAGAAAGATAATTGTCCATTGTTGAATAACATTTTACTAGATGCCCAAATTGCGTATTTCAGAATGATGTTGTCACAGTGACAGTATGGGTCAAAGTAAAATGAAAAGCATCTATAAATCATAGTGAAACGTGAAAAAAAGAAGAGCTGGAACAGTCATAATTAACAACTGTCTTGGATTTTAGAAAGTAGATAGTGGAAGCAAACTGTTAAAGACAAAATCTATGGTTAGCAGATTTAAGAATGAAAAGGTAGTCAAAGGAGTGCAGTTGTACTGGGAATCCCGGTAATATTCTTCTGTGACTGTATGATGGTAGCAGAATTGTCAAGAATTCATGAAAAGCAGAATCTCACTCACTTGGTGTCTGCACTGGGGGAAAGCCAGATGGTAGAGTCATATGACATGACAATGTAGTCCTTTTAATTTTAACCAGTTACACAGCAGTTTATTAAAGTTAGACATTTTAAAATCTGCATGTCTAATTACCTTGCATCTGATAGTTTTAAAAGAACTATCAAAAGACCCCCATGGGCATTTAATGTTGATGATTACAGTCTTGAAACGGGGGAATTTTCGAGTTGGGAAAAATCTAATGTTGTGATAATATTTAAAAATGGCAACAGGACAAACTCGGGAAATTAGGGCCTATCAAATTGAGATTGCTCAAACACAATTACTGTCCATCAACATTAGCTTTGCAAAAATAAATTTTGTCAGCCTAATTTGATACCATCCTTTGATGAGATTACTAGTTCTTTTCAATCAAGATAATATTGTTGATGTAATAAACTTTTTGAAAGGACATGCATTCACACCAGAAGCATTTTGTTAAGAAAATAAAGTAATAGAAAATCCACCTACCGTCTATGAATTTAATTAAAAATTAATAGGTCTTATAACTCTAAATAAGGAACCATCATAGTGAGGGTTTGTTCCTTGTGAGGTTTCCCCCCCCTACATTATCTTTATTAATGAGACAAGAAAACATGACATTTTGTTGATGAAGTTTTGTTATATCACTAAAACCGGTGTAGAATTAAGTGATAAATAAGGCTGGTGAGTGACAGAGAGCAATCTGAATTTCTTTACAAAGTGGAACAAGATGTTTTTTGGAAGCCCATGCAGTGAGGAACAGTGTGAGCCACACTTGTAGGATGGAAGAGACTCCATGCTGGGAAATAGGGACTGAAAAGGATTTGATTTTATGATGGATAATCAGATACACATGGAGCTCCCGCTGTGCGCCACGGCCAAAGTGCTAAAATGATCATTGGACTATAATCAGGAGAATATGAATAAAAGCAGGGAGCTTGCATTACTCAGGCGAAGATTTACTGTGAGAGAAAAGGGAAGGTGCTACAGAGGCCGTGGCTCCTTGGCGAGGTCTGGCTTGGGGCTTTGTGCATCTGATGGAGGAGAAAGTGGGGCACTGCACAGCCACCCCCACGTGGCTGTGCTGGGATCCAGCAGCCTCCACTGCCCTGTTTCATCACTGCTCATGGTAACCTGTTCTAAAGGATTTTGATCTTCTTAATTTTTGATATCTTATTATTTATTTCATTTTCTTCAAAAAAAGGGGTTTGACCGGAACTCTGAATGAGCTTAAAGGACTGGAAAATATGATGAAAATGAGGGACTAAAGTTCAAACTCTGACTTACTAAAGAACAGAAAAATGGTACAAAGGCATCTTCAATTTCTCTGGCAAAAATCCATTGTCTGGAATTAGAGAAAATTAGGCTTGAAGTAAGTTCTCACAAAGAAGGGAACTGACCACAGGAAAAACTTACTGAAGACGGCAATGGACTTTCTCTGAACAGATGATAATTTGAAACCATGACCAGTTTCCAGTCTGGCTTAGCTACGCGATTGGCCTTGATACCAAAATTAATTTAGGGGAGTCCTGTAGATGTGTGATAAAGGAGTCACATTAGATAATCAACAGATCCCTTCTGTTATTAATATCTTTCAGCCAAAAATGTGAAATGGGCACGTTATTCTGTTGAGATGATCTGTGACAAGGACTTAATGGCATTCTTAAAAAATGTGCTTTGCAAATAATTTTAATTTATAAGCTAAATATCAGGCATATAAGCTATGAAATATTCTAATTCTTCACTGCGTAATAAAAGACCAATTTTTCTGATTGACAGACAGAGGAGAAATTTACTTAGATTACAAAAGCTGTAAGAAGCGTGTTCAGAGATCCCCATTTGTGTGTGTCTGTGTAGGAAGTGGAAAGAGTAATGCACTACAGCTCTAGAGGTTAACTCTGGAAGTAGGGAGGATCTGTCCTGCTGCGGGAATGCAGACGACAGCCCCAGCCTGCCTGCCTGCCATCCTTGCCCCCTTTGCATGGGGTCATGCAGGGGACGTGTTAGGGATGGGCTTGGGGACAAGGGGAGGAGGAAACAGGGTGGCTGGACTAAGGGCATAGATAGAGACTCCTGCCACTACTATGGTTTTAGAAAATATTCTCCTTTATTTTTTTTGATGTCTGTATTTGCTCAAAGAGTTTTTAATTTTTGTCAATTCTACTTAAAATTACATATCAACTCAAGCTGGTTTGTTTCTCTTTTCTCACTGCACCTGCTGGCTCACTGCGCCTACCAGGGCTTTGGCTTTCCTAACCTGATCCCAGACTGCTTGCACAGTTTCTCCGTATTCCTTCCAGGCTACCTGTCCTTGCTTCCACCTGTTGTAGGCTTCCTTTTTGAGTTTGAATTTCTCTGGGAGGTCCTTGTTCATCCATGCAGGCCTCCTGGTGTTTTTGCCTGACTTCCTCTTTGTTGGGACGCATCGCTCCTGAGCTTGGAGGAGGTGATCCTTGAATGTTAACCAGCTTTCTTGGGCCCCTCTTCCCTCCAGGGCTTTATCCCATGGTACTCTGCCAACCAGATCCCTGAAGAGGACAAAGTCTGCTCTCCTGAAGTCCAGGGTAGTGAATTTGCTGTGCACCCTCCTCGCTGCCCTAAGGATCTTGAACTCCGCCATCTCATGGTCTGCAGTCAAGGCTGCCCTTGAGCTCCACATTCCCCACCAGCCCCTCCTTGTTGATGAGAACAAGGTCCAGCATGGCACCTCTCCTCATTGGCGTTATAAGCATGCTATCTATCTGCAGTATCGGTGAAATGCCAGAAACCGTTTCTTCTTGTACATCGTTTGTTGACAAAATTTCCAAGATGATCTGTACAGTTTGTGAACTTCAGCTCCCTTCAGAGCCAGGTCCCTTCAGAGGCTGCCTCAGAAAATGTTTCATATCTTTGCTTAATTCTCTAGGTTTTATTTTTTCCCCCCTTTTTTGAGATTAATCCCCACTGGCCCTCTCTTGGTTAACACGCTGCCTTAGAGACATTTATATAAAGGTGCAGCCTCAGCATTACTTTGGTTATACGTATGCTTGAGTGTGTGCATGTACTATCTACATCTGGAATGAGGGGCTGTATTAAAAATAAAATAATTATAAAAATAAAATGAAATGGCCTCACATGGAAAGCATTTGGAAAGGAAAATACCAGAGTAAAAATGGAAAAATAAGTACGTGTCAGGCCAGCTGCAGGTTAGGAGCAGCACTCCGAGAAGCCAGTGGGATTTGCTGGTGCCCTGCATGGGAAGGCAGAGACGAAGCAAGTACAGCTGGCCCGCAGCACTCTGGTGACCAAGGCTTTAGTCATGCCCACAGGAAGGCTTTTAGCTTTAACCTTGCTGGCCTCAGGAGTATTTCTCAGAAGCTAAAGACATCAACTTTATCGAGACTGTGCCCATAGATAGCAATGACCGAAAGGGCCATACCTGGGGCAGGCAGCAGGAAGCTTCTGAAGGTGGAGGTGCCAGCAGATATCTGGGACATGGGGGAGCATCCCTGCCATCCTGGATAAGAAAGGGAAGCAGTCAAATTCATATATGAAACCCTTCTCACTTTATTCCTGTACAAGGGTAAAGAGACCCTGCACTGCAAACAAAGCCATCGTACACAAGAGTTATTTGTCACACTCTAAGTTAGGGAAGGATTTTAATACCTCCCTTCAAGGCATCACTCACGTGATTAAAGTTAGGCATGATATTAGGAACCTCAGAAAATCAGCCACCTGATAAACTCTCTGCTTCAGGTTAAAATAAATTACATTAAAAAAGCATGTTTTGTGACAACTAACGTAAAGAAGAGATACTGTAGTAACAAAGCTTTGTCTTAAAAATTATTAAATTATTTGGTCTTTCAATAATTGAAGAGGCTTCATTACCATGCAAACAAAAACCAGGTTGGCTATTCACCTTTTGGAAGATGGCATTTGCATTGCTATAATAGAAGAGAAGAACCTTAGAAAACTAATGAAGGACCATAAAAATGCAAATTACTGCAGCTAATTGGCTGTGCCTTCTTACACCTTCTGAATTATTAATTTATGACCGAGTAAATCTGCCCCTTTTAAATAATATAATAAAGAACAACATAGTATTCTGCGCTGTTGAGTGGATAGTGTTTGTTCCCTTAATTTTATGGTGAGTTGCTCTTGTTGTTTGCACTAGCAAGGTGCTTGCGGTGTTCTGTGAAACTCTGCAGGTCCAGCACTCTTGTCATGCAGACTGACATCATTATATTTCCTATTTCTGATTCCTGACTGGAAAAAAAAAGGACAAAAGGTGATGCCATGATTACAATAATGCTAATTACGTCTTGTGCCATTGGCACTAATGTTTAATCGGAAAGCAGGCGCAGAATCCTGCAGACACTTATTTACCTGCCAATACGCGAGTAATTCCATCCATTTCAGTGTGGTAACTTATAGCCATCAGTGGTTGGTGCCCAGGGGGTTGAAGAAATCAAAATACAATAAAATATTTGATAACAGGGTTGATATATATGCGCTTTTTCCTGAATATTATTTCTTCTCTCATGTAGAAAACTTGGGAAGATTCTGAAGAGCTGCTTATTTTATCTGGTGTTTCCAGCCCTGTGATACTCTTTGGTGTACATGAGCACAATTTTGCAAGTGCTAGATATTCTATCTGTCAGGCCTGAATATTCACTGTGTACACATATTTATGGGGAGGCCCTCATGTTCACTGTGTATGCTCACCGAGACTGTACAGAGCATGAACAGTGTGTCCAGTACTTTTTTAAAGGACCAGTTTTTCTGACCTTGCATCATATCGCCCAAATGCTCTGCAGTTATCTGAAAAATCTTGGATTCACGCTTTTAAGTAATTCTGTGGGACAAGGGCTTAGAAATGAATCTCATCTTGCATGATTTGCCTTTTCCCTGATGGCTTCTCGTGTGTCACTATAGCATGCCTAAATTAACAGCTTTTCACTTTAAAAAGATACGTTCCAGAACTGGGCAGTTTTTCGTAGGTGACACCTGTGTGACCAAGATTGGAAGAATTTGGCCTGTGGAATGGATCGTTGCTTTAGAGGCCACAGGCAGCAGTCACAGGCAGTAGGTGGGAATGCCTCTCCTTTTCTCCTCCTGTAAGGCAGAATGCTTAATTTACAGAAATTGGCCTTTTGAGATGAAACTTCTCATTCTCCATTTTAGCTCCCGAATGATTTCTTTTTAAAATGTAGCCTAAACGAAAGTTTTGTTGCATTGATTATATGTTGCTTGGTGCATGTTACTCCAAAACACAAAGAAATCCCTGTGCCAGGGAACTTGTTTGCTTGTCCCAGCCACCGCTGTGGCTGGGGTGACTAAACCAGCCACCGCAGGGAGGCAGCTCACGGTAAAAGCTTTGCTCTAGTGTAAGTGATCTGGCCAGATAAAGGCATCAGTTATGAAGAAAACACGAGGGAATAGCAGTGAGTCCAGGGAATTTCTAGTGTTAGAGGTAGGTAAACAAAAGCTGAAGAATATGAAATCTGATTTACTTTTATTTTGTTTATCTCTTAGGAGTTCTATAATTTGACTGCGCACCAGTTTTGCCAACCTCTCCTTTTACAGCATCCAAATATCTCACTAGTATCAATGCATTTCCCAGGTGGGAAAGGAACATTATCTCCAGTTTATAGAGGTGAAATTAAGAGATGTGGGGTAGGTAAAATAGCTGCCCAAGGCTGCCTATGGAAACTTGGGCTGGAATTTGGACTGCCATCCCAGTTGCTGTGCAAGCCACTAAGCCGTCTTCTTTATAGTCTGGATTTTCAGAGTATTTTCTAAATAAAAGGAAAGAATACAAGCCTCCCTCCAGGATGATAAAGAGGCATTGGCTTCTTATGCAGCAGAAACCCGGTGGCCATAGTATGCCAGCTGTTGTTGAGCAAATTTCCCTGTATTTATATATAGCACTGAGAAGCTCTCTGTAAAGGATCTGTGGAATATTATAGTTCAGTATCAAGCTCAAACCTACTGCCATTTGAAAGGGTCATATTAAGCATGAGGTGTATAGTATGCTTTACTTAAAATATTGATGAAGCATGTAATAGCTGTTAAACTAAAGCCAACAGAAGCAGTGGAGAAGATGCCCTGATATATTACCTAGCAGAGCAAGGAGGAAAACATTCCAGGGATAAGCATTTTGGTAAGAGCTCATAGGTGGTAATTAAAGGCATTTAGGCACAAAAGGATTTGGTCCAGATAGATGTATAGCGAACGTGGCATTTACCTAAAACTCTCTGATAGTGCCAGCTTCAGCCATCTCTGAACACCTGGAATCACTAGGAAGGAGAAGAGTAGCAGATGTGTTTATGCTCTAGGAGTTTTTGAAGAAACAGAAAAAAGACCAGGAAGAGAAAATAAGTATCCATGGATCCACAGAGAGAATGAAGAGGAGTACAGGGACTACTCATTTTCCTTTGTCAACAGGCCAAAACCTAAAGGGCTTAGCCTGCAGCAAATTAGATTAAATATCAAGGAAAAATATGAATTAGTCATGAAGGGAATATTTTAGAATCAACATCATTGAGACTATTTAAAGCTTGACTTCCTAGAGCACAGCTGGAGATGCTTTAAGGTCAGTTTAAGTCTCCCATCACAAAAAGGGCAGTGGAGCTCACTGGGAACAGGCTCCTCTCACGTTCCAGCCACAGGCAGCCTTTGAACCTCAGCAAGGGTTTTCTTCTGCATTCTGGAAAGTGATAGCCTAGTAGAGTAGCCCTCTCCCCTCCTTCATGTTTTAGCCCATTAGCTGTACACTTCTTAAACTGTTTTCTAGCACCCGAGGGAAAGCAGTCCTCTGGAAATCTGCCGTTCTCCATACCTTGCTGAGGAGGAGATGGACATGTTCATTCACAAAGGCATGCCATTTTCTGCAAGATGTGTGAGTAGTCACAAACTGAGCTTCTTTAAGAGTGGGCTTTTGGATGTGAAGACGGAGTAGTACTTATTACCCTACAAGGAAAGAAACCCAGCACGGTGACTGAGAAGTGCTACACTGACCATTCCTTTGGGAAGAGCCACAGCGCTTCTTCCTGAGCTCTCTACTTTGCACATAAGGCAACTATTATTTGTCTACCCCGACAAAGTTGTAATACCACCCAGCAGGTCCTCATGAGCAGCATAATCCCTCCTTTATTGGGCTGAGTGCAGGGAGTGCATTGCTTTCATCATGCCAAGGGTCTCCTGGTGGGAAACACTTGATGGGTCCTGGAGCGCTCAGGCTGACCCACGGCGACGGTGCCACCATCCCATCAGGACACACCGAGCAGTGTTGCGATGTGCTGATCCCGGAGTGCCCTCTAGTGCTGGCAGCACGGTGCGACTCCCACCCTGCCGAGGGGAGCGGGTCCCCAACATGGCAGCCTCTTCTTGGGCTCATGGCATGAGCCGGGCTTGCCCCGGTGGGATGGGAATGAAAGCAAAATAGCACCTGGGGCTCCACATCTCCCGTGCAATATGGCTTATCTGGTACGCAGCCTGGTGCAAAATGAGCCTGGGCTGGCCATAAGTACTCCTACCTTTTCTTTTGCTGTAGGGTATTCCTGTTTTGCCTGAATTTTCCATAAAGCAGTTGAATACAGAAGATACAGAGTGATGGACAACCCACACTTGAAGTATTTGTGAAGAATAAGACCAAAACCTTTTAACTTACGGATGTGATTTTATATAAACCTATTAGAATCTGTAGAGCGTATTCACTAAATTTGGACAGGGCAGCTTGCTCTTCATGGTGGTTGGTGTCACTGTTGCTCAGCAACTTGTATACCTGGGACTGTTTGACCCAAAAGACAATGATTTGGCCATGTGCGATGCAAACAGACTAAAAAGGAACAAGGAAAAGATTTTTATTTCTTCTCTACCCTCGCCTCCTTTCTGTTATCATTTAACTTCACAGCTGGTGGGAATTTTACTTTTAAAATGACAAATGTGACGCAACCTTATAATACTGGTCATTGCCAGGTGGCTTCTGATGCCAAATCTCATCTTTGCAATTTTTAAGTCTCCTAAATACTTAGTAGAATTAAGATGAGATTCTCTACTTCACGTTAAATTTAAGTTTACCTTTCCCAGCTGGAAAAAAAAATAATTGACAAACCAGCAAGCCTATCAGGAACAGCAGGGCAAAGAAACCTGTGTGATGTGACAGCTCTGGAACCTGACACATCTTCTGTTAGGAGGTAGCCGTGTGTTGGGGAGGTTGCTGTGTATTTGGGTTTTCTTTTCAAAAAAGATGCTATTGCCAGTTATGACCATTGCGGAGATAGACTTGGGGTGTAGGTGCAGATCCTGTTGTGGTTTGACACATAGGAAGATGGGGTTATAAATAGGCTCAAGCAGCTCAAGGAAGTAAGCGACATGCCTGTCTGTCTGTCTGTCCATCAGTGAAAAACCTGGATGGGTTCATCAGACAAGAGCCTGGGTGAGCTCTTTTGAGAAGAGCTTTACACCTCTTCTCAAAAGATTCACCAGCACTGAACACACTGCCCTTTTAATGACTGAGGAAGTTATTGACAACATGTCTTCAAGCACTTAGGTAGGAATTACCATTTTGTGTTGTCTCGAGAGTTAGTCCATCCACTTCGTTCCATTTGTCACTTTACTCACTGTTGTGAGTGAGGACTGCTACTGCAGTAGCCATCATTTGTTACTACGGGTAGTAACCAAGGAACCAAGAAATGGTTACTTAGTAAGGCAGACCATCAGAGATGATTTATTTCATCAAAAAGAAATAATTTAGGAGTAGATGAATAGATGGTATTTACTCTCACTGAGAAATCGGTCCCATCTGAGTAATCAGTACCTAAAATGTACCTGAAAGGTTTTTATGGACTTGTTAGGAAGCACCTTCTGGCATTTGAACCAATATTAAAAAAAAATAAATACATTGATTTTGATGATACAGTAAATGTTTTCAGACATGACACCTCACCTCACCACATATTTCATCTTTATAGCAGCAGAAGTTAATTGTCTCGAGAAGGTAAGGGCCTCATGGGGAAGGCGGCCATGAAAACTGCTAGTAATAATGATGAACATTAACATGTTATTGTTGAATTAAAGCGCATATTCTTTTTTCCTGCATTTGAAATAACTAAAACTCACGTTAGATTACTGTCTAATCTGTTACTTGGAATAACAGAGGAAAACTGCAGCTTTAGTACTGAAGCGTGACAGCACTTATCTTTCTGTTGACTCATGGTGGAGCCCTAATTAACCAAGTGATTTATTAGGGGAAGGGACTTTAGATGAATGACTTGGATTACATCATGTGAAACGCTGAAGCAGCTTCTTAAGTCATTTTTCTTTGACTTGCTCTAGAATTTCTTAGACTCATAGAATCATAGAATTGCCTAGGTTGGAAGGCACCTTCCAGATCATCGAGTCCAACCATCAACTTAACTCTGACAAAAAACCATCACTACACCATAGCGCTAAGCACTACATCTACCCATCTTTTAAATACCTCCAGGGATGACAATTCCACCACTTCCCTGGGCAGCCTGTTCCAATGCTTAATAACCCTTTCAGTGTAAAAAATGTTTCTAATACCCAATCTAACCTCCCTTGCTGCAACTTGAGGCCGTTTCCTCTTGTCCTATCACCTGTTACTTGGGAGAAGAGACCGTCCCCCACCTCACTACAACCTCCTTTCAGGTAGTTCTTGAAGAATTAAATGTTTGCTTAAGTGTCAAGAAGTCCACTGGCTCGTGAAATTTGTGGAAAAGTGACAGCTACGGTGAAGTGACTCAGAACTGAGTTCAGAGATTCCTATTGAACTAAATATTTAATCTAATAAAATGTTTTGCTTTTATTTTGGTTATTTTAGTAATAAAACCCCAAATACAGATCTGTTTTACTTTGATCCTGTTTTTTTTTAAATTTATTATGAATCTTTGGCATAGCTACTGACATAAAGCTAAAGAAGAAAGATAGAAAGGGCTCCAGACTAACTAATTTGATATGGCAGAATAATACCCTTTACAATCACTTTGCATATGCTCCATCTTGCAACGATGCTGTTTATGGGAGAGTCTGGAAAAACAGCAAAATAACAAAACAAGGATGCAGATACTTTCTGCAAATTAAACCTTAACTGAACTTCTGTATCCTGAAAACTTGTCGCTGCTGGGTGTCAGTCAGAGCCCCTGGTTCATAGCTGCGCTACACCAGCCTGACGAATACCAGAAGCTTTGTTCGAGCATTTCTCCTTTATTGAGTGATAGCTTCATTAACTGAAGTTAAGTGCTTCTCAGGAAAGTATGTCAGTCTGTACATAGCTATAGCAAAGAAAGGCTGAGGTCACTAACTCATTTCTGGCGGCTTTGTGTATGTTATATTGCTGGCAGTGCTGTAAAAGTGTTGGTAATTGATATTATTTCCAGAGGAACAGATTTAAATTGCTCTGTTATCTTTAGCAATTAGTTAGTGTCCTCAGATTTCTGCTCATAAAGTTTTTGCTTATGAGTAGGCCCTAAAGCATGTACAGACCAGATCTGCTTTCTATAACATTTCTAAAATGTTGTTGCAGGCCTAGTTCCTTGGATGTTATTTGCTTGTTTTGGACATTTGGAGTGCCATGTAAAGTTTGCTTTCTTCCTCTGAACTGACATGGTTCAGGACTTTAACAGGTGTGCAGAGTGTTACCTTCAAGTATCATGATTTAAAAATGCTGAGCAGTTCCATTTGGTGCCAGAGAGCTCATTGCTTGAGAAAAATCAAATTACTTATTTTTCAACCTAAATTTAGACACTTTCATTAAGAAACTCTGATGAATGTTCCAAAGGAATAAGTTAATAGAAATTAATTATCACCCTAACACTTTTCTTTAGAAAGAAATATTTTGTATAATGAGAGATCTGGTGAAAAAAATCCTGCAGATAGAGTTACTTTAAAGTGTGAAAATTATTAGAAACCAGTGTGAAGGCCACCTGGAAGCATTTCTTAACAGAGATAGATACAACAAAATGCAGGACAGTAAGAGAAAACACCCCAGATTCAGTGTCCAGGCTCAAGTGTTTTTTTCTAAGCAAACAGGAATTCTTCAAAAAATGGTAATTCTGCTCAACTGAATGAAATAAAGAGGACCCCCAAAAAAAAAAAAAAAGAGAATTCAGAGATGTGGGAAACATGTGAAACACAGATAACCAGAGATACAAAAGACCAAATAAAACTAAGTCTTCAATAAAGTGAAATCAGAAAATCTACGTGAAAAATTGTAAGTTTGCTGAACTACAGTTAAGGAGAGTGAGTATTGCAGGGTGGTGAAAGATTTGTCTCAATCTTCATCACGTGGATTACTGGGGGATATATATTTTTCTGAATCCTGTTATTTCTAAGGAACAAAACCAAAGGCTGTTACAAGGTCAGGGTGCTGACACCTAGAGATACTGAAATAATATTCAGACATTTTTAAGCCAGATTGTGTTTTGTTTGATAAATCATATCTTCTCTATAAAAAAATCCCTGAACAAGTTAACAAAAATCTAGTGAAGAATGGGATGACATTTTAATTGCATTTTCTTTTCAGAAAATGCTTCATCCCTCATGAGAGGGAAGGCTGAGGAGAATAGGTGTTCATGGAATGAGAGAAGTGGTGCTGCGCCATCCTGACTGACAGACAAAAAGCCTCACCAAAGTGGGATTAAATGGTTAATTTTTAGTATAGGCAAAGATTAATACTGAAGTCCCTCATGCTCTATCTCTGAATATACATGTTTTTACATGCATATGTTTATTGAAAAGCAGGTGAGCACTGAGATGAAAAATATGCAGTGGGAAAAGTGATCCAGGTTAGCTTGGAGGAGAGAGATGACTGAGGAACTTGGAAGGGCAAAAGCAAGCTAAAGCATGGTACAGTGGAAGCTGAAAAACATTCCTGAGTAATGCAAGGCAAGGCATACGGAAAGAATAATTGGAAAAAAAATAACCTCAGCTGCTCAGGAAAGAGGAAAAACAAGTTGCTATTGCCATTTTAAGTGGAGGTCAAACTAAAAAGAAAGATGTTAGAAATCTTAAGGGAAAAAAACCTAGGGTAAACCAATTCAACAGATTAAGAACAACTCTCAGTCTCAGTTATGGGTGAAATTTTAGTGCTGGAGAAGTAAGTGCGAGAAAATATCCTGCTGACAACTGTGGTGTCAGGAATTCATTTGTTTTCATTTATAGTCATGCTTTAATCACAATAATATTAAAGATGAAGGCCAAGTTCAGCATGCAGCTGTATTAACGCCATAGTTGTTATGAATTTCACCCAGTGGACCACTGGTCCAGTCCAGCATTATTATTCTTCTGGGAAAGTAAGCATTTGCTAAAACTCAGTTAAAAAAAAAAAAGAATCTTATGCAAACACGTCACAGTTAGAAGTGCTCAGTGAAGGTGTATGATAAATATATTGGAATGTGTGGAAAATTTTATTAATCTGTCACTCAGTTTTCATGACAGGATGACATCTCCATTCGTTATTTATCTATTTTTGAACTTAAATGCATGGTTTTAGTTGCATTTACCATATTTCTGTTGTTTTATAAAACTGACATGTTTATAAATAATTGTATAGCTTAATATTTGTGAACGCGAGTTTTAGAGAAACAGAGCGCCTTGGTAGCTTGTCACTAATATTACCTCAGTGTTAAAGCAGATAATGTAAAGTACTTCAATTTATTTTTAACGTAATAACCACGAGGCTGTAGGTGTGGAGCTGAACGCAAAGCCAGTGAGTCATTTCTGTTCCCCAGTGATTTGTGTCATCTCTCTGTTCAGTACTGATCCCTAGGCAGGCTTCTGCTTTACTTCTTGCTGTGCGGCGCAATGGACGCAGCTCGTAACGGAGTTCTTAATGACTCTCTCAAATTTTACCAGGGGAAAAAAGGGGCACAGTTTTGGCCTTGATCTTGCCAATGTCACTGCTCCAGCACGTAGAGTTAAACATAGGCACCACCTGGCTTTCCTCTAAGGAAACCATCCGAACAGAAAAAGGAGAGACCACACCTTCCTTCCTCTTTTCTCTAGGGGATGCAAGAGTAAGAGATAAAAGTTAAAAAAGAGAAAATGTAACCATATGTTGATGCTGTCAGACCTTGGTAAGGCTGGCAGTGCTCTCTAGAGAGCCAGTTGCCCTTGGTCGCCTTGGTCCCTGCAGCAGAGCAGCTCTTGGTGCCCACCAGCAGAAAAAAGGTGCTGCTCTGCTTCTTCACCAGGTAAAGGCAGTGCTCTGGGGGAGGGGGTGAAGCTCAGCAAAAGAGGAGCTTGTTTATCTTAACTTTCATTTCAGGCTGCAAGTTCACCAGCATAATGGCATCCGGCATCCACTGGTTTATGTTTCGGTAAAGTTTGTAAAAGCTCCCAGTGTGCATTTTTTGACCTGATTTCAATTAGCGGGAAGCTCACTGTGTGGGAAACCCAGCTCCCGGTGAAGCTGGACAATGCCACTTGCAGAAGTCATGTTTTGCAAGAGGTATTTTGCCTATAAAATTTTCAATTTCCACTTAATATAATATCTAGCACAGTACAAAGGTTTTTATTCTTTTCAGGACTTAGAGGATAGTCTGTGGGGTATAATGTACTCTTAGCTACCAAAACAAACCACTTCACTGGTTCTGAGGAGAGGCTTGTAATAGCACCATTTGTTCAAATACTGGAATAAAAGTAAAGCAGTTAATCTAAGGAGTACTGACAGACAAAAAGCAGTAGCAATAAAAGCTAATTGTCTGTTAGCTCCAGGTATATTGAGTGTTTCAATCCTAGCCTAAAAGCATATATTAAGAAAAGGCTCTACTATCTTCACAGATCAAGCAGCAACCGGAGCGGACTGCAGTCTCATTTCTCTATATACTTTCCTTCCTAGCCCATCCCTCCTTCAGCTGACGGCCTCCATTTAGGGGAGCTTTTAACACCTCTATGTAGGTCCCACTGAGACTCTTCTCAGTAGCTGTCAACCCCTGGCACCAGGGTGATTTCCTTATGTCCCACTTACATCCAGTGAAGCATAGGTTTTAGGAGGAGGTCACCGTAGTTCATGTGTAGAAGGAGGAGGCAGCTCATCTTCACGTGAGTTTGACTTTTTCAGTGACAGAAAACATATTCTTCATAAGGTCAGTGGCATAATCAAGGCTTTCATTAGTTATTTGACATGGTTTGTGTGTGGGACACATTAGACTTTTGACTGGTGGGCAGAGGACCTGCAGATTTTCTCATGTGCGCTTGTGTCTCATTTTGTTTGATGCAGCCTTTCAGCCTGGGCACTAAGAAATTGGTTGCCCTTTAAGATGAGACCTCCCACTGGCTGGGACTGAAGCCCAGGAGCTGCGTGTTTATGTCATTGGAGCCCCCTCAGGTTTTCCAATAATTTGTTTACTCACCCAACAAGAACAAAAGCCACAGGCTTCAAGGATTTCTTTGCTCCAACCCCTACCTTGAAATAACAGGGCTTTGTTTTTTTCTGGCATATTTATATTGATTATTAATAACAAATACATTAATTGATA
Source organism: Chroicocephalus ridibundus (assembly GCF_963924245.1). Classification (NCBI taxonomy): domain Eukaryota; kingdom Metazoa; phylum Chordata; class Aves; order Charadriiformes; family Laridae; genus Chroicocephalus; species Chroicocephalus ridibundus. Next base: position 38,867,236 of record NC_086286.1, read on the forward strand.
TTGCCCTCCAGTAATGGATCATGATCAGCAAGACTGTGCGCAGATTACAAGAATGTAGTTTGCTATTTCAAGTAAGGCTTATGAATGAGCTAACCCTTAGCAGACCAAAGATGGGAAATCTTTTTTTCCTTTGAAAGACTCTTTGTCATAACCCACATTGATCAGCACAGTTGTGACTGTACTGTATTTAGTTATTTTTATCTAACACCTGGCAGCAACTTGTGCATCACTACTGAAACCATCAATTGAGCTATTAAGAAGGAAGACACATTTAATAACCCCTGCAGTTCTCATCACAGCAGGGCTAAGTCTAACTGTGACGTTCTTAACATCAGCACTGAATTTCAGTGCTTTTTATTACGTTGGCCTTGTTTCATTAGAATTCAGCATTCTTTAGTCTACTTACAAAACAGAGACTTTGTATTTTGCAAGTTTTGCTGGCTGACGTGGGTGGATTGGTGTGGTCAGAAGACCAAGTGATGATGTTCACAGAACAGAGGGTAAAAATCAATTTAACTTTAAAATATAAGCACTTACTGAGACTGGAGAGGAAATAATGGAGGCAGGCTCTTCTGCCTAGCATGGCAGTGGGATCTGAAAGCAGAATAAGATACAGAGGAAAAACAGGGTAAGCAGCTGGAGTGAAATGCCATGCTTGTCAGGCAGGAAGTCAATAATCTTTGATGGGCAAATCTTACACAAACCTTTATTCTGGGCCATTCTATGTTTGGAAATTAGAACAAAAGAAACAAAAGCTTGTTACTTGGAAAAATCCAACCTCAGGTTACGCATGTTTACCAAGCTGAAGGAGTGCCTGGAATCATTCTTTTGCAGAGGAAAAACAAGTGAGAAGGATTTTGCTGGTGAGAGCTGAATGCATACTCCTCTGGGAACAGAAAACACATGGATTTGATCACACCTCTTTCTCCGGCTTCCAGATATCCGTGCTTGCCTGAAGAACACCACTCTCCCTGGGATAGCTAAGAAAACCAAGGTGGCCATTAACTTTTCCGAAGACAGCAATGGGGAAGCGGCAGCTCAGGCAAAGCAGTGGCTCATGATGCGACCCTCTGGATCTAACAGGAATCTCTGGTGCATCTCAGAAGAAGGACATTTCAGGAGATACTGCCTGGTGGGGCCGGTGGGTAGTGGGCCCCAGGGAGCAGCTGGATTGGAGGATGGTATTTTCCGACCTGCTTGGTCAGATTGCAGCACTGCCAATCCCAGATGTTCACAAATCACAAGGAAAGTCTGAGAAAGGCCTGAGATTGGTTAAAAACTTAAAACTGAGATTTTAAAAAGAAAATAAATTTAGGGTGTGGTTTATTGCCTTCAGGTTTCTTAGCCTTTGGGGTGCACTTGAGTCATGTTTTTAAGTTTCTCTTTGCTACCACGAGGTCTAGGAAACTTACTTAAAACCATAAGCCAAGATTCTCACCTAATCATTTGACTGTGGGAGCTGAAAAATATAAAATTATGAGAAGTGCAGCACTGACTGGTGGGGCCAGGCATATGGCAAGTGCTTGGAAAAGGCCTCTTGGAGAGGGAGGGGAGGCAGCCTGGGAGTGGGATGCAGGAAAGAGGCCTGGGAAGTTGGTGGGGAGGAGTGTTGAGAGGCAGGCAGGGGTTGAGGATGGGCTCTCAAGGAAAGCAAAGGCATCATGGTGAAAGTCCAGGGTGATGCAGCAGTGGTGTGGATGTCAAGCCTGTCACTGGGGCATTGGTCTGTTTGGGTATGCCAGGTCCAGCTTCCAAAGGAGATGGGAAAATGTTTCCTACAATAACCACCATGAGTTAACCCCTGTGAGTCCACGGTGCAACAAAACAAATCGTTTACCAGAAGAATTCGCTTTTCTGCAGAGACTGAGATTATTTGGTTGATTTACAGAGAGAATATTGCGGCGTAGGAATTGTTACTCGGAGAAGTAAGTGCTTGGCCTGAGCAGAGTGAGCTGAGGATGATGAGTGGCAAGTCCAGATTAAAACTAACTGATAAGAAGGTGACCTGTGGCAGCTCTAATTTAGCTATTCAGTATAGTAACAGAGTAAAAATCTTCAGAGCCTGGAGAAAGCCAAAGAGCAACCGGACTGAAAAGTCTTAAGGTCATGAACATTTACATTTTGCAGTTTCCATTTTTTAAAATATCAAGTCAAGCCAGAAGTGGATGAGCATGTTGAGAGTCACGAAAGGCCTTAGTTTTGAATTAGCCTCACTTTAGCTGTGAGGTACTTCTGAATTCAACGCAGAAGGAGAGACAACGCTGCCTCACAGTTCAAGCACAGGGTGAAGATTTAGGAAACTGCAGTCCTGTTGCCAGCTCAGCCACTGACAGGGGTATGAGTATAGTCGGTGTGAAGAATTTTATAGGTGAATGTAGGAAGCTATGCATGCAGACTGTAACGACTCCTCAGTGTCCTTCACTGTGGAGTAAAGAAATGATACAAAGCACTCCGTGACGTGTTTTCCTCACGGTTTAGCAATCCCAGCCTCCCACCAGAAAACCCTTGGCTGAATGCAGAAATTGCATTTGCATTTCTGCATGCTCTGTGGACCATTTGCACTACCCAGTGCTAGGCATATAACTTGATGGGCTGGTCTGCGGCTGACAGAGGAAATAAATTCTTGTAGGTGGCGAACGCAAGCACGGGCTTCTGTCTCCTCTTGCAGTGCAGGTGGCACATGGGGACTGGCTGGCCACGTCAGATAGTTGTGCCCGGGTGTGCAGATACCCCTTTTTCTCTGTCCAGAAGCATCTTGGATGACTCTTATGGTATTCAAGGATGGAGGTTTTGTTCTGTCTGAGACATTGTTAAAAAGAATTACTCCTAAAAAAATAACAAAATAAGTAAAAAGGAAGCAAAGCCCATTTTTTTTCACACAAATACATACTCCATTGGATGATGTTTTTATTATGCTTACTGCTGTACTGAACAAACTCCTTGCTGCACTGAGAGCTAGTTGGGGTTTTGGGTTGGCAAGCTGATACTTACCCATGTCTTCAAAGACTCTGCAGTGGTGCTGCATACTTAAAAAATTGTGCAGATTAGGCACTTTTGAAAATCCCATTAGAAGTATCAGTTCAATACGTTTTGTTAAGAAACTTGAACTAAAATAGAACCATGAAATCAAAGCCAATCTAGTATTAATATTCCAAGAAAGCAAAAGTGGAGCATTACAGACACCAAATCAAAATCGAGTCAACAAATTGACTGCGGCACTGGATCAAAATGAAACCAAATTGCCAACTTGATGAAAACCCACGGTGTTTATGAACTCCGACAATCTATGACAGCACATGTCTGTTTAGCTGGGAATTTCAAAAAGCACATTTTCTCAGAGCTGGACGCAAACATAGGGCTGAGTTGGGTTATGCAAGGTGAAGCCACCATTTCAGAGCCAATTATCTAGCTTCCTTCTTCGGATCTGTTCCTTAGCAATGAGTAATTCCTACCCCCACCCCCACGAGTGCCATCCGAGCACAGGCTTGGAAGAGGACACTCCTGATAAGCAGAAGTTTGACAGAAGTTATTTACCAGAAATTGAAGATGACAATTTTAGGTCTTTCAGGATTAAACAGAAGCCCCAGAAAATACATTAAAGAGCAATTTTATGCAATGTTATATATAACTTCTAAGCCTCAGGAACTTTCCTTCCCACCTTTTTTTTAGAGAAACTTGTGCACATCTGGAAATATAAAGCTGCACTTTAACACTAGGAAACTGAAGAGTATAAAAAGACCTGGGCGTCTTCTATGTAACAAAATAGGAAAGGAAAAAATAGATGACTAAGACAAGCGTGGTGTAACTACCTTTTGAACTCTCTCACTCCTTCACACTTATAGAAGAGAGGTAAGGTCTACAGCCGAGGCGTGAAATGGCAGCGGTCGCAGCCCTCATTGAGATCTGTGCTTTCCTGGTTTAGGGAAATACCCGTGAAATCCCAATGCTGCTGGATGGTGCCATAATTCCTATTAGCTAGAGATTTTAGAGGATCTGAAAAATCTGGAGTCAAAGCCTGTTTGAATTTTCAGATGTCCCTCAATCAGATTTGCAGCACTTTCCTCCAAGGATGAGTGATGAGTCTGTGCTGTCCTTGCAGTTTGGTCCAACAGGGCTCAAATTCACTCTCACACAGCAAGTGTAATTAAAAAAAAAAGGCTGTTTAAATCACAATTGTATCTTCATATGCTTTATACAATAATATTTATCAGTATGAAATTTACTGTAAAATCTTCTCTTTTATCTGCAGTCTACATATAAGCTATTTTTTTCCAAAACTGTATTTTGATCCCATATTTTCATAGCACCTTTTTTTGAATTTGTTTTCATTGTTGATCTTGATTTTTATTGCCAGAGTCACTGCTAGATCTCAAAATGCCAGAGGGATCAACGCCTGGCCTAAAGGGCAATATGGTTCTTGCCTGAAAGCTAGTGATTTGACATCATGTGTGCCCAATTTTGAAATATAAAATTCTGTTAATTTTTTCTATTTTTTTTCCTTTTGTTTGGTATGGTAGACATCATTGTGTCAACACTGTGGAAAAAAAGCCACAACTCCAATTTATACCCTTCTTATAGATAGTATGTTTGCACACAGAGTTGCTTCTCCCTTTGAACAAGCTCTTACACCATAGGCTCATGGCTCCTGTCTGTGTAACAGGGGTAACAATACACATTTATCTCATAAGATCTACGGCTTTAATATTTGAGATTTAAGGCATTGTGTATATACCGTTTTGTTAAGGATAAAATGACTGGTTAGATTTTAAGGGTTTTTTTCAGTGCACATATATATATTTTATTTTCAAAACTGTGCAGAACACCAGAGAGGAGGACAATTGGAAAACTCTATTGAGAATCTGCGCCTAAACAACAGAAGCTGAAGGAGAATAGCCTTTGTGTCAGTAATCTTCCTTTTGATAAAGTTCCGTCAGAGTTATGAAAGTGTGAGGTTTTCTTTATTGGCTTTTACGCTTTAAGTGAAAACTCAGGATTAAAGTTAGCCAGTAAAAGAGAAGCTTGCCTTGAAGAATCTTTGAATTTAGATAAATTTTACCAACATTTTCAGTTGGCATATTTAAGCTCTTAAACTGAGTTTACAATTGAATTTAAGTTACAGTGCAATGGAATGTTAAGAAATGTTAAATATAAAACCATCTCCAACTCAGAAATCCCACAATCTGGAATTGTTTTGAGGGGGAAAGGACAAAAATCTGAGATTATTGGAAGTCTAGGACCACCTCCAATTCCAGTTTTATATTTTAATAAAACTTGAAAATTACAGAGTCGATCTCTTGCCTTGTAGAGATCAGCTGAAAAAAAAACACCACCAGATTGTGCTCAGACTGATGCTGCAGGTTACAAACATGATGCTGTTATTTCTTCTACACAAAGTTTTGTGTAGGAAATTGGAGTGTAAAATGCTAGTTTAAAAATGGTTTTCCATAAGGGAACATACCTGAGCATAAATACAGAGGAGCAAGTTAAATCGGAACTTTCAGGTTAGCATTTTTGGACTGAATTTCCGCTGTGGCAGAGCGAGGCAGCTGAGACGAATGATAAAGCCACTGGGTAAAAGCTCCCCTCCCAGTCTGCGATCCCAGAGATCATAAACTAAAAAACTGTGATCGTCTTTGTAAGCCATCAGAGCCTTTCCCTGTAACTGCAATTACATTACATATTTTAAAAAATGCAATATCACCATAACAGCTGCCTCTAATGAATCCAAAGGTTAACTCCAGTGCTTTCTTCCTGTCAGAAAATATTTTCAGCCATTGTAATAGCAGAATTCAGCAGACTTTTACATCTGTTGAAGCTAATGTCGAATTTCCCATTGGCTGCAGTGAGGAGGGGGGGATTGATTTTTGTTACTTTTAAGACTGGGATTTTTTTATCCTATTCAGCGTAAGGAGTAGTCAGAGGCGAGCTTTCTTTTTGATCAGAGAGTTGTGAGTCTCTCCCAGAATTAAACCTCAGGTCTGGTCGTCTCCTGCCTCCCTGTACCCCTACCTGCGTAGCTGTCGCTCACATCATCCCTCTGATCAAAGAAACAATGCTTGCAGTAGTTATGCAGGTTTTAAAATGTTTCCTTAAGAAACTTCTATACTACAGATTCACAAGCGTTTCTTTAGTGAGGGATGTCAATCAGCAGCATTGCCAATGTACGAACGGCTCCTATTTCCAAAATCACTTCTATTGTTACAGTCTGACAGACTACTCAAAGAGTTCAAAAAATTGCTGGCTGCAGGGGCTAATTCAGCTCCTTTTTGTTGCGTTTCATTCTTTCCCCCCGCCATGATTACTGTCCTATTTTTTCTGACAGTTGTTAAATGACCAACTAATTACGTATTATCAAAGCTGCACGTAACAGTGGAATTTGTCTCGCGGTTGATGTATATAAAAACAAGCCGCACGAGTCAGACAGTCGGGGTACGGATGGCTGTGCCGCTCCACCTGGTGCCTGTGTTAGCACTTATTCACGCCTTCCCTTTGTTCTTCTGGGCTCCTTTTACTTTGTACTGCTGCACAGCTAGAATAGGTACTGACTGCTGCATTATGTATGCGTTAATGTTTTTTTTTATTATTACTACGGGAGAATAAAAGCGCTCATAAAGGTGTGTTTTCTTTCTGGGAGAATTTCTCGGTAATGCAGTAGCTTGTACGTTGGGGAACCTGAACCTTGACAGACGTGACAAAGATTACTAGATGCCAATTTGGTTTCACTGGTAGTTGCTCAGGCAGTTATTTGGAAGAAATGGAAAAACCCTGAGCCTCCTTCCATGCTGGAATGGGTTCAACAGTCTGCAAATATCAAGGTAGAAATTTACATGCCTAGCCCTTGAGAAGCCTATGCGCATATGATATTCTTTTACAAATTGTTTAATTAAAGCTCAAAAAGCACATGAAATCTGGAATGCTCACTTCCAAGAACACCTACCACATTAAATCAAACTCCCCAGGTTGAAACGCAGAGATGTTTTCTAAAATGTAATTTACTTTTCCTTTCTGTTTTCTTATTTTTTCCAATTCCCTCACCTTAAGCAACAATGAGACACCTACATTCTCGTTGGTATCTGCTCAATTTCACCTGGTGAACCTGTGCAATACTGAAATGTGGAGGTTGCTACCTTACGTGTTAACTCTCTTTTGATATAAAGGTATAAGGAAGGGTTTTCGTTGTCTGCAGAGTCTTGTTCATGTTGGTTTATAGAAATTCTAAACTTTCAGGTCTCGATGTGACCCGACAGCATTCCTTCTATTATATTTGTTTAGTACTTGGCAGTTGAGGTAATACACAGCAAGGGAAGACAGAGATTACCCACTCTGGGGTAGGAGGTTGGGAATTGCCTACTATATTCAGCTGCCACTACTTGGAAAGAGATACTGGACTTGCCAAAGCACACTGCCTATAATTACCAAGCCTGTCAGTTTGATTTCTGCTTTGAACGAATTGGAAAAGAGAAAAAAGCAGAGAAAAAAGCAAAGGAAAAGCCCCAACCCTTGGTACTCGTATCGTAGCTGTTTTTCAGACCATATGCTATTTCATTTGACAAGAATCTTACCTTGCTTCCCAAGAGCACTAGGAACAAATCCTGTTTTTTTTTTTTTTCCTGGGCTGTTCTCAACGGAGCATGCATAGCACAGGGAGGCATTTCTGACTTTGAAACAAACACGTGCAGCCTTTATGTGAGAAGGTGACCCAAGCAGAGCCCCTCTTTCTGCATGGCGGAGGTGGGCTGATGGGTTGCCACCCATGTCTACACCCCTGTCAGTAGTGTGCTCTACCTGGCCTTCTACTTCTGTAATAACCGAACCAGTTCGCAAAGAAATGAGAGCAAACCATACCCATTTCACGTGTATATTCAATAACTTCTGCTTTTTGATTTTGCTGGCTTTCATACGTGGTCCGATAGGATCAATGTTTTTCACCCTCGGCATTTATAACTTGGTGTTTCTACACAGAGAAAAATGGTGTCACGTAGCCACACCTGCTTTCTTGCCAAAGCTGGTCCTGATGTTCATATGGACGTACCCAACCTGGCTTGAAACAGATGATAACATACCTATGGTAGCTCGCAGCCAAGGCCTTGCCAAGTATTGGGTTTCCTGGGCAGTTGCTGCCGTGGCTGCCTGCTTGGCAGCAGTCGAAATAGGTGCCTAAAGACTTTCTCCTTTATGGTACACATAAGCTTTTGTCACAGCGGTAACAAAAGCTGTACCTGCGTTCGTAGGGTTATATCCATAAATACAAGAAAATGCAACTCATTGAAATCTCCCAGTTCCACAGGAAACCTCGTTCCCCCCGCCTTGCTTCTCTCCCACAGTGTCCCTCTGGAAAACAGGCAGCTAATTGTAGCTAGGCAAATTACTGGGGAATCTCAGACAGCTTAGGGAATTAACAGAAGTTTCATTTTGATTACTTTTGTGCAGGTTTTGTGCAGAAATGATGCTCTGAAGGCTCGTTTTAGGGAGAACACTATTATATCAATGTAGATGGCAATGTCTCTCTGATATGGTAGCTTCTTTTGTTTCAGTGAGGACAGCATCAAGACTGCCTCTTCCGGCAATGAGATCTGATGACCCTTAAAATTAGAATGGGAATGTGAGAACTTAATGATCACCTGCAGTTGTAAACAGTGCTAATTGTAGAAGTAAAGGAATCATTAGAAGCTGTAAACAGAGGGTTCTGCTACTTCTTTTCTGATTATATGTGCTATAGTCAGACAGACCTATTTGGTTCTGGGGAACCGGCAGTTGAAAATGCTGCTCTACAACATTCGCCCGAAAGAGACGGCCCAGGGAGAAATAGGTTCAAACTTGCATGGACAGTCCTTGGATTATTTTCCTGTGAATGGCAGAATGAAATAATTTGTGATTGCAGATAATGCATGAAGCAATTACCAGAAATATGGTATTTTGGCCCAAGGAAATTCGTGTTCAGGCAATAATTTCAAATGTTTTAAATTCTACACTTCTGTAGGTAAGTGACACAAAATCCTTTTTTGGTAATGATTATATCACCAAGTCTGTCCTTGCATGCCCTTCCTTGTTAGCTATTCAAGCATTAAAAAGATTTATGAACCTTGTCTTACTTTCAGTAGCCTCTTTTTTTTTCTACTTTTTTAGTTTGCAGTATTTGACATGCAAAATGTTATGCTTTTTTTAAATGAAGTGCACCAAGTAATAAACTACTGCATTTAAGATTAAATACATGACTTTATCTCTGCTCACTTAGACCTGGGAAAGGCTGTACAATTACAGAAACCCCAATATTTCCATGCCTGGTCAGACTAGTCCAGCTAGTAACTTAACAATGAATCTGATAATATTGGACGCTCTGGAAGTATAAGCAAGATATTTCAAGATGAATGGTATAAAACAATCAATTTTTGAAAAATGCATTAAGTATAATGTGTGAATTTTTATTGTAAATTACTTTTAAACCTACCCAATGACTTTGTGAGAATTTTACAATCTAAAGTAAAAATAAACTTTCACCAAATTTTGAAAGACATTCTAGTCTACAGTGGTAGTATCTTCTTTCTTTTGCATTATGGAAAAAGGATGTATTGAAATACTTTCTCTCAAAGTCCATTATTAGATATACCTCGTGCGTATCATCTCTTACTCATTTCTCTCTAAATCTTTACAGTCTCTCTTCTTATGAATAGTCTTCCACTTTCTTTATCGTTTCAAAGTATATTTTCAGAACCCTTCCGATATCTACTTTATCTTTTTATCTTTTTTTTTCCTTTGAAATAACATGAGAAATACAGCGTTCCGTATACAACACTGGAATGAAATAGAATCAAAATGTCAGTATTTTTTCCTCATTCCCTGTGCTCTCTGCATTTTGCATCCTCTCATGGCTTCTGGGTTACATGGGTGACTCCCAGATCTTTTCTTTCTGAATACTGCTTCTTAATTTATGTGCATAATATTTGAGAAAACCAGAATCAAAATGAATCCAGAGCAGAAATTGAAATCAGAGGGAGAAATAAATGGAGCTACAATAAATGACCGGGGAAAATAAATAAGAGATCAGCCAACAAAACCCAGGCTTTTCTATTATTTATACCTTCAGGAATAAAAATAAATTGGCTTTGAGGAGACATGCATCAAAATTTTCAGCCGGCGTAAATCTTTGCGTCACTGCCTCCATCAGGAACGGGGGACCCGTGGAGTGACGTGCGTTGGAAGTGGCCACCTCGTCAGCCTTTCTGTCTGGGCACAGCCCAAAGGACGACACATCTGCGGGAGAGAAGCGAGCTGCAGTTCCCTGGTGTGCAGCAAGAGGAAAGCCAGGGGTGACCGATTTTTTTCCATGACTTGAGGTGGCAGTTGTTTCCGGCAGCTGGAGGGAAGGTGCCAGTACGAGGTGGGGAGCCCGGCTGGTGTGGGCTCTCCTTCTCTACTGCCACAGGCAGTTCTGGCACGCACCAAAACGTGGCTCAGAAACAAGCGTGACGTTTACTGTTGAGGGCAGTTAGTGACAATTCACATGCCTGAGGCTGTGGAGGTCTAATTGGTGCCTGAGAGAGTGCGGGACCGGGCTGTGTCTCCACCACTGCCATCCTGGAGAGCGGCTCTTCCCAGCTGTCCCCGCTGTGGGCTCCTCACCTCAGGGAGCGGGTGGGCGATGCACGCAGCTGTGGTCTGGTGCATGTTAGTATATCCCTGTGTTAACGGGCATTCTTGGGGCAGGTTCCCAGAGAGTGAGCCTGTGTCCTGGTTTGAGCGACACAGGACTAATTTATCTTCTAATGCTTGGGAAAACCGCACTTTTAGAAGACTCTAGTGTCTGAATTTGTGAAAATATTTACTTTTATAGCCAGCTATAGTATGTGGGTTTCAAAGTCTCAGTGTTTCTGAGCTTGCCAGGTGCAGGGATGAGGAGGAGCAAGACCCAGGCACTTGATCCAAGCTGGCTAACAAGGATTATTTCATACCTTGAACGTCCCATTCAATATAAATTAGAATGTTTGCTGAGAAGTTCTTCTCTTTTATGATGGCTGCGATCCTGAGAACTTCTTGCCTTGGTGCCAGACCCCTGAGCCCTTCCCTTCCTCCCAAAGCCGTAGCGCTGGCAGTGTTCGACACTTGCTGTCCACTGCTTCCTACTGATAGACTTGGCTGAGGATAATCCTTGTGTATTTTATATTGGTATAGGGATCAATACTGTTTCTTTAGTGTTATTAATGTTGCTTATCTAGTCTTATCCTATTAAATCTGTTTATATTTCAACCCTCAAGTTTCCTTATTTTTTCCCCAATTCCCCTTCCTGGGTGGAGAGGGGTCATCAGGTGAGTAAATAATTCTCTAAAGGACAATAAATTGTCGTGGGTTTCTCAAACCATAACAGCCTGCAAGTGTGACCCTTCAGCACTGGCTGAAGTGCTTCCCTCCCCGGAGCAGTGGATGACCCCGGGGTAAGCCTGGCAGACCCGACTTTGTGCCGTTTTCCGCTCTGCCCAGGAGCTGCCTTGCACAGCTGAGCCCTGGGCAGAGGGTCGGTGAATGGGGGAGGACGCTGTGGTGCGCTGTGCTCCCACAGCTGGCCTGCAGCAGGGATGGAACTCTGTTTTGGGGTCAAAAATGTGAGGTCTCTTGTTTCCGTTTTGGCTTCAGACTCAGGGAAATGCAGGCAGCAAAGGCATGGGCAACCTCTCCCTAGGGCTGGAGAGGTTCCTTTGCTGGAGCACCTCTGCTATCAGGAGAGGCTGAGAGAGCTGGGGTTGTTCAGCCTGGAGAAGAGAAGGTTCTGGGGAGACCTTATAGCAGCCTTCCAGTACCTGAAGGGGGCCTACAAGAAATCTGGGGAGGGGCTGTTTGCAAGGGCATGTAGTGACAGGACAAGGGGCAATGGTTTTAAACTAGAGCAGGGTAGGTTTAGATTAGACATTAAGAAGTTCTTTACAATGAGGGTGGTGAGGCACTGGCACAGGTTGCCCAGAGAGGTGGTGGAGGCCCCATCCCTGGAGATGTTCAAGGCCAGGCTTGATGAGGCTCTGAGCAACCTCATCTAGTTGAAGATGTCCCTGCTTACTGCAGGGGGGTTGGACTAGATGACCTTTAAAGGTCCCTTCCAACCCAACACATTCTATGATTCTATGATTCTAACTGCTGCGGAGCAGCCCGCATGGCCCAGAGCTTTGCTGCCGCCCTGGGGAGAGCACTTCAGGGTGGAGAGGGAGCTACAGCGGTGCCAGGCCTTCCCCCACACCATTTGGAGCAAGGCTGTCGTCATGTGACGGAGGAGAAACCCTGGTCCCTCAGGCGGGTAGCCGCCTTCAGCCAACAGATGGGGAGATACAACATACTCCCACTGTCCCTGCAGCGCAGGGAAAAAGTAATTTGGGAAATCACACGCTAAGGACACTCTTCCTACCCCAAATGGGACACTATAATAACAACAACAAATGGGATGCCCTATAACAACAAGTGCTATAATACAGCTGCCTGCCCCAAGTACAGGTGGCATGCCTGGGTAGATGTTATTTTGTGCTGACCTGGTACCATCTGTAAATTTTCTTCGGATAACAGGAGTCGAGGAGTCAATCTCCCAGCTGCGGATGAAGAAAGAGCCAAAAATATGCATGCACGCTGCTTATGCACTGTGGATGTGTTAATGTGCTTTCTTCCCTCCCAGGAGCGATGTAGCGTGACAGGGTGGGGATGTGATCAGTCACTGGTGTTACTGTTAGCTTTACAATAACGATCTTTTGATATTTACTCTTAAACTCTGTCACATATTTTTATTCCATCTTCAACAGGTGTTAATCTCTTTGCAGAAGCAGCTGAGCATTTGGCTTTGCTCAGCTGTTTCTAATCAGAGCCAAAGGCAGTCCTGAAGTGATCGTAGTATTTCCCTTTTTAAATTGACTATGAATATTTAAAAGGAAATGCTGCATTTCTGTGCAGCCTGGGCTAAATGCGTTTCTCCCTCTGCCTCGGTAGTACCTGCTTATAATAATACAGAACCAGCAGGAGGCCAGTTGGCCAGTTTTGCTCTTTCAATACACGCTGAAACGTCTGAGGGACAAGAAGGAGGGGAAGAGCCAGCCAGCGAGCCTGCCCTTCGCTTGGCATTGCTGCGGGGACCCCGTGCTCTGCAGGGCAGCAGGGATGGACGGTCAAGGTCCCTGAAGGATGAGGTCCTCTCTACAGTGGTGGCAGTGGCACGCACAGCTGGTACAGAGCGGGGCAGCATCACTGGCTTTAATAACTGGAGGTTAACATACAGTGGAACACCTCTGATATCCTTGAGAACTGATCATCTGGAGAGCAAAGAATATATTGCATATCTCTGCCTCAGAAATACACTCTCTGGGCAGAAGCTCAGGCAATGTCTCTGCCTTCTGGGCTTGCGACTGGCCCTGGGGACGCTGCTGCCTCCTCTCCCTGCCTGGTGTGTTCGTCAAAAGGAAGATCCCTGTTGGGACCCTTTTAGGGTGGCTTTTTGGGATTGGACCACAAGAAGAAATTTCATCAGGCTGCACCAAATGTTTGCTGACAGGACGTTAAATGAGTTGTGGCCCTCGGTGTAGCTAACAACTGCTGGATTTTATAAGCCCCGTCAGACATTCATGTCCACTGTGGTTCAAGTTAGCCGACCTGCTGTATGACGTGCATGCATTTGAGCACCATGTTGGAACAACACCACTGCCACTGCCTGGCTCTACTAGAGGGGTATATGACTATCTGTAAATCTCAAATTGCTTTACAAAGGAAATTCCAGAAACATAAATCCAGGAAATTCACAGTAAATGTCAAACCTGGAACAAATCCAAACACGTACTGGTATTAAAATGCGCATACCTAAGAAATGTTATTAATTTGGGTTGCAAAGCAGAGCATGCCGGTAAGCGGTCAGTTAGGCATTCCCCTCTATTGATCAGCAAGCATCCCTATGGAAGAACCCTGGAGCAAGGTTACCTTGTTGAAACAGTTTGTGGTCCCACGGCAAACCAAATTCTTACTTCGCTCTCTTTCACACTGCAGCTGCTCTGCCCCTGCCATCTGAAATGCCTTCATTGCTTTCCTTAAAGCTGAAACCCTGAGACAGTCCTGGTGTCTGCAGAGCCCTGGAGCTGCCTGCAAGGAGCTGGGAAGGAGGAGGCGCCGACCAGGGTGCAGGAGATCCTCTCACACTGCTGGTTCGCTGCCTGCCCTCAGGCTCAGGAGAATTTCCTTATTCTTCCCCCTTACCAGGTGCCCTGCATAGAAAATGTAACGTGCAGGAAATCAAGGATAGGAAAATTTGTTGTATTCCCATTGCCTCTCAGTGTAACAGTACTCCCTTGGGGTGGTTGCAGACAGAGTGACTTACAGCACTGCTGAAGATGTTCTGATGGGTACAACTATTTCTTCACATCTAGGTTTTTTGTACCAAATAGATATGGGTGCAGTGAAGTGCAAGGACAGGGACAGGGTGTGGAGGATACTCTCAGAAAACTCTGAGAGGCAAGTTGGGTATCGTGATAAAAAAACCAAATAAATCTTATCGTTACAGCAGCAAATGTGGAGAGTCCATTGCTGAGATGTGCTCCACAAAATCAGCAATGTCTCCACTGAGTTTCTGTATCTGCAAGTGGGTCACCTGCTCTGTGGCCACCAGCTTCTCCACATCCCCCTTGAAATGGCGACCCAGAGCTGGACTTCCCCACCACCCACTTAGCTCACAGCCTGTTTCACAGCGTAGAGGGAGATGTTTTATCTTTCGCTAGAGTGAACTCATCCAGTCCTGGTACCTGATCCTAGTGCCCATGGAGGAGGCTGCATTCTCCTGGAAAGAGGGACTAAAACAGGTTTTTGTTGGTTTATCCCAATCCTACTGCCCGGTGGGATGCAGGCTGTATTACTTAGATTAATGCAGTGGACTGTGTTAGAAGGGTTACTCAGCAGCTAGTGCATCAGTGCATTTAACATTAATGCTAGAGGAGCCTGGGCCGGTGCAGAGCAAACTGATGGTTTGCTGCAAAATGATGGGCTCTGTGTGTCAGTGTGGAAAGTACAGAGCTTTGGGCAGGGCTTGTTTGCCCCTCACTGTGAAGCCTGCCCGTGGCTACTCTCCATGTCATCATTTCCTCATGGGGATCCCCCTTACTAAGTCATTGGGTAAGGGTCTTGAAGGGGCAGGGAGAGAATTTTAACCTTCTGACAAGTACAGGAAATAAAGCGGCACAACTAGGAGAGCTTTAAAGAATTAAACTGTATTTGCTTGTTTTCTTCTTCAAGAATTATTAAACCAGCCAGTCTAATTATTTCACTTTATCAGTTTGTAGATATTGAGCAAATAGGTAAGTAATGAAAACGTGCCTCTGCAATCGAGGCATTTTCAGTGGCATTAAACCAAAGGTTACTTCTGATCAAGTGTCAAGAGAAACATTACTTAATGTATACTGTCAGAAAAATAATTTTCCCATTCTTATTTCTGCTCAGATGTTGTACTTGCATATACTACACAAAGTAAAAACACCATGGAGAACACATAGGGTTACTTTTCTACAATAGGCAACCTATTAGAAAAATCAATGTCTGTGAGTTTCTGTTTGCTTTTTCCTCCCCCTTGGATCAAATAAAGCTATTAATTAGTGTTATTCATGGTGGTGTTGCCCTTTGCAAAATATACTCATTAAAAATACTTCTTGGTTCAAATAGTGTTTCATAAATTGTTCTCAACCGCAGTTTACAAATGAGATCGAGTTTGAAGAAAAAGTACATAATGTCCAAGAGGTAATCAGACAACAGTAAATAGAAAAAGATTTATTTGTAGAATATGTGTAGCACAGTACCATTATTATACTTCAAACCTAAACAATAAAATGAAGAAAATCATTAAGCAGCTATTAGTATTACTTAGAATGGCTCTGAAGAGTTGGATACCTTATTAAAAAAAGCAGCATTGTAAAACTGCACCAAATTCCCCAGCTCGGCCTGAAGTTCATCATGGGCCGTATTGCACACACCCATCTTCTAGTTAAAAAGAGGTCTTACTACACAGCCCTTTGTGCTGGAGAGTTCTGGTCATGCAACACCTCAAAAATGGGGCTGGGGGCAAATTCTCTGAAATCTGTTTCTTTACCGCTTGAGCAGCTGTCTCGGGATGGCTAGACACAATGAAGTGCTATACATAATTACTTTACCCATGGCTGAATGATGGCCAGCTTTGCTCAAAAGCCAACAGCTGTTTAATAGTGTGTAGTCACATGCTGTACCAGTCTATTGAGGGAAGGGATAAATATATAATCCAGCTGATGTTTTAGGTCATAGTTTAATAACACAATTTGGAAGGGAGTCAGGACAAGACGTGCATCATGATGGGTTCAGAAATACCACGGGGCCTTTAGTGGTACCCAGGGGTGCCCAGGTGATGTCCTTCACCCAGGCAGTGGCTGAGGAGTGTACAGTCTCAGGGCAATATCCTGATGAATACATGGCATAGGGCTGTTTAACAGCTGTGACACTCCTCTGAGTATCCTTTTCAGGCTCAAATGTATTTCATACAGGGTGTCTGAGAGGCTCTGTTTGTCTTGCACTGTATTTGTATCCTGAGCAAGGTTCCTTACTCCGTGTTTTGGAAGTACAAATACGTGTTCCCCAAATCTGGTCAGTGCTTGATGCTGCCTCAGGCATGAGGGATTAAGGTAACCAGGTTTATCAGACATTTCCCAGTTGCTCTTCCCAGGTGACGGAGACATCTGCAGCGACCACAGTCATGGGAGGGATGTGAGTGAGTCACACCTACAGTTGTCCTGCAGGCTAACCCCCGTGCGGGACCCAGAGAGGACAGGGGCTGAGCCTCTCCCTAGTCATGCCTCTGCCCAGGGGGAGGATGGGGAGGATTGAGAGGATGAGTAGGGCTGTCTGTCACCCCGTGGTTGCCATGGATGGAAGGCTGTGTGCTCCCCCTGGCCCTGGGCAAGTTGCTAGTTGTGGGGACAGCCACTTGCGTGCCCCACAGCACAACAATGTGGGGGTTAGGACTGCAGCTACCTCTTTGGGGGACTGTTTTGCCCTAATAATACCATATTTTGCCTTTCCTAAATTTAGTTCTGTATTTGTTCATATGTCAAATCCTAGCCTTAAAAGTGGTAGCATAAATCAGTTATAGGTGCAGCCGCAGTCCTCTCTCCTCAAGAACTTGACCAGCTTATGGCAGATGCCAAATGCTGCTGTCTCCTCCTTCCCTTCTCCTGGTGTTGCACTTGGTCATCAAAGCCAAGCACAGGAAGGCCAGACAGGTTTCGAACCCTTTTAACAATGTGATGGATCATACTTCTAATAAAACTTTACTATGTCAGTAGAACCTAAAGGAAGGAAAAACCCGACTTCTGTTTTATCTCTTTTACTGCTACCCGTCCTGTCTCAGATTTCCTTCCC
The DNA here is from genome assembly GCF_963924245.1 of Chroicocephalus ridibundus. Taxonomy (NCBI): domain Eukaryota; kingdom Metazoa; phylum Chordata; class Aves; order Charadriiformes; family Laridae; genus Chroicocephalus; species Chroicocephalus ridibundus. The sequence goes on from NC_086286.1 coordinate 38,884,618, forward strand.
AAAGTTGAGTGGTTTGGATCATACTCCTGTCCTTCCATCCCAAAAGGTGCTGGCTTCGGGGAGGGAAGCTAGCTTGCTAGAAGCTGTATACTTATTTCATTTACAAAGTGCAATGAGCCCCACTACCAGTTACCGAGTCATGCTATCTGACAGGGTGAAGTAGTTAGCCTGACAGAGAAGCAGGGCAAAAGTAGGCTCTCCAAGTGCTGCTTGAAGTTGGTCTTTTTTTTTTTTCCATCAAAAGAAAAAATAAATTAACCTTCAACAAATGAATCTTTCAGAATCCAAAAAAACCTAATTCATAGAGTAAGAACCATACACCCAGAAAGTAATGAAAAGTCACCTTTCAGAATTGCCATGGAACCATAGTATCTTGTAATACACAAAGAGACTGTGTTTCTCATAAATGATATTTTAAACTGGAACTATGAAATACCTTATATTAAAGCCACTTTAATGCTAATCTAAAACCTAGACTCATTTCTTCTCAGAAATATCTTTGAAAAATAATGGCATCTTGATAATTCCCTGTTATGCTTAGCATCAGCTAAGGCTATCGTATCAGAGTGTTATCAGTGTGAATAAAATGTCTTTCCTTCAAGAGAAAGGATTTCAAAACTATGATTGGTGATTCAGTGTGACAAACAATGGGAAAAGACAATCTTCAATATTGTCATTAAAGAAAAAAACCACGTAGCATTAGAAGAATAAATTATCCTCTAATGAAAATGTTAGGATAAATGGGAGAAATAGCCCTTATTTTGCAAAAAGAACATTTGAAGTCTTTTCAGTATTTTAAACTAAATTAACTGATAATAATAGTTAAAAAAAATTTAGTCTCTTTATGTATTCTTTAGTGTGGGGTAGTTTCTATCTCTGCACTCCTGGTCCAGGATCTTGTCTGAGAGGTGATGTGAAAATATAGATTGTGTTTATCAGCAAACAAAACTAAGAGATTTGTCACCTGAGCAATGAGTTAACTAAAAATAATCAATTAAGATAGTCTAGGACATCACAAATCTGCATGCTGCTGTAGAGCTTTACGTCAATGGAGTTATTGGGTTGCTTTTAATTGGATGCCGTATTTCTGTAAGGATCTCTTGCAGGCAGATCTTGTGTTGAGATTGTACTCCTTTACATTAGCATAAAAATGGATGACTTTTGATCTCTTTCGTGCAGCGTACAGAAGCATTTTCACAAAACCCAGGATCCAGTCACTGAATCACAGTAGCAAATAATTAGAAACGGAAATGCCCTGCTGGGTTATTCAGTTCTCTCCTCTTATAATGCAAATATATTTCCTGTGATACATTTTTTTTTTTTGGTGAAGTTCACTCTCAAATGATGCATCATGACCATTTCATCATTTTACTGTGTGCATCATCCCACAGATTCAACTATTAAGTGCCTTACTTATGTCTCATTAATCCTGGTTTTATCTCTTGGCTGTATCCTTGTTACCATATTCTCTAAGAATTAAGGAGAGCTGTGGGAAAATCTGTTTGTATGAAATGACATTTAGATTTCTCCAAAACCGCAAATGTAACGTTTTTGATGTGCAAATATGTTTTGCTAACCTTTCACATTTGCTCATCCTCTGAATTTTGCATTTCTGATCAGGACAAGAATCAGAAATAGCAAAATAAATCAAGAAAACCATTCTTATGTTATTTGTGGAAAGAAAGAGAATTAGTATTTCATGAAAACTCCCTTTCTGTAGAAGATTCTGAGCACCTTTTGAGAACCAGAAGGAAGATTAATGAATTTTGTGTTCTTCTGAATAAGCACAGAATTATCGCAAGTAATGTTTCATTTGGTGGGCTGTTCCCCATATGGTGGGCATTAAATATGGCCTATATTTGAGACCAAGCCGGAAAAATGGAAATAAGAAATATACATCTTTAATCACAGGCGTGAAGATTATTCAAAATAAACTTTATCCTCTTGGTTTGGAGATTCTCACTTGACAGCATTCTTGAAGGATAATGATCTGCTAGTAGTCCTTGCGAGGACTATTAGTAGAGAAGTGAAGAGAATAAGCTAGGAAATTACGGATTCACTTTCTTGATAATTTAGTATTTTGATGATCTTTCTGTGTAAGGTAACTGTAGCCCTAATAAGTCTAAATAAATTACCTTAATAGGTGAGGATCACTGTGCTGTGCCTCGGGGAGAAACATCCCTGAGGTGTAGACAGGCACAAGAGTCACTGCCTGGAGCTGAGAGGAGGTTCAGAAGGACCTTGCCATGGAGACCTGGTGGGGACCAGGCACGCTTAGTGGCCGCTCACTGTCACACAATCACTAAGACTCAGCAGAAGCAAGTGTCAGCCCTGTAAGAGTGTTGCCCGTGGAGAGTAAAGAAGGACTGTTGTCGGCTGCTTCGTACACGTTATGAAAAACACAGCTTTATTTAGAAATCCCACGGCTCTTCTGTGGGCAAAACAGCTATTCATTTCAGGTTTGAGTAGCGACTCCAAATTCAGGTCCTGTCTCTGAATTATTCATCAATGCTAGCTTTATTTCTCCAGCTCCCTGTGAACGTCTTGTGATCCTGGAAGCGAGGGATTTGATATGCCAAAGTCCTACCTAGCCCTCAGTGCAGAGGGCTGCCTTTCATCTCCTCTTGTCCTGAATGCAGCAGCTCACCAGGGGAGTGTTGGGACACCAATTCTTGTCCTTTTGTCCAGCCACACTTGATGGTGAATCGGATAAAATTTAATGGAGGTGATAATTACTTTTTCCACTCACTGTATTCTTATTTTTAATTTCATTGTTGGCTAATGATCTGTCTATTCTTTCATCTTGCATGTCTGCGGGGCTGAGGAACTGCTCCTCAAATTGCTCCCAGGTGAATACATCAGCAAGTGGCTACTTCCTAGGCATTTTATGATACTCCACAACCAATTAAATCTATTTCAGGAGATGTAAATCAGGAAGGATTTTTCTTATCAAGCACTTTACAGCTGCATATCTGAAAACTCTCTACAAACAAAAGGAAATGCTTTTATCCATTTATGATCAGTGAAACTTCTTTTTTGCTGATTTCATTTGTACCTCAGATGTGTGCCCTGTAGGCCAGATTGACGTTCCTATTCTTGGCCTTGTGCACAGGGACTGTCTTTATCCATGTTCTGGACATTTCTGGGTTGTGGACAGGATCTGCAAGCAACACAGATTGTCACTATTATGTGTAATTTACAGCTGGAGACACAGAGTTATTGCATGATACAGAAAATCCATTGGACATCTAGGAGTCCTGACTCAGGCTGTGCTTGACCATGACAGCTTTGCTTTTGGTCTGAGCCCCTGTAAAGACATATAAAACATATAAAGCCATAATAATTCACAGATGAAGAGCAATACTTTTGAAATTATACAAAATGAACTTCTACTTGCAGGTTTGAAGAGGACAAAGTGCTTTCCAGTCCAGTAATGGTTTTGCCAGCTTTTCGTGGAGAATACGAGCTGTTATGGGCCATTGCTTTGTTTTTTTAAAGGGTTGTGCTGCCTGAGAGCAGGGAGATGGCAAACTGAAAACAGAAGATGAAATAAAAGTGTGCTGCGGTGTCTAACCAAACTATAGAAGCCCTGGAAAACCAGAAGAGGGGCTTTGGAGAACAGACAGGGATTTTACTTGCCTTTACAGGAACACTCTGGTGGTCCTAAATCATTTGAAAGGAAGGTAGGGTTCGTATCTTGACAAAACTATTCCTACATTTCCCATTTTCTGTCTTCCCCATCTTCTAACGAATGGGATGCCATACCACTCATTCACCATTAAGGGTACCTCAGTAATGTATTATAATCCCATGTGGCTATCATGAAATCCGGAAGGCTTAGGTAAATGTTAGTAAGCCAAACTTCCCCAAAATGCTGTTACCCCACTGTCCCGAAATGCATCTGCCTGTCTTCCATTCAGTCTTTTTCATTCATGTGCAGATACAGCCCCTTTTTTGTAACTGATCACTTCAAGTTTAGGTATCTAAATGAGACGGGTGTTCTCATGAGACGATGGATGCTTTTGTACGTTTGCAGAACCACAGTGGAGGCTTGCTTTCTTCTCCTGGTCAGTCCTCTGAAGGTGGAGAAATGGGAATGCAAATTATTACTAGCACTTTTGCTGTGTTTGCATGTCCAAAAAACTGTTTTTAGGAGAATTTGCTTTGATAATGAACTCTGAAAAAAGTTTTCTGGTCATCAAAAAATAAGGAAACTTGGGATACAAGAGGTAGAGAGAGGAGACCATGGCAGCCTGATTAGGGAACAGAAAGAGCTGATATTAAAACATAGAAAAGTTCCTTTGCCCTCTAACTTAGCCAAGGAGAGCCTCTTTCATTAGGATTTGTAAAGTAGCAAATCCATGATGCAAATAGTTTATATGGGTTTATTGCTCTTTTCTTCTAAATCTTTCTGTTCTGACAAAAGGTCCCAGTATATAAGCGCAAAGTTGAAAGTCCTGCAGTTATCAAAACTGTAATTTGTTTTATACCTTCTTCTGTGGGGCAGAGACGTTTTATTTCTTCTCAGATTAATTATGCAGTTTAACCTCTCCTTGGTTCTGGCAGTGCAGATATTAGTGGAATCATGATGAAGAGTGGATCAGTGAAATGAGAAGTGAGCAAGGGCAACAGTATGTCGGGGCTTCCCCAGCGATCCCCAAACCAGGATGATTAGTTTCTGCAGGATCACCCCAAATGGAAGGATCAGTGGTAGTGGGGAAGAAGGATTTTAACTACCTAACCAGCCAGGAATACAACGGGGCCAATGATTAGAGGGAGACAACTGAGAAGAGTTGGTGACGTTTTTTAAGAAGATTCAGAAAGCAGAAGAGGGGACCCTGTTTTTGGATTAAATCCTAACCAGCAGGACAGAGCAGGCTGTGAACGCCAGGGAGGGAGGAAAGGATGGAGCTCCTGTCTCTTGGGGTAATAAGTAGAAAAAGCAGCAAAACAGAGACCATGGGTGGGCAGAAAGCTGGATTCAGCCGTGTTGGAGGCCGGCTTGCTGAGGTCCCTCAGGAAGCAAATCGGGGGAAAAGGAGCTGAGGCGAGTTGGCTGTTGCTTGCAGAAACAGTACGAAGAGCACAGCTGCAAACCATCCCTGTGCGAGGAAGGTGAGGAAGGGTAGCAAGAGACCCACTGGCTGAATCATGACCTCCTCGCTGACTCTAGCCCAAGAGGGATTTGTACAGAAATTGGAAACGAGGTTACTAAGAATGAGTACAAAAAGTTAGTACAGACAAAATAAGTCTCTATTATAAGGTTATAAGGTTTCAAAGACCACTTTGGAAATGAGCAAAAGTAGGATGTGTGTAAATCGCACCAGAAGGAAAAAAGATTGTACTTGCCTCACCCTGTCCCTTGATTATTTTTTCTGTTTTTCTGGAATATTTACTGAACTTATTTTTTTACCTTCTCGTATCTCTGCCCTTTTTTTAAAAAGGAACATTTCCTGTTATATTACTACATTAGTTTGGGAGCAATGGGACCGACTTTGGTACAATGAAGGGGGAAAATGAATCCAAAAATGACAAAAACAGTAAGAAAAACCAGGATTCTTAATTTAAAATCCCAGATGAAGTTGGGTTATTTTAATTAAGGATCACTTGCAAAAGCAGGGCTCCTTTGTAATCTGCCCTCTGAAGGGGTCAAATGTGCAATTTTGACCCCTTATAAAATTTCCAAATTCCCCAGATCAAAACAAGCATCTGAAATGCAGACAAATTTGAGCAGCTTAAAACTCCTGGCTGTAGAAAAAGGCTCAGACAGACAAAGCCCCCAAGCAAATATGCTCCTAAGGTAAATACATGAGAGAAGGGATAGGAAAAGATGTGATCTGAGGGACTTCTGTCTCAGATGAGGTCTGACCCCTTTCTCAGGGAGCAAACATTAGGGTTTTCAGCCCTCTTGCCCAACCATCTGAGAGACCAGCCCCATCACCTGGCCCATAAAGGGAATTCAATTGAAAATGAGTTTAATCTTTCCAAGAACGAGCTCTCAGTCTTCCCACCTGTTATCTGTGACCTCCTTTGTAGCTTTCGTATACTGTCCGGTTATCTTACTTCTGCTCACCCATCTCACTACTGCATCCTTTTCTCTCCTGACTTGTCTTCACCCCTTCCCCATTGTAATGTCTCTCTCCTGTGCCATGCCTGCTCATCTCATTATCTTTGACTTGCCTCTTTTGGTCTCTCCTAGATGACTCTTTTTCTTTTTTTTTTTTTTTTCTTTTTCATAGCGTTATATATTTTCTTCTTTCATCCTTCACCTTAGGAACAGCTTACTCTTCTTGTTTTTTTGAAGAAGGTGCTTAGCAGGTAAAGTTCGGTGGTGAAAGTTCACAGCCTGTGAAGAGAGGATTGATTCTTCCCAGGCAGGGGTATGGGTATGGAATCAGCTAAAAGCTGATTAGCTGGGGTCAAAAGCCCCAGTGAGGAGGAGAACTTCAGCTGGTGCCTTATATCCATTCCTGTTTGGCAATAGGGCAGGTTCTGAACCTCAAGCACATGCTTGTATTTGAAGTCAACATAGAGACTTACATCGTACACATTAATGATGTTTCAAAATCTTTCCTGCTCTCTCCATTACTAGGCCATTGTTTTCAGTGTTCTGGGTGGAACGTGCATTTTATGGAATTTTTAGACTGTGTAAAATAATCTATTCATGCCATTTATTTGAAGAATTTGGGGACTGAGAAAATGCTTTAAACTCTTGTCACATCAATGGTAATGAAACTGAAGCAGAACTTGCGATCAGGAGTCCTTGTCCTGTTTTTATGCCTGTTTTTATTTTAACAAGAGCATAAAAAAATGCCTGCAAGTGCAAGCTGAGTGTTACAATGGAAGCTACCTTTCTTAAGCCTTCAGAGCTTCTAATTATGTCTCTCTAGTAGCACATGTTAAATCCTGTCATTTATTTCTTGATCACTGTTCTACCTGTTGTGGGGAGAGGAAGAAAAAGCTCATTAGATGAGTCACGCACCCTGAAAACATAACAGTGATTTGAGTTAGGGCAAACGCTTCTTTTAAATGCACCCTGGCCTCCTCCTTCAAACACCTCAGTTGCTTGCTCGTTATTAAATGTCTGCATGCATGTGAATATATGTGTATTTAAATAAAGGATGAGTGGTTTGTGGAGACCTGCATTCAGTTATACATTCATTTATGCAGATATGATTGTGCTAGTCATGTCATTCTTGGCTGTGATTACAAAGCCATCTGAAATAATAATAAAATAAGCTAGGGGGGAGAAAAGTGAACGGAGAGAGTGCTACCTGATGACCCACTGGTGATCTGGTTGCTGCTCTTGGCTAAAATCAGAAGATGAAAGAAAAACCGTGAAGCTGTTGTTTCACTTGTTATGGGCTACACACCAGGAGGTTGCCACAAAATGGAAGCAAACCCAGCCCCAAGCACAAAAAGCTAGTTAGGAAGTCGATGGAAAACATTATTAATGAAAATCTAGACTGGTGGAAACCCCAGGTTCTTAAGAGTCTGTCTTGCAACGTTTTAACATCGTTATAAGTTTGAGGAAGAAAAACAATTCATAGTTAAACCAAATACAAAATAGGGCGTAATTTACTGTGTGACTTCAGTTCATACTTGTCAGTCACATGACACACTAATAATCTCCTATTGCTTGAAGGACCCTTGTCACTTGACTTCTTACAACTTTCTCACTTATATATTCCTCTGGAAATGTTTAATCATGTTATGAATCTCATTTAAAAAAAGATATCTTTAAATGGAAAATAAGTACAAAACACGAACAAAACAAAAAAACCCCAAGTTGTCAGTTTGGTTTTCAATTCTCGGGCTTTTTTTACTTTACACATTCTTATTTTCGTTTTTAAAATATGTCTGGATCCTGATCAGGGTGTATTCCCTTGTTTTGTCTAAGTCTTTATAAATATTAGAGAAAAAAATGAATCTACAAATTGCTGTTGTCATAATAATTGTAAATTGCTCCGTCTGAGGCAGGGTCCTGATCGTCTTACCGGGGTTCTCCATCAGATGAAAGAACACACTTTATATTATTGTATTCATTAAAGTAGGACTAACGCTGAGTTAGAGTTCAGTATTAAGCAATACCCAAACACATTTTAAGAAGCAGTCCTTGTCTCTAGAGAGGCAGGAGGGATGAAAGGCAGGCAGCGTGGGTGGGTGAAATGGCAGCAAACCTGCACTGCAACCGATGCTCCTGCCCCCGAGCCTTGTGGCTCACTACCAGGCCATTTAGCCTCTCAGGGTAGCAGAAACCTGCCAGAATCTCTGGGCTTCATGGCAAAAATCACACCTTGCAGTAATCTTGCTTTTCTGCCTTACCTGGTCCTGCTCTAAGACTGTTGTTCTTCCTTAAATGTATCTCACCTGATCGCTTTCTCACCACTGCCCAGCGATCAGATGTATTCCCTCCATACCTCACCTGCTCTAATGTATTCTTCCACTTTTTGTGCCTGCCTCCGTTGTCTCCCCTCTTACCTCTCCGCTGCTTCTTACTCTCCTCTGCCCTACTGCTGGTGGGACAGTGTGTTTTTGGCAGCGTCTCTGTGCTGTCTCCGCTTGTAACCCCCTGCTCCCCAGCACCTCCAGTCTCCTCTATTAGCCTTCCCTGACAAGATCGGCTTCCTGTGCCTTTCCTCCATGAAATGCCTCTTAACGAGGGAAGGGACAGGGACATTTATTTCCCTTCGCTGTCAAGTGTGCTGCTACCTCTGTGAGCCTTCGGAGGCTGCAGAGGCAGAATCATCCCCCCCGCCCCCACCACCTTCACAGCTACCGTCTCCCTTTCATATTTTTTCACTTTATACATGATCCTTATTCCTCTGATCCTCCACACATTAAAGCAATTTGCAATTTTTCTTGAGAGATTCCAGGATATTGTCCTAAGACTGGAAATATTAACGGTTTTGCACTAAACTTATTGAAGAGCCCATGGGATTCCTTTTGTTCTTTGAAAACACTGAAGGTGTATCTTCACATTTTCCAAATTTTTGGGATTAAGTTGTTTGCAATGCTATGTTGTATCCTCTGGAATGCATGTCTTAAAAAATGTGGCCCATATTGTTTACGATAGATGAAAATGTAAAATGAAAGGAATTTCAGTCCAGGTTGGTATACGATGGGGGATTGGGACTAGATCCTTTGGAAATCAACCTGGAGTAAGGGTAATTTCCACATTTTTGTTAATTGTCTTTGCCTTTTCTACACGCTTTGCTAATTTCTTAGGCATGTTTTTTTTTTTCCCCTAACATTGATAATTTGCTCAAAACTTGGCCAAATGACAATAATTGCATGGGTGATTTAACCACATTATTTTAAATGAAACTCAGAGTTTGCTGTCTAGCCTAATACTGTGGTAAGAGAAAAAGAGAAATATTTGAGCATCCTGTTAGTAATGGGTAAATTAATTTCAGCTCAGCTGCAGAAACATTTTGGAGAATCTATTTTTTTTTTTTATTTCACAGGATTTATGGCATGGAAAATCAGGATCTAGATTATCTTTCCTAAAAACGAGTCTAGTGGAGTAATTCAGAAACTGTCTGGTGTAGCTGAGAGAAGAATCTGATCCTTGTATTTGTACTGGATTGTGCACTGGCAGAGAAGAATGGGAATAAAAAAGGGAAACAGACTCAATTTACTAACAACCTGCATGACACAATTTCCATAAATTGTGCTAATAGAGCAATTTATAAAAATTGTGGTAGTATATTAAGGAGACCAATTTACAAAATCCATTTAGAATAATAAGCTGAGCATTGTTGGTAATGCAGCTATATTTTCCAATAGTGTTTATGTATAAAACAAATTGACTGTCTGTTCTCATTCACTCTACGTTATGTTAATACCAAGTAAAGACAGGTGCAAATAATGAAATACTCAGATTTTTTGTTTATCTACAGATTGCACTGATGGTCACCACATATTTTAGAGACATCGCACTTTGTTAGGTGAAAAAGATTTCTCAGCTCGACCATCGCTGAGGTTTTCTTGTTTGTGAGAATTACTGAAAAATGGTTTTCTGAAACTGTTTTGCTTGTCGCTCAGACATATAGCTCAGTATATGAGATGAATACATTAGAACTGCACTAAACCACTCTCAGCTAAGTGAAATGCTTTAAAATCCATTTGGAGTTTAGTTGTCCCTCCCCACATATCAATGAAGATTTAATAGCAGATGCTACGGTGAAGTTTTACATGGCTGGGACTGCGTAAGCATTTAATACAAATCCTTAATGGCCAAAATAAATGAAAAGGCTGCAAGATGTGCTGCTTTATCCCTGATCACGGAGGGATAAATCTTGCACTGCAGTTCCTCAGCCCCTGGGGGTAGGCTCCCGTAAAAAACGGCCGCAGTGTCCCAGGTAGTTGGGAGGACAACGTGAAGAAGTCCCGAAGGGAGCTGTGTTTGCACTCCAAGTGCAGGGGACTTCCCTTGGCCAAGCACAGAGCCAGTTGAAGAGCTGGCTCCACTCACTTGCCTTCTTCTACTGTAGCACCTTGCTGCAGTGTGTGCTGCCCCCCAGCTAAGCAGAACAGGCTGAAAACGCTGGCTAAAGTTGGCCAGATGGTCCTGCAAAGCGATGTGCATATCCAGCTGCATATCCAAATCCATCAGGATTTGTCTGTTGAAGCCAAGAAGAGGTGGTGGATGGGACAACTCCATCTGCTACTTTCAAGGCACCAGCGTGCATGGGATGATCCCCCGGGGCTTGTGCGTAGGGTTTCCCCCTTGCTGAGCTCCACAGTGCCCAAAGGTCACCCCAACCAAAGGCTGCCTGCATGGTTTGGGTGAGTTAGGGGTTGAAGGTAGGCTTGGACTTGTTTAAAAAAAAATATAGAAGCCATTATGGGATTTTCTTTTATGCTGTTTTAGCAGGGAAAAATAGACAGCAGGGCAGAGGAACTAAAGTAGGAATTGAGATAGGTCAGCGTGCACAAATACCGATATTATAAATATGATGATATGCTTTGGGGGTGGGGGTGATGGTTTGCTGCTTCCCATCCCTGACGCACCGGGGTGGTGGAAACAAGTCTGGAGCTGCAAAGGCCCCCAGGGAATGTCTTGCCCCTCCCTGCAGGGAAACAGCAAGTATAGACTCTCACTGCTTATGGGTACAGTCTAACTTGTTCTTTGACATCCTCTGCTGGAGGGGACTGCACAGCTCTTGCCCGTAGTCTGCACATTCTGCTACCACAAGACAAATAATTTAGTGAGAGCCCTGGGGCAAGGAGCAGAGATTCACTATATGATTCTTAGTGGCTTTGGGGTGACTTACTCACCTTTAAGGAACCCTAAATCTGCTTAAAACTGTGCGAGGGATTTTTTTTTTTTTAATAATAGGATAACACTGAAATATTATGGGAGTAGTCTTCATTCTCACGCTGTTCTAAAGAGCTCTACATCCAGCTCCACCAATATCAAACACCTCAATTTTCAGCAGAAAATTTAATTTAATTCATTTTAGAAGGCATTGTTCAGTTTACTTTAACTAAGTGGCAGAATAGACGACCAGTCCCTCACAATTCAGAATAGTGAAGATAGGTATATTTGCATATTCTTTTAAAGCACAGCTGAGAGCGGACCTTTCAAGATAGCATTTTTAATATAAATTAGAATAATTTGTGAGCCAGTACATATGCCTGAAAAAAATCCTACTAGACAGTGACATAAAGAAATACATAAAGGCAGTCTTTTCAACACATAATATTTGATTTTGTAGTTTGCAAACCTTTGGAACGCTGTTTTTGAACACTGAATAGTGCCAATTTATCAATTAATTATTTCTATGCCTACAAACACATGGCACTCCTGCAACATCTGTTTTCATGCCGAAAGAAAAAGAGTATCCATATACCTTTAAAAGCAGTCTTTGCTCTTCCCCTGCCTGCAAGCTTATTTTATTTTGATTCCTTTCTTCTCGTGCACTTAGGTGTTTAAGAGATTTCTGGGCTGTTAGCTTTCCTGTCATTGCCACCGCCAGCTCCTGACAATGACTGATAAGTGGACGTCCCTCCAGTCACTGCTTTCTTCACGCAGAGTGGTGCACGAGGGGGGAGCAGGAATCACACCACACGCACACTGTGCACGGGGTGAAGCAGTCTCCAGCAAGAAGGCGTCCTCCAGCCACAAAGCCTGACAAAGAACGTGAAGATAAGGCGAAGACGTAGTGGGATTTTCTTATTAACTAAACGCAAGATGTTATCTCAATATAACTTTGAAAAGAACATAAATAAATTGCTGAAGGCTACAGTTTTCAAACCAAAAAAACCCTAGGACTTGTCCTGTCAAACCATCTACAGAAAAAAATATCAAGATTGTATGCATTGTATGTTCAGTCATTGCATTCATTTGAGAAAATATATTATACTGATACAGTTAAGAGCCTTACTTTCTCTGTGGTGAGAGTTACAGAATGGTGTGACTGTTATGGAATCACCTGATACAGGAAGGCACATTCTGCCTGATCACAGTGCTTTTTCAGCCAGTTAATGGGCAAAGGTATCTCAGTAGTCTAAGAAGATTGGACATTATAAGTTAGGTAAACCATAATTAGTAATCTGTGTGTAAGATTACTGTTAATTCTGAAGTTGTCTTAAAGATTGTACCAAAGTACCCATCTGAAACAAGTGGTGACCATGGCTAGTTGTCTTAGCATATCCACAGGTTACAGAGGAAATAAAATGAGGATAATGCATCCTTTATCTGTAATTGTTTTGGGGAAAGGATGTGTATAAGAATCTGAGCTCTTGACTTTGTGTGGGAATGGGCACGAGCAGACAAAGTTCAAGAAAGAGTATTAACCAGGACTAAAGTATTAGATTTCAGGTTCATCGATTTTGTCCATAACCTTGGTTATGGAGGCTGAGGTGCCTGTGACAAAGCGCTCTCTCTTTGCTTGGTGTTGTTTAGTAGAAGCCTTAACAATAAAGTTTGTGTACCTACGAACTGAATTGCAGATAAAGCTACACCTTTGCACACAGCCTAGATAATTACTCAGATGGTACTAGAAGATCTATTTTGATAATGCTATTTGGGTAGATAACAGTGTGTTGAGCACAGGGCACTCAGCCAGAAGGCAAAGTCCTTATTTCCTATGGATAACCTAAACTGAAGGAATCGCTCTTTGCCACTTCTGGGTTGAACACAATCTGTTCGTTCAGTTGCAGATAGATTTTGGCCTCAAAATACCCTCAAAGTGCTAGATGAAGAAGCAGATTCTTTCACTGGTATAGCACTGCTGTAGCTGGGGCAGTCACACTTCCTGGCTAGGTAGCAGGACATCTGTGTCAGCTCAGGATCTCATACTTACTGTAAAAATATCCCAAGAATTTGTTGGCTCTTGCTATATAAACTATTTACTCTCGAGAGAGGACTGAAAGTCAGGCATCCACAAGGTATTAACCATACCAGAAGTTAATGATTATTTCAAGTAGCTGAGGTGGGATTTCCCACTTTTAGTGGGACAATGGGCATTTTTCAGTGATCTCTTTTAAGGAAAATAATTGGTTGAGCTTTAATAATTTCAGCGGGTGAGATGGAGAGAACTGGTAGATGGTGTGGCAGGGAGTAATTTTAGGGAGAGTGACTCACCTTGTGGAAGTGTGGCCAGTTTTCAGAAGGCAGGATAGCGTTACAAGGGGACAAAGAGTAAATGGCGAAAGCTCACACACATGTGACCATAACCGCGTTCAAACAGTTCTAACCTTTTTCTTGGAGAGGGCAGGGAGGGTATGGTTAGGCAGTAGTTTCCTTTAGCTAATGGTGCTGTGAGCCTCTCCTATGTAGGGATGCTATGGGAAAGGGATTGTGGATTGATGGGCTATTTTTTTTTCCAGTCGAAGCACGATTTCTCCTGATTTTCTCCTACTAAAATGATCGTTTAATGGATATGGTGGTAATTGCTGCTGGCTTTATGTTTATAAATGGCTTAAAATCTGGGCGAATTATTTGTAAGAATCTTTGTCTTATCAAGGGAAATAAAGGACTGCTTTCTATAAAATGTAACAGTGTTGACTGGAGGGTGGGGGTGGCAATAGACATAGTGGTGTAGATGGAAGGAATATGAACCTGGTTATGACGCATGCAGCATGGTGTTGTCAGATCAGAGACAAAAAAAGCCCGTTTGTTTTTAAAAGAAGGAAACACAGCCACAGAGTGTGTATATCCCTAGTTTAGATGTAATGAAAAATAAAATGCAGAAAATCTGAATTCTGCTCTCAGCTCTCAGAGACTTCCTGAAATAACTCGGGGAATGCTTTGTTCTGAAGAATGTAGAAAATAGGGATCTGAGACAGGAAAGTGTCATGAACTTCTTATCAGATAGAGAGAGTGACCAAGGGAAGAACGAATAGGAAACTTCTGCCAGATCCTTCAACTTGTTACAAGAACCAATGTCATAAATTTATTTCTGTAAGCAGGTGCTGAAATAATGGCCAAACCAAAACAGGATGGGACTAAGGTGGAAGGGTGGTAGCCTTCAGAGCAAGCACACACACCCAGTTACAGATGGGGACTTGACATGTAGCAGGTGACAAGAGACAGAGAGGCATAAGGCTGGTGGCAAGCTGAAGGCATGGGGATGTGAATGAACACGATACCCCAAAAACATGAGAGGTTCAGCACTTACAAATGAGGAAACCACTAAAGTAATGACCAAAGCCTCTCAAACGATGTTGGCACCTCTGACATCTCCTGGGTACCCCATATTCCTAAATCTGCTCCTTTCCTCTGGGGTTCCTCTTGTAGAGCCCCTGCATTTGTTTCTGGGGTGGGAGCTCCTGCGTGCACCCTGGGGTCTCTCCTGCCAAGCCTTATCATGGGCTGGTGGTGGGTCTTCTTGTGCAGGTGCTATCGGTGTGCTCTGCGCTGAGGAGGACAAGGGCGTCCCTGCTGCTCTGAGCTGTGTGTGCAGTGCTGGGAGCTGCGATCACTCATCTCAGATATATCTGGCTAGTGTTGGCTCATGTTTCCTATTAATGCAAAATAATAAAAATATTATTATTACGAAAGTTCAGGCTCAATGACAGCCTGAAATAATGAGGGAAAATTCTTGGCTGCCTAACAAAGTCCTCTTCTGAATAGGATAAAAGTATTTTTATTTTAGTTACTGTTTTATTCCAAACACAAAATGTGCCCTGGAAGTAAAGGGAATGTATTGTTTTGCAGTGACTCAATATCACATTAGCTCAGGAATTCTTTTTAATTTCTAAAAGAAAAATCGCAGTTCAGGATTTGAGAAAAACAAACCAAGAGCAACAACAACAGCAGCAAAACCACCCTGAAATACCACACTGTCACCTTCTGGATTTCTGTGGCGGTTTTGTTGAGTACTCAGCGCCTTGAATTTAATTGACAGTCAGCAGCAGTCTCCCATCCATTCCCTCACCTATACATGCTCAGTGTAACTAGCAGAGAAAAGTTTCAACCCCTTTTTTTTTTCCTCCTTTTTTCCCCCCTACTGAACAACACTGAAAATCAACCCCAGAATCAGAGGTGTTGGGCAAGTGTTGCTGTGGCTGGTGGGGGAGCAGGCGCTGCTGATGGAGAGCTTCCACAGCGGCTCCTGTCTGTATGCTGCCTCTCAAGGTGATCTTGGCTAGGGACACATTAAATGCAGAGGACAGTTGAATTATTGTCAGCTCAGGCATGGTGGTCTGAACTTGAAATAACTCTGTTGACTTCAATCAAAACCCGTTTTGGCTATGCCGCTGTGCAGAAAGAGGCGCAAGGTGCAGGGTGAGACCAACTGCAGAAGGGCAGTGGGGTGGCAAGACTGTTTGTCAAAGGTTATGGATGATGTATTTAACGGTTCAGTTAATTTGGTCTTCCCTGCGAATGCTTGCCTGAATTAACTCTGTGCAGAGCTAAGCCCGAGGTACTGCCTCACGTGCTGGTGCCCTAACCTAGCCAACTTTTCTTCTTCTGCAAGGAGGGGATGGTCTGTCTTGACAAAAGGTCACGTTTTGCTTAACAACTTTAAAAAAAGGGAAAAAAACAAAGAGAGAGAGAGAAAAAGAGGCCCAGCTTGGTTCTACTTTATTTCAAACAGGGTTTTATCCGAAACTACATCCATCTGAAGATGCATCCTACTCACAATTGCAGCTAAAATAAGTACCTGCTTCAGGACCATCAATGAAGGAGACCTGAGAGTGAAGTTCCTGCTCGAGATGGAAGTCAACATACCAAAACACTGACCTGATCTGTATGAATGGGGAGGGTGCAAAATCATCATTACCCAGTTCTCCCATGTGCCGAACTCAGCCAGATTAATGGACTGACCTGCTCCACCTTGGGAAGGAAGAAAAAGAGGAAAACTTGCCTTTCTGTGGCAAATCCTCCAATGTCTCCCTCCCAGTTATCAGGGTCTCCAACCTTCAGCCATGGAGTTACAAGTCCCAGATTGCCTCTTTGTCTAGTTGTCCCCGTGAGAGCTAAGTGCCCGATCCTGTTGTCCAGCTGCCCCACTCTTCCTCTGTCTTCTCTGTGGGATCCAGGGTACATTTATCTCCTCAAGGCCAAGTTTCATAGAATCATGGAATCTTCGTGGTTGGAAAGGACCTTTGAGATCATTGAGTCCAACCAAACAACCTACAATCTCTGCCACTAGAGCATGCCCTGAAGTGCCACATCTAGACGTTTCTTAAACACCTCTAGGGATGGTGACTCAACCTCCTCCCTGGGCAGGCTGGTCCAGTGCCTGACCACTCTTTCAGTAAAGTAATTCTTCCTAATATCTAATCTAAGCATCCCCTGCTGCAACTTCAGACCATTTGTTCATGGAGAACAGGAAGCTGTGGAAGTTATTGAATAGGCTTAAAGCATACTTTTCAGATAATTAACACAATCAATAAAAATGAACATTACTATTCCGTGGATCTCCGCGTTATTCCTGCTTGCTCTTGGACGCAGCAGTTTGGTGCAGAATTCAGAGCAGGTCTGAGGCAGAAGTCGGGGAATAGTGATGTGAAATGACGCCAAAGCAGAATACAGTCCTGATAAATGTAAAGGGCTAGATTTGTTTGTTTGTTCCCTATCTTCCACATGCAAGTCATGCAGTCGTGACTCAGGTAGCCGGCCTTCCTTCTGCTCTGTCTCCGTGTGCCAGGGGTGATGGGAGGACCGTTCCCATATACTCAGAAAAAGGGTGAGGAGTCTTAAACAGACCAATCCAAACACAATGACTATAATAAACTGAGATTATGTTCTGTTTCATTTATATTTTTTGCAATAAAAAAAAAAAAGGACAGGTCGCAAACACATTTTACTGGAACTATTGTTCACCTGCAGCAATGAAACTTTGATGTTCACAGAAATCTGTCCTCGTGGCTCAGAGCTGACCACCTGATGCTGTGCGGAGCTGAATGAAGCTTCAGGTCAAGAGATGGTTTTCCCAAGCATCAGAAGGAAATGTATTCATAATATCAGTGTTAGAATTCAACCCTGTTCGCCAGTGTACTCGAGTAATTAATTGAGAATCTTACCATCTCAAAAGTAATTAATGTAAAGTTTGTCAGTGTGTTTACTTAGAGGGGATTTTGTGCATAAAATCTCCAAACAGGACTTAGAAAAATGGGAAGTTCATCTCTGGAATGGATTGGGGAGCACAGGGGGAAATATAATAAGATAAAAATGAAAATAGGAGAATGAAATTTGCTCCTCATAATTTATTTTAAATTAAAGCATAAAAGCTTGGGACTTGCACTCTCAAACAAATCTGCCACAGACCTGATTAGCATCTTCTGAAGGAAAAAAAAAAATCTGTTTCTTAGATAATACAGTCAACACATTATAATTAATGCATTTAAATATGTGCCTTCCTTAAGGGCAGATACTATGTTAGCAATTAGGGTTTTAGCAATTTGTGCAAAGGAAGCTGCATCTCATTATATAGTCTTTTAGACCCACGTTATTCTTTCATAAAGAAACCAGTTATCTTGTTTATGGATTCTTGAGAGTGCAGAGCTGGAAGCATTAAGTATTTATGCAAACACTTGAAAGTACACCACTGGAAATTCAAGCTCTTTCTTTTCCTTCTCGTCCTTTTTCCTTTTTTTAAAACTGTTTTTGTTATACACAGAATGTTACATATGTCTGTGAAAAAACAAGCCAGCTTTTCATTTACAGAAGCTATACACTGAGCCAAATATTGTACTTTTTACTCAGGCATAACTCCTGACTTAGAATCTTTCCCTCTCCGGTTTCATAATAAGTAAATTTCAGTAATTAAACTAAGAAATCAAATCATTGGTATAAAACCAAATTAACTTTTTTAATATTAAGTAAGAGAAAGAGTGCCTCATGTTACAGTGTTAAATTTGTATTTAGTGTCTCCTGGCAGTTCACGGAACAAAACAGAAGAGGATTAACTCTGTTCTCAATTAATTTAATATGATTTTTTCAGTTACCTTCAGCAGAAGCAGAGGTAGAACAAAAGGGAAAGGCTTTTACCCGTCTCTCTCAGTGCCCAGTCTCTGAATTACATTAGATACATTGCTGACAACTTAGAATTGCATCTGAAATGCTGCAAGTAGAAAATGCAGGGGCGGTGAAAGCTGTTTATACAGAACAGACACTTCTCTGCAAATTTACACTGGAGTGAGTTTTATACACTCACAGTCTTTGGAGCGAGTCCATGAAACGGTCATGCCCTTGAGTGACTGCTGGTACGTGTGACCTTTCTTTGCCCTGTGCTGGCTGTGGTCATCCTGTGTGTTGCCCATCAATCCTTATCTGCCAGACAATACCGTGGGGGAACACTGAAAACCCAGAAGCGTCACTGTCTGCCCACAGGCAGGGACAAGCGGGACGTCCCCTTGGCGCAGGGTTAGGGCACAACTCTGCAATCCCTCGAGATTCCCCCGACTGCTGTGACATGTCCTGGCTGAGGAGCTTATGTGTGGGGCTTGCATGAGACAGCATCGGGTGTCTTCTCCTGTGTAAAATGAGAACACAGTATTTTCTGACTTAGTATACGGCAACTTGGAGCTTACATTTGCGGCATTTTAATTAATTTAAATAGTTTTGCTCTCCATGGCCAGAAGTCTGTGTAACCCAGAAGATGCACACTGGGGCACTCAAGGTTTCTCAGGAAGGAACTGGGGGCTCGTTTCCTCCTCCAGGTTATTCTGAAGTTTCCCTCCTCACAGGTACAACTGCAGAGACTGAAAATTCCCATGTCCTGATTCACACTTGCACCGTGGTGCTACCTCATAGGGAGTGAAACAAAACAAATTCCTTTGGCAGCCAGAGTTCCTCTTACTTTAGATGTCCATTAAACAGTCATCTGAGTCATGCTGTGATCACTTTCTAATCAATGGAAAGAAGGAGAGGCTCCAGGAGTATGATTTATTCCATCCTCATGTAGAAGTCAAAAGCTGGTCAGATGAGACACACCCTAAAGGACCTATTTTCTTCCATTGACTGTAAAGACAAAGAATTGGCTGAGGTGTAGATATTTCTGCTAAGGTTAAAAGAGGTGAATGCCATCCCAAGTGACTTCAGTGGGCATTGGATTAGGTCTGCTACATGCAGTAAGAATTTTGAAGCATTTGAAATCAGCATCGCTTGTTCAGATTTGCTCTTTTAATACCACTGTGTAGCATTAGTGCTTAGCAGCCTTTTGGAGGGAGGGCAATATAACTGTGACAGCTTCATTGATGAAACTGCAGAGCAGACTTGGCTTAACCTAAAGGTCAGAAGGACAGAATGTAATTCACTGTTTTCTATTTCACAGTCCACAGGTTAAAAGGTTTCAGGGAGGGAGGAATCAGATGTAGTATCATTTGTGACGTCAAATGACTTCCATGAATAATATAGAGTCCAAATAAAAATTTTTGATAACCACTCAAAGATTAAAAAGTGTTTTAGTCAGATTATTTGGTAAATCCTCATGTTCAGATTAAAGTCCTGTTACTTAGCTCTTGGAGTATTTGAGAGCAAGCACAAATTAGAAACGTTTAAACGTCAGTAAATTTGCTCATGGGCAGGAGAGAGAATGTTTCCAGAATCAGGTTTTTAATTTGGAAAGATAATACTATTCCCAAGGAAAAAATAAAGCATTTCTACTGATAACATTCTATTCTCCTGTTCACTGGGATGTAAATTCCATTTTACTTACTCAACAACTGCACAGAGCAGAACACAATGGTTTTCCAAGGCAGCCATCATAGATTGTAACTTCCCTAGATAAATACATAAATGAGAGTTTATCTTAGTTACAGTACAGCAATTTTCATCCTGTATATAATAGCATTTGCTTGCATTCGGTGTCTGTAATTGCCTTTTCTCTTTTACAGTATGTAATAAATTACTTTTTATAGTCAGGTACTTTCATTTAAGTGAACTGAAGTTTTATCATTATATTGCAAGTGTTCATTAGACTTTATTTTCCTACAGGTGAGAGCAATTTCTGGCCTTCCCCAAGAGAGGCTGAAAGCTGATGCCTATTGATTTAGGTGTTTCCCTGAATTTAGCCCCGCTTGTGTACATCCAAATACTTTTAATCAGCCTCCTCCTTTGCACCCACAAGCAGTGGTCCTTCATTCTTGGCAGGTGAGGCAGGTCTGGGTCGTCCTCTGTTGTGTGATAGTGTCATATACCAGGTTTCAAACATGATTTATTTTAAATATAGTGCTGATGAAATAGTGGAGTTTGTTGTTGAGGGAATAGATTCCCATGCTAGTCGGGGAGTATATTTAAGCTGTAAACGTGATCTGGATTAGTGCAGTTGTGTAAGTGTGTGTACAAATACCTACAGTGTTACCGATGGTATGGAAAAATGTTCTCTTAAAGACTGTACTGTTGTGAGAGAGAGAGAGAGAGAGATCTAGAAATATATACATAAACAAAAAATCTGTTACAGAGTTCTCCTGTGAAGAAGTATTTGTTCTAAGTCATACATCCCACTTGTGCAGTTCCCATGCTTTTTTCAGTTATCTCACTCTGTTCCGAAGAAAGAATGTTCTGCAGCTATGACTTCCCCGGTACCTGAAGCAAAGATGTTTCATAGCATCTGTTGCAGTTGAAGAGAGAAGGATTTATGGACAGGGGGAGGAGCAAAGAGGAGTCAAAAAAGGGCTGCAGCTCGTCCACCAGCCCTTTGGCAGTGCACTGCCCCAGCCATGTGCTACGGTTGTGTTTGTACAGGGTCCTTGTGCATATTATAGTTGTGTTGTCCCACAAATGATGCTTGTGTTATTAATTAGTATAATCTTATGTGTCAAGGCTCCTAGGGAGTCTAGTGACCATCCAGTAACCTTTATGTATCTCTGGTTGCTGGGGCTTTGCATTTTGGAGAAACTCAGTAAGTTAATGCTCCACAATCTATTGAAAAGCTCTTTTTCTGTGATCATCCTTTGAATATTTAACGGCAATAAAGAATTAGGAGCTTTTGTTAGTGGTCTTCATAGATTTCAGGAACGTAAAGTATGTTCCTGAAATTGAGGGGCAGTTCAGTTAGAAACAGAGAGCTTATTACCTCAGCGTAGAAAAATGGATAAAACCTGTGTGGAGGTTATAGACTGAGACAGAAGTGCTGATAATTGTCTCTTGTTATGTCAGAAAAACAAGGTCCTAACCTGACATTTCTGTTCAATACTGTCTTTATGAGGAATGAGGATATCTGTTTCCTCTAGTGCTGTCCTGTTCCAGTCTTGCTCAAATGTTCCTTTACTTGCAAATAGAGAAAAGTGAAACTACAGGGTGATCATAACACTCCCTTCTGGCCTTAGAAATCTATGAATCTGCTTAACCGTGGTGACAGACCAACAGGACATACCTGCTCCGCTCTCTCAGGAGTCTCGATACTGTGCTGCGCTGGGTGGCGAGTACCACGGGGCAAAGAAATAGAGCAAAGAAATCACACCAAGTTGTAGAGACCTGTACTGTTGCAAGCAGGCTCACAGGCACATGAAAATGCTAACAAAACATCCACGGGAAGTTCCCATTGGGAGCACTATTGTATGAGAGGACATAGTTCGTGTTTGCATTGGAGGGGAAAGGATCTTGATTACTTAAGAGCTTCCTTTAATCAAATACAACTTAGATCTTACCTACATAGTGTACTGCATCCATATGTCTTTTCTTTCTGTAGGGTGGGAGTTAAAAAGACAGATCTATTTGAAGGATTATGTACCAAGTTGGACATGGACTCTGTTTATGTGTTTGAGGGAGTTGCATCATTCCCTTTTAAAAATGCAGTATTGGCCAAAAAAAGAAGTTTTTGAAAAGGTAGGAAGGCAATGGGCTGTTGCCAGGCTTTGAGACATACTGTGTGCTCAGTGGGAGTTTCTCTTAGAAGATCCCGTATAAAATTTATACTTTCATTCAAAACTCATTAATCACCTAAGTACAGAGCTGAGTGAGAACCTCTGTATATGGACAAAAGAATGGTCGGTTCCTTCTCCTGTTCCTAAACTCTCATGAAGTACCAGGGATTTTCCAAGAACTATTAATTTTTTTATATTTGTTAGCAACGCAATTTTAAACAAGCTTCTCTGGTTTGTGGAAATTCATAAATTTGCATGCAGCATGTCTGAAATTCAGTAGTGTCTTTTTACCTGATTTGTGATCTAAACTGTAGGGTGGAAGTTCCTTTTCCTAATCAGGTGTCCAGATTCAATGAACAGAACACCTGATTAAGCAAATAATTGCAGGTTATTCAAGCAAAGTGAAAACTGCTTGAGATATTCAGCAAAAGAGACAGCTTGCCTAGGGAACTACAGGTATAGATTTCCTTTATAAATCTTTCCTGCACTTCATTGTAAATGGAAATATTTTTCATAATACTTACAAGTTTCAATTGTAAGTGCCCGAGCTTGACCTTGGCGGTCATCCCATTGACCCCGACAGTTGCTTCCCAGTTGGAGATCCCATTGCCCGGACTGGGTCGCATCCTGCCTGCCCCCCTCAGGCGGGTGCATGGAGCTGGTGCAGCAACAGCAGGGCTGGAGGATGGCATGGTGACTCCCTGTCCTTGCCTGCAGATGCCAAGGAAAAAGTCCCCAGGCGACAGGTGGACATGCTGCAGGGGGCCTGAGCTGCCCCGCTCTCCTGTGGCCAAGGTGCCAAAGCAGATCTGTATGTGGGGTCCTGTGCATGGTGGGTATCGTGACCCACCTGGTCCAGACTGGCTGCCTTTGACCTCAGGACTGACCCTAATGGTTTGTGTAGAAAATCAAAGAATCATAGAATGGTTTAGGTTGGACACAACCTTAAAGATCATCTAATTCCAACCCCCCTGCCCTGGGTAGGGACACCTCCCACTAGACCAGGCTGCTGAAAGCCCAGTCCAGACTGGTCTTGAAGACTTCCAGGGAAGGGGCATCCTTTTTTGGTGTCTCTGTGTGTGTGTGTGAGAGTGAGAAATGGTTGTTAAACTCCTGAGGCATTTAGGTATTTGATGAATATTTTAGTCTACCCACTTAAAAATACCTGCACTCTTCTTGACAGAGAAAATTCCTAGTCAGCCTTAGTGCCTACCTACCTGAGTTTAGATACTGGGGTTTTTTTTATCGTTATCACAGTAAATAACAGTAATTTACTATGGTTATATTAGTACATTTTCTGCTCTGACATTTCTTTAACTTGTTGCATGTTAATATGCCAGGACTCTGGCGACTGGAAATAGGAAGCTGCTGTGTATTCACCGGAAAACCAAACACATCTGCCACATATGTGCTCTAAAATGCCAGGCAACTATTTTATGTCACATCCTTATCTAAGCTTTTAATTTTATTGTGAACTTTATAAAGGGTCCATCCAGACACTGCTGTGCCTTTTCCGTTGATTTCGTTGTAATAGCAGCAGTGGATCGTGGGTGAGCCCGCAAGACTTTAGGCAGTGTTGTTTGCTAGGAGAGGTGTCGGAAATGCATTTAAAATAATGTTAAGTGTCTTCTTTATGACCAATCCAACAGACAAAACTGAGAATGGTTCAGATAATTGTGGAAAGTAGGTTTTGCTCAGGAATAAAACGTCTGCAAATCCCTTGAAAACGCTCAGCTGCCTGCGGAGCTCTGCCTGCTGCCAGGTGAGAGTGGTGAGAGGGGACCTTGTCCAGGAGAGATGTGGCTGGCTCTCACTTGCAATTTTCTAGCAGCCAGCACTTGGGCCTGCTTTTACAAATCCTGTAAATTAACACAGGTGCAAACTGCTGCACCAAATAATTTTATTAAATGTATTGTTTACTGGGATCATTAGCTACTGCTGTAAGGTAAAAAAAAACAAAAAAAGGCAGCCTGTTTGCAATTTATCTTGTGCTTCTTCAGAGAATGAAGGAAAACAGTGACCCTTACACTCACCCTTTCCTTAGCCTCATCAATCAGGACTGGAAACCATAACGTCACAACTAGCTCTTAATAGCGCCAGAGATTCATCACCTTCTTTTGGCTCCCTTCATCATTCACTCGCTGCAGTCTCTGGGGGATATTGGTGGGCAGGACCGAAGCTGTCAGGAGCAGGGTTGCATATCTGCCCGGTTTATCACCGGGCTATTGCAAACTGTGGGCCAGACCACAGCAGTGTCTATTTTGTATGGCTTGCTGCCACGTTAAAGGTAATCACATCTGGGATCACGCAACCCTGTGAGCTCTGGAAGCCCTTACCTATAGCTCCTCTGTGGTTATTTAACATCTTTGTACACCTGCCAATTAAATCTTCCGGGTGGGACTCCAGGCTCTTTATCAAGAGCACACAAGAGACTATGCTATTAGGTAAATATATACAGCCATGACCACCAGGAGACACAATGAAATATGAAAGCACAGGAGAGAGAGCAAAAAGAGTAGACATGCAGGCAGGTTTACTGCCAGGTTTGGGTGACTTATGGCTCTCCTGGTGTCTGTGAGCTTCTGGAAAAGGTCAGAAGGTTCCTCCTATTTAGAAACTTGGACCCAGCACTTGGGAAAGAGCTTCACGTAAAGGCTGCTGTATAGACAGCAAGGAAAGTACGGCATTTTAGTGAGGAGGTGAGGATATGGGAGATATTGAGGATGATTTTAGCTGCTAACAGTGAAAATGTTCCGTGGTGTGAAAGGGGTCCAGCCACTCTTGTGTGTGTCTTACTGCAAGGCATGGACTGAGCAATGTAACTGGTGGAATGCTTAGGGTGAGCCTGGAAGCCAAAAAACCAAACAGGTGCATCTGAAAGACAACGTACATATAGAACTGGAGGGGGAATCCCCCTTTGATAACAAAGCAAATGTAGAAGTGGTCCAAGAAATGCAAGTATAAAACTATAGCTTTGGCACACTTTTCAGCTGTATCTATTTATGTTGGTATAGTGGCATCAGAAACAAACTCTAACCTGAAGGAATTCAGGTAATAGTGAAAATGTATTAATAACTTTGTTTATTGAAGCAATAGATAAAAATTCTTCATGCAAGATAATCTCTATTGTATGACTCAACATGCTGTGTTGAAAATAAATCTGGTTTATGGGAAATTTTTCTTGAGCTGAGCAAAATATTTTAGTTGATGTGAGACTGGCTGCATTTTTTGCAGCAGGCAAAGCTCACAGTTAACTAGGAAGAGAATTTCAGTAAGTTTTGATACTTGGCTTGGATACAATCTATACTTTCTGAAAACACACCTGTGTAAACTTTATACAATTGCTAGTACTATGAGAGCTTTGCTTTTATATATCACCAACGTAAAAAATGAAACTCAAAAAAATCAAGATTTTGGGAGGTTTTTCATCACTACCTGGTGTGAACGATTATCGCTTGGTTTTGCCTGCTTTTCTACTTGTATTCAGATGTTTTGAATACTCTCATAAACAAAAAAAAATGTCCTAGGCAATCTTCATACATTTTATGTAAACACTAGGCACATCTCTTTCATTATTTGGCTGCCATTCAATTTCTAATCTTTTTTTCGTGAAGAAGTGGGATTTGAGGGAGGAGGAAAAGGAACTGGTTGACTGTGCCATCAGGTCTTTACTGGATTACAAAGGGACACGTTGACACGGGCTAGAAAGAGAGCAGAAAGGATAGCATTGTAGTGGTAACAGGAAGAGTAATGATTATAACAGTAATAGCATTGCCACCCAAAAGTCCCGGCTGAAGTCCTGCCCTAATTGTCTTCGTTGTTGTACAATATAGCAGAGCAATTGTGTACTGCTCAGCTCAGTCAGCAAAAGGTGAGTGACTATGATCAAGAGGTACAGCACATAATAAGATTATCTGCAAAGTATATGGCATAAAAGAGCCTTGCTTATAATTTTGTATTGTAACTCTTTTTACAGACATAGATTGTACCCCCCAGCTTCTTTGTATATTATTCACTTAGTGCTTAAATGTTCACCTTAATATAATGATGCATCTGGAATTTTCTGGGGCACACAATCTTCTGATCAGAAACTACTGTCTTTCATTTGGAAAAGAAAGCATAGATGGTAATTACAGAGCTTGGGAGCATTGTCTGGAACATGCTGAATTGATATCTGAAGTTGTAGAGAAGCGTGTAACTCTTAGCATCTGCTCCCCGTGGAACTATTAGATTTAATTAACTAAAAAAGCATGACGTTCTGGGGTAATTTTCATTATTTGCCTCATTTTAAGGGTAAATCTTATACATGCACAGGTAAAAGCACAATGGTAATAGCTTAAGAGAATGAAAGAAACAACAAAAGAGGAGGAAATTAAATTACACTTTCTATATATAAAATCAAGAAAAGGAAAGGTCATAATTTAGCTCAATTAAATCAAAGACAGTTCTTCATAAAGTAACGTAATTCATAAAAGTAATTCATTTAAGTAATATGAAAATATGAAATAAGCATTAACATTCATTTGTAGAAACATGGTCGTAAGCATTTAATGAATAGAAACCCTTCAAAAAACCATCAGAACTCTCCTTTTTAAAACCTCTTTATTGTTTGTTAATGGGATTTGTTAAAGAATAAAAAAGACATGTGGAACAAGACTCTACTGATATTAAAAAATATCCAAACAGTTAAGCATGCGCTTATCTTTCAGCACACAGGACAGCCATTCATATTTGGCAAAGCATTTCAACATGCGTTTACTTTCCCATATGTGATATATCAGCTATATCTGTCATATGGGGATATATTTTGATCTTAAATTTAAAAAATGCACTGAAAGTTAATGATGTGCTTAATGTTTTGCGGAAGTGAGGCCAGTTCACAAGAGAAGCTTTGTCTGCTGTAATATTAAAATACTTTTGTCAGATACAAGGAGAAAGAAAAGATATTGGAAAAAAGCCCTCGCTTGCGGAGAGCTTTTGGAAAGCTTTTAAATGGGTGGAGTGGAATAGCCACTTGCTGTTTAGATGATATAAACTTGGACAAGGGTAGATATAAATTCTGAAGATCTAGAGAGTCAAGGTACAGCGAGGTATATTTCAGAAGGACTTCCTTTGCACGAAAGCCAAGAATGTTAACACCCACCTTTATTATTTGCTCTCCTAAATGTAAATTCCACATAAACAGTTAAGTAAAATGAAAACACTGCAGCTGAAAAACAAATGTCAGAGGACATAAAATACCTGAATATGCAGATGCATAATTGTATTTCCAGTAAATCCAATTATCTTCCCAAATTTAATACATTTTTTAAGACTATTTGGATAGTTCTGTAGATTTAAAATGTAACAAAGTAAGCATGAAGTGCCAGGAATTTCTATTTCACAGCCTCTTCAAAATTGCCTAGAACTATAATTTCATTTAAACAAACAAACTTTCTAAAAATCACCTTAGAGTGACTACAATTAGGTAAAACTATATATTCTTTTTACAAACTGTTCAGGGACAGAGGATCACTAAAAACTTTTTATCACAAATAACTATAACGTACATTTTGGAAACAACTTTTCAAACTTATTTTGCTTTTAGAAATATTTAAAAATATTTCTTATAGCATTTCCTCTGTCTTTCCAAAGCCTCTAAAATTTTCCATATGGCATGGTTTACTAAAAAAGATAATCAAACGTTACCTCCATGATGCATCAGCTGCTGTTACTTAACCAGCTAAATCAGATTTAGGGAAGATGAAAAATTTCTAATTGTCTCGCTCAAAATAGCAGTCTGCCTAATAATAATAAATAGCATTCTTACCTCATATCTAAAAATGCACAAATAATATTTATGGTGAATGTTATACCTGATTTATATCACTGACTTTAGGGAGGGTGAGACAACCTAATTCTGGTTCGCCATTAGAGGTTTGATCACCTGCAGTGACAATGTTGAGCCTGTCCCCTAATACGCCACGTGCGTATTCAACTGCTTCAGTTTCTAACGCTGTTTTGAGTCTGACTCCGTAGCCCAGCGTGGAAGTTTTCATCTTCTACACGCGGCAGATGGCAGAAGGCTGCGCGACAGAGCATCATATTGCCTGTAGGTCTCCCTTCTCGGGCAAGGGTGCCAATGTCCAACCTCGCCCCGTGGATGCTGCAGTGGCTTCAGCTCAGAGGGCTTTGAGCTCCTTCAGTATATATACCTCAGCAACACGCCTATACTTATTGTACATTTAGGGAGATACGCAGAGTGGATTTCCTACTTGTTTTCTGATGACCTGTGAGGATATCTGAGAGGTTGACAAAAGCCGGTATCTGATACCCTATGAGCTGGCTGCAGAAGGCTTCCCGCAGTGCCAGACTCCTGTGACTTCTCACAGAAAGTGTTATGCTCCAAGCGCATACATTTCTTTCTAAATGGACACGGCACTCCCTTCCTGTGTATGAAAAAAGGCTTCCAAAAGACAATTAACAGATTCTTTCCTGTGCTGTGGTGTTCCCGAGAACATTCCCAGCTATTCCTCTGCTGGGACGCGGAGTCCTGCAGGAAGGTAAAGGCAGGAGTTTTCCATGCCCAACATCACACAACAGAGTTGTTTGCTGTGGAGTGGAATTTTTCAGCCCACTTCATTCAGAGAACTTTTGAGCACAAATAAGATCATTCTGCATCAACCGAATTCACTCCGTTTTCTTTTTTTCTTTTTTTTTTTTCATGTGTCTATCCACAGCTACAGGTTGTCCTTTTCTAGGTTTGCATGCAAATAGTTTTGTGCATAGGTTGTGAGTGGCCACCTGCCGCTCTATTAGACTATTGCCTTTCAGCATAATATCTGCGTAAGTGTACAAACCTGATCAAAGAGCTGAAATTAAATGATATCACAAGTGGCCAAAGTTGTCTGCCAGTGTTACATAGAAGACAGATTCCATAAGGATCAGATTATGTCTCCTCGGGTCATGGTGCAGGAAGAAGGCACAGGGGCTGTCTTGATGTCGATATATATAAGGGTGGAAGGAAGCGCCCAGATTCCAGATTCTAAATAGCATTGTTGAAAGTCACGCTTTGTACTTGCCTCAGTCAGACAAACTCAAGGTAAGCCAAGTGCGAAGTGTTTATCTTAGATGACTTCTAGATCTACTGGCAATGTTGGCCTCTCCCGAGGGAAACGGTGGGTGTTGGCAGGACTGAAACGTCATCCCTTCTTTATCTGAAACATTAGAAAAGGCATCCTGTTCCTGTTGCCTTGGCAGCAGATGCTGGGTGTGTGTCTGCATCCCAGCATATCTCATCTTTTTTGTGTCTAACATGCAAATAGGTCAGGCAAAGGGAGGGCCATGTCTGAGGGCAACCCTGAAATAGTAATTAACTAGGATGGGGCGAATAAAGTGGAGAAAGATGAAAGTCTCCAGAAGACGTATTCCAAAATTGAGATCTACTCTTCTGCAGAACGCTTTCCATAGCAAACTGCAAAAGCTTAAATGCTTTCGTCATTTAAAACTAAATTTAACAAAAAATTGTGTGCACACTGTTGGGATTAATTTTAAACTGTCACAGCTATGAGCAAGATGACCTAGCTGGTGTTTGCCCTATGTGGATGTTGCGCTCTTTGGAATGTTGTAGATAGTTACAGTCTATACTGCAATATTTGAAACTAAATTCTACCACTCTTTCTTACGTCTATTTGGTACTCACCTGCAGTGAGTAAACATGGAAGAATTAGTTTCTCAGTGAACAACACCGCTGATCAAAAGCGTTTTTAACATTTTACGTCAAACAGGAAAACAGGAAGAAAAACACTATGGTTTTCCTTATGCTGCTTCTTTGTATAAGGAACAAGATTTGTACAGACAGAAGTGGCATAAAATGATACAGAATTCACTTACTTAGTTGAGGATACAGTGCCATGTAATATAAAGATTTCCAAGGGGCAAAAGTTAAAAGCATTAAAGTAGAAGTAATTGTAAGCAGTT